>NC_135354.1:1597997-3006871 GCF_023851605.1 Tamandua tetradactyla
CGCAGACGTTCTCAACTTTGAGGTTCGTTCCTTTATGTGCACAATCAGTAATTCACCATGCCAGCACGTAGTTGCATACTCATCATCCGATCAGTTTTTCTCTGCTCAGGAAATGAAATGAAATGAAAAGAGGAAAATATTTCGCTGTACCGTACCCCTGACCGCTCCCTGTCGGGGATCGCTGGCATTTCCAACTAAATTTAGTTTGTCATTTTTTCCCAATTATGGTTGGTTATTTTTTTAACTGAGGTTGACAGGTTTTGATAGATAGCAAGCACTTATTGAAGCTTGCATAACAGCAACCTCCCGAGCCGCCTCTCAACTCCATTTGAACTCTCCCAACCAGTGATATTTTATTAGTTTCACCTCTTTTGCCTCTTTTGGTCAGGATGGAATGTTGGTCTTACAGTACCAATGCCAGGCATCTCCTTGGGAGCCATCTGTGAAGCTTCTGTTTTCTAGGTTAAGTTGAGGCCAAGGAAGCTCATTCCCGTGTCTCCATGCTTAGACCAAAGGAATCACATAGGCATCAGGGGTTTGGACAGAGCAGCTTCAGGATGGATCCAGGGTTTAGAGGATTCAGCCAGGCATTCCCGGCTGGGACAACGTGGCCTGGCTCACTTCCTTAGCACTGACTTGATTGTATGACCCAGGCACATCCTGACCCTCTCTGGGCCAAAGCTTGCTTGGAGTTAGATGGAGATATCAGTCCATGCCTGGCCTGAGGGTCCAGTTTGGTAATGATACCAGTGTGCTTTGTGTTTTGTACAAGAAGGACCATTGCTCCAATCCTGGAGGAACTTGCCTCCCTACAACTTTCAAAGTGGTGATCTTCTTCTTTGGTGCTCTGGGGAAAAAGTTCAGAGGTCAGAGATGAGCTTCAGTTTTCCCACTTCTAAAATGGCAGTGATAATACCTTCTTCTGGGGCTTCTATGAGAATAAAAAAATGAGAGATGCCATTACATCCCTGATAGAAAGAAAGGGCTGGCTAGAGACCAGTTTGTTATTGTGCAAGGATCTGAGGAACTATCAAGACAACATAGACACGGTTTCTGCGGCTGAGGGTCCCCTGTGCTCAGCCTCACTCCCTATGAAACAGCACTCAGGGTACCTGGCTTGGCTGTAGCAGCTCCAGAGGAGGCGGCTAAGCCCTTATTATGAAGCACCATGAACACCTTTAGCATCTCATCTGGGAGCACAGATGGAGCAGGTGTTGGGTGCACCAGCAGAGGGACTGGGTTCCCCCTTCCCTGTGACCTTGTCATGCCTGTGAGGGGCTCTTGGTAGTGCCTTCTAAGGGCCCCACAGCTCTTCCACTCTACATCTCTCCCATGGGCTGATGCAGCCTGAGGGATGGGGGTGGGAAGGGGTTGCTCCAGGCCAGGGCTCATTTCATTTTTCAGCCTAATGAATGGCTTTGAGTGTACCTCAGCAAGGGCAGACCGAGCCCTAATTGCCCATCTCTCTGCAGCCTGGAAAAATAAATCCAGCCTCTTAGGCTGCTCAGGAGCTGAGTGGGGATGGGGATTCTAATCCCTTTCCCTGCTCAATACTAATGCTGCCCTACATCTCAAACTGTCCCACACTGCCCCCTCCCCCAAATCTCCTGGGGTCAGGGCCAAGGTAATCCATCCAGGGTCTACGTGCCCCTCCTCTCCTGGAGCTCCCAGCACCCTTCCTGTGGACCCTTCCTAAGCTATTCCTGTGTACCAATCTCCCCATTTGGAACTGGGTGAGGGAAGAACAGGCTGCTGACTATTGAGAGTTTGGGGAACCCCTGGTCTGGCCTGCAGATGGGCAGGCTCGGCGGGTAGGCCCCCCTCAATCACTTTTTCCCAGTGTGGGGCTGATGCACAGCCAAGCTGTGGGACCTCAAAGCACAGGCAGGACCACAGTGGTGATCCAGAGAGCAGGGCTCAGTGAGGTGTGAAGGAACTGCGCCAGGCAGAGCCAGCACCCAGGGGAATGGGCTGCCATAAGATGGACAGGAAAACCAGAATGCAAATCCACATACATATGATGATAGTGTGTGGTAAACATGTGGATAGTGCTGCAAATATCAGGGAGTACAGCTGACTATCCATTTCTGTGAAAGTAAAATTAGATCCCTACCTCTTCTCTCAACAGATATATTCCAGATGGATTAATATTTTTTTCTGTTTAGAAGATAGCACACATTTATTGAGAAAACTCAAACATTGAAAAGGTGTAAGGTCAAATAAATTCTGGTCTTCATGCTTTAGAGACAAGACTTTCAGATCTCTCCCCATGCACATGGACATCCGCGGGAGCTGATGATGGTGGATTACAGATTAATGCAAGCAGCGAAGCCCAAAAATACAGTCTAAAATATGAGTGAACTATTTCTTTCTTAAGAACAATACCAAATGTAAAAAGTATAAAGGAAGGAGGATAGATTTGACTACATAAAAATTTAAACCTTTAATGCAGAAGCATCATTAAAAAATCAAAAATCAAATGATAAATTAAGCAAAAAAAATAGACAATAGAGATGAAAGTTCTCTATTGACATAGAGAGAGAGTCTCTAATCCCATGAGAAGCCAGTTCCCCAAAACAAAACCTGCCTTTCTCTGTGCCTATGAACCTGACACTCCCTCACTCCTCCTGGATTGTGGCTCCACAACCTTGTCGTATTCCAGCCTCACTGCTGGTGTCTCCTCTAGGAAGCCCTCCAGGCCATCCCTCCCCGATAACTGGCCTTGTTAAGGATCTGGCCTCTGTGCTTCTAAGCAGTCCGTGCTTTCCTTCCTCACCACACTCATTCCCAGGATTGGCCTTGCCTGCTTGCTGGTCATTTGTCTCTGGAGGCTGCTCCACATGGAGTCCAGGCCTGGTTTATCTTCCAGTATCCAGGGCCCAGCAGGGATGGCACAGAGCAGGGCTCAGCACATGTGTATGCAATGACTGAGAGCATGGTGGTGAGGATGGGGAGGGCAGAAGCTGGAAATCAGCTTGGGATGGAGTGTGAGGTCAGGGTCTAACTTCATTTGTTCCAAATGGATGGCTGGATTTTCCAACACCATCTGTTGAATTCCCCATCATTTCTGCACTAATTTAATATGCACTAATCATGCATCCATGTTTCAAGGCCATTCCTCTTCCAATCTCTCCATTTGTTAACTGGACCTTTGGTGGATAAGGCAAGATGGCTTTTGAAGACTTCTCTGACTGAAATTCCAAGATGCCCATGCTGGCCCTTCCTGTGTCTCACAGTGTGACCTCCTTGTGGCTCTGAGACAACAGGGGACATTGGAGGCCCACAGACCAGGGTTTAAATTCTGACTCCACCATTTTGCCCTGTGTGACTTTGGGCAATTCACTTTACCTCTCTGAGCAATAAAGTGGGAATATAACGCCCATTTTGCAGAGCTGCAGAAAGGATGGAGAGTGTTTTCATGAGTCCTCCCCATTCCCTGAGGAGCTCATGTGGGCCTCCGTTCTTGGCAGCCAGCAGCCAGCTGCCAGCCATGCAGAGCTGTGAGGTGGGATCAGTTGGCTGCTGGGCCAGGCCTTCTCCTATCAGTGCTGGCTCAGTCACCAGCTGTGGAGCCGTACCGCCTCTGGATCTGCTGTGGCCACAGTGCCCACCTTGGGCGGGGGAGCAGGGTGGTCGAGCTGACCCTCCTTGGCAGCAGGAGAAGTTTGGTGTAGAGCATTTAGGGGAGAGGGCAAAGACGTGCTCATTGTCTTCACGTAATTAAAGGGCTGTCAGATATGAGATGATAATTATAGGAACGCTCATGGATTTGGTGACTTACAGCTTACATCTGTCATCATGTGTGGGCCTCGCAGCCTTCCCGTGAGTGGCGGTGACGTCACCCTGTGAACAGGGGGGAAGGGGAGGCCTGAGGCATAGCGATTGGGAGAAGTCTGGCAACTCACACCTGGTTCTTTATTATTTTCCTCACTCCCAGGTCACATGACCCCGAAATTACTCTGCGTATGTGGTCCCTTTGATCCGCACAGCTTACCAATACTGGTGTCCCCATTCGACAAGCTGGAAGCTGGGGCTCAGAGAGGATAAATGTCCTCCCCAAGGTCACTCATTTAGTAGGTGGCCAGCTAGAGATTCAAATCCAGTGTTGCTAGGCTCCAAAACCTGGCCTGCCCCCATCAGGTGGCTTGTCTGAGAAAGGAGGGACTTTATCAGTGCAAAGAGGGAACAGGCAGCATCCAGCAGGAGTAGGTTCCCATCCCCGGAACTGTGGGAGCAGAGGTCGGCTGACCTCCTGTCACAGAGGCTGTGGCCTCTGTCCCAGGGGTGACAGGGGGATGGGAGTTCTGCTAGACAGGTTCTGGTCCCAAGATACTTTAGAGACAAGACTTGCAGTCCTGAAGGTCTGTGATGTTACTAGGGCAGGGCCGTCCCTGCTCAGGCGCTGTCTCCACTGCAGAGCTCAGATGCCAGCTTCTGTTTTGGGACCCAGGGAGGTGGTCCTGACCCTGTGGGGGCCCCTGGCAGTGGAGCGGGGTAGTTGTGTGGGGCACACGGCAGTAGCGGCCACAGCGCCATCCCGCCCCGGGCTGGGCCCACACTTCTCAGGCTGGGGCTGGCGGCTGCTGTCAGGCTCTGTGGCTGCGGGGGACCTGGCTGCTAATAAGCTCTCTTTCCACATGTGCTTCACTGCATGCACCTGGCTCTTGGTGGAAGGGGCAGGACCAGAGACAGAAGGATGAGGAGAGGCCATCACTGTCAGCAAGAGAGAGTGAGGCGGAGGGGCGGCTTGTGGGCGGGATGGGCACACGGCTGCCCTGCCTGTGATGGAAGGTCTCGGCCTTTTGCAGGGTGGGCCCAAGAGTGGGAAGGAGATGAGGCAAGGGGGCAGGGCTGACACCCCATAACCTCTGGGGCTGAGGCTTCTGGGATTCTCCATCACAGACACCCTCTGACCTTACCCTCCCCTGCAGGGAGCCAGGATACAGCCAGGGGACCTCCTCCTCCCCAGCTGCTCTCTTCCTGTCTGGTCCCTCGTGAGAACAGCCTGTTGCCCACTCCTTGTCCCTGCTGCAGGCGAGGTCAGTCCAGAGCTGCCTGGGGTTGAGGAGATAGCTGCTCACTCAGCCCCAGCCCTGCTTATCCTTTGTCCTGCCCCAGGCAGCTAGGAGGGCTCTGAAAGGGAAAAGGCCCAGCAGCATAGGAGCTCCTTTCCTACATTCCCTGCCTGAGATGAGTCTTGGGCTTGGACAATGATCCCATCTCCAGGTGGCCCCAAAGCATCTCTGCATCACACCATCTTGCATTCACCCCTTCTCCCATTCCTCCTGGTATCTGAGCATCACCTTGTGTCTGGGTGGATGCTGGGCCTGGGGAACACAGGTATATCAGAACATCCTTGTCCTGGAGGGCTCCATATCCCAGTGCACCATCCCTCATAATGCACCTACTAGGTGCCACTGACATATAGCACCTCCTTTAGCAGCATCCATTCAAGGGTGAAGAATCTGAGGCTCAGAGGGATTAACCTCACTTGCCCTAATGTAGAGCCAGCTCTGTCTGCCTCCAGAGCCCATGCTCCCTCCATCTCTACAATTCAAAATGTGATTCAGGGTCAAATTGGTTGATACACAGAGTGTGCTGGAGTGGTCAGAGAGAGGTTTGACCTAGGGGTGTGCACCAGAGAGAAAAGGGAGAGATGGGGACCCAGGAGACCCAGGCTTGGCTGGGATTGCCATACTGGTCCCAGAGTGCAAGGGCAGGTTTTTTGTTTTTTATTTAATTGATACAACAACATACAAGCACATATGTTCTTAACATACAAACATTGCATATATGCTGTACAATCAGTAGCCGACAATATCATCACATAGGTGTGTACTCATCACCATGATCATTTTTTAGAACATTTGCACCACTCCAGGAAAAGAAAAAAAAAAGAAAAAAGAAACACTCATACATACCATACCCATAACCCCTCCCTCTCATCAACCGCTAGTATTTCCATCTATCCAATATATATTTCCAATATATATATATTTATTTTAACATTTGTTCCCCCTATTACTTATTTATTTTTAATCCATATGTTTTACTCATCTGTCCATACCATAGATAAAAGGAGCATCAGACACAAGGTTTTCACAATCACACAGTCACATTGCGAAAGCTATATCATTATACAATCATCTTTAAGAAATCTGGCTACTGCAACACAGCTCTGCAGTTTCAAGCACTTCCCTCTAGCCTAATACACCTCAATCTAAAAAAGGAGATATCTATATAATGTGTAAGAATAACCTCCATGATAACCTCTCGACTCTGAAATCTCTCAGTCACTGACACTTAATTTTGTCTCATTTCTCTCTTCCCCCTTTTGGTCAAGAAGGTTTTCTCAATCCCTTGATGCTGAGTCCCAGCTCATTCTAGGATTTCTGTCCCACATTGCCAGGGATGATTACACCCGGAGAGTTGTGTCCCACGTAGATGGGGGAGGGCAGTGAGTTTGCTTGCTGTGTTCGCTGAGAGAGAGAGAGAGAGGCCACATCTGAGCAACAAAAGAGGTTCTCTGGGGGTGACTGTTAGGTGTAATTGTAAGTAGGCTTAGCCTATCCTTTGCGGGGTTAAGTTTCATAGGAACAAACCCAAGGGCAAGTTTTGAATGGAGCTTTTGAGGGCTAGTTCCCAGGGTCCACAGGGGGCTGCCTCCTTTTGGTACACTTGTATTCAAATATCCCATTTCTACTCTTCCCTGACTCACCTCAACTCATCTACATTGAGTCTGTCTAGCAAATTAGCAAAAGGTACCCCTTCCTTGGGATGCTGCACTGCCAGTTGCAGGGAAACTGTCCCAGCAAATATGCTGGTTTACAATAACCACCACGTGAGTGACTCACCTTAGTGCTGGGCAGCTCACACGTACATAGTAGCCCCTCTCTGAGCCTCTGTGTCTTCATTTGCTCCCACATGGGATAAATACCATAAGCAAGTACCCAGGCATTGTGCAGGTGATGAGAGATGGCGGATGTCCTGGAGCTCTCTTCCCTTGGGCTCCCCACTGTGCCTGGAGAGCCTGTGACTCCCGATCGTGCCCAGTTTGGCGGGGAGAGGGCCTGATTACCACTGCACATCTCCTGGGCACAGGGTCAGGTGGGCTGGTTCATGCTAAGAGCAGGCTCAGGCTTTCTTCTGAAATAAGCCCTGACAAGGGCCACTAGAGCCATTTGGAGCCTCTTAATCAGTGCAGCTGCTCCTGCTGTCCACTTCCTCCCACCAACTCCTCACCTTCCCCTGCCCTTTACTTCCAGCCCCTGCCACTCAGCTTTTCCTCTAATTGTTCTTGGAATGACCCCACTGCCTCCCTCCCCACCACCTCTGGGGCCACTTCGTCCTCATCAGGAGGCTTCCTGGGGCGGTATGGCCTCCAGCTCCTGGGACTTTAATCCCTATGGCCACCTCAGCCCTCCAGCTTACCATTCCCATTCTGATAAAAAGATCCTGGCCCTGCCCCACCCCTGGCTTGCCCTGGGGGCCTCCCCTAGTTGCCTGCTCTGAGCTTGTTCCCCAGGCCTGCTCCTGGCCTCGTACTTGCCCTGCCCTTCTGTAAGGACCAGGCCACATGAGGACAAGGCCTCTCCTGGCACAGGACCTCTGCAGTCTTCTGGCCACCTGTCAGCGTTCCCCCTGGGCCCCGCATCGCTCTGCACTGCAGGACATCCCCTAACAGCTGGGCAGGCTCTCTGCCCTGCTGCTGTCCCTGCAGCACCTCGACCTCCCCTGCCTGGGCCAGGGTCCATCTTAGGTTTACACCTTTATCGGGCCCCTCTTGGAGCCTCATCCCCTGAGCTGGAGCAATCTCTGGGGACAGGTGGCAACTCAGCGCTGCCGGCTGGGTCCATAGGAGGCTGAGTGCTCCTCTGCAGGGTGGGATGTTAGGTCCCCAGTGAAATCTCCCCCGGGTAAGTGGACTCACGCTGGGGGTGGGGTGGGGAGGAGGGAAGAAAGCATGTATCCTCACCTACGATTTCATTATCAAGTCTTTCTTCGGCTCCTATTACCCTGCCCCTTCCCGCCTGGGAATATGAAGGCCAACTAAACCTTTAAGGCACTCACAGCACAGCAGGGGAGACTGACATGTGAAGACACATTACGGAACTGTGGGGTCTGTGCTGTAGCAGACAAGTATGCAAGAGGCTCTGGGAGCTCTGAGGAGGGGAGCTAACTCTGCTGGGCCATAAGGAAGGCCTCAGAGAGGAGGAGACCCTGATAGAGTACAGATGTGCCTGGTAGACCAGAAAGAAGTTGTTTCCTACATGGAGGGTATGGCTTGTGCAAAGGCACGGAGCCTGTAAGAGCCTGTTTGGGGAACTACAGGTAATTCCATGCAAGGAGTGTGAAAAGTATGTGTGAGGGCAGAGATGGGGTCTGGGGATGCAAAGGTTAACATGTCAGGCTGAGGAGCTCAGGCTAGTGGGGACACGTGAGCAGAGGTTCAACTGATTCACCTCATGGCACAGCCAGAGGTGAATCGATCTGGGGGACATGGCCTACCTTTTGGGAGACCCAGATGTTCAAACTGCCCATGAGCACATCAGAATTCCAGGCAGTGAGAGAGGCTCTTGGAAGGGCTAGATCTGGGGGATGCTGGGTCCAGAGACTGGCAGTGCCCCGGGCCCAAGGCCAGCCAGGGTGGGAGTGGCTGGAGAGAAGACACTGGCTGAGCTGGGGCAGTGTGGCCCAGCTTTTCTGGAGCCAGGGGGAGTCCTGGGTGGTGAAACCCGGCCCACAGCCCAGCCACAGGAAGCAAAACTGAGCCATAGTCCTTTCCTGCTGCCCGGACAGCCCAACTGGGCTCTGACCGGTGGCTTCCAGGGATCAGTTGCCCTGGGAGGGCTCATGGCCTGCCCTGCTCCTAAATGTGGTTGTGGCTCTCCTGAGCAGGGTTGTCCTTGCTGAGCAAGAAGCTGGTACCCATTAGTGGTCTACCCTCTGCGAAGCTTTACCGCCACCACCCCACCCCACCCTTGCCTACTAGAAAGCCTGGGTTCCAGGGTGTTGTCACCTTGGCATCTCTATTTAGGTACAAAGCACCTAAATGCATATGGCCTGTGATTGGTACTCATTGGATGGTGGCGGCTCTTTTAATTATCTTACTAGCATGAGCCTCTGTGTCCAGTGCTGGGCACGGAGCAGTGCTCAGTTGTGGAACAGCCCAGGCATGGGGGTTTGTGGGCTTTCCTTGTGTGCTAGAGAGGGGCTGAGGGTGCTTACCAGCAGGCTGATGTCACGCTGCTTACTTGCCAGGCAGCGTTCTGACTTGGCTTATATTATCCCATTTAATTCTTGTCATCCCCGTAGAAGGCTGAGGGCCTCTTCAGTTCAGAGGACACCGAGGCATGGAGAGATTAAGTAGCTTACTGGAGGTTCTGCAGCCTGAAAGCAGTGGGCAGGGCTTTGAACCCCGACAGTCTGGCTCCACAGACTGCTTTCACAGCCGTCTGGTCTCGTGGCACCATAGAATAGAGCTATTCTGGACAGTGAGTGAATTTCCCCTCCTCTTCTTGCACACCCCACCCCGCAGTCATGCATACTGATAGCGTGGAGGCAGGATGGGGGAACCCGGGGTCTTCTGGGAGAGTCACGTGGACAAACCATAGTACATAGAGTGGTGAGTTTAAAGACAGGGTCACGCTGATGTGGGAGGAACCCAGAGGAAGGGACGGGAGCGGGAAAGGTGTAGTCCTGGAAGGCTTCACAGAGGAGGTGGCATTTGTGCTGATTTGCAAAGTAAAAGGGAATGTTAGGAAACCAGCCCAGGCAGCTGGCCCACCCTTCCAGTGTGAGGGAACTGGGTAGGAAGGAGGGGGATGTGGCTGGAGAGATGGGTGAGGGGGACACACCCAGAGGGCCTCCCTGCTGGGCTAAGGAGCAGTAAGGAGCTATTAAGAGGTTAGGTTGGAGTTAGAAGCATAGCTTGGGGGTGGCCATCCTTTGGGGCAGAGCTAAGTGTATCTGAGTGTGCGCCAGGGAGCCCAGCGAGGGGCCTAGTCAGTGCCAGGTGAGAGATGCCTGGCCTCAAGGGATATAGCCAAGAGCTGTAAAGAGGTCAGAGACACAGCTCCAAGCCCCGAGCCTCGAACAATGGGGTGGTCTTGGTTTTCTCTCCACACAGTGCTGGGTGCTCGCACTGCCCCCTCCCCCCGCTTGAAGGGTGTTGGTTTGTTCTGATGATCTAAGCAGTTTCCCAGAATGCAGGATATTCCACGCTTGTGGTGCTTCCAAGATAAGGAGGACGGATGAAAGCAGGGATAAGCCGGAGGGCCCAGCCGGAAGCACCTGCAGACCTCCGGGGCCCCCTTTGGGAAGAGGCCTTGGAGGGGCCGAGGCTGGAAACAGAGGGGCAGCCCGGCCTAGCCTAAGGGGTGGTGACCAGGGCAGGGGTGGGGGTGCGTTTCTTCAAGTCCCAAGACCAGGGTCTGGTCTTTAATCCTCCACTAACTTGTGGTGGGACTTGGGCAGCTTACTTCGCCACTCTGGGCTTCAGTGGGGTTTTTGTTGTTGTTGTTGTTGTTTTATTATTGAGAAATCATCACACACATACAATCAGTGGCTCACAATATCATCACACAGCTGTGTATTCATCAGCATGATCATTTTTAGAACATTTGCATCACTCCAGAAAAAGAAATAAAAAGGAAAAAGAAAAAACTCATACATACCATACCCGTTTCCCCTCCCTCTCATTGACCACTAGTATTTCCCTCTACCCAATTTATTTTACCCTTTTTCCCCCTATTATTTATTTATTTTTATTCATATTTTTTACTCATGTGTCCATACCTTGGCTAAAAGGAGCCTCAGGCACAAAGGAGCGTCATAATCACACAGTCACACTGTTAACGTTACATCCTTATACAACCGTCTTCAAGCATCAAGGCTACTGGAACACAGCTCAACAGTTTCACGTACTTCCCTCCAGCCACTCCAGTACACCATCAACTAAAAAGGTGATATCTATATAATGCGTAACAATAACCTCAGGATAACCTCCTGACTCTGTTTGGAATCTCTCAGTCGCTGACACTTTATTTTGTCTCATTTCTCTCTTCCCCCTTTTGGTCAAGCAGGCTTTTTCAATCCGGTGATACTGGGTCCCAGCCCATCCCAGGAGTTCTGACCCATGTTGCCAGGGAGATTTACACCCCAGGGACTGATGCTCCATGTCAGGGGCGGGGAGGGCAGTTGAGCTCACCTGCCCATCTGGCTAAGAGAGAGATGACACATCTGAGCAACAAAAGAGGTTCTCTGGGGTGGTGACTCTTGGCCTCAGTGTTTTTATCTGCAGTATGGGGTATGGGCTGGGAGGAACTTCACCTGCTTTGTGGGACTGTGTGAGGTTTGGAAGAGAGGAGGGATGTGACTTCACACACTGCAGTCACTGGGTCAGCGCGGAGGCTGTGGGGCAGACATGGCCTTCGCTACTAAGGGCCTTACAGGAAGGGGCTGAGGCTACAGCAGATAGAGCCCAGCTCTGGGGCAGGCCTCGGATGCCTGCTCCCAGCTCCCCCACCATTTATGACTTTGGGCTCCGTGACATTGGGCTGGCCACAAACCCCTCTCTGGGTCTCAGTTCCTCGCCTGTGCAAAGAGGGCAGTTATCCCTGCCTGGCAGGTTCAGCTACAAAACAGGGAGGAGGACAGAATATTCCAGGTGGGAGGCGGCTGAGGGGGCAACCCCTGACTCCATGTGACCCCTCTCCTCGCTCTGTCCTTCCAGTGGGAACGCCTCTGGTTCCTGCTCCTCACCTTCACCTTTGGCCTCCCCCTCGCCTGGCTGTACTTCTGGTGGGAAGTCCACAATGACTACGATGAATTCAACTGGTGAGTGGGCAGGGTAGACGGACCTGTGCGTCTCTCTCCGGGGCTGCCTTGCTCTCAGCAATCTGCGTAGCCTCCAGCCGGGTCTGTCTCCCTCTCAGAAAGGGTCTCACTGGTGTGAGACTGTACCTGGCAAATGGACAAGTATTGCAGGCTGGCAAGAGAGGTGGCAGGCTTGGGTCCTGTTCCCCAGGAGTTCCCTGGCTGGCAGTGTGGGTGGTATTCAAAATAACTGGAACCTAGGAAACAAGAGTTCCATGCCCCAAGGGAATCTTGTCGGGGACTTAGGGAGGGCTTCCTGGAGGAGGAGGCCTAGAAAGTGGGCCCAGAAGGATGGCTGGCATTGGAACCCATAGAGCTGCAGCTGCTGGTCTCTTTGGAGGTCACTTGGTGCTTGCACAGGTGTCTCAGCCTGCCTGCATGGCCTCCTGCAGCCAGGTGCCTTAGTAACTGCAATGTAAGACCCCTAGGCAGAAGCAGAAGTGAGCTGGGGAAATAGGGGGAACGCTTTCTGGATGCTGTTGTGATGGAAAATAGGAACTGTTAAGACTGAGGGCAGGACTCAGCCTGGGGCTGGGGTCTTTGATTGTCTCCTTTAGAGATGAGGAAACCAAGGCCTCAGCAAGGAGGTGGCCCTGGGCCCCAGGCCTCCAAACTCCCTTAGCTGGTCCCTGTGGGGACTGGCAGATGCCGTGGTTCTGGGAGAGCCTAGGGTCCTTTGCAGGTACCAGCTCAGATCCAGGCAGCAGGGATGTCTGAGGCGGGCACCTGGGAGCAAGAAGGGTGCCTGTCTCCTCCGCCCCACCCTCTGTTACCTGCTTTTTGTCCAACCGTGAAAGGCCATATGTGTAGGGGAAGGGCCCTGTCCAGGGACAGGTAGGGAAACTGAGGCCCAGGGTCACAGAGGCAGCTGGGGGCAGAGTTGGGGCTCGCCTGCCAGGCCTCCTTGCTCCTCATCCTGTGCTCTTTCCTTTGATCAGAAGTTCAGCTCAGGGTGGTCATGAACAAGTCTCTGGCCCTCTCTTAGCCTCAGTTTCCTCTGACCGCATCAGGTCTCTCTGAAGGTGAAATGAGATGATGGATGGTAGAGAACTCAGGGCTCTACTTAAACGTGAGGGCTGCTTTCTGGGAGGCAGACTGTCCACTAGAAAGTGGACATGATATTAGGATTTGGGGTCTCTAGGACTCGAGAACTCTGGGATTCTGACGGGGCCTTGGTTCTAGGATTCTGTGGTGATCCTAAGAGTCTGTTGGTGCAGCCTGGGGGTCCATGTCCCTCTGCCAGCGCCAGGCGGTGTCCATGCTGTGCATGAGCACCGTGCCCTTGCCCTTGCTGTCCTCTGGCAGACCAGCAGAGTCCCAGAGGTGGCGTCTGGCCTTTATGAAATGCCATAAATCAGTTATTCATTCTCGCAGGTGTCCAAGAACAGGGCTGTGGGGGGTAAATGGGGATGTTCCCTGGGGCCTTCAACCACAGACCCTGGACAACTCTGGCGCCTGGAGGATCATCACGCCCACTCCACTCATTGTCCAGATGCGAAACTGAAGCCCCGAGAGGGGCAGGACTCACCCCGGGCTACAGAACCAGTTAGCATTCAAATCACATGTTAAGGGCAGCCTGAAGAAATTGAGGCTCAGAGAGGTTAAGCTGTGTTTCCAAAGTCACACAGGAAGATGCAGACAAATTTGGTATAGGGACTTGAGCCTGACTGCTATCCAGAGAGCCACCCACCCCACCCCAGAGAGCGGGCTCCCTGTCAGTGAGCTTCAGCAGGGGATGGGTGCCTGTCCCTGTCTGGGAGGTAGAGCCTTTCCTGGGATTGGGGATGGCCTGGAGACCCCCAGCCCCTTTGGCTATGTCACCTCCATTTCTTGCGATTAGTGCTCCGGTTCAGGAGATCCTGGCCCGGCCCTCGTGATTTTGAGCATCTTTGGGGATAGGGACGTTCATGAAGTAAGAGGATATGAACAAAATCTGGTAGTCGGGGCTGCACCAGGAGGGGCAGGGAAGGGCCACCTGAGCTTTTGTCACCGGGAGGGCTCTCTGCCAAAAGTCTGTACCCCAGAACATCTTTTGGGTAGACGCCATGGGCTGGTTCCACCGCTCTTTGGGTCTCCGTTTCCCCAACTGTACTAACATAAGTGCACTTGGCGATCATTCAGGCAGCAGATTCTCCCCTGGAATCTGGGGGTGAGGCCCAGGGAAGGGCATGAGGAGGGTCCTCCTGGTCTCCCCCCTCCTGGGCCCAAGAGGGCAGCAGCCCTCACCCTGCCTGGTGCTGACTCGGGTCCTCTGATGACCTAGAACAAGTTGCTGCCTCCTCCGAGCCTCAGTTTGCCTGGTTGTACAGGAAGGATGTGAATATTTAAATCTTCCCAGAGTATCTATTGAGTTCCTTAAAAAGTTCATTCTTTATGCTTCTGGGGATCCCCGGGTAGCCCACCATGGCCAGGTGTGCCTGGTGACCAGGAAAGTAAGCATCCTTATTGAACAGGCCAGGCCTGGTCACAGCTGGCCCACGATCCACCTAGCTGGTTCAGAGCTGGCAGGACTGTCCTGGGTTCTGGGCCAGACGATGGCCCCAGTGGAGGTCTGACCCCTGCCCTTTTCCTCCTGGCAGGTACCTCTACAACCACATGGGCTACTGGAGCGACTGGTCCGTGCCCATCCTCATGACCACAGTTGCCGCTTTCACTTACATCACGGGCCTCCCGGCATGTGGGGCTGTCGCAGAGATGCCTGCTCTTTTTGAGCCCCCATTGGGTGCAGGGCTTATCCAAAGCAGGTGGCCCTGCTCCCAGGGAATCTTGGCACATACCAGGCTGATGGAGGAGCCCTCCCTGGTCTGTAGGGGGAGGCTGGCTTTTCCTGGGGCCTCTTGGGCTGCTGCCGCTCTAAGACCTGGGCCCTCTAAAAGTGGGAGGTCATCTTGCCTTTTCCCACCTCCCTCGGCTGTCCCTTCCTGGAATGTTCTGCCCCTGACCCAGTGAGAGACAACCCAGCTTTTAAGACCCATTGTAGACTTCCCTCTTCCGGGATGCTGTGGACTGGGTTCCTGGACCCATGATTCTGCTCACACAAGCCCGGGCCAATCCCCACACGGGGCTGGAGGCTTCCTGGAGACAGGGCTCAGTGTGCTTCAGACTCGAATTTTCAGAACATTTAATGGATTAAATGGGGCAGTCCAAGCGCAGTAGGACCCAGTGACCCCTTAAGGGAGAAATCCCCAAGAAGGGGAATCTCGAGGCCGGGAGGAGTCCAGGCTGGGCCAGGCTGGGCCATCCCATTGCCTCCAGGCAGGATTTGCTCTGAGTCGGGCCCAGTGTGGTGAAGTGCAGGGGGCCTGGGGACTCCCAGGCCACTGGTGGACACCTTCCAGTGACACATAGAGCCTGACCTTCTCCCTGTGGTTGCCCTCAGATCCTGACACTATGTCACATCGCCATGGGGCAGCAGATGACCCTGCACTGGCTGCACAAGGTAAGGGCTGCTTGCACCGGGGCTGGGAGGTGGGGGAGGAGCCTGGAGGATTGCAGAGGTGAAGGAAGAGCCTGGACACATCATCCTTCCCCTAGAGAGTGTTAGAATTGTTCTCGTTGCTGACTGTGTGCCAAGCGCTGTTCTCACAACCCAGCTTACATTAGCTCATTTAATCCTCATTAAATAATGATAGGAACTGTTATCCTATTTTGCATTTGGGGAAACTGAGGCACAAAGAGGTTATGTGACGTGCCCAAGATCTCCCAGTTAATAAGTGGAGGATCCAGGATTCTGGCCCTGTAACCATGTGGTTACCCAGCCTGGTTCCCAGCTCCTGTCTCAGCACCAGACCTCTGGCTGGCTCTGCCTTGAACCTCACTTTCCCCTCTTCATTTTTCAGCTGTTTTAAAATCCCTGATCCAGCAATGCAATTCCCCCTGCTTAAAGCCCTTTCCATAGCTTCTGCTGCTTCCGGGATGACCTGAGCTCCCAGCCCCGCATTAGGGCTCTGCAGGATCCGGCCCCAGCCGACCTCTTCTAACTTCCTCAGCTTCTGCTACATTTTAGGCCCTCCCAATGTGCCAGCCTCTTCTCTGAGTGCTTTGCCCTTGCCCTCCCTTTCTGTCAGACCCTGTCCTTGATACTTCTTTCCCATGTTCACAGGTGGCTGCTGGGGCACCCCTAGCCCCTGCAGGCCCCCCCTGCCACATGCCTGAGCCTCTGCTTTGCTGGTTTCCATGTGGCCTTCCCACTCCCACCCCAGTCTGAGAGCCCCTCCCAGGCCAGAATTGGCTGTGCCCATTCTCCGAGCTGGGCCCCAAGCAGGCAGGCTTCCTATTTCCTGAAGCCTCCGCTCATTCACTCACCAGTCGTTGCACACACAGTGCTGAATGTGTGTCTCTGATGCCTGCTCTTTTTGAGCTCCCATTGGGTGTAGGGCTTGTCCAAATCCTACTAAGTTAGAGCCCTTCCTTCCTGCAGGAACTCCTAGGGCTGGGAGGGCTGGACTTCTCTTTTCTCAGAGCCTGGGCATGAAGTTTAGGAAGGGAAGAAATGCCCAGAAATAATTATGGGCCGTGAGATGGGTCCAGAGTGACCCCGAGGGCTGGAGCCCGCTTTTGGCAGGAAGCGGAGGCATGGGGCAGGAGCAGGAAGAGGGAAGCAGTGGACTCAGGCTGGGCTGCGTGGAGTGGGAGGTGCCTGTGGCCTCCAGGGTGGCATCCAAGATGGGTTGATTGCCCAGGTCTGCAGCTCGGGAGATAGACCCAGGAGTCAGGAGTTATCAGCACCCAGATGGTACTCAGGTCTTGGAGGGGTGGAGGGCAGTGAGCAGCCCCTGATCCATCCCCTCCTGCCTCCATCCTGTTTGTCACTGTCTCCCAAGTCTCCTCTGGGCTCCCGTGGTCCCCTCTGTGGGACCCCAGCTGCAAAGCTGACACATGAAACTACTGCACCAGCTGGCAGCCCGGGTGGGGCTGGCACACTCTGCAGTCACATCCTCTGGGCTGCGCTCAGCTCTCAGCAGGTCAGCTCTCACCTGCTTGATCTCAGTGGAGAGGTCTCTGTGGTTGCCGAGCCAGCCAGAGGCAGCAGGTAAATGCCGAGCCTTCTCCCCGGGCGCAGGAGGATCGGAGCCCTTCATCCGTGCTGGTGCCAGCTCCAGGGTTCCAGTGCCGCCTGCCTCCCCCTCTGCCCCCTCCCATGCAATCTCAGCTCAAGGAAGGCTTCTTGTAGGCCCAGCTGATCCAGATAGCCGGGGCCAGAGAGTCTGCTATTCTGTTTCCACAATCCTGTCATTTGATTCTAAGATCCAACGGAATGCTTATTCTTTTGTGTTTGTTTTGTTTTAATTAATTTTTTGACTGTGTGATACATGGACATGATTCAAACCCAAATGAGCAAAACAGTACACAATGGAAATCTCTCTCCTACCCCAATTCCCAGTCATTGAGCGCCTCTCTTCAGAGGCAATGACACATTCTTTCTGTATCCTTCCAGAGATATTTTTAAGCACAATCAGACATATAAACATACACAGACATATACTTATGCGTACATGTTTCCTTTTTTTCCAGGGATTTTGTTTCATTTTGTTTTGTTAATTTTTACCATGGTAATCTCTATACAGCATGACATTTCCCATTTGAACCACTTTCAGTTGTGCGATCCAGTGACATTAATTGCATCCACAGGATCCTGCTGCCATCTCCACCATCTATCACCAAAACTTTTCCACCACCCCAGACAGAAACGTGCTCTTCTTTAAACACAAGCGGTGGCTCCCGACACTCTATTCTGCAGCTTCATAAAATCCTCGGCACGTCCCTGCTGCTCTCCCACGTTTACTCCTGTCCCGGGGTCCGGACACTGGTTAGCAGGTCCCCTACTGAACGGCCCGAGGCGTTTTCTGGTGGTTTTCGGCCCTTTGCCAGTCCAGTGAAGATGAAGTGCCGGGTACAGTGTGGTTACTTTTGTGTGGCCGCTGCCTGCACAGAGGCGGCACCCATGAGTGACCCACTGTGCGGCCCCAAGGACCGCCGAGTGCCGCGTGCTCCCACAGCCAGTCCCTTCTGTCCCCAGCCCGGGCTCAGCCAGCCCCTCCACTTGCCACCAACCCTGTCCCCGCCATTCACTTCATCGACACTCTCAGCAAATGCAGACTGCTGTCCAAATACCTCGTCCAGGCACCACAGTTCTTCCTGGTGTCTAGCCTCTACTCCTCCAGCTGCAGCCTAATGGGATGGGAGTCACGTCCATTGAGGGCCTCCTGTGCCAGTCACTGTGCTAATCATGACAACAAGAACCACCATGTATTGGGACATCCGGCATGGGTCAGGCTTTTTTCACGTGGTATTTCATTTATTCCTCACAATCTTTATATTCATTTGATGTTATGACCCTGACCATTAAAAAAAATTATACCAATAATATTTAGTAAGCATTTACTGTTTTAGCACCAGCTGCTGTGCTGAGCACTTCACTTGCATTTTCTCATTTATCTTCCCAAAACCCCCTTAGGGAGGTACTCACTCTCTCTGTTTCACAGCCCAGGGAGTGACACTGTGAGAGGTTAAACCTCCCATTAGGTGCACAGCCAGGATCTGGCCGGGGGGTGGGACTTAAGCCTCGTCTGTGACCTTGGCCCAAACCATCTGCCACTTGGACCCTTGACCTGGTGGAAGCACAGAACCCACCAGGTCAGTCACCTCCAAGAGGCCAGCCTGTTGCACTCTGCAAGGCTGGGCTGGCCCCTGCACCCAGGCAGAGCTCACCGAGTGAATGCACCTGCTGTTCTGCCACCCATCCCATCCTTTCACACATCACAAGTCCCTCCAGGAAGGAAAGCCAGCAGCTACTTTCTCTGAGGAGGCCAGTGGCTTGTCTTCAGGCATTCTGGCAGAGGGTTTAGCTTCCCTGATCAGATTGAAAGAACTGTGGCCTCATTGTTGGAAATCAGGGTGATTACTGTGGCTTTAGGTCTTGGTGTATGGGAGGGGAGAGCATTGCAATAACACATAACGATGCTGAGCAGAATGGTTACTACTATAGTAACTGTAAAACTCAGATAATGAAAATTTTAATTGCATTAGGATTTTGGGAAATCAGTTTTATTACAAGTGTCTTCAACAGTAGTTAAGTATTGCAATAAGACGCCCTCAGAAACAACCTGCATAACACCCCTCCCCTCGAGCTGGCACACCCCAGCTCGTCAAGGCCCCACCTATCTCAGCCTTATCGGAACATGCATTTCCAGGCTGATGGGCTGGAATGATGAACCTCCAAAGGAAAACTTAACCCCAGGCAAGAATTCATCTCCCCTCCCGTGAGGGAACAAAGAGAGACGAGCCACTCTCTTCCCCCACCATCGGGAAATTTGGTTTAGTCCTTGCTCAGGCTTTGGTGGGTCTTGGAATGTGGCTGCCCCCAAGAAGGGCACAGCAAGAAGGGAGGGGCGAGGCCTGTGTGGCGTGGACAAGTGGTGGGGGCGGAATGTGGCAGCCTCCACTTCCCTGCTGCAGGGAGTGGAGGCTGTGGGAAGCTTCGGGTTTTAGGCAGGCAGGTCTGGCAGTGTGGGGAGGGTGGGCCGAGTGAGATGGAAGGTTCAAGAGGAGTGCTGGGGGCTGAGGCGTCAGAAGCCAGGCTTCCCCTAATTTGGGGGGGGGCATCTTGTGTTATGTGATGTTTCAGACCCCATCCATCCCCAAAGATCTCTGTGTGTGAAGGTGCCAGTCGGTCCTGCATCAGAGCCCTGGGCCTTGGTTTATCCAGGCAGCCCCGTGCCGGCTGCCATCTGGGGCACGCCTTGGAGATGGGGCAGCCTGGGCATGTTGTGGCCAGAACCTCCAGGGGTATGGGAGACTGAGCTGGCACTCCGGTTCTGCAGGATGCCCAGCTCCTCCGCCTCCCCCTGCCCTCTCAGCAGAGCCTTGGGTTTCCTCTTTTGTCATGTGGAATGAAAGATCTTCCTTACAAGGGTGCTGGGAGTGCCAGGTGAAGCCAAGGGTGTGACTTGCTGTGCAGGGGAGCCCCCCTTCGCTCCCTTCCTCACACCCTTGGCTGGGCTCACCCCTCCCTTACCCTAGCTCCCTTCTCACCAGGACTTCTCCCTTCTATTTCTCTTACTGCAGCTTCCTTGCTGAGTCTGTCTCCTCTTCCTCTGTCTCCCCATCATCCGTCTGCTGGTCTGTCTCTGGCCTCCTTTCAATCCATCCCTCTGTCTGTCCTTCTTCCTCTCTTCCATCTCTTTGTCTGTCTCTCTTGCACTCTCCATTTCTCTGTCTCTCAGTCTCTCTCTCGGGCTCCCTACTCTGACCCTCTCTCTCAGGCATGCCGGTGACCTGGGGCTGCCCAGCTGCTCTGACCCTCTGTCCAGTGACTGTTCCCCCTCCCAGATAGGGCTGCTGGCCATCCTGGTTTCCACGGTGGCAGCCATGTCGGCCATGGCCCAGCTGTGGGAGGACAAGTGGGAGGTGCTGGTGATCTCCCTGCAGGTGAGTGGGGACAGGCCTGGAGCGGGGCAGGGGTGGGCCCAGGGTCCCACAGTGAGTCAGAGGCAGAGAGAAGGCTACCAGCCAGGGTCCCCGAAACTCCCAGTTTCCCCAGTGGAAGGACAGAGAAAGGGTTGCCCACCCACTGATAGGGGTGCGCTGTGACCAGGGGTGGATGGGCATGGCTGGGAGTCTAGTCGCTGTCACCTTCCCACCTACAGGGCACTGTACCGTTCCTGCATGTGGGGGCCCTGGCCGCCGTCACTGCACTGTCCTGGATCGTGGCTGGACAGTTTGCCCGTGCAGAGCAGTCCTGTGAGTATAGCTGGGCAGGCCCAGCCTCCCCCAACCCTCCAGGTGCCAGGGCCAGCTGGCCCCACCCTGGGGATGAGGTGTGGGGGCTTCGTCCCCAGTGGGTCACAGCCTCGGTCTGCCTGGCAGTTTTGCTCCCCTGCAGCTCTGTGTCTGCCTGTGCACAAGCATGAGGTGGAGGTCAGTTTGGAGGCTGCCCGAGGTGCACGGTCCCCTCAGCATCTGGGCCCTGACAGGCAGACATAAAGGGGGGGGTGCCCAGAAGAACGGCTCATCAGGCAATGCTCATGGCCCCTTGTTTCCAGCCTCCCAGGTGGCCATTCTCTGTACCTTCTTCACCGTGGTGTTTGCCCTCTACCTGGCCCCACTCACCATCTCCTCTCCCTGCATCATGGAGTAAAAGGACCTGGGCCCCAAGCCCACACTCAGCGGCCACCGCGGGGCCCCCATGGTGAGTCTGCCTGTGGGCCCTAACAGACATGGGGTGGGGAGGGCTCGCTGAGCTGGTGTTCTTGGAGGAGATGGACAAGAGCCTGGAGGGAGGACCTTGCTGGAAAATAGACGTGACATAAGTGCTGCAGTGGTGACAATGATCAGACTTCTGGGGAGTGTATGGAAAGAACAGGTGAAAAATACGGCTGGAGAGCTTGGATGGGAGCAAATCCTGAAAGTCCTTTAAGGCATCTTGTTAAACAAGATTTAAACTTTATACTGAAGGCCTAGGAGATGCAGGAGGGTTTTCAGCTTGAGGGTTTAAAGGGGTCGCTTTTGGTCTGGGTGGAAACTGGCCAGCAGGGCAGGGGAGGGGCAGGGCGGCGGCTGAGGCTGGAGTGGTGGGGGGGCGAGGAGGGCAGGGCCCAGCAGGCTGTGACCGGGCAGCAGGAGACCCCGCCAGGATGTGTGGGCAGGAGGCGGGTTTGAAGGCAACTATAAGCAAAAGCTGAACTGGACTGAGGTGGAGGAGAGGAAGGAGTCCAAGGGCCTGGCTCAGCCTTGGCCCTGCTGTGTGAGCCTGCAGGAGCTCCAGGTTGAGAGGGCATCTCCAGAGCCATGCTGTTTGGTTTGAATCCTGGCCCGTCACCGGCTGGGGGACCCTGGACAAGCTTCCCCACCTCTCTCTGCCTGGTTTCCTCATCTTGTACGATGGGAAAAGTGAGTGCCCATGTCCTGGGGTTGTGAGAATCATGCATTCATGCATGTAAAGTGCCCAGGTAGGAGTGGGGCATACAGCAAGTGCTCAATAAGAGCCTGGCATTACATTCACCTTGGGCAGCCCCGTGCCCTCCCCCCAAGAATCTCCTCCCCCACCAAAGTCTTGACCAGAGGTTCTCAACTGCCCAAACCCTGGGGGGCGTTGGGGGACTTGTTTGGTTTTTATAATAATTGCAGAACCCAACTTTTTATTGGGGGAGGGGGTTGGGGTGCATGATCCGGGAATTGAACCCGGGTCACCCACATGGGAGCCAAGCATTCTAATGCTGAACTACCCACACACCCTGGTTTTCACAGTAATTGGCAGTTACATTGGCCCATTTCATTTCAAGATAGTAAAGGGGCCCTGACAGAGTAACCGTTCTAAAAGGAGGCATTAAGTCAGAGAGGTCCTAGAATCTTCCTTACAGTGCTTCCCGCTAACACCCCCACATGCTGAGGGGTGTTATCATGCCCATTTGCTGGATAAGATTCAGACCTGTGCCCTTGAGCTGGTCCCAGCACCTCCAGGAGGCAGCGAGCTGGAGAGGCCGTGGCTTTGGAAGCAGAAGGACTGGGGACTTTGGGTCTGGTTTGGCCATGTGCCGCCAGGGGCGCAGTGGTCTCTGGGCTCCCCTGAGTCTCCGTTGCCCCCCTGCTGGCCCTTGTGGTGGTAAATGAGGAGTACTGTCCTCGTGGACAGGCAGGGTCCCAGGGGCTCTGTTCTCGAGAGACTGAGGCTGTGACTCCTCCCCTCCACAGGACCCGGGGTTCCCTGTCTCACCTGCCCGAGGTGGAGGGGGGCAAGAGGGATTACACTGAGGCAGGAGAGGAAGGCGGGAAGTGACCCCCATTTGGACTGTTTTTGTTTGTTTGTTTTTTTATTGGGGGAGGATTTATTAAGTTGCAAATTTGTAATTCTAAGGCCATGAAAATGTCCAAATTAAGCCACCAAGAAGAGGTTACCTTCACTCCAGAAAGACTGATGCCATCAGGAATACCTCTGTCAGCTGGGAAGGCACATGGTGTCATCTGCTAGCTTTATCTCCTCATTTCATTAGGCCTCCCCAGGGGCATTTTCCTTCTTCATCTCCAGTGTCTAGTTGTGTGGGCTCTGCTGGACTGGTTTTTAAGTAGAAAAATTTCAGACATACACAGAAGAAAAAAAGAGTAGTATAATGAATCAAATACAATGAATAACATAATGAATCTAATACCAGCTTGAAAATTCATCAAGCTTTTGCCAGCTTCAACATTTATCAACCTTGTGCCATTCCTTCCTTTCTTCCCCCTGTAGTATTATTCTAAAGAAAATCCAAGACATCATATTATTTTGCCTCCATGTACTGCAGGATGTATCCCTGACACATGGGACTTTTCATCTAACATTACCATAATGCCGTTACCATACCCAACAAAATGAACAATTCCTTAATATGATCAGATGCTCCTACCCTTGGTCAATTTTTCCTTATTGTCTCACAAATCGCTTTTTACCATTGAGTTTTTAAAAATCAGGTTCCAAACTCCATCTACACGGCACATCTGGCTGATTTGTATCTTCTAATTTATACCAACTCCCCATCCCTGTTTTTCTTATGCTGATTATTCATTGAAGAAACTGAGTCTTGTGTCCTGTAGCGTTTCCCACATGGCACACCCAGCTAATATCCTCCCAGTGGTTCTGGAGGGGCTGGTAGGGGTCCTTGGCCTGTGTGTCGGTGGGTGCACGGGCAGCAGTGTCCACCCTTGTGGGTGTCTGCAGATGGGTCCTCAAAGGGGAGCCTGCGGGGGTCTCACTATGTGTATGGCTCAAAGGCACATCCAGGATGGGCCAAGGTGGCTCAGCAGGCAAGAATGCTTGCCTGCCATGCCAGAGGACCCAGGTTTGATTCCTAGTGCCTGCCCATCTTAAAAAAAAAGGCCAAAGGTGCATCCATGTGTAAGAGACTGCCCCCGTGCCCTTGGGTGTGTGTTGCGGTGCGGGTGTGCCTCTGTGTGTGTGCACTTTGATATCTGGTGAGACTAACTGCAAAGCTGGGATGCTTAGCACAATGTGGTTTTGCCCACCTGTGTTTGTAGCAGCTGCCAGTAACCCACCACACACAGGCACGCTCCGGACACCGAAGCCCCACCTGGGCTTAGGCCCAGCGCAGGTGGGAGCTTTGAGGTGGAGATGAGTTCATCCCAGAATCCCTGGATGCTTCTTGCTGCCCTCCTGGAGCCCGAGGCTGGCTGGGGAGAACCAGGTTTCCACACTCCTGCCTCCAGGTGGTGGCACTTGACCCCAGGAGAACTCAGCTGTGTGCTAAAACCTCTAGAAAAGAGCCCCCCTCTGCTCAACACTGCATCTGCCCCTGCGAGGGTCTCAGAAGCCCCTGTTAGGCTTCCTCGTGTCTGCTTGGAAGTCTGCCTTCTGCAGCTCCAGCCCACGTGGGAGGGAGCATTGTATCTCATCGGTGGTAGGAGGCCTGGCTGCAGGATATTTAGTGGAGAGATGGAAAGAAGGGAGAGGTGGGTAGGAACAGGCTGAGTCGGTGCCTCTCTCCCTTGGTAGCTCTGTGCCCCACTCTGCCTCTGTGGGGGGCCTCTCAGCCCCCTAGACAGGGAGACAGGTACCACATCCCCCAAGACTGCTCTCTCTGGAGAAAGGGGAAGAAAGAAACTCAAACTATAAAGACCCTACTGTATCCCAGACTCTGGCTGGGGTCTCTGACATCTATCTCACCTACGAGGTTGGTAACACGAGCCAGTTTTATAGCTAAAGAAATGAGGCCCCAGGAGGCGAGGCGATTGCCCACTGTTGGTCGGTGGCTGCGAAGTGGAATTGCTAGCTTCACAGTCCATTCTCAAAGCCCTCATACCTCATTCCCTCATACCTCAGTGCCAGGCTGCCTCCAGGGCATGGGGAGTGTTGCATGGTGGGGAGCAGAGTGGCCAGAGGGAGAGAAGAAGGGAATGAATTTGTTCTGCGTGGTGATGAAATCAGCCATGGGATTCCTTTCCAGCCCCTGCCTTCACTGGCAGGAATCCTCCATCTGTCCCTTGGTCCTCCACCCTCACAGGCACCTTGTCCTAGCCTAATCCTTGGTCTGGTGCTGACCCCCAGTGGCAGTGAGGGGCATGACAGAGGAGTGACTGAAAACAGGGAGGGAGACCTAGAACCCTGACTCTCCCCACCAAAGGGGCCCCCAGGGAACAGTGAGTCCACAGCTTCCCCCAAGGGGTAAATGGGGGAACTAAGGTCCACAGGTGAAACAAATGAACCCAAGAGCACAAAGCTAATTAATGGCAGAGTCAGGATCTTCTGATTAATATACTGTAGCATTCACAGTTGCCATTTATTAAACACTTACTATGTATCAGACAATATACTAGAGGCTTTTAATCCATGTAACTGCCCAGTGAGGGAGACAGTATTTTCCTGTTTGTATAGACAATCTGTAGATGGGGAAACTGATCACCTACTAACATTTTACCATCCCATCTACCCTCCCCCTCCCTCCAGCATCTCCCTCGGGGGCTATAACTGGAAGGGGCTTTGCATTCAGCCCCAACCCCACAACTGCCACAGAGGCCCCGTAGACTGTAAAAAGCCCACCCTCCCTGCAGTTTCTAGCTCACTGCCCAGAATGCAATAGTGATAATACCGTGTTCATAGCTACACTTCATTATTAACTGTTAACTATGTGTCAGGCATTTACATGCACCAACATTAGCCACCCAAAAACGAAGCTGTGAGGCAGGCATGATTGAAGAGATGAGGAAACTGAAGTTCAGAGAAGCCGAGTGGCCTGTCCAGGGTCACATGGCTACTGTGCAGAGGAACCAGAGTTAGCACCAGGCCTCTCCCAGCCTCCCAACATGGGCTGCTTTCCATCGGCCAAGGAGGGGTGCATTCAGCGGGGTCTCAGCTCGCCCCTCACTGCTGCCTTCCTCCCCAGCTGGCTCCAGAGCACACGCTGATGTCCTTCCACAAGACCATAGAGCAGAAGCTGTTTGGGCTCCAGGCTGATGTCACCATCAGGTAAGGGGGAGGGAGGACAGCACTTATTTCCCCTCCCCACTGCATCCTGGTTTCTGCAGCACCCCAGAGCCTCCAAAGTGGGGGCAGGGGTGTTTGGCATTTACAGGCAGGCACTCTGCTTTAACAGCACAACTCTCTGTGCAGCTGAATCTTGTGCCAAACCCCAGGATATAAAACAGAGGAAAGAACAGATTCTCTGGTTCATGTGGGGGTGGGGTTGGAGCCCTGGAACCCTGCCAGATCCATCTGGTGGAGACTAGATCTATATATATGGCTCAGCACGATGAGTGAGAAAAGCCAGTGGAGAGATGATACATTCACCATGATGCCAACGATATTGAAAAAGATCACACAAAATAGATATATACTTTTTCTACAAATAGGTATGGAAATAGAGAAATGTCTGAAGGTCAGGAAGAGTCCATACCAATCTCATAGCAGAAGTTATCTCTGGGAAGGGGTGGGGGGCAGGGCTGCCACATATAGTTGGGCAGGTTGTATGCTCAACAGGGGTGCCACATATGTGAGGACACCATTGCCACTGTAGACATCATAGAATTGGGGATTTTGCACAACTTTCTAGAAGGTGGTAGTAAAATGCCTTGAGGAAGGGGCACAGGTGCATTTTACTGTCTCACACTAAGGTGCCATACGGGCCACTGGCAGCTCTGTAGGGGGAGGAGGGTAGAATTTGTCAAAGGGCCCTGCATTTGCGCTGTTTTGTCATTATGGCATCAGATGGGCTTGGTTCCAGGCCAGGTTCCACTGCTTACCGGCTTGTGGCCCTTGAGCTAGATTCTTCTCCTCTCCCAGCCTCAGTTTCCCCGCAGTTGCTAAGAGGATTTAGGCCCGGCCTATTCCCAGCTCTCCATCCTCTGCTGTCCCCGCCCCCAGCATCCCCTCATAGAGCCAGAGACAGGTGGCCTTTGGGGGTCGCCAGCTAGCCCGCCATCCCCTCTGCCCCGAGGGCCCGGCCTGCCCATGTGCCCTGGGGGGTGATGTAAGTGGGTGAGAGGAATGCGGTGGGAGTGACTGCTGTGAGCAGGTGAGGGGCGTGGGCGGCGGGTGGCCCAGTGGCACCCTTCCCGCAGCCTGGACGGCATGCCCTTCCTCATGCACGACGCCACCCTGCGGCGCACCACCAATGTGGAGAGGGAGTTCCCGGCGCTTGCCCGCAGGCCCGCCTCCATGCTCAACTGGACCGTCCTGCAGAGGCTCAACGCTGGCCAGTGGTTCCTGAAGGTCTGACTGCACCAGGCGCGGGGAACCCGGGACGGGGATCCATGGGGTGAGGGGCAGGGGTGGCCCTGGCCAAGTGGTCAGCGGCCTCCTCTGAGCTCCTGCCACTGCAGCTGGGAATCGTGGTTGTCACCGCTTGTGCCGAGGCCTTCTCCCCCACCAGAAAAAGTTGAGGATGATAATCGTGAATAGTTAAAACCGTTAATTCTGTCCAATTCCAGAAGGAGGTTGGTTTTCTGGTTTCTGAAACGCTGCCATCAGAGGAACGTGCTGGGGTCTGGGAGATGTCCCAAGTGAAGCATCTTTTCCGGCAGTGGCGGGTGGGCCGGAGAGGTTAGGGTTGGGGTCTCGCAGCCGATCAGTCTGCCTGCCGCGCACACCAGCAGCCCCCAGCAGCCCCCAGGCGTTGCAGCCGCGTGTGCCCGTGTCTCTGCCAGGCCGACCCCTTCTGGACGGCCGGCTCCCTGTCGCCCGCCGATCACGGGGAGGCCCAGAACCCGTCCATCTGCAGCCTGGCCGAGCTCCTGGAGCTGGCCAAGGGCAACGCCTCACTGCTGCTCAGCCTGCGCGACCCCCCGCGGAAGCACCCCTTCCGGGGCAGCTTCCTCAACGTCACGCTGGGGGCCGTGCTGCGCTCAGGCTTCCCCCAGCACCAGGTGAGGCCCGGCCTGGCCCCACCCTCGGGGAGTCCCCGCCTGGGGAGTCCTAACTCCAGCATAACAATCGGCGACCCTCCTCACCCTTGGGGATTCACACTTGTAAAATGAGGGTAGCACGTCAAGCAGGCCTTCAAAATGTACAACCTGAGCAGGCGCAGGTCCTCCCGTTACTACAGGGCAGCACTGCCCACATCATCGTGGCGTAGGATTTTGGGATCAGAGGAATCTGACGCCAATTTATGTCAGCACCAATTTATGGCCCCATGCAGAGTCACTGATATTTGGACTGTAAGTCTTGTTGTGACAAAGGGTCTAGAAGGGAAGCTTCCTGAATCGTGGCCAGAGTGACTCACAGCCCTGGTGGGACCAAGCAGTGCCTTAAGAGTGATGAATACACATATGCCTTCTCTGGGTGCTGTGTCCCCCTTCACTTAACCCTAAGTGTCGTTCTATGAGGGCTTGGTACTCTTGTGCCCATTTGACAGAAGAGAAAGCCGAGGCTGACCCTGTCCTGCCCGCAGGTCCTGTGGCTGCCTAACAGGCAGTGGCCCCTGGTATGGAAGGTGGCTCCTGGCTTCCAGCAGACGTCAGGCTCCAAGGAGGCAGTGGCCAGCCTGCAGCGAGGCCACATCCAGTGGCTGAACCTGCGCTACACTCAGGTGTCCCGCCAGGAGCTCAGGTGCCTGCCCCACCCAGCTCACCTGGGGAAGATGGGGGTGGCGGGACTGAGTCTCGCGCATTCCTGTCACCCGGCACCCTGTCAGTCGCAGGGCTGGGCACGTGGGGGTCACCACACTGGGATCAAAGATAAGAGGTGGAGGCTGACCTGGGTTTGCGTCCAGCTCAGTGCTCTGGGAATGGAGATGCCTTCCTCCAGGACTGTAGGGAGGATGGCACAAGGTCGTGAGGGGGCAGGCTTTTCGGGCTGCCCACGTGGGCCCCGGGGGACAGCAGGCCTCCCTCCGGCCGACCAGCCTCTGCCTCGCCCCACAGGGACTACGCCTCCTGGAACCTGAGCGTGAATCTCTACATGGTCATTGTGCCATGGCTCTTCTCCCTGCTGTGGTGTGCAGGGGTCCCCTCCATCACCTCTGACAACTCCCACACCCTGTCCCAGGTGCCTTCCCTTCTCTGGATCATGGTGAGCTGGGGGGTAATTGGGGCTGCTGAAGGCTCCTTGCAGGGGAGCTGCCTCTCGCCTGTATCAGCCACTCAGAGTAGCTCTTTCTGCACCCAGGGCCCTCTCTGGTGGGGTCTCCAAAGAGGGGGTGGAGGGCTTAGAGCCTTGGGAAGATTTCCATGGCCTCCAGGGCCTGTACTAAGGTGCCAGGGGGTGAGGGGAACCTGGGTGTGACCTACGGGAGAAACCATCACTAAAGACCCCAGGACAGTAAAGAGCAACTTAGGGCTTCAGGGGGGTTGTTTTGCTTGTTTTCTGTCTTGTTTTAAAGGAAGGGAGGTAATTGGAAAAAGAGGTTAACAAGACAAGAATAGGGGGCATTAAAATCTGTTCAGAGAATACAGTAGGAGGAAAAACATTTTTCCCTTGGTTGACCAAGCGCTGCAGACAAGCCTAAGCCTCAGGCCCGGCCCTGCCAGGTGGGCTTGGCTGAGTGCCTCGACCTGCCTCCTGGGTGCCAGGGCTGAGGCTGCTGCCGTTTTCCTGCCCAGGACATCCCTGGGGGGACCAGATGAGGGGCAGGAAAGGGCAGGTGGAGGGTCTTGCTATGGCTCGGATAGCTCCAGTGTCACTTGAATTAGATGTAGGTCATGGATAGTTTTGGGGGTGACGGAAGACAGAGTCAGGGCAAAGCTAAAAAGGGGCCACAAGAAAAGGAGGACCTGGGTGACCGGCTTCAGATGCTGGGATTTCTCTCCAGCCCTTCAAAACTAAAGAGCTCTCTCTGGGGCTCTCCACCTGCCCGTTGTCCTTAAAAACCTCAGATGAGATGAAATAACTTCCTGACTGTGGCAGCAGGAGCAGGGAGCATACACTTATTTTTAGGTCACAGGGAGCTGCCCCGACAGTAAGAAGAGGTCCCTGTGCCTCCCCCAACACTGCAGTCCTGAGGTTGAGGTGGTTTGAGAATGAGCTGCCACTGGGGGGTGGGATTTGCCCTCTCGGGAGATCCCTGGCAGGGAAGCCCCGTGCTCCGCACCCCTGCTGATCACTGCACACCCTCACTCAGGTTCTTGTCTGTCTCCATCAGCCCCTGCCTTGAGCTCCCTTAAGCACACGAACCCTCCCACCTAGCACACACCACCTCTTCCCTGAGCCCATCCCATCCAGGTCTCCTTTACCTGCGTGTGTGCACACGCACGTGCTCTCTTCTAGCCCACTCTGCAGATACCCGGAACTGCAGGCACACCTTCTACTCCAAATCCCAGATGCTCAGTGCCCACAGCCAAACACAGCCTTAACCTCCCCCACCGGCCTCAGCCCCCTTAAGCTCTTCCCCTGCCCCTCCCCAATGATCTGCGGGCTTCTGGACTGGCCAAGACCAGAAGCTGCCCACGGGCCGTCTGTCCACAGCCCCCGGATGAGTACTGCCTGCTGTGAATCGCCGCCGACCTCGTCTCCTTCATCCTCACTGTCGGCATCTTCGTGCTCCAGAAGTGAGTGGGCTCCAGCCGCCTTCCATGGCTTCCCCACCCCCACCCCACGGCAGGCCCAGTCCCCCGGCCCAACCCTGTGAACCCAGCCTGGAGCCCCTGTTCAGGGGAGAAGGACGGACTCCCAGTGGCCGCCCAGTCCCCCCTCCCCCAGCTGGAGCCTGAGGGTTTCTGGAGGGAGCACTCACCCGGCCCAGCACCGGGCTCCGTGGTTTACCCTGTGTGGCCTTTGGCAAGTGGCAGCTCCCCTCTGGGCCCATCGCCTTGTCTTCTCACCACATGTTCACTGGCCGGGCCGCGCTAAAACCCCCAGCCCCTCAGGATACCCGATGAGATGGTGGTTGTGGTGGGGGGTGTTGTTGGTTTGGGGGAGGGTTTCTGACCAGGCGGGGGTCCCAACCCAGCCATGAACCAAGGGGCTGGTGTTTTATTCTTGACTGACGTTCTCTCTGTCCCATACTGCTCTGATCTGGCGCATGTCCCTCCTCTCTCTCCCCCCACCCTTACCCTCCTCTCTCTCTGCTGCACTCTGGCATCTCACAGCTATCACTTGATCAGGTAATTCTGGTGTGGTCCTCCTCCTCCTTTCCTCTTTCTTCCTTCTTCCTGCCGGCCCTTCTCATCAGAAAGCCTGCCCTGCATGAGGCCTGTGTCTGGGTCAGTTCCCCTCACCTGGGCCCCCCTGGGTCCCCCTCTCAGACACCTGCCTTGCCTGAAGTCCCCCTGCCCCCTCCCCACTCTCCTTCTTCCTCCTCCTCCCTGAGTCCTCCCCTCTTCTCCTACCAGCTTGCTGTGTGTGTCCCTCTGCTCTCTATGGCCACTGTGGTTCCTGCAGATGGGGAACCAGCGTTTTGCTGCTGCACCAGAGTGTTTCCCATGGGGGAGCACCCCCATCCCCCCAAGCCACAACCGTAGGGACCTTCCCACCTTCCCAGAGCAGAGCCTACCAACTTTCTGCCTCTTTCTTTCCCTCCCTGGGAGGAGTTTGTCTGGGTTTGTCTCTCCAGTTGCTCACACTGTTTACCTTTCTCTATGTCTCTCCCATCTCTTTCTGTCTCTGAGTCTCTTCCAGGCCCAGCCTTTCCCTGCCCTGTTCCCAGCTTTGTCCAGTTCTGTTTCTTTCTGTAGACGAGCACCCCTGTACCTCCAAGGACCCTGGGGAGGACTCCTCAATGGCTGAGCTGCTTGGTCTGGATGAGCCTGGCTGCAGAGTCCCTTGCTGGACACTTTGCTCCAGGAATTTAATGTTCATTTCAAAAAGGAGACCTAGATCTCAGGGATCCAAGCCCCTATGGGTCACATGCCTTGGGCACTCCTGGGTCAGGCAGCTTCAATGAGCAGCCTCTAGGAAGAGAAACTCTGCTCCTTGGCTGGGAAGGGACATTTACCTGTCACCTAGTCGACAGATATTCCCATGTGTCTGGCTTGTGCTGGTTCTACAAGTGCAGCAAAAAGTCAGGGAGCCCCTCCCTGGAGCCTGGACAGACAAGCTAAGTCCTATTCAGGGTCCAGCAGGGGTTCTGTCAGTGTCTTCCTGGGCTTCAGGAGAGGCCTGTGGAGGAAGGGACCTGGGGGGCGAGGACGTGGAGAAGACAGCTCCCTCCAAGGGCCCCTTTCTCCCATTCATTCGTTCAACACATATTTATCGGGCAGCCACAACATGGCAGGCACTGAGGTGGTGCTGAGGGCACAGTGATACAGTAAACCCAGTCTGTGCCCTGAGGGACTTAGCAGGCTGCCTCCCCTCTGCCTCTTGCTTTCCCCGTGTCTGTCTGCTCTGTTTGTCCATCCATCCACCTGTCCATTCCTGCTGTGCTAACCCTGTCTAGAAATTCACGACTGAGTCCTTGTAGAATCTCGGCTCCCTCCACTTGCCCCAGCAAGGCTCAGGCCCCTGGGAGGTTGGGGTCTTGTTTCTGATCCACTCCTCTTGGTAGGCCTTGGGGTGGCGGCCCAGTGAATCCTCTGTCTAGATACCAGAAAATTTCTAAGTTCAGAGGCCAGTGATTTGAGGCTAATTCAGAGGAGCTACAACAACAAAAAATTCCTGGGCTAGGCGTGAGAAGCTGAGCCCTCCCCACCCCAGGCCTGGTTCCTGCGTGCCCCGTGCCCCGTGCCCGTGCCACCTCTCAGCTCACTCCGACAGAGTCCCCCTGCCTTAGCCATCGGAGGGACAATTCCTCAGCCTGCTCCTAGCCCTCAGGAACACACTCTTCCAGGGCTGTCAGGACAGAGGAGCAGATGGTCACACCACAAGTCACTTTAACTCCCCTGCCTCAACCCTTGAACTCTGAAAACCAGTTCTGAGCCAGCCTGAACCAGCCCCCCTGCCATCTCCCCTCACCTTCCTGCTTTCCTTCACTTCCTCTCTGGAGCTTCCTCTCTGGCTCTGTTCACCCTGGTCATGACTGTTGAGCTCTGGAAGACATCAGCTGGGGTCCCCAAGATTGGCATGTACCCCACCGGCAGATCATCAGAGTTGTGTCTGCTAAGGTCCCCACCCCCCCATTTCTCCCAACCAAAGCGAGCCAGCCATATAGCTAAGGACACCTGAGACAGAACTAACCAACTGAAGCAGTCTTGCTGGTCAGGAGGTGCTGGTTCAGGGTCCTAGAGATAAAAGGAAGACAAGGGAGCCCTGGGTGGGACACAGACCCAACCTCAAGCTCCAGCTCTGCCCCTCTCTGGGCCTCACTCGATTTCCCTGTCCTAACAGTGAGACAAGAGTCTTGCTGGACTCTCAGGCCAAATCCAGAGAGGCTCCAGAGGAAGTGGGCAGCATCCCTGCTGCAGGGGAGGGCACGGGAGGGGCCTGATGCCTGTGGGGCCATCTCTGCAGGTGACGCCTGGGGGGCATACGGAGCTACAACCCGGAGCAGATCATGCTGAGTGCCGCTGTGCACCGCACCAGCCGGGACGTCAGCATCATGAAGGAGAAGCTCATCCTCTCAGGTGCACGGCACTCCCCACCCCCGACACTGCCCTTGGCAAGTGGAGAAGGGACTGGGCTCGGCTCTCTGCACGTGCCACAAGCGCACGGACATGTGCGCACCCACATTCACACACACCATGCATACAGGTTGGGTGCACAGGCACGGCCGCTTGCACAGAGGCACACATGCATGCAGAAACGCACACCCACACCTCACACACAGCCACAGCTCCAGAGTCTGGGGCCCAGCTTCAGTGCCATGGTTGAGGGGCCCACGCAGGGCATGGGATGGATGCAGGCTGCTTTGAAGGCCCAGTGTCCTTCATACATACCAGCCTGGTTCCTACACAGACCGCACACACATTGCTTCATCCCTGTTCCTTAGCAGCCCCTCCTGACATTCCCAGTCTGATAAGGGGGCAGATATGTGAACAAATACCCCAGAGTTTGGGAGTCACCAGAGCTTTAACAGATGGGGGTGCTGGGCCTGAGTGGGATGCAGAGGAAGAGGAAGCCGTCAGAGTGCCCTAGGGCGGTGAGGAATGTTTGGGGGCCCACTTTGCAAGGAAATGACATAGCTGAAATGGGAAGGTTGGCTAGGAGGTGCCTGGTAATGGGCTTGGAGGTCGGGTGAGCAGAGGGCATGCCAGGCAGAAAGCCTGTGTAGAGGGAGTGAGGGCACACTGCCTCCCTGGGCTTCAGGAACTAAGGAATATGCCACAGGACTTAAGGGGAGGGGCCACTGGCTGGCTCCCTCCAAGGGGCCACTGGGAGAGGTTGTTCTCGAGTGCTGGGGTCAGGAGCCTGGATTTTATTCTGGAAGCAGAGGAAGGTCACGGGCAGATTTGTCTTCTACCACCTTTCTAGCAAGGTGGAAAGTGAATTAGGGGGGAAGCGGGAGGCAAGGGAACCAGTAATTCAGGCAAGAGATGTGGCCCTAGGGACAGCAGGAGGAAGAGTGATTTGAGAGGAACTGAGAAGCCAGGTGAACATGGATTCAAATCCCAGCTCTGTTCCCAACTAGATGTGTGAACCTGACCATGCTGTCTCACCTCTCTTGGCATCAGCCTCCTCTGTAAAATGGGCTAACACACCCCCTTCCACGGTACATAGGCGGATTAGCCCCCTGCCTGGCTGGCCCAGAGTGGTGCTTGGTAAACACTGGCTGGATGAACGAGAGTCCATTTGGGACAACTGTGATTCTCAAAGGGTCCATGAGTTGTGTGAACATCTACTCATTCATTCACTCCTTCATTTATTCATCCATTCCACTGATACAGGCCAGGCAGTGTTCGAGGTGTGTAGGGTACACAGATTCTTGCCCGAGGGGTACTTCTGGGGACCTTCCCTGAGCCCCAAGGCTGAATGCAGCACCTGCCCTCTGAGCACCACTCCAATGTAGCTCTGACCACACTGGGGAGCTCCTGGGAGGAGGGGACAGTCCAGGGCATCGAGGGTCCCCAGTCCCCGACACAGCATCGGACATGGTCATAATTGGTGGGTGGAAGAATGAGGCTCACCCCTAGGCATACAGATTCTTCCCTTCTAGGATACTGCTTCTCCTGGCAGTGCCAGTCAGGCCTTTAGCAGCTAAGGCCACTCAGTGCGCCCCTTCTGAGTGCCAGGCTTGGAGTGTTCTGCCTCAGTCCTCATTCCCTCCCAACCCAGGTGGGTCCAACACCCACCCCAGGAAAGCACACCTTTCCTGAGCCTCAGCTGTGTGCCTAGTGCAGTGCCAGCACTCCAGACATAGGTGCCACCTCTGCCCTTGACTGGGTACCTGGTGTCCATTCGGTGGAGCCCACAGACACCAACTGCATAGGCGTGATTGGAGCTGGGAGGCCGTGACGACACCCCATCCTGGCCAGGGAGCTCGCAGGAGGTGCTCAGGAGGCTGAAATAACCCAGATGAGAAGAATTTAGCCAGATTTTATGAAAAAGCAATGTTGATGAGTGCATAGCTCCCAGCAGAGGGCCAAGGTATTCAAAGGCTCCAAGGAGAGCTATTACATGGGTGCCATGCTCCAGAGGGTGCAGGTGGTTTCCTGTGGCTGGAAGGCAGAGCTCTAGGGTGGAGTAGACTGAGGGGAGACCAGAGGGTTCAGCAGAAACCAAGGGGGCCTTGATTCCAGGCTCAGCACCAAACTTGACCTTCATGGCTTAGTTAGGTTCCAAGTGCCCATCTAATGCAGCCCACCCTTCCCTTCCCCATCTGCCTACTCATCCTGTGGACCTGTCTCCACCCCACTACTCACATGCTGTCTCCCTCTGGCCCGGCAGAGATCAGCGAAGGCATGGAGATCTCTGACGAGCTCTCCATATGTTCAGAGAACAATTATGACACTTATGCTAACAGCACTGCCACCCCTGTGGACCCCCGAAGGGGGGGGGCAGCCGTACCAAGATCCTCATGGACCGGAGCGGACACTAGGTGAAGACCTTTGTCCCCGCCTGCACTTAAGTAGGAGCAGGGTGAGCCCAGGAGGGCTGGCAGAAGCATGTCTGGACTAGGAGTGCTCTGGGAGCCACCTTTGCAGCCCCCACGTTGACATGGCCCCTTGCCAGCCACGGCCTCTCTTGGAGGAGCTCTCTTTGTCCTTGAGGCCCAACTGGGCCAGGACTCCAGCCTCTCAGGCACCCGGGGTGCCTTTTTTGGGAAGGGCGGGGTCTGGGCCTGGCCCTCCTCCCGAGGCCTTCCCTTGTATCCCCACCTGCAAGCCTTGATGGGTCACTGGGTCATGCCCCATGGCAGCAGAGGATGTGGATGCCCGCATGTGCCCACGTGTGTCCATCCTCCGGTCTGTGCTGTGAGGTTCCTCACTTCTCCATTGTGATCCTGCCTCGATGGCCTGGGCTGGCCTCCACCCCCAACAGCCCTGCTCTTCATGTCAGTCTCAAAGCACAAGGAGGCCTGGCCCAGTAGTGAAGACATGTCCTCCTTGCAGTCATGGCCCGAGCCTGTCCCCCAGGAGCAGCTAGGGACAGTCAGAGGAGAGGCTTAGGTCTGCTCAATCCTACACCATTTCCAATGGGACCTGGGGCAGAGTGGCCCCGAGGTCCAGGAGAGCCCCAACTGATAGGACCTCAGAAGGTTCCTGTGTCAGTGGCCACAGGGCAGAAGCCACCTATGGAGTGTTCTGGTCATGGTCAAGGGCAGGTATGTGGTCAAGGAGGCCCGCCATGGAGGGAGCCCAAGGGGGCTTGGCCAGGGTGATTAAAGCTGCCATCTTGATATGTGTTGTGTCTTTCTGAAGTGCCAGCAGGAGGGTGGGGAAAGAACATGCTGGATTTCGGGTGCATTTCTGGCCACATGGAGGCAATCTAAGTTCCCTCTGGCCAATGGAAGGACAAGTTCTTAGCCAGGAGATGCCTCTTCCCGCAGGGTTGGGATTTGGCTTTGACTTCTCAGGGCTTTGGACCTGACTAAGGAGGGCCCGTCACTATTCTTGTATTCTTGGCACAGTTGAAGTACCTGATCTGAAAGCCAAAAAACAGCCTTTGGGACCACAGATGTCCCTTCCTATCTTTCAGCCCCTGGGGCCTCTATGACCTTTGCCTTCCATGGGGAGAGGTCAGCAGGACACTCAGGGCAGATCTGTAACTCTGCCCTGATATTTCCCCTAAGGGAAAAGGGGGAGGCTGAACCCCAGCTCCAGCCTGCATTAAATAAACCTGGAGCCCTCTGGAGTCAAAGGATGTGTTTCTCCTCCAAACAGAGGTCTTCTGTAGAATTCCTGGGAAGTATGAGAGATTCTGGCACTTTGCTGAAGGAAAGTAGCAGAGGTCCCGCCCAAATGTTGGAACACAGACTCTGCCCCCACATTAACCTCAAGGGCTGTTCCTTCAGGGAACTCTGAGGGGTCCCCCCAACTCCACCACCTCCCTTTCTGCTTTTGCACATCTCAAGTGCTTTCTCTCCTGGGGCAGAAGTCAGCTCCCACTTCTCCATGGACACAAGGGAGTCAGTGGAACCCAGAACTCCTGGGTCCAGGGTGGTGGGCAATGCCCTGCCCCAAATACCCCAACAGGCTTTGCTCGTGCTTCTGGCAGACCAACCCAGGATAGTGCATTTGACTTTATGCCAGCCCAGCCCCTCCCTGTCCGGTCAGCCCCCTGAGCACATTGGCCAGAATGTTCGAGGTTCCTGGCCACACTTGGGAACTTGTTACCCTGGAATCTTCAGGAGGGTGGGAGCGGAGTGGGGCTGGGGGGGGCTGGGAGTTTTTTTTTTTTTAATTTTTTTTTATTTTATTATTTTTTGTTTGTTTGTTTGTTTGTTTGTTTTTTACATGGGCTGGGGCCGGGAATCGAACCGGGGTCCTCCGGCACAGCAGGCAAGCATTCTTGCCCACTGAGCCACCGCGGCCCGCCCCAGGCTGGGAGTTTTGAGGGGACCAGCTGGTCCCATTCCCCAATCCTGGGTTCGTCAGCTGCCACCCTCACCCAAACAATGGAGGTCGGTGAGCCAGGGCTGCCGCCATCCTCATCCAAACCTGCCGCCCATGATCAATTTGGGTTCCTCTCCCTTAACCTGAGGGGTTACTGAAGCCCCCCGCCATCCTGATCCTCCCCAGCCCCTCCCCTTTGTGGGACAGCCTCATACCCTACCTCACAGGGAGCTGGGAGAAAGGTCTCCTCCACTTCCTGCCACCACCTGCAAACCCTGTGGCACCTCACTCCTTCCTCCCTCCCCTTGGGCCCTTCAGAGAAGGTGAGGCCTCCTTCAGGTTGAGCCTGCTTCCCCCTCCTCCAGGGTCCCTCCCTCAATCCTCTGCCCCTCCTTCCCAAGTATAGATATAAAGGTGCCCAAATCACACATATCCTTTAACAAGCAGCAAAACATAATGTCCTTTTATGGGGGGATGGGTACTCCATGCCCTGCAGCACGGTCCACAGAAGAGTCTCTGGCCAGTCCTCGGCCTGCACACACTCAGCCAGCATCACCGTAACCTGTGTCCCAGAGCCTTCCATGGATTGCCGGCATGGGGGCCTCAGTGAGGGTCACATCGCAATATGCTTTCATTCTCAAACCCTCTCCCGATGTGACAGCAACCCACTAGTCAGGCAAAACAGGAATTGCAATTCCTGAGAGCCAGGGGACAAGGACTACACAGCAGGCCACTGGGGCACCCGGGCTCTTGCCAAGGCATCCACCTCCCAGGTGTGCCGCCCCTTCCACACAAGCAAACCCCTCAGCTGCCCCATGAAAGCCAGGCTCGGGGGCCGTTAGTAGCTGCAGCAAATGATCCAGAGGCAGCCCATGGAACTGCCTTTTTCTAGTATTGTTCTCTTCACCCCAGGCAGGCCTGCCCAGGGCCACCAGGCCCCCAGGGTGCACTGCTAAGTGGGCAGTGGGACCAGCTGGGCGCGAGCCTTACCACAGATGCAGAGCCACGCACTGTGCACACACACGGACAAAAGACAGGCCTCTGCCATCCACAGAAATGAACACACATAGAGACAGACACAAAGAGACAGGGACACACAAGACATAAGCAGACAAAGTGTGATAATTATACAATCGTGCGCTGTGAAGCAGGAACACAGAGCACAGTGTCACACAGCAGCAGAAAGAGGGAAACTGAGGTCTATGCACTGCGGCAGTCACATTCCAAGTCACCTCGGCAGTCACACAGTCGCGCATCCCCATCCATCCCAGGGCTACGCAGTTCCTGCCTTCCATGCACTCCCCCTCCACCTCCCCACTCCCCCAGATACCTGGGAACACCTGCATCACAAACACAAGCTTTCCCCTCCTGTGCCCCAGGTAGGCACCCACCCCCACCCTCCCTCAGAGGCCTGTGCTTCATGCAAGGGCACAGCCAGCCCCAAGCCACTGTCAAGCCCAGATACAACTCCACGCTTACTCCCGCCCCTCCCTCCCCCCACCCCACACTCCTGTCCTTCTCCATCCTAAGGCTGGTCCAAGAGGGAAACAAAAGCCCAGCATTCCCCTCCTCTCTCTCCCACTTGCCTCTCCCCTCCCCTCCCCCCTGGCATCCAGCCCCTTTGTCCTACTGCAGCTGAGTCCGAGCAGCAGGAGCACTGGAGCCGGGTCGCCAGGGGCGAGGGTGCAGGCACTGGCCGGAGTGGCCTGGGCTCCTCACAGCTGCTGCAGAGCACCTAGGAGAGGGCGTGGCCAGGTATGCACCAGGTAACTCCGGGGCGGGGCTCAGGGCCTCTCCAGCTGAGCGGTGGTGGCAAGTGTGTTTGGGGTGGGGGGGATGAAAAAAAAAGAGGATAGCACGTGCAAATCAACTTTTTAGGGGCTGGGTTCCTTGGTTGTGTCAGAACCCTCGGCTTTAGGTGCCTTTCCCTTCTTAGAGTCTCGGCCCAGATGGGAGAATGCCTGAGCGAGCCCAGCTGGGAATCCCTACCTTCCATGTTCCAAATGGGTGTACCTGGGCCCCCAGACTGAGAATCCTTGGGATGAAAACTGGGGGGCCACAGCACCCAGAGTGGCAGACAGCAGCAGAATGAGTAAGTTCTGTACTTCTCAGGGACAGGTCTCCCCTTTCCTAAGGCAGCCCCTTTTGCCATGGGACTTCTCCCTGCAGAGGAAACCTGCCCCCTTAGATCTCAGCTCAGAGGGTGGCTGTTTTCTCCGCCAGCCGAGGACAGTCAGAATGGGGGCGGCATGCCCTAGGGACCTGTCTCACCTCCCTCTTCTGGTCCTGGGTTGTTCCCCAGATGCTCCCATCCTGGCAAGGGTGGCAGAGTGCTGGAGCCTGCAGCCAGGTGGGTTAACAGCCCAAGCAAAGTAGTTAACTTCCCCAGGGCCCTGCCCACTGGGAAGCTCATCTCCCTGTGATGCTGAGACAGGAGACCATGTGAAAGCTGAGCTGACACTGGGCAGGGTCACGTCAGCCCTCCAGGGCAGAGTGGTCTGCAGAGGGGGCAGAGAAGGTGGGACCAGCGGGATGGAGGGAGAGGCTCACTCCCCAGAGTAAGCTGCCACAGAAAGGAGTGAGCTTGCTGTCACTGGAGGTGTGCAAGCAGAGGCTCTACGTTCATAACCAGCATGTTAAACCTTTCAGCTTGTAGAGTGCTTTCCCAAACACCTCTCCTCTAATCCTTCAGAAGCAGACTTCTGAAAGGGAAGTTCCCTCTGTGTGCTTGTTTCCTCATGACAAACAAAAATCTGTCTTAAAAATGTGGTCAGGGATGTTGTGAGGGTCAAGTGAAATTCTGTATATAAAAGCAACTGGCATACTTGGTGTTTTCCCTTTCTCTTGAGGAAAAACAATCAAAAGGGAACATTTACTGAGTTTGCTTTATGTACCCAGAACTTTTCATATATTCCATTTTATAGTCACAATAACCCCCTGAGATAGGCAATACGATCCCCATTTTATAGGTGAAGAAACTGAAGCTAATGCAAAGGGACTTGCTGCAGGTCACACAGTGAATCACTGGTAGAAGCAGGATTAGAGGCTAGCTCTGTCCTTAGAGCCCAGTTCTTTCACTTCCCCACAGTACCTCCTTCAGATGACCAAGAGGTTGTCTCACTAGAGAGACAACCTCCTTCTGGGTCTGGGCACAGGCTGTTTTCTCTGCTAGAGACAATTTTCTTCCACTCCCTTCCCTTCACCTACCTAATTCTACCCATCTTTCTCTACTCAGTATAAAGGTACCTTCCCTGGGGACCCTTCCCTCACCCCTAACTGGGTTTAGTGCCCCTTTTATGAACTCCCTAATGCTTTGTACTTTCCCCATGGGAGCCCTGTCAAGTTGTCAGCTCCAGGAAGGCAGGGTCTGACTGTTTTGTTTACTGCCTGGCACAGAGAAGGCCCACAATAAGTATTTGCTAAATACATTTCCTTGACCTTAAATGGGTATTAATGGAGCATCTGCTACAGGCCGGATCCTGCACTGTCCAGGAGGAAGGGGAGCTATTAACTAGAGTGGTCACAGAAGACCTCTCCAAAAGGTGAAGATTTCCAATTGCTCCTCCAGATCCACTTCCCACCTCCCTTACTTTCTGCTTTGTGCCCAGGGGAAGCTGACCCTCATCAATGGGCTCCCCTCCTCTCTAGATTCCCTAGGGCTTGGCCAATGGGAAGCACCAGCAGGAAATCACTAGACACAGAGTGGAGTGATGAGAGGGAGGTAGAGTTATGATGCCCTCCCTCTGAATCTCTGTGGGATGAACGGAATTCCTTGACCAAAGGCTCCTTTCAGTTGTCCTTCCCTGTATAGTTATTTTGTCCAGGTCCTAGTAACCTCCCTGCCCTAGCCCCTTCAGTATCTGGAGCAGTGAAGGCTCTCTGCTGTTGCTAGTCACGTGGTACTGCTCTATTCCCTTTCAGAGGCCCTAAACATTAACTACATCTTTGTAAATCATTCCATTATTAGACTCTCCTCAAATTACTGTATTTGAGAGCTGCCATCTGTGTCTTGTGATACCGACAGGAAAAACTTAGCAAGTTTTAAGAAAGGAAAGGGTTGTATGGCCGAAGTGCGCAAGAGAGAGAACGATACAGCCCACAAAGCAGGGGCTAACACGAAATAGGCAGGGGCTAACACGAAATAGGCAGGGGCTAGATCAACGTAGCCATGTGGACGGGTGGATGGAAAGATTAGTTGAATGAATGAATGAAAGCACACATGTATACGTGCATGCATTCAAGAATGAGAAAACAAGTTAAAGAAGGAACGAAAGAACGGGATGTGCTGTGAGCCACACCCAGCGAGGTGAATTTCCCGACGCTATCTGAACTCTATTCGGCAGGATGCTGGAGGACCCCGAGCCCGAAGAGTTGGAGCCAGACTCCGAGGCACCGTGCGCGGGAACGTGCCACGCACAGCGTGTCCTGCAGACCCTCAGTGCATACCGGCGAAACGGCGCTCTCACCGACGTGGTGCTGTGCGCAGGCGGCCGCGACTCCTCCTGCCACCGCGCCGCGCTCAGCGCTGGCAGCGCCTACTTCCGCAGTCTGTTTGCGGCCGCGCGACCGGAGCGCAGCCCAGCCATGGTGCCCGTAGCACCGGAGAGGCCGGACGCCGGACCAGGCTCAGGGCCCGCGGGGGCGGCGGCGGCCGCAGCGCTGGCGGTGGTGCTCGACGACGTGTACGGCGCGGGCGTGTGGCTGCGCGCGGAGGACGAGGCGGCCGCGGTGCTGGCACTGGCCGAGCGGCTGGGCGTGGCGGGCCTGCGCGAGGCCTGCGTGCGCTTCCTCGAGGGCCGCCTGCGCCCGCCAATAGCCTCGCGTTGCGCCGCGGAGCGGCCGCTTTCTCGCTCTCCTCTCTGGCGGAGCGGTGCAGCCGTGTGCTGCGCCAGGCCTTCTCCGAGGTGGCACAGCACCCCGACTTCCTGGAGTTGCCGCCTGACGAGGTGGCAGCGCTGCTGGCCGACCCGGCGCTGGGAGTGGCGCGGAAGGAGGCGGTGTTCGAGGCGGCCATGCGCTGGGTGCGCCACGACGCGCCGGCACGCCGCGGGCAGCTGCGGCGGCTGCTGGAGCATGTGTGCTTGCCGCTGCTGGCGCCAGCCTACTTCCTGGAGAAGGTGGAGGCTGACGAGCTGCTGCAGGGCTGTGGCGAGTGCCGCCCGCTGCTGTTCAAGGCCCGCGCCTGCTTCATCCTGGGCCGTGAGGCCGGTGCGCTGCGGCCCGGCCGCGGAGGTACAGCCCGCTACCGCTTGCCTCCTGCCGTCTGTTATTCCCACGTTTTCCACCCATTCACTCCTTCATCATCCCTCATCTAGTCACTTAATTGTGCCTCTTGAATGATTTGTGAATGAATTAGATAGGAAACCAGTGGCCAACAGGTTTGGAAATGATGGGGTCAGAAGTCTGAGGAGTCAGTAAGAGGGAAGAGCACTTCACTGGAAGGGGGAGTGGCTCGGTTCAATGAAAGTAGATGGATTTAAGAGATAGATATTGGAGGAGGGGGCAACAGAATTAACCTTGAATCTCAGTTCTCTCACTTACTGACTGCATGACTTTGGGCAAGCCAGAGTCTATGACCCTCAATTTCCCCTTGTGTAAAAGGAATAAAAAGGAATAAGCCCTACCTACTAGCACTATCACAAGGATGAAAGAAACGATTTTTCTAAGTTGGAGTAAGGGCTCTGTAAAAATTCTTTTCCTGTAACTTAGAGGTCAGTAGGAAAAAGATTAGGCACCCTCTTCCCATCAGTAGCCAGAGAGAAGCAGAAGGCACGGAAGGGCAGCAGAATCCTACAGCATGGTCAGTGAAAAGGTGGGAAGGGGCCGCAACTTGGGTATGTATCAGTGGGCATTGGGCTTATCCCCACTCCAGATTCATGGACTTAGCTGAAGTGATCGTGGTCATCGGCGACTGTGACCGCAAGGGACTCCTGAAGCTGCCCTTCGCCGATGCCTACCACCCAGGAAGCCGACGCTGGACCTCGCTGCCCAGTTTGCCCAGCTACACGTGCTTAGAGTTTGCAGGTTGTGCCCTCCGCAATGATATCTACGTCTCTGGTGAGGGCGGGGCTGCAGCAGGAGCCCCAGGGCATTGGTTCACCGCCACCGCACTTCTTTCCACACTCATTGTTCTTTCCTCCAGCTGGAAGGCAGGATTACAACTGTAAATTTCTTGACACAGTGTTTTTTAAAGTTATTGGCTAAAGTGTTTTATCCCTGGTGATATCTCTGAGATACAATCCCCGGTGTGGCTGCGTCCTTTATTCAGCTATGTCAGCTTCAATTCATATTAACTTTAATCACTTCATTTTCTCTAGCCCACTCTATGCTGGATATTATGCTAAGTGGCTTGCATTCATCCTCTCATTTAATAACCCCTACAACCCTAATTAAGTATGGATTTTTTGTCCCCCTTCTACAGATGAGAAAATAGGCTCAATGAGGTTAAGAATTTCTCCCTTTCTCAAAAATGGTAAAGCTAGGATAGGAAAGCAGATCTGTTTGATGCCAACAAACTATGCACTCCCAAAGTTTCAGGTCAGGGAGACAGAGACAGATAAATAAAACATAGTCTTTGCCTAATTTAGGGAGTCAGGTGGAGAGACTCAATTTGACCATCAGGAAGATGTGAACTCTCAAGAGTCCCCAACTGACCTGGAAGCATAGGAAAGGATCAGTTAAATCCCACTCAAGGAATCTGGCCCACCTTCATGGAAAGGGTAACTTGTCAGATAATACCTGAAGGGAAGTCACAGGGAACAACAGAGGCAAAAGCATGTAGTCACAAACATGCAGAAAGGTTCCTGGCACTCAGGGGCTTGGAAGCACAGGCTGAGTGTATCTGGGAGAGATGGTGAAGCTTGTGCAGTTGAAGCAGGGAGATGAGCTGGAGAGGCCCCAGAGACCATCTAGGCTACATATTACCATTGGACAGCCTACCCAATGTCACCAGTGGTCTCTGAATGACTATGCAAGGCCTCTGCTTGGTGCCATTGACAATACACAGAGTCAGGGGCTACAGATTTTGGTTTCTGGCTGAGAGATGTAGACAGGGATTGTTCCTGGGAAGGCTGCTTCTGAGAGGCGAGTCCCTTGTTCAGGAACCAAAGAGCAGCCAGACACAGGGAGAAGGAGTCCACATTTTTCAATTGCAAAAAATAATAGGAAACATTTGGTGAGTTTAAAAAGAAATGACAAACAACAACAACAAAAGAAATGATAAAACAAAATAAATAGCTGCAATACGTCAAAGTCCAAAAATAAATAAGGGAGATTACAAAGATATCAAATAAAACAATAAAAATAGTCTATGTGTTGTTTATTTATGGATTACAAAAACAATCAAAATTGAATGTTATAAATACTAAGTTATTTTACAGCCTTTGAATCTTATCTCACATATATAAGTACAAAATTGAAAGTTGCACAAATATTTTACCCATTAATATCAAATTTCTCTAATTGTGAAAGTAACTGTGGGACAATTAATAGGTTTAACACGCAATACTTTATCATACTATGGGATACAATAAAAGGTTATAAGTATATTCCAAAATAATATATATATGATATATACATTCTGGAAAAATATGTTTATTCTGGAATAAACTTCCTTAGTACACTTCTATAAAATTTCAACAAAAGAAAATACAGTATAGATTAATTAACAGAAACAAACTAAAAATATAAATATACTAAGAAGTCAGTAAGCCCTTTACACTCTTTGGAAGTGTAAAACAGAACCTCAGTTCAAGTGCTGTGAACCGTGAGGGACTGGCTGATGCAGAGGTGAGTCAAACAAGAGCATCACCTTGGACTTCTGAGCCCTCAGTGCTGTCCCCTCCTCCCTGACTGGGGTCCTGATGATGCAGGGCTTGCCCTGAACCTCTCCAGCCTCCCTGGGCTGCATGTGGAAAAATGGGGACCAAAGGACCCCTTGGGAAAAGGTGGATTTTATGCTCTCTTTCCCGCAATTTTTGCCAGTTCTGCTCATTTTCCTGTCTTAGCTCAATGAGCTTTCTTTCTGCAGCCAGAGCTGCCAGGCAATTTTCTAGAGAATCTCTTTCATGGCCCCTCATCCATCTCTGATAGTAAGAAGCTGTACTCTCCATTTCCTTCTCCAGCTCTTCAGCCATCCTTCCGTAAGTGCCAGCTTGCTGCTCTAGATATCGTATGCTTTCATACACCTTAGTAATTTCGTTCTCCATACCCAAGCAGACGCTTTCTGCTGGACTGATTTCTGGTAAAGTTGATGAAATTCAGGAAAGATTCACAGTGTGTGCTGAAGCTTTTTGATCGTGTTTTCTAACTGTTCGTTATTTTGCTGTAGAAGCCGTTGCTCATTTTCTAGATGTTTAATTCGACTTGTAAGTTCTTCATTGATGTGATTTTGCTTATGAAATCTTTAGGCATCCTCTGCTGTTCCTTTTCCAGTCTGTCTAAAGCCGTACTGGAACGTACACAATCACTGAGTTTTGTCAAATCCACTTTTGTCTGACACCGCAGGCCTCCATTCATTGAGCTACTCTTTTCGTCTAATTCCAAGCTGACAGCATCTTTGTAAACTTCTCTAGAGACGGCAGGCTCACTGATCACTTTGAGGAGATTTTGACTCAGAGATTTTAACTGGTTGTCTTGATCCCTGACAACCTGTTCTCTCTGTATGCTGGAATGTTGAAGATTTTTTTCTTATTTCTTTACTTCCTTAATGCTTTCATACCATACAGCATCTTCTATGGCATGCAGGTTTCGGGTGCCCTGAAGGTGGGCATTTTCATCCAAATTCTTAAGGATTTCTTCCTGGCATCCTTCTCTGTTCTGCTGAGATGATGTTACTATGTCCTTGGCAGCAGTCTCATTCCATAGGGGGTATTTGAATGTCCCATAGAGTGACTGTTTCTGTCCCTGACAATGAGCCTGAATCACTCTGCTGAAAGAAAATCTTGGGGCCTCACATATCAGTATGTTTTCAAAAATTTTGACTAAATCTTCACTTGGCAAGAGGAACCAGTTTGTATCCTTGTGAAGTGTTGCCAGACACCTGGTCTCTAACATTGGAGGAGAGGTCTCCTCTGCAGTTCAGCTGAGGTCTTCACACAATTTGGAAATCTGTCCCATCTGCTAAATGAATTCATGATATTTTTCACGTTGAGATGAAATTTGCTTGGCTAGTGCTTTTGCCTTTTATCCATGTCGGAGGACTTTTATTTTAAGAGCAATCAAATTGGCACATATGAACATTTGCAAGGAAATTTCACATAAAACCATAAAAGCATTGGATAGTTTCATTAGCACTAGCTGAAAAGACAGTTTTGTGGCACTAAGTAGGAGCTTCATGGTCTCAACGGACCCTCAGATCTGCCTCTGGCTAGTAGCTACTCGTATGTAACTGCCAGCTTGGAACACTGAAAGTGTTCTATCTCAAACAAAAACAAAGTGTTTGACAATAAGGAGAGACCATCAGTGTGTCAATTAGGAGGGAGACAGGTTTTACAAATGAGTGATCATTAACTTTTCCCTGGTCACAAATCTGCATTATTTTCATAATGTATACAGATGAAAATGGAACACATTGATCATAGCAAGAACAGATGAGTCCATTAGTTGTCACTTTAAGCCCATGTATCCCCTCATACAACCTAGGAGTTCCTTGACATGCCCATGCCATCCCCATTCTCCACACTTGACACTCAGGGTGTGATGTGGTGGTATAATAGGTGGCACTCTGCCACGGAGCATTCACACACACTTGCCCCCAAAATGAGCCTTTTTACTCAGCAGATGTAACATTTTTACCTACAACTTCCAAGTCTAAGCTTTTCTTCAAAGGAGCCCATATCCCCCTACACTGGGGACAGTCATACTTGTTTTCCTGCTCTTGGTATTTGTTTTTGTTTGTAAGCTTGTTTTGTTTATGAATGAATAGGAAACATGAACCTTAGCAAGAAGTAAATTCACTTTCCTATACCAATTTAAAAACACAGGGAATCAGTGAGAACTGGCAATGCCTTCACATTTCATGGATTTCCATTGAGCCATTTTGTCTCCATTCATCCAAATATCCTGTATGGGGATGGTTGTCCTTCAGATCTAACCAGATATCCCAAAGCGTTCCATCAAGGGCCTATCATTTGCAGCATGATGACATGCCTACCACGGTGATTGGGAAAGTTCTCTGTATCAAAAGTCATGTTCGGATACAGTCCTCAGTTCAAAAGCCTTTTTCTCTTAATAGCATTTAATCAAACTTTACTCTTCTATTTTCTCATTCTGTCTCAGTCCCCCAAACCCTGGTCTACCACATGAAATTTTGCCAAGAGTGATGACCATTCACATAAATTTTACATGAAGAGGAACATCAAGAATCAGCACCACAGGCTCTTCGAAGTGCCCTAACATTCACCAAAGATCAGACCATATTTCTGTGTATAGATTTGTAGGATCTAAGTCAGACCAGGCACAGAGAGGCCTGGGCAGCAGCTGAGTAATAGATGGACAAATATCTGTGGAAGTTTCATATCCTTACTGATTATAACTCCTTTTTTTAATTTGAAACTTTTAAAATGCTATATTTCTTAATGTAACTTTAACGTTTTTTATGTTAGAATTTTTTTTTGATAGTGAGCAAGACTTCTTGACAGAATTATATACACAGAAAATGGTGCCAACATTTAGGGATTAAAAAAACATAACTTTTGTGATTGGATATGGGTTGCTGCACTGTATCATAATACCTAATATATGGAGAATAATTTAACAAAGGACTAACTAAATTTCAGAACGTTTTCTGTAGGTCTTTTTGTTCAGTCTATATTTTCTCATAAAGCTAAGAAAGAAAATTGAACATCATTTTTTTGGCATACATTTATGAAATGCCAGGAATAATAACAATATTCCTTTCCTGATCCATGCATAACAGGTTATTTGTTGAGTTTCTTCATCAGCCCTCAGTAGAAATGCTGTCAAGTTTTATGCTTTCCTGATCAATAATTTTACAGTATCTAATTGCTAACCAACCACTGATTCAGTGGTTGAAAGTATGATAGGCCTCATTTTTTTTGAGCCTCAGTTTTCATGAAGAACACCAGTTATTGAATACATACTAGATTTATAAGAAGTAGTAATTTCCCTCCCTCCAGGAAAATTAAGTTGCAAAAGGAAAATAAAAAGAAATCTGGCTAAATTTCTGAACAATGTTTGACTCATCCCTTCCAAGAAAATTCAATGTAAAAATTTGGAAAACAATACACTTGACTGTGGTGAAGAGATAGCAGTCAGGGATGTAAAATATATTTGGAAACAAGTCTAATCCTTTAGCAATCACAGTCTTAATTACTGGAAAAATAAATTAGGCTTTTGTACCGAGAGAAAGGATATTATAAAGATGGATTTCTCTGCTATTCCAAACATATATACATGATACATATATCAAAACAAGAAAGAATTGAATTCAAAGCAAAATTCATTTTTTGTACTTTTACAATTTTTAGCATTTAGCTAAAAATCAGAGAATGATGCAGAAATGGTGTCTTAGTTTGCAAGCTGCTGGAATGCAATATACGAGAAATTGAATGACTTTTGAAAAGGGAATCTTATCAGACAGAAGTTCACAGTTGTAAGGAAGTGAAAGTGTCAAAACTAAGGCATCCAGTTAAGGACACCTTACTTCAAGGAAGGCGGATGGGTCAGGAACAGCTCTGTCAGCTGGAAAGTCACGTCACTGGCATCTGCTGGTCCCCTGCTCCTGGGCTCAGCTGCTTTCAGCCTCTGTTCCTGTGTGGGTTCCTCACTCTCACTCTGCTTCTCCAGGACTGGCTTTCATCTCTTGGCCTCCCTTGGCTCCCTCTAGGTTCTGGCTGGTTGAACATCTCATGGTGACGTCTGCTAAGCTCCAGGGCTCTCCAAACGTCTGTGTCTCTGTTCTCCACATGTCGGCATCTGTGTCAGCTCTGCTCTGAAGTTTCTGTTGGGTCTGTCATTTCTGACTCCAAACCATTTCCTATTTCACAGCAAATATGTAAGACCCACTTTGAATGGGCCGAGATATTTCTCCATCTAGTCAAAATGCCACACCCAGAACTGAGCATGAAACAATTACATGGGGATAGTATTATCAAAAGCTTCTATATTCAATACTGAATCAGGTTTAAAAGCAAAGGCTATTTTATTCCCGCTACCTGCCCATGTAAAAAAAAAAAGCAATGCCTCTTCCCACAAATTTGGATCAGGATTAAAACAGGCTTTCCTTAGTGTATGGTCTCACTGATATGAACTGACATTAGTGAATAAACTTGGAATATTTTGTTGATAACAGAGCCCATCAGGAGATAGAAATTGGGTAAGATACTGCATAATTGTAGTTGAAGGGATACAGGTTGTGCAACAGGATTGAATATAAAAACTCAGAAATGGACAGCACAATACTACCTAACTGTAATACAATTATGTTTAAACACTAAATGAAGCTGCATATGAGAATGATAGAGGTAGGAGGGCTGGGGGCATAAATGAAATCAGAAAGAAATACAGACGTTAAAGATTGAGATGGTATAATCTAGGAATGCCTAGATTGTATAATAATAGTGATGAAATGTATAAAGTTTGAAAATGTTTGTGCATGAGGAAGAACAAAGGAATGTCATTACTGCAGGGTGCTGAAAATAGATGGCAATTAATATTTTAAAATTTCACCTTATGTGTGAGACTAAAGCAAAAAAGGTTTATTTGGTACAAAATTTATATTTTGACTAGGGCATTTCCTAATATAACTTATGAAGATAGCTTGATTGAACACCATAAGTAATTGGAATCTTGGGTAGGACATGAGATTTGTTAGTTTTTCCAGAGTGATGCCCCAATGAATCCCAGAGTGATTCGATCAGTGAGTGGAAAAGTATTTGCAAAGTCCCCATCAGGGACTGGTGAGAATGGGGAGAAATTTAACTTCTCCAAGTTGAATTCTTGATATTCTGAGAAGCAGTGTGGACAACCAAAGCTATAGGCTGAGCTCCCAGTCTTTGGGTTTGTTCATATGAAACCTAACCTCATAAAGGATAGGTCAAGTCTACTTAAAATTTAGGCCTAAGTGTCACCCCCAAGAGACTTTTTTCTTGCCCAGATGTGGCCTCTCTATCCAGCCAATACAACAAGCAAACTCACCACTCTTCCCCTGTCTACATGGGACATGACTCCCAGGGGTGCGGACCTTCCTGGGAATGTGGGACAGAAATCCTAGAATGAGCTGAGACTCAGCATCAAGGGATTGAGAAAAACCCTAGAATGGGCTGAGACTCAGCATCAAGGGATTGATAAAACCTGCTCAACCAAAAGGGGGAAGAGAGAAATGAGAGAAAGTGTCAATGGCTGAGAGATTCCAAACAGAGTTGAAAGGTTATCCTGGAGGTTATTCTTATGCATTAAGTAGATATCAGCTTGTTATTCAAGATGTAATGGAGAGGCTGGAGTATGGCATGCAAAATTTTATTTCTTTGTTTGTTATATTTTTCTGTTATCTTTTTATTTCTTTTTCTGAATTGGTGCTAATATTCTGGGAAATGATCACGATGATGAATATGCAACTATGTGATGATATTGTGAATTGCTGAGTGTATGTGTTGGGAATGTTTGTGTTTCTTGTAATTTTTTTTAATTAATAAAAAATTAAAAAAAACAGTAATGGGCAGGCTGCCTGTGCCACCCCAGGGGAAAACAAAAGTTGGAAAATACCTTATACCCCAGTCCAGTGCACTGAATTAGCAGCTGTAATTCAAGTATTGCAGAATTTTCCACAATCTCTTAATATTATTTCTGATTCTGAATATGTCTGCCAAACAGTTACTCACATTGAGACAGCTTCTTTGTTTGAAGGAAATGAATTATCCCGAAAGTTTTTACATTTATAAACAGTCAGATGTCGAATTAAACCCCTATTTATCATGCATATAAGAGCTCATACTAATCTTAAAGGTCTTTGTCATTACAAAATCAGCAAGCAGATACTCTTGTGGGGGTAATTCAAGATTCCATGATATTTCACAGATTGTCTCATATTAACAGCAAAAGGCTGTGAAAGAAATTTCTGTCTTTATCTAAACAATAAGCTCAGGACATTGTTTGGACTTGTCCAACAGGTGGACCTTTAAATGCACTCCCATTTGCATCAGGGGTTCATCCTTTGAGGTCAAAAGCAAATAAATTATAGCAAATGGATGTTACTCATATCTCATAGTTTAGTAAAATGCAATATGTACATGTTATCATAGACACATTTCTCATTTCATCTGGACTACCGCACAACCTGGAGAACGTTTCTGCCATGTTATTCTGTTCGATCACATTTACTTAATGCTTTCGCTGTTATGGGATGCCCCCAGTCTATAAAAATGAACAATGGTTCTGCTTATACAGGGAATCAGTTTCATAAATTCTGTACTACTTTTCATGTTACTCATATCACAGGAATTCTACATAATCCCTCTGGGCAAGGAATTATTGAACGAGCAAACCAGACGCTAAAGTCTATGCTCTTGAAACAAAGAGGGGGAGATGATGATCAGGAGGATGGTGATGTGAAAATAAGTACACCTAAAGGTCAGTTAGCAAAAGCACTGTTTACTTTAAATTTTTAAAACATTTATGATAATTCATCACACTCTCCTGCAGAATAACATTTTAGTAATTTGGAAAAGAAAAATCATACAACCCAAACAGAACTGCAGCTGCAGCTGATCTATTGGAAAGATGTTAAAGATGAGTTATGGAAACCAGGCATGATAAAGGTGTTGGGTAGGGGATTTGCTCTTGTCATTGCAGATGACAGAACCTCGGTTTGGATTCCCTCAAAGAGAATAAAACCCAGACATGTCAACCCTGATGAAAATAACTAAATGAATAATGTACATTATAGGACATATAACTCTAATTGCTGAAGGACAGGGACATAATTATACTTATTGGGTTTATATTCCTAACCCACCTCTGCTTCAGGCCCTAACATGCAGATCCAACTTTACCAAAATATCTGAATACTAGTTTAGGATTCCCAGGTCCAGTAGATTCAAGTCTTCCAAAACTACTTAAGGAAGAAAAAAATGGTATAAAATTTGGCTCTTCCATTTTTAGAAAGACCCATATACGTAAGTAATGAATTACTGTGTATGACAATAAATAATTTAACTACATGGTTTAAGATCAAGAGTGATTCTTATAATTACCTATATGTATATCCTTCTTTTAACTCTATGGAATCAAATGATACTTGCCTATTAGCTGGGAAATAAAGTTGGAATGGATGGCAGTTATGTCATATGATCTGAGCAGTTATCATAATTAATGATTCCTATGGAATTGTAAGAGATGCAGCCTGTGTAGGGCCTCCCATCTCTAACTTGGAGATAACTGAGACTATATGAACAGGCAAGCTAAATCAGAGTTTAATACATAGAGGACGATTTGTGCCAAATCCATGGGATGATAAATATAACATTGGTCAGAGAAATTTATAGAAAATTTTCCTAGGACTGGGACCAATTTTTTTTTTACATGGGCAGGCACCAGGAATCGAACCTGGGTCCTCTGGCATGGCAGGCAAGCATTCTTACCTGCTGAGCCACCGTGGCCCGCCCTGGGACCAATTTTTATAGCAAATTCTAGTAACCATAACTTCTCTTTAAATAGCAGCCATAAACACTGTATGCAAATATGTACTAGAGATCCATATGTGCTTGTTAAAGGTCATATGCATATAAGAAATCAAATTTTAATTTTGAGAATTGTTCTCTATTCACTTGTCTCCAAGCATTTATGTTGCAGGAAAATCAGACAATTGTAGCAGCAAGGAGAAGAAGAGGTATGTGACTGCTGGTGCAGATGTCAATATCTTTGCAATCCTCTCCAGAAAGAAGCACAAATCCTGATCCATTTGGCAAAAGAATATCTTAAAAGGACTAAGAGACTAATTGGACTCATTATTGCAGCTGTCATTGGAATAATTGGAATTATCACTGTGGCTGCAGTTGCTGGAACTGCATTGTATCAAATTATACAGACACAGCATTATGCTAGAGAATGGCATAAAAATGCCAGTGAACTGTGGCATGGTCTATCTCATGCTGATGAGCAAATTAATAATAAACTAAATGATATAGAGACAGCACTGGTTCATATTGGAGATCAAATGTATAATTTAAATTTTGTAGGAAGTTTAAAATGTGACTGGAATGAGAGCAATTTTTGTATTACCCCTTTAAGATAATAATCAATCTGAAATAGAATGGGAAAAGGTAAAGAGGCATCTTTTGGGGCATTTGGATAGTTTAATTCTTGATATCTTAGAATTACAAAAAAAGGGTATTAGAAAAATTCACATATAGCCTACAGAGATGATGTTATACAATCACCCAAAAGCTACCTTAATTCTATTTACTGGTGGAAATCACATCATTTTTTGACTACTATAGGCTTAGATTTGGTGCTGTTAATATTCTTTCTCTTCCTCCTCAGCTGTGTTAAACAACAAATGTTCAAAGTCAGAGAGCTTCAATGGTAGCCTTCAGAGCTTAAGGGCAAACTAAGACAGGCACAGTCACCTCAGCAAAGCTGCACTAACAGTGTGAGTCTGGCAAAAGCCCTTGGCTCCTTCCTGAATCAAAGTCAGAGAGCTTGACTGGTAGCCAATGACAGGTAAGACTCTTCCTTCAGAGCTTGAGGGCAACCTAAGACAGGCACAGTCACCTCAGCCAATAAAATAAAAAGGGGAAAATGTAGGAGCAAGGATTAAAACAAGACCCACAGAATTTGTGGGAGGCAGCTGGCATCAGGGTGGTGGAGGCCTTAAACTATGGAGATTGTTATGTAGAACAGTCTGGGAGGAAGAGAATGTTTACCCCAAATGGTTATGTTAAGTACGAAGAAAGAGAACACTGAAAAATAAGCACTCTGTTTCCTGTGGAAATGCATGCATGCCTTTTGTCACCCTGCAGTTTATAGGCTGGATCTGGTTAAGAATCAAGTCGTCTGTTGTCTATTATCGCTGATCTTCAGACCCCCTGATCCCATCTCTTTCTCATCATTCCTTAATATCCTTCGAGCTCCATTCCATAGGAAGCAACAGTCTTATTCTTAGCATCCATCTGTGGATGGATACACTGAACCAAACATCCAATCTACTAAGTCAAGTAGCAGACAAGATATCCCTCAGTGTAGAAACTCATCAGCCACAGATGAACAGCCTCACATTGGAAATTATCACTCACAGAAAACAATAGGGAAGGGAAATTTTGCCAAGGTGAAATTGGCAAGACATGCTCTAGCTGGTAGAAAGGAAAGTTTTCATGATGCCTTTTAATATTTCCTTAGATCTCTCCAGAGTCTTGTTAAAAAGCTTGCTTATATGTTGGAGAATCAGTGACAGTTGCAGGATGGTAAACACTGGCATATGTGTAAGTGGTGCATATCTGATGGCATAAAAGCTGACCTCAACATCTAGGAAACAGTCATCCTTGTATATTAGGATCTCTTAGAAATTAGTTGTGCTGCACAAAAGCCATCCTTAGGCTTCTACCTTTCATGTGATTTCTGAAGAACATTTCTGATTACTATTGCTAATGAACCCTAGGAACAGGGCTAGGAGAAGTTCTTAATAATTTTTGCTCAAGATAAATTGGGTGTAAATATGCAGAGTCATCTACTAGTTTATATTCATTTAGAGACCATGCTGAACAAATGTTATAGAGGTGTTTTTCTTAGCTAATAAGAGAATTTGACTTCTAAAATCCCATGTTTTAAATTAAGTGCTTTTATATAGTAAAAATTTTTATTTGCATATATGTGTATTACATATATATTTTTGTGTTGGGTCAAAGGTTTTATTTAAATAAACATCTAACATTCTAAATTACATAATGTGTACTGGATCTAAGATGTTATTTTTTAAAACCTCAATAATAAAATGTTTTTAAAATAGGTTTTCTCTTTACTGTATCCCAAATATTGCCATATCCCTCCCTGTTCATTCTGACCCTGGAGTGTTCAGATACCGGCTACACTAGGCAGAAACTGAAGAGGACATTGAAATCTGTTTTGTCGGTCTGCTGTAAGTGAGCTTGGGTGTCTAATCTCTCTACTCATGGAACCATTTTATTCATATAATGATTACCTTACTGCAAGTTTATAAGCCACCCCCCCAGTTAATTGTTGTTTGTCAGATTTATAACTAAAATATTGAGATTCAAGGTGATTTTTGCTTTAAAATGAGAAATTTGGATGAAATTACAAAGGCTTAGTATTATTGATTTAGGATCAAATATGTTAAATATTTTGGTCAATAGAGTACATTTCAAGTCTGCCAGATTAGCAAATTTACCACCCAATTGTAGAATACCAAATATGTCTAAATTATATCTAGTTAGGAATGAAACAAGTATTTTCTTCATATGTGTTAATTCACCAAAATATATATTCTTAAATATGCTTTGATTCTCTTTTTTAGGTTGCTGTCAAAATAACAGACAAAGCTAAGCTCATTCCTACCAGTCTACAATAGGTATTTAACTGTTTTAATAATAAATAGTTAGAATATGAGTTTATTATTAATATATGATATTCTGTAAACTCAGTTATCCTAATTTTCCTACTAGGTACAGTACTACATTTCACCAATTATATAAGAAAATACATATGATACATAATTTTATCAAGCAGTTGTTTGAACAATACTACTCAAATGCATGCACCATGTGAAAGGAATTTGTCACTTTTAATTGAGTAGAATAAAATTTCATATCCAATATTTTGAAGTAGTCAGGATTTTGCTTGGTAGAAAATCTGGTTGAAGTAATATTGTCCATAGATATGTTTCTTTTATTGCTTCCCTTACTGGTCTGCTTAAGAAGCAGTCTTTTAACTAACTTGCAATAAAAGATACAAACATTTTTTTCAAGGGGTGGAAACATGGAACAGGGAGAGAAAAGGAAGCGGTGAAAACTTGGATTGCCCGGGTAAACCAATGCTGTTTTATGTTGCTTCAGTAATTACTTATGGGAAAATTTTATCAAATGCACATTTTAGCACTTTGAAAATGAAGCAGATATTTTAATGTTTATAACATACATGCTAAATTTGTACTTGGTGAGAAAATATGCGTTATGATTTTTATCAGAATATAGTGGTATCATAGTCACATGCGTAATTGTGACATGCATAACTTTGGATTTGTGAACAGTCCTGTCTTGAGAAACTCTTAGAATGATGTTTTTAACATGCCTGCCGTGATCGGTTCCGTGTCTTGACCGAAAACAGCGCGGTCACAGAACAGAAGTGCAACCAACTAGTGGAGACCATCCGCTCCATCACCGAGATCTTGATCTGGGGAGACCAGAATGACAGCTCTGTATTCGACTTCTTCCTCCAGGAGAACATGTTTGTTTTCTTCCTGCGCCTCCTGCGGCAGAGATCGGGGCGCCGCGTGTGCGCTCAACTGCTGCAGACCCTAAACCTCCTGTTTGAGAACATCAGTCGTGAGACCTCACTCTACTAGCTGCTCTCCAATAACTGTGTCAATTCCATCATTGTGCATAAGTTTGACTTTTCCGACGAGGATATTATGGCATATTATATCTCATTCCTGAAAACACTGTCTCTAAAGCTAAACAACCACACTGTCCATTTCTTTTACAATGAGCACACGAATGACTTTTCCCTGTATACAGAAGCCATCAAATTTTTTAGTCACCCTGAAAGCATGGTTAGAATTGCTGTAAGAGCCATAACTTTGAACATCTACAAAGTGGATAACCAGGCCATGCTGCACTATATCAGAGATGAAACTGCTGCTCCTTCCTTCTCCAGTTTGCTCTGGTTCCTTGGGAGACGTGTGATCAAACTTGATAGCTGTGTGCAGACGGGTGAGGAGCACGGGAACCCTGGGAGATGGAGCAGCCTGTTGGCTGAGCACTTGGACCACCTGCACTATCTCAACGACATCCTCATCAACTGTGAGTTCCTCAGTGATGTGCTCACCGACCACCTGCTTACCAGGCTGTTCCTCCCCCTCTACGTGTACTCACTGCAGAATCAGGACAAGGAAGGAGAGCGACCAAAAATTAGCCTGCCAGTTTCCCTCTATCTTCTGTAGCAGGTCTTCCTCACCATACATCATGCACCACTGGTGTGCTCGCTAGCCGAGGACATTTTGAATGGCGATCTGCCTGAGATGTCTGCCAAGCCTGAGCAAGATGTCCAGAGAACTTCTGCCAAGCCCAGCAGTCGGTGCTTTGTTAAACCCACCGAGTCACTAGAATGGTCCCTTGAGACAAACAAGCACAAGGGCAAGAGGCAGGTGCAAAAGAGACCCAATGACAAAAACGTTGGGGAGGAGGAAGATGAGGAGAAAGGGCCCACCGAGGATGCTCAAGACGACACCGAGAAGGCTGAAGAGAGAGAGGCAGTGATCATGCAGCGCAGGCTGTCAGAGTTGGCCGCCAGCACCTCCGAGCAGGAGCAGAGCACCACGGATGAGGAGGAGAGTGCTGCTGCCTCGGGCTGCGGGAGTGTGCAGTGGAGCAGACCCTTCCTGGATATGGTGTGTCAGGCCCTGGACAGCCCAGATGATGATTACCATGCCCTCTTCGTGCTTTGCTGCCTCTATGCCATTTCTCAGAATAAAGGCATGGATCCTGAAAAACTAGAGCGAATCCAGCTCCCAGTACCAAACGCAGACCAGAAGATCCCCTACAACCACCTACTGGCCGAGAGACTCATCAGGATAATGGACAGTGCTGCTCAGCCAGACGGGAAGATCCGGCTGGCAATGCTGGAGCTGAGCTGCCTGCTCCTAAAGCAGCAAGTCCTGACCAGCACCGGCTGCATCATCAAGGACGTACACCTGGCCTGCTTGGAGAGCGCGAGAGAAGAAAGTGTTCACCTTGTGAGGCATTTTTATGAGCGAGGAGAAATTTCTTTAGACATGCTGGAAGATGAGTACAGGAGCATGACTGTGCAGCCCATGAGCGTGGAGCACCTCATGACAGATGCCTCCTGCTGCCTCCAGCGGGCACGCCACCGACAGGCATTGACTTTGTGAAGCGCTTGCCCTGCGGTGACGTGGAGAAGACCCGACGGGCCATCCGGGTGTTCTTCATGCTCAGGTCCCTGTCGCTGCAGCTGCGAGGCGAGCCTGAGACTCAGTTGTCAATGACACGGGAGGAGGAACTCATCAAAGCTGACGACGTCCTGGATCTGAACAGCAGCAAGTGGATCACCTGCGCAGTGGTCACCAAGGATGGCGGCATGGTCCAGCGGCTCCTAGCTGTGGACATTTACCAGATGAGTTTGGTGGAGCCCGATGTGTCCAGGCTTGGTTGGGGCGTGGTCAGGTTTGCAGGCCTCCTACAGGACGTGCAGGTGACGGGTGTAGACGATGACAGCCGCGCCCTGAATGTCACCATCCACACACCCGCATCCAGTCCCCCGCCAAGCCCTTCCCCATCCGCCAGGCCACCTTTGTCTTCTCAAACCACACCCGCTGCATCACTGCCAAGCTTCACCTGGCTATGGGCCGCATCCAGGCCAGGCGAGTGAAGATGCAGAGAATAGCTGCCCTCCGGTGGACCTCCCCGCCCAGCTGACACCTGAAGTCCTACAGGACGTGCAGGTGACTGGTGTAGAGGATGACAGCCGGCTCCTCTGCCTCCACCCAGCACATGCCCTTCCGCTTCTATGACCAGTGCTGCCAGGGCAGCAGTGACCCCATGGTGCAGCGCGCCGTCTTCACATCCGTGGGCAAGGTGCCAGGTTTTGCCTTGGCCCCGTGTCTGAACCAGCACAGCTCACTGCCCCATCCTCTCCTTCACTGACATCTGCCAGCGGGAGCACCAACCACTGTGACTCAGGATGCTCCAGCTCAGCTTCCAGCCCTTCCACAGCCCAGAGCCTGCCAGATGACCCCACAGCGCCAGACCAGTCTCAGCCTGACCTTCCCAACAAGTCGGTGATCATCCATGAGACGGAAGCCTGTGCCCAGGCCAGCAAGACCCTAGGAGGAAGCACCAATGTGGACACAGCCAACCTGTCTCCCAGCCTCATCCCCCCAGCAGCCCACCATCTCCCTGCTCTACGAGGACACTACCGCCATGCTGAGCGTGGAGTCGCTGACCCCTGTCCCTCCCATGGACCCCTACAGCCTCCGCGCCCTCACTGGCATCCCCCTACCTCCCACAGCAGCCGCAGCTGGCACGGCGGCCCCAGAAAGGGGGGCTGTGCCTCCGAGCACTGACCAGCAGCCCCCCCTCTCTGCATGCATCGCTGACAGGGACCCCAGCAGAGTCCGCTCAGCAGACACATTGGGAGCAACTGCAGTTCCCAGTGGCCCCGAAGATCCATCTCAGCCACCTGTCAGCGTGCACCCCTGAAATGGAAGAAGCCTATTTTCCATTTGAATGCCTTTCACTTGGCACCTCTCATGAGCAGGCTGGGACCAGCGGAGACGCCCCAGCAAACCCAGACAACCCTCCTGGCCCCTTGGGGATGGTGTTGGGATCTTCACCTCACAGCCTGACAGCCTCCCAGTAGGTTGTGCATGGGCAGGTAGGGATGCACTGTGGCTGCTGCCCTGAGGCCTAAGGTGCAAAGCAAATATGCACATCCAAGGGGAAGGCCCTCTAAGACCTCCTACTTTGTAAGAAGGGATCAGAGGCCCCAAATAAGAAAGGAACTTGCCCAAGGACACATAATGCTAATTATAGAAATAACAGCAGTTTCTGAAATAGTGCAGCCTAGTGGTCAAGGGTGTGGGCTCTGGGACCCAAAAGCTGAAGTCTGAATTTTGGCTCTTCCACTTAAAAAAAAATCCCACCATCCCCCTTGCTAATTATTTTTGTAAGCTACATCCTGATTTCAGAGAATCGATTAAGTCAGGAGGTAAACAATAAATTATTAGCTATTATTATTAGACCCCACTTGATGCTGGTATTTTACAGGGCTAATCTGCATTCATTACCCATCTCCTGACCGGTTACACCAGAGGAAACTGCTCAGGGAGGTTCAGTAACTTTTGGAGGTCGTATGGGAGGTGGCAGCACTGGGTTGGCCCCCGGGTCTGTGTGGGCCCTCACTGGAGTGCAGATACAGCCCACAGCTGTGGAGCCTGGACCCAAATGGCCCTTGACTGCAGGCACCCCGCCACTGTGCTCACTCGTAGTTGTATGCGGTGGGAGGCTTTGATGGCCTGCAGCGCCTGTGCAGTGTGGAGCGCTACGACCCTTTCTCCAACACCTGGGCTGCCTCGGCGTCCCTCCCGGAGGCCATGAGCTCAGCCGCAGTGGCGCTAGGCACGGGCCAGCTCTACGTGATCGGGGATGTGGGCCAGGACGGTGTCAACACCGACAAGGTGGGTGCAGGCCCCAGGGCGCCGGGAATTCCCAGGGGCAGAGAGGACCCTGAAGGCTGCCAGAAACTGGCCGGGCCTAGTGTAGGCCAGGCGCCGATTTGGGTACTGTCGTGTTCTCGTCCATTTTCTCCCTTAATCCTGTCGTCCTCATGTTTCAGGCGTGGAATTGAATTCCGAGAGGACCCCCAAGGTCACACAGTGAGTCAGCAGCACAGCTGGACTAGAGTGCTTGTGCTGCTGCCATATGGGTTTCACAGATTGTAAAGATTAACTGAGGGGAGGGGAGGGGAGGGTAGGGTGGGATTAGTTAAAATGGTTTTCCTCCATTCAAAAAACAATATGCTCAGTATTGAAAACTTAAAGTAGTAAAAGGAAAACCACCCATCATCTCACCACCTAAAGAGTAACTGCTATTAATACTTGGTCCATTGCCTTTCAATCTTCTGAATCAACTTTTGCTTTTCCATTTTAGTTTTATATATTTATGCTCTTACAGATAGTAAAACTTTGCATTCTTTTTATTCTTCACATTTAAGTATGAGCATTTTCCACATATTGAGAAACTCCTCACACCACCATTTCAGTTTCTATGTTTAAATTAATCCTTGTCATGACAGTTTCCTCCTGCCCCTTGTCACTTCAAAGCATTGTGGTCCTGGAATCTGAATCTTGCCCAGAGCCCTTACCTCTCCTTACTCCTTAACTCTATCTATTCCTTCAGCAAACCGTGTTGGCAGGTAGTATGAGGCCTGTCCCATTAACACGGTCCCCCACAGCCGTGATTTGCTGTGTGTTCTGAGGGTCTCCAAGGACACAGTTGAGGAAACAGGGAGTGAAGGTGAGCCAGCCTCATACTGAGGTGCAGTAGGAACCCTTGGAAGTTGTGAAGGGCAGTGTGAACATCTGCAGCTGGGAGGCCTGTGGACAGTTATAGGAATGTAGGGAAATCTAGCTGAAGGCTGGTCATGACCTCAAAGCACTGGGAAGAGAGGAAGGTTGACATTCTATGAAACCAGGAATCAGTCTCCATGACCTGCTCAGAGAACCCTCTATAGCACTGGTCAGACGGTACCTCCATCCCCTGAGATGCACACATCTCCAAGCTTGGCATAAGGTGCTCAGATGATTAATCTTATATGAAGCAGACTGTTCTCCATGAAAGGAGATGGAGAACCAGAGGAGGTGTTAAGGAGGCAGTGGCATTGAGCTGGACCTTGAAAAGAGGCTTTCAACAAAGGAGTCCAGGGGCTGGGGACAGAAAGTGGGATTAGACTGAGAGTGCTGGCAGACAGGAATGGTGGGTCAGTCTCCTCTACCCTCCGAGATGCTGGCTCAGGCCTTGTAGACATCAACGAATGTGTTCAATGAATTCCCCCCATAGAGGTGTAGGCACAGGGCAGGTTGGGGGATGAGACTTGACCACTGTCCTCCCACCCCTCAGGTGCAGTGCTTTGACCCCAAGGAGGACCGGTGGAGCCTGCGGTCACCAGCACCCTTTTCACAGCGGTGTCTCGAGGCTGTCTCCTTCGAGGATACCATCTATGTGGTAGGGGGCCTTATGAAAAAAATCTTCACCTACAAACCTGGCACAGATATCTGGGGAGAGGCAGCTGTCCTCCCCAGCCCTGTGGTAAGTAGAGGCTCCTCGGTACCATCCCTGGCACCGGTTCCCACACTCCTAGGGTGCCTGAATCTTGGAGGCAGTGAGTCTTGTGACTGGCTCCATGCTGGGTGGTTTTACACAGTTCTCTAGTTCTGTCCTCACAATGATAGCCAACCAGATAACACATTTGTTCACATTCATAGGTGAGGTGAGGCCCAGGTCTAAGGTCTATGCAAAGGCAGAGCCTAGTTCCAAATGTAGCTTTATGTATGGGGTTTGGGCTAAATGACCCTGTGATCTCTCCTCACCCTAAAGGCTACCCGCTGGTAACCCTCTGTAGGGAGTTGGGGAAGGAACTCTCAGAGTTCCCCTGTCCTTGTGATGTCAGAGAGGGGAGGCCCAGGCCCCCTTGGCAGCCCTCCACCCCTTCTATCCCCTTCTCCTGAAATTCCAAAAAGCCTATTTAGAAATGTGGTTGGATTGGCAGTCCCTTTCAATTCTAACCTTTGGTGATCCTAGGAGCCTGAGATCCTGAGATGGTGGAGGTTGTTATTGTTACTAGAGTGTTTACTGTGTACCTGGCACTATGTAAAATGCTTTACATGCTTAACCCCATTAACTGCCAAGGAAATGCTATGGATTATTCTTCTCATTTTTCAGATGGGGAAACTGAGGCCCAGAGAGGCTAAGTGACTTTCTAAAGCCATTCACTTAGTAAGAGGTTAAAGCCAGACCTTGACCTCAGATCTGTCCAATTTCTTGCCTCCCTGACAATCCAGATTGGATATTCTGTGGGTCAAGTTTCTATTATCTGGCCATGGCCAACTAGGGACAGGGAGTCCCAGGCTAGACCTCACAATTGACTGTCTTTCTGTTGTTCATCCAGGAGAGCTGTGGCATGACTTTGTGTGATGGGAAGGTCCACATCCTTGGCAGGAGGGATGATTGTGGGGAAAGCACTGATAGTGTTTTCATCTTCGACCCCAGCAGTAGACAGCTGGAGACCCAGGAATCTTGGCAGTGCTGTACCAGCTCTCATGGCTGCGTCACCATTGTCCAGAGCCTGGGGAGGTGACTTGGACTACCTGAGTCAGGAGGCAGAAATGGCAAGAGGACTGAGGTGCCCCTCTCTACCACCATCATGGCACTGCCATGTAAATAGTCCGTATTTATTGCCCCCTTTTTGTGTTCAAATAAATCCTTGTTTAAGGGTTGTGTTCCAGCTCAAGTCTGCTTTGTCTGGAGAAGCAATACCCAACAGCTGCTCCCTGCTTTTACTCTTCAAGAGCATTTTCAAACATCACCTCATTTATCTTCATAAGGATATTGTGGGCATATAAAAAATTCTGAAATATTTCATGCATAAAATAACTACATAGATAAACATATGTGTGTGTGTGTGTGTGTATACATGTTTTAGTATGGCTTAATAGTAAAATAAATATCTATGTTCCCACCACCTATCTTAAGAGCATTTTGAATGCCCTTTATATCCCTGTGTGTCCATTCCCAAAAACACCCTGTCCCATGCTCCTCCCACTGGTAATCAACTACACTTACATTTGAGATTATCGGTGCTTTTTTCTTTTTTTAGTGAGTTATTAATATCCCAGTTTTATAGATAAGAAACTGCCTTAAAAAATGAAAAGAATAGTCCTAAGCCACATATTTCATAAGTGGAAGAGGTTATGGCTCTCCCAATTTCACAAAACTTCAGAATCTATGAGACACTTCCAGTGAGGATTGCTCTGTAAACCACCATCTCTGATCCAAACACCAAGTAATGACAGATAAGCAAAGAAACACAGAGAACTAGAAAGACAAAGACATATGCTAGTAAACAAGCAAACGTGCCCGAAGACCAGAAAAAAAAGAACTACAAAACCATGGGAAGGTCTAAACCCCAGCTCTGGAGTTTAGACTGTAGAATAAAGGGACAGCAAAAGATGTTCAAACAAGTCTTGCTGCTAGAAGCCAGGGCTGAGGTGGGGTTCTCCAACTCGTGAAAGAGGGTGAAACAAACAGAACAAGAACAGTTGTGGAACCCTGAGCAGCCACATCATCAGGGTCATAGCAAGTCCAGGTCTCAGGAAACGCAACCACCCCTACTCTGCACCAGGAACTGTGAAGTGTCTAATGCCCATGAGCTTGATGCCATTATAAACACCCGCTTCTGGCCTGGGATCCCAGAGGGAGCAACATACAACTGCTGAATAGTGGGGGATGAGCTCAGAGCAGAAAGCAGTAAAAGAGCCCAGAACAGAAACCCAGCAGTTCAGGTTCCGTGGCTGTGGCTCTGAGGTTAGGACCCAGATGTAGGGTTCCCCCTCATTTGCATTCCGACTGTCTTTTCAAAAGGACCTATCATCTGTTCCTCCCATCTCCCTCGAGCATGAGCCCAGCCCCACACGCCTCCCCATTTCTAAAGCCCCAGGCCTTGTCTGTGGGATGTCTCCAGCTGGGGCTGGCCCATCAAGGCCCAGCACAAAGGCCCTAGTCCCAACAGAGATCTGATCTGCTGATTAGCCCAGATTAGGGAGCCCATGACCATCTGGACACAGTTGATAATGGCAGAAGGGGGAGGATGGGGTGGAGGCCTGGTCCCTCTGAGCCTGTCTACCCATACCCCACAAGTAACTTCCAGGGCAAAGCCTAGAGGCTGCCTTCCAGGTAACAGCCCAACTGGAAAACATCGGGGCAAAACCAGCACAAGCTCTCCCTGAGAAATGGGCATCTCATTCAGCATAGGCACTTCCTATGTCCCAGGTAGAGCTTCATCTCCTGCAAACCAATCCTACTGCCACTGTATCCCCTCAGCTAACCATTCACCAATGTATCAAGCTCCTTTGTGCATGTCTCATTTCCTCCTTTGTCTGGGCAGACCTTACACCTCTCTTCACCCCAACGCCCCTCCCAGAGTTGACCACTCTGCGATGTCCCTCCCTTTTCTGCTGCTCCTCTTCTACACCTGTCTATATATAGTCAAGACTTTTATGTCTTGTCTCTAGTCTTCCCTGACACACCCATCAGATGTCGTTTGAGGCAGAAAAGGTGTTTCATCTGTCTCCCAATGTCCAGCACAATTATCCTACTGAATACACTAAACAGCTTCCTGGATTTCTATTTGATAATACCTGTAAGAGAGGTAGTATTGTCCCCTTTCCAAATAAGAAACAGCTATGAAGTGACTTGTCCAAGTTCACGTGGCTAGTGTTCAAACCCACATCCATCAAGCTCCAAAACCTGCTCTCTCCATGCCTCACCCAAGGTCTACTAATCTGTATGCTAGTGTGAGAAAACAAGATGGGTGCAACACAGAAGTGTATAAAAGTAGGAGATACCATCCGCTCCATCACAGGAAACCCCAACCTAATGGGTACAATTTTGTCCCTGCCTTTAGGGATCTCTAATCCAATGAGGGGAGACATGTTGCATATCCCTGACAAGGGAAGTTCACAGGAACAAGCAAAAGGTGTTACGTGTTTTAACCTAAAACTACTAGTAAGACTGAGACCATATGTGGGGGGTCTCCCTGGCTCCTAATCAACTGCTCTTTTAACCACCAGCAATCTCCTGAGTGGAAAGTCAGAGCACAATCCTGAGCACTGTTGCCTCCTAAGTTTTGCCATCTTCTCCAGCTGAGAATGTAGACTTACTAACTCTTGGTGTATCAGGATCCACTGGACACAAATTTAGTTTTAGAACTTCTTTTCTGAGCAATTCTATTTGAAAGGATTGATATTTTATAACTATTATTCTTTATGTTCTCCCAAAGACCAAGGAGAAAATTTGTTTTTAAAAAAATTGAATAAAACTCATTCTATCTTACAAATCATATCCATATTTTAAAACTTTTCTTAGACTAAAGCAAGAAATGTTTATTTGGTGCAAAAGTTATATTTTGACTAGTGCATTTCCTAATTTAACGTATATGGACAGTTTAATTGAACACCATAAATACATGGAGCTTTGAATAGGGTATTAGATTTTGTTGGTTTGTTCAGGTTAGTGTGATGCTCCGATAGATTCCAGAGTGATTTGAACAGTGAATAAAAAAGAATTTGCAAAGCCTGCTTGGGGGAATGGGGAGAAAGGGGGAAATACTCAAAACCTCCACCTCCCCATTTGTAGTAATCCTGATACACTCACAAGCAGTCGAACAACCAATAGGCCAAGCCCTCAATTTTGGGGTTTGCCCCTATGAAACTTATCCCTGCAAAGGATAGGCTAAACTTAAAATGAGGCCTAAGTGCCACTCCCAGAGAACCTCTTTTGCTGCTCACGTGTGGCCTAAGCCAACACAGCAAGGAAATCACTGCTCTTCTCCCCTCTACATGGACTTCACTCCCAGGGTTATAAACCTCCCTGGCAACATGGGACAGAAATCCTGGGATGGGCTGGGACTCGGCATCAAGGGACTGAGAAAACCTTCTTGACCAAAAGGGGGAAGAGAAATGAGACAAAATAAAGTGTCAGTGGCTGAGAGATTTCAACAGAGCCGAGAGGTTATACTGGAGGTTATTCTTACATATCATATAGATATCCCTTTTAGTTTATGGTGTATTTGTGGCTAGAGGTGAGTACCTGAAACTGTAGAGCTGTGTTCCAGTAGCCATATTTCTTGAAGATGATTGTATAATGAAATAACTTTCACAATGTGACTGTGATTATGAAATCCCTTTCTGATGCTCCTTCTAACTAAGTAGGGTATGGACAGATGAGTAAAAAATATGGATAAAGAAATAAATAGTAAGAACAAAGATGAAAAGAAATTGAGTAGATTGAAATATTAGTACTCACAATGAGAGGGTTATAGTATATGTGTTTTTTCTTTAATTTTTTTGGTGGAGACAAAATGTTCAAAAAATGATCATGGTGATGAATACAAAACCATATGATAATACTGTGAGCCACTGATTGTATACCATGTATAGGATGTTTGTATGTCAACGTTTGTATGTTAAGGTTTGACAATAAAAATATTTTTAAAAATTCTACCATTTATATGCATTAATTTATCTTAATATTTTATTTCGGTATGACTGCTGAATCACTATATTGATATTTCTTTTAGTCTCCAGTGTCTTGGAGCAGTTAGAGGAAAAACCTAAAATTGTGGAACTGAAACCTATACCAAACTCTGAAATCTATTTTATAATTGTTTCAATGTACTTTGAAGTTTACTGCTTTTCTATATATATATTTCACAATAAAAATGTTTATATTATTTGGGGAAAATGATTTTCAGGTATTAGCATAAAAATATGGCTCTGGAGCTTTTGCACAATTCCTTAGCCCTCAGCTTTTTTCCTTTTTAAGCCTCTTCCAAGGGAAGTACAGAGAGAGACAGATAAGGGAAGGATTCACAAAGGCTAACCTCAACTGAATTTTACTGGAATCAGTCACAGGGATGCAGAGGAAACAGCAGGTACAAAATTCCCAAATGGGGAGTGATGAGCTCTGGAAGCCCATGTTTAGTACTTTTCTCCAAGGGGGCTATAGATGGGATTCAGACAACACAAGGATAGGACTACAATCACTACTGCAGGTGGAGTTCCATCTAGTCTCACAGACCACAAGCTGCTCAGGGTATGGGCCTTTGCCTGGTGCCCTATGTGAGGCTAGAATATGGTTCCTGCAGGCACTGGCAATAGTCAACTTAAGCCAAGAGCCAGGAAGTCTTGAAGGAAAATTGTATCTCAGAATAAATGATGTCTTCCTCCATCTCCAACAGCAGCCATGTCCAGGGAACCACTCAAACGCCTTTAAGGAAGCAGGTGCCCTGTGGCACAGGCCTGGCTCTAGGAACAAAACAATTTGGTCAAGCAACAAGCATTTTAGATTCTCCCTCCCCACTTAAATCTTAAAAAAAAATGCACAAGACTATAGTGTCTAGGGAGATAATGGAGAATGTAGTTTTTGTGTTCAAATAAACACTGACCAACTCCCTGGAGTACAGTAAGTGCTGCACCAGTAGTTAAAGAGGAATTTAAGAAAAATAACAAAGTCTCAATTGCAATATTGACACAAACAAGATAGGATTAAAATAACCTCAATACAAAGGGAGACAAAGAAATACCTTTGCCAGTTAGCTCCATACTTCAAACATATGGACCTTAACATGTGCTAAACATCACAAATATGATGTACAAACACCATACCTAACCTTCTGTTGGGCTAGAACCACTGGGTGGTCTAACCCAACAGAACACCCAGTAGGTTGTCTCTGTGGAAGGAGGGAATCGCTCTAACCAGATGCATCATCAGCAGGACAACGAGGCCACAGGTTGCACATTTCTTTGTTTTAGCCTCCAAAACGTGACAGCTGTCACTAGAAAGTTTCTTCTTTGTGATAAATCAGAATCTAGTTTTCTCCATCAGTTTCACAGAATTTTCAGCTTGTCCTTTACTAGTTTCACCTGAGTAAACTAAAAGCACCCAATTATGTAAAATGTAGACACTGACAGAATACTTCAAAACATTGTCTTGACAAATGATCTGTAGACAATTTATACTTCAGAAAATGCTTTTTTATACTTCAGTGACACAAGCAAATTCCTTTTACACTTCAGAGATGTTGAGGATTACATGGAACATACATAATACACAACACCTAGAACATAGTATTGCCCCAAATATAATGACCACTGTTATTTTCTACATACAATACATATTTCCTTATTTGCCAAGAAAAGTCATCCTGAAAACCTTACTATGTATACCAATATTCATAGTATGACTCAAAATACCCATAAAGTGGAAACAACTTAAGTGCCTACCAACAGATGAATGCTCAAACAAAATGTGGTACATACATACAATGGAATATTATTCAGCTGTAAAAGAAATAAAGTTCTGCTACCTGCTACAACACAGAGGGAATCTTGAAGACTTCATGTGTGAAATGATCCAGACACAATGAACAATTATAACTCCACTAATATGCAATATCTATTAACAGGTAAATTCATAGACAAAGTTGATTAGAGGTTACCAGGGGAGCAGGGAGGTGCAATGGGGAGTTACAATAAATATAACCCGTTTCTGATCCTATAACCCTGAACTACAGATCAGTTAATAAAGATGCTGCCCTGCGAGCAATCAGACTTTACTGTCACCAGATTAACTACCCATTATTTCTCTGGTTAGTTCTGCAAAACGAGGGTTTTTGAGAAAGCACAGAAACATCTTAGCCAGGTGATCCTAAGCACCAATGCTCCCATGGGCCAAAATGCCTCTCAGTCTGAACAACGGACATACAGTCAAATCAGGCCATATGCCTTTTTAAAAAGTTTTATTGAAGGTCTTTATAAAGCAATATCCAGGATCCAGATCCAGCTGCCAAGGAAAGCCTGAAACTAAATAAAGCACAACACTGTAAGAAAGGGCAACTTCACCTAAACATCAGGTTCCTTCATTTATCAAATTGGTATACATTCCCAGTTAGAGCTTTGTTCATTAAGATTAATAAAACCCACACAAAACACCTAAATAAAACAAAAAAACCCAAGTGTTGGACAAGTGTCTTTTAAGGTAGCTGAAGGATGGAGTAACTAAATAGTAGCAAAGAGAAATGTGTCCTTGAAAAATTGGGGCAAATAAGGGATGACAATAAAGGAAAATACCACTTCAAAAAAATAGTAGGACCAGGGCAGGCCACGTTGGCTCAGCAGGTAGGAATGTTTGCCTGCGATGCCAGAGGACCTGGGTTCAATTCCCAGTGCCTGCCCATGTTAAAAAAAAAATAGTAGGACCAAAGTCAACGCCACTTCCAACAGAATCCTAGGTTAAATGAGCCCCTGGTGTGTTTTCATTTCCTGTTTAATTTTTCAGTATTATTTTTTTCATACGTAGAAACACCAAATAAATGCAAACGTTCTGAACTTTAGATCATTCTTTTCTTTATGTATACAATCAGTAATTCACCATGTCACCACATAGTTGCATACTCATCATCACGATTGTTTCTACGAACAGTTTGCCTCTGCTCAGGAAATGAAATGAAATGAAAACAGGAAAACATTTTGCTGTACCATATCCCTGACCATTCCCTGTCAGGGATCACTGACATTTCCAACTAAATTTAGTTTGTCATTTGTTTCCCCCTATGATTTTTTTCTAAAATTTCTTTGTTAATTAAAAAATTAAGAAACAAATTAAAACATCAACATACATAATCAGTCATTCACAGTATCATCACTTAGTTGCATAGTCATTGTTTCTTAGAACATTTGCATTAATTCAGAGAAAGAAATAAAAGGACAATAGAAAAAGAAATAAAATGAACACAGGAGAGAAAAATAAAAAGATTATACCTTCCATATCCCACACCCCTCACTTTCACTGATCACTAGCATTTCAAACTCAATTTATTTTTGCATTTGTTCCACCTATTATTTACTTTTATTCCATATGTTCTACTCCTTTGTTGACAAGGTAGATAAAAGGAGCATCAGACACAAGGTGGTCACAATCACACAGTCACATGGTGAAACTCTATCATCATACAATCATCTTCCTGAAGCGTGGCCACTGAAACACAGCTCTACATTCTCAGGCACTTCCCTCCAGCCTCTCCAGTGAGTTCTGCCTGTCATCGTCTTTGGTGGCACCCAGGGGCCTCCCCTCACTGGGCCGAATCAGCAGGTGAACTCACTGCTCCCCTTCTGCCATGGAGGACTGGCCCCCAAGGGTTGCACATCGCCCTGGAAACATGGGACAGAACTCACAGGCCCAGCCAGTACCCAGCATCAAGGGAATGAGAAAGCCTGCTTCACCCAAAGGGGAAGAGAGAAATGAGATCAGAGAAGGGTTCCGTGGCCAAGAGGGTTCAAGGAATCCTGATGTTATCCTGCTGGTGATTCATAGGCATTCTGGGGACATCCAATTTTCCTTCACGGGGGAGTGGAATGGCTGCAGGGTATTACCTGAAACTGTTGAGCCCTGTTCCCCAAGCCTTGACTCTCGATGATGATCATCGAAAGATTCAGCCTTTACAATGGGACTGTGCTCTTGGGAATTCCGTTTTGTTTTTTCTTCTTCTTCTTTTTTCTCTGCTGCACCTTTCCTCCAGGGCATGAAAACGGTGTGGAGAGAGAATCAATACGTAACAGAGAGCAGGAAGGGTATAAAGCAGGTTGTGCATTTGTGTATGCCAGTGGTGAATGGGAAGGAGGGAGGGAGGGTATGGCTTGTGTGAAATCTTTTCTTCCTGGGAGATCTTCTCATCTTCTACAAAATCATCTGCGTCATAAATCCACAGATGTGCGATGAGACTGCCAGCCGTTGATTATCCATTGATTATCCACCTGGGTGGAATGCACTGGTGTCAATGTTTATGACTGAAATAATTTCCCAATATCTTACGAGGGAGTGCAGTTGACAGGTAGAGATTTATCCCAGAGTCCCTGCTTTCCCTGGACTGGGACCCTTAGCACATGGGTGGGCAGTCTGCAATCATTCCATTCCTCACTCAGGCTGTCCAGGTAATGAACTGTCCATCACCATCCACCAAACCAAGAAACCTGAAAGGAGATGCGATCGGCAGGCAGTCTCCCACCCGAGCCGGAACCCTGCCGGACCCTGCTTAGCTTTGCAGCTCAACGGTGAGCATGCACACTGAGCCCATTTAGGAACTGGAGGCCGACGGCCACAGCCGGTATCTCCAAGATGAATTAGAAGTACCTGAGCCCCAAAGGGGAAAATCTCATTAAGATTTGTGTGTTATCAATAATAGAAGTAGTTTGAAAAAAATAGTGACCTTGCTAATTTCTGCATAAATATCATGTGATTTCCAGTTTCTTCTGCAATAAACTTTTATTAAATATTGAGGACACTTTTTGAGCTTTGCAATTAGTATGACACAAAATGTAAGGAATATTAAAAAGTATTAAGATCATTCTATACCTTGCAGATCTCATTAGGATGTGATTCTCCCTGTTTATGGGATTCAGAATTTGAAGAACATGATTTACTTTTAAGAAATGGCTAGAGTGTGGCAATAAATTGTCCTTGGTGGTGGGGATAGGGAGAGCCTAAAAAATTAAAATCCACCAATAAATTGATAAATCATAATTAATCCAGTATTTCTCTATTTCCTTTCACCAGATACTTCACAAAGAGTTTTAGGAAGTGGTCCATTACCTGATTGCCCTTCATGTTCAAAAATCATCCCAGCTAACTAATTATGATAGAATAACTAAAGAGAAGTCAGAGAACTCAAAGGGAGACCCCAGAAAAAGGAAATAATTTAAAAAAACTAAATTGATTATAATGGCACTATTTTGAGGTAAAAGTTAGGGGAAATCTGATTCTAGGGCCTTCAGAGTAGTTAAAGAATTTTAAATCTCTAGATTCATCATCATTACAATCATAATCAAACTGAATTAGTACTTTATAACATTTAAAGAACTTTCACTTACTTAAATAAATTGAGTCTCTCAAAAACTGTTTAAGGAAAGTGTTATTGGTATCCTTATTTTATATATGCACAAAAGTTTCCAGGAGATTTGAGGAGTGATTGATAAAAGTGCCTCTCTGGGGCATGGCAGACCTCAGAATAGCAGTCAGGTTTTCTGACAGCTCTAATGGCATCATTAAATTTAAGAATACATATATATACTTCCTGTACACCTACTCTGTGCTTTCAATTGTTTTAGATGGTGTAGGATAAGCATTATGCCTAGTCACTGCCTTCAAAGGAAATTCAATCTCTGAGGAATCAAAGCATGCACACATGCAGTATCAGTGAACTAAGACATTGCATACAGCATATGTGTGTGTAGGCATATACGAGTATAACACATAGGGATAAAATGTTTGATGTAGATTACTCACACAGGCTGTGGGAATGCAGAGATTGTAGATAATCATGACCAAATATCTGTTCAAGAAAGAGTGATTAGATTCCCCCTTTCAACTTCCATCCTTCTTTCGTTCAACAAAGACTCACCCACCATTTATGAAATAACATTAAGTGTTAAAGATTTGAAGATGAAAATGACATAGAACTTTTCATCTAGATGGGGAGAAAGGCAAGAAATGTATTGGTTGGCCTATGATGGAGGAGAGCACAAGTTACCACACAGCCATGAAGAAGGAGCCACAGATCCAACCCAGGCCACAGGAGAAGCATTGTAGAGGAATTTACCCTGAACTTCATTTTTAGAGACATATAGGAATTTGTCATTGAAGAAGATGGTGACATGTTCCAGGCATGTGAAATACTGGAAGACATGAACAAACATGACTTCCTTATATATTAGCTTTGGTTTTAATGACTATACCCCTCTTCCTAGACTTACTGTGATAATCAGGGTTATTTAAAGGCAAACGATTGGTTTGGAAATAAATAAAAGCAGGAACCTAGTATCTCTCTCTTTTTTTTTTTTGCCACTTTATCTCCTAGACCTGGTAAAGTACCCGGAACAAAGTGGAAACATACATTATGAACTATTTATTATCAGGCTTCTTTCATTCGACATAATGGTTTTAAGATCCATCAACATTGTTATTTTTAATTGCCAAGCAGTTTTCTGTTGTTTGAATATTCAATAAGCAAATTGAATAATTTGCTTGTACATTTTCTTGTTAATGGATATCTGTATTGCTTCCTCTTTGGGGCTTTTATGAATAAAGTTATGAAACTTCTTGCACAAATCTTCAATGGGCATATGATGTTTCATTTCTATTGAGTAAAAACCTAGAAGTCGCATTCCTGGATGGCAAGGTACAGGTATGAATATTTATTTTAATATTGGCCAGAGCCTTATCCAAATTGGTTGAACAATTTTATATTCCCACAAACAATGTATGACTTCCAGTTGTTCCAAATCTTCACTGATATTTAGCATTGTCAAGATTTTAGTTTCAGCTATTCTAGTGGATATGCAATTGTATCTCATTGTGATTTGAAATTGCAAATCCCTGATGACAAACAATGCTGAGCACCTTATTAGCCATTCATATATTTTCTTGTATGAAATGCCTAAGATCTTTTGCCAATATGTTGGGGGTTGCTTTGTATTGTTGATTTTTAGGAACTGTCTGTACATTTTAAATACAAGTTTTTTGTCTGATATAAGTATTTTTGTTTCAGTGTGCAGCTTATATTGATTACATTTATAGCATCTTCTGTTGAAGAGAAAGTCTTCATTATGATGAAGACCAATTTATCAATATTTTTCTTTTTTATTTAGTGTTACTGTGCATGCAATTAGAAACCTTTGCCTAACCTAAATTACAAAAAAAAAATTTCTATGTTTTCTTCTAGATGCTTTAGAATTCTAGCTTTTTAATTTAAGTTTATGATCCATCATGAATTAGTCAATGCGGTGTTATGTAGGTGTCAAGCTTCACTTTCTCTGATTTATTTATCCAAGTGCTTCAGCTTCATTTTTTTCAATGCTCATTTCTTTTCACCATTGATTTGCTTGGGTATCTTTTCCAAAAATCATCTGACCATACAGTATCTACCTCTGGACACTGTCTTCTGTTCCATTGATCTATTTGTTCATGCTTATATGTATGCCACACTTTCTCAGTTACTATAATTTCACAGTAACCTTGAAATAAGACAGTATGTCTCCTGCCTTTTTTCTTCTTTTTCATTGTTATGTGAGCATTCTAAGTTATTTGCTTTTCCATAAATATTTTTAATTAAATTGCAATTTTCTGCAAGAAAAAAACCCTTTTAGTACTTATTAGAATTGCATCAGCTCTAGATAATCCATTTGAACATTTGAATAAAATGGACATATTAACAACATTGATTCTTCTAAACCAGGAATATAGTCTATCTCTCCATTTATTTATTCTTTAATTCTGCTCTGAAATGCTTTGCAGTTTTTAGTATGTTTTTAGTATGTAGGTCTAACAATCTTTTGGTACATCTATTCAGAAGTATTTTATGTTTTTTATGCTTTTTAAAATGTATTTTTAACGTTATTTTCCAATTATTTTCCAGCTTGTCTGTACAAGTACAATTCACTTTTGTATACTAGACCTTGTATACTAAACTTTTGTATCATGAAACCTTGATGAACTTTATTTGGGCAGCTCTTTTGCAGAACACTGAATATCATCTGTGAATAAAGAAAATTTAACTTCTTTCTTTCTACACTTCATAAGTTTTTCTTGTCTTATTTCATTTGCTAGAACATAGAGTACATGTTGACTATAAATGGTTAAAGTGTCTATACTTGCCTTGCTCCTAATCTTAGAAGGTAAAGGTTCAATATTTTATGTTTCAAAATGATTTAAGTTGTAGGTATTTTTTTATAGATGTCTTTTTCTCAGATTGAGAAAGTACCCTTTATTCCTTATTTAATGATAGGTTTTCTTTTGAATGGGTGTAGAAATTTACCTGAAATATTTTTGCACCTATTAAGGTGATCATATGACTTTTCTCCTGTAACTCCTTAATATTTGATTATTTTGTTTAGAAATATTAAAATAGACTTGCAGTCCCATAATAAATGCCACTTGGCATAATGTATTATTCTTTTTATATATTTGTGGATTTGATTCACAAATACTCTGTAAAAGATTTTTATACCTATGTTTATGAGGGATATTGGTCTGTGGATTTCATGTAAAGAACCTGACTGATAAATGTTGTCAGAACTGTGCTGTTTCTTAAAGCTAGTTGAAAAATGCTCCTTTTTCTTTTTCTGAAAGAGTTTGTGTAAGACTGGTGGATTTTTTTCATTAATTTTTTAAATATAATTCACCAATGAAGCTATCTGCGCCAGGGGTTTTTCTTGAGAAGTAGGTTTTAATTACTAACTCAATTATTTAAGAGATAAAAAGGTTCATTCAAAGAGAGATTTATTATCACTCTCTGCAGGGGGGTTAGTTTGATATAAGGAATACTGCCTTACTAGAACTAGACTTTCAGAGTGATCTTTTGAGGAATACATATCTGGTAAATTTACGCCTCTGACCTAACACTTTTAGTCATTTCCCACTGTTATTAGATAAAACTCAAAGTATACAATAAGATCTCCTAAACCTCCTGCTCTTCTTCAGTGAACACAATTCTGTTACTGCTCTCTGCACTCCATGCACTGGTTTTCTTTCAATTCATTAAAGCTGCATGCTTCCTACTTACTCAGAACATTTTCATATGCTTTTCCTTTGGCCAGGATCACACATGGTCTTCATTCACTCTCCCTCATCTTACAACTTCTAATTCATACTTCATGTCATATTTTATGCCACTTCCTCAGAGAAGTGTTATCTCAAAGCTCCAATCAGGTCTTCTGTTTTCTACATTCATTGTTTCCCATTGATTATGGTAGGATATAATGACTCAAATTTTTTCTCACTTTAGCCTACATATTTTGAATGCTCTTACATTAATATAAATAAGTGCATAATGGTGAAAAAATAATAATTATAACATGAAGATTTTTTGGATATGTGTTCTGATGTTATTCTTTATGGGTAAAGACCCACATTGAACATGAGTAATTATGAACTATTTGATTTTTGTGCTGCCCATAAGTCACTTCACTAATTCTTGGTTTCTTTTTTTGTATCAGAATTTAATAATGTAATCATACCATGCTGGTAACATGTCAAAATGTTTGCTAAACCATAAAATGCTACAAAAAGTTAGGAGTTGATAGTGGTAGTTTTTTTTTTGAATTTTTTTTATTAATTAATGGAAAAAAAGAAATCAACTCAACATTTAGAAATCATACCATTCTACATATGCAATCAGTAATTCTTAACATCATCACATAGAGGCATGATCATCGTTTCTTAGTACATTTGCATCGGTTTAGAAGAACTAGCAACACAATCGAAAAAGATATAGAATGTTAATATAGAGAAAAAATAAAAGTAATAATAGTAAAAACAAAACAAAACAAAACAAAAACCTATAGCTCGGATGCACCTTCATTCAGTGTTTTAACATGATTACTTTACAATTAGATATTATTGTGCTGTACATTTTTGAGTTTTTGTATCTAGTCCTGTTGCACAGTCTGTATCCCATCAGCTACAATTAACCATTATCTTACCCTGTTTCTAACTCTTGCTGAACTCTGTTACCAATGACATATTCCAAGTTTATTCTCGAATGTCAATTCACATCATTGAGACCATACAGTATTTGTCTTTTAGTTTTTGGCTAGACTCACTCAACATAATGTTCTCTAGGTCCATCCATGTTATTACATGCTTCATAAGTTTATCCAGTCTTAAAGCTGCATAATATTCCATAGTATGTATATACCACAGTTTGTTTAGCCACTCGTCTGTTGATGGACATTTTGGCTGTTTCCATTTCTTTGCAATTGTAAATAACGCTGCTATAAATATTGGTGTGCAACTGTCCGTTTAAGTTTTTGCCCTTAATTCCTTTAAGTAGATTCCCAGCAATGGTATTGCTGGGTGGTATGGCAATTCTATATTCAGCTTTTTGAGGAACCGCCAAACTGCCTTCCACAGTGGTTGCACCATTTGACATTCCCACCAACAGTGGATAAGTGTGCCTCTTTCACCGCATCCTCTCCAGCACTTGTCATTTTCTGTTTTGCTGATAATGGCCATTCTGGTGGGTGTGAGATGATATCTCATTGTTGTTTTGATTTGCATTTCTCTAATGGCCTGGGACATTGAGCATCTCTTCATGTGCCTTTTGGCCATTTGTATTTCCTCCTCTGAGAGGTGTCTATTCAAGTCTTTTTCCCATTTTGTGATTGGGTTGGCTGTCTTTCTGTTGTTGAGTTGAACAATCTCTTTATAAATTCTGGATACTAGACCTTTATCTGATATGTCATTTCCAAATATTGTTTCCCATTGTGTAGGCTGTCTTTCTACTTTCTTGATGAAGTTCTTTGATGCACAAAAGTGTTTAATTTTGAGGAGTTCCCATTTATTTATTTCCTTCTTCAGTGCTCTTGCTTTAGGTTTAAGGTCCATAAAACTGCCTTCAATTGTAAGATTCATAAGATATCTCCCTACATTTTCCTCTAACTGTTTTATGGTCTTAGACCTAATGTTTAGGTCTTTGATCCATTTTGAGTTAACTTTTGTGTAGGGTGTGAGATATGGGTCTTCTTTCATTCTTTTGCATATGGATATCCAGTTCTCTAGGCACCATTTATTGAAGAGACTGTTCTGTCCCAGGTGAGTTGGCTTGACTGCCTTATCAAAGATCAAATGTCCATAGATGAGAGGGTCTATATCTGAGCACTCTATTCGATTCCATTGGTCGATATATCTATCTTTATGCCAATACCATGCTGTTTTGACCACTGTGGCTTCATAATATGCCTTAAAGTCAGGCAGTGCAAGACCTCCAGCTTCGTTTTTTTTCCTCAAGATGCTTTTAGCAATTCGGGGCACCCTGCCCTTCCAGATAAATTTGCTTATTGGTTTTTCTGTTTCTGAAAAATAAGTTGTTGGGATTTTGATTGGTATTGCATTGAATCTGTAAATCAATTTAGGTAGGATTGACATCTTAACTATATTTAGTCTTCCAATTCATGAACACGGTATGCCCTTCCATCTATTTAGGTCTTCTGTGATTTTTTTAGCAGTTTTTTGTAGTTTTCTTTATATAGGTTTTTTGTCTCTTTAGTTAAATTTATTCCTAGATATTTTATTCTTTTAGTTGCAATTGTAAATGGGATTCGTTTCTTGATTTCCCCCTCCGCTTGTTCATTGCTAGTGTATAGAAATGCTACAGATTTTTGAATGTTGATCTTGTAACCTGCTACTTTGCTGTACTCATTTATTAGTTCTAGTAGTTTTGTTGTGGATTTTTCCAGGTTTTCGATGTATAGTATCATATCATCCACAAACAGTGATAGTTTTACTTCTTCCTTTCCAATTTTGATGCCTTGTATTTCTTTTTCTTGTCTAATTGCTCTGGCTAGAACCTCCAACACAATGTTGAATAATAGTGGTGATAGTGGACATCCTTGCCTTGTTCCTGATCTTAGGGGGAAAGTTTTCAATTTTTCCCCATTGAGGATGATATTAGCTGTGGGTTTTTCATATATTCCCTCTATCATTTTAAGGAAGTTCCCTTGTATTCCTATCTTTTGAAGTGTTTTCAGCAGGAAAGGATGTTGAATCTTGTCAAATGCCTTCTCTACATCAATTGAGATGATCATGTGAGTTTTCTGCTTTGATTTGTTGATATGGTGTATTAAATTAATTGATTTTCTTATGTTGAACCATCCTTGCATACCTGGGATGAATCCTACTTGGTCATGATGTATAATTCTTCTAATGTGTTGTTGGATACGATTTTCTAGAATTTTATTGAGGATTTTTGCATCTATATTCATTAGAGAGATTGGTCTGTAGTTTTCTTTTCTTGTAATATCTTTGCCTGGTTTTGGTATGAGGGTAATGTTGGCTTCATAGAATGAATTAGGTAGTTTTCCCTCTGCTTCGATTTTTTTTGAAAAGTTTGAGGAGAGTTGGTACTAATTCTTTCTGGAATGTTTGATAGAATTCAGCTGTGAAGCCGTCTGGTCCTGGACTTTACTTTTTAGGAAGCTTTTGAATGACTAATTCAATTTCTTTACTTGTGATTGGTTTGTTGAGGTCATCTATGTCTTCTTGAGTCAAAATTAGTTGTTCATGTCTTTCCAGGAACCCGTCCATTTCATCTAAATTGTTGTATGTATTAGTGTAAAGTTGTTCATAGTATCCTGTTATTGCCTCCTTTATTTCTGTGAGGTCAGTAGTTATGTCTCCTCTTCCATTTCTGATCTTATTTATTTGCATCCTCTCTCTTCTTCTTTTTGTCAGTCTTGTTAAGGGCCCATCAATCTTGTTGATTTTCTCATAGAACCAACTTCTGGTCTTATTGATTTTCTCTATTGTTTTCATGTTTGCAATTTCATTTATTTCTGCTCTAATCTTTGTTATTTCTTTCCCTTTGCTTGCTTTGGGATTAGTTTGCTGTTCTTTCTCCAGTTCTTCCAAGTGGACAGTTAATTCGTGCATTTTTGCCTTTTCTTCTTTTCTGATATAGGCATTTAGGGCAATAAATTTCCCTCTTAGCACTGCCTTTGCTGCATCCCATAAGTTTTGATATGTTCTGTTTTCATTTTCATTCGCCTCAAGGTATTTGCTAATTTCTCTAGCAATTTCTTCTTTGACCCACTCGTTGTTTAGGAGTGTGTTGTTGAGCCTTCATGTATTTGTGAATTTTCTGGCACTCCACCTATTATTGATTTCCAACTTCATTCCTTTATGATCCGAGAAAGTGTTGTGTATGATTTCAATCTTTTTAAATTTGTTAAGACTTGCTTTGTGACCCAGCATATGGTCTATCTTTGAGAATGATCCATGAGCACTTGAGAAAAAGGTGTATCCTGCTGTTGTGGGATGTAATGTCCTATAGATGTCTGTTAAGTCTAGCTCATTTATAGTAATATTCAGATTCTCTATTTCTTTATTGATCCTCTGTCTAGATGTTCTGTCCATTGATGAGAGTGGTGAATTGAAGTCTCCAACTATTATGGTATATGAATCTATTTCCCTTTTCAGTGTTTGCAGTGTATTCCTCACGTATTTCAGGGCATTCTGGTTTGGTGCGTAAATATTTATGATTGTTATGTCTTCTTGTTTAATTGTTCCTTTTATTAGTATATAGTGTCCTTCTTTTTCTCTTTTAACTGTTTTACATTTGAAGTCTCATTTGTTGCATATTAGTATAGACACTCCTTCTCTTTTCTGGTTGTTATTTGCATGAAATATCTTTTCCCAACTTTTCACTTTCAACCTATGTTTATCTTTGGGTCTAAGATGTGTTTCCTGTAGACAACATATAGAAGGATCCTATTTTTTAATCCATTCTGCCAATCTATGTCTTTTGATTGGGGAATTCAGTCCATTAACATTTAGTGTTATTACTCTTTGGATAATATTTTCCTCTAACATTTTGCCTTTTGTATTATATATATCATATCTGATTTTCCTTCTTTCTACACTCTTCTCCATACCTCTCTCTTCTGTCTTTTTGTATCTGACTCTAGTGCTCCCTTTAGTATTTCTTGCAGAGCTGGTCTCTTGGTCACAAATTCTCTCAGTGACTTTTTGTCTGAGAATGTTTTAATTTCTCCCTCATTTTTGAAGGACAATTTTGCTGGATATAGGAGTCTTGGTTGGCAGTTTTTCTCTTTAGTAATTTAAATATATCATCCCACTGTCTTCTAGCTTCCATGGTTTCTGCTGAGAAATCTACACATAGTCTTATTGGGTTTTCCTGGTATGTGATGGATTTTTTTTCTCTTGCTGCTTTCAAGATCCTCTCTTTCTCTTTGACCTCTGACATTCTAACTAGTAAGTGTCTTGGAGTACGCCTATTTGGGTCTAATCTCTTTGGGGTGCGCTGTACTTCTTGGATCTGTAATTTTAGGTCTTTCCTAAGAGTTGGGAAATTTTCAGTGATAATTTCTTCCATTAGTTTTTCTCCTCCTTTTCCCTTCTCTTCTCTTCTGGAAAATCCACAACACGTATATTTGTGTGGTTCATATTGTCCTTGAGTTCCCTGATACCCTGTTCAAATTTTTCCAATCTTTTCCCAATAGTTTCTGTTTGTTTTTGGAATTCAGATGTTCCATCCTCCAAATCACTAATTCTATCTTCTGTCTCTTTAAAACTATCATTGTAGGTATCCATTGTTTTTTCCATCTTTTCTACTTTATCCTTCACTTCCATATTTTCTGTGATTTGTTTTTTCAGTTTTTCTATTTCTTCTTTATGTTCAGCCCATGTCTTCTTCATGTCCTCCCTCAATTTATCGATTTCATTTTTGAAGAGGTTTTCCATTTCTGTTCATATATTCAGCATTAGTTGTCTCAGCTCTTGTATTTCATTTGAACTATTGGTTTGTTCCTTTGACTGGGCCATATTCTCAGTCTTCTGAGCATGGACCGTTATCTTCTCCTGCTGGCGTCTGGGCATTTAGACAGATTTCTCTGGGTATCGGACCCAACAAGGTTGTAAGATTTTTCTGTGAAATCTCTGGGATCTGTTTTTCTTATCCTGCCCAGTAGGGGGCGCTCGTCGCACACGTTTGTCTCACGTGTTTGGAAGGGATCCCCCTGGTCACCGATCTCTGTGGCTTGGGGATTTATGATCCAATTCTCTCTGTTGTTTCGGGGGGCCCCGCGTGGTGCGGGTGTCAGATGCCGTGGTTTCAGGGGACCCTGTGGCTGTTCGCCAGCTGTAGCGGGACCGGGGAATTCGCCACCAGACCAGGAAGTCGCCCGCGGGGAGGGGCTTTGGTCACCGGCCGCCGCAGCCTGGGGAATTCCCCACCGGACCAGGAAGCTGCCCGCGGGGGAGGACCACCGCGGTTTGCGTAGCCCTCTGATCCGAGACTCATAGCCGGACCAGGAAGCTGCCCACAAAAGAGGGGCATCGGCCACCTCAGCTTGGGAAACTTGCCTCTCTGAGACTCTCAGCCAGCCCAGGAAGGAGGGAGGGAGGAGCTCCGGCCGCCACAGCTGCCACTGCTCAGGAAATTGCATGCCGCTCGAGGGTCTCACCTCAGCCGAGTCTCACAGTTAGACTAGCCAGTCCAGACTGGGGTACGCTGTGTGTCCATTCCCTGCCATGGCCCCGGGAGCTGTTCTGCACTCTTTCAGTTCACCTAGTAGTTGCTTTGGAGGAGGAACTAAGATGCACGTACCTTACTAAGCCGCCATCTTCATGAAACATATTTTAACATATACTGCATGTGTCTCAAGTACTCTGCGAGTTGTGGGTGCCTGGTCTGTGGGTCCCACAGTAAGAAATTGGAATAAATATTTTTATTATCATCACAATCATCCTTTTTTATTTTTGTGAAAAATAACATATATACAAAAAAGCAATAAATGTCAAAGCCCAGCACAACAATTAATTGTAGAACAGATTCCAGAGTTTGGTGTGGGTTACAATTCCACAATTTTAGGTTTTTACTTCTCAATGCTTCAAGATACTGGAGACTAAAAGAAATATCAATGCAGTTTTTCAGCAACATACTCACTTATTAAAGCCTACCTTCTCCGTATAACTCAACCATCATCCTTGATCTTTTTATCCCATACTTTAGGGGTATTTGAGCTATGCCCATTATAATTTTTTTTCATGTTGGAAGGGGCTGTCAGTAATATAGGGTAGGGAGATGAAACTAGCTAATGTTCTGGAGAGGCTGGCCCCTCTAGATTTCAGGACTTATTTGGTCCAGGAGTCCATTTGGAGGTTGTAGGTTTCTGGAAAGTTACCCTAGTGCATGGAACCTCTGTAGAATCCCATATATTGCCCTAAATATTCTTCACAATTGGCTGGAATGGTTATGGTTGGGGTCTGGCAAGCCATGATAGGTAGCAATGACCAACCAAAGCCTGCACAAGAGTGACCTCCAGAGTAGCCTACAGACTCCATCTGAACTCTTACAAGCACCAATACCCCATTTGTCACACTCCTCTTCCCTACTTTGGTCAGGATGGCATTGTTGATCCCATGGTGCCAGGGACAGACTTATCCCCAGGAGCCATCTCCCATGCCACCAGGGAGACCCTCACCCCTGATGCCATGTCCCAGATAGTGGGGAGGGCAATGATCCCACTTGCAGAGTTAGGTTCATTGAGGCTTGCTTTTACGAAATGTATTTCTTTAACAGAGATTATAAGCCTACCTATAATTATGTCTAAGAGTTACTTCTGGAGGACCTCTTTTGTTACTCAGATGCGGCTTCTCTCTCTCTAAGCCCACCTCTGCAAGTAAAATCATTATCCTTCTCCCTACATGGGACATGATGTCTAGGGATGAGCCTGGCCCTGGCATTGTGGGATAGACAATGCCTTCCTGACCAAAAGTGGGAAAAGAAGTATGACAAAATAGGTATAGTAGCTGAGAGAGTTCAAATTGAGCTGAGAGGCTACTCTAGAGGCTACTCTTATGCAACCTTCAGCTAGATAATACTAATTGCCAAGGTTTGTCAACTGCCAACAAACATCATTCCTATTAACTCTAAAGAACACCCAGAGCTCTATCTGAGATCCTACAAAAGTTGCATGCACTAAGTTTACTTTTCAGAAACTTACAACAGTCAGATGGTTCCTAGCCCTGGTAAACCCTGAAATCAGAAAGGACCAGCCTTTCCAAGAACATCAACCAGTTCTATCCCCCTTTCCCATATTGTTGACATCATTTTTGAACATGAGAAAAGTTGGGATAGGCATAACCCAGATATCCCTAAAGATTGGGAAAAGAATCAAAGGAGGAGAAGTTATAACAGAGAAGATAGGATCTAACAAACGAGTAGACTGCTGAATCATTATATTCACATTTCTTCTAGTCTCCACTGTCTTGGGGCTGCTAGAAGGAAAAATCTGAAGTTGTGGAACTGTAACCCATACCAAACCCTGAAATCTGTTCTATAACCAGTTGTTAACATGGACTTTGAAATTTATTGCTTTTTTTTGTATATATGTTATATTTCACAATTAAAAAAAAAGTTAAAAAAGATGTCTTCCCTCATCCTCAAAGCATTGCAGAACATGTTCCATAGTGGGTGGCTGTTCCTGGTAGGATGCTGGCTTTCAGCATTAGACAATTGTAGATTATGGATAGAAACAGAAGTTTGGATGGAATATATAATCACTAGTGTTTATTTTGTTCTGTTGGGCTCTTAATGAACAGAAAGCAAATCTTCTTCTACCCAGGAGAATAATCTACTAATGGCTGGGAAAGACATTCTTGGGTAGTAGGGATCAAAACTAAGGTTTTCATAATGGAAGACGTGGTTGGTTTTGCAATTACCCAGAGTCAGAAACAGAATTTACTACATGTTTCAGCTTGACCTTCAGGCCAGTACAAGTTGAAATAGCAGATTTGATCACCTCCTTAATTTGTGACTTTGTAAAGAGGGAAGCAAACTCTTGTTTCACTGCTTCTTGGAGAAACATTGCCTAGATTCTCCCAAGAAAAGCATTTGTGTCTTCTGAAGAAGATTCTCTTGAACTTCTTCAGCATTGAAGAATTGATTTTGGAAATCTTGCTTGCCTTTCTAAAATTAATTCTACTTTTGTCAATTAGGGGAAAAACAAAAGCAAGACTTATCACAAAAAGAAAAACTAGAAGCCACCTTCTTCCTTGGATGTATAATGGTGATGGGAGGGGTTATGTACTTCAGTGATTGGACTTTTTTGGCTGGGCTTTAAGTCAACCTTTCCTGTAGTTAGAAACAAAAATGAGGCCATTATGGAAGATGCCTAAGTTAATTGCTGACATTTGACAACCCCCAGAGACCTTTTGTTATTCACAGATGGCACAACTCCTAGCCACAACTCAACCCAAACCTTAGTTACTTCTGCATTTGTTACTGTTGGCATAAAGAGAGTGATCTGAGAAGATGTTTATTTTTCACATGTACCAACATACCAAGAAAATGTTCATTTTGGAAATCATATATGTGAAAGCCTTGTAAAACTGAAAAGCACTGTGAAAATGAGAATCATCATCATTATTATTGGAGACAGATATGGGGAGCATTAGGTAGACCATGCATGGTCTCCAACTGGAATATGCTGAGGCCCAGAACATGTCCACAGGAGCTAGTGTCTACAGAGAGCTTGCAACTCTTTTAAGTTTTGCTCCTGTTGGTTGACTTCGAGTCAGGGGTATATGCTTAGAATAGGAAATAGACCTGATCAGGTTGCATTCTATTGAGAAGATTTCTAGATGATCTGATATCAGGATTCCAACTCTTGTCCACAAAGTTTGGTCAGATCCATGTAATTTAATGGCCCCCTTTTAAAATTACTACTAGCATCTGAATATAGCAAAATAATTCATTCCTAATAGCCGAATACAATGAGGTCTTAACATGCGTATATTTAACTAATATGAAATCAACCACTCTTATTAAGCAAAATAAGGAAATATTTCCATTATCTGCTCTGAAAAAAATTATCCCAATCAAATTATATATTGTTTGATATTCCCACAGAAAGCCAAAATGTAAAGAGAATAATATAATTTACTTGATTTTTTTAACCCCAAAGTGTCTCTTGGTGAATTCAAGCCCATTGAATGGATTTTCAAGGACACTTTAGACATGGTTACTTTTTTAGAGTCAATTCTCTACATGAAATACACATTGTGGACAACTATTTATGAAGACTAGAGTTGACTAAAGTATAAATGTGAATATACCAGTTACCATTGTCTCATTGAATCCTATTACATCATTCTCACAAGAAACCTAAGTAAGGGGCAGGCCACGGTGGCTCAGCAGGTAAGAATGCTTGCCTGCCAAGCCCGAGGACCCAGGTTTGATTCACGGTGCCTGCCCATGTAAAAAAAAAAAAAGAAACCTAAGTAAGTGCATTTCACTACATTATTTTTTAAAGCAGTTTTATTGAGATATATCCACACACCATACAATCCATCAAAATGTACAATCAATAGCTCTCAGTATAATCACAGAATTATAAATTCATTACCACAATCAATTTTAGAACATTTTCATGACTCCAAAAAAAAATACTCATACTCCTTTTACCCCCCCCATTGTTGACACTTACCATTGGTGATGTTTGTCACAAATTGATGAGAGAATACGAAAATACAACTGTTAACTATAGTCCATTGTTTGCATTAAATGTATTTTTTCCTTATATCACCTATTATGAACACCCTATAATTGTGACATACATTTGTTCTAGTTCATAGAAGAACATTTTTATATTTGTCCTATTAACCACAGTCATTGCCCCCAACGGGGCTCACTGTTTTATGTGTGCAACATGGTTTATCCTCCAGCTTTCACTTTACTGACAGACATGACCCTAAATTTCCCTTTTCTACCATGTCCGTATGCATAATTCAGCACTATTAATTACACTCACAATAATGTGCTACCAACACCTCTATCCATTTAAAAACATTTACTATTAAACTAATTAAAAATTCTGCACAAATTGCACATCATCTCCCCATTCTCTACTCCCATTTTTTCTTTTGATAACCCATGTTCTAGTTTCTAACTCTGTGAATTTGCCCATTATAATTAATTCATATCAGTGAGGTTATACAATATTTGTCCCTTTGTGTCTATTTTATTTCACTCAACAGGATACCCTCAAAGTTCATCTAAGTTATTGTGTACATTGGCACTTCTTTTCTTCTTACAGCTGAATAATATTCCATCATTTTTATATACCACATTTTGTTTATCTGTTCATTGGTTGGTGGACACTCAGGTTGTTTCCATCTTTTGGCAATTTTGTATAATGCTGTGATGAACATTGTTGTGCAAATGTCCGTTTCCCTCCCTGATTTCAGTTTATACTCAGTAGCAGGCTAGCTAGATCCTATGGCATTTTTATACTTAGCTTCTGAGGAACCACCAAACTGTCTCCCACAGCAGCTGCATATTTCATCATTGCTTCCAGCAGTGAATAAGTGTTCCTGTCTCTTACATCCTCTCCAACACTTGTAGTTTTTGGTTTTTTAGTAGTGGCCATTCTGGTAGAGGTGAAATGATAATTCAATGTAGGGTTTGATTTGCATTTCCCTAATAGCTAGTGACATTAAGCATCTTTTTATGTGCTTTTTAGCTATTTGTATTGCCTCTTTGGAAAAAAAATGCCTATTCAAGTTTTTGCACATTTTTAAATTGGGTTGCTTGTCTTTTTATCATTGAGTGGTAGGATTTCTTTATATATTCTGGATAGTAAATCTGTGATTTCCAAATTTTTTTCCATTGGGTAGGCTGCCTTTTCACTTTCTTGACAAAGTCCTATGAAGCACAAAACTTTTTAATTGAGGCAGCCCCATTTATCTATTCTTTTTCCTTTCATTGCTGTGCTTTGAGTATAAAAGTCTAAAAAATCATTGCCTGTCACAGGATCTTTTTTTTATCATCTTTTTTATTGTGAAAAATGACATATATACAAAAAAGCAATACATTTCAAAGCACATTGCAACAATTAGTTGTAGAACAGATTTCAAAGTTTGGTATTGGTTATAATTCCACAATTTTAGGTTTTTATTTCTAGCTGCTCTATGGAACTGGAGACTAAAAGAGACATCAATATACTGATTCAGCAATCATACTTATTTGTTAAACCTGACCTTCTCTGTATAACTCCACCATCACCTTTGATCTTTCTCTTACTCTTTAGGGGTATTTGGACTATGGCCATTATAATGCCACCATAAGATTTTGAAGTTGTTTCCCTACATTTTCTATAATTTCTTTTAGGAGTTTTAGGGTCCTGGCTCTTAAAAATAGGTCTCTGTTCCATTTTGAGTTGATTTTTGTATAAAGTGTGAGATAGAAGTCCTCTTTCATTCTTTTGGATATGGACATCCAGTTCTCCCAGCATCATTTGTTGAAGAGACTGTTCTCTCCAGTTGCATGGACCTGGAAGCCTTGTCAAAAATCAATTGACCACAGGTATAAGGGACTATTTCTGAACTCTCAATTTGATTCCATTGGTCAATATAGCTGTCTTTATGCCAGTACCATGCTGTTTTTACCACTGCAGCTTTGAAATATGCTTTAAAGTCAGAAAGTGTCAGTTCTCCCACTTTGTTCTTCTCTTTCAAGATGCTTTTGGCTCTTTGGGGGCCTCTTACCCTTCTAAATAAATTTGATGATTGACTTTTCATTTCTGCAAAGTAGGCATTTTATGATTGGCTTTTCAATTTCTGCAAAGTAGGCTCTTAGAATTTTTATTGGGATTGCGTTGAATCTGTAAATCAATTTGGGTATCATTAGGTAACACCCTAATGATATTAGTCTTCCAATCCATGAAAACAAAATATCCCTCCATTTATTTAGGCCTTTTTTGATTTCTTTTAGCAATGTTTTGCAGTTTTCTGTGTATACTTCCTTTACATCTGTCATGGTTAAGTTCATGTGTCAACTTGGCCAAGTGGTGGTCCTGTTTGTCTGGTTGGGCAAGTGCTGTTCTGTCTGTTGCGATGAGGACATTTCATAGAATTAAATCATGATTATGTCAGCTACATCCACAGCTGATTACATTTGTAATCAGCCAAAGGGGAGTGTCTTCTGCAATGAGTAATGCTTAATCTGATCACTGGAAGCCTTTTAAGGAGGATTCAGAAGAGACAGGCTCTTCCTGTCTCAGCTGGTGGGCCTCTCCTGTGGAGTTCATCCTGACCCTCCACTGGAATTGTTGGCTTCAGAGTCTGCCCTGTGGATTTTGGACTCTGCATTCCCAGGGCTATGTGAAACACTTTTATAAATTTTATATTTTCGAGTGTTCCCTGTTGATTCTGTTTCTCTAGAGAACCCTAATACAACATCCATGGTTTAATTTATTTCTAGATATTTGATTCCTTTAGTTCCTATTGCAAATGGAAATTTCTTTTGATTTCCTCTTCAGATTGCTTATTACTAGTGTATAGAAAAACTACTGATTTTTGTGTCTTGATCTTATATCCTGCCACTTTCCTGAACTTGTTTATTAGCTCTAGTAAGATTGTTGTATATTTTTTTAATGACATTGTACATACAGGATGATGTCATCTGAAAATAGTGACAGTTTCACTTCTTCTTTTACAATTTGAATGCCTTTTATTTCTTTTTATTTCCTAACTGCCCCAGCTAGAACTTGTAGCACAATGTTGAATAACAGTAATGACAGGGGTGTCTTAAGCAGACAGCTTTCAATCTTTCACCATTAAGTCTGATGTTAGCTGTGGGTTTTTCATATATCCCTTTATCATGTTGAGGACATTCATTTGTATTCCTACCTTTTTTTCCCCAGCCAAAAAAAGTATTTCCCAGCCTAAAAAAGGTTTTTTTTTTATTATCAAGAAAGGTTTATGAATCTTGTCAAATTCCTTTTCTATGTCAGAAGAAAGTATTATGTAGTTTTCCCCCTTTTATTGGTTAAAGGTGATGGATTACATTAATTGATTTTCTTGTGGTTGAGCCACCGTTGCACACTTGGGATAAACCCTCTTGATCATGGTGTATAATGCTTTTAACGTGCTTTTGGATTCAATTTGAAAGTATTTTTTGAGGATTTTGCAACTGTATTCATTAGAGAATACAATTTTCTCTAATTAGAAAATCTAATTTTCTTTTCTATAAATGTCTTATTCTTGCTTTGGTATTAGGGTGATGTTGGCTTCATAGAATGTTAGGTAATGTTCCCTCCTCTTCAATTTTTTTGAAAGAATTTGAGCAGGATGGGTTTTAATTCTTCTTGGAATGGTTGGTAGAATTCTCCTGTGAAGCCATCTGGCTCTAAGCTTTCCTTCATTGGGAAGTTTTTGATGACTGGTTCAATCTCTTTACTTGTAATGGGTCTGTTGAGACCTGTTTTTCTTAGAGTCAGTTTAGGTTGCTTGTGTGTTTCTAGGAATTTTTCTATTCATCTAAATTGTCTGATTTGTTGGCATGCAGTTGTTCATAGAATCTTCTTATGATCCTTATTTCTCTCTCTTGTCATGGGTTTTGTATTCATTAGCTCTGAGTTAAGACTCTTCTTTAACACTTGATTCAACTTATCCTAGATGTTTAGAATTGCCCATGTTCAACTGATCAGATTCACTACACTTTTCTACATCTGATTCTCACCCTGGGTATGTGATGCAGTTTTTAAGATTGCTGATTATGCAGTTGTTTCAATCGCCATGAAAAAGCTTCCTTTCCTCTGTTCCTTCTCCAGGAATCTTTATCTGTTCATTTTTGTTTTGCATTATAGTTATTCTTTTTTTTTTAACTCTCCTTTCATTGCTAGCTGTTTTTGCCTCAAGGGAAAATTCTGGGAAGAGGATCTTCCCAGAAAATATTTTCCCATATCAGCATTTCCCAGCCAAAAGAGGGCCAGGGATCCACAAATGGGGTGCAGACCATTCTAAAGGGTACTGAGAGAGGATCAGAAAAGATTTCCAAAAGGCCTCTTGTCAACTTCCTGAGGCTGTGCTTTCCTTGCCTTCCCACCTGATGGCAGTCTTTGAAAAATTGTTCCCATAGCCCTAAGTAGGCAGTGTGTCCTTAAATCTCCTTCAGCTCCTACCCTATTGGGGGCAGGGTTAAAACAAAGGGTGTAATGATTCTTGTCCCATATGGGTTAAAACCATGATTCAGAGCTGGGATGCAGTGGTCTAAATTTGCTGATCAAAAGCTGTGATCAGCTGTCTCCCCCCCACACACAGTTTTTGGGAACTAGGGCATCCACATCCCTCTCCAACCAAAGCAGTCAACCAGACACTGGATCTGAGGTCCTTGTCTCAAGACTGGGGCATATGTGATGATTAGAGTGGGGGAGTGAGTTGCAGTTTTCTACCGCAGCTTCTCAGCTTCTTTGTCCCACTCTTCCCTGGATGCTGTATACATTTCACATCAGTGTCTTTGCATTACTACATGATAGAATGTAGTGTAAGGCAGACTTCTGGGAAGAATGATGGAGTAGGGAGTTACAGGACTCACTCCTCCTCCCAACACAGCTGGTGGACAGGCAGAAACTGTCTGAATCAACTATTCTGGGGCTGCAGGGTTCAGGCCATGTAGTAATGCAAAGACACTAATGTGAAAAGTATCAGGATTCCGGTGGTAATCACTGATTCCTCCTCATAAGCTCTGGGGGATATCTCCAGCTAGACCTGATATAGCCAGATCCTTCCTCTTCTTTGTGTTTCTCTATGGTTATGTGTTGGTCGAAGCAGGCTATATCCTGTATTAAATTTTTTTAACATTGGTACCTTCCTCCTGCTTCATGGAATCTTAGTCCATGACTCTTCAATGATTCAATATTCAACTTTAAATGCATTCTTCGTTTTTAATACTTCTTTAATTCTAGCTATTTTGGTGCTGATTTTTATACCCATAAATCCATGAAGTACTTCTCAGATTCAAATATTCTCCACAGATTTCTTCTGTAAATACTGAACTTTTTCTTTGGTGGAAAGATAATGTTTGTTCTGAGTAGTACTTGAGAACTTCCCTTCCTTACTTAGGAGAAGCTTTCTACTTTCTGGTAGTTTCCTATTTGCCTTGTCATCCCTTCCAGCTATTCAAGGTTTAAAAAGAAATGATTTGGGTGGCTGTGACTGAGGCAAGATGGCGAAGGCGTTATGCTGTCTCTCTTATGTTTTCTCACCTACTTTTTGTCTGGGTGTGAGAGAAAACACAGAGGAAGACAGTTGTCAGTTGAGCTATTGACAATGCAACCATGGGAGTTCATGACCTTAAAAGATGTAGCTGTAGACTTCACCCAGGAAGAATGGGCCCTGCTAGATACATCCCAGAGAAAGCTGTTCAGAGAAATAATGCTGGAGAATATCAATCATCTTTTCTCAGTAGGATATCAGGTCTCCAAATCAGATGTGTTTTCCCAGTTGCCACAAGAAGAGGAATTGTGTAGAGAAGGAATACAATTTCTCAAAAAACAGAGTGCAGGCAACAAAAGTGCCTTTAAAAAAGAAGAAATTATATTCATGCAACCTATCTGCAGTAAAGATACTTTTAACATCATGTCATTGAAATCTTACACTCAAAAGAATTCCTTTAAGTGTAACTATTTAAAAGAAGACTCCACTCACAGATTCACAGTGACTCAACAAGCATTAGTTCACAAGACAAAGAAACCTTATTACAGTAAACCACTTGCTAAAGTCCTCAGTGATCAGTATGTTTTAGTCAGCATAAGCAGAATCACAATAGAGGTAAATCAGATGAATGCCATGAAAGTGGAAAGGTTTTTTGGAAAGCTCTAGCCTCAGACAATACAATGGAATTCACATTTGAGAGAAACTCTATGAATGCCATTTATGTGGAAGAGCCTTCAGTCGATGCTCTACCTTCAGATGACATGAGAGAACTCACACTGGAGAGAAACCCTATGAATGTCATCTATGTGGGAGAGCCTTCAGTCGATATTCTCATCTTAGATGACATGAGAGAACTCACACTGAGAGAAATCCCATGAATATCATCCATGTGTAAAAGCTTCCAGTCATAGTTCTGCCCTCTGGCCACATCAGAGAACAGACACTGGACAGACACCTTGAGAATAGCATTTATATTGAGAAAACTTAATTGTCTAACCTTATACAACATATAATTATTCAAATTGAAAACAAACCCTATGAATGTCATTGGAGAGGGAAAGCCTTAAATCAGTATTCTTTCCTTAGTTGGAATGAGAGAACTCACAGTGTAAAATTTTGAATATGGTAGAAACTTTAACCATCCCTTTATCCTTTAAACACACCAGAGAACTCACATACTGAAGAAACACTATGTTTGTAATCAATATGGAAGTGCCTTTAGTCATCCATATACTTCAGTTAATATATGGAAATTCACACAGGAGGTAATTCACGTGAATGTCTTCTATATGGCAAAGCCTGGCAGGAGATGGTCTGATGTTATACCACATGAGAGAATTCACAAGATAAATCTAAGGGAAGTGGAGAGTTCTAATCTACCACTCTGATAATCAAACCAGAGAAATTGCATCTGAGAAATTCTATGTCTATACTTAATATGGGAGTTCCTTAATTTATAGTTTATTCTTTAGGCTAGTGGACTCTCTGCTTCGTGGTGCTACAGCATTCTCTGCTCTCTCTTAATCTCTTTCATTCTCCAAAATGTTTCCTCTTTTATAGGACTCCAGAAACATGTCAAAATCTACCCAAATGGGTGGAGACATCATCACCTAATCCAGCTTAACAACCACTCTTGATTAAATCATATCTCCAGGGAGGTGATCTAATTACAGCTTCAAACATTCAATACTGAATAAGGATTAGAAGAAATGGCTGCCTTTACAAAATGGGATTAGGATTAAAACATGGCTTTTCTAGGGGCCACACATCATTTCAAGCCAGCACAGTTATCCTGGAGGTTATTCTTTTGCATTATATAGTTTATCCCTTTTTAATTTATTGTGTATTGGAGTGGCTGGAGGGAAGTACCCGAAAGGGTTAAACTGTGTTCCAGTAGCCTTTTTCCTTGAAGAGGATTATATAATGATATACCTTGTACAATGTGACTGTGTGATTGTGAAAATATTGTGTCTGTTGCTCCTTTTATCCAGGGTATGGACAGATGAGTAGGAAAAATATGGATAAAAATAAATAAATAATAGGGGGCGTAAGGGTAGATTGAAATACTAGTGGTCAATGAGAGGATAGGGGTAAGGGGTAAGGGATGTTTGAGTTTTTTCTTTTTCTGGAGTGATGCAGTGTTCTAAAAATAATTATGGTGATGAATACACCGCTATGTGATGATATTGTGAGTCATTGATTATACATCATGTATGGACTGTTTGTGTGTGATTTGTCAAAAATATTTTGAAAAAAACATTCTATGTCACCTCTCAGGGTCTTTGGTTATCAAATGAATCATTTTCTGATTTCAGTAAAATTCAACAAAGAGTGAAAAAAAAAAGAAATGATTTGTGTTGCCTGGGGGAACTGGAGTTCTGTTTAATTTTTGTGGTAGTCAGAATAATGGCCACCTGAAAATGTCCACATCCTAATCCCTGGAACCTATGATTATGTTACTTACATGCAAAAGGGAGTTAAGGTTCCACTTGGAATCAAGGTTGCTATGCTGTGACCTTAAAATAGCATGTTTGGATTGCTACAGATTATCTGAGTGGGCACAATGTAATCATGAAGGTCCTTGTCATGATCAGACTCATGTGCCGATTTGGCAACGTGGTGGCACCCAGTTGACCGGTTGTGCAAGTGCTGGCCTGTCTGTTGCTATGAGGACATTTCATGGACTTAAATCATGATCACTTTGGCTGCATCCAAAGCTGATTGCATTTAGCTAAGTGGAGTGTCTTCTGCAATGAGTGGTGCTTAATCTAATCACCAAAAGGCTTTTAAAGAGGATTCAAAAGACACAGTCACTCTCCCTGCCTTAACTAGGCAGGCTCTCCTGAGAGTTCATTGAGGACCTTCACTGAAGCTGCCAGCTTGTTGCCTGCCATACAGACCTTGGACCATACATCCCCACAGTTACATGAGACATTTTTATAAATTTTATATTTACAGATAACACCTGCTGATTCTGTTTCTCTAGAGAACCCTAGCTAATACAGTCCTTAAATATGGAAGAGGGAACAGAAAAGAAAGACAGAGTGATGCTGTGTGAGAAGGACTCAACCTTACATTGCTGACTTTGAAGATGGAGGAAGGGACCATAAGCCAAGGAATGCAGGTAGCCTCTAGAAGCTGGAGCAATCAAGGAAATGGATTCTTCCCTAGAACCTCCAGAAAGGAACATAACCCTACTGATACCATGATTTTAGCCCAGTGAGAACTGTGTTGGACTTCTGAACTATACAATAATTGTGTTGTTTCAAGCTACTAAGTTGTGATAATTTGTTATAGTGACAATAGAGAACTAATATGATAGTTTTATTCCAAATTATATGTGGGGTCCATCGGCATTGGACAATCCATGCTATAATTTTTTTTTTTTGCTTTTACAAAGGGAATTTTTTATGTTACAAATTTACTGTTCTAAGATGATGAAAATGTCAAAGTAAGGCATAAACAAGAGGATACTTTCACTCAAGAAAGTCGGATCATGGTTTCTCTGTCACATGGGAAAGCACATGATGACATCTGATGGCCCTTCTCTCCTGGGTTGGTTTCCAAAATCTATCTCTCAGCTCCTATGCTTCTTCTGGCATCTGTTGGGATGTTTTCATTCTTCAAGCATCTGTGGGCCCTCTCTTAGCTTCTCTGGGGAAAGCTCTGGATTTCATGTCTTAGCTTTTGTTGGCTCCCTCAAGGTTCTGTGTCCTTCAGGTTCTGTGATCCTTGGTTAGCATCTCCCAGGGCAATTCTGTCTCCAAGCATCTGTTATCTCTTTGCTCTTTGCATTGGCCCTCTTTAAATGACTCTAGTAAGTAAATTAAGACCTGCCTTAAATGGGCAGGGTTACATCTACATGGAAACAATTCATCAAAAAAGCCCCACCCAACAATAGCTCTGGCCCCACAAAATTGTATTAGAAAATAGCTTTTGTGAGGTACATAACAGTTTCAAATCAGCACAGATAGCATAAGGTATATGTGGATGAACGCAAATTTCTGAAATAATGTTCCCATGGGCCATAGGTAAATTGGCTGTTTGATTGCTGAAGTAGGTTGAATTATGAACCCCAAGTTAGACATATTCTTACTTTGAATCCATATTCTTGTGGGTGTGAACGTATTATAAATAGGATCTCTTGAAGACATTACTTTTAGTTAAATTGTGGCCGAACTGAATGAGGGTGGGTCTTAATCCAGATTCATCAAGACCTTTTAAAGAGATCCAGAAGCCACAGAAGACAGGAAGGAGAAGTCATCTCTATGCCACATGAGGCAGGGATTCTAACCAAGCAATTCCAAGGGTTGAAACAAGCCAGAACAAGAAAACTGCTGCTTCTAGGAGACAGCAAATTTTCTAACCTCCAAAATCATGAGGAAATACATTCCCACTGTTTAAACAAGTGCATTATGTGGCATTTGTCTTAGTGGCCTGGCAAACTAATTGCCAACTTGCAAAACTTTGGAAAGTCCAGCTATGGAACAGCAAGACTATTGTCCTTTGTCCCTCATATTGTTCTTAAGGTGGGGGTGAGATCATAGTATAAATTTTGTTTGGAATTTAATAATGGCTTCCATTTATTGAGTACTTACAGACATAGGCACTACTCCAGGCACTCACAAGGAGTAATTTATTTAACCCATACCACAAGCCTATGATGTAAATACTATTAATATTATCCCTGTTTTACAGACTCAGAGGAATTAAGTGGTGCACCCAAGTTCTCATGACTTGTTCCCAGTGGAATTGAGATTTAACTCAAGCACATTTCACAAACAGATTACATTTTCCTAAATTCTATGCTACATCACTTCCTTGCTTTACCACTGCCAAAACATATGCCTACAGTATAGATGGAAAAGTTTAGGCTCTGAATCATCTAATGAGACAGTGGTAAAACCAGAGCAGTTTCCACTGAGCATTTTGTCTCCAGGATCCAAATGAGTAAATCAGCATGCTTCTTGAGAAACACAGATGCTCACCCTCCTGGATGGGGAAAACTTTTCATCTGTATATTATAGAAAAGGGTGGGATTAAGAAGTGTGGTAAGATTGGAAGAAAAGAGGGATGGAATGTCAGGATAAAGACCTGGGCTCCCAATTATGAAGGGACATGTGGTCTTTCACTCTGTGACCTAGTTTAATAAACATATCTTTATTTCCTGCAGCCAAGAGTACAGGCACAACACTGTAAATCCCTACAGTTTGTCTAAAATATAGTGAATGTGGAATAAAAGCAGAATGGTAACATTAAAGCTTAATCCTCATCTACATGGTTCTTCTACTTTTCTGGGATGCAGCCAATTTCCCAGAGTATGAGAACCCCTTAATCCATCTGTTTCTATTTGATTTGCTAATTAAAAAAAATTGCCCCAAAATTATGGAAACAGATGCAACTGCTCTTGATGAGAAGCCAGTAAGGTGTGTTCTTGGCTTTTATTAAAGACTACAAAGTAAGAGTATTAAATTTTGTCTCCCAAAATACATAACCATTGTCACATGAACAGAAAAATAAAAGATTCCAACCTCCTACCACACTTTTAGGACCTCACTGTAGGACATCTGGACCCTAACAATTTGTGGAATGAGCACATAGAAGAACAAAAGTATGTACTCCATTGTTCCAGGTCATTTAGCATTTATTTTTCAACAGGCTGAGCTGATTTTTTTCTTTACTCTTTAGTTGTTCCAAGCTTTGGTATTTTTCCAACCAAATTAAAACTCATCTCAATAATTTAGATTAAATAGTCGTCTTAATGGAGATTGATATAAGTTGCACATAAAATGGGACTCCATTAAAAGATTTCTCTGGCAGCTTTATAGAGAAACACAAGTATGTGATACAATGGAAATATTAATAATATATTGCTTTATATGTTTTTTTATCCCAAAGTGTTTGAAAGAGCTTTACCAAATTCATGAATAATGTTTTTTGTATAAAAATTCATATATGCATTAGCCTTGTAAATATTTTCTAATATGATTATCCCCTCTACCACCAATTTGACCTCAATATTTTTCGTATACCTCATATTTCACATACTATATATCTTTTCCTTTTCACATTTAGGCACAGTGAGCTTCCAAACATTTCCATCATTAAAGAATGTTGGCACATGCAACTCCACTAGATGTATGTGTTGTTATATAAAAAGCATTTTCCCATGCTACCACATTGATGTATTTTGGGTGTCATAAAACAGATGTGGAAATACATATAAATTAAAGACAATGATATAAACATGAAATACAGAAAAGTTTGTATAGACTTACTAATTCTGATGGTTTCACACCTCTATTACCTAATCTGTCAAGACACCATAAGCACTTAGAGAGAAATTTAGGGTTAAAGAGATTGGAGGCAAATCTGTATTTCAAATCATGTTCTTGATAATTTCATCTTTTAGTCAATTCAAAATTTTTAAGCTTTTAATTATGGAAAATTTTAAACAAACCCAAAGTAAAGAGAGTAGTTTAATCAAACCACATGTGTTCATCAGTCACCTTCAACAATTCTCAACAATTTTGTCATCATTAGATCATCACTGTTTTTACCTAGTAATATGATTAGTGAAGCATTCATAATAGAAAAAAGTTCTCCCCTCTGCTCTTTTTCTTTTTTTCATTTGTTTATTTGTCCATTTTTAGTATATTTTATCCATGAGTTCACAGAAAAATATTTTAAGATACTGGTCTAATTTTTGATAGCTAGTTTATATAATACTAGATATAGAATAAGAATTATAAATGCTCTTTATTGGCATACTTAATTACAATGTGTTATGATGTGTTGAAAATGAACAAATGAGAGATGGAGCCCCTGGCTGTGAATCCCTTCCCCCACTCTTCCCTGAGACAGCTGCATCCTACACATGATATGAGACATAGAGCCCCAGAGTCATTGAGTAAAGTACAGCTGATTATTTTTTCATTTTTTCAGAAAAATACATCTCCAGATATTTTGATATTTTCTTTCCATAGCTTTCTTGCACACCATCCTTCTATTTAACTAAGTTCATGAAAACCAACATTTTGTTGGCTACAAAATTTTTGAATAGTACTTGTTTTGGCCAGGTGAATTAAGCACAGAATTATAGACTATTTGCTTCGACTGATCATCAAGGAAAAAAATAATTTCACTTGAATAGAAAAGATCATAGCATTTGGCTTCCTGCCCATAGTACTCAGTCATATAAATGAACCCTGGTAATAGTGTGAGCATATTCAGCACACAGCATGCATTGAATATTCATTCAATGTAAAACAGTTCCACAAACATTTATTGAGCCTATTCTGTGTGCCCTGCACTAAGTACTAGGGAAAACTAAAGAAGAAGGCAGGGTAAGGGGGAGTGGAGTTGGGGGGTGTTGGGAAGGTATGCCAGCTTGAAAGTGTTATATACCCCAGAAAATCTATATTTTATTCCTAATTCAATTTTGTGGAGGCAAACTTTTCTTTTAATCCCTATTCAGCACTGTGAGTTGGAACTTGATTAGATTAACCCCGCAAAAATGGGACATGCTCAGTTGTAGGTGTGACCTTTTGATTGCATGGAGATGTTACTCCACCCATTTCAGGTGGGTCCTCATTAGTTTACTGGCATCCTTTAAAATAGGAAACATTTTGGAAAAACCTCAGAAATGGCAGAACCTAGAGAAACAACAGAAGCTTCAGAGCTGACAGAAATTTCACAGCAGAGCTGCCACAGATATGGACACACAGAGAACAGAGACACAGATGTTTGGAGATGCTTGGAGCTCAGCAGCCATTGCCATGAGATGTTAAGCAGCCAGAGCCTGGAGAGATCCAAGGGAAGCCAAGAGATGAAAGCCAGCCCTGTAGAAGTAAAGTGAGGAACCTCCACACGAACAGAAGCTGAAAGCAATGGAGCCCAGAAGCAAGGGATGGGCAGATGCCAGCCCCGTGACTACCAAGCTGACAGAATTGTTCCGGACCCAACAGCCTTTCTTGAGTGAAGCCACTTTTGTTGGTGCTTTCATTTGGACACTTTCACTTGCTTAGAACTGTAACCTTGTAATTTTTTAAATTCCCCTTTTGTAAAAGCTGTTCTCATTCTGGTATATCACATCCCAGCAGCTAGCAAACTAACAGAGGGCTGGGATTTTAAGTACAATGGTCATGATAGGCCTTATTGAGAAAGTGAGGTTTGAGCAGATATTTGAGAGGTGAGAAAGTTAAGTATGTGGCTAGAATGTCCTGATCAGATGGGATAGCCAATGTAAAATCTTAAGGCAGGAGTGTACATGGTTTGTTTGACCATTAGTTTGGGGGCTAACCTATCTGCAGTGGAGGGAGAGAGAGAGAGAGACAAGAGAGAGAGAGATGAAGTCAGAGAGGCAGCAGGGATTCAGATTACATGGGGCCTTATGTCACTGTAAGACTTTGACTTTTACCCTGAGGGGAGGAGGCACATTATCTGACTTATGTTTTAGGAGGATCAACCTAAGTGCACATTGTGACTAGAGGAGAGGTTAGGGCAAAGGCAGGCAAAGGAAGACCACATAGGAGCACATCACAGGATTCTAACCAAGGGATGATAGTGGATCAGAACAGAGTAGGAGCTGTGGTTGTGTGAGAAGTGGCCAGATTTTGTATATATTTTGAAAGTAGAGCAAATGCTATTTTCAGAGGATTATATGAGGAAAAGAAGTCAAGAATGACTTTAAAGATTTTGGTCTAAACCTTTGGAAAGAAAGCTGTGAAATCTGCAGGTGGAATGGGTTTTGTGGGAAAGATCCAAAGTTCAATTTTGGCATGCTGGCTCAGAGGTGTCCATCAGGTAACCAAGTGAATACATCAAATAATAGAATACATGAGTCCAGACTTCTGAGGATCTGAGCTAGAAATAGAAATTTGGAAACTGCTGGCATAGAGAACATCTGCTATGTGCCAGATGTCACATAAATGACTGGGAATACATATTGAATTAGATGGACTCAAGATGTAGTGTAAAGTTTCCCAAACTATGTTCCTGACCATCTTTCTGGAGAGATTAATGATGAAATTAAAGAGTTTAATGAGATATGGTCAAAGAAATTTGAGAAATGTTGTATCTCACGTTTTGGATTTATAATGCACATTAACATTCTAAGGGCTCTTGAGAAGGTCCTGCAGTAAAGAATTCTGTGCTTAATTTACCTGGTCAAGACAAGTACTTTTCAAAAGACTTTATAGCCAACAAAATGTTGGTTTTCATGAATTTATTGATTAAACAGAAGAGTGGTGTGCAAGGTAGTTAAGGAAAGAACCCAGACTTCTCCCAATTTATATGATCACTGTACTTTTTATTCCCTTTTTAAGGCATCCAAACTATGTTCTGAAGCATATCAAATTGGGAAATGCTGACCTAGTGGGATCGATAATGCAAATAACTAATTATAATGAAATGTGAGAAGTGTTTCAATTGTGATGTTCACTAAGTTTAATGGGAAAACAAACACGGAATTTATTTTTTTCCTGGAAAGACAAGGGAAGACTTCTATCTATATTTGTTGAACCTCAGAGCAATTGACTTGTGCCTTAAGGATGAGGTCAGAATTAAGCACCCTACAATAAGTTCTGATTATTTATGTGAGCCAGACAAAGTTATTTTTTTTGTTTTTCTTTGATCCAGAAAGTTAAGGTAATGATGTTGATGTACTCAACAAAATTATCATAAAAAGTGCTTATCTAATTTGCAGGTGCACTAATTTGACTACATAGCATTCCATTCTTGGAGAACGTAGTGGGTTAAAACTTGCTTGTCAAATAATTATTGATTAATAAATACTTTTTACCTAGCCTAATTCTCCTGAATTCATGTCTTTAGCCCTCAAATGAATTAGTTAGAGGAAAAGGGGGTAGAATTCATGATAGCCTGTGTTAGTTCGATCAGAGAATGATGTTAGCCAGAGAGATTTTATAAAAGGAATTAGACTGTATAGAGCATATTATGAATGGGTTGTAATTAGTTTTGTCCCTTTGTTGTTAACATGTGCAGTACATATAGAGGGGGACTGTACTTGCATTATATGATTGACATTCATATAACACCCCTATTCACCAAATAATGAGAGATCCCAGAAGATTTTGCTGAATTTTTCACAGCCAAATAATATGCTGATTTTTAAAAAAAATGGCTCCCCAGGAAATATGACTTCATGACAGTACATAACACCAGGTCAAATTGTGCTTAAAGTATTGAATAGAATGGGAGAAATGAGATGATTGAAAAGCAGAAATGTGTACCAACTGCTATCAGCTTTGATATTAGGCTTAGTTGCAAAGACAGCTATATTCCATCTGTTTCTTCTCCATTCTTATTTCCCTCAAGATCTTGCTCCTTCTTTCTAATGTTGAGAAGTATTTGACAAATGTCCTCTAATATGTAGATTTAACCCCCATCCCACCAGTTTGAAAGAAGAGATTTTAGATTATCTAAGCTTCTTTATTTTGCTCTCTTCCCCCTATTTTAGATTAAAAGATATCTTGAAAAGGATTGCTTGTATTTCCCCATTTTTATCTCATTTACTATAATTTTCCTATTTATTATCTAATGCTTCTCTGCCTAGCTTTAAGTCATCTATAGATTTGAAACACTTCTAGTTTCTTCACCAGAAATGTGCACTACAATTTCTAAAGCCATCTCCTAACTTGAAATTTGAGTAACAATATACAGGCAATAAAATTATTACCCCAACAGCCAGTTAATTTGCTATTATCATTCTGATAATAAAGCAATCTCAGGAGGGAAAACTGAAAAATTGGAGGCAGATGGCGGAGGGTATCATAATGGAAACTGGCAACCATTTTCAAGGGAAGTCGGGGTGTGAATATGCATTTGGAAGAATAGTCAAACTGGCCATTGGGAATACAAATAACTAACTTATTTATCTAATACTTTGCTTCAAAGTAGCCCAGTAGACTTGCCTTTGAGTTTACTTACCATTTCTCTTTGATTTAATCACCTAACACAATATGTCAATAATTGAACTAAAATCTCTACTCCATCCTCATTTTCCTCACTCCACCATACTCACCTGACCTGAAACCTGGTTCTTTTCAAGGAATTCTTTCCTTGGTGGATGGAACCAACTGTCTGCTTGGGAGTTTCAGACTACAACAGAGGAGTTTTCTGTGATATCTCACCAAGCTTCCCCTTCAATAACCAGTCCAAAGACTTACTGATTCTGTCCTCTAAATATCTCTCAAATATACTTTCTTTCATCACCTCTGCCATCCTAGTTCAAAGCCATCATCATCTCTTGGATGGAATTCTGCAATTGCCTGCCAATGTTCTCCCTCTTTCAATCTGTTCCCTCATGAGGGGGCTTATCAAAATGCTCTCCCTTTCCTTCCCCATTTACAGTACTTCAATGGTTCCCTACCACTTTTCAGTTAAAGACAAAGTCCTTTCAACATAGTGCATAAGGGCTTGCACAGTTGTGTGCCTACCTCCTGCTGCAGCCTCATCTCACCCCACACTTGCTAATCTCCAACCACTCTAGCCTTCTCTCAGGCCCTTGTAACTGCCCTATTCCCTTCTGGCCTTTGGATATGTTTTTCTCTCTGCCTACAATCTCTTTCTTCATCTTTCCATAATCATACTCACACCCATTAACTCCCCAGGTCAATCATTATTTCCTCAATGCAGTTTCCTTGACCCCAGCCTGGGTAGGTCCCTGGTTCCTTGGTATCACCTGCCTTGTCCTATTCCTTTGAAGCACTTAACTTAGTTGTGGGTGTTTGAGTATTTGTGTGGTGCTTCATTCATAACTGTCTGCTCCTAAGTGCCATGAGGTCAAGGATTATATATATATATATATATATATATATATATATATATATATATATATATGTGTGTGTGTGTGTGTGTGTGTGTGTGTGTGTGTGTGTGTGTGTGTGTGTGTGTGTTTTGTGCATTGGCTTTTAAACACAGCTCCTGGCACTCACAGGTGCTCAGTAAATATTTGGAGGATATGTTAATAACTCCTGATTTTCTACCTATTTACACAGCTTTCCCAGCCCAATGAAGTTCACTCTGCTAAAACAGAAAGCAACCTACTTCTCTCCTTTTTGCTATGTTCTCAGAATTCTTAGCCCAAGATCTATGTTTGGTTGGTTTTACTTTAACTATCCCTAGCCTGTATTTTCTCTGTGGTCTTTCTCTGACTCTATATTTTCTCTATTTCCTTTTTTGCATTCATGCTTTAAAAATTTACATTAAAATCCCTTGAAGCATGTGCCTGGGATTTCATAGCTGTCTTTTCATATACGCAGCACTGTAGTATAAGCAGAGAGGTGTTGTTAAGTGGTTTTTTTTTTAAATAGTAAGAATAATAAAAATATTTTTCCACCAATGTGTTCAACTTTCAATAACTTCAATCCTCCTGGGGCATTGTGGAAGTTTCAGTGGAAGTTTATTTTTCTTTCATAAGACAGGTCTCCAAACATTCAAACCCAGCAGCTTCAGGTGGCCTCCTGTAGTACTAGATTATGCAGTACTAGATTATGAGGTTTATTGTAATGGCTCAAAGGGAAAAACTGCCTCTTATATCTGAGACATGATCAATGACATGTGTGGCATTGCTCTTCCAGCTTCCCAAGGACTAAATGTATGTGTAGAGACAAAATAAATGGATTCAGGATGGCTGGGACTCATTTTAATAAATTTGCATGAAATATTTATGATTATTAAAAAATTAACAAACTAGGCAAAGGTTAATAAGCAGTGCCCTCTAATAAATATTTCAAATTTTAGGTTATCAGCAAAATGGGAAAAATAAGAGAACACTTTTTGTGTTTAGCTGAAAATTTCTTTGGTATACCTTGGCAATTGAATGACATCAGCCTTGTAGTTTTGGGCTTGACTTTTGCTTTCTTGCTCTCTCACCAGGTCATCTTAGGCAAAGGTTTATCTGAAGTTCAGCATCCCCCTAATTGTAAAATTAGAACCACATGCCTCTCACACAGGGTGTTTTAAGGAATAAGGAAGATAATGTACATGAAAATGCTTTAACAAAACACAAAACATTGCATTATTAATGTCATCAAGAGAAAAACATATGAATGTTAAGTGTCAAAATTTCATAACCTCCAGTGTGGCATAACCTTCAGTATGGCATCCAAGTGTGAAGATCATCTTGGGAAACAAGTGGTCTCAGGAAATCATCTTTCTTTTAATAAAGATACAGTGGCAATAATAGGAGGGGGCAAAGTGGGAGCATGATTCATTCATCCAGGCACATCAAGGAGAGAATCAGATTGGCAAACCAGCCTGTATGTGTGTGTGAGCATGTATGTGTGAATATTTGTGCATATGGGAGCATGGGTGTATGCAAGAGCCTGTACATGTATATGTGAATGTGAGGGATATGCATGCAGGTGTGAGTGTGTATATATGTGTGAGTGTGTATGTATGTGGCCATACATGTGTATAAGCATATGTGTGAGGATTGTTCACCTTGAACCCTGTCACAAGGTAGGTGTGACCTACAAGAATGGACCTTAAATACTCTGCTGGTCCAGGAAGAAATAAATAAATGCAGCTAAAACAAATCCACAAAAAAGCAGCAAAGTGCAGTAACTATTGGAAAGGGCAAAACTTCTGCAATTGATCCTCAGAAAATGAAAGTGAAATTCCCTTTTTTTCAAATGTCAAAGTATAATTTTCAAAAATTTAAAAGCATGACTCATTCAAATATAGAATGAACTAGTGTCAAAATTTACTAACTCAGTAAGGGAACCCATAAGATGATAAAGCTGAAAAGTGCATTTTAGGAACTGGGGTTTACATAGTCCATTCGGGAGGGCATACTGAAATGTGTGTGTGTGTGTGCATGTGTGTACAAGTGAGAGACAAATCCAGTTAACATCTTACATGGCAACAAAACTTCAACCTTTGGGGCATCTTTTCTACTGAACAGAAATAATTTGCATCACTACCAGACAAAAATTTACTAGCTAATGTATTACTTCACAGTGTCTCAGTTTTAATCAATAGTAAATAGCAATGTCAACAGAAGTACATTTTCCCAGAGAAATAAATAATCCTGACTGGGCCAGTTAGACAATGTTTCAGTATGGCATTTGAATTTGTAGTCATTCCCTTGACCTTGTCTTCAAAGTTAGGATACATTATCTTAACACAAGTGATTAGTTTGATCCAATTAGCCACCGTAGGAAACCCATTCCAGCCATCTGACTCCGCTCTTGCACTTAGATTCTGATGAGGAGCTCAGGATTGCAGGTCAGCAGTACGATTAATGCTGGACCAACTCATGGGAAGACTGGCTTTTACAATGACCATTCAGAGATTGTTCTGATCAAGCCCTCATTCTAAGGGTGAGGAAACAGGTCCAGAAAGTGAAAGTGATTTGACTGGCATGCCCTCTCCTGCCTTGCCTTTCAAGAGACAGCTCAAAAGTTATCTTCTTTCTTTAGTTGTTTTTGATATCTAATGCCCTCCCTACCTGGATGGGATGGATGCCCTCCTTGCCACCCCTGTGATCCCACAGTATTTTCTTTAAATCTCTGCTGTAATGTGTATCAGATTGCTTTATACCCATTTGTTTGTTTGCTTAACTTCCTGTCTAGGCTTTGAGTTATCCAACTCTAAGGAAGGTATCATATTCACCTTTTTATGTTAGTGTTGAAGTCAGTGCCTGTCATACAATAGGTGCTTAATAAATGTTTATTGACTTGAATTGCAATTACTTGAGAACCAACAAGGAAAGTAGCAGAGTTGGAAGTAGGACTTTTTTCTTCCATATATTTGATATTCACTCTTTCTGTTATGTCTCAATGCCCCTGAAAAGTGTCATCATATTAGGATAGCCTAGTATCATGTATTTAATAACAAATATCATAAGCAGGAGGTTCATAAACATGGACTTGCTCCTTCCTCATATTTGCCATTTGCTTTAGTACTTGGACAAGTAGCACAAAAATGACAGGAAATATTCTTCCCTACTTTTCATTGCCTTCGAGTGAGTGACCTTGAAGTGCCCAGCTCTGGTTGTGCATCTATTAGTCTTCATACAATACACCTGGCATCCAGTGTCCACAGATTCTCAGTGAAAGGTTAGTGGCTTTCCTTTATCGCCTAAAATTTCCTACTTTCATACTAATTTTATATATTCTAATTATCTGATAAATACATAGATAACTTATTGAAGAAAATGTTGAAAATATTAGATAGGAAAATTAAAGTCACCTATAATTTCACTATTCAAAGAAAACTACTTATAACATTTTGATGTACATCCTTCCAGACATTTTTGCATGCATATGTATCTAAATACACATATGAATTATTTAAGCAAATTATGATCATATTTACAACCTGCATTCTTTTACCTACCAATATATTATGAACTTTCTTCCATGTCAATAAGTACATTTGAATAAATAATTTGTAATAGTTGCATATTATTCCATTGTCTAGATGACCATGATTTATTTAACCATTATTTAAATATCACTGGCCACTTAGTCTGTTTCTAAGTTATTGTAATCAGAAGCCATCCCAAGATAAATATCATTGAGGCTAAATCTTGGCACACATGCCTTTAAAATAATATTTACTATATGGGCATATTTCTTTCTACTTACAAAATTTTGGTCCCTTATGTTAGTAATTTTCTAAATCTTCTTTCTCATTTCAGTTCTTTCTATTTCAGTATCTCACTTTTGTCTTTCCCTGAGTGTCTTGAGTCAGTTCCAGTTTGAAGAACAGCAGCATGCCATCCTCCTCTGCTGCCCTCCCACACCCTCCCTTCAATCCCCCTCCCTGCTTTATGTGAGAAGGGGAAATACCAAATGAATCAGGAGAGCTGGAGTTTCTGGTCCACCATGGATTTTTGTCCTCTCATTTATTTCTTTTGTGTTCTCTTCATCTCTTTGTTTTCCCTTCAATTTAGTTTAGGGCTCAATTACCCTTGGGCATAACCTGCAATCTGGAAGATCAGCAGCAATATGGTATCTGTGGTCATCAGACAGGCCACAACAACTCATTGGTTACAAGATGGTTTACCTCTATTGATGTTATCTGTGCTTTTTTTTTTTTTTTTTAAAGAGGGAGGAAGGGAAGGAAAGACAGAGAGAAGGAAGGAAGGAAGGAAGAAAGGGAAACATCTTCTTGTTTTATTGTATTTTGTTTGTTTGTTTGTTTTTTACATGGGCTGGGGCCGGGAATCGAACCAAGGTCCTCCGGCATGGCAGGCAAGCACTTTGCCTGCTGAGCCACTGCGGCCCGCCCTGTGCTTTTTAATAGGTAAGAAAAAAAAATAATGAAAAAAGACTGAACAATCCAAAGTTGCCTATGAAAAAAAACATATGCTTTTAACTATTAATGAATCATTGAAGATTATTATTCCAACCATCTCCCTGGGAGTGAAATGTTTTCCATGTGTGATTTCCTGGGATTGTCTTGGTAGCCTCTAACATCTGGTACAGTTGTCTTCATCACTTGCTACACGACTTTGACAACTCTTTTCTAACAACGTCAGAAACCACTCAAGCCCTGAAATGCTCATTTTCTCTGAATTTTAATCAACAATGTGGACTCTGAGTACATAATTTGTTGGAGAGGTGATTTGGTGAAAATTCTGTTCTGTCTGGAGGCCAAAGGGTCAGGCATGATTGCAGAGCTGCTCATTGGCCTTGTTTTCCCCTCTTTTACTCTGCTTTGTGGGTTTTTTGTCTTGCACAGGGGACTTCTCTTTTCAAAGCCATTGATCCCACCTCAAGGATGGAAATGGCAGCATAAAATTAATACACTGTGAGAGGTTAAAACTGAGAGAATGATGGGACAGAGTGAGGGGAAACCATGACATGTGGTTAATAGTTATCCCATAAATATTTCAGGAAACTATAAGATGATGGTTTTCCCTGCTTTCCTTTTCTGTTGAACTTGCTAGGAGATGAAGAAAGCTGTGTGTGTGTGCATTGAATGTTACTGATCCTTATAAGGGGATTCTGTCTTAGAGTTGTCAGAAGCTCACCCAGCAGTAGGTGTCAACACTTTCACACTCCAAAGACAGGGGACTCAGCCTCCTAAGCTGATGGTTAAGTATTGATTTAGAGATCCTCACTGAGCACTATTCCTGGTCAGAGAGGCCACAGAAATGACTGAAATTGGTGGAGGATTTCATACCTTGTGGAGGAGAGGTAGGGTATTTCTCCCTTGCCTGGTGCTCTAGACTTTTCAAGAAACCACTGGATACCTTGATATGTGAACCCTTGAACACCTCTAGAGAAATCTGAAGAGCTTTGGGCTGGCTTTTGCAGGCCTGGTTAGCAGAGTGGAAGGGCTGCACTTAAGAACTGGGTCCCCAGCAGTGAGAGACAATGTGGAGGTGACCAGGCAGAGAATACAGTATATCACCTTGCCAGGGACTTGCCATGTGTGCTGGTTTGAAAGGATTTATGTATCCTAGAAAAACCGTGTTTTAATCCTAATCAATCTTGTGGGAGCAGCAGTTTCTTCTAATACCTATTCAGTACTATTCTTCTAATACCTATTCAGTACTATAGGCTGGAAACTTTTTTTGTTTGATTAGATTATCTCCATAGAAGTGTGACTCGATCAATTGTGGGTATTAAACTTGATTAGATGGAGATGTGTCTCCTCCATTCTACATGGGTCTTGATTAGTTTACTGGAATCCTATAAAAGACACATTTTAGAGGGAATTACGTTTTGAGAACAAGAAGAGAACTGCAGAACCAAGACAGAATAATGAGTGAACAACAAAGTCCACCAGCCAGTGACCTTTGAAGATGAAGAAGGAGAATGCTACTGGTGAGCTTCATGAAACAAGAGGCCTGGAGAGGAGCTAGTAGATGCATGTCTTCCCAGTTGAGAGAGAAATATTGAATGTCTTCAGCCTTCTGGAACCAAGGTCTTTCCCTGGATGCCTTAGCTTGGATTTTTTATAGACTTGCTTTAATTGGGACATTTTCCAGGCCTTTGAACCATAAACTAGCAATTTATAAAATTTTATCTTTTTAAACCCATTCCATTTCTGATATACTGCATTCTATCAGCCAGCAAACTAGAACACCATGTAATCATCTAATGTGTACAGTCAGTGGTTCACAATATGATCATATAGTTCTGTATTTATCATCACAATTGACTTTTCTTTTTGGTAAAAAGTAACATATACAAAAAAGCAATAAATTTCAAAGCACATCACAACAATTAGTTGTAGAATAGATTTCAGAGTTTAGTATGGTTTACAATTCCAGAATTTTAGGTTTTTACTTCTAGCTGTTCTAAGATACTGGAGACTAAAAGAAATATCAATACAATGATTCAGCAATCATACCCATTTGTTAAACTCTAATTTATCTGTATAACACTACCATCAACTTTGATCTTTCTCCCACTCCTTTGGGGCACTTGGGCTATGACCATTCTTACTTTTTCATGTTGGAAAGGACTGTCAATAATATGGGATAGGGGAATGGAACTAGTTAATGTTCAAGAGAAGCTGGGCCTTTTGTATTTCAGGACTTTAATCTGGTCCAGGGACCCATCTGGATGTTGCATGTTTCTGGAAAGTTACCCTAGTGCATGGAAACTTTCCAGAATCTTATATAATAATCTCAGTGTTCTTAGGATTGGCAGGAATGGTTTTGGTTGGGGTTTGGCAAGCTATTATAGGTAGCAATGTCTAACTGAAGCATGCATAAGAGTGACCTCCAGAGTAGCCTCTCAACTCTATCTGAACCCTCTCAGCCACTGATACCTTATTTATTATACTTCTTTTTTCCCCCTTTGGTTAGGATGACAATGTTGATCCCATGGTGGGAGAGCCAGGCTCATCCTTGGGAGTCATCTCTTATGCCACCAGGGAGACTTTCATGCTTGGATGTCATGTCCCACATAGTGGGGAGGGCAATAAATTCACTTGCAGAATTGGGCTTAGAGAGAGAGAGAGAGAGAGGTCACATCTGAACAACAAAAGAGGTCCTCTGGAAGTAACTCTGAGGCATACCTATAGTAGGATAAGCTTCTCCACTACATACATAAACTTTGCAAGTGGTAGCCTCAAGATCAAGGGCTTGGACTATTGACTTGGGTGTCCTTAATGCTTGACACAGTCTCAGGGGTTTCCCTGGTGGTAAAGTTTAATAGTTCAATAATTTTTCCCCATCCCTCAAATGATGTTGCCAATACTTTTTGATCATCTGCTTAATATACTCTGAAATGTATCCAGGCATTACATTAAGCTATGCAAGATTAAAGTCTCCCATTCTTACTCCAGCCTCCCTGTGTTTATATTGTTTAAATGATCTACCCAGGCATGTTGAGTTAGATTATGTACTACAGAAAATTTAGGTTGGAATAAAACAAACCTTTCTTCCTATGGTCTCAAAGAATAGATAAAGTTCTAAAATACAGATAAGGTCTTCCTTACCACTGTATTCTGAATTACCTTAACCCCAACCTGATCATGTTCATTCTTATCTCTAGATATCAAGTTATTCATATGTATAACAGCCTCTCAAAATCCAGAAATAACAATTACAGCTCTGACTAATGACTGCTATAAAAGCTTACTGTCTAGGCCCCTGTTCTCTTGCAGATATTCTCTATTTGAGACTATATAATATTTACTCTTTTGCTTCTTGTTTATTTTGCTTCACGAAATGTCCACAGCTTCATTCACATCATTGCATGCCTCAAAATCTTTTTCTTTTTTGTAGCAGCACAATGTTCAACCATATGTATAAACCATCATTCTCCACTCTACTTCTTAGTCAGTGCATCCTGCAGCCACCTCCATTCATTGAGCTATCATATGTAATGCCCAAAGTCAGCAGTCCATCCACACTCACAATTTTAGATAATTACATTGTTCCCAAGAGAAAGACAACCAGTAAACACGTCCTTACCAAATAGAATATCCAAACCTGCACCTAACTTTTATCACTCCCCCCATTATCTATCTCTGCTGTTGCTATAGTACCATTGATGTTTTCCTGTTAAATGTAGCCCATAGCAAGCAATAGCATTTTCACCCCATACCCTGAACCTATTCACTCTGTACAAGATTCACACCTCTGCAGTAGTTCATTCAAGAGTTTATTTATATTTATAGTGTTAATCAGTGGGACACATGTGTCTATACAACCCCTTTCAATCATGTTCACCTTCAATATAGTAATATTACTCATAGACCCACTGGTGAACCACCTTCACTTCTATCTATTCCCTTACATTTAAGTTCAACCTCATTAGTTAACCATTCACTCATCTCTAGCTTCCATTATCTCTATGTCCCCTATATTCTGTATTATGTCTCTGATTTTACCTTTACCATGGACATAAAAGTGTAATCATACAGTATCTATCCTTTTATGTCTGTTTTATTTCATTCAACATTATGTCCTCAAGACTTATCTATCTTGTCACGTGCTTCAGGAGGACATTTTGTCTTTTTGCTCCATAATATTCCATTGTATGCATATACCACATTTTGTTAATTCACTCATCTGTTGATGGGTGCTTGGATTGTTTCCATCTTTTGACAATTGCGAATAATGCTACTATGAACATCAGTGTGCAAATGTCTACTTAGGTCACTGCTTTCAGCTTTTGTGGGTATATATCGAATAATGCTATTACTGGGTCATAGGGCAACTCGATATTTAGTTTCCTAAGTAACCGCCAAACTGTCTTCCATAGCAGATGTGCCATTATACATTCCCACCAGCATTGCATAAGCACCCCAGTTTCTCCACATCCTCTCCAACATGTGTAGTTTCCTATTTGTTTAATAGCAGCCATTCTTATAGGTGTGAGGTGGTATCACATTGTAGTCTTGATTTGCATTTCCCTTATAGCTAATGAATATGAGCATCTCTTCATGTGCTTTTCTGAATTTGCTCTTCAGAAAAATGCCTATCTATATATTTAACTAATTTTACAGTTAGATTGTTTGTTATTTTGTTCAGTTGCAAGATTTCTTTATGTATACAGGATATCAAGCCAATGTATGATTTCCAGATATTTTCTCCCTTTGAGCTGGCTGCCACTTCACATTTTGGACAAACTTTTTTTTAAAAAACTTTTTTATTGTATAGTATACATATAAACAAAGCAAAGAAAGGAAAAAGCAATAGTTTTCAAAGCACTCTTCAACAAGTAGTTAGAGGACAGATCCCAGAGTTTGTCATGGGATATGATACCATCCTTTCAGACTTTTTCTTTAGTTGCCCCAGAATATAGGAGGCTAGAGGGCTTAAATCTTTTTTTATCAACACAATCTATTTTTCCTTCTTTTTTTGTGAAAAATAACATATACAAAAAACCCTATAAATTTCAAAGTACAGCACAACAATTAATTGTTGAACAGATTTCAGAGTTTGACATGGGTTACAATTTCATAATTTTAGATGTTTACTTCCAGCTCTAAGTTACTGGAAACTAAAAGAAATATCAATTTAAAGATTCAGCAATCATATTCATTTGTTAAATCCTACCTTCTCTGTATATCCTTGTGAGATAGAAAAATCACTTTTGATCTTTCTATCTCACTCTTTAGGGGTATTTGGGCTATGGTTATTCTAACTTTTTCATGTTGAAAGGGACTGTCAATTATATGAGGTAGAAGATGGAACTAGCTGATGTTTTGGAGAGGCTGGGCCCTCTAGGTTTCAGTACTTATCTTGTCTAAGGACCCATCTGAAGGTTGTAGGTTTCTGGAAAGTTACACTAGTGCATGGAACTTTTGTAGAATCTTATATATTGCCCTAGGTGTTCTTTAGGATTGGCTGGAATGGTTTTGATTGGAGATTGGCAAGCTATGATAGGTAGCAATTCCTAACTGAAGCTTCCATAAAAGTGGCCTCCAGAGTAGCCTCTCAACCCTATTTGAATTTTTTTAGCCACTGATACTTTATTAGTTACACTTCCTTTCCCCCTTTTGGTTAGGATGGAATTGTTGATCCCACAGTGCCATGTTCAGACTCATCCCTGGGAGCCATTTCCCATGTTGCCAGGGAGACTTTCACCCCTGGTTGTCATGTCCCACGTAGTGGGGAGGGCAATGATTTCACTTGTAGAGTTGGGCTTAGAAAGAGCAAGGCCACATCTGAGCAACAAAAGTGTTGACAAAGACTTTTGAGGCACAAAATCATTTGATTTTGAGGTGTTCCAATTTATCTATTTTTCCTTTTGTTGCTTGTGCTTTAGGTATAAAGTTTAGGAAGTTATCTCCTATTATTAGGTCTTGAAGATGTTTCCCTTCATTTTCTTTTAAGAGCTTTATGGTACTGGTTCATATATTTAGGTGTTTGATCCACTTTGAGTTAATTTTTGTATAAGATATAAGGTAAGGTTCCTCTTTCATTCTTTTGGCTATTGATATTCAGTTCTCCCATGCCCATTTATTGAAAAGACTCTTTTGTCCCAGTTAAGTGAATTTGGGAGTCTTGTTGAAGATCAATTGGCCATAGATTTGGTGGTCTATTTCTGTGCTCTTGATTCTCTTCCACTCATCAATACTTCAGTTTTTGTGCCAGTTCCATGCTGTTTTGATCACTGTGGCTTTATAATAAGTTTAAAAGTGAGGAAGTGTTAATCCTCCCATTTCGTTCTTATCTTTTAAGATGCTTTAATCTATTCAGAGTCTCTTTCTTTCCAGATGAATTTGATAACTAGCTTTTCCAAGTCTTCAAAATAAGTTGTTGGAATTTTGACTGGTACTGAATTGAATTTGTAGATCAATTTGGGTGGAATTGACATTTTAAATACATTTAACCTTCCTATCCATAAGTAGATAATGTCTTTCTGCCTATTTGGATCTTCTTTAATGTCTTTTAGCAATGTTATATAGTTCTCTGTGTAGAAATCCTTTTCATCTCTAGTTGAATTCGTTCCTAGATACTTGATTCTTTTAGTAGCTATTTTGATTGGAATTTTTTCCTAATTGACTCCTCAGTTAGGCTGTTGCTTGTGTATAGAAACATTACTGAGCTTTGCACATTAATTTTATATCCTGCCCCCTGCTGAATTTGTTTGTTAGCTCAAGTAACTTTTCTGTAGATTTCTCAGGATTTTCCATAGTATCCCGTCATCTGCAAATGATGAAAGTTTTACTTCTTCTTTTCCAACTTGGATGCTTTTTATTCCTTTTTCCTGTCTCATTGCTCTAGCTAGAACTTCTAGTAAAATGTTGAATAATAGTGTGACAGGGTATCCTTGTCTTGTTCCCCATCTTAGGGGGAAAGCATCCCATCTCCCCACTGAGCACAAGGCTATGGGTATGTCATATATGCTCTTAATCATATTGAGGAACTTACCTTTGACTCCTATCTTTTGAAGTGTTTTATCAGAAAAGGATGTCAAATGCTTTTTCAGCCTCAATCAAAATGATTATGTGATCTCTTTCCCTTTTGATTTGTTAATGTGCTGTATTACATTAATTGATTTTCTTATGTTGAACCATCCTTGCATTCCTGGTATAAACCCCACGTTGTCATGGTGTGTAATTCTTTCAATGTGTTGTTTAATTCAATTTGCTAGTATTTTGTCCAGAATTTTTACATCTATGTTCACTAGGGAAAGTAGCCTATAGTTGTCCTTTCTTATAGCATCTTTACCTGGTTTAGGTATTAGAGTGATGTTAGTGTCATAAAATGAGTTGGGTAGTGTTCCTTTTCCCTCAAGTTTATGGAAAAGTTTGAGCAGGATTGGTGTCAGTTCTTTTTGGAATGTTTGATAAAAATCCCCTATGAAGCCATCTGGCCCTGAGCTTTTATTTGTAGAAAGATTTTTGATGATTAATTGAATCTCTTTACTTGTAATTGGTTGGTTGAGATCTTCTATTTCTTCTTGAGTCATACAGCTTGTTCATGTGTTTCCAGAAATCTGTCCATTTCATCTAAGTTATCTAGTTTGTTGGTCTACAGTTGTTCATAGTATCTTCTCCTGATTTTATTTCTTCAGGGTCTGTGGTAACATCTCTATCTCATTTCTGATTTTGTTTATTTGCATCCTTTCTCCCTCTCTTTTTGTGTCAGCCTTGCTTGTGGTCCACTGATTTTCTCAAAGACCCAACTTTTCATTTTGTTGATTCTTTCTATTGTTCTTTTTTTCTCCCATTCATTAATCTTTTTTATTTCTCTTCTTCTATTTGCTTTGGGGTAAATTTGCTCTTCTTTCTTAAGTTTCTCCAGGTGAGCAGTCTGAGTCCTCAATTCTTGCTCTTTATTTTATTTTTTATACAGGCATTTATGGCAATAAGTTTCCCTTTCAGCACAGCCCTTGCCATGCCCTTAAGTTCTGATGTACTGTATTCTCATTTTCACTCATCTCCAAGTAGCTAGTGATTTCTCTAGCCATTTCTTCTTTGGCCCACTGGTTGTTTAAGAGTGTATTAATAAACTCCATCTATTTGTGAAAGTTCTTGTTCTTTGGTAGCTATCTATTTCCAGATTCATTCTATCATGATTAGAGAAAGGGTTGTGAATAATTTCAATGTTTTAAAATATATAAAGACTTGTTTTGTGCACCAGCAGATGATCTACCCTAAAGAATGTTCCAGGAGCACTAGAATGTATACCCTGGTGTTTTCAGGTGTAATGACCAATATATGTCTTTTAGGTCTAATTTATTTATGAAACTATTGAAGTTCTCTATTTCCTTGTTGACCCTCTGTCTTGTTGTTCTATCTATAGAGGAGAGTGGTGTACTGACATCTACTATTATTGTTGATCAGGAGCATACACATACATGATTGTTATTTCTTCTTGGTTAATTGTCCTTTTTATTAATATATAGTGTCCTTCTTTATCTCTTATGGTGTCTTTACATTTAAAGTTTACTTTTTCCGATATTAATATACCTACTCCTGCTTTCTTTTGGTTATAGCTTGTTTCAAACATCTTATTCCATCCTTTCACTTTCAGGCTATTTATAACCTTGTGTCTATGATGTGTCTTTTGTAAACTGCAAATAGCTGGATTATATTTCTTAATCCATTTTGCCAATCTATATTTTTTAGTTGTTAAGTTTAGTCTGTTAACATTCAAAGTTATTACTGTAAATGCATTTCTTGAATCTGTCATCTTATCCTTTGGATTTTCTTTGTCAAATCTACATATTCTTTTCCCTGTTTCTTTTTTTATCCTTTAGGTTACACTTACTGGTGCTCTTCAATTCTGAACCCTCCTCCAGAACTTCTCTCACCTGTCTTTTCTTTTCAGCTAGTAGAACTCCTTTAGTATTTCTCGTAGGGCCAGTCTCTTGTTAACAAATTCTCTCAGCATTTGTCTGTGAAATTTTTAATCTCTCCCTTAGTTTTGAAGGACAATTGGGCTGGGTACAGAATTCTTCATTGGAAATCTTTGTCTTTCAGAATCTTAACTATATCATACCACTCCCTTCTTGCCTCCATAGTGCCAGTAGAGTAGCCCAAATTCAGTCTCTGTGGTTTCCCTTGTATGTTGTAGATTGTTTGTCTTTTTCACTTTCAAGATTTTCTGCTTCTCTTCCAACATTGGATAGACTGATTAATATGTGTGCTGGGGTTGGCTTATTTGCATTTATTTTATTCAGATTTCCTTGGGCTTCTTTTTTTAATGTTTTCTTTTCTTTTAACTGTAAAGATAACATATATACAAAAAAGGAATAAATTTCCAAGTATATTTTAACTAGTAGTTATGGAACAGATTTTAAAGTTTGTATGGACTACAGTTCTATGATTTTTCATTTTTTCTTCTAGCTGCTCCAAGACACTGGAGACCAAAAGGAATATCAATATATTGATTCAGCAGTCATAGTCATTTGTTAAATCCTATCATCTCTATCATATCTTCTTTCTCTTTTCTCTTTTTTTTTTGAAAAAATAACATATATACAAAAATGCAATACATTTCAAAGTACATTGCAATAATTAGTTGTAGAACAGATTTCAGAATTTGGTATAGGTTAGCAATTCCACAATTTTAGGGTTTTATTTCTAGCTGCTTTCAGTTACTGGAGATTAAATGAAATATCAGTATACTGGTTCAGCACTCATACTCATTTGTTAGATGTTGGGCTTCTTTGATTTGCAAAATTTGATTTTTGTCTTTTATAAAGTTTGGGAAGTTTCCTCCCACCATATCCTCAACTAATCTTCCTAGTCCTTTACTCTTCTCTTCTCCTTCTGGGGCAAAGATGATTCTATATTTGTGCACTTTGTTTTGTCCATCATTTCCCTGAGATCCAATCCACATTTTTCTATCTTTTTTACTATTTGCTCTTTTGTGAGTTTTAAATCAGTTGTTCAGTCCTCTCATTCACTTATTCTTTCTTCTTCCTCTTCAAATCTACTGTTGTGTGTCTCTAGTATATTTGGTCTATAGCATCTTTAATCTCTGTGATATCTGCTATTTTTCTATTTATTCTTTCGAATTCCTCTTCATGCTCTTCTAGTGTTTTCTTGATCTCCTTTATGTTTTTAGCCATCCCATTTATTGTATTAAGAAGAGTTGTATGAACGTCTTTGATGAGTTGTTTCAAAGTCTGTGTCTTCTCCAGGGTTTAATTTGGTCATTAGACTGGACTATATCTATCTGCATCTTCATATAGTTCATGATCTTTGGTTGACTTCAAGGCATGTAAATATCTTGATGGGGTTACTTTGGAAGTTGATTTCCTTCGATTGTCTAAAGCTTTGTATTGTGGAACAGGTGTGGGGCAAAATGCGAGACATGAGGCAGGGTACAACAATGCGATGATAAGTTGTGATGCAGGTATAGGCACGGGTCAAGGATGCTATGCTGGTTCCTGTGAGCATGGGGTATATGGTGTGGGGTTGTGGAGGTGTGGTGTGGGGGCCATGGAGGCAAGCTCAGGCAGGACTTTGAGGGCAGGAGCAGGGTGCGGCATGGGGGACACAGAGGTTGGATGCCATGGGAGGTGGATGGGGGGCTGTGACAATGCATAGGGGCTGGTGCACAGGCAGGATGTATATGGGCCCATGGAGTGTGGAGGTTGGGCTGTGGGTATCAGGGTGTGAAGTACAGGGCACAGAGTTTGAGGCACAGAGAGAGCAGGGTGTGGGTGTGTCATTTCTCCAGGGAGGGGTTCAGAGGGGCTGGGATGCAGATGCATGAGTATGCAGGGATGGGGCACAGGTTCTGGGGTTTGCTGGATGTGGGCCAGGTGTCTGTAATGTCATATGGGTCAGGCCCTGGCATGGGGGCACAGGTGCAAGAAGGGGATGGAGCAGGGATTTATGTGTATGCAGGGTGGGAGCTAGGTAACACATATATGCATGTGAACACCTGCCAGGTATGGAAGCGAGGCATTTGTGCTGTGGGGTGAGGCAAGGGTGTGCATATGTGCAGGCTGGGAAGTGGGGTACAGGGGTCAAGAGGTCGGTGCACAGATGAGTGGGTACTGGCAGGGAACATGTGGTTGTGTGCATGTGTGGGTCTGTGGGGAGGGGCCTGCCATGCACTTGTGCAGAGCTTGGGGGCACCTGGACTGGATTGCACCTGCATGGGCTGGGAGAGTGTGCGGCTCAGATGTGCAGGTCAGGGCTTGCTCAGAGGTGGGGGTGTGTGGCAGGGGTGTGCACGTGCATAAGTCTGGGGGTCTGGAAGCTCATGTAGGGTTGCACAGAGCTCGTGGGAGGGGCAGCACAGTTTGTGCAACTGCATGGGCTGGGGGCAGGTGTGGCCCAGGTATAGAGGTGAGCACTTGCAGCCAGAATGCGCAGGTGACTCCCTGCATGGGGTAAGGAGGGGTAGGTGGGGGTGGATAGGCTGGGCACAGGTGCGCCATCTTGGGAATGATGGGGTGAAACTGTGTGCCTGCACAGGAGAGAAGTTGGGGCTGGGGCAGACAGGCCCACTTGCATGGGGTGGAGTGTGGGGTGGGTTGTGGGGCAGGGATGTGCAGGGATGGGGACATCAGGGTGTGGGTGCTTAGAGTGCAGTTGTGGGGGGCAGGTGGCAGGTTTCAAGTGAGTGGGCTGTGTGGGGTGTCACTGCTGTGGGGTAGGGATGGTGGTGCTCATGAGTGTAGTGCATTCAAGGAATGTGGCTTGGCTTACTTCCCAGTCCCTGTCCACTGTCTCTGCACTCCTGAGGGCTCCAGGTCTGGGTTTGGAAAGCAACACTGTACTAGTTTGAATCTGTGGTGTACCCCAGAAAAGCCACGTCCTTTGATCTTCATTCAATATTGTTGGATGAAGTGTTTGGATTATCCATGAGGTGTGGACCACCCAATTGTGGGTGGTAACTGTTGATTAGATGGTTTCCATGGAGATGTGTCTCCACCCATTCAAGGTGGGGTTGCTTACTGGAGTCCTTTAAGAGGGAACCATTTTGGAAAAGTTTTAGAGCCCATATAGCTGGGAACCTTTGGAGATTAAGGAAAATGCCCCTGGGGGAACTTCATGAAACAAGATGCCTGGAGAGAAAGCTAGCAAATGTCACCATGTTCATCATATGCTGTTCTAGTTGAGAGAGAAACCCTGAAAGTCACTGGCCTTGAACCAAGGTATTTTTCCTTGGATGCCTTAGATTCACCATTTCTATATAGCCTTGCTTTAAATTGGACATTTTTACAGCCTTAGAACTTTAAACTAGCAACTTAATTAATTCTCCTTTTAAAAAGCCGTTCCATTTCTGGTATATTGCATTCTGGCAGCTTGCAGACTAAAACAGGCATGTTAGGCTGTCTGCACCAGCTGGATGGTCTCTGGTTCTCTGCAACTCAATTATTCAGCTTTTGCAACCAGGGCCTCCCTTTTTTGATATAGGAGACCCTCCCAGATCATTTACAGTATGGAATTGCTGTTCCAGTTGTTTTTCTGTCACTTCTCTAGCCACTCCTTGGAGCAGGTTGAACCCCACCTATCCTATTCCACCATCTTCTCCTGCCCAATGTTTTCTTTTCCCTTTCAGTAACTTCTTTTTAATCTTTCCCTTTTCCCTTGCTTTCCATTACACACTTTGAAACATCAGTCATATATTGAACTTTGGAATTCAGAGACAATCAGAGATAACCTTTTAAGGATTGTTTTTAAAAAATAAATTTGTCAAAAAATAATAAACTTTAAGCACTTAACAAATTTATTAAATTTATTTTCTTATTTTTGCTTAATTGCATACAATGCACATATACTGTGAATACATATGAAGGATGCTGTTTCATAGCAATACAATTTTTTCTTAATTTATGAAAAAAGTTGTTCTCCTTTAATGCTATTAAAATTTCAAAACCAGTGAAAGTTTGTTACTAAGAACAAATCAAAACAGTAAGGCAAAGTTCTGCTTTATTTTCATAATACACGTACACCCCCAGAAATTCTCATTTGTATTCCCTCCAGAATCACTGTTGAATATGTGAAAAAAGAAAAACAAAGGCTATGATGAAAATGTAACCCTCTTCCTATCCAAGATCCTGAGATGCTCCTCACCGAGAGAATTGACAGTGAATCCACTAATCTCATGAAGGGATAACCCTTCTGGCAACCTTGCTTATCATACACCTCAGGCCTTAACTAAAGAAAGGAGTCCTATAACCTTGTTTCTTCAAGTGTTCAAGTGTTGTCTGGGAACCACCACCAGCAGCAGCACCTGGGAACTTGTTATGGATGCAGAACCTCAGACCTCACCTTAGACCTACTAAATCAGAACTCACATTTGAGGAGTTTACCAAGAAAATCATATGAGCACTGCAATTTGAGAAATAGTACCTTATATACCTCCTTAGTGCCTAAAATGTTTATTTTTTTATTTCCTTAAACTTCTAATTTTAAAATAATTTCAGACTCACAGGAAGTTACAAAAATAATACCAAATCCATTCAAAGAATTCCAACATACATCCCCCACCATGATACCCAGATCCACAAAATCGAACACTTTGTTATATTTGCAATATCATTCTGTCTCCTTCTTCCTCCCCACCCCTTCTCTCTCTCTCAATCTGCCCTTATCATCTATCTATCCAACTGTCTGTTTGTCTATCTATCTGATGATCTAGTTATCTATTTTCTATTTTTTATATGCAAATGTTTGAGAGTAGTTTGTGTATATCAAACTCCTTGAACACACAATACTCTCATGTGTATTCCCTATGAACAGGATATTCACTTTATGTAACCATCTTATGTTCAGTTATGAATTCAAGAGCTTTAACTGATATGAAGTTTACAGTCTATATTCCAATTTTTCATATGTTCCTATGTCCTTTTGAGTTTTTTTCTTCCATTATTAGATCCAGTCCAGGATCATCTATTGCACTTAACTGCCATTGTCTCTTTAGTTGCTCTTTTATTTTTTTTAAGATTGCAGAAACATATGTACTTTCCCATCTCACCTACTTCTAGGCATGCTATTTAGTTGGATTAATCACATTCACAAAGTTGTACCACTCTCACCTCTATCCATTATGAGAATTTCTCAAGAACCCCAAATAGAAGCCCTATAACCATTAAATAGTAACTCCTCATTCAAACTGCCTCTACCACTGCTAACTTGTACTTTAATTTCTGTCTGTACATGTTTGCATATTTTAGTCATTTCATATAAGTGGAATCATACAATATCTGTCCCTTTGTGTCTGAGTTATTTCGTTCAACTTCATGTCTTCGATGTTTGTCTGTGTTGCAGCATGTATAAGATCTTCATTCCTTTTTAAGACTGAATAATATTCCATTGTATGTATATACTATACTTTACTTATCCATTCATCTGTTGAAGGACATTTGAGTTGCCATTGTGAATAATGCTGCTATGAACACTAGTGTGCAAATATCTGCCTAAGTCTCCACTTTCAATTATTTTTGAATTTTTGGATGTATACCTGGAAGTGGGATTGCTGGGCCATATGCTCATATTATGTTTAATATTATACATTCCCACCAACAATGCATGAGTGTTCCTATTTCTCAACTTCCTCACCAGCATTTGCTATTTCTGTTTTTATTAATAATAACCCTTCTAGTGGATGTGATTTGCATCTTCCCAATGCGTAATAATGTTGAGCATCTTTTCATGTGCTTATTGGCCATTTGTGCTACCTTCTTTGAAGAAATGTCTATTCAAGTCCTTTGCCCATTTCTAAATTGGGTTGTCTTTTTGGATGTTTCTTGCCTCATAGTCATTGGAAGCCTATGAATTCTTGACAATAGCTCATACCCTTATCAACTACATAGTGTACCCTATGAGTGGGTAACTTTTCAACGAGGTCCAGAACATGAAAACATTTCGGACTAACATTCGGTTCTGCAGGTGCTACAATCAGAGCTTGTTCTTCTTTAATTTTCTGTTACTTCTTTTACAAATATCCCTTCATATTAGCTATCAATTGCTGTGTAACACATCATTACAAAACATACCACTCTGAGTGGTAACAACATTTATCTCATTGCTTCCATAGGTCAGGAAACTGAATGCAGCTTAGTTGATTGAGTGTATTGCCTCAGGGTCTAGGATTGCCAGATTTAGGAATAAAAATACAGAATGTCCAGTTAAATTTGAATTTCTGATAAACAATGGCAAATTTTTTTAGTGTCAGCATGTCACATTCAATTTTGGGGCCATATTTCAACTAAAAAAATTACTTGTTGCATCCCCATCAAAGTGTCTAATGAGGTTATAGTTAAGTTATTGATCAGGGCTGCAGCCATCTCAAAGGATCCCAAGGGTCTACATCTGAGCACTTTGATGAGATTGTTTGGCAGGTTTTGGACTTTCACAACATAGCAGCTGGCCAACCCTGGCTGGGATAATCAAAAAAGAACATATCCAGTACCAAAGCCAATCTTTGTATAACCTAATCTGAACAACACTTCTGCAAAATTCCATTTACAAATTATTAAATTCAGCCCACATTAAAAGAGAAAGGATTACATAAGGACACAAATAGCAAGAGGCAGAAATCACTGGGGAGCTATCTTGGGGCTGTCTATCATATCCTTACTTCTTCCCCATGGCTTGAAAATATGGGCTAAAAGGGAGCATATCAACCATAATTTGCAAGTTATATTTAGGAAGCTTATCAAAATTGCAAGAAGGTGGTGGAAAAGTCTGAACCTTCTAATGAAGGTGATGGTCATTTCAATGATGTGAAGACAGTGCAAAGAACCCCAGGAAAGTAGAGTTAGAAATTAAGCTGGCAGAAAAACCCTGTAGAGACTTAAAAGTCTTGGTGTCTACTGCATGCAGCTCAGTTCCTGGCTCCACCGTCAAGAATTCTGTTGAGTTTCACTTGGAAGTTGCCATATTAACTCCCTGGTTATCCTGCCAGACTTTCATGCTAGAGTTGAAAAAGCAATGTTCTGACAATATTTTATTTAACATTCTAACAACAAAGTCTCTAGACAACTGAGAAACAGGACCCAGGATAGTGAGGAGGATGTCTTCTAGAAGAACCATCCAGAAGATACTCTTCTTTCAAACTCTCTTCCTAGAGCTCTTTCCTACAGAGAAAAAGGAGGCTCCTTCCCTTCCACCCTTCCTTTCTGCTCCCTGCTCATAGAGAGGTAGGTACAGATGTTATCATGCCACAGGCCAGCTTGATTCTGAATCCAATCATGTTCAGAGAGTTTTATGGTAAGGAAAGTGGAACCAAATATAAAGGGAGAAATAAAATGGTAGTAATGAAGGGCTTTGAGCCAAAAGCACCATTAAAATAAGAGCATGAAAAAAATACATTTAAGAATCTTAAGGTCTTTTAGTTTTTCTTGTTGCTGTTTTCTAAAAATTATGCTAGGCAAAAACACTAAAATTACTTTCACAGAACTCAGTTTCATTTGACGCAGCTGGGTACAGCCAATTCCTAATAATTATAAGATGATTTTACAAAAATAAAGCTAATTCCATGGCAGCATACCAACTTAAATTCTTGCTAACCAAAATGTCTTTCCAAAGTTTCCATTAAGCATGGGCTGACCTTGTAAGTATATATGTATTAAACTAAAAAAAGAGAGAGAGAGAGAGAATGTAGAAACAACTGAACTTAGTGGGTTTTATATTGTGTTCTCAGAGCATTTTGTACATTGCATATTACCTGTATTCTAAGTAGTCTACTTATTTAAATTTAATAGGACAAAACTACAACCAGGTTCAATATGGAGATATCCCCAGTGACCTGAGAATTTTCTTTTTACTTACTTTACAAAATTTGGATAACATCTTTTATTTAATTTTATTTCAGAAGCAATGCTTATGAAGATTTCTCTTTTTTTAACCCCATTTAATTCCTGCCAGAGAGATAACATTCCATGTGGGGTTTAAGTGTGAAGATTGTGTAGTTGGTTAGGCCAAACACAGTAATACTTGCTTTATACAGTAATACAGTAATACTGGCATTTTCAAAAGGGGATTTAGTTTTTAAAAAGCAAACATAAGGGAAAGAGTTAGTTTTTCTCATAGAGTTATGTATTTATCATGCTCTGTGTGTCTCAGATCCCTCTCAATTAGCCTTCATTCAATTCAACATAGTTTTTCCTTTTTATATATTAAGTGTTCAATGTGAAATATACTATTTGTGTTAAAGGTGGAATCCTAAGAACAACAGAAGAAAGAGATGAATAGGAAGCAATTTCTGCCTTCTAGGAATTCTCCCCTTGATATTCAGAAGCAAGGAAGTATGCCAGGCATGTTGATTGTCGATGTTGTGGGCGTACCTTTTATGTTCCAGACACAGTTCCAGGCACTTTGTGTGAACTAACTCATTTAGTTCCCACCACAGCAATATGGAGTAAATTCCATTATCATGCCCATTTTGTGGATGAGGTCATCAAGGCTATCAGAGAAGTTAAGGACTTTCACCATTGTAACACAGCTGGGCAATGATATAGACAAGATTCAAACCAGGGCAGGCTAATGTGACAGGTCACACTCTTTATCATGCTGTGAGAGGTCAGGTCACCTCTTTTAACTTGAAAACAACATAGGAGAGGTGTAAACAAGTGGAGAGTTAAAGGTTGGAGGTATCACCTCTTTAATAGTTGGACACATTTTAAAAAAGCATCTATAAGAAGTGGCACTTGAAACTGTCCTCAAAGGTATCCAGGATTTGAATGGATTCTGACAGCTGGTAGAAAGGATTTCAGGTAGCACAAACTGACTGAGCAAGAGTGATGAGAAAGTTTGAAGTGAGCTTGCCAAACTAAGGACTTTCCAGCCTGGACAGAACATTGGGTACATACAAGTGTCTGAATCAGGGGTTCCTGACCTTTTCTTGCACCATGCACTTGGCAGTCTGGTGAAGTTTATGGACACCTTCACAGATGAATGTTTTTAATTGCATAAAAATTACAAAGAAAATAATTTTATTTAAAATATTCATCAGAATAAATGTTAAAAACTTAGAATGTAATAAAAAAATATGTTAGATAACATTAGATATTGGATACCAAGATACAGTGGCAGGTCTAAGAACTACCATAATTTTAAAGTACTGATAAGCTTGTGTGTTGTGAAATATGTGCAATACCTGCAGTGTGATTAGCAAAGATCTGCAATTTCTACTGATAATGAAATAATAGGTACTTCAATTACTTACTGTGGTTTGTTGCTTGCATTTGTAATCGAAGGAAATCTTAAATTTCAGTTAGAGATTTATAAAAATAAAAAAGTGTTTTTTTCCCATCTAAATTTGCAGACTCCTGACCTTGAACAATGATTTTATATCTCTTTGGGATTCTATATGCCCCTTCGGATCTGATGAAATTGTAGATCTTCCTGCAAAAAATAAAAAGCACATGCACATGTAAACCCAATTTTGAGTGCAATTTGAGGATAAGAATGGACCACAAGTCTAGAAAGTTACCAGACTGGAAAGACAGGTTAGAACTATATTGTAGAGGGCCATGGATAACAAGAAGACTTTCTACCAACTCAATAATCATAGATAATTGGAGGGTTTGGGGCAGCAACTCATATAATTGGAGATGTGCTCTTGAAGACTTACTGTGCTGGTTTGAAAGTGCACCTCAGAAAAGCCATGTTCTTTAATCCTGATTCAATATTGTAGGGAGAAACCTTTGATTAGATTGTTTTCATGGACATTGACTCACTCAGTTGTGGGTGTGACCTTTGATTAGATTGTTTCCATATAGAATGACCCATCCAATTGTGAATGTGGCCTTTTGACTAGCTGTATATGTGACTCCATCCATTCCAGGTGGATCGTGATTGCTTTGCTGGAGTCCTTTGAAAGGGAAACATTATGGAGAAAACATGGTTGCTTCAGAGCTGACAGATGTGCAGACATTTGGAGATGCTTGGCATGCCAAAGGAGATGGCTGGAGTGCCGACAGAGAAAGCAGGTGCCTAGACATGAATGTTTGGAGATGCAAAGCCTGGTAGATGTGGCCATGTGCCTTCCCATGAGATGCTAAGCAAGCAAGAACCCAGAACTGTGTCCTGGAGTTGCTGAGTGAAGGCCCACAGATGCTTAGAGAGGAAACCACAGGCATCAGAAGCTGGAAGCAATGGAACCAGGAACAATGACCAGCAGATGCCTGCAACATGTCTTCCCAGGTGACAGATGTTGACCTTTCTTGAGTCAGGATATCTTTCTCTGAATGCCTTAATTTGGATATTTTTATGGCCTTAGAATTTTAAACTTGTAACTTAATAAACTCCCTTGTTAAAAGCTTTTCCATTTCTGGTATATGAATTCTGGCAGCATTTAGCAAACTGAAACACTTAAAATGAACCATTTCTTGAAAAGTCAATTAATCTCTTCTTGATGGTTCTTTAGTTTTTGCAAATGTGTAATCTTTTACTCTTAAATATCCACACAATCCTAATAATGTATTATTTTGTATAATTTCTTAGTAATGCTACGTGTCAGTTTGAAAGGATGTATGCACGCTAAAAAAGCCATGTTTTAATCCTAATCCCATTTTGTAAAGGTAGCCATTTCTTCTAATCCTTATTCAGTACTGTATGTTGGAAACACTTTAATTATTTTATCTCCATGGAGCTGTGACTCAATCAGTATGAGTATTAAACTTGGAGATGTGTCTCTACCCATTCCATGTGGGTCTTGACTACTTTACTGGAATCCTATAAAAGAGGAAACATTTTGGAGAAAACTGGAGATTCAGAGCAGAGGATGCTGCAGTATCACAAAGCAGAGACTTTTGTAGATGCAAAACACCTCTCAGGGAGCTGAAGAGAAAGCTAGCAGATGATGCCGTGTTCGCCATGTGCCCTCCCAGCCAAAAGAGAAACCCTGACCATATTCACCGAATGCCTTTCACTTGGAAAAGAAACCCCAAACTTCATTTGCCTTCTTGAATCAGGGTATCATTTCCTGGATGCCTTAGATTCGATTTTTCCATAGACTTGTTTTACTTAGGACATTTTCTCAGTCTTAGAACTGTAAACTAGGAACACATTAAATTCCCCTTTATGAAAGCCATTCTGTTCCTGGTATATTGCATTCTATCAGCTAGCAAACTAGAAAATGCCATTTTGTTGATTATGAACTTTTTGAGGGAAATCAACAGAATAAGGCACTTTGGCAGAGGCGACATCAAAGGCCCTGGGAACCACTGAATTTTTGGTGCATGTTCATTGCAATGGGTAAGTATTGAGTCATTGATCAACTGCCAAGTGTTCAATCCAATTTACTTGCTAAAATGGCTGGAACAACTAGGCAAGTACCACTACAAATGCTTAACCACAGAGCTAGCTTAACCACTTATCCATCAATTGATTTCTTTTAGCCCATATGACATCTGAGGAACATAAGAATACTCTCCCAACAGTTCCTTAGTTAGCATTCCCCCAATTCAGTTGGTCAGGTAGAGAGAGTGCTCTTCCTTTTCTCTTTGGTGCCACCTGCAGAAGTTCTTAGGATCTAGAGCATCTCACTTGGATTAAGTGAGTTGTAGTCTCTAAGAATGAATGATGATGGCCTGAAAGACATCCTGGTGAAGCAGCTGTGACCCCTGGGCTCAGTTTTAGAGAGCCATACAAGTGTAAGAACATAGTCCTGTACCTACAATTCTTGTAGAACTTGGCTGCATCATTAGCTTGCACTCTTCAAAGGCCAAGTGGCCAAATAGCTCCTCATATATGAAGCCCTTGGTTTCTTCCATCATACTCTGCAGGGACTCTTGAATATGCATGCACTGGATTGAATCTTTTGTGAACCCCAGAAAAGCCATGTCCTCTAATCATCATTTAATAATGTTGGGTGGAATCTTTTTGATTATTTCCATGGATATGTGACCCACTCAATGTGGATGGTAACTTTTGATTAGATGCTTTCCATGAAGATATGTCTCCACCCATTCAAGGTGGGGTTGCACTGGAGCCCTTTAAGAGGGAACCATTTTGGAAAAAGCTTTAAAGCCCATATAGCCAGAGACCTTTGGTGATGAAGAAGGAAAGTGCCCCTGGCAGAGCTTCATGAAGGAAGAAGTCTGGAGAGAAAGCTAGCAGATATCACCATGCTCTCTGCCGCTGATAGCTTCAGCCAGGTCGCGCGACCGGAGCACTGGGTGAGTTAGGGGGCGAGCTCGCGGGAAACAAACCTGGGTAAGCAGGACCTAGCCGTCTCAGCTAGGGGACTAAAGGACTTGAGCCAGAGGCCAATTAATCAGCACAAAGTTTCTTTATTGTTACATCGTAAGAGCTTAGGTACCGAAGTGGCTCAAGTACACTAAAGACCCCGAGGTTAGGAGAGTCCCGGTTAAGTATTGGTTAGGAGGGGGAGGGAGCAGGGGCGTGGGCAAGAGGGGTAGGGGGCCAATTACACAAGCTTAGAGACAGTTGCTAGGCTGAGGGCTAAGGTTAGGTATAGAGAAGTGAAGCAAATAACAGGGAGACTTACGGTTTAGTGGTGAGCTATGGAAATGGGCGGTTTACGACAAGAGGGGGAAGGGGGGACAATGAGCTAGGTTACAGACATGAGAGACGGAGAGAGAATACAGGAATGATTAAAAAGATTTTTTAAGTATGGCTAGGCTCCAATCCCTGAGAAATATGCCACAGCTCTCCATGTATCTTTCCAGGTGAGAGAGAAACTCTGAACATCATTGGCCTTCTTGAATCAAGGTATCTTTCCCTGGACACCTTAAATTGGACATTTCTATAGTCTTGCTCTAATTTGGACATGTTCATGGCCTTAGAACATAAAAATTAGCAATTTAATAAATTCCCCTTTTTAAAAGCCATTCTATTTCTGGTATATTGCATTCTGGCAGCTAGCAAGATAGAATACATCTGTAAAGTCTTCAACCTAATGTCCCTCAACCTCTAGCCTGGCTGTGCCTTTCACTCTCTTCCCTTTCCTTTCTCTTCATTTCTGTATTATGTAGATTGACTAAACCTTTCTTCTAGAAGGGAGGAATCTTTCTCTTTCAAAGGAAGGTGGAAGTAGGAAGAACAAAGTGCATGATGGCAGTTGCAGGGCACTTTGGAAGACTGAGAGAAGAGGAAGACTGTGAACAATTACATGTCAACAATTTTTATTATTGTTACACAAAGTCTGAAGGCTGGTCAAAGTTGGAAAAAACCTTAGAAGCCATTGTTTTATAAGTGAGGAGAGAGAGGGCTTCAGAGAAGTGAAGTGACATCCCTGACTCTTGGTTGTAAGTAATGGAAAAACGTAAACCGGAATATCAGAAAAGAGAATGTATTGGTTTTTGTAACTGAAAACCCAGATGTAGAGTCCTTCAGAAGCAGCTGGGTCTAAACTGAGCAACTGCATTTAGTTACCTCAGGCATATGTAATGTAAATCATGTTTGTTAATGAATGAATTGCATTAAATCCAAATCAGGCTGGGAAACCCTGTGCTGTAGGAGAATTGTCTGCATTTATTGAATTGCTACTGTGTGCTAAGTACCATGGATACAGCATCAATGAGCATGATCATTATTCTGGAACTCAGAACTTTTATAATATCTTGAAGAAAATAGTCATTATAACAAATACTTACACTTGATTAGTTATTGTTTTATTAGTACAAGAGGGGAATGCCAAGTTAAATCCTGAGATGAGAATTTAAATTGGACTGTGGATTAAAGGGACTTCAAAGGGATTTCCAATCTGTTGGACAAGTCCTATCCACCCCACTAGGCTCCTTATGGAAGTCTCTAGCACCTAGCACCTAGCACCCTGGCTGCTGATGGTAATATCCCAGGATGTCCACCATTCCCACTCCACTTGTTTGCCCCTGTTTTTCCTGGAAACTGTACATGAAAACTCCAAGCATTCAAGCCCTTACTTCAGGAAGCTGTCTGTTTCCACCCAAGGACCCTTTCTCATTTCCTCTGGCCAGCATTGCATGGCTAAACACACATGAGTAGAGTGTGATTACATAGGCCAGTCAAAGCAGAGCATGTCTGTGATTGGTGAATAATCCTGATGAGTAGGAGTGGTATCTTTTATTTTCTTTTTTCTCTGGCAGCAGTAGTATTCTCAAGCGTTGGACTACTTCTTGGTGGGACATGGGTTCTCATATTGGTTTTGGCATGCCTCATAGTCACTGTCATGAATCAGACCTTCACAATAATTCTGGGGAGCCCCTCTTCTAAGTTCCCAAAGTTCTAATGATTCTTTCCATACCAGCAACTAGCATGTCTTCCTCTTCCTTATCTTTGCATTTCCAGAATAAAGTACTTTGTAGATTGAAATAAACCCAGACTTCTCTACTCTGTTGTGTGAGCCTGAACCTGGGAATGGAAGGGGTCAATCCTTCAATCTCCTCAGTTTTGAACAACCTATTCCTTCCTTTTTGTTCCCTTAATCCTAGGAGTAGTAACTGCTTCCTGAAATTTTAAATATCTGGCTATGTCAGCATCCTCTCTTTACTCTTTCCATCTTCTAACAGTTGTGTAACCCATTCTTTGTATTAAATCCACTCTACTTCATATACCTAGCATGGTTTCTACTTTTTCTGATTGGGCTTTGACTGGTACAGAAAGTCAAAATAAATGTGTTTTTACCTCAACTGAACTTGAATTCTCTGTATGAAGCAGTTATGTGTAAAGATGTAGTTTGTGGGAGAGGAATGCTTTCTGTTTGGAGCTCTGTCAATATTTCACAGTTCCACCTTATGTGAACCACTTCACCTCTGTAGGTCTACATTTATTTATTTGCAGAATGAGATGTTAAACTAAATTACCTCTAGGGTTTTTTGTCTTAATATCCTATGATTCCGTGGTTTATTCATTTCAGCCTCATTCCAAATTTCACGTGAGCAATCTACTACAGGTTCTGACTTTCGTCTTTAGCTGATGTCTTCCTAGTCATTTTGGAAAGTTCCTCTTCTCTCTCACAGACATTGCTTTCCTTTCCCAGAACAACCTCCAAGTAATCTAATTCCCATTGTCAGCTCTTGGTTAGACTGATTTTCCCAAGAAGAATTTAACCATCTCTGAAAAAAATCACCCATTTCTTTCTAAGGGAGCTTAAGCATGGGCTTGTCTCATGTCTGGGCTCAATGAATTCCTAGGCTTTTCTCCAAATCCATGAATTTTGTACTAAACCACTCTCTCTCTTAGTATGAAGTTGCATATTTATTTATTACTGCTGGCAGGTAAATATTCTGTCTGCACCCTCTTCCTGATGTGGAGCAACAATAATGATAGTAGGAATAATAGACTAAATTCATACCAGATGCCTACATGCAAGTTGAGATGAATGATTGTGGATAAGGATCTGTCATCACCTACTCACAAGCATATCTAGCTGGTATCTGAGGCATAATTTATATGGGATTGTTTCCAAGACATGACAATGGAATGTTGATTTTTCTGGTGTCTCATTCGGATCTCTCAAAAAGTTTTAGGTGAACTCCATCTGCTGTCGGAAGTGATGAATGAGGAATTGCATGTATTCACTAAGAACTTTCATTTTCTCATCTCTAGGCTGACTTCCTATACCACTGCTAGCCCTTTGCAGGTTCTTCAAGACCTATTGACAACTTATGAAACCTGTGAGGGATTGGGTGGAGTGCGTGTGAAGGGGCTTGAATTTGGATGCCAAATACTGAGAGGATTTTTATAGCTTTAGATCCATGAGAAGGACAATGTGTCATGTAAACCATGTCTGCCATCATTTTGGATGGAGATATGGGTACTCCACATTTACATTCTCACTTTCAAATTAGTTTCATTTCAAATCTCTCAGAGAACCTTTCTTCTGCAAGCAAAAGGCTTGGAATTCATTAACATCAAATACCGAAAAAGGTATTAATGGCAAAAGTGCATATTTGAGGGACTGGGAGTCATAGGACCCCTCAAGGGGAGAGAGACACAGTGGTTTGAGTACTGGGTTCCACTCTCAGGTCAAGACTTTGACAATATTGTTCAGTAGGTAAAATTTATCTTCTACTTGTTGGTCTTATTTTCCTTTCCTTAAAGTCTCTCATCTCTTTTCCTTCTCTCTCAATATGGTACACTCATTTTATTTACTTTTTAAAATTTCCTTTCAATAATGAATCTAATAAACTAATTTACATTGAGTTATGTAGTTCAGGTCAGACAATGTGTCCCTCATCATAGTCAGTTGAGATATAAGATAAGAAAGCATGATTGGAGGAAGTACCCACAGCAGTTTGCGTTTAAAAGAAAATGAACTCTTAAATGGAAGAAGTAAATAGGTCATTGCAGAAGTAAAGATGTCAGTGAATTGGTCAGGAGCCTTTTTAAAATCTCATTATCAGGAGTGCAAGGGTAACTCAGTGGTAGATTTCTCTCCTGCCAGGCAGGAGACCTGGATTGGATTTCCGGTCCATGCACTTCCCAAAACCCAAACATACAAGCAAAACAAACAAACAAAAAACAAAAATTCAACAAGTGATGCTGCAATAACAGGACACATGCAAAAATAATGAAATGTGACCTTGCCATACAGCATACAAAAAAAATAAAAACAAAACCCAATAGCAAGCCTCATTATCATTCTACTGTGGTGACTACCTATTCATGGTTAACGTTACCTAGCTCTGAAAACACCAGCTAGAAACATCAGAATGAACATCTTCAACCCTAGGAACTTGGTCTTTTGGGTGATCTTCACCCTGGTTTGACATTTTGAGAATGTTCTTCTTCAATAGGGTAGAGGTGGTCCACTTTTACATGGAAAAGTCATTGGTCTCATTGCATATGTAACTAATATGCTAAACAGGTTCAAAATGTAATATAATCAAACAAGTTTATTTTTTATCTCTCAATGGCATCTTCAAAATATATTTTGTGGAGCGATCTTTTTGCCATTGGATGAAAACTTTGCAGGTCCCTTCATTTTTAAAAAAAATTTTTATTAATTAAAAAAAATTACAGAAACACAAACATTCCCAATATGTGATCATTCCATTCTACATATATAATCAGTAATTCACAATATCATCACATAGCTGCAGATTAATCATCCTGAAAGTCCCTTCATTTTTTAAGTCATTTATAATTAATAGACATCCCCACATAACCTCAAGTCATTGAAACCTTTCAATTCAGTAATCATACTGTTCTGGAAAAGATGTTGATCAAAATTATGGAGTTTATTTAAAGTGAAATTATGTCCATATTTGGAACTTAGGGGAAGACTTGGCTTCCTGAAAGTCTTCAAGTGGTTCCATAGAAGTCCCTTTCAGTGGGCATTAGGTAAAGAAGATAATAACACTTCCCTCTCCCACTTGGGGAATCAGGGACTTGGAGAATCATAAAAACTCTTTCCAAAGAAGCATCTCCATTCTCTTCATGCTATGTCCCATTTTTATAATCATGATATTGTTGAAGGGGTCAAGAATCATGGAGCTGGTTCTTCATCATTTCCTTTGTAAATTACGCATGTAAGTATTTGCCTCACAGTTACATTGATAACATTTATCTATCCTGGAGACACTTAGGTTGAAATTAAGACAGAAAGAGTCCTTGCAATGGTTTGAAGCTGTTTGTACCCTAGAAAAGTATGTTCTTAAAGTCAATTCACTTAGGGGGTCTTAATTCTTTTACTGGAGTCCTTTATAAAAGAATGAAATTCAGACAAAGATACAGAAAGCCACAGAACAAGAAGCTGGAAGCAATGAAACCTGGAAAAGAAGGGAGAGACCACTAGATGCCTCCATGTTCCTTGCCATGTAACAGAGCACTCCAGGATCACCAACAGGCAAGTTTCAGGAAGAAGGTATCATCTTGATGATGTCTTGATTTAGACATTGTAATAACTTCAGAACTGTAAGCTTGTGAGCTAATAAATTCCCATTACTAAAGCTGACTAGTTTTATGGTATCCGATTTGAGCAGTTTAGCAAACTAGAACAGTCTTATTTTAAAATCTTCTTATATCAATAAGCCCAGATTGCCTCTGGTGGTTTTAATTTGAAAGTTGGGATTGGGTAAGAGCCTGCTGATGAGAAATGTTAGGTGTTCTCTATCTTGTAGCCACAAAAACAGGAGTGATATTTCATGACAAATAATGAAAGCATGGATTAAGAAAGGTAATAACTGACTAGATATATTAGATATTATAGATACTTGTGTTTACTGCTAAATTGAACTTTCATTTCTGCTTTAAAGATCCATGGGGCAGACTGCAAAGTCTATATAATCACAGGGCATGTTTCTATAAGCCTTATTCTTACTTCCTGGAAAGCCAAATGATTACCTTCTGAGATTTCCTCTCATTCCTAAGAGAGATTCTCCACACTCACTTCCTTCTTTGGCGTTTTGAGACTCAGGGAAAATAGCATATCACTCAGAGAAACATGAGAGCTATTTTAGTTATGATCCTACAGACAGGAGGGTAAGGCACAGACACTTCCCACTTTGCAAGTAAATAAAAAGAAGTACTAAAACTTGTTCCACTGAAAATCATCCCACCAGTGCTTTGTGTCACCAGCCCACACCTCATTACATTCCATATCAACATAAGCATATTACTGTTCTATTTTATTGTTTCTATCACAGGGGTGTTGGTGTTGGCTGAAGGCAAAACAATCATTACAACTGACAGTAAATAAAAATGCAATGTAGTAGCATAACTGCCATATTCTTTCCTACTTGGTATTAGCCAAGATGAGAATTTCTCTTTCATTCCTCCCTATCTCATCTTTTACCTTTGCAAAGGGACCATTGTATTAATCAGTGTTCTGTAGAAAAACAGAACCAGTGGGAGAGATCTGTAAATATGAGATTTATAAAGGTGTCTCACACAATCATGGGAATGGAAGAGTCCAAAATCCATAGGACAGGCTGTGAAGCTTATGGCTCTGATGAACGTTCTGGACAAACCTCACAGGACAGGCAGTGAAAGAGTTTCTCTTCTTCCCTAAAAGTCTTCAACTGGTTGGATTAGCTCATTCTGGGAATCATGCCTAAGTTGATCACAGATGTAATCAGCCACAGATGCAATCAACTGGCTGATGATTTAATACACCAGACTTCTGGCTCATCAACCAGTCATGAAATTTCCTTGCAGCAATGGTCAGGCCAGTGCTTGCCTGACCAGACAACTGGGCATTATCACTCAGCCAAGCTGACACTAAAAACTAATCATCACAATCAATTTCTAGAGTTCTGTAAATATGTGACATGACTTTGAGGGTTTCATGAAATTTATTACAACTTCTTTGTGCTGTTTCACATGTCTGTTGATAAAATTTTTTAATTAAACTTAGTCTAGAGGGACTAATACAGCTAATCCACCATTAGCTTGAGCTAAATTGTGCAGAAACCTGAATTTACACTCTTATTAGGCAGATGACTTAATAAAGTTCTATTTTGTTGATAGTGTTCAGCTTTGTCATTGACTTTTATTACCAGGCACTCTCCTGTATAATAAGAGGTTTTAAAAAGCAGCTACATTTGCTTTTTATAAGCCACTAAGTTTGGATATGGTGTTCTAGTTTACTAGCTGCTAGAATGCAATATATGCAGAAACAAAACGGCTTTTAAAAAGGGAAATTTAATAAGTTGCAAGCTTACAGTTCTAAGGCTGTGAAAATGTCCCAATTAAAACAAACCTATATAAATGTCCAAATTAAGGCACCAAAAGAGGTTACCTTTATGCCAGATGTAATTTCAGCCCCGTTCCTCTAGCTCTCTGCCTAGCAACATATTCAAGCTATTCCATTGGACCTTTCTGCTCTCAGCTCACCCAATCCCTCGCTGCCACCCCTTAGCCTCCTCACCAATCACGCAGCGTGCCTCCCCCGGCCCCCCCCTATTTCTGCCACACCACTATATAAAGCTCTGTACTTCCTCTAATAAATGTTCTGGTGTGCACGCCTTGCCAGCTCCTCCAGTTCCCGCGAGTCGTTCTTCGTCTCATGCATCCTCCAGACCTTCGAGCCCCCGGGACCGGTCGGCTACCGAGTTCCCCCGTCTCACTGCGAGGAAGACCCCAGGTGGGAGCTAGAGAAAGCTCCTGCAATTGGCGCCCGAACAGGGACTTCCCCGCCGCTCGTCTTCTCTCCAGCCCTGTTCGCCACGCTCGACAGGTAAGAGCCCCCGCCATTGGCAATGGCCCCCGTCTTCTCTTTCTCGGTGCTCACCACACTTAAACCCGGCAACCGGCCCTAATAGCTGCCTAATAGCCTCACCCCGTCTTCACCCCGTCTCCTATATTTTTCTCCCTAAAGAAGAGAATGGGCAACCACATCATGGCACGCCAAGCACCCCAAGTTCGCACATTAGCTGCCCTCCTGGACACCCATAAATGTAAGGTGTCTGTTCGCCAACCTCCTATTGCCATTTAACCCGTGGCTTGCCACATGTCACCTGTGGGACCCACAAACCTATGATCGTCTAATCGATTGGGTCACCCAAGCTATGCAAAACAAAAATAAGCGCTCCCCCCACCCCGGGTCTCTTACCTACACTCATCACTCACTGTTCGTTCCTGCCTTCAAGTCTCGCGGCCCCTGTCCCACTGCGCCCCGTGGGAGGCCTTGTCTGTGCAGCACCCCCATAACGCAGAAGACTTTCCCATAAACTCCGATTCGGATACTGAGTCCTTGTTTGAGCAACTAAACAATGCGCTCGAACTCAACCCCCCTAAACTAAACAATATCAAGGCCAATCAAGATGGCGCACTTCCGCCTTCTTGTTCAAACGAAGAAACGGGCAAACTTCCTCTTTCTCCTCCAGAAGAAAACAGGAAGTGCCTCTACCTCTCCCTCCCGCCATCTAGCCCGCCACTTCCTCCTTCTTCAACGGACAAAAACAGGAAGTGCCCTTCCCCCGCCCTCACTGGGGAAAGCCCCTGGCCGCCATTTTGCATCACTGCCCCGCCCTGTCTGCCATCTTATGATCCCACTGCCCCACCCCGTCCGCCATCTTGTAATGGCACCACGCCCATTAACCCAGCCCCTTGGCTGTCCGCTACGCCGGCAGCGATCTCGGCTGACCCCTGGCACCCCCCCGGCAATTCTGCCTGCAATATAAGCCCCAACCCCTCTCTCACACTAACCCCTTCGTGCACGTGCTGCCTCCTCTCCAGCAACCAGTTTCTTGTTTCCCCTTAAACATCCAGGCCACTCCCCAACACCCTCTCCCATGGTACCCCTTTGATGCCAGTGAAGTCAAATGGCTTCGCAAAGCCATAAAGGAGGACGGCCCCACCAGCCCGTATGCCACCCACCTCATAGAAGAGCTATCGCAACAATTATGTACCCCCTTTTGACTGGCTCTCGCTGGCGCGGGCCATTCTCACCCCCGGTCAATACATCGACTGGCGGGCTCACTTTCAATTAGAAATAGAAAAGCAAACTATCACCAACCAGGCCTCCAGAATTAATATCCCAACAGATGCCAACACCGGGACAGGCCCCTACACCCTCCCCACACAATACGTGCACGCCCCAGCAGGCTTCTGGCTCCAGTTAAGGAAATTAGCTTTACGAGCCTTCCGTACGTGCCCTGCTGCTAAGCCCGAAAAATTTACCAAACTCACTCAAAGTAAAGAGGAGGATTTCGCCTCCTTCATCTCTCGAGTCACTGACACCTGCGAGCGAAAAGTAACTGGCGAGCAAGCTCAAATGGCGCTTGCCAAAGAGCTCATTTTTGAAGAGGCAAACCCCCCTTGCACACAAGCACTCATTCCAGTAGAGGAGAAGGGGCTGCATGATTGGGTCCTAGCATGCGATAACATTGACTTCCAAACCTCCTCCTTAGCCCAGGCCATCGCCACCTCCATGTCTCTCACCTCAGGCTGTTTTTAGTGTGGCAAAACCGGCCATTTTGCAAAAGAATGTCCAACTATAGACCCCCCCTTGTGCGGGCCCTCGCGCAAGCCTCCTACACCCTGCCCTTGCTGTAATAAGGGCTATCACTGGGCTCGAGACTGCCACTATGCTAACAGAGCGCAGCCTTTAAACTCCAGGAGGGGCATGCCTCAGCCCCGCCCCCAAGAGGTGCAGGCCCAAACCAAGCAGGGTCCCAAGCCATAATGTGGGCAGTTCCCATTACACCTCACAAACCCGCCCGCATGCTTAAAATAAATCAGCAGTGGTATACAGGCACTATTGACTCTGGCACTGAAATATTGTGCCTACTGGTGCACCTAATGACTCAGTGAAAGGTGGAGGAGGGCCCCTCCGTCATCAGAGCCATGGGCTCCGCCCCCTCTCTACACGCCACTTGCCCCTTAACATGGGAAGATGATGAAGGCCGTTCAGGCACCTTTCGGTCCCTCTTCTTAACTACTATTAACCAAATCCTATGGGGCTGAGACATTCTATCAGCTGCGGGGGCAATAATTACCACTCAGCCCCCCAATAATTTGTGCCACTGCTCGCTTAATACCTCCAGCACCCACTCCTCTTCAATGGGACACAGAGGAGCCCATCTGGGTGGAGTAGTGGCCTTTACCCTCCCATAAATTAGAAATACTTAAAACCCTCGTCTTAGAGCAGTTAGACTCTGATCACATTGAGCCTTCCACTAGCCCCTAATTAAAATTCAAATACAAAAGGAGAAGACTAACAGCCCTCAAGCACCCCCTAGCGACCTTGTCACAGCTACTCTCATTCATCTAAATCTTCTCACATTCGATCAAGAGGGCCTATCTCCCCTACATAAACACTGGGGACCCTCTCACAGGCCCACTCCAGCCTCGCTGGTTCACTGGCATGACCCAGCCACCAATACGTGGCAAGGGCCCACCCCTCTCCTTGCCCAGGGGCGCGGTTTTGCTTTTGTCTTCCAGAGAATGGACCGCAGCCAATCTGGATCCCCGGAAGGAACATCCGTCCGGCCACAGCGACCAAGCAGACGCCACTGATGCAGAATGCGAGCCCTGAAGAAGAAGTTGGAAAAAAATGCACCTTGAACAGCCCTCAGAAAAGAAAAATTCACAACCGTCACTGCCGTCATCGACCACCAGATGCCTGCGCCATCGGGCAAGGTGCCTGGTTTGGCAAATGACGCAAGCAGTCCTTGAAGAAGATGACCCGGAAAATAGCCCTCAAGCTCAAAAAAGGCAACTCCTCCGCCTATATGACAGAGCTCGAGAGCGTTGCGGTAACCCCTCCCCTAGATTAAAGCAAATTCTTCTAATAATGCTTACGCTTCTCCCCACAGCATCTGCAGCAGCACCCAGAGAACTTTGGGCAGCAGTGCAGAACCCCCCTGGAGTCCTTTTCATCATCCCCAATAGCCCCCTTTTTCCCTCATTACAGCTTAACGACTGCTCACTCTGCCTCCCTTGTAACCCCTATCTTCTGCCCAGTCAAGCCCCACTTAATGTCTCTCTTTCTCCACCCCACTCAGCGCTTCTTTTCATTCTCAAGCACGAGGACTCCCAGGTGGATATCTGACCTCCTTCCTTCCCTAACTGTCTTTTTTTACAGGAAATTACCATTGTGGACTACGTCAAAAACAAAACGTGTAATTCCAAAACGTGTCGAACGTGTACTTATAAAACGTGTCCTTACTCCTGCTATTTAGCCTACACCCTTGATGCTACTTGGTGGTACCCGGAAAACCTCACGGCTAAACACCCATCACTGCCACACCAAAATTTTGCCATGCGCAAGCACGCCATTCCACCAACTAATCCCTGACCTATACCCCACTGGACTAAAACGACCACATTCGATTCCCTCCCACTTAGGCATTTCACCTGGTATCACTGTCACTACCCTCTCCCCTATAATCAAAATCCTTCCTTCTCCCTCTATTCTCCATATGCTGCTAACGAATCGGATCTTGCAGGTTTCGGCTTACCCGCATTTGTTGACAACTACTTACGTGGCAAATATGCCTGCCTCGACCTCCGCCCCCTCTCCGGCGTCAAGCCTCTCAGATTAGGTACCGCCTATGCCACCCCTACTTGTGCCCGGAAAAACAGGAAGCAACCGAGTGGCCCAATCTATAACCCCTTGCTTATATCTGCTATCAACATCTCCGCTGCAGTTCATCTCGCCCCGCCCTTCTTCTTCTATCTTTGCCCCAACATTACTCTCCTTCAAAACTGTGTTCTCGCTAACTTCTGGAACGTTTCATATCCTTATGCATTTATTGTGTTGCAACCTCGTCTGATATGGATCCCCCTGAATGCCTCCACCTGGGTAGCCCCGCAACTCCCCTACCCTTTCAGAACCGAAGAGCTGTCCTCATTCTTCCGCCGCAAGTGAGACTTCGGGATTTCTGCCGCGATCGCTGCCGCTGTCGTTGCATCTCTAGCCACCGCTACTACAGCTGCTGTCGCCCTCACCCGAACCTCCACCACCGCGGAAGTCATCAACAACCTCACTCATACCACTGCCGGTGCACTCGGCAATCAAGAAGACCTAAACCTTCTAATGTACCACTCCATCTTCAATCTACAGCAGCAGATGGACCTAATTCCCCAAGACATCGAAGACTTCTATGACATAGCTTCTTCCACGTGTGATGGACGATACCCCTTTTCCAGCCTCTGTGTTACCCCTGTCCTTGTTAATCACTCCCAACCCCGCCTCACTTTGCGTGACTGGATCTTTACGGCTTATAATAGATCTTTCTGGAAGCATACCCACCAACTCCAAGCTCACATACTTGCTCTAGAAAAAACAATTATCCCTAAAGTCTCTGCCTCCATTCTCTCTGACCTAACGAAAAAATTCTCTTCTTTCTTCAAACCCTCTAACCTCATCTTCTATGGACTCCTATTACTTGCCTTCATTGTCATTCTTATTATATTCAAATGCATCTATAGACAACTCTCCCACCATAGACAACAAACTAAACTTCTTGCTCTAGCAGCTCTCGAACTTCAAAACCGCTTTGCAGATGCAGGCCATCACCAACAGGCACAGGTATGGTTAGCGAGTGTTGCCCACCCTAAGGACCGATCACCCTTTGGGAGCGTGGCTCATGCACATGCTGGCTCATCCGCATGAGCCCCACGGGTGCCCGCGGGCCTCCTGCACCTGCAGCCGGCCTCGCCTCTCCCATTTTTCTTTTTTACTCTCTCTTCCTCTCCTATTAAACAAAAGGGAGGAATTGCCGGATGTAATTTCGGCCCCGTTCCTCTAGCTCTCTGCCTAGCAACATATTCAAGCTATTCCATTGGACCTTTCTGCTCTCAGCTCACCCAATCCCTCACTGCCACCCCTTAGCCTCCTCACCAATCATGCAGCGTGCCTCCCCTGCCCCCCCCATTTCCACCACACCACTATATAAAGCTCTGAACTTCCTCTAATAAACATTCTGGTGCGCATGCCTTGACAGCTCCTTCAGTTCCCGTGAGTTGTTCTTCGTCTCGCATGCCCTCCAGACCTTCAAGCCCCCGGGACCGGTCGGCTACCGAGTTACCCCGTCTCGCTGCAAGGAAGACCCCAGGCGGGAGCTAGGGAAAGCTCCTGCACCTTTACTCAAGAAAGGCCAATGAAGCTCAGGGTTTCTTTCTCAACTGAAGGGGCACATGGAATACAAGGCGATGTCTGCTAGTTTTCTCTCCAGGCTTCTTGTTTCATGAAGCTCCCCTGGGAGCATTTTCCTTCTTCATCTCTAAAGGTCTCTGCTTATGTGGGCTGTACTCATAGCTCTTGTCATTCTGAAGCTTTCTCCAAGATGCTTCAGCTTTTAAAGGATTCCAGTAAGCTAATCAAGACCCACCCAGAATGGGTGGAGTCACATTTCCCTGTAATTAATACCCACAATTGGATGAGTTGCATCTCCATGGAGATAACCTAAACAAGTTTCCAATTTATAGTACTGAATAGAGATGAAAAGAAACAGTTGCCTCCACAGGATGGGATTAGGATTAAGGCAGGCTTTTCTGGGGTTCATAAATCCTTTCAAACCAGCACAGAGGGTAATTTGCTATGCAGCAATAGTAACTAATACCTCTCTGAGCCAAGGAATAATTTCTACATGTCTCTGAGATGTTTAAAATTAGGGTATAGTGATAAAATGGAGGAAAAGATGTTCACTGCAAGCAATAGATGGTTGATTCTTTTAGGAAGAGAAGTGGTTAGCAAAAGTGAAATCCTTGGGAAAACAGCAAACTTCAATAAAAAGAGTGGGGGACACCCAAACCGTGTACCACCCACACCCGACCCCACCCCAAAAAACTATGGAGAAATTTTCCAATGAAGGTAACTAAAACTATTGAAGAAGGGTACTGTTAATAAGCAGTGTTAGATATCTATAGACAAAGATGTAAGGGAAGTAGAAGACACTATGAAAGCATCCTTTCCTAGAATTTACCCTGAACAGACTCTTAGGGGAATTCACACCCACAGATATGGCAGTAAATATTTTCAAAATGGAAAAGTTTACTTTAACCCACTTTGAATATCCTAGCTGGAATGAGGAGGGTCTATATTTGCTGCAACATCTCTGGTGGTTTTCCTATATCCTGCCTATTTATAAATAGGTCCTATGTTAATGTCTTCTTGAATTGCTTAATTTGAGAATATCATCTCTTTTGTGATGGAAGGGTCCTTAGAGGTCACCCTAAACCACACAGTGTGGGCCCATTATGTTCAAAGAACAAATGGGTCTTATAATGAGCAAGGCCACATCATCATTTTCCTTTGTGGCTCCAGCAAATTATCCAGCCCACAGTAGCTAGTCAATACACGTCTAATAAATTTTTGAGAAACAACAACAGAGGAGGTGGAATAAAAAAATGTAATAGGGGAAGAGAGAGGAAGAGAAAATACATTCATTGTAAGGCTGGATTTAGTCTGAATCTAAAGTGTAATGCACATTGTGTCCAAAATTATGGAGTTTGGGAATAGGATAGAAAGTTCATATATTCAGATTCTTCTCAGGTAAAACTTGACCTGTGGTATATATAGAAAGAGGGTAAGTTTTGTATTTAAGATCTAAGACTTTAAAATCAGGAGGACCTAGCTGAACCATTATTCTCTCTCTGCAGTTTTATAAACTTAAGAAACTCTTTTCAACTTTTGTAACCTCAGTTTTCTCATCTATCAAATGGGGATAATAATATCTACCTCTAAGTGTTGTCAGAAGATTTAAAGAGATCATGTCTGTAAAGCCCTTGGCATAGGGTCAGACACTGGTACAGAACTCAATAAGGGAAAGAATTTCATTTTGTGTTTTTTTTTTTTGAGGCATTATGATTTCCCAGAAGACATGCAAAGTTAAAAATTAAATCAATACAAAAGCTTAAGACAATGCATGCTTTGGATGATCTTCTGCACTCATTTCACAATATAATTATGATACTTGAAATATGCTAGTCTTTTCTTAGTCCCATATACTTGCCATGGTCACTCAGCTAATAATCATGTGTTGAGCATTCCCATCCTGCCCTCTTGGCTAGGCCAAATATGCTTCTGCCTCAGGGCCTTTGCACTTACTGCTCTCCCTGACTCAAGAGCACTTGTCTCAGCTCTTCACATCTCTGTGACTTATTTTATTCAAGCAAATAAAACTAGATGAATAGAACCTTTTCACAGAGCTCTTCCCCTTACTCACTATCTGCTATGTAGACGTAACTACTTATTTTCCTCATTACTGTGGATAGCCAGGGCTTGGCTTTATTTGCTAGTGCATAAAATAGTGCCTGTCACCTAAATTCTAGGAGTTACACTGCTAAAAGTAAATGATGTTGCAACCTGTTACAGTCTACCTACCTGCATTTGCCCATTTTATTCTCCTTACCCAGACTATCCTTATTCCATATTTCTAAATCATATCCATCTCTCAACTCTTAGCTTAAGTCCCATCATTTCCAAAAAGACTTGGTCAGTCAGTTGCAATACATCAATCTATCCTTCTCTGACATTCTGTAAGGCAGATCCTTTTTCATGAAAAATAGTTGATTCTATTTAATGAGACATAATTTGTGATTTATTTCCTAAGGTTAGGAAAGAATTTATGCTTTATTAGAAGCAATATCTACTAAACTTCTTTAAACCAATAGCTTTGTGGATAGCAAAAATGCCTATAAGCTCACCTGTGTTAGCATCTTTCTTCCTCTTAGAGATTCTTGCCTTGGCTCATCAGAAGTGGGACACAGTAACTGGCCAGGTCAATCTTAACCTGGCTCCCTTAATTGGGTAGAAGTCATTCCATGTGAATGGTCTGTCCAGTCAAAATAAATCTGTTCAGCTCTTGAGATAAATCCATTAGCTTTCTGATTAGACAGGGAAAGAGTATTTAAGGAGTCATCATTCTATTTCAGTCCCTGAAGAACTTTGAAATTACTTAGTCATCATGCAATGAGAGATGAAGAGGACATGAGGCATTGTCCAAGACCCATTTAGTGGATGGAAAATTGGCTCTAGGATCAGATTATCTGGATTCATGTACTGCCTTAGTTTCTTACAAACTCTGGGTTCTTGAGCAAATTGTTTAATCTTCCTGAAAAATGGGAATAATACTTGGTCAACTGACCACATGGGGATATTCTCAGGATCATTTGGCCTACTGCATATGAAATGGCTTCATAAGCTATAGTGAGATTTACTCAAGTGTAACTTACTCTGACTCTTGTGCCCAACTGCTCATGGGGACCTTGGACCTAAAACTTTAGCAGTCTCTTCCAAGTTCTTCTGGGAAACCTCTTGGGGCATTTCATGTGTACTTGGGAACAAGTTCATTTTCACCATATCTGGGTTTCTTCACCCTCCTCCTCACAGCTCTCTCAGGCATGGGTATGAGAGTTGCAGTGCCAGACCCAGCAAACTTTGAGCAATGGGTGCTGCTCCTCTTCTGGGGTCAGAAGCTTTCTACTGGATCCACCTGAGTCCTCAGAAAGCCAAAGCTGCAGAGTCCCCTGCAACAAACGAGGGGAGGACTACTCTTTCCCTTTTGACACCTGAATAGAGAGATTTCAAGTTATGTTACCTACGTCTCCATGCATTATAGAGTGCATTGAACCAACTTTTTTTCTTAACCTTGCATTTTGAGATATGGATCTGGTACAGATTCCAAACACGCCATGGTGTGCACAGAATTTCTGATTCAGATTACTGAGAGGCAAAGCTTCCTTTTTGGGTTAATCTATCTGTTCTTCCCTTGGGATATGTTTACTTTCCTCTATCACACTGCCAATATACTTTGTAATATTTTCCCATTGGCTCCCCAGGCATCCGTGGTGTACCAAAGAGGAGAGGTGATACTCAGCCCCAGGGAGATGAGTATTTTGTCATGCATGTTGTTGAGAAATGCCTGCACAAGGCAATAATTAAATCAGACTGACTTTGGGTGGGTATTACTGTTGTTAAATGCTCTACAACAGTCTAGCCCTTTATTGCCAGCTCCCAGGGTATGTTGGTTGTTTACACTGTCCTGCCCTTGATAAGCCCCTGCCACAATTATCTCAGCTCAGGCGTTGAAACTGCATAAATTATTTCCCAGGAGATACCTCAATTTGTGTGCAAATAGAATTCCACCATACCTCATGCACAAATGAGCAAACATGCCCAGATAGGCTCTTTAAGAAAAATTATCCCAAACTTAGATATGATGGCAAGAGAATACAATACAGCATTTCAAAGACATACTAGGGCATTATTTAACAAGTCCAAGCAAGAATTATTTAACTATCTATGGAAATACACCTTTTATCACTCTGCTATGTATTATTTATTTAAGGCTCAGGCTCTGTGAAGTTATGCATTAGCTTCTAGGTCTTGTCTAATAAATAGACAAATAATTTTTGTCTGGTAAAAATGGTAACCCCTCTAAGATATCAGTTTTTTTAAATCTAACCTAGCAATCTTACTCTAAATGCCTTTTCTAAATGCCTGTATATATCCAGTTCATCAAAATTTGCTTTGTTTATTTTATTAGAAAAGTTTCAGTTTTGCAGAAAAACTATGCATAAGATGTATAAAATACAGAGTTCTTGTATACCATTCCATGATCAACACTTTGCATTAATGTGGTACATTTGATATAATTCTTGAAATAACATTTTTGTAATTGTACTATTAGCTACAGTTCATTGTTGGCAATAGGGTTCACTGTTTTTGTTGTATAATCCTATGTTGTTGTTTTTTTAATTTTATTCTTGTAATATTTGTATGACCTAAAATTTCTCCTTTTATCCACATTCATAGCTATAATTAATTATTAATTACTAATTACTTTCACAATGTTGTGTCACCATCACCACCAACTACCATAAAACTTTATAATCAACCCAAATAGAAACTCTATACAGTTTACATGCTAACACCCCATTGTCTATCCCACCCCGGCTCCTGGTACACTATGTTCTAAGCTCTGACTCTAGTTTAATCAAATTTACCACCTTATTGGTTCACAATTCATAAATTAATCAATCTTCTTTTATTTTGCATGGGCAGGCACTGGGAATTGAACCTAGGTTTCAAGCTTGGCAGGCTAGAACTCTGCCTGCTGAATCACCATTGCCTGACCAAAATCATCTTCTCTTCTTGTATTTTTGGGTGCATGGCCCAGGAAGTGAACCTGGGTCTCCCACATGAAAGGTGAGCATTCTACCACTGAGCCACCCGTGCACCAGCTTAATCAATGTTTTACACCAATCAAAATGTATCAAGGAGCAGTAGAAGATATGGCTCATGGTGCATACCAGTTTTAACGGAGTGTTGCTTGTTTCCATGAGAAATGGTAGAGAAGAATAGGTGCCAACTGCGGTTTTCTTAATGCTCTGAAGTATGGTTGATGAAGACATTGATATTTCTTCTTTTGAGTGCATTTCTATGTTTTCTCCTCTCCTCACTCCTGCCTTAGTCAATCTTCCTTTACTCAATGCTTTATACTTCTCTATTCAACTTGAGAAAAAGGGATCAAGAGAGATGGAGAAGGCAAGTTTTGCTCTAATACATGTATAAAAGCATTTAAAAAGAAGCTGTCAAGTAGAATGTATAGTAAAATGCCCTCCATTGGCACTGAATCTTTGCAGCACAATGAAAGTTAATTTCTGGGCAGATGGCACCTTAACAGAGAAGAGACAAGAGCTCTCATTGGTTGAAAAGCAGAAAAGATCTTAAGTTGAAGGATTATGGCCCCCAAAATTCATCCTCTTTAGGACTTTTCCCAGGATTCCTGGGTCTGCAGCTTGGCTGTTTTTCAAAAATCTAAACACCAGGAGAATATGAGAAGGGATGGTGAATTCCCTATGTCACTTAAATTAAAAAAATTTTTTAAAATTTCAAAGTTGTAATTGATTCCATGGAATTGTATATTTGAAAGTATGTAAAAGGAGAAACTTTTTTTTGCATAGGCAGGCACTGGGAATCAAACCCAGGTCTCCAGCATGGCAGGTGAGAACTCTACCACTGAGCCACCACAGCCCACCCTAAAAGGGGAAATTTTAGGTCATATATACATTCCCAGAATAAAAATAATTTAAAAACACACAGAACAACTGTACAAAACAAAAATTGAATCTTAATGTAAACTATGGATTATAGTTAATAGCATAATTATGATAATGTTTTTTCAGTTGTAAAAAAGTACCATACTAGTGCAAAATACTAATAATAGGGAAAATTTTGTGTTTGTGTGTGTGTGGGAGGGTCGATACATGGGAACTCTGTACTTTTCTGTAAACCAAAAACTGCTCTAATTAAAAAAATATAAAAATAAGTCAATTACTGATTCTGGACAGAGATTAGAAACAAACAGACAAACTATCCCATATTTCAAAGTTGGTCATAGCTGTGTCCATTTCCAGATGTTGGTTGTTAAGTATGTTAAGATAGAGGGTTTGGCAAAGATCTTTAGCCATTAGATATCAGATGTTAAAGTGAGTGGCAAATGGACCACCCTGTAGGAATTTCAAAGAGAAACAAAAGGCAATTACTTTCCTAACCTTCATTAAGAATATAAAAGAATCTACATAGGTAGAGATCAAGGGAGGATTTGTGAGGTAGATTTCTTTGAAGACAGCTGTGCTGTGATCTCTATCCACCATTACTTCCCCAAGAGAAGGGGTGCCTCCCTTTGAGAAGGAGAGATTTTTTTTTTTTTAAAGGAAAGACAGAGAGAAGGAAGGAAGGATAGAAGGAAGAAAGGGAAACATCTTTTAAACATTTTCTTGTTTTATTGTATTTTGTTTCTCCGTTTTTGTTACATGGGCTGGGGCCGGGAATCGAACCGAGGTCCTCCGGCATAGCAGGCAAGCACTTTTGCCCGCTGAGCCACCGCGGCCCGCCCAAGAAGGAGAGATTTTTTAAAACTTTTTTTATTGTATAATATAGCATATATACAAAGCAAAGGAAGAAGAAACAATAATTTTCAAGAGCATTTTTCAACACGTAATTACAGGACAGATCCCAGAGTTTGTCATGGTCTACATACCATCAACAAGAAGATCTTTTAGCAGAATTACTCTGAAGCCTTGTTTTATGTTCCTTGAACTTAGGTTCTTGGATGAAGAAGATTATATTATTATTTAAAAACAGCCAGTTCTTCCCTTTCCATCTCCATGGGTGTACTTCCCCTGTTCCTTGACTTGGTGCTCCAGCTTGTCACTTGCTTTGTTAAGGGGATATTAACAGAAGTGTTTCAAGCAGGGGTCTGGAGTGTTCTTACATGGTTGAGCATGCTCTCTTTGTGCCTCTGCCTCTTTGTCATGAGAGAAACAGGCCTGGCTAGTCCCCTGGTCCAAGAACGAGAGACACTTGGAATAGATCTGGATCCACAGGTTCGTGATGTGAAGCAGAGCCTCCCAGCTGCTGCAGCCTGAGACAGAGCTGCTCCTATCAACCCACAGATATGAGAATTAATTATTGTTATTTTAAGCCATTGAGATGTGGGGTGGTTTATTATGCAGCTTCATTGTGGTTGTAATAAACAGATATTGTTGGTAACCTTTTGATGGTAGAAAAAATGAGAGTTGCTTCTTGCTGCATTGGAATCACCACCCCTGCTTCCAGTCTGTTCAGAAAAAGACACGACATGTGGGTTTCCCATGGATCAAATACAAGCTCTGTTCTGGGAAGAGATTTGGCATGGGGATTGTGTCAAGCAAGACTGACAAATTCAGGCAGTTAAGAAACAGTGAGCCTTTGTTTGAATCATACAGTTTACTGCTAACACTGACAGCAAAAGCAAGACTGGTCAATTTGCCAGCTCTCTGATCTCTCATTCCACAGAACAGCACCAGAACAATAGGGGCCAGCAGACTGCAACAGAAATGGTGGAGGATTCTTTTTTATAGCCTGCAGCTGTACCGTGAGTGGGAGCAAGGTAGAATGCCTCATGCCTCATTAGAATCTGCAAGGCCATGAGCACCTATCTCAGGACAGCCTCCCAGCCTCCCAGGAAGACAGGGAGAGATGGCCTCACTGCACCTCCTTCCACACTGCATATTATCATTAGCCTTTCAGCTCAAAGAATGTTTGAACATGCTGCCACCAGAAGTATTTTCTGATTCCAAATTTGCAAGCAAATTTTCAAATGCCAAGATGAAATCTACTGCAAAGATAAAAAATGCTAATAGCTATCATTACTATTACAGAGATGATAAAAAATCTAAATATTACACCTTTTTAAGGCATAGACACAGATGCAAGTAATCATAATACAGAAAAAATGTTCCCTTTGCTTGTACAATATTTCTTGTGGAAAAGGCTTGCTTTGTAAGGCTACTGGTAGTAAAATCCCCTTGGGGTGAGAGTGCAGAAACAACAGCAAAGTTCTACAGAGACCATTTTGAGTTATGACTTAATGAGAAAAAATTTACTGCTGTTGGTGGAGATAATACAAATGCAAGTTCTAGTGAATATTTGTATAAAAGGGCAGATGATGTTCTGCAAAGTTGAAGCAAAGGCTAGATTATCCTATGGAAGGTGTTGGCTGTCCTTCCCATATTCTACACAATGCTGCTAAAACAGCATCCTTGCCCTTTCTATTGACATTGAAGTAGTTGTCTTGAAATTGTTCTCCTACTTTAGCATTAATATTTGTTATATATATGTATAGTTTGAACAGGGTGATTTAAGGATTGTTGTGATTTTGTTTGCATTTAGTATTCTTCGGTTGTCTTGCATTCAAAAACACAATGGCTCCCTTTAGCAAATGTAGTTGAGAAAGTTTTCAATATATTTCAGGTATGAAAATTGCACTTAAGTTCTGAAGGAAATACCTGCAAATTTTTGTTGACTTTTTAATATACTTTATTGAATGAACCTACTTATTTCTTACTTATAGTTCTCAATATCTATTTAGCAATAAGCTTATACAAATTGAAAGAAGAGCAAACCATGCTATTGAAGTACTCCATTGCCTAAAGAAACTTATTGCATGAGTTACAGAAATAATTAACAGAAAAATTTATCCCTTTAATGTCAAGGCTGTTCTTAAAAAGGGCCAAATTACTTATGAGTAGGAAGAGAAATTCTGACTTGAAGTAATCATTACAGTACTTGCAATGACTGCTTTTAGAAATTAAATTAAATTTCTAGATTAAATTAAATTAAATTCATTTAATTTATCCCTTGAAGAATTGGATTATTTTACAAAAATACTCTTCTAGCATGTATATTGTTGAAGAGGGATTAAAAAGGGATAATAATGCCCTTTTTAAAAAATATGTCTTTATTGAGAAATTTCCACACACATACAGTCCATACATGGTGTACAATCACTGGCTCACAATATCATCACATAGTTATGTATTCATCACCATGATCAATTTTAGAACACTTGTATCACTCCAGAAAAAAAAATTAAAAGAAAAAGAAAAAACTCATACATCCCATACCCTTTACTCTTTCCTCTCTTTGACTACTGGTATTTCAATCTGCTCAATTAGTAATGCTCTTTTTTATCAGTAGAAAATGTAAAAAACTGTCATCAAGAGATTCAGTGTAATCCTCAAGAATGGAAAAGCAAGGTATGCAATTAAAGATGGCACTATGTGTTTCAACAAATCAAATTGGAAGAGCAGTTCTTAAAGCAGTTAACTTTATGTGAGCAGATGCTCAGTATACCAATTCATGTGCTAATTTTGAGCATGGTTTCTCATTAATGAAGATTCAATGGACAAAAGAATGAAATAAGTCAGACGTGACCACTGCAGAAGCTACATTACAATGTAAATGGACTACAGACTGTAACTGCAAATAATTTTATAAGAAAATTCTATGAAAATAAATGACTGCTAATGAGAGCCAAATCATCAGGGAAATATAATTAAAGAATGAGGTATATAATTTGTATACTTAAAATTTATTTCAGATAAACAGGTAAGCTTTAATGTAATATGTCCCATGCAATCATTTTCTTTTATCCCAATATACAATGCATAGGTAATTAGAAATACTTCAAATTTACTTAGGTGTCCCATATTTTTATTTGCTAAATCTGGCAACCCTAGCTAGGGGTCAAGTGCAGGGTGACCTAGGATTCTCCTAAACTATCTAATTTACTGAGGAACAAATCTTTGGCACAAGACAGACCATGTACTAGAGAGGAAAATACCCCACTAATTACAGGGCATTCAAGTAGACCCTAGAACCCTAGAGTTTGCCTAGTCCAACAGAAATCTCTTCACAAAAATGGACTTTGGCCCTGCATCAACAGCATAACAGCTGGAAATATCCAATTAAGACAGCCAGTGCACTTGCTGTGTAAACTCTCTCAATGTTTAAGTCACAGTTTACATAAAAGGCACTCTGGAATTTTTGCTGAATATAGACAAGGCAACTTGGAGTCCTGGGAGATGCTTCCCTCAAAGAAGTGTGCCTTGAGGGTCTAGAAGTGTATAATTCATCTGCCCAAAGCTGGTCCATCTCTGGGGGCAGCTTCAAGACTCTCAGTTGCATTTTTTAGCATTTCTTAAGTAGCAACAGCACTTCCATTACCATAGACTTTCTTTAGAAGGTTAACTTCATTCATATAAATGTTCTCAAGGGTTTCTCCTTTTTTTCTAAGGAGACACTCAAGAAAAAAGTGTACATTTTCTGTTCTTGTCTTAAATTTATACCAAGAAGCATGTTACTGCATCCAGGCATGTGTATGGGGTTTAGCTAAATTCCAAGGCAGTCCTATTTTCTGCAGGTTACCTTAGGATGGCAGGAGGGTAGCAGGAGGGATTCACAGCAGAAATAAAGTAGGACTTCTGGTAGCAGAAAATGAGATGGCTACTGAAGAAGACCATAACTGTACCACTGAGCAGGAGTCTAGCAATTCAGCAGCATTCAGCTCCAAGAAGTGGAGTTCATGTTGTACTGGCATAAGAAAATAAAAGAGAAACAAACAAACAGAAAACAATGGAAAGGTTTGGTGGAAAGAGCTGTGGATTTAGGCTCCTGTGACTTTATGTTAAGAAAGACCTGTGTTCATCTTCCTAGAAAGACATTAGTCCTCTAAATCTGTTTCCTTTTCTGAAAAAAAGAAATGGGTGTGGGGCTGGTGCCTACCCCATTAAAGTCTTTTCAGTATTAGACACACAAGCAGTTCCCCAGTTAATGTTATTTGTCTCCCCCCTTCATTTAATAATGCCTCTAGACAGTCATTTGATCTTTGAAAATTTGTTGCATACTTACTAGTTACTCAATAGGTGCTGTCTGTACTCCAGTAGGTACTGAAGATACAATGAGGGTCCCAAACCCCACCATAAACAAAATCAAGCATGATTCTTGCCCTTATGTGAATTTTACTAGTAGAGGAGACAGACATTAATTAGACATCAAACATCAAATTATAACTTTGATACATGGGATGAGGGGGAGATTTTGATGTCATGAGAGTATATATTAGGGTTTCAATCAGCTTTCCCAAGGAAATTAAAATTCAACAGAAATCCAAAGGATGAGGTGGAGATAAGTGGACTAAGAAGAACCAGCATGTAAAAAGGTGGGAGGGAGCATGGGATATTACAGTAAATGAAAAAGGTATTAAAAAAACATTGGAGAGGGCTAGCGGTTGGATTAGTCTTATCTGTAAGGCTGAAGTAAATGACATCAGGACACTCCTATTAGCCCTAAAATTCAGTACCTCTAGCTTCATGTTCAACTACTATTTGTGGACTGACTCAGTGCATGGTAATGGATTGTGTTTTCTTTAATGGTCACTCAATTCAATTATTCATTGACCAAAGCTAGATCATAAACAATTATTTCAGTTTTCCTAATAACACATTAGCTTGACTACAGCAATAATTGGGAAAGCTGACCCAGTTCATTGATTTAGGGGGAAATGGACTTCCCATAGATGCAGGGCTTATTGTAACCTAATATGATTTGGTTAGAATCTAGTTGTAAATGGAACAATATGTTCATGACAAGCTAGTTTAGCTTTTAAATTTATGTCTTTATTTATGGTCTTCTAGTACTGAGCTCATGTTGACCTGACATGACCTGATATATTATGCATGGCTTTTAGGATCCTAGGCTATGTACAGATAACTCTCAAAGAGCCTTCATTGACAACACAAGTCTCCAGCATTTTGCAGAGGAAGATATTGTACTATATTTTGAGTGAACTGAAAAACATGAGAGATATTTTCTATCATGCTTATCTCCACAGCAGTTTGGCTTGATAGAACAAGCCTGAGATTTGGAACCAGACAAACTGGGTGTTGAATCCATCCTTCACCATGAGTTCTGTAACTCTGGGCAAATGTGTGGTGTCTCAGGTTCCTCATCTGCAAAATGGGGGGTTATAATATCTATTTCTCAAGATTAAATGAGGTCAAATATACAACATACATTCAATGAATATTCATTGCTTTCCCTCCTCCTTTTACAAGTTTACATAAGGAGAAAACACAGACACAAATAACAGTTTCTGAGTGTAGAAAGGGGGTCCACAGCCAGAGTTCAGTGGAAAGGGCATTAGGGCAGGGCTCAAGAAGAAGAAGAGAGGGCTGTCTCTGGATTTGGAGCATTTATATCACTCAGAGATGGGGGTATCCATAGCAGTCACTATATGTGTCCATCGGACCCATCTGCAAAGGGGCTGGTGTGTTTGCAAATCATAGAATAACATAGGAACGAGTGTGCCAAAAGGATCCATGTGCAAAAAAGCACATCTGTTGCTCTCCTAGCACAAAAGCCCTACTCTGAACACACTTTTTTTTCAGCTCAAAAAATCCCAACACAAAAGACATGAGAGGAATTGATCTGTAAGGACTGGTGTGAAGTTGTACATTGGCTCTTTTAATAATGTCATCTCAAGAAAACCCAAAATACAAAAACAGAACTCATCTTCTGAGGAGGCCAGTTTCAGTTTTTCAAGATCCTATAGACAACTCAATAGGCAAGAGTATTCTGTCGGTGCTGAGTTGTGGCTGGCTGCAATCTCATGTTAAAATCATGATCCCATTTTTAGCAATAGAACTATTAATCTTCTATTGACTGTTAGATGGAAAGCCATAGGCAGTGAATAGCAGCTGGCCATGAGTGATGAAAATTTAAAAGGGCACAGTTGAGAGGCCTCGTGTGAAACCACACCAAAGCCCAGCCTTTGAGAATGAGATCCCTCATAGGCTGGCCAAGGCACATTAGGAGCTGGGGAGGTGGGCAGGGTGAGTGTGAGAAGACTGAAATTCACCTTTACTCATGTAATTCACTGCTTAAGCTCCCTGGAAGAGAAAGCCAAAAAATAAAATCTCTGAGCTCACAACAATTCAGACCAGCCTATAATCCATCTCTCTCCTTTCATGCCTAACATTTATCTTTGTCAACAGTAGCACAGCCAGTGGCAATGTGCCTGGAGGAAGATCTGGGGGCAGGTTGGTGAGATTCTCAATCAGTTTAGGGCTATGTTTACTCACAGAGCAGCTTTCTCAGTACCTGGGCCTGGGTTTAAGTTCTGTGCTAACTTAAAGAGTCATATTATTTAAGTGGAAGTTAGTCTTAAAGTTCCCAACACTTAAAATAAGGATAGCAGTAGCCAACTGGGTCAGCCACAGGGACATGGTAGCTTGAAGGATATAAAATGCTGCCAGATTTCTGAGCTCCCCAACAGCTTCTGGTGGCCTCCTGACCTGAATAAGAAATTTGGACTTGATGGAGATAGGAAATCTCCCCACCTCTCTCCCATAGGCCAAGTCAAGAGATCAATGAGAAAAAGCAAATTCTGATATGTACCCAGAAATTGTGTCCACATATGGGGCTGCAAAGAAGCAAGAGCCCTCCTTGAGAGAGAACCACAGAAACTGGCATCCTTGGTGCAGAACATTTTCCAGGTGATCCAAGAGTTACTTAATTTATCTACCCATTAGGGATTTCTTTTCTCAGATTTAAAATATATGTATTTACAAAAAGAAATCTCCATCATGAGATGAGGAGAAATTGGGGACCTCAATCTCCGCTGTTGGGAATGTAAAATGGGGGAGCCACTTTGAAGAATAGTTTGACAGTTCCCCCAAAAGTTAAACATAGTGTTACTATTTAATCCAGCAATTCCAGCCCTAGAATATCCCCAAGAGAATTGGAAACATGTGTCCACACAGAAACCTATATATGAATGTTCATAGCAGTATTATTCAAATAGCCCCAAAGTGGGAATGACCCAAATGTCCATCAACTGATGAATGTATAAACAAAATTCTATATCCATACAGTGGAAGATTATTCAGCAAGAAAAAGGACTGAAGTGCTGATGCATTCAACAACACAGATGAAATTTGAAAACATTATGCTGAGTGAAAAATGCCAGGCACAAAAGGCCATGTATTGTATGACTGCATTTTATGAAATGTCCAGTATGGGCAAGTCTGGAGAGAGAAAGCAGATCAGTGGTTGCCAGGGGATGGGGGATGTGGGAATAGGGAGTCATTGCTAATAGGCATAACAAAAAATCAAGGGTTTCCTGTTATGGTAAAGAAAATATTTTGGAATTAAATAAATAGTGGTAATGATTGCACAACCTTGTGAGTATACTAAAACAAATTAATTGCACAACTTTAAACCAGTGGATTGTGTGATATGTGAATTATATCTGAATTTAAAGAAAACAAAAGCTCCTTCAAAGTAAAAAAGCACTGTAGGAATTTTATAGCTAAGGAAGAGAATCTGGATTTGTGTTTGGAGATTCACATGCTTATTTTGGATATGGTAGAGTTTCCATTTTGAGAACTTTATGATGTCTTTAAAAGGATACCATTTTAAGAGGATAAAGTTGTGTCTCTTACACAACTTGTCAATTAATGGAGGAGTTAGTAAGATGTTACAATTGGTTCATGGGAGAATTCAAAGAACAAGGCATACATAGTCAATTAGGGATGATGAAAAGAACTTTCAAATAAATGCAAACCTGGTCTACCCAGAGGCCAATATTCAATTGCATTGCACAGGACACAATTCATTTGTATTTCTATGAATACAAATCATTTGCATTATGATCAGTTTTCTCCAAATTAAAAAACAATAGGATACTTCAAAGTCAATAAAAGGCAGAGAAAATCCAGAAGGGTGTTCTTGACAGGACATCCAATAATCAGAACTTTTTGTCCTTAAAGGACTGTATTGAGTGACCCCACAAATGAGATCCTTGTTCTGGTGTGAAGTGCCACAAAATGAGAAAAATAAATGTGGTCCATCAAGGGTCTAACTCATCTTTCTCTCTGTAGCTGCCATCTTTCCTTCTTTGCCATCTTTGGCAAGAGAGCAGACACTGCTGAATGGTTCTTCATGAAAGCAATTCTCAGTGGCTTTGGTAAGACAAAGTTTACCAAAGTCTGATATGTGTTTTTATTTCAGAGGCCTTAGCTGGTGGAAGTTACTATTTCTCCTACTCATTCCAACTCAGGAAACAACAGTCCCTTTTTTTCCTAATTCTCTGTACTTCCCAAGAGTTTGTGTGACAATAAAACCCTATCGGATAAGGGTGTTTATTAGCATAATTCAGTGGATCAAGGGGATATGGACAATGACAGATTTGTTGAGGGTCTATCAAGTGTCAGATGCTCCCAAACTAGATCTTATGATTCTAGGTAAGAGCTGAGGAAACTGAAGCTCAGAGAGGTTGAGAAACTTGCTCAAGGTAGCACAGATGGGAAGATCCACAGATGAAATTCAATCCTGGACTTCATTCCCAAAGCACAGAAATAGAACTTGCCATACATGTGCCACCGTGGAAATTTTGCAGGGAGGGAGTAGGCCAACAGATTATTTGGATGATGTAGTATGATTTTCTGTTTTCCTGGTTAAAAAATTCTGAAATGTGCTGAATAAGCCAACAACCCTGCCCTTAAAAAACACATAATTTGTGAAATTCATTTGTATAACAAGGGTGGAGGGTTATTTACATGATTCTAGTGTGCAATAATTCTGAAACAAATTTTTAGTAAAATACAAGCCTGAATTGTACAATATGGTAGCCACTAGCCATATGTGAATACTTGCATTTAACTTTAAGTAAATTAAAATTAAATATAATGAATGTTGTGCAGTGTGCATTTCTACCAACATTGCCATAGTCAAGAGCTGGAAAAAGCTGTAGCCTGCAAGAACCCGTGGAGGGAACCATGTTGGTCCTACCGAGAAAGAAAAGGCAAACTCCCCTGGAGCCTGGAGAGCAAACCATCCCAAACCAGGGAAGGAACCCCTTTCTTCTTCCATGCCTTTCATAGAAAATGCAAAAGAGGCATGAGAAAACTTTTGGGGGATGGAGAATATTGAATGTAGCAGTTTTATGGTGTAGGCATCATCAAAACTCATCAAGTTCTACATTTTAAATTGATGTCATTTATTGTATATAAATCTTACTTCAATAAAGTTGATTTTAAAAAGGAAATTGACACTAAACACACACTCACACCAGTGTCATGGAAATGAAGATAGTAAATACCACATTTCATTGCAAATGTAGAGCAATTAGAACTCTCTTATACTGAGGATGGGAAAGTAAAATGTACAATGTTGGAACACTTCTGCAGGATGTATGAACATGTACACACCTTTTGACCCAATAATTCCAATCCTAGTAAATAATGAACAGAAATGCAAACATATGTTCACCAAAAGATATGTATTAGAATATTAATGGGGCCCTGAAATGTTCATAGCTCCAAATTAGGAAGTAGTCCTCTGGTAATAAAAAAGAATGAGCTAATCAATTGTTGTGTATTTACATAATGGATGATTAAACCTCATTGGACATGAACAAAGAAATGAATTCAACAATGTGAATGTTTCTCACAAACATAGCATTGAATCCAAGAACTATAAGAGTAAATATATTATGATTCCATTTATATACAATTTTAAAGTAGGTGAAAATATATGTGGTTAGAAGTCAGGATAGTGAATCCTCTTGTGAGGGTGGGGACAGGAAAAAGTACTAGCATTTAGTCTTTCTTGGTCTGGGTGCTGGTTATGTAGGTGTGGTCAGTTTGTGAAGATCCAAGGCTCATGTCCTTCTGGTTCATGTCCTTTCCTGTATGTATGTCATACTTCAATTAAAAAGTTTACTCTAAAAACTCTCATCACTCCTTAGTGCACTCAGTGCTCAGCATGCAGCAGCAGGTCCCAGCACACCATTTGGGTTAGGTCTTCAGGAATGTGCTGTTCCTTTGTGAATCTGTTCACCTTGGGCATAACCCAGGAATCATCTGCAAGAACATATGGGGTTATTACAGGCAGGGCAAGAGAAGGCTCTCTTCAACTTCTTGCTGAGAAGATAAGGAGGAACCAGGCTCCAGTAGAGAAACATCCCCAGGACTAGGCTGAGAGGCTCTGGAATGGGAGCAAGGGAGCCTCCTTCACCTGGTAGAAGTGCAAAGGGGTAAGCCTTTGATTTTGAGCTTCACTCTATTAGCTGGCTGTCTTTCTAGTTAATGCATCAAGGTGAGAGGGGACTTGAGGATATGCTGTTGACATTGGTGTAAGCCTGGGTGTTGGATAATAGAAAAGCATCAATGAATAGAGGGATCTCAGGCCTTGGAGATGCATGGGCCTGGATTTGAACTGGATACAATCATTTGATGTATCTGGAAGAAAGCTGTGAAACTCACAGAGCTCCAGATTTCTCATGTGTTATAATTATCAATTTTTTTGTGTGTGCACTGCTTGGCATCTCACTTTGGCAAAGTCACTTGCCTCAGTGCAGAACTTTAGCTATTGAATAAGCAGTTTTCCAGCCCTGGGATGTAAACATCTCTGAATCTCAAACCCACATTTATAGCAACACTCCTCCTGCCACACCCCCCACCTCACCCAAAATCCACAGGGGTCCCAAATGATAAGCTCTTCATCCCCACTGCCCTCATATCTCCACTCCTTTACCCTTTTCATGCACATTTGCTTTAAATAACTAATCCTTGATGCTGGTGAGAAATCTACCAACCTCCACCTCTGGACCACAATAAAGGCACAAGTCCACAGGTGCCTCTGGTTCTGCCTGAGTGCCCCCCATTTGCTGGCTGAGTCACCTGAGCTGGTTGCATATCCTGTTGATACCTGGTGGCCTCCACCTTCTCTGGTACCTATGAGTAATAAATTATCTTTTCTCATGACTTACAGCCTCAGTTTCCCTTTGTGTCATGCCGGACCTACACCCAGACCAAACTGAAAATCCAACTTACCTAATTCAAAACACCATGTGAACAGAAGAGATGCATCCCAGGTTTGTGACAAGTATTTGCATTCATGTATGAAGATGAGAGTTTCAAACGCTTTTTTTTGCCATGATCTTCATTAAGATAAACATTTTACATCAAGACCTAGTACAAGCTTACACATACACTGACACATTTTACAAAATAATACTCTTATTATCTGTGATGGACTCTGATGCTTTTTGTTTCCTTTCATTTACTTTTTTATTACTTTAAGTAATTTTATTCTATTATGTATTCTGAAAATATACAAGAGGTAAGAGAAATGGGAACACACTGTTAGAGAGAGTAATAGATACAACCACTTTAGGAAAACAATTTGGTATTACCTTGTAAAGCTCAACAGCTATATTTCCTAAACACCAGGAATTACACTCCTAGGCATGCATGAAACTTATAAATTCTTTATAAATCTCTGGATACAAATGTACAATAACACTGTTTATAAGGAAAAAAGTTACAAATTACCTATATAATATTCATCCAATGAACTATAACATAGTGTAAATAAATTAACTCCAGTACTAGCAACATAGGCAGACAGCAGAAACATAATGTTAAATAAGAAAATTAAGTCACAGAAAATACCAGTAAATCAAACATTTTTAATATAATGCATACATATGTGGTAGAAAAATTTTAAATGCAAGGGAATGATAAAAAGGATGCTGGTTATCTTTGAGGGGAGGCAGAGGCATAAGACTGACAATTTCAAAGATATGGTAACATTCTAGTTCTTTAGCTGGTGGTAGTCTCATGGGAGTCTTTTATTTTTAGGCTTTAGTGTTTACAAATAAGTTATATGCATTCTTTTGTATGTATCAAGCATTACAAAATTTTGAAAATTTGAAGTCACTAATGTTCAGAGAGCACATGTGACTCATTCAAAGATTCCCAATACAGAGGTTGAATTGGAATGCAAGTATCTGAACTCTTCACAATATAATGCTACAATGCATAACCAATCTACTTTAAAAACTTTGCCCTTATATAAAACCTCCCTACTCCTAAATCTAGTGTTTACTGTGCCTGTTGGTAGTTGTGGTGGTTCTAAATCAACCAATCTCTATTCTGCCAATCCCTGTAATAGATACTGAATATCAGTAATTAAGGAATATGAAGGAAAGTGAGTAGACATGATAGTGTGTATGCTTTCATACAGAACCATGCTTAATATTATGAACACGCAGAAAAAGGAACCCCTAACTCAGCCTTGGTAAGGTTAGTAAAGGCTTCCTGGAGGGGATGAATCTTTTTTTTTAATTAATTAATGGGAAAAAAAGAAATTAATGCAACATTTAGAAATCATACCATTCTACATATGCAATCAGTAATTCTTAACATCATCACATAGATGCATGATCATCGTTTCTTATTACATTTGCATTGGTTTACTTTCATTTACTTTTTAAATTAAAATTGTCATGTGCAACCATCAAATCTATTTCTTCACCTTCTAGTAAATTTCCACCCACAGTCTGAGAAACACTAGTGCAAGACACACAGTAGCTGTGCATAAAGGACACCACCATAGAGGATGGAGCAGATAGCATTAAAAAAAATTCCCTAAGACTGCACACTCCATTCTCTAAAACACTGGGTGTTCCCAAAGCAACCCCCCCCCAAGGCAGTGGTTCTGGGACAACTTCTGGCTCAAGCAGTGGTTCCCAATCTTGGGTCCACATGAGAATCACCTTGTATGCTTTTAAAACCCCCATGCCCAAACCACATCCCAGACCTTAAGTCAGAATTCCTGGAGGGTGAGACCAGGGCATCAAGAATTTCTAAAACTCCCCAGGTGATTCCAAGACTTCCAAACAATGGTCTAATGAACTACATGTTTTTTACACATGTACACCTTGCCCAAAGGTCCCTGTGGGGAAAAAACAGTCATTTCTATTCCACCTCAGCCTTCACTTTTCTTATGGGGTCAAGAAATCTGGACAGTCAGCCCCACATTCCTTCTACATGCTGAATGCTTCTAGGGGCTTCATTGATATATTGCCCATGATACATTAACACTCAATGTTTGGAGAGAGGCAAGAGCTTACTTTCTCTGGCTCTGAAGCCATGGTTAAGTTTTTAGTGATCTGTGAATTCACATGAAATGACATGAATAGGTGGCCTGCCAACCAATTTGGGCTCTTGCTGAGATTCACAGCCTAAGGTTGGCAAAGTGCACTGAGGCCCTGGACCAAATGATGGAGAGGTAATGCTAATGAAACTGCTGTTTGGAATTTACTACCAAGCAGAAGAAAGACAAGCTGGTTAACACATAGTACTTGTGCATAAAGAACACCACCATAGAGGATGGAGCATGTAACTTTAACCAAATTCCCTAAGACCATAAGACAAGCCAGTTAACATACCCATTGGGGTTCCTTATGGTAAAGCATCTCTCTGTCCTTTAGTTTGCAGTGTCTCATCATATGAGGTACATAGATTTAGGTGAAAGGGAGATCAGAATATTGCCTTTTTATCCTCATCCTGAAATATGTTTTTGACCAAAACACTTTTCCAATCACACATGAACACAATTGTAGAGGTGACCTAAATTTCCAATCTAATTACAGCACTTAGCTCCACCAGAAATCACTTCCTGTTAAAGAAAATGTGGCTGAAAAGTGAAATAACAAAAATGCACAGTGAGATTTTTTTCTTTTTGGCAAGCCACTCAATTTAACCTCTTGAAATTGAGCATTGTAAAACAATGGCTTATTTGCCTGTTTATTTCTTATTTTAAAATAAACTTTCATTTAGTATTTTTGGTAGCTCTGAGCCACAAGGAAGGAGGGGAAAGAAGTAGGAGAAAGTGCAGAGAGAGAGAACTTTGATCTTTTATCTGCAGTTCTGATGAGGTGTCCCATTTATCACATGACCAGTCACAGGGGATTTACACTTTAGGGTGTTTTGAACTCAGATCTTTGAGACCACATTCACCATTCCAAAAGTCTATGCTCTGATTAATAATAGGTGGTTAGCCACATAGTTAATTGGGATGGTTGGCACCTTTTATTGGTTGTCTTTGAAACGAATTTGATGAAACTGGCTGACCAGAGAGCAGAGGTTATATTGATCCACTGGCTAACAAATGCCAGACTTTTTAAAATTAAACTCCCTAAGATTAAGCTTTTGAAGCACTTTGTAAAGTTTTATAAGTGGCCCTCAAATCCATTTGGAAGCTATGGCCTCCAAATCTTCCTTTCTTTTTCTCTAGATGGATATTTAACACTTTTGGTAATCATCAAAAATTGACACTGACAAAAGTATCCTTCTAAGGAGGCAAAATAATTAGAAATTAATTGCTAATTTCTTGTGAAGTGTCTCATTATGTGAGGTGCAGAGATCTGATGGACTGGGTGAAATTTGGGGAAGACATGCTGAAACCTGGTTGCTCAAAAATACACTAAGGAATGTGGAGTGAATAAACATTTAAGCCAAATCCTAAAAAACAAAAACAAGAAAATAGAAATCCTGCCACAGACAGTGAGCATCATGTGCATGTGAGAGCATGTATGCTGAGATCGATTCTGCATGTGGAACATGGATTGCAGGATGCAGAACTGCAGGTTTCCCCATGAGAGCTGGGGACTGTAGTGAGGTCAGAAGGGATGGGCATTTACTGCACTCTCATTAGGTGCCAGACATTGGGGATATTTTACAAATCTTCCTATTCCATGCTCACACAGACCCTTCTTGGTAGTATCTGGGCCAATATCTTCTGTTCACTCTCTCTTAACCCCCAACCCCCACCCTTGTTCCAGACCCACCACAGACCCATTATCACTTTGTTCTGTGCCTCCAGGAGGCTGACCTGTATGAAATGCATTATTAGGCCCCTGTCTTTGGGTTTCCATTTGGGTTTGGCCAACAGTTTAACACTGACAGGAAATCAGAGAGCAGAAGATAAGCAGTTCATGGACTCTCTGGTCCTTTCCAGTGGAGTCACCAAGGGTTGGCTGTGACCCTCTACCACAGGTGGCAGCTCTTGCTATATGACACTCTGCACCTACTCTGGGTTTTGGTAAATGGTTCCTTCCCCCAGTTCTTCAGGCCTAAGACCCTAATGCCAGTTTCCCCAAACTCTGACCACACCTTGCCAATAAAGCTTATTGAAATTGCCACAATCACCCAGCTCCAGTGGGCCCCCTGATTCCTGCTTGTGCCTGAATGAGAACTGGTCTTCAGCCGTGGTTTTACAGATGAGGAGTGTAGATTCAGATTGCTTATTTAGCTTGGCTGAGGTTGAAGAGAGAGTAACTGATGAAATTTTGTTTCATCCTTTATGAATACAAAGCAAATCATCCTCACATAATGCAGTAACTGAGGTACACGTGGTGTAGCTCAAGTTTTCTGAAGGGGTCTGAGTGACAGCTCAGGGGGATTTTTGAAAGCAGGAGAGGAGGTCTGCTTTGCCAGCCAGCTTTTCCCACGCTTCCCATGTGTTGGTCACCTAACCTGCTATGGAGGGATCATAAGCAGGGAAGCAAAGATATCAGCATATCTTAGCATCATGGGGTCTTCTTAATGCCCAAGGCTAATGGGAGCACTTCAGAGACAAGGACCTCAGCTCTACTTATTGCTTTAGAAACCATCATTGGGGTAACATTTGCCTTTGTGCTAAATGCAGTTGGGCAACTTGCAAAGGAATTCTATTTTCCCCTAGCAATGTCTTAAGACTTTTACTTAATAATTAAAGATTAATGGAATTGCTGTACAGCAAAACTGTTATATTGGGGGAGCTGCTCAGAACCCAAATGTTCAACACATGAGTGGATAAAGTGTGGTATATATACACAATGGAATATTATTTAGCCATAAATAAGAGTGAAGTTATGTGCACATGACAACAGGGATGGACTGTGAAGACATCATGTTGAATGAGATAAAGTAGGCACCAAAAGACAAATGTTGTATGATCTTGCTTATATGAAATAACTAGAAGAAACAAAATTTCATAAAAACTGATAGTGGACTATAGTTTACCATGGGTGGGGGGAAGAGGGAGTTATTGTTTAATGGATACATAATATCTGTTTGAGATTATGAAAATTTGAGGACAGTGGGTATCAGTTTTGGTAGCATAATTTTGTGAATGTAATTAATACTACCAAATTGTATACTTGGAAGGAATTAAAATAAGAAATTTTGAATCATATCTATGTTACTACAATAAAAAGTGTTTTAGAAAAATCATTCTAGCACCTTAGAGGATGGCATCCCATTCTTGCAAGGTGCGATGTCTAAGTTGACACTTCAAGTATGCCTTTCACAGACCTTTCTGTCACTCAGGCTGGTAGCTTCTGGGTAGTATAGGGTGTGATAGATCCAGTGGATTCCATGGCCATATGGTCACAGCCCTACTTCCTTTGCTGTAAGGTGGGTCCCTTAGTTAGACAATGTAATGTGGGATCTTGTACTAGTAGATCAAAGTGTCTGTAAGTTCTTAGAGAGTGCCAATGTTTGTGGAGAGTGATGGTGATTTCTTTCTTAGCCACCAAAAGATGATCCTTCCATCACAGGAAAGCTTCTTTCTTGTTGCTAAAGCAAGGCACTGCTTTGATCTTCCACAGCTTTGAAATTATTGAATTTAGATATTATCCAACTTTCTAGTCCATTCTTTAAATGGACGAGCATGCTTATACTAAATGTTAAAAGTCATGGACCAATATTTGAGAAGCACTAAGAGCCCTTCCACTCAATATTTTCCCAGAACATAAAAGTATTTTCAATTACCATGCTTTTATTCAAACCTAGAATCAACAAATGAATAGCAGATGTCAACTCCCATGGAAGGCTACTTATAATACTGGCTGTTTTTGCTCATTGGAAACCATCTGGCATGGATTTTTTGTGTTTCTGTTACCATGATGATATTTGGCCCCTTCCTTTTTTTTCTTTTCCAGATCTGAGGCACACTTGGCACAAGTGGACTGATCATTCCAATGAGTAATGTTTGTGGGGTAAGATTTCAGTCCTAACTGGATTTTGTTTATTGTCTCTTATCAATTCTCCATATGATTACTTCAGTTAGTCAAATTATGGCATTTAGCATAATTCATATTTCCATTATAGATGCTTAGGATTTCAGCTCAAAGGTAACTTACTAAGAACTGCTTTCCCTGACTCTCCAAGGCTACAATGGGTCACTCAATTTCCCGTCTTCTCTCTTACATTGCATTTTCCACAATTAGTATAATGGTTATTTAATTTCTGCATTCTCCATAGGAAAATAAAGTACCTTAAGGCCAAGACTGGGTCTTTATGCTTATTGCTGTGTTTTCAGCAACCAGCTCAGGATCTATAGGTGTATGATCAGCATTTGTTTAATGGAAGAATACATGTGTGTGTGAATTAGAACACTGCTCTAGTAACAAATGAAGGCAGTCAACTGACATTGCTGATACCCATATCTGCCACTTTAATGACTTTGAGGCCATGAAAAGACTAATTTTCTTAGTCTCTCTGTATCTCAGTTTTCTCATATTTAAAGTGAGGATAATAATAAAGGCATACTTTCTGACAGTTGGAGAATCATAGGAGATAATGAACGTGAAAATACTTTGTGAACTATAGGGCTAGGTATAAGCTATTACTTACCATAACTGGGTCTTAATTAAGCATTTCAGGAAAGCTTTAGGTTGAGAATAATTGTATCTGCCTATTTCAATATTTGTAATCTGGTTACAGTAGGGCTTAATAATAGCTAATGTTAGATGAGTGTGTTCTACATCCCAGATGTTTACCACACATGACTTCTAATAGTTACAACAATTGCACACTATAGGTATCATTTCGTCTCTTTTGTAGGTGAAAAATCTGAAGCTCAGTCAGTTTAAACAACTTGTTAATGATCAGTGACTGAGCAAGAATTTGAACTCAGGTGGGTTCAACAGCTAAAACAAAGTGCTTTTTACTTGCCTTGGATTGTATCTGAATACCAAACCAAACTGCCTAAATAAAATCTCTACTCAGTGTAGTTTTAGAATTTTCTAGAAGAAGAGCTCAGTTCATGCAAAAGAAACTTGAAAAACTGGAGAATTCCATTAGTTGTTTGTGGTACTTCTCTCTACTATGTGGTACTCTCTCTACCAAGGTCTACCTTTAATGCCAGCTATACACGTTGCATTAATGCAACTGGAGGTTCCAAGCCCTCTGCATAGATGGGCAACAGGGACTCAAGTAGGGAGTTGGGGTTAGCTCTGCCTTAGCCTTGATGTGAGGCCAGCCTCTTCATGTCACATATAGACAGTAATGCTTTCCCCAATAGAGTTGCACTTTCAAGATGAGGCCCATATATGAAGGAATGAATATATTTGTTTCTTACTCATCAGCCTAACATAAATCCAGAGATCAGACTTAAATGAAGGGATGTTTTTTACTATAGCAAAAATATATAACAAGACTGCTAGTTCATGTTTCTAGTGACTAAATGACTGGACTAATGAGAGTTGCTTTCACAGAAACCCTTCTCACCCATCCAGAAAAATCCATAAAACTCCAGCAGAGAAAGATTAGGGGGTCATCTGGAGAACAGGACACCTTGCAAAGAAGGTTTGGAGCTGTATCTATTCCCGTCTATTCAGCCACAATACAACAGATGTAGATCTAAAGGAGTCTGTTAGATTTAGGAGCGTGACAATTGCTAGGACTACTATTTTAGTCTGAAAATGTGTTCAGTGCTTTTTCTGCTGCCAAGGTACAGTATTTCCCCCAAAGAATGAGGGTCTTGCCCTAGTTTTCCTTACTAAAGTCTCTCACAGGCAGAAACATTTCTCTTCTCTATCTTGCTATGTATTTCTTCTCATCAAGGGTATCATTTCAGTGATTATAAAACTAGAAAATAGTCAGTGCTCTATCATTATTGAAGGGCTGAAAACAAAAATTACCTTTTCTTCCTTACACTTTACAAAGGCCCCGAATACAGCCCTGGCCATCATTCCTGTCCTAAGACATTTGATGTGGGTATTTTTTATGACTGCAAATATGAAAGGTTACCCCCATCACTAACTCTGACTTCTGTCCTACATCAGTGCATTTTATTACCCTTATCTGCTTATTGGATTGCCATGAGCTACTTATCTTGACAAATATACAACCATAAATAAAATTTACTGAATTTTGAAACTGTAAGCCATGGCTGGTTTATATCATTCTTTGCATGCAGGCAGGATTTAGTAGCACAAACATTTTATTAAGGAATTCTTCCTCTGTCTCTTTTTGAGCAAGGGAATATGTTTCTCAGCTCCTTTCTCCTTTCTTTCCCTGCCAGAGGCCCAATGGAAACTGCTGCCTGGTTTATATTCTTCTTTTTTTTCAAATAAATAAATCAGATAATTTACTGGGAAGGGAAATCTGATAATGAGACCGAGTTTAGGAAATACAATCAAGTGGAAGATTGATGGTGTGTTTTTATACCGGAAAGAATCCTTCAATTACATTTCTTTTTCAGATTTGTACAGCGTAAAGCCTCAGTAAATAGTAAAAGGCCATCAACAGCTGCAGTCCAGAAAAATGACTCCTCCTTTTATCTGACCTGAACTTGTGTCTGATGCTGATTCACATGGAACTGGGAGGCTGAGAAATTACAGAGGCTGGAACTTGGGAAGCGATCATCTAACATCAAGCACATAGCTCTCTCAAGCATAAAACTTTTTTTATTTTACATTTTTCAATTTGTTATACTCTTTCAACCCAGTGGTAATGACTTCTCATGCCAGTTTTACTTAATACCTTCTTCTTTCTCTGATCTTTCTTTTTTTTCAAGAGGGCTCTTTTTAACTATTTTCACCTACATTTACCACTAATCCTTTTACTTGGACTAATTTCCTTCTTTTTATTTATTAATTGAAAAAATTAACTAACACAACATTTAGAAATCATTCCATTCTACATATGCAATCAGTAATTCTTAATATCATCACATAGGTGTATGGTCATCATTTCTTAGTACATATGCATCGATTGAGAGAAAGAAATAGCAAGACAACAGAAAAGAAATAAAATGATAATATAGAGAGAAAATAAAAATAAAAAGTACAAAAATATATAAGAAAAAAAAACTATAGCTCAGATGCAGCTTCATTCAGTGTTTTAACATAATTACATTACAATTAGGTAGTATTGTGCTGACCATTTTTTTTTAGAAATCATACCATTCTACATATGCAATCAGTATTCTTAACATCATCACAAAGATGCATGATCATCGTTTCTTAGTACATTTGCATCGGTTTAGAAGAACTAGCAATATAACCGAAAAAGATATAGAATGTTAATATAGAGAAAAAAAATAAAAGTAATAATAGTAAGAACAAACAAAACAAAACAAAAACCTATAGCTCGGATGCAGCTTCATTCAGTGTTTTAACATGATTACTTTACAATTAGGTATTATTGTGCTGTCCATTTTTGTGTTTTTGTATCTAGTCCTGTTGCACAGTCTGTATCCCATCAGCTCCAATTACCCATTATGTTACCCTGTTTCTAACTCTTGCTGAACTCTGTTACCAATGACATATTCCAAGTTTATTCTCGAGTGTCGATTCACATCATTGAGACCATACAGTATTTGTCTTTTAGTTTTAGGCTAGACTCACTCAGCATAATGTTCTCTAGGTCCATCCATGTTATTACATGCTTCATAAGTTTATCCTGCCTTAAAGCTGCATAATATTCCATCGTATGTATATACCACAGTTTGTTTAGCCACTCGTCTGTTGATGGACATTTTGGCTGTTTCCATCTCTTTGCAATTGTAAATAACGCTGCTATAAACATTGGTGTGCAAATGTCCGTTTGTGTTTTTGCTCTTAATTCCTTTGAGTAGATTCCCAGCAATGGTATTGCTGGGTCGTATGGCAATTCTATATTCAGCTTTTTGAAGAACCGCCAAACTGCATTCCACAGTGGTTGCAACATTTGTCATTCCCACCAACAGTGGAAAAGTGTGCCTCTTTCACCACATCCTCTCCAGCACTTGTCATTTTCTGTTTTGTTGATAATGGCCATTCTGGTGGGTGTGAGATGATATCTCATTGTGGTTTTGATTTGCATTTCTCTAATGGCCAGGGACATTGAGCATCTCTTCATGTGCCTTTTGGCCATTTGTATTTCCTCCTCTGAGAGGTGTCTATTCAAGTCTTTTTCCCATTTTGTAATTGGGTTGGCTGTCTTTTTGTTGTTGAGTTGGACAATCTCATTATAAATTCTGGATACTAGACCTTTATCTGATATGTCGTTTCCAAATATTGATTCCCATTGTGTAGGCTGTCTTTCTACTTTCTTGATGAAGTTCTTGATGCACAAAAGTGTTTAATTTTGAGAAGTTCCCATTTATTTATTTCCTTCTTCAGTGCTCTTGCTTTAGGTGTAAGGCCCATAAAACCACCCCCAATTGAAAGATTCATAAGATATCTACCCACATTTCCTCTAACTGTTTTATGGTCTTAGACCTAATGTTTAGATCTTTGATCCATTTTGAGTTAACTTTTGTGTAGGGTGTGAGATATGGGTCTTCTTTCATTCTTTTGCATATGGATATCCAGTTCTCTAGGCACCATTTTGTGAAGAGACTGCTCTGTCCCAGGTGAGTTGGCTTGACTGCCTTATCAAAGATCAAATGTCCATAGATGAGAGGATCTATATCTGAGCACTCTATTTGATTCCATTGGTAGATATATCTATCTTTATGCAAATACCATGTTGTTTTGACCACTGTGGCTTCATAATATGCCTTAAAGTCAGGCAGTGCAAGACCTCCAGCTTCGTTTTTTTTCCAAGATGTTTTTAGCAATTCGGGGCACCCTGCCCTTCCAGATAAATTTGCTTATTGGTTTTCCTATTTCTGAAAAATAAGTTGTTGGGATTTTGATTGGTATTGCATTGAATCTGTAAATCAATTTAGGTAGGATTGACATCATAACTATATTTAGTCTTCCAATCCATGAACACGGTATGCCCTTCCATCTATTTAGGTCTTCTGTGATCTCTTTTAGCAGTTTTTTGTAGTTTTCTTTATATAGATTTTTTGTCTCTTTGGTTAAATTTATTCCTAGGTATTTTATTCTTTTAGTTGCAATTGTAAATGGGATTCGTTTCTTGATTTCCCCCTCCGCTTGTTCAGTGCTAGTGTATACAAATGCTACAGATTTTTGAATGTTGGTCTTGTAACCTGCTACTTTGCTGTACTCATTTATTAGCTCTAGTAGTTTTGTTGTGGATTTTTCAGGGTTTTCAACGTATAGTATCATATCGTCTGCAAACAGTGATAGTTTTACTTCTTCCTTTCCAATTTTGATGCCTTGTATTTCTTTTACTTGTCTAATTGCTCTGGCTAGGACCTCCAACACAATGTTGAATAATAGTGGTGATAGTGGACATCCTTGTCTTGTTCCTGATCTTAGGGGGAAAGTTTTCAATTTTTCCCCATTGAGGATGATATTAGCTGTGGGTTTTTCATATATTCCCTCTATCATTTTAAGGAAGTTCCCTTGTATTCCTATCTTTTGAAGTGTTTTCAACAGGAAAGGATGTTGAATCTTGTCAAATGCCTTCTCTGCATCAATTGAGATGATCATGTGATTTTTCTGCTTTGATTTGTTGATATGGTGTATTACATTAATTGATTTTCTTATGTTGAACCATCCTTGCATACCTGGGATGAATCCTACTTGGTCATGATGAATAATTCTTTTAATGTGTTGTTGGATACGATTTGCTAGAATTTTATTGAGGATTTTTGCATCTATATTCATTAGAGAGATCGGCCTGTAGTTTTCTTTTCTTGTAATATCTTTGCCTGGTTTTGGTATGAGGGTAATGTTGGCTTCATAGAATGAATTAGGTAGTTTTCCCTCTGCTTCAATTTTTTTGAAGAGTTTGAGGAGATTTGGTACTAATTCTTTCTGGAATGTTTGATAGAATTCACATGTGAAGCCGTCTGGTCCTGGACTTTTCTTCTTAGGAAGCTTTTGAATGGCTGATTCAATTTCTTTACTTGTGATTGGTTTGTTGAGGTCATCTATGTCTTCTTGAGTCAAAGTTGGTTGTTCATGTCTTTCCAGGAACCCATCCATTTCATCTAAATTGTTGTATTTATTAGCGTAAAGTTGTTCATAGTATCCTGTTATTACCTCCTTTATTTCTGTGAGGTCAGTAGTTATGTCTCCTCTTCCATTTCTGATCTTATTTATTTGCATCCTCTCTCTTCTTCTTTTTGTCAATCTTGCTAACGGCCCATCAATCTTATTGATTTTCTCATAGAACCAACTTCTGGCCTTATTGATTTTCTCTATTGTTTTCATGTTTTCAATTTCATTTATTTCTGCTCTGATCTTTGTTATTTCTTTCCTTTTGCTTGCTTTGGGATTAGTTTGCTGTTCTTTCTCCAGTTCTTCCAATTGAACCGTTAATTCCTGCATTTTTGCCTTTTCTTCTTTTCTGATATAGGCATTTAGGGCAATAAATTTCCCTCTTAGCACTGCCTTTGCTGCATCCCATAAGGTTTGATATGTTGTGTTTTCATTTTCATTCACCTCGAGGTATTTGCTAATTTCTCTAGCAATTTCTTCTTTGACCCACTCGTTGTTTAGGAGTGTGTTGTTGAGCCTCCACGTATTTGTGAATTTTCTGGCACTCTGCCTATTATTGATTTCCAACTTCATTCCTTTATGCTCTGAGAAAGTGTTGTGTATGATTTCAATCTTTTTAAATTTGTTAAGACTTGCTTTGTGACCCAGCATATGGTCTATCTTTGAGAATGATCCATGAGCACTTGAGAAAAAGGTGTATCATACTGTTGTGGGATGTAATGTCCTATAAATGTCTGTTAAGTCTAGCTCATTTATAGTAATATTCAGATTCTCTATTTCTTTATTGATCCTCTGTATAGATGTTCTGTCCATTGATGAGAGTGGTGAATTGAAGTCTCCAACTATTATGGTATATGTGTCTATTTTCCTTTTCAGTGTTTGCAGTGTATTCCTCATGTAATTTGGGGCATTCTGATTCGGTGCGTAAATATTTATGATTGTCATGTCTTCTTGTTTAATTGTTCCTTTTATTAGTATATAGTGTCCTTCTTTGTCTCTTTTAACTGTTTTACATTTGAAGTCTAACTTGTTGGATATTAGTATAGCCACTCCTGCTATTTTCTGGTTGTTATTTGCATGAAATATCTTTTCCCAACCTTTCACTTTCAACCTATGTTTATCTTTGGGTCTAAGATGTGTTTCCTGTAGACAGCATATAGAGGGATCCTGTTTTTAATCCATTCTGCCAATCTATGTCTTTTGATTGGGGAATTCATTCCATTGACATTTAGTGTTATTACTGTTTGGATAATATTTTCCTCTAACATTTTGCCTTTTGTATTATATATATCATATCTGATTTTCCTTCTTTCTACACTCTTCTCCATACCTCTCTCTTCCGTCTTTTTGGTTCTGACTCTAGTGCTCCCTTTAGTATTTCTTGCAGAGCTGGTCTCTTGGTCAAAATTCTCTCAGTGACTTTTTGTCTGAGAATGTTTTAATTTATCCCTCATTTTTGAACGATAATTTTGCTGGATATAGGAGTCTTGGTTGGCAGTTTTTCTTTTAGTAATTTAAATATATCATCCCACTGTCTTCTAGCTTCCATGGTTTCTGCTGAGAAATCTACACATAGTCTTATTGGGTTTCCCTTGCATGTGATGGATTGTTTTTCTCTTGCTGCTTTCAAGATCCTCTCTTTCTCTTTGACCTCTGACAATCTAACTAGTAAGTGTCTTGGAAAATGCCCATTTGGGTCTATTCTATTTGGGGTGTGCTGCACTTCTTGGATCTGTAATTTTAGGTCTTTCCTAAGAGTTGGGAAATTTTCAGTGATAATTTCTTCCATTAGTTTTTCTCCTCCTTTTCCCTTCTCTTCTCCTTCTGGGACACCCACAACACGTATATTTGTGTGGTTCATATTGTCCTTGAATTCCCTGATATCCTGTTCAAATTTTTCCATTCTTTTCCCGATAGTTTCTGTTTGTTTTTGGAATTCAGATGTTCCATCCTCCAAATCACTAATTCTATCTTCTGTCTCTTTAAATCTATCATTGTAGGTATCCATTATTTTTTCCATCTTTGCTACTTTATCCTTCATTTCCATAAGTTCTGTGATTTGTTTTTTCAGTTTTTCTATTTCTTCTTTATGTTCAGCCCATGTCCTCTTCATGTCCTCCCTCAATTTATTGATTTCATCTTTGAAGAGGTTTTCCATTTCTGTTCGTATATTCAGCATTAGTTGTTTCAGCTCTTGTATCTCATTTGAGCTATTGGTTTGTTCCTTTGACTGGGCCATATTCTCAATCTTTTGAGTGTGGACAGTTATCTTCTGCTGCTGGCGTCTAGGCATTTATTCAGATTTCTCTGGGTGTTGGACCCAGCAAACTTGTAAGATTTTTCTGTGAAATCTCTGGGATCTGTTTTTCTTATCTTGCCCAGTAGGTGGCGCACGTGGCACACGTTTGTCTCAAGTGTTTGGAATGGGTCCCCCCCAGTCACCGATCTCCGCAGCCTGGGGATTTCTGATCCAATTCTCTCCGTTGGTTCAGTGGCCGTGCGTGGTGGGGGCGTCAGCTGCCATGGCTTTAGGTGACCCTGTGGCTGGTCGCCGGCCACAGTGGGCCTGGGGAATTCCCCACCAGACCAGGAAGCCTCCCGCGGGGTGGGGGGCACCGCGGCTTTATAGCCCTCTGATTCGAGACTCGTAGCCGTGGACTCGAAGCCGAGACTTGATTCTGCCCTCAAAAGAGGGGCGCCGGCCGCCTTGGCTTGGGAAACTTGCCTCTCCGAGACTCTCAGCTGGCCCAGGAAGGAGGGAGGGTTGTTTTATGTTCTTTAAAAATTTTTTTCCCTGTAACCGAAGAATTTGGAGTTGGAATAAAATATGGTACTTTCACAGAATTTATGTTAGTGAAGAGTATGAGTCCAAGAAAATTTTAAAATATTTCTGACATCTATGCCTGAAATATGTACCAGTGAAGTTTTAGACAAGCATTCATGAAGAGTTCTCTGACATCTTAACATGAGTGCATATTTTTCTTCATCTTAGCAGAATTTTAAGTAACTCATATCTCATTGAGTCCTCAAAGAAAAATCATCTTAAATCTGGACTAGTGAAATGCTATTCTGCCTCCATGTCAACTGGAAGTTCTTTGAAATGGCTCTTTCCCTTATTCTAAAACCTTGGATAACCTTTATTTTTGCCTGTAAATGCTTTGCCCTGGTTTCCTGCCATTTCTATAGGAAACACTGCTAGAACCTTTGGGCAACTCTTTGGACAACTCAGGGGACAGAATATAAGCTACCTGGGTTTAAAATTTTTACTTGGAGTTGAAAGCAAATCCAGAAATTGAATTCAGTGGCTTGGGAATGTAAGGCCTTCTGAAGCCTTCAGACTCTGTTAATGGACTAAGCAATCACTGCTTTTGAGACATCTCAACTAGCTACTCACAAATAAATGGGAGACCTATCCTTCCCCGCAACAAAAAGATACCTTTCTTATTTCAGCTCTTAGAATCCCCAAGGGGTCTCCAAGGCACTGATCCAGGCTACCTTCTGTCCTTTGTAAGCCTCTGGACTATTACAATGTACCCTTCAGAATTGGCAGCAAGAATATCTCATTTATTCACCCAGGCAGATGATGGAAAAAGTATTTGCAAGTGATTCTATTGTTTTGGCCAACTGCACTTAGGAAAACAAAGTACTTCATTCACATGGACCCTAGGGGTTCTCCATCCAAATGTCTTGAGCCCTTCAAATATCTGACGTGGTTCTTTATTGTAGTGGTCTGAATAAGATGGCTGTAGTCCACATCCAAATCTCCATGGGGTGCTTTTCCTAATACCAGAAGATTTGGGGGAGCTCCTGGTCCCCTTCTAATTTCACACAGTATCCAGTTCTAAAACATGGCATTGAGTTTTCTCTGGTTAGCTTCTTTCACCCCACTTTGGAATCCACCCTGAATCCTCCCCACTCTCACACTGCTATTAAGGCTTTTTTGTATAGTGAAATTTATGGGAAGTTTAAAATAACATAAGGAGATTACTGCATAGCTGGGTACAGGCAACAACTTAATCTTGGATATTATCTCCAAGGATTGCATCAGCCATTCCCCACCATAGGCAATTTCTCATTGGCCAGGTAATATACTTCACATTTAATGAGGGAAGAATCAGAGGTTCAAAGATACTAAGTTTCTTGGCTAAGGCCATACTCCTGATAAGTAGAAAATCTGGGATTTGGTCCCAAATCTGCCTGCTTTCATAGAGCATAGTAAGGAGTGAGTGCCTGGAGGATCATCTTCTAGTCCTTCTCTCTTGCCTTTTGGGTAGACAAAGATAATAATCCAAGAGTCAAAGATCATCAGAAACAGATGCCTCCAAATTGCCTTAGCTCCTGCCTTCTGTCTCCTAAACATACACAAACTCCTTAGAGAAAATGTTTACTCTCTTATTTATAAAACTCCTTAAGGTCTCCAAAACTTTCCAGCTGTGTGGAGCACATCATGCCCTCCTCCCCAGACCTTGTCCCGGAACTTTCACTTTGCAGAAAGACTTGCACTTGATTCACAAATACCCATTAAACTTTATTTCAAACATCTATTGGCACCATTCATTGATATATTCCCATAGTTGATATTAATATTCTGGGTCAGAGATTGTAATAAATAAAATAGCCTGGAGTGCACAAATGTTCTCATATCTCCACTCAAGTAGAAGTTTAAGGATCTCTCTTATAATGTCCTTCCAAGTGTTCTACACTGACCAACCCAAAGTCGGTGTCTATGTCTACTAATGTGGGATGACCATGAGGTGAATAATTGTCTGGTTGGGAGAAACCAGAGATGGCTTTGAGTGTCATACCCTATTATTTGCTCCTGAACCCTTCTTAATTATAACTGCATCCATAGACTGATGAAGACCTTCTGGTTCATGTCAATAGAGAAACAGAAACTATCGGGAAAAGAATGGAAAAATTTGAACAGGGTATCAGGGAACTCAAGGACAATATGAACCACACAAATATACGTGTTGTGGGTATCCCAGAAGGAGAAGAGAAGGGAAAAGGAGGAGAAAAACTAATGGAAGAAATTTTCACTGAAAATTTCCCAACTCTTATGAAAGACCTAAAATTACAGATCCAAGAAGTGCAGCGTACCCCAAAGAGATTAGACCCAAATAGGCGTTCTCCAAGACACTTACTAGTTAGAATGTCAGAGGTCAAAGAGAAAGAGAGGATCTTGAAAGCAGCAAGAGAAAAACAATCTGTCACATACAAGGGAAACCCAATAAGACTATGTGTAGATTTCTCAGCAGAAACCATGGAGGCTAGAAGACAGTAGGATGATATATTTAAATTACTAAAAGAGAAAAACTGCCAACCAAGACTCATATATCCAGCAAAATTGTCCTTCAAAAATGAGGGAGAAATTAAAATATTCTCAGACAAAAAGTCACTGAGAGAATTTGTGACCAAGAGACCAGCTCTGCAAGAAATACTAAAGGGAGCACTAGAGTCAGAACCGAAAAGACAGAAGAGAGAGGTATGGAGAAGAGTGTAGAAAGAAGGAAAGCCAGATATGATATATGTAATACAAAAGGCAAAATGGTAGAGGAAAATATTATCCAAACAGTAATAATACTAAATGTTAATGGACTGAATTCCCCAATCAAAAGACATAGATGGCAGAATGGATTAAAAAACAGGATCCTTCTATATGCTGTCCACAGGAAACACATCTTAGACCCAAAGATAAACATAGGTTGAAAGTGAAAAGTTGGGAAAAGATATTTCATGCAAATAACAACCAGAAAATAGCAGGAGTGGCTATACTAATATCCAACAAGTTAGACTTCAAATGTAAAACAGTTAAAAGAGACAAAGAAGGACACTATATATACTATATACTAATAAAAGGAACAATTAAACAAGAAGACATAACAATCATAAATATTTATGCACCGAACCAGAATGCCCCAAAATACGTGAGGAATACACTGCAAACACTGAAAAGGGAAATAGACACAAATACCATAATAGTTGGAGACTTCAATTCCCCACTCTCATCAATGGACAGAACATCCAGACAGAGGATCAATAAAGAAATAGAGAATCTGAATATTACTATAAAGGAGCTAGACTTAACAGACATTTATAGGACATTACATCCCACAACAGCAGGATACACCTTTTTCTCAAGGGCTCATGGATCATTCTCAAAGATAGACCATATGCTGGGTCACAAAGCAAGTCTTAACAAATTTAAAAAGATTGAAATCATACACAACACTTTCTCGGATCATAAAGGAATGAAGTTGGAAATCAATAATAGGCAGAATGCCAGAAAATTCACAAATACCTGGAGGCTCAACAACACACTCCTAAACAACGAGTGGGTCAAAGAAGAAATTGCAAGAGAAATTAGTAAATACCTCGAGGCAAAAGAAAACGAAAACACAACATATCAAAACTTATGGGATGCAGCAAAGGCAGTGCTAAGAGGGAAATTTATTGCCCTAAATGCCTATATCAGAAAAGAAGAAAAGGCAAAAATGCAGGAATTAACGGTTCAATTGGAAGAACTGGAGAAAGAACAGCAAACTAATCCCAAAGCAAGCAAAAGGAAAGAAATAACAAAGATCAGAGCAGAAATAAATGAAATTGAAAACATGAAAACAATAGAGAAAATCAATAAGGCCAGAAGTTGGTTCTATGAGAAAATCAATAAGATTGATGGGCCGTTAGCAAGATTGACAAAAAGAAGAAGAGAGAGGATGCAAATAAATAAGATCAGAAATGGAAGAGGAGACATAACTACTGACCTCACAGAAATAAAGGAGGTAATAACAGGATACTATGAACAACTTTACGCTAATAAATACAACAATTTAGATGAAATGGACGGGTTCCTGGAAAGACATGAACAACCAACTTTGTCTCAAGAAGACATAGATGACCTGAACAAACCAATCACAAGTAAAGAAATTGAATTAGTCATTCAAAAGCTTCCTAAAAAGAAAAGTCCAGGACCAGATGGCTTCACATGTGAATTCTACCAAACGTTCCAGAAAGAATTAGTACCAATTCTCCTCAAACTCTTCAAAAAAATCGAAGTGCAGGGAAAACTGCCTAATTCATTCTATGAAGCCAACATCACCCTCATACCAAAACCAGGCAAAGATATTACAAAAAAAGAAAACTACAGACCAATCTCTCTAATGAATACAGATGCAAAAATCCTCAATAAAATTCTAGCAAATCGTATCCAACAACACATTAAAAGAATTATACATCATGACCAAGTAGGATTCATCCCAGGTATGCAAGGATGGTTCAACATAAGAAAATCAATTAATGTAATACACCATATCAACAAATCAAAGCAGAAAAATCACATGATCATCTCAATTGATGCAGAGAAGGCATTTGACAAGATTCAACATCCTTTCCTGCTGAAAACACTTCAAAAGATAGGAATACAAGGGAACTTCCTTAAAATGATAGAGGGAATATATGAAAAACCCACAGCTAATATCCTCAATGGGGAAAAATTGAAAACTTTCCTCCTAAGATCAGGAACAAGACAAGGATGTCCACTATCACCACTATTATTCAACATTGTGTTGGAGGTTCTAGCCAGAGCAATTAAACAAGAAAAAGAAATACAAGGCATCAAAATTGGAAAGGAAGAAGTAAAACTATCACTGTTTGCAGACGATATGATACTATACGTTGAAAACCCGGAAAAATCCACAACAAAACTACTAGAGCTAATAAATGAGTACAGCAAAGTAGCAGGTTACAAGATGAACATTCAAAAATCTGTAGCATTTCTATACACTAGTAATGAACAAGCTGAGGGGGAAATCAAGAAACGAATCCCATTTACAATTGCAACTAAAAGAATAAAATACCTAGGAATAAATTTAACAAAAGAGACAAAAAATCTATATAAAGAAAACTACAAAAAACTGCTAAAAGAGATCACAGAAGACCTAAATAGATGGAAGGGCACACCGTGTTCATGGATTGGAAGACTAAATATAGTTAAGATGTCAATCCTACCTAAATTGATTTACAGATTCAATGCAATACCAATCAAAATCCCAACAACTTATTTTTCAGAAATAGAAAAACCAATAAGCAAATTTATCTGGGAGGGCAGGGTGCCCCGAATTGCTAAAAGCATCTTGAGGAAAAAAAACGAAGCTGGAGGTCTCACGCTGCCTGACTTTAAGGCATATTATGAAGCCACAGTGGTCAAAACAGCATGGTATTGGCATAAAGATAGATATATCGACCAATGGAATCGAATAGAGTGCTCAGATATAGACCCTCTCATCTATGGACATTTGATCTTTGATAAGGCAGTCAAGCCAACTCACCCGGGACAGAGCAGTCTCTTCAATAAATGGTGCCTAGAGAACTGGATATCCATATGCAAAAGAATGAAAGAAGACCCATCTCTCACACCCTATACAAAAGTTAACTCAAAATGGATCAAAGATCTAAACATTAGGTCTAAGACCATAAAACAGTTAGAGGAAAATGTTGGGAGATATCTTATGGATCTTACAACTGGAGGCGGTTTTATGGACCTTAAACCTAAAGCAAGAGCACTGAAGAAGGAAATAAATAAATAGGAACTCCTCAAAATTAAACACTTTTGTGCATCAAAGAACTTCATCAAGAAAGTAGAAAGACAGCCTTCACAATGGGAGACAATATTTGGAAATGATATATCAGATAAAGGTCTAGTATCCAGAATTTATAAAGAGATTGTTCATCTCAACAACAAAAAGACAGCCAACCCAATTACAAAATGGGAAAAAGACTTGAACAGACACCTATCAGAAGAGGAAATACAAATGGCCAAAAGGCACATGAAGAGATGCTCAATGTCCCTGGCCATTAGAGAAATGCAAATCAAAACCACAATGAGATATCATCTCACACCCACCAGAATGGCCATTATCAACAAAACAGAAAATGACAAGTGCTGGAGAGGATGCGGAGAAAGAGGCACACTTATCCACTGTTGGTGGGAATGTCAAATGGTGCAACCACTGTGGAAGGCAGTTTGGCGGTTCCTCAAAAAGCTGAATATAGAATTGCCATACGACCCAGCAATACCATTGCTGGGAATATACTCAAAGGACTTAAGGGCAAAGACACAAACGGACATTTGCACACCAATGTTTATAGCAGCGTTATTTACAATTGCAAAGAGATGGAAACAGCCAAAATCTCCATCAACAGAAGAGTGGCTAAACAAACTGTGGTATATACATACGATGGAATACTATGCAGCTTTAAGACAGGATAAACTTATGAAGCATGTAATAACATGGATGGACCTAGAGAACATTATGCTGAGTGAGTCTAACCAAAAACTAAAGGACAAATACTGTATGGTCCCACTGATGTGAACAGACATTCGAGAATAAATTTGGAATATGTCCTTGATAACAGAGTCCAGCAGGAGGTAGAAACAGGGTAAGATAATGGCCAATTGGAGTTGAAGGGATACAGACGGTGTAACAGGACTAGATACAAAAACTCAAAAATGGACAGCACAATAATACCTAATTGTAAAGTAATCATGTTAAAACACTGAATGAAGCTGCATCTGAGCTATAGGTTTTTGTTTTGTTTTGTTTTGTTTTGTTTTGTTCTTACTATTATTACTTTTATTTTTTTCTCTATATTAACAGACTATATCTTTTTCGGTTATGTTGCTAGTTCTTCTAAACCAGTGCATATGTGCTAAGAAATGATGACCATGCATCTATGTGATAATGTTAAGAATTAATATCTTCTAAACCAGTGCATATGTACTAAGAAATGATGACCATGCATCTATGTGATAATGTTAAGAATTAATGATTGCATATGTAGAATGGTATGATCTCTAAATGTTGGGTTAATTTCTTTTTTTCCGTTAATTAAAAAAAAATAAAAAAATAAAAAAAAAAAGAGAAGGGATAATTGGAGCTGAAGGGATACAGACTGTACAACGGGACTGGATATAAAAACTCAGAAATGGTCAGCACAATACTACCCAATTGTAATGCAATTATGTTAAAACACTGAATGAAGCTGCATGTGAGGTATAGGTTTTTTTTTTTCTTTCTATTATTGTTTTCATTCTTATTCTGTTGTCTTTTTATTTCTTTTTCTAAATCGATGCAAATGTACTAAGAAATGATGAATATGCAACTATGTGATGTTATTAAGAATTACTGATTGTACATGTAGATTGGAATGATTTCTAATTGTTTTGTTAATTCTTTTTTTAATTAATAAAAAAAAGGAAAAAAAAAGAAATACTAGAGGAAGTCCTTCAGACTGAAAAGAAAGGCCACTAGACAGTGTGTATCAAAGCAGCATAAAGACAAAGACCTCCAATAAAGATAAACATTTGAGTAATTATAATGCTAGTACTATTGTATTTTTTCATATGTGACTCCAGCTTTTACTTTTTACAGGTTCAAAAATGCAAATGCATATAAGGTAATGATAAATCTATATTTATGTAATACAGTATATAAATATATAACTTGTAATAAGTACAACAAAAAGTGGGGGCAGAAGGGTATAGGAACAATGTATGTGTATGCTATTGAAGTTAAGTTGGTATCAAATTGTATTAGTTAGGGTTCTCCAGAGAAACAGAATGAGCAAAGAACAACTTGCAAATATAAAATGCATAAAAGTGTCTCACGTGACCATGGGAATGCAGAGTCCAAAATCTGCAGGGCAAGCTGTGAAGCCAACGACTCCAATGGAGGTTCTGGACGAACTCCACAGGAAAGGCTCACCAGCTGAAGCAGGAATAGAGCCTATCTCATCTGAATCCTCCTTAAAAGGCATCCCATGATTAGATTAAGCATCACTCATTCAGAAGACCCTTTAGCTGATTACAAATGGAATCATCTGTGGATGCAGCTGACCTGATCATGATCTAATTCTATGAAATGTCCTCATTGCAACTGACAGGCCAGCACTTGCCCAACCAGACAAACAGGTACCACCACTTGGCCCAGATGACACATGAACCTGACCACGACACAAATCAAATGTGCCTGCTATAGATTTAGGATGTTAAATTTAAGCAACATGGCAATCACAAAAAATATAAATGGAAAACATATATGGAAAGAAATGAGAAGGGACTGAAAATGGTGCAATGCAAAAAATCAAATAAATAAGAACCTAAGCATTGACAGAAGTACTGAGAAATAAAAAAATTATAAGGTCTACAAAAAACAAATAATATATTTTCATAAGAATGTCCTGCCTTATCAGTAGTTATTTTAAATGTAAATGGATTAGCATTTCAGGCAAAATACATAGATTGGCAGAATAGATTAAAAAAGCATGATTCAACTATATGCTCTGTACAAGATACCTTAAATTCAAAGACACAAATAGGTTGAAGGTGAAAGGATGGAAATAAAATACATCAGGCATAATTATAACAAATACAGAGTTGGGATAGCTATACTAATAACAGTTAAAATAGACTTTAAGTCAAACTTTTAAGACAGTTACTATAAATTGATATAGTTCAACAAGAAGACATAATGGCTACAAATATACATGCACCTAATAGCAAAATCCCAAATTATATGAAGTAATTACTGACACATTGGAAGGGAGAAATCAACAACTCTACATTAACAGTAGAAGACTTTATTACATTACTTTCAGTAATGGATAGAACATCTAGTTAGAAGATCAATAAGAAAATAAAAGACATGAAGGATAGTAGAAATCAACTGGAACTAACATACATATTTAGAATGCTTCATCCAATAGCAGTGGAATATATATTTTTCTCTAGTGCACATGGGTCATTCACCAGGATAGATCATATATTAGGTCACAGAATAAATCTCAATAAATTAACAAATATTTTTATCATATAATCTATCTTCTTCAACCCAATGGAATGAAGTTAGAATTCAAGAAAAGAGGGAGAACTGGAAAATTCACAATATGTGGAAGTTAAGCAGCAAAGACTTAAACAAGCAATGGGTCAAAGAAGAAATCAGAAGAGAAACTAGAAAATTTCTTGAGGCAAATGAAAATGTAAGCACAGCATACCAAAATTTTTGGAAAAGAGAGATCTTAACCTCACAACTGGAGGATCTAGCAAAAGAAGAGCAAACCAAGCCAAAGGAAGTAGAAGGAAAGAAAGAAAGATCAGAGCAGAGATAAATGAAATAGAGAATTTTTTTTATTAATCAAAAAAAAGAAAAGAAATTAACACAGCATTTAGAAATCATTCCATTCTACACATGCACTCAGTAATTCTTAGTATCATCACATAGATGTATGATCATCATTTCTTAGTACATTTGCATCGATTTAGGAAAAGAACTAGCAAAACAGCAGAAAAAGATATAGAATGTTAATATAGAGAAGAGAATTAAAATAATAATACTAATAAAAATATATATATATAAAAAGGAAAAAGAAAAAAAACAAAAACAAAAAATACAAACACACAAACAAACAAACAAAAAACCATATTTCAGGTGCAGCTTCATTCAGTGTTCCAATCTAGTTACATTACACTTAGGTATTATTGTGCTGTCCATCCTTGAGTTTTTGTATCTAGTCCTGTTGCACAGTCTGTATCCCTTCAGCTCCAATTACCCATCATCTCACCCTGTTTCCAACTCCTGCTGGTCTCTGTTACCAATGATATATTCCAAGCTGATTCTCGAATGTCGGTTCACATCAGTGGGACCATACAGCATCTGTCCTTTAGTTTTGGGCTAGACTCACTAAGCATAATGTTCTCTAGGTCCATCCATGTCACTACGTGCCTCATAAGTTTAGTCGGTCTTAAAGCTGCATAATATTCCATCGTAGGCATACACCACAGTTTGTTTAGCCACTCGTCTGTCGATGGACATCCTGGCTGTTTCCATCTCTTTGCAATTGCAGACATCGCTGCTATAAACACTGGTGTGCAAATGTCCGTCTGTGTCTTTGCCCTTAAGTCCTTTGAGTAGATACCTAGCAGTGGTATTGCTGGGTCGTAATCCATTCTGCAATTCTATGTCTTTTGATTGGGAAATTCCGTCCATTAACTTTTAGTGTTATTACTGTTTGGATAATATTTTCCTCTACCATTTTGGCTTTTGTATTATATATATCATATCTGATTTTCCTTCTTTCTACGCTTTACTCCATACCTCTCTCTTCTGTCTTTTCGTATCTGACTCTAGTGCTCCCTTTAGTATTTCTTGCAGAGCTGGTCTCTTGGTCACAAATTCTCTCAGTGACTTTTTGTCTATAAATGTTTTAATTTCGCCTTCATTTTTGAAGGACAATTTTGCTGGATATAGGAGTCTTGGTTGGCAGTTTTTCTCTTTTAGTAATTTAAATATATCATCCCACTGTCTTCTAGCTTCCATGGTTTCTGCTGAGAAATCTACACATAGTCTTATTGGGTTTCCCTTGTATGTGACAGATTGTTTTCCTCTTGCTGCTTTCAAGATCCTCTCTTTCTCTTTGACCTCTGACATTCTAACTAGTAAATGTCTTGGAGAACGCCTATTTGGGTCTATTCTCTTTGGGGTGCGCTGCACTTCTTGGATCTGTAAATTTAGGTCTTTCATAAGAGTTGGGAAATTTTCAGTGATAATTTCTTCCATTAGTTTTTCTCCTCCTTTTCCCTTCTCTTCTCCTTCTGGGACACCCACAACACGTATATTTGTGCGCTTCATATTGTCATTCAGTTCCCTGATCCCCTGTTCAAGTTTTTCCATTCTTTTCCCTATAGTTTCTGTTTCTTTTTGGAATTCAGATGTTCCATCCTCCAGTTCACTAATTGTAGGTTCTGTGTCTTTTGATCTACCATTGTAGGTATCCATTGTTTCTTCCATTTTTTCTTCTTTGTCCTTCACTCCCATAAGTTCTGTGATTTGTTTTTTCAGATTTTCTATTTCTTCTTTATGTTCAGCCCATGTCTTCTTCATGTCCTCCCTCAATTTATTGATTTGGTTTTTGAAGAGTTTTTCCATTTCTGTTCGTATATTCAGCATTAGTTGTCTCAGCTCTTGTATCTCATTTGAACTACTGGTTTGTTCCTTTGACTGGGCCATATCTTCAATTTTCCGAGCGTCATCCATTATTTTCTGCTGGTGTCTGGGCATTTGATCAGATTTCTCTGGGTGTGGGACCCAGCTGGTTGAAAGGTTTTTCTGTGAAATCTCTGGGCTCTGTTTTTCTTTTCCTGCCCAGTAGGTGGCGCTCGTGGCGCTCGTCTGTCTGTGGGGCAGTCGGCCCGGGAAACCGTGCGTGGAGGCGGGGATCGCTGGCCGCCGCGGCTTGGGGGAGTGCCGGTCCAAATTGCCCAGCTGGCCCCAGACGCCAAACGTGACGGGAGGACCCCGCTATCCAACGTTCCCAGTCAGACCGGGGAGCCACGTGCGTGGAGGGGACCCCAGTCGCCAGCCGCCCCAGCCGGGAAAACGCGCGCCCCTCGGGTATCTCACCGCAGCAGATTCTCCCTGCCCGTTCAGCCGTTCCAGAATGGGGTACGCTGTCTTTTTGGTCTCTGTCGTGACTCCGGGAGCTGTTTCGTATTGTTTCTGTTTCTTTAGTTACTTTTCTGAAGGAGGAACTAAGACCCGCGCGTCTTACTAAGCCGCCATCTTCTCCGGAAGTCTGAAATAGAGAATTTTAAAAAATGGGTGAGAATCAATAAAACCAAAATTTCACTCATCAGAAAGATCCCTAAAAACCCAATGAACATTTGGTTAAATTGATAAAGGAAAAAACTGAGAATACACAAATAATTAAAATCAGAAGTGAAAAGAGGTATATTATTACCAACCCCATGGAAATAAAAAGGATTATAAGAGGATACTATGAACAACAGAATGCCAGTAAATTAGATCACCTAGATGAAATCGACAGGTTCCTAGAAATGCACAAACTACCTACATTGCCCCCAAAAGAAATAGAGATCTCATTAGCCAATAACAAGTGAAGAGACTGAAACAGTACTTAAATCCTTCCCAACACAAACAGTCCAGGATCAGATGTACGAGACTTCACTACATCATTTTTGTTTTATAAAACATTCCAAGAAGAATTTTATAAAACACTCCAAGAAGAATTAACACCAATCCTGTTCAAATGCTTCTAAAAAATTGTTGGGGAGAGAATACTTCCCAACTCATTCTGTCAGGCCATCATCATGGTAATATCGAAGTCAGATAAAGATAGCAAAAGAAGAGAAAATTAAGGTGGGCCATGGTGGCTCAGCAGGCAGAGTTCTTGCCTGCCATGCCAGAGACCAGGGTTCACTTCCTGATGCCTGCCCACGCAAAAAAAAAAAAAATTATTTCACAGCAAACTTTAAAAAAAAGGAAAGGAAATTACACTATATTATCCCTTATGACTATAGATGGAAAAATCCCTGAGAAAATACAAACCCAGTACAACAGCATATTAAAGAATTATATAACATGACCAAGTGGGCTTGACTGTAGGTGTGCAAGGATGGTTCAATGTAAGAAAACCAATTAATCTACTACACCACCATAAATTGAACAAAGGAAAGCATTCACATGAACAGTTTTGTTGGCACAGGAAAGAAAGAAAACAAAATCCAGAACCCTTTATTGATAAAAAGTACCACTTGGAAAACTAAGAATAGAAGGAAATTTTCTCTGTATGATAAGGGAATGTATGAAAAATCCACAGCTAATATCATGCTCAATGGTGGATGACTGAAAGATTTCTCTCTAAGATCAGAAACAAGACAATGATGCCAAATGTCAACTACTGCTCTCCAACATTGCATAAGAAATTCTAACCAGAGTAATTAGTCAATAAAAAAATGAAACCTCAAAGTTCAAAATGACATTTATTCCTAGAAATTAGGAATATATTTAACCAATGATGTAAGGGACTTGTTTTGGCTTGTTAATGCTGCCAGAATGCAATATACTAGAAATGGAATGGCTTTTATAAAGGGAGTTATCAAGTTAAAAGTTTACAGTTCTAAGCCAAAAAAATGTCCAAACTAAGGCATCCAGAGAAAGATACCTTGACTCAAGAAAGGCTGATGGGTCCAGAACACTTCTGTCAGCTGGGGAGGCACATGACTGGTGTGTTTGCTGGGGTCTTTGCCTTCTGATTTCAAACAGCTTCCCTGGGGGCATTTTCTTCCTGCATCTCCAAATATCTAGGTCTCAGGTTGGCTCTGTTGGCACTGAACTCTCTCTAAATGTTTCCATTTTCAAAGACTCCAGGAAAAGACACACCTTAAAGGGTGGAGTCACAGCTCCATCTAATCAAAAGGCCACACCCATAATTGAGTGGATATCTCCATGAAAATAATCTAATCAAAGGGTTCACCAGCACACTGTACTTAGAAAACTACAAAACATTGCTAGTAAAAACCAGAGAAGACCTAAAAAAATGGAAAGACATTCCTTGCTTATGAATTGGAGCATTAATTATTGTTAGGATGTTAATTCCACTCAAGAATGATTTGCAGATTCAATGCAATCCCAACCAAAATGCCAATAGTCTTCTTTGCTGAAACAGAAAAATCAATAATCAAATCATTATGGAAGGTTAAGGGGCCCTGAATAGTCAAATCTCTCTTATAAAAGAATGAAGTTGGAGGACGCACACTGCTCTATTTGACTAGCTACACTTATTAAAACATCATGGTACTGGTCCAAGAACAGATACACAGATCAAACAGAATGAAATTGAGAGTCCTAAAATGAAACTTCACATCTATAGCCAACTGAGTTTTTGACTAGGTTCCAAGTCCACTCAATAGGGAAAGAAGAGTCTGTTTAACAAATGGTGCTGAGAAAACTGTATATCTATATGGTGGTGTATCCCTGCTTCACACCATATACAAAAATTAACTCAATGTGGATTAAAGACCTAAAATAAGAATATGAACTATAAGACTCTTAGAAGAAAGCATAGTGAAGCATCTTCAAGACTTTGTGTTTGCAACAGTTTCTTAGCTTTACATCAAAAGGTGAGCAACCAAAGATAAAATAGATAAATAAATGGGACTTCATCAAACTTAAAAATAGACATCAAAGTTCTACATTGTGAAAATAAAAAGACAACCTATAAAAAGAGAGACTATATTTAGGAACCACATATCCAATAAGAGTTTAATATCTAGAATATACATAGAAATCCTACAACTCAACAACAAAAAGATAATCCAATTTAAAAAATAGGCCAAATATTTGAATGGACATTGCTCCAAAGGAAGTATCCAAATGTCCAATAAGCACATGAAAAGATGTCCAACATCATTATGCATTAGGGAAATGCAAATCAAAACCATGTGAGGAAAAAAAAACCCAAATGAGCTATCATCTCACACCTACTATAATGGCTATAATTATAAAAAGAGAAAATAACAAGCATTGAAGAGAATGTGGAGAAATGGGAACACTCATTCATTATTGTTGGGATTGTAAAATGGTGGAACCACTGTGGATACTAGTTTGGCAGTTACTTAGAAGGTTAAATACAGAACTAACACATGATTTGGCAAACCCACTTCTAGGTATATATCCCAAACAATTGAATGCAGGGATTTGAACAAATATTCACACACCAATGTTCACTGCACCCAAGTATCCATCAACTAATGAATGGACAAGCAAAATGTGATATATACATGTAACAATATTATTCAGCAGTAAAAAGAATGTTCTAATACATGGAACAAAATGGATGAACCTTGAAGGCATCTCAAGTGAAATAAACCAAACACAAAAGGACAACTATTGTATGATGTCAGTGATATGAAATAATAAGAAGGAGGAAATATATAGAATCAGAAACTAGAATGCAGGTTAGTGCAGTCCAGGATAGGGATGGGATAGGGAATAGGGACTTAATACTTAATTCATACAGAGTGGGTAATAGAAAAGTTTTGGTAAGGGATGTTGGTAATGGTAGCACAATTTTGTGAATGAAATTGACACCACTAAATTATATAATTGAGCATAGTTAAAAGGGTGAAATTTTAGGGTGTATATATGTCACTAGAAAAATTAAACAAAAAAATCCATAGGGCTGAATAACATGAGCAGTGAAACATAATGTAAACTCTGGGCTAGAGTTTAGTAGTATAGCAATGTTATTGTTTTATCAATTGTAACAAAGGTACCACATTAATGCAAAATGTTAATAATATGGAAAACAATGTGCATGTGTGTGTGTGTGTGTGTGTGTGTGTGCAGGCTGGGTGTGTACGTGGGAACTCTGTATTTTTTGTAGGATTCTTCTGCAAACCTACAACTTCCCTAATAAAAAATAAATTTATAAAAAGAAAGGAAAGGGAGCCAGCTACTTAAAAATGTTATTTATGTAACAGTAAAAGATATTAATTAAAAAATTGAAAGATCAAGGACTGGGTTGAGTTTTTAAAAATTCTCATATGTCATCACACAGTGTTTTTCTAACAAAAGATGCTCCTTGAATACTCGTTTGACTGGTTGTCAGAGAGGATCCAGAAATTGGCACCCAGTGGTCAGAAGTTGGTGGGATGGTCAGGGGAAGAACAGGGGAAAATTAAATGTATTGAGCACTGATTTTTGCTAGTCAGTGGTCTAGATGCATTACTAAACCTTTTTCTCCTATAATATCTTTTTTTAATTCCTTGTTACTAGTTTCACTTTACAGATGAGGAAAAAGATATGAAGAAGGTGATACCATTTATAAATGGAAGCACTGAATTAAAAAGCATTTCACTGTAATCCTCTAATGCTACATCTTGTGACCATTCCACTACTCCACACTGCACTTGGCTTTGAAATTTCCTCCCAGGTTATTAGACAGCTATGGAAACAGTACAGCAGGATCTGTACCACTCTTTACTATTCCTCTTTTGCTTTTCTAGAAGGTCCACCTCCCTATTTGTAAAGGTTGTCCAGGAGCCTGGGAATAATGTTTGTTTATTGTGGAGCTTAGATTGGAGTATAAATTCCACTTACTGAAAAGGTAAAGGATATTTAGGAACCCCCATCCCCCCAGAGACTAATAGCTCCAGTATTTGCAGGTTGAACTCTTACCAAATAGAGACCACATTTCAGAGAGCAACAATTCATGGCAATGGTGTTTCTTTAGCTCTACTTTCTTATTTTGTTCATTGCAGATAACTCCACTGAGAAAGTCATATAAATCAAATCCTAATTACTAATTATTTAAGTCTCAGAAAGTAAATTTTAAAAATGTATACACTGAGTGGTGCATCCTTGAATGTAGATGTTGGTGCACATGAAACCTATAAGTAAAGCACATGCATTCTGTCCAACTCACTTCATTTACTCCAGAAAGTGCCATACCAGAGGAATTTAAATGGAAGGTTTTGCTGAACTTTATTGGTGACCCAACCTGCCTCCCTCTCACTCAGGCAGCAGGTGACCTCAAAGTCATATCTTACATAGAGAAAATAGGAGGATTGGGAGAGGCCATTGGAAATTATAGGGATGAGGCACTTGGAGCGCTCCATGTAGTCAAAATGCTGCCCTTGCAGTGACAGTGAGGCTGGAAATTTAGAGTAGAGGGGCCAGGAAAAAGAAGATGGGTCTGCCTTAGAAGAAGCCACCTCAAGTCTCTTTTGAAATTCACAACAAACCTTTCCACACATCCCCAGCTTAACCCAGGGCAAGTTGTCCTGTATTGGATGAAGGCTTAGTAAGAATGACCTTCTCAGATCTGAACTATAATTTATAAAAAGCCTGAGCATGAAGAGTTCCTTTTGAAATTTCAGCTAGCTCTTGCAATTAACCAAAAGGCCATTGGGAAGCAAGGCAAGCCTGGGTGTGTCTGCCTATGTCAATGAGACTACATAAAAAAGCCATTTGGAAGATCACATTGACAGCCAAATTCGGTGTACTCAGATGTGCTCTATGCTTTTCCAAAACAGAAAGTGTCCATGGAACTCTGTGTGCATGATTTTGGTCAAGTTCTTTTTTCTGAAGGTTTCATTTTACTTGTGCTTTCTTTTGGAGAGTGAGATATGGTTGGTTGTTAATGAAAAACACAATAAATGTCACTATTTACTTAATCTAGATTTTCATCCCTTGAGTACTGAGCAACCACATGAAATGAAACACCCTTGTGCAGATGGGGTGCCAGGTGGTTGCCTCAGCCAGACCACTTGCTTTTATTTTTCCTGATGAAAGCTGTCTTGCCTTGGTTTTATGGGCCATGGCTGAGTCTGGGAATGGCACACATCAGTTTCACTCTTGAATAGATGGGTAAAATTCTTCCACTCTGTCCTGCTTCTTTTTCCTTCCCTCTCTCTGCTGACTTTCTTCCTTAATTACGTATTAGAGGAAAAACTGGTTTAGGGGTGGAAATAAACTGAAAATGAAACATTTGACTATCCTTTATTTTTGTAACCTCTCCCCCAATTTAGCTTTCCAGACATACCATGCTCTCTGTCTCTTCCTATGCTATCTTACATAGTTGTTTATTTTTGCATACACAGTCTCAAAAATGTTAGTGGCTGTTTCATAGGGTCACTTATAAGTTTGTGTAAGAACCTAGAATGAATTTCCCTCCCCACTGAAACAATAGTGTGTTTGGAAGTTGGAATCCAAGACCAGCTTACCAGAGACTACTTTGCCCCAAATGCTCCTGGTATTTACTTTTCTCCTAACAGAATCTGTCTACCATGACCGAGAGGGATGACATGATTGAATCAATATTCTGAACTTCAATTCACTAGGGCAGAAATGTGTATGAGGTTTTGCAGAGAGGTTGGGATATCTATACTCATGGAGATGAGGGAAAAGTGTGTGTTTGGGGTTGGGGTGGGTATGGAAATGCAGAGGGTCTGGACTGAGGAGTTAAGCTGGGTCCAAAGGACATCTGACCCAAGTTGTTTCCCTATTTCCTTCCTTTGCCTTCACTGACTGCTAGAGTGAGAAATAGACCTGATATGAATTGGTTCATCTATGCTATTTTGCATGACAAGCTGTTCAAAAGACTTTTTCTTCCATAATTTTTTTCTCTCTAATGCTCTTGAATACTTTCATAAGCCAATATCACAAACAGAAAGTGCAAATCTGCCAGTCAGTGTTAAGGAAAAGATTATGAAATAAGAGTTCCTCCCAGATCTTGTCAATTCACCTTGTCAAGGTGGTTACTGACTGTCCACGTGAAGATAAACTTGGCCAGCTTTCACCAACCTGATGTTGGGTCAGCCACCCTGGAGAACAAGTGGTACACCATCCAGGTAGAGATTTCATTGGTCAGCACTGAAACCATGAAGAGAAGGGTCTCTTTTCATAATGAACATTCCTGCCCATCATCCACAGCTGCTTGCTCCTTGGAATGGTATCCAAGTCTGGGTATAAACCTACCAGGCCCTACAGCTGTGCATTGCTCATGCACCTGCAGGGGTCTTCTCAGTGGGCACATTCAGCCCGCGATAGCACTGATGGCAAGCAGGCCCTGAGAACATCCTCCTGGGACCCCACAGCCACCCAGGCCAGACCCCATGCATCCTCAGGAGGACACTAGGAAGCAAAGGAGTCATGTCAGTCCTCATGATTCACGGATTCCATATTTGGAATGCATCTACTCGCTAAAATTTAGTTGTGCCCCAAATCAGTGCCGACAGTGGGCTCCTGATCTTCAGCAGGTGTGTGCAGGGTAGCTCAGAGCTGGGGTGGCCAGACACGCATGTTCCTGGGTGAGAACAAGGGTGGTGCTCACCTTCTCATTTTGCCTGTCATGCTGCAGACAAGTGTTCTTTACCTGAAATGCTCATGGACACCTTTGTCACATTTCTGTGCATTCTGGTGGTGATTTCACTGTTCAAAAATGCCCCCTACGACATGACATTCAAGGGTGAAAGTCTCCTTAGCAACATGGGAGATGACTCTGACCTCCCATGAGTCACTCCCAGGAGGTGAGCCTGGCCCTGGCACTGTGTGATCAACAATGCCATCCTGACCAAAAGGGGGAAAAGAAATCTAACAAACAAAGTATCAGTGGCAGAGAGAGTTCAAATATAGTCAAGAGGCTACTCTGGAGGTTGCTCCTATGCAAGCTCAGGTAGACCTTGCTACCTATCATAACCTGCCAACTCCCTTCCATTCCAGCCAATCCTAAAGAACACCTAGGGCAATATATAAGATTCCACAAAGGTTCCATGCATTGGAGTAACTTTTCAAAACCTACAACCTCCAGATGGGTCCCTGGGTCAGATAAGTCCTGAAACCTAGAGGGCCCAGCCTCTCCAGAACATCAGATAGTTCCATCTCCCTACCCCATATTAGTGACAGCCCCTTTCAACATTAAAAATTTAGAATGGCCATAGACCAAACACCCCTAAAGAGAGGGATGGAAGGATCAAAGGAGATGATGGAGTTATACAGAGAAGATAGGATTTAACAAATGAATATTATTGCTGAATCATCATATTGATATTTCTTTTAGTCTCCTAAAATCTTAGGATAGCTAGAAGCAAAAACCTAAAGTTGTGAAATTGTAAACCATGTCAAACTCTGAAATGTGTTCTACAACTAATTGTGGTGCTGTCTCTTTGAAATTTATTGCTTTTTTGTAATATGTTATTTTCCACAAAAAAGAAAGAAAAAAGTCCATTGTGGTGAGGAAAAAAAATTTAAGCCTTCTAGCCTCCTATATTCTGGAGCAGCTAGAAGCTAAAATCTGAAAGGATTGTATCATAGCCTATGACAAACTCTGGGATCTGTCCTGTAACCAGTTGTTGAAGAGTGCTTTGAAAACTACTGCTTTTTTCTTTCTTTGCTTTGTATATATGTTATAGTACACAGTAAAAAAGTTAAAAAAAAAAAACTATAGGCAGCTAAATAACATTAGATAGAAAATTCCTGAAGTCAAAAAATTGAAAATATATGTAATAACTTTCTACCTGATATTTTGAGAGTTTATCAAGTGGTATTTAAGATAGTGTTTAATATTTAGAATTTTTAAAACTCTGATATTTGTATCTATAGATTCTTTTCTTGCTTGCTTTAATTTTAAATTGGTTTATGAAACATATTGTACACACACACAAACAAAATGACCCCCACATGCAGTTCTGCACTGCCCAGGGCTCCTAAGCTTGAGAAGGCTGTGTGTACCTTGCAGAGAAAATACAAGTGCTGGGAAAGCTTTGTCAGACACGTGTTGTAACACTGTTGGCGCTGAGTTCAAAGTTAATGAATCAACAATATATTTTAAATAAGGCATCTTTAAACAGAAACGCATATAAAATGAGGTCATGCATTGATCAGTTGCTAAGAACGTCATGAACAGAGACATGTAAGAGCCTAACCGTGCCTTTTCCCGCCCTTCCCCTAGGAGCAATAGGTCAGTATTGCTAATTCAGCGTTTGTGGCAACTTCACAGAATATAACTGTTGCAAATAATAAGTGACCATGCTCTGAAAACGGTTAGATCCTGCAGCTGGCCTGTTTCCAGGTAAGCAGGGTGGACATGTCTAAACTCCAGCCCTGCAAAAAACTGGCCAGGATGGACAGGGGTGGGGCCCCTGACCCTCTCTGTAGTCCAATCCCTCTGTTACTGTTAATGGATGAAGGCTGTGGATTCCCGACACACTCAATAACCGACTCCTGAGACCCAGAAGTTTTACTCAGAGAGTTTATTACTGGGCGCATAGTAGGAGAGCAGGTGGGCTAGTGGCCCAAAATCTGTCTCCCTGAGTTTAGAGGGTTCAAGATTTTTAAGGCTTTTAGCAAGGGGAGATGAAATCATTTCGAATAGTAAGTTCAAAGCAGAAAAGGAGACAATGTTATTATTATCATTTCAGTAGGAGACATAAGCTGAAAGGAAGGGAGGCAGAGCTGTCACTTCAGTACTGAAGTGTGAGCCAAACAGGAGACAAGTTATCTTCCAATAACAGAATTTAACTCATACAATTTACAAATGTCCACGGCTGAAGCTCATTAATGTCTGACCTCAAATCCTCCATTAGCAATAGGGCCTTTGCCCTACTAGAAAATGACCAGATAAAGGGAGTAACAGCTCTTACAGTCACACAGGACAAGATAAGGGCTTTTACAGTCACTTTGGACATCAGGGCAGCTGAATTATTGTTTAGGGCTTTCAGGTATTCCTGAAAGTACTGTCTACTCCGGTATCCCAGAAAGCAAAAAAGAATATGATTCAGTGATCAAAACCACCCCTTAAATCTTAATTTCTCAGTTATGTTACCTTCCTGGGGGCACTGATTCTAGGACCCCCACATAGCTACTCACAACTCTCATCTGTCAAACTTCTCTGCTATTCACAAAGACATCATCAGAAGAGCAGGGCAGCAGGGTTGCTAAGCCAGGAGGCTTCCAGGAGGCTTTGCCTACACATCCTCATCCCACAGAGTCACTTAGGAAGGGGCTGCTCTGGCAAATCCTGATGGGAGCTAGAAACAGTGGCCAAAAGCTGCTCATCTCTCTGCTTCCCTTAAGAGGTGGGTGGTGGGGGGTATGTCTCAGGTCCCATGGAGGAGGCTTCCAAGGGTTTCTCAAAGTTAAGGACCAGGGCAGATCCAACACCCCACCCATGTCCCTATCCATGTGTCCTATGCTGAAAACAAGTTTCGGAGGGGCAAGCACCTGACCCTGGCATCTCGCCCATGAATGTGCAGAGAGACACAAAACATTTTGGGCTGGGACAGTGGAGGGATTCACTGCAGGGAAGGGGCTGCATGAGTAGAGGAGCCTGAGGAGTCAAGGGGAGGGTGGTGAGAAGAGCTGGTGAACAGATAGCAGGAAGCCCCCTGCACCCCGGCTAGAGGGCAAGGGCAGAGGGGAAACCAGAGCCCAGGGAGCCCAGTGGAAAACTGGGCCTCGGGGGCCACCAGTAAGAACCTGAGTCAGGAGGGAGATGAAGCCCGAGGAGAGAAAGGGGGGGACCTTTCTTTGGCCTGCCCTCTCCCTGCCTCCACCTGTCACGGCCCCCCAGGGGCTCCCTTGGTGGAACCCAGATATAAGCCAGCTGACCAGGACTGTGGACACGCTGGCACAGGCCCGCATGGCTGCAAAGTCTAGTTTTCAGGATGGCAAGTGCCAAGGATGGTGGGCTGCCCCCCAGTGACCCCCTCCCCGGAACCTGTGAAAACACGCCCTTCTAGAACCAAGAAGAATGCATGCATGTGGTTTCAAGCCACTAAATGTGTAGCAACTTGTTACACCCATTCCTCGTTACACTAGGAAACTAACACACCAATGAAGCTCTCATATTTTGTATTGAATTTGAAGACTCCCCTTCAAAAACAAAAAGAGGGAGAGACGTATATGGCAATTCCCAGTGAAATTTCAGCAGAGAACCTTAAGCTTCAACATGGGAAGGAAATATAAAATAGAAACCATTGCATCTGCTTCTGTGTCTGGCCTCAGAACATAATTCTGGGGTGGATAGTTGGAGGACTGCAGGTTTAGAAACCCTAGGGGAACCAGAGAGCATTTCCCAGAGTGGGTGATAGGAACTTCATTCCTAAAATAAAGCCCTTCAGAGCCCATGTGGGGAAAAGCACCTTCTTGAAGGCTTCTGGTGTTGCCTTGGTGATGGCTGAATTTCTCTGAAAAGATCTAAACCAGCATGTGGGGAAAGGTTCATGCAAGCCATCATTTGGGACACGTGAAGGCAGCAGTCCTTCGGGTGGCTGGGTCTCAGTCCTGGAAATCTCACATTATTAAAAATAAATAATCAACATGTGGAGGGTGTGGACTTGGGTGGATGATTCCCAGAAGACCCTGGGTGGGCTACCCCATGCGCAGGCAGATTGTGTAGCATTCTAGGAGGAATGAAGTGTTCATCTGTCTCAGTTTCCTGGAGCTTCCAGAACAAAGCACACCCGGCTGGGTGGCTTAAAGCAGCACGAATTTGTTGTCTCACAGTTCAGAAGGCTGAAGTCAAGGTGCCGACTGGACATCGGGGAGAATCCTGCTTGCCTCTTCCTGGCTTCTGGAAGTTTCCCGCCTTCCTCAGCACTCATGTCTGCCTCTGTGACCAGCAGCACATGGCCCCTGCCCGCCTGTCTGCCTGAGTCCAGTTCCCATGAGGACACCTGTTATAATGAACCCAGTGTAGACCCATCTTAATAATCCCATCTTCAAAGTCCCTATTTCCACAAGGTCGCATTCACAGGTTCCGGGGAGTTCATGCTTAAACCTTGTCATTTGGGGGAATGTAATTCAGTCCACAATGATGCCCATCCCTCGTGGAAAAGGAGATGTGCGTGCCTGCGTAAGTGCCTCATTCCGGCTCCCACCTTCCTCAGATAACTGCCCTTTTCATTTTGAAGGGCTTCTGTCAACTGTTCCTAAACCAAATCACTTAACTATAAACTAATTTACAGATCCAGCAGCAAATGGGGAAGGGAAAACGATCCTAACCGAAGCAAAAATTCACCTAAGTAGAGCTGGTGCTGAGACAGGTGGAGCATGCCCAAGGAATTGCAAGCATCCCATTTGTACGCACCAAACCCTGCCCGTGGCTACACCTCCAGTCAAAGGGGCCATGCCTTTGGGGAAAGGCCAAAGCCAAGGCTTGTTTGATTTCACACTTGTTTTTTTTTTTTTAACATGGGCAGGCACCGGGAATCAAACCTGGGTCCTCTGGCATGGTAGGCAAGCATTCTTGCCTGCTGAGCCACCATGGCCCACCCTCAATTTTACACTTTTCAATGAACTGACTGTTAAATAAGCAACTTGATAACATATGAAATGAAATCCTCACAATGTCTCTGAGCTCCCAAATAGCAAAAGCAGAGTTCGCAATTAATGGGGCATGGCCGCAGCACCCCCTGACAAGGCAGCAAGCTCTGGTACCACAAGCCATGCTCTCATGACAGAAAAGAAGAGACTCAAGGAAGCCCCTTTGTGTGTCCACTTATTGTCTTTCAATGAAAGGCAGCTTTCTTCAACCAAGTTCCAACCTCTCCCTGACTGGGCAAGTACAGCAGTGATGTTCCAATTAAAAGTAAAACCTACAGACGCACCTGATCAATTACCAGCATCAGCAGCAGCCTGGCTCACCACGGAGCTGCTTCCTGCTCTCACTTACAGGATGTGCAAACCTAATTCTCCAAGGAGAAAGAAGCCCATTGCTATACACCCATGTCCCTGGCAGAGCACGAGCAAAGAGTCCATATCACAGGAGCACAGCTGTCTCATTAGCCTGGGAAAGGGGCTTTAAAACGTCCATCCCCACATTTCCAGAGGCCTTCTCCCAGCCCTGGGTTTCCCTGCCCATGACAGCGGAGTCAGCTGGAGGGTGGGGGTGGTGGGGAGATCTGGGTGCATGGCCCATTTACATCCAGGACACCCGCACAAAGCGAGGCATCCCCAGGCAGAAGGCTCCCTTAACCTCAGACTCTCCGGCAGCTCTCAGCCCTTGCCCCAAGCTTCCCACCTAAGTGGATGTTGCTGGACCATGGTTTGTCTGCCTCCTCACTGTCTCATCCAGGTGTGCCTTTTTCTTTACACCATCATTATCATGCAGAGGGGATCCCAAGACCAACAGGCAGTAAGACACGACGAGTTCCTGCTTTCCCTGGGACCGTCTTCCACATGGGCTCCCAGCCTCCACAGACTCCCCTTACAACAGAAACTTCTCTACACAGCAGCCAGCCCACCTTTTAAAAATATAAAGCACAGCATGTCCCACTCAGAACTCTTGCAGAAGCTGCCCATCCCCCTGGGCTTTCAACACCCCTAAGCTACCCTCTCTGGGACCAGGCACTGCCTTCTCCCAGCCCTGGGTTTCCCTGCCCATGGCAAGGGCTAGAAAGCCCCAGATCTCCTGCCCTCAGTCCCTCTGACCTAGTCCACCCACCTCTCCTCTCTCACCCCATGCCAGCCTCACTTAGGGCCCCCAAGCTGATACCCGAGGATGCAGGGGCCAGCTGCCCCAGGGGCTCAGGGGGCCCCTCCCCTCCCACATCCACCCATGAGTCAGACCCCCGTCCATCCTAGGGTTTCTGCTCCTCAGGACCCCAATCACCTCTCCCCTGTTTAAATGGAACCCCCAATCACTCTGTCACTTCACCTGCTCTGTTTTTCTTACCAGCATTTATCACCTCATGATGTGTTATTATATATTTCTTTCTTTGGAGAACTGCCACCCCTCCCCCCATATACACACATGTGCACTCACACATACACACACAAAAGTGTAAGTTCCAGGAGAGCAGTGACAGGCCTGCAGGTTCTGTTCCCAGCTGCCAGGTGGGTGGCACTTAAGAAAATCAGTTGAACTGGAGCACAGGAAGTCATAGGAAGAGACAACCTCATGGACAGTGCTCAGGCACGGCCAGCTCCTCTCATCTATTGTGGCCCAGGCCTCTGCCAGCTGGCCAGGCACTGCCCCCCACAGGGAGCCCCTGCACCTGCCATTCCCTCTGCCCACAAGGCTTTCCCAAGTCTCTGTACAGCCAGCCTGTGCTTTCCTCACCTCTTGGAGTTGACTGCTCTGCCCTGGCCAGGCCTCTCTCCAGCCCCACCACCTTCTGTCATGCCACCCAATTTTAAACTGTCTGCACACTGCATCTGAGCTACATTCAGATTATCAATGATAGCAAAATCCAAACCACCAGCAGCCGTGGGGCCAGCACATATGCTTACCCAGCATGGACCTACAGCTGTGATCCAAAATGTTTGGAGTTGGGAGGGAGTCCTCAAGGGGCCAAGCATCCTAACTAGCCTATCCTTCATCATTCCTTCATTCATTCTGTCAATTTTTATAAGGTACCTGTGATAGGTTCAGGTGTCAACTTGGCCTGGGGATGGTGAACCATTGTTCTGTGACTGTGGACTTAAATCATCAGCATGTGAAATTTATCTATGGCTGATGACATCTGCAGTCGGCTAAAGGGGTGCCTTCCACAATGGCTGGCATTGAATTTAATTAGTTGAAGGCTTAAAAGAGAAATCGGAAGAGAACTCATCGCAGCACAGCCCAAGCAGCTCAGCATACTTGATCTCAGCACTCACAACTCAGCCCAGATATTTGGAGATACAAAAAGGAATCACCCCACGGAAAGCTGCTGGAACCCAGAAACCAGGAGAGAAGGCCAGCAGACTCTGCCCTGTACCTTCCCATGTGACAGACAAACTCAGTTGAAAGCTAACTGCTTTTCCTCTGAAGAACTACAAATTTGTAACTAAATAAATCCCCTTATTAAAAGGGAGTCCAACTCTGCTGGTTTGCATTCTGGCAGCTTTAGCAAACTAAAACAGTATACTAAGAGGTCCCAGCACTCAGTGTGGAAAAAAGCACAGTCCCTGCCTCCCATGAACAGGTCAAAATTAGCATCAGAAGTAAGAGTGGAGAGTGGGGGTGCCAAGGAGGGGCTTAGGGTGAGTGGCTACAGGCTCCCCTTGCTGGCAGCATCCACCTGCCTCAACAGCCCCATTCAGGCACAGGGTGTCAACTCAGCGTCATGTAAACTCAGCCTGGGCCATTGCTGAGCCTGTACCCATGAAACGCAGCACAGAATGCTGGCCACTGACCTGGACAGAATCAAACAAGGGTCCTTTTCAAAGGTGCAAGAAATTTCTTCCCACCCACAAAGCCAAGGGTAACTGGGCACCAGAACATTTTATCTACATTTAAAGGCACCACCTGTGAGCTGGTGCTTGGTTGAGGCAGGCTGTTAAATGAGTGCTTTCAAATCATCGACCTTCCTCCAGCAAACCATGAGGAAGGACGTAGGGTGGAAGAGACGCCAGCACTCAAAGGTTAATTCCCTGTCTTTTTTCAAAGACATGCGCTGGAGCAGAGGAAGCTCCATAGTTTTAATGGTAGATTTGATCAGTTGATGGGGTTAGATGAATAGATGTCAAAATAAAATTTCTAAAAAACAAACACCAACATACAAGACCCAATAAAGAGTCATTCATTCTCACTGGCATCAGCTATTATTTAAAAAGGAGCTTTGCACATCACCCTCAGTTAGTTTCATGAACCACCTGTCAGAATTCAGGGTAAGGACTCAGATTTAAAATCACTATCTTGGAGGACCTTTGGAAAGACAGACCCCCATTTCCTCTGGTGCAATTTCTGTCCACACAAGAGGAATACAGAAATTAAAGCTCACCTTAGAAATGAAATCTGCACTCAGCAAGAAAGTACGTAGCAGGAACTAAATGACAATGTTTCTGGGAGAAACTTGACTTCTCTACTTCTATTTCTAAAATGACCCAAAGGGCAGGAACCTGGCAATGCAGTGATTACCTTCCCAGTCTTGGAGGACTTGGTTTAGATTGGGAATTGGGGGAAGCCACCAAAATCCTGCCCAACTGCTGACCTTTGGCAAAATCTCTGGCACCACACCTTTCTTTGTGAGGGAACTCGGTGCCGAGAAGAGAGGGCTGGACTTGGAATCACTCTACACATATTTGGTGAGTGTCTACTACATACCAGGGACTGTTCTAGAATCCTGATGTCTGGGTTCAAATCCCAGCTTTGGAAAGTCATCGCTGTAACATGGCAGTGGCCACCTCTGAGCTGCAGCCCCCACACCTACCCCACTTGAGAAGTCACAGTGCTAACTTCTTCACAGTTCATCCTGACACCCAAAGGAGACAATGTTATTCAAATATTTTCATTTTTCTTCCCTTCTGCCGGCCTTCTGAGGGCAAAGGGAAGGGGGGCTCCTCCGTCCCACATGGGAGAACTCTGTTGTCACTTCTGAGAGTGAATTAAAACAATCCCACAACTGCGGGGCCCTGTGTTCAGCAGTCCTCCACAAATGACGAATTTCTAAGTAGCAAGATTTGTCTCAGAGTTGGGGTGGCTGGTACTCAGAGCTCTGAGATAAGGGCCTTGGAAAGTCAAGAACTGTGTGTTTCTAAATCCATATGTTCAAATCTCAAAATTGTCCAAGATGACATTATCTTACAGTGTCTTTTTCATCTCTCACAGGGACTTCACACACACTCTGTTCATTCACATGTCCCAGTGATTCTCAGCACTGGATGCCCATCATTAGAATTACTTGAGAGTTTGTTTGTTTGATTGTCTTAGTGCATGGTCCAGGAAGGGAGTTTATCTTAAATGCCACCACTTGTGACCTACCAGAGCCAAGGTCAAGGGGGTTTGTAGTTTTTGAGTCACACAGGTGATTCTGGTGCAGGGCCCGAATGGAGAAGCTCTGCTTTCTACACTCAATGGGTTCTCATGAAACTCCTACATTAGTTTCCTTCAAATGCTGCCACAAAGTACCCCAAACTGGGAGGCTTCAGAGAGGAGAAGTGTACCTTCTCCCAGTTCTGGAGGCCCGAGGTGTGAACTCCAGGAGTGAGGGGCAGGCTCCTTGTACAGGCTCTGGGGGAGAGTCTTCTCTTGTCCCTCCTGCTCCCGTAGCTGCCAACAGTTCCTGGCTTCCTCAGTTGGTGTCCACATCACTCCAGTGTCTGCCTCTGGACTTCTTTGCATCTTTCTTCTTCTCTGTGTATCTCTCTTTTATTTTTCTACAATCCACAAGTATTTTACTTTCACACCTCTTATGCCATGAATTCATAGGAAATAGGGTCCAGAATCTCAGGCTCCTCTCCACTGGTTCTCACACAGTGTGCTTCTCTGGGTGGAGCAGGCTGGCGATTCATTTGAACCCAGGTAAAGGTTCACTTTGGCTTCCTTTTTTCCCTCATCATTTTCCTTTACCTGCTTCAGAAAGCCATTTCAGTTCCTAGAGTGCTTAATATGCTCAATATGCACATTAATTATCTTGGCAAGAATCTTGCCCTTCACTTGTTTGTTTACGATGACTCTTGGACTTTGAAATCTATTGAAGTCTGCTCTGCAGATTTTCGAAACTGCTTGGAACTGGTGACTTCTGTTTTCCTTTCAATCTGTTCCTATAGCAATAGAACTATGTATCCTGTGACTGTTTCTCCTTTGTGTATTAAAAGCAGATAACTTGTTCTGAGTTTCATAGGTCCAGAGCAAGAGGAGAATTTTTGCCTTAGAACAGAACACGCTTGTAGCTGCTTTGATGAGGTTTTGTGTTGTATCTGCCTTGTTACTGAAATTATTTAAGGCTTTTGTGATATTGTGATGGACTTATTTTGCATATGGAAAAAACATGTCTTTTGGGGAGTACAGAGGGTGGAATATCCCAGTTTGAAGATACTATGTACCCCAGAAAAGCCATGTTTTAATCCTGATCCAATCTTGTGGGGGCAGCCATTTCTTTTAACTCTGATTCAATATTATAGGGTGGAAAATTTTTATTAGTTTATCTCCACAGAGATATAGCATACCCAATTGTGGGTGTGGTCTTTTGACTAGAGGGAGATGTGACCCCACATATTCCAGGTGGGACTTGATTACTTTACTGGAGTCCTTTAAAAGGGGAAACATTTTGGAGAGAGCTCAGGGCAGAGCTGACACAGACGCAGATGCTTGGAGAGCAAAGTGACAGCTGACAGTCCACACAGCCAGACCTGTGGAGATGAAGAAAGATAATGCCCCGGGGAAGCCTTATGAAATGAGAGGCCAGGAGAGAAAGCTAGCAGACACCATGTGCCTCCCTAGCTGACTGAGGTGTCCAGAAGCCAAAGACCCCAGCAGACACCAGCCACATGACTTCCCAGCTGACAGAGATGTTCCAGATGGCATCAGCTTTCTTAAGTGAAGGTAACCTCTTATTGGTGCCTTAAACTGGACATTTTCATGGCCTTAGAACTGTAAACTTATAACTGTTAGATCCCCTTTATAAAAGCCATTTCATTTCTGGTATATTGCATTCTGGCAGCTTAACAGACTAATACAAAAAGGTCAACTTCAAAGTCAGACTGCTTCAGCCACTCGCTAGTTCTGAGATCTCAGGAAACCACTTACACTGTGTGTGCCTCAGTTTTCCCATCTGGTAAATGAGAATAACAACAGTTATCTGATTCACAGCATTCTTATTTCTGTTTTTTAAAAGTTTATTTTTCTGAAAGACTTAAAATAGTGCCTGGCACCTAACAGGCATTATGTGGCTTTTCAATAAATTTTTCAAATGAAACAAAGAATGTATAACAGAATCACACAAACTTTTCCTCCAAGGCATACTAAAATATGCCATATGCCCTATCTTTTACTTTTTTTTTTTTTTTTTTTTTTTTTAAAGAGAGAGGGAGGAAAGGAAGGAAAGACAGAGAAGGAAGGAAGGGAGGAAGAAAGGGAAACATTTTTAAACATTTTCTTGTTTTATTATATTTTGTTTGTTTTTTGTTTGTTTTTTACATGGGCTGGGGCCGGGAATCGAACCGGAGTCCTCTGGCATGGCAGGCAAGCACTCTTGCCCGCTGAGCCACCGCGGCCCGCCGTTATCTTTTACTTTTGTTGTTGTTTTTTTTTAACTCTTAATAAAACTTTTTCAGAAGGAAAGAAACCAACCTAAAACTGAGTCAGGTAGGAAACTTCCTACTTCTCAGAAACAGTGGCTGATGTTCTTTTTTTTAAAACTTGAATAAGAATTATTAAACATAAGGAAAGATTTAGTCTGTTCATGTTTCACAAATCCATAAAAGATACTTGATGTTGTAACTTTCTTATGTTAACTCTGTTTTTTGCTTAATGATCAACTGTTAAATTTTACAAAAAGCAATGGGTTTGCCCAGCTAATTAAAATGGCAATCCCTTCCTCTGCTTAACTGCTTACAGTATTTTATGGATGAAAGTATATAAATAAAACTCCTGAAAGACTGGATTCAGATTTTCAAATATGGCAGCATTACGTAGTCAATTTGTAATTTTTTTTTTTACTTTGTATTGGATCATCAAATGGAGATGTGCCTATTTCTTTGAAGAAATCTATTGTAGGACCTTGTGCTTTTATGCAGAAGTACAAACTTGTCTTTCTACAGTGATCCACTGAGCTTTTCTCTGTCTCTATTCTGATTTTTAGATGAGAATGGCTCTGCATCATGGCTTCTGACCACACAAAAAGTTGTTGCAGATACTTTCCTCTGAACTTTAGGTTCCTTCAGCCACATAGAAATCATTCAAGAAACAGTCTCTTCTCCAAGTCTCCAATTGCACATGTGTTCCATGCAAATGGTCTAACTAGTGTTTTAGTTTGCTAATGCTGCCAGAATGCAATATACCAGAAATGGAAGGACTTTTAAAAAAGGAAATTTAATAAGTTACAAGTTTACGGTTCTAAATATGTCTTAACTAAAGCATCCAGGGAAAGATACCTTGGCTCATGGAAGGCTGATCTGGCATCTGCTAGTCCTTGTTCCTGATTCCATTGCTTCCAGTTTCTGATGCCAGCGGTTTCCTCTCTAAGCTTCTGTGGACCTTCACTTAGCTCCTCCAGGTCACAACTCTGGGTTCTTGCTTGCTTAGCATCTTACAGGAAGGCATATGGCGACATGTGCTGAGCTCTGCCAGTGTCTAGGCATCTGCTCTCTGTCAGCACTCCCAGCATCTCCAAACATCCATATCTCTGTCAGTTCTGAAGCAACTACTCTCCAAGCATCTGCATCTGAGGTTTCTTCAAAATGTTTCCTCTTTAAGAACCTCTTTTGTTGCTCAGTTGTGGTCTCTTTCCCTCTCAGCCACACGACAAGCAAACACACTGCCCTCCCCATCTCTATGTGTGAAATAACTCCCAGGGTGTGGACCTTCCTGGCAATATGGGACAGAAATTCTAGAATGAGCTGGAACTCAGCACCAAGGGATAGAGAAAACCTTGTTGACCAAAAGGGGGAAGAGAGAAATGAGACAAAATAAAGTGTCAAGGGCTGAGAGATTCCAAACAGAGTTGAGAGATTATCCTGGAGGTTATTCCTACAAATTAAATAGAAAGCACGTTTTTTAGTTAAGGCATAACAGAGAGGCTGGAGGGAATGCCTGAAAATGTAGAGCTGTATTCCAGTAGCCATGTTTATTGAAGATGATTATATAATAATATAGCTTTCACAATGTGACAGCATGATTGTGAAAACCTTGTGTCTGATGCTCCTTTTATCTACCTTATCAACATATGAGTAAAACACATGGACTAAAAATAAATAATTGGGGGAACAAATGTTAAAATAAACTTATATTGAAATGCTAGTGATGAATGAAAGGGAGGGTTAAGAGGTATGGTATGTTTTCTGTTTTTTTAAATTTCTTTTTCTAAATTAATGCAAATGTTCTAAGAAATGATCATGATGATGAATATACAACTATGTGATGAAAAAAGAATGTTCATATTGCCTGTTGATTGGTTTTATTAATAAAAATTAAAAAAAATAAATAAACTTAAAAAATGTTTTCTCTTTAAAGAATTTCAGTAAACTAATCAAGACCCAACTTGGGGGCAGGTCATGGTGGCTCAGCAGGCAGAATTCACACCTGCCATGCTGGAGACACAGATTTGATTTCCAATGCCTGCCCATGCAAAAACAAACAAACAAAAAAGACCCAACTTGAATGACTGGAGTCATATCTCCATCTAATCAAAAGGTCCCACCCACAACTGGGTGTGCCACAATCCACAGAGATAATCTAACAAAAAGTTCCTGCCCTACAGTATTGAATCAGGATTAAAAGATACAGCTTCCCCCCAAGAACGGATGAGGATTCAAACATAGCTTTTCCAGAGTACATAATAGTTACAAAGTGCACAAGGAGCTTTCATTTCTTTTGGTTCAGTGTTATCTGTTCTGAACACTTTCAAATTTCCTTATTTTTCTAATCTCTTTGCTCCTCTTTTGGCCTCCCTACTCTCCATCATCTGCTCTTTATCTTCATTACTCACTTTCCTCACAATGAGTGTTCATTAAAAAAAGTTTAAATCAAGACTTTTGCTGTCTTTCTAACAAAGTGTACTGGGTTTTTCCATTCCATGCATTTCTAATTCTTATCACAGTGTTTCAGGTGGTTTGTATGTTACATTCTAGTATTCCACCCGAGCTTGTCACCATGCAGAGATGACAGCTTCTGCGGGATGCTTCATTAGGAATCCAGTCCTCTATTCACTTTGTTAGCTGGCAGACCGGGCTGTGAGCCTGTATTTCACACCTCATTTGATATCACAATTCATTGCAAAATCATAAAAAAACAATTATTTATTTAGATTATGAAATGGATGTTAGAGGGTCATTAGATAAGCATAAATTACCATGTGGAAGCAGCAATTCCTTCAGCTCTTATAATCCAGGACAGGTCAAATGCTGTGCATAAAGAAGAGAAGGAGAAGGCAGGAGGACGCTGGGGTGGGGGAATGTCTCCTAATTCTGAACTTGACTTTGCTTTTCTTCTCATGGAATCTTTCATGAGCTCTTTGGAAGAGAATGCAAAGCTGAGTCTCACAAAACCAAAAGTGATAACCATTGTCACACTCCCTCTGAACATTCCTTCTTCCCAGAACCCCTCTGCCTCTCTCTAAGTCCAAGTCATTCAAGAGGGGCCAATCTACTCTCTACATTCAGGGTTGTCTATAGAGATTGGTTCTGGGTGGACACGTGATTCAAGCTGCCCCAGACAGAGCCAGTGAGGACAAGCCCCAGGACTTCTGCTGCACCAACATGGGAACAGAAGCTTTATTCATGAAGTGGCTAGGTCAATGAGATGGATGCTGGGAGCAGGAGGCAGCTACTTTGTCACCAGGAGGACAGAGCCAGTCTGAGAAAAAGAGAACCCAGGGGAAAGACAAGGAGACAGGAGACTAAGGGAATTTAATAAGTTACAAGTTTATAGTTATGTCTTATCATCCATATCTAGACATTTCTGGTCCCAGACTATTCCTGAACCTTCCCATTTACAGGAGAGAAATCTTTTTTTTGCTTAGATTGTATTAGTATAGTATATCATGGTGTCAAATGGACAAAGCCCACCTGCTAACAACCCCAACAACCAAGAGAACATCTTTCACTGAGGACACAAACATACAGAGACCCTGTACAAAACAGAGAATCAAACTGTAACCCTCAAAAGGAGTGTGGTACAGACTGCTAGCTGACCACCCAGCAGCCATTCCCCTATCCTTCTTCCCTGGAAGCAGAAACCAGCTCCCACTTCAGAGCTTAAAAATAATGCTAGCTACTCACTTTTCCAGATTCCCTTGCCTCTTGGGCAAGGACCTGGAACCTTCTGCCTACCGATGAGATCTAAAGGGAAGATTTCCTGGGGTACTGTTGGGAAGTTTTCTTCCCTTGTAAAAAGAGATGCATGGGCTCAGACTTTCAGAGACTAATCAACTGAGCCTTATAACCACAGATGAATAAAAACCTATTTTCTGAAACTTCAGAACCTTGGCTCCAGTTGGTTCTGTTTCTGCATAACATTCCTAGAGGCTTGCAGCCTTTTCCCTGGTTTCGTGCAACATTTCTGGGGGCTTGTCCAGGATCAAGAGGCTGGTGATATTTTCACCTCCCTTGCCCATGGTGACAGTGTCACCCAGACCAGAGACCTGACAGAATCCAGTGCTGGCAACAGGACTTTTTCCTGTCTTTTAGATTTCTGACCTCACTAGGTGGGGTGACCATCACCACCAGAGTGGTGACAGATCCGGGACAGTTTCTGGAACCAGGATTCTGGTTCTGCCCTTCAGACTGTAACCCCAACAGCTGCCAGAGTCACGGAGATCATCCCATGAATTCACCACTCTTGGGTCAAGAGGGCCACCGCAGATGACCCAACAGCTGATGCACATCATTCTCCAGAAGCCACTGTGCCCTTCTCCATTGCAGCCCAGATCAGCTGACCAGCCCACAACTAGGCTCAAATGACCTTCATTACCGTGCTCTAGCTCACCAGAAGCAGCTAGTCAATGCACAGCGAAGCCTGAGGAGACCTCCGAGCCCTGCCTCAATTACCTCAGAATCTGACTAATCTACGACGGCTGAAGATTAAGGAGTTGATGTATGGACATCCCAGCCTGCCGAGTCTGTGGACTAAATGTCTTTTCTTGCTCTCCATGTTTGTCTTTTGTTTAGCAGTTTTAGCCCTCCTGGAAATAGGGCGCCCAGAGTTCTTCCCCAAAACCAACTTTACTCTACTTTGGTGGGATCCCTCTTACTCAGGTAACTTCCCCCTTCCTAGCCACTGCCCAGGGTGTGTGTCTCCATTCCTTCCCTGAGGCTAATTGTACGTTCATGTGGTGGCACTCCCCACAGCCAGCATCATGTGCCTCACTTCTCTGTTTCTGCTTGGCATGGTCATAAGCCCTTCCAAGGGGAATGACACATGCCAGGCATGCCTCAAGACCACCTATGTTGGGAAAAAGGTGAAAACTATGACCAGTATTCATGCCAGAGCAGTTCTCAGACCTGCATTGTTCTGTATGCACCTTAAAGGAAGGTCACCCAGGTATGCTATAATCCCACCTCACCAGGCTCAGTAGTGCTGTTTTCACTACTCTAGGGTGGAAAGGCTATCACTATAACCCCCAAAAAGGGAAACAGTTCCCAAGTCCACTTGGCCCTCAACACATGTACAGTTTTATGCCCCACCAAATCCAACACCTTTCCCGGTGCAATCCTCCTGGTAGTGCTATGCATATGAGATCAGCAGGGAGCACTTGGCTGTGCTGAGGTGGAGGCCTCCTGGGAGCTGGTGCCATATAATTTGTCTCTTACCCAAAGCTTTGAGCTGGGCTCTCACTGAAGAAATAACCTGGGTTCCCCAAAACATGGGATTAGAGCCAGGGCCCCACCAGCAGGTAAGGAAATCCCAAGGCAGGTACTGAGCATGGAAGCCAGGGGGCATAGGCTGTCAAGGAGACAGATCGGACCCTCTCAGGGGACACTGCCCCTCCCTCACTTGCACACCTCACATACCCTGCTTGGCCCTGGAGGATGGCTGGTTAGCCAAAGACAGGTAAAATTCCTCAGGGAAAGAACAACCTAAAACAAGCACAGTCACAAAGGGGCAATCAGGAGAAAACTTGGGGCCAACAGGGGTGGGGCACAGACCCTCACCCCTCCCCCAACTTTGCAGGGGCCTAAACATGCATGGCTACCTTGCTTCCCACATGCAGCTCAAATCAGGACATACCAACACCTGCAACAAGAAAAGGATGAAATAGAGGTAATACTATAACCCCTTTTTCTACATTGGGGTGAGCATCAAAGGGGGGAAATGTAGCAAGCAGGCCCCCTGCAGCAGGTGGGCCTCTCACCCCTCCTTGCACACTTAAACTACCTCCTCTAAAAATTAGATTTGGCAGAATACTAGTTTGGTTGAGTCCTGCTTGCTCCACTCTCTCATCTTTGTATGAATCAATTTTTTTTTTCAAAAATGTTTTTAGCTGATGTTCATGAAGAGCAATGTCCTCACAACTGTGCCACTAATTGAAGAAATTCTTTTCTAAGAAGGTACATTTCTTCACCAGTGCTGTGCCACACTAATCTTTGGGCCCTCTGCTGGAAAAGTAGAATCAAGTCTCAAATAATGCCTTTTTAATTATATCGTCTAGTATTACAGATGTAGGACAATACTGTATCATCTCTGTGAATATAAAATATCTTGTACCTGCTTTATGATATGTAGTAGTGACAGTGCTCTATCAGACCTGTTTTTAATGATGTTATTCTGGAATTTTTTTCTTTCCAGATGATGACTGAGAAGCTAATAAAAGAAGCTAATGGTGCCAGGTACCATAACATTAATAGAACTTGCTGTTTTCTGGGATTTTGAGGTTTTTTTACTTTTTTTTTAATGGAGTGTGCTAGGTGTCTCTATAATTTTGTTCAGATGACTGCAGAACCTGGAAAAGCTGTTGCTGCTATTGATGCACAACACACTGCTATTGGTCTATTTATATAAATATATGTATATATACATATATATGTATGTAATTTGAATTTTTGGAAACTTCAGCTGTGCTCTGAACTTTGGAAAAAGTTGTACTGTGTTGAGTTGGCATTGTACAGAAATTAACAGCCATATTAGTCTAGAAATGTTGAACTTAATTATTTTCTATTTGTTCAGGGGTAATGTACTATATTAAATATGTAAGGTCTTATCTCCATGGGTTTGATTACAGAAACTAATAAAGTATTCACTAAATAATGAAAACAGAGAGAGAGAGAGAGAAAGATGCATGAAGAGAAGCCCCTCCCTTCCAGCCTTTAGATCTAGCTGGGTGATTTTGTGATGCCTCAAAGAGCTGCAGCCATCTTGTGACCATGAGGAAGCAAACTGGAGGATGACAGCCAGCACACTGGGTATCATAGCACAGAAAGACAGAAAACACCTGGATGGCACAATTGTGCAGCTGGATTAGCCAACCATGGAACCACCTACCTTTAGATTTCTTATTATATGAGATAATAAAATCTAGCCTTGCAGTCACTTTTAGGTGGTGTTCTAGTTTGCTAGCTGCTGGAATGCAACACACCAGAGATGGATTGGCTATCAGTAAAACAGGATTTATTTAGTTAATGTATAGCTCTTCAGAGAAAAGGCAGCTAACTTTTGACTAAGGTTCTTTCTTATGTAGGAAGGCACAAAGCAATCTCTGCTGGCCTTCTCTCCAGGCCCCTGGGTTCCAACATCTTTCCCCAGGGTGATTCCTTTCTGCATCTCCAAAGGCCTAAGTTGAGCTGCAAGTGGCGAGATGAGGTATGCTGAGCTGCTTGGGCTGTGCTACATTGAGCTCTCTCATTTAAGCACCAGCCAATTAACTCAAACATCATTCATTGCAGCAGGCACGCCTTCTAGCTGACTGCAGATGTAAATCAGGAACAGATGAGGTCCACATGCCATCGGCTCATGTCCACAGCAATATAACTAGGCATGCTTACCTGGCCAAGTTGACAACTGAATCTAACTATCAGAGGTGGGTACTCTATTACTGGCGATTGAAAGCATCTGAGTGAATGTAACAATCCTGGGCTCTCTCCACATATTAACAACTCAGGATTTTGGAGTGCTCAGCAGGCAGATATAATGTCCAGGAAAACGATCAGTCAAGCAAGGTGCAGAAAAGCTCTGTCACTGGATGTAAAGGACAATGACCAGAATGTTGAATTTTGAGTAAGAGTCACACAGACCACTAGATCAATTATTTCCTAATGGAAGCCTTTTGGCCACTCAACTTGAGTCACTTCTCTTGCTTTGAAAGTCATCTTCAAAAGCAGGCAGAACAGAGTTCCAGCTGAGGTCTGCGGGACCCCCCAAGAACAGGCAGCACTCATGAGACAACCCCACTGGAACAGACAAGCCCTACCTAATCACTCCATTCCTCATGCTCCCACCCACACTCTCATTCATTCATTCAACCAGCTCTTCCAGAGTGTATCCTCTGAGCCTAACACTGTGGACCTCAAAGAAGCTACAGACTTGGGAAGAAGGAAAAGAGAATGGGTGGGGACCATGACAGGTGTTAAGTAGCAGGGGCTTGTATGGATGCTGAGCATTTCAGACCTCATCCTGGGTGAAGTCTGGACCAATGATGGTTTTAAAGCAGGAGGGTGCATGTCAGCATCCTGGCCAGTGCACTTATGTAGCCCCATAGGGAAGGAGAAGAGAGTGGAGGCAAAGACTAGGCAACTGTTTCAACATGGAAGAGAGTTTTTTCTACCTGCTGAGTGACCTGACAGAAGAAAACTAGCCATGACCTCTGCTGCTCCAGTGTTCCCAGCCCCATAAAGCTGAGGGCTGGTGTCTAAGCTGGAGTACCCAGGCAGCCTGCCCCAATACCAAGTGTGCCTGGCTTAACCTTCCAAAGTTCTGAGAAGTCAGTCAGTATAGGTTTGTGCCAGTGCCCAGGTGTGTGACCTGCAAAGTTAAGGAAATTAACCACTAAAGGACAATTACCCAATAGCAGTAGCCATCCTCGTTTTACCCCCTAAAAGTATTTTCCCTTTGCCACTGAAATCATTTCTACTTTCCCCATTTCAGTCTTCAACTCCTGCAAACAATGATAATAAAATATTAAGACACTGTTATCAAACCCCATGCAGTGACAAATGTGACCTCAGCTAATTTTTGAGACTGCCAACCTAATTAGGCCACCCATGTATAAAGAGTGAAAGGAGTAAAAGCCCCATGTAGAGGCAAAGACCTGTGATGGAAACATCCAGAAGCAGCATGACTGAGCTACACTGATGAGCTACAAAGCACCCATTTCCCAGCTAATAGAGGAGCCACTTTATTTACACACACAGCACTGTGATGTCAGCCCATGTAGCTGCCCCAGCCCCACCGCTAATGAGGCACCTGGGGGTCTTGGCACTTACCTGCCCTGCAGGTCCAGGCGATGGCCCACACAGGTAAGGGCAGCACTTGTCTGCTGGATGCCATTATCTACATCCTCCTGGACCACCCACTGCTCTTCATCACTGACTCTAACTGCTGTTATCTTCACAACGGCAGCGGCCTTAATTCTGTTGTGTGGGAAAAAGAATATAAAATACCATTTTAGTTCTAAACAGGTAGTAAAACATGGTGCTGAAGGTGATCCCGTAGGGAAACCCACCACATCGCCCCTCTCCCCCAGAACAGGCAGAGAGGCCAGCAGCAAACAGCACTGCATTCAGCCCTGAGGCAGGAGCCCCAGGGTTGCTAACAACACATGAATTTCCTGTTTCCTTGGTGTCCCGGGACAAGGTCACCTGATGCTCTGGAGAGCTGGGCATGGTGCAATGGGCAGGTGCGCGTGGCAAGCCTGGATCGAATGGCCCAGCCTGGGTCCTAGGTGGGGATAGAAGAGGCCCTGGGTGGTCCTGGGGCTGATGGCACCTGGGATGCAGCCTCCAGGGTCAGGTGGGTGCCGGGCCAGCCAAGTGCACGGTGAGGGGAGGTGATGGGAGCCCCCCCATCCCCAGGAGAAAAGCATGCAGGGTGTGGGGTCAAGGGCCGCCTGGGTCACACGGGCAGAACTTGGTCCCTCGAGAGCAGCTCCATGTAAACAGGGGCTGCAGCCAGCAGGGAAAGCCCGAGGGAGGCCACAGTTGGCTGTCTGCAATTTCTCCCCCAAAGGGGAGCCATGGATTCAGGGAGTGGCCAGTGCGCAGGGTCGGCTGGCTGGGCCGTGGGCACCAAGGAGCCAGGGGAAGCTCTGGGCACCCTTTCTATGAATCTGACAAAAGGGAATGCCCCATGCATCTAAAGAATATGTGAAGGAGTTGGAGGAGGGTCAGCAAAGAGAGGTGCATGAAGTCAAGCATCCCACCACCACCACCAAGAACTTGGAAGCAGATTCCCTCAGAGAAATCTATTCATCAGTTCCACACGGCCCTAATGTCTTCCTGCAGCACAGGCCTCCTTTGTTCTGGAGCTTCACAGGCCTGAAGCAAAGTCAGACCTGACAAAGTGACGCTACTGCACTGGCAACTTCGAACGCAAAGGGATCCCAAGACCTCTATGTGGTGGGTTTTCAGCCAAGAGGGAAGTCTCCAGAAACCAGCCCTCCTCCTGCCCTCATCCCTTGTGGCTGGCTTCAGCAGACATCCCAGGGCCTGCCCCTCCCCAACAGGCCCCCAAACCCTGCAATAATGACACCTGCTATGGAGAGTAACTGTTAGCATGAAAACCACAAATAAACTGCTAACCATCTCCACAAGGGCTGAAGCCACAATGTGACACATGCACTCTCTGGATGTTTTTTTTAATCATTCTCATTATTATTATGAGCAATCCACTCTAGAAAATATCCTGTACTGCCTAATAAGCATCAACCTGACTTATTCATTCAGCACCCCATACTGAAAAATTCAACAGATGTTTACCCATCAGACTCGATAAAGTGAAAAAATGGACAACAGCAAGTATTGACAGAGATGTGGGGTAACTGGAACTCATATACATGGCTGGCTTGGCTGTAATTTAGTGCAGTCCCTCTAGAACCGTATTTGGCAGTATCTACTAAACCTGAATGCCTGCATCCCTATAATACAGCACTTCCACTGCTAGGTATAAACTCAACAGAACTGCATGTACGTTCACCAAAAGACACGTACAAGATTAATCCCACAAAAGACAGATCAAGCCTACTTAAAATTAGGCCTAAGAGTCACCCCCAAGAGAACCTCTTTTATTGCTCAGATATGGCCTCTCTCTCCAGCTAACACAACAAGCAAACTCGCTGCCCTCCCCCTGTCTATGTGGGACACGACTCCCAGGGGTGTGGACCTTCCTGGAAATGTGGGACAGAAATCCTAGAATGAGTTGAGACTCAGCATCAAGGGATTGAGAAAATCTTCTCGGCCAAAAGGGGGAAGAGAGTCGAGAGGTTATCCTAGAGGTCATTCATACACATTAAATAGGTATCACCTTGTTAGTAAAGATGCAATGGAGAGGCTGAATGGAACTGCCTGAAAATGTATAGCTGTGTTCTAGTAGCCATGCTTATTGAAGACGATTGTATAATGATATAACTTTCACGATATGACTGCATGATTGTGAAAACCTTGTGTCTGACGGTCCTTTTATCTACCTTGTCAACAGATGAGTAAAACACATGGAATAAAAATAAATAATTGAGGGAACAAATGTTAAAATAAACTTAGATTGAAATGCTAGTGATGAATGAAAGGGAGGGGTAAAGGGTATGGTATGTATGAATTTTTTCTGTTTTCTTTTTATTTCTTTTTCTGAATTGATGCAAATGTTCTAAGAAATGATCATGATTATGAATATGCAACTATGTGATGATATTGTGAATTACTGATTATATATGTAGAACAGAATGGCCACATGTTAAGAATGTTTGTGTTTCTTTCTTGTCATATTTTTTAAATTTAAAATTAATATAAAAAATAAAAAGACATGTACAAGAAACTTCTTGGCCAACTTGTCATGTGAGTCCCAAATGGAAACACCCCAATGCTCATCAGCAACAGAACAGGGCATGGTGAAGTTGCCAAGTGGGGTACTATGGAGCAAAAATATGAAAGAACAGTTTCTCACAAGCAATCTGCAAAAGGAACACAAAGAAAAAGAATCCAGACAAGAAAAAAGCCATGCTCTATAATTCCACTCAAAAAGAGTCTGAAACAGGCAAAATGATCTAAAGGGATGATGTCGGCAGCATGGCTATCCTTGGGAGAGGTTGGGAAGTAGAAGGGGTCTGGGGCAGCTTCGGGGGCACTGGCAATGGTCTGCAACTCTGGCTGTTGATTTCGTGGTGGGCTGCGAGAACCCACAAGTCTGTGCTCATGTCTGCTCATTTTTCTACATGTTGTATATGTACTTTAGTGTATGTACATTATATTTCAATTACAAGTTCAAAACAAAGTGAGCAGTCACCATGTTTGTGCCAGTTGCCAGGTGAGAGCCACTGGCTTCCACCACTGTCAACATTCAGAGGGAGGTCTCAAGGTCACCTTGGACACACAGAGGGGCTTTTCCCCCGAGCTTCCATCATCTTTTGAGGTGTCGAGTCCCCATTGTGGCTCTGATGGACACATGAGTGACCTGAAGCTTTGGACTTGTCCATGACGGAGAGGAGCTGCCAGGCAGACCAAGACACAGGTCCCTCCCACTGGGCCAGGGAAAGAGGACGTACCAGCTGCGATAGACAATGGGAAAGGCATCTGGGTGCCAGGCCATCCCCCAGCCAGCAGGGACAGAGAGACAGAACCATAGACCACACCACCTCTACCTCACTACCCCTGCCCCCAGCTCCTTCCCCGCCTGGGGCATCCACCACCCAGTTGGAGACAAGGAATCTGGCTCTGAGTATGTGCATCTGAATTTTTCTGTCCTGTATCTAGAGCAGCCCCCTTTCAACTAAATAGTCAATTATCTGCAGGGTTTTTTTAGTTGGTGGGTTAAGTCAGGTCTTTCACTGTCTGTCTTAGGTGGAGAATGGAGGAGGAAGTGAGCGATTAGATCTGTGAAAGCATCAATGCTGTGAAACACTTTTCTATTACATATTATTCATGCAACTCCACAACATATAAGAGGAGTTTTTTTGCATGTCAGGGGCTGTGCGTGAGGCACTTGGAAATGCACAGAGGAACATGGCTCAGTGTCAACCAGAGGGGTCTCCAACGGTTTGGGTCATAGATCAAGAGCATGGTGTGTCCTTCCTAGGAGGGCTGAGTGCACCTGCAAATGAAGGTCAAGAGGTGGTAGAGATTGTGCTGAGAGCAGGTATGGGAACAAGATTGCTGGTTGTCAATTCCAGGTACACTACTAACTCACTGTGAGACCCCAGGTAAGCCATTGAACTTCTCACTTCTATGACTCAGTATCCCAGTCTACAAAATGCAGATGATAATAATATCTACCTACAGTGTTGTTATTGTGAAGGTTAAATGAGTCAATATATATAAAGTGTTTAGAAGAATGGCTGGGACAAAGACTGGCCCAGCATTAGCTATTATTATGTTTCTGAAAACGAACTACCATAGACTTCCTGAAAGTTACCCACTCAGTATCTACAGCTCCTTTTTCCATCTGGAAAGGCTCTAAGTCTTCAGCCAGAATCCCAAGCCCATCCCCTTCAGATAAGATTTATGATTCAGATCCTTGTTCCTTGGCAAAAAGGTCCTCTCCCATCCCAAGGAAAGGCAATGTCTCCATTTGCTGCAGTTAATCCATTTCTTTCATAAAGTCTGCTATAAAGAACATCCAACCTTCAACCTTTGAGTCCAAATAACATCAACTTACACCTGACAAATTATCAGAAATTCTGTGGTGGTTGCACCTGACTAAAAATAATATACTCTGGTATATGTCTGCTTAAATGTCCACAAGTGGGTCAAGCTCAAATGATGAACTTAGTCCCCTCAGGCACCTGACCCTGTTCAGCTCTTCCAAGTGTGAGCATTGTCCTCCAACAGTCTCTTCTCTTGTAACAACAGACTGGCTGCAGCAGCTCCAGCTCTCACATACTTATCCACAAAGGAAAAGCAAGAGTCCTACCACCAATAACAGATATCCTAGGGCCAAGGTTCACAGGTTTAAAATAGATTAAGTATTCAACCTTGGACCAATAACTGTAGCTTGGTGGGTGGGAGTAAGGGTAAAGTTGGTTAGTTAAGCCAGTCAACAACCATTTGTGCAGTAGGGTGAAGTTTATCTCACCAGAACCACCTGTGAGGAGTTGGAAAGCAGTGACTCCTAAATGGAAATTCAAGTTAAAAATATAAGAAATGAATGTTGGGTGTCAAAAAGACAAGACTTGAATCAAATTACCAAAAATTTTTTCTCTCTCTTAAACACAAATCCTAAAATTGTTCCTAAATTCCAGTCCAACTCTTTTCTAATTTTAGGTTTTCTTATTAGAACAATTTAAGCCCAGAAAATCCATGTCTTGAATATTCATTAGGTTTGTTTTAGAGAAATATTTTTAGGCTTGGTGATTAAAACTACAATGTATAAAACATGAAAAAATTAATGGGCTTACCACTTTCTAGAATACACATTATACAACTCAACATATTTATATTTCATAGGGTTTTGTTATACAAATATTTATATGAATCCTTGAAATTATGGGATTACATAGAGAAAGATAAATTACAGAATAAGAAAATATTCATGGACGAACTGACCACTCAAGGTAATGGACCCCACTCTCACACGCCCCTTGGGGAACACAGCAACCTTTATTCCACCCGCCACTCCAACACCTCCACCGTCTTGGTTGGTCAGCCACTGCTGATTGACAGCTGCCAGCACAATGCTAATGCAATGCAAATCCACTGCAAAGTACAATTGCAAACCCTGTGACATTGGAGGATTGCCTAAAGCCAGCAAAGCAAATGACAAGGAGAATACAGCTGGGGTCTACCAATCATCCCTCAATGGATATTTGTTGACAGTTAACAAGCAAAGAAGAAAAAATGAACAAGGGTGAGAGGTGCTTCAGAAGAGAGCAATCTGAATAGTAAAGTATAGGGAAACTCTTGAGAAAACTGGGACGCCCTCAAATATTTTTGGTAAATTGATCCTTTTGTGATTCCACTGGCAATGTCAAATGTGACACATTAAGATGCAGTACTGTGAGGGTGTATAAAATTGTAGGAAAAGTAACAACAAATTATGGCATGCAATGCATTTTTGTTCTTAAGTGGCACAGAGTGGCAATTATTGAACCTAAATTTTGCTTAATATAAGCTAAAATGAACTTATTTGTCATAATCTTTATTCCATTTTTCAGGAGAGAAAAAAAATCCCAATCAAAAATGTTGGTGCCCATTTTCAGTGGATTCATTTAAATGGACAATTAATCTGGGATTAAAGAAAAACTCCCCATGACATTCATGTAGGTTTGAACAGCAAAGCTCAAAAAACAAATGCACATTTTAAGCATGTGAAAACATTGTGTTGGTGGGGGGTAGAACACTGGCTTCCTCGTGGTTCCCAAAATGTTCCTTCTGCCTCTCAGCCTCTGCACTTGCTGGTCCGTCTGCCTGGGCTACTGTCCTCCCAACACCCCAGGAACTCACTCCCTAACCACAAGTTAGGAACTTTGGGCAAATGTCACCTTCTCGATGAGGTTTTCCAAGGCTACACTGCCTAGAAAGGTAAACCTCCCAGCCTTGACACATCCTGTCACCAGATACCTGTCTTATTTCTCTCTTTAGCACCCAACACTAATGCCATACACATTTTCTGTGCCTTGTTGGTTCTCTCTCTCCCACCGGGAGAGCAGGGATCTGTATGCATTTTATTTCCTGCATTTATCTACTGAAAAGATATTTAGCTGCTGAGAAGCACACCTGGCAAAGCGGAGGAGCTTGATAAGTATTCCTAGAACAAAGGATCTCTGACTAAGGCGTCATCTATCTCTTGACACTCTGGGAGATGCCCAGAAAGGGACGGGACCCACTGCCCAGGGCAGGGGAGGGAGTGACAGCACACAACCCCATGGGCCTGCAGCTCCCACACTTTCAAGCACATCGGAATCACCTGAGCAGATTGTACTTCTATAGACTCTGGACCCAGAGTCCCCAGCCTCCAGAGGTCCTGGTCTAGCAGGTCTGCAGCAGGACCCAGTAGGATTGTTCTTAAATGAGCTGCCGTGGGGAGTCAGCTGGGCCCTGCTAGGTTCTGGAACACGCTTTGGGCAATGCTGTTTGGGATGCATTTGAGGGGGATCTCCTTCTGTTGAGGACAGAGATGCAAGGTCGCAGCTGGTGCTGCACACACTTCCTATGATGAGCAAGTCCGGGGTGCGGGGGTATTTTCAGGGTGTGAAAAGAGGAACCATAAAGACCCTTTTCATTGGATTGTCCCAGATAATCACCTCCTCTCTGGAAAATAAACTCCAGGGAAAAGTTCCTGTGCCTCCGACCAGGCAGCTAGAGACTGACAGCCAGCAGGTTCTGCAGAGAGTTCATTTCAAGCCAAGGTTTAAGCCTGAAAAGAGACAAGGCAGGGAAGGGGTCATGGGAAACCGAGGGGCAGGTGCTCGCCAGCTGCACCTGTGACAGGGGACCATGGACCATGCGGACCACCCTCCTGCTCTGCTTGGCTGAAACCGGACATTGGGAACAGTTTTGCCCCCAGAGTCAGGAAGAGAACAGGAGGTCCAGGTGAGTGCTTCCTTGAATCAAGCAGCCCTGCCCCTCTACCACATCTGCTGACAGCCATGCGACTTCCAGCAAGGTGCTTGCCTTCTCTGTGCCACTGCCTCTCCACCCTCAAAGAAGGATTCCACTTTTCCTGCCAACCCCACAAGACTAGCTTGAGGGTCAAAGGGATCACATTGTAAGACCTTTATAAACTAAAAATTACTAAAATGGAAGCATCGGCCATCAGTACACAAAATAAAAAACAGGAAAGATGACAGAAATAAGTGAATGGCAAAAAGTTTTGGATCACTGGAGCACCAGGTACCTGCAGGGATATCAGAGGACCTGGGAAGGTGGAATGGAACCAGGGATGGTGAGGGTAGGAGGGGCAGATGGAGCTGAACTGACAACCCAAGAGGGCATTCTCTTCCATAACAAAGGGAGGTGATGCATTCATTTGACTGATATTTACTGAGCACCCACTATGCTCCAAACCCTGTTTTGGATGCTGGAAAGCCAGCAGTGAGCCAAATCCCTATCCCCACAGTTTCCCTCTTGCAAGAGGCAGACGATAAACAAACAAGCAAATGTAAAATATATCCAGTAGTTCTACATGCTCCACAATAAATGAGCTCTGGGACAGATGTTTTGTCACTAAGATTAAACCAAAAAAGGGGGGGAGCGAATATGAATAAGCAATTGATTATTCTCCATTTCCTGAAAGAAAGCAAAAAGTCAGCTGCTCTGGGATTACATACATTTTAAGCATGCTGACTGTCAATTAGATTCCCTGAAAGATGGATGATTTTTAATGCATGACCAGAACTGACTGTTGTCACCATCGCTTTGGCAGAAGCAGCACAAATGGTCCACAGGAATCTGGGGCAGCCTCTCCCATGGCCCATCTCCCAGAGACACACACTTTCTCTCTCTCCCCTCCCCTCCCCTCCCATCCCTCCACTCTTCTCACAGCACTAAGATAAGAAAGTTCACAACTCCATCTCAGCACCTGATTTCTAAACTAGTACTATATGGGCAGATCCAGTAGATGTGTGTTTGGCAAGAGCGCTTGTTCCACCATGTGTGGTGCATAAACCCCAGGCTGGTTTCCAATGATGCCACCTGGGACCCATCACCTGGGATTTCTTCCTCTCGAGTGTGGGCGGGCCCACAACCTGCTTGTCACCATCAAATAGGGCAAAGCTGATGATAAAACCAAGAAATCAGGATTTAAGGGATGATTTGGATTGCTGAATCATTATATAGATATTCCTTTTTGCTTTCTGGTATATTGAGTAGAGGGAAATTCCTGAAATCTCTAAATTGTAATCCAGCTGCCTTGATCTCTGATAGTGGTTGTATAGCTTTTATCTTCTGCCCTGTGATTGTAAAAACCTTGAGACTAACCTTCATTTGTACCCAGTTATCCAGCTTTTCAACTTTAGAGTCTTGTGATCACTAAAGACAGCCCCTAATGTTTATTAATGAAAGGTCCTGGGCCAGCCCAGAACTAACTTACCCCAAGTCCAAAGTTATCTTGACAACCAAGACTGGATCTAACCAAAGTGAGCCCACCTGAAATGTTCGGTAGCTTAGACTTTAACCTACAAGTCACCTATACCTTATTATAATACTAAAAATCACACCCATCATCATATTAAGTCACCATTTTCTTACCACGTTCTGTGACTAAGCATATGATCAACCTGTGTACGCTCACTAATCATTTCACCTCTAATTACATCATCTGGGGCCACTGTGTTCATTATCCTAAACTCTGCCTATCTGTATCAGAATTACTAAAGTTCAGGGAGACTAATTTTGAGCCAACAGGCCATCTGCTCTTCTACTATGCACCTAGTAATAAACCCTTTCTCTCTTTGAAATCCCAGGGTCTCAGAAATTGGTCTTTGAGTATATCAGGCAAAAGGATCCACTGCCTTTGTCCAGTAACAATGGGACGTAACTCCATGATGACATCACATTTTCTAAGGCGCCATCTTGGCAGCAGACTTGCTATAGAGACCACTCCCCGGCAGGCCTTGAAGACGTGAGTCTCCATGTTTGGAGACCATGTGGCAAGGGGCTGTGGGTGCTCTAGAAGCTTCATTCAGCAGTGGGTAAAAGGCCAGGGCACTGAGTCCTACAACCAAAAGGAAATTAGTTCTGCCAACAAAGTGGGCTTGGAAGAGGATTCTTCCCTAGTTGAGCCTCCAAGTGAGAGCACAGCTCAGTCAAAGCCTTGGCTGCAACCTAGGGAGACCCTAAGCAGAAGACCCAACTTTGAGGTGACCAGACCCCTGTCTTGAGATAATGAATGGTTATTTTATTAAGACATTAAGTTTGTGATGATATTGTAATGCAGCAATAGATAACTAGTATACCATGTTTTAAGACTTTGGAGTTGGTGGGCAACGCTAAAAAAATTAGTGTGAAATTTTCATGTGAAAATGCAGATTCCTAGTTTTCTCTTGGAAAAAAAAAGAAAACATGACTGTATGGTTTGAATGGATGTATGTCCCCTAGAAAAGCCATGTTTTCATCTAGATCCCATTTCGCAAAGGCAGAATAATCCCTATTCAATATTGGATATTTGAAACCATAATCAGATCATCTCCCTGAAGATGTGATTTAATCAAGAGTGGTTGTTAAACTGGATTAGGTGATGACACATCTCCACCCATTTGTGTGGATCTTGATAAGTTTCTGGAGTCCTATAAAAGAGGAAACATTTTGGAGAATGAAAGATGCAGAGAGAGCAGAACAGAACGACATAGCCATGAGAAGCAGAGTCCACCAGCTAGTGACCTTTGAAGATGAAGAAGGAACATGCCTCCCAGGGAGCTTCCTGAAACAGGAAGCCAGAAGAAGCTAGCAGATGATGCAGTGTTTGCCATGTGCCCTTTCAGATGAGAGAGAAACTGTGACTGTGTTCACAATGTGCCTTCTCACTTGAGAGAGAAACCCTGAACTTCACTGGCCTTCTTGGACCAAGGTACCTTTCCCTGGATGCCTTAGATTGGACATTTCTATAAACTTGTTTTAATTGGGACATTTTCTCGGCCTTAGAACTGTCAACTAGCAACTTACTAAATTCCCCTTTTTAAAAGCCATTCCATTTCTGGTATATTGCATTCCTGCAGCTAGCAAACTAGAACCGTGACCACACTGGGTTTACATTCCTGCCTGGTAACAACTGGCTCAAGCTGAGCAGCAGTGCTGCTGTGCACACACACACACGAACAGGCCACATTCTCGCTAGATCACCACAGTCCCCACCACCTCCTACTGTTGCCTGATACAATGGCTGAGTGTCAGTTGCCATACCGATCCCCTTAAGGGTATGTGAAAATGAGTAGGGGCAACTGGTGTTGCCCTATGACCGGGGAAAGGGACACTGCTGACACTTATATCAGAGCCAAGGATGCTAAAGACACTGCAATGCTCAGAATAGTTTTGCCCCACTCCAAATGCCAATCATTGCCCCACATCTGAGCTTTTCAGCCCCTGTGAAGTCAATACCCACCACCACTACCACTTGCCCCCAGCACAAATGCCAAAGCTTACCTTTCCCTCAACAAATAGGGCCCAGGCTGAGCAGACACCTCCTGACTGGTTTGCCCTCATTCCTACAAGTGGAGCCCATGCCTACTTTTCAGTGCTAGTGAACAGAAGAAGTACCCTTCCTATAAGCTCTGTATATTCCACATCACCATCATGAAATCATTCCTGCCACAATTCCAAGTTGATGTCCCATCTTCAGGAATGTGGTCTACACATGCACTTCATTGCTTTCCAAGAATTTGTTCCCACCACAAAAAACCAGTCCACCCTCAGATACCATTTAAATATCCGACATGGGCCAAAGACTCCCCAGGGCAGAGAACCTTCTCTTTTGTGACTCTCCACCATGCCTCCAATTGGCCTGCTCCACTCAAAGAAGTTGATGACAATGCCCTCCTCTCTCAAACTGAAAAACTAGTAAACACACACATAAATACACACATACACATGCACACACACTTTCTCTATGAGCACTTGGGAGGGAGAGGCAGGCTGGTTGATATTTTCTAGGGTCCCAATAAATGGCTTCCCGTGATTCAATTAGTAAGGCGATATTGTTTTCTGGGAACCCAGGATTAGTAAATGTAGAATAATTAAGAACCAGACACTTTTGAAGTGAGAGGGGTTTGAAAAGAAAATGCAGTCTCAAGGGGTTGAGATTCAAACTGTGACTGGGACAGCATTTGATTTAATATAATGCCCAATCTCACAGTATCTTTTACATGTCAGGCATTAGCCACCTACTGTATACAGAGAAATGGGCAGTCCTAGGAGACAGAACATAAGACCACAGACTTTGAAGCTACATGCCTGGCTTGAAACCCAGACTCAAGCTGTGTGACCTTGGGAAAGTCACTTAACCTCTTTGTGCCTCAACTTCCTTATCTGTAAAAATTAGGAATATTAATGCTAGGACCTGCTTTACAAAGTCACTGAAAGCATTCAATGGAGACAGCATACACCCATACACCAGGTGCTTAGAACAGAACCTGTCATACAGCAATAACTAAATAGTGTTTGCTCTGCTGGCTGTGGTGACAGGAGTGTCTAGGCACTGGCCCATTCATAAAACAGTCCACCCCTCAATGCTGACATTCCAAAGAATCATCCCTTTATGCTACAGGCTTCAGGGATAGACTGAGAACTGGAAAAGAGCAAGTGTTAGAGCTGTCTAAAAGGCCCCAGCCGTTCTTGTCCCATGCTCAGAAGGTCATGGAGTCAACCCAGCATCCAGGACCTTCTCCTGAGACAGCACCTAGATTCCCTTTGGGAGGGCCACCCACGCTCAGTTCAGGAGCTCAGGCTGGACTGACCCCCCTCAGCTTCAGGCATGGGTGCATGCGTGACCAATTGAATCACCCCATTCTTGTGGCCACAGGGATTGGCTCAAGGAGGCACCCTGTGGCAAAACCAACCCCAAGTCCATAGGAATATTCTATCCCCTGGTCACCGCTGATTGGCTCACAGATACACATGATCTTTGGTCTGGTTATACAGAGTTAGGCCAACTCTCTTCACTAAACAGAGTCTACCACCAGCCTTAGAATGAAAGCAGCAAGGAGATAAGCGGCAGTCAGGGCAAAGAGATGGCTTCCTGGCACCTGGATCCAGCAAGCCCTGACACTATCCTGGAACATCTCAGTTATAAGAGCCAATAAATTCCCTGAAAGCTATTTCGAGTTAGGTTTCCTCTGCTTGCAACTGAAAGTGCACCCACAAAAACAGTCAGCCTGAGATTTCTACCACTCAGAGGACTGAATCCTACCAAAGTCACAGAAGACACACACATAAAATTATCCTCTGTGAAGTAAGGACAAGAGAACAGATGTGGGAAGGACAGCTCACCCTTTTCCTTTTCAATATTTCAAAAGTCCTGTGAGCATAGAGAGAAAATATTAAATCAGAGATCTTCTTCCTTCCTTACATCACTGCAATAATAAATACTAATAAACAAAGCTAAGGCATAAAAATCCAATTCATAACTCAAAAATTATCTGACCTTTTATGGAATTAAACTTGTTTTTTCATCAAACCTGCTATTTATAGAATGACTGATGATAGAAATTTTCAAATGCCTAATAAAGAATCCTTTCACTCCAGTAATTTAAAGTATTTTATGTGCCACAGTGAATTGTTTTTCCATCTCTCTCTTCCCTATTCAGACACACATTTCCCTGATGTAGTGAGAATGTCCATCAGTGAAGACTTAGTAGTCTCCCAGATACCAGGAAACATGCATAAAATCCACATTCACAACTTCATTTGCTACTATATCATGACCCCCAAAGCTATTTTGGCAACACAGAATATTCTTTAGGTCCCTGATTGATAACCAAGTGAACACTTAAAACCACCTCTTAAAATATCTCTAAGGAAAATCAATCTTAACATGTTTAAAACTGAACTCAAGAGCCACCCACCACAAACAAAACAAAACCACCCTTCCTCTCTCATCCTCTTCGAGCAAAGCCCACAGCCCACCACACTGCTCTAGCCAGAAACCTGGAGTTCAACTCTGACACCCCCATCCTGTCCCTGCTCTCCATACCCAGTCCATCCACAAGCCCCGCCCAGCTACCTCCATAAACACCTGTCAAATCCTGCCCTTCTCCACCGCCATGGCCCCCCTGCTGGCCTGCACCCCTGGGAAAGCCCTACAACCACAGCCACAGCCAGAGACAGGCACGCACCCCTCCCAAACCTCAGAGCTCTCACTTTCAGGCCTCAAGCTCTTCGGTGGCAACTCATCAGGAAGAAAAACCCCAAATCCCGCAGGGTTCTGTAGGGGGTGACCCATGACCTGAGGTCATAGAACCGAGAGGCTGTGTGGCCTGGTGGTTAAAAGCCCGAACTCTGGGACCAGACTGCCTGAGTTCACATACTGAGTCTAGCGTCTACACACTGTGTACGCGACCTGACCTCTCTGAGCCTCAGTTTCCCCACCTGTGAAATGGAATAATAGCCGCCTTTTCACAGGACTCAAATGAGGATTGAATTTTAATATATAAAAAGCACGTATCGGGTGGTGTAACAGTGGCTCAGTGGTACAGGTCTCGCCTGCCATGCCAGAGACCTGGGTTCGATTCTCAGTGCCTGCCCATGCGAAAACAAAAAAAGCACATGTGTATGGGTGCTATTTTAATTAGCTCTCCAGGTTCACAGCCAGCTGCTTTCCCATGGGTCATTCTCAGGTCCCCACAGGCCCCAACATTCAGGTGGCTCTTCTCTGTTTGACCCTGCAGATCCCTTATCTATTCTTCTCTGCCCTGCCCTGGCCTCCAGGAGACCTGCAGCTCTGGACAGCCTCACCCACAGGTGCCCTAGTCTGCCTCCCACCAGCAGATGCCAGCAGGAGATTAGACAGTGCAAAGAGAGAGGCCACAGTGTTTGAACCCCTGCTGGTGACAGTGGCTGAGCCCTTCTCCTGGTGGGCCCTCCTCCTGCAACCCCATCCCATAACCACGGCTCTCATGGGGGCCCTGGAATTCCCTCTCTGCCCCCACCTGTGTAGGCCACTGTCGCCTGACCCTGGGTGCCTCACTGTCCCTGGCTGGCTGCCTTGATCCTGCCCTAACCAGGGTGGAAAGCCCCTTCCTTACATCCTCTCTGGGGTGTGCCTGGGTGAGATGTTGGTATGTACACCCTGTCCCAGTGCCCGGAACACTCTTCCACACCCACACCACTGTTTATCTGGGCTATTCCCAACCTCCCACTGAGCCTCATGTTAATTACCACGGCCTCAAGGAAACCTTCCCAAACCCCCAGGACCACGGTTACTTTTCTCTCTTTCTGCACCTCTGTTTTTCCTTCCCAGCACTTCTCACAACCAATATGAAACAGATGATCTGTGTTTGGTTTTTTGAGATGTTACAGTTGCCCCTGACTGAGATCCACAACAGGGCCACCACCCTGCTTGGTTTATCACCTCCGCCCTCTTCACACAGTCTTCTGTGCATACAAGTGCTCAACAAGGATTTGCTAAATTAATCCAATTGTTTGAATGAATCAAGCAATCCAATGCAGAGGGTTCCTGCCTGTAAGTAACCAGGCTTTAATGTGACACAGAAAGAGACAAAGTAAAGCCGACGTGGAAGGCAGAGCACCTTTCCTCTCCCAACCCAGGCAGTGCTTCAGAAGGATATTTTCACCTGTCACTTCTTGCTTGCTGAGATGCCCACTGGCACCGCCACACTCACCTGCGATGGAGCCGAAGCTGCGCAGGTAGGCACAGAGGGCAGGCTGGCAGGTGGTGATGCTAGAACAGGTCACAAGGGCCCCAAGGACTGAGAGGGAGCAGGAGGGGGCACCTCACATGCAGCAGCACCTGCAGGCCTTCCAGGTGCTTTCACACATTGTCTCATCTGCTCCCCAAGAAAGCTGGGGAACCCACTCCTGAGAAACTGTCACTGCCTATGGCCACACAGCTGGGCAGGTAGAGAAGCAGGGCAGACCCTTTAGCCCTGGGTCCCAGCCCTCAGCTCTCTCAGGAGGTGGTGAGGGGCTCAGCATGACAAGCTTTGCACCCTGTCAGCAGATGCACACTCTTGGCCACCCCAGAATGCAGGGCTCCCAAGGTCACCCAGCAGATGACAGAGCCCTGAGTGCCAGGCAGGGCAGGACATGTGGGCAAAGCCGGGTTCAAAGCCAAGAGGGGCCACTTTCTACCTGTGCAGCCTAAAGCCAGCTCTTTTCAACTTTGGGGGCCTCGGGTTCCTCTTCTGTATAATGGGACAACAGTGTCCACTTGAGAGGGAGATGAGAGTGAGTGACCCTTGGGCAAATCACACAGCACACAACTTGACCTAGTGGGGACAAGCACTTGACCTTGTAACCTGTCCCGGCCTCCTTCCTGCAGCCAGCCTAAACCTCCAGCAGACAGCCCCAGGGGTATAGCGGGAAGCTTTCTCCACTCTGCACCCCACTCCTAGCATGGATGAAAGGGAAAGCACAGGTCTGTACACTTGAGAAATAGCATCGTCTTTATTTTCTAAACTTAAGATTAATTTTTATTCTGGACCCCTATTCAACAAGTCTGTTTAAAAAAAAATTTGAAAGCTTTCTGTCTCCTCTAAGGATGGAGGAAGAGGAGCATTACTCTGAGGTCTGGCAGTGGAGTGGGAGGTCCCCCTTTGGGCCAGCAGAAGGAGAGGGTGCTGCTTTTCTGCATGCTTGGGCAAGGTCACCTCTTCAAAGGCCATCCTGACTCACCTACTCAGAACCCAGCTGTAAATTCAAGTTCCTTCAGGGGCTGGGCAGGTAATAGGAAGGTGAATGGGTGGGCAGGGGGAGAGCCTGGCAGAGCAGTAAGTCACTCCTAGGTCCCAGTGTAGGGGGTGCCCCTGAGCAGAATGTACCTGCAGCAGGCCCCCCGGTTCAGCCCTTCCAGGTGTATAGTTATCACCTCCACATTCCAGCTCCCCCTATCATGGTTTTGATATATCACAGGTCAGCATAAAAAATTAAATGGAAATCCTGGGGGGAGTTCAGCGGAAGCTGCACATGACAGTATTTCTTCCTTAGCACTGACCTGCATATAGCCAAAGACCAGATACTTAGCTCAAATTTTACAATAAGATACTGGAAATACCCCATAAAAGAAAAGGGAAAAAATCAGACTTTTCTGGTTCAAATGGAGGGCAAAAAAATTTTACATGGATTTTCCAGATTTCAGGGGTCACCACGCCCCTCCAACATGGAGGGGGAAACTAGCCTCACCACTTAACTCAGAGGATCTGTGGTCTCACATTATTCTGGAGGAGACATCCTCTGGGAAGTTTCCACTCTCTCACCACCCCAACAAATCTCTGGGACAGCTTTTTGTTTTCATTTATTCAGTCCAATAACTCAATTTCCCAAGACCAAACCTGACACAGTAAACTTTAAATATTAAGATATGCACGTTTGTACACACGCTATTCTTTAGTGAATCCCTATTTTAACCCTGTTATGTGCACATTCCACTGTTGAAAATGAGGAGGGACAACGTCTTAATTACCCCAAACCCAGCTGTCCCAAACAGCCATCTTCTTAAAGTGTCATCAAGAATCCAAGCCCTGGGACTTCCTGGAAGATGGCGGCTTAGTAAGACGCGCGGATCTTAGTTTCTTCTCCAGGACACCTACTAGGGGAGTAGAAACGATACAGAAAGCGCCCAAAGCCACAACAGAGATAAATAGACAGCGTACCCCATCCTGGAAAGGCTGGCTGGCTGAGAGAAGCAGCTCGGGTGAGATCGCCGAGGCGTGCGGGCCTTACCGGGCGGGGTGGAAAGCGGCCGGAGTTACTCCCTTCCCCCTTCCCGGGCCGGCTGGGAGAATTGGAGAGGCGGTCCCCTGAAACAAAGACGGCTGGCGCCCACACCACGCGCAGCCCCCGGACCAATTGAGAGAATTGGATCGGAAACCCCCAGGCCGCGGAGAACGGTGACGGGTGGGGGAGGCCCCTTCCAAACCCGTGACTCCTGGGGAACGTGCACTCTCTCGGGCGGGCCGCTGCTGCTGGCGCCCTCCCGCCACGCTTGTTGCCCAGGGCCGACTAGGAAATTCGGACGGGCTCTTTCCCTGGCTGCGGCGACCAGCAACCCTCCCTGCGTTCGGACCCCGGGCTGGCTCAAGCCGTTTCGGCTAGCGAACCCCCCGGATGGCGAGAGTTTTCCAAAGTTTAAGGTCCCACAGCACCTTTTACTGGTGGGACCCGCAGACAAACGTGTGCCACGAGCGCCACCTACTGGGCAGGATAAGAAAAACAGAACCCAGAGATTTCACAGAAAAATATTACAACCTTGCTGGGTCCAACACCAAGAGAAATCTGAATAAATGCCCAGACGCCAGCAGCAGAAGATAACTGTCCACGCTCAAAAGATTGAGAATATGGCCCAGTCAAAGGAACAAACCAATAGCTCAAATGAGACACAAGAGCTGAGACAACTAATCCTGAATATACGAACAGAAATGGAAAACCTCTTCAAAAATGAAATCGATAAATTGAGGGAGGACATGAAGAGGACATGGGCTGAACATAAAGAAGAAATAGAAAAACTGAAAAAACAAATCACAGAACTTATGGAAGTGAAGGATAAAGTAGCAAACATAGAAAAAATAATGGATAGCTACAATGATAGATTTAAAGAGACAGAAGATAGAATTAGTGATTTGGAGGATGGAACATCTGAATCCCAAAAAGAAATAGAAACTATCAGGAAAAGAATGGAAAAATTTGAACAGGGTATCAGGGAACTCAAGGACAATATGAACCGCACAAATATACGTGTTGTGGGTGTCCCAGAAGGAGAAGAGAAGGGAAAAGGAGGAGAAAAACTAATGGAAGAAATTATCACTGAAAATTTCCCAACTCTTAGGAAAGACCTAAAATTACAGATCCAAGAAGTGCAGCGCACCCCAAAGAGATTAGACCCAAATAGGCGTTCTCCAAGACACTTACTAGTTAGAATGTCAGAGGTCAAAGAGAAAGAGAAGATCTTGAAAGCAGCAAGAGAAAAACAAACCATTACATACAAGGGAAACCCAATAAGACTTTGTGCAGATTTCTCAGCAGAAACCATGGAAGCTAGAAGACAGTGGGATGATATATTTAAAATACTAAAAGAGAAAAACTGCCAACCAAGACTCCTATATCCAGCAAAATTATCATTCAAAAATGAGGGAGAAATTAAAACATTCTCAGACAAAAAGTCACTGAAAGAATTTGTGACCAAGAGACCAGCTCTGCAAGAAATACTAAAGGGAGCACTAGAGTCAGATACAAAAAGACAGAAGAGAGAGATATGGAAAAGAGTGTAGAAAGAAGGAAAATCAGATATGATATATATAATACAAAAGGCAAAATGTTAGAGGAAAATATTATCCAAACAGTAATAACACTAAATGTCAATGGACTGAATTCCCCAATCAAAAGACATAGATTGGCAGAATGGATTAAAAAACAGGATCCTTCTATATGCTGTCTACAGGAAACACATCTTAGACCCAAAGATAAACATAGGTTGAAAGTGAAAGGTTGGGAAAAGATATTTCATGCAAATAACAACCAGAAAAGAGCAGGAGTGGCTATACTAATATCCAACAAATTAGACTTCAAATGTAAAACAGTTAAAAGAGACAAAGAAGGACACTATATACTAATAAAAGGAACAATTAAACAAGAAGACATAACAATCATAAATATTTACGCACCGAATCAGAATGCCCCAAAATACGTGAGGAATATACTGCAAACACTGAAAAGGGAAATAGACTCATATACCATAATAGTTGGAGACTTCAACTCACCACTCTCATCAAGGGACAGAACATCTAGACAGAGGATCAACAAAGAAATAGAGAATCTGAATATTACTATAAATGAACTAGACTTAATAGACATTTATAGGACATTACATCCCACAACAGCAGGATACACCTTTTTCTCAAGTGCTCATGGATCATTCTCAAAGATAGACTATATGCTGGGTCACAAAGCAAGTCTTAACAAATTTAAAAAGATTGAAATCTTACACAACACTTTCTCGGACCATAAAGGAATGATGTTGGAAATCAATAATAGGCAGAGTGCCAGAAAATTCACAAATACGTGGAGGCTCAACAACACACTCCTAAACAACGAGTGGGTCAAAGAAGAAATTGCAAGAGAAATTAGCAAATACCTCGAGGCGAATGAAAATGAAAACACAACATATCAAACCTTATGGGACGCAGCAAAGGCAGTGCTAAGAGGGAAATTTATTGCTCTAAATGCCTATATCAGAAAAGAAGAAAAGGCAAAAATTCAGGAATTAACTATCCATTTGGAAGAACTAGAGAAAGAACAGCAAGCTAACCCCAAAGCAAGCAAAAGGAAAGAAATAACAAAGATTAGAGCACAAATAAATGAAATTGAAAACATGAAAACAATAGAGAAAATCAATAAGGCCAGAAGTTGGTTCTATGAGAAAATCAATAAGATTGATGGGCCCTTAGCAAGATTGACAAAAAGAAGAAGAGAGAGGATGCAAATAAATAAGATCAGAAATGGAAGAGGAGACATAACTACTGACCTCACAGAAATAAAGGAGGTAATAACAGGATACTATGAACAACTTTACGCTAATAAATACAACAATTTAGAGGAAATGGACGGGTTCCTGGAAAGACATGAACAACCAACTTTGACTCAAGAAGACATAGATGACCTCAACAAACCAATCACAAGTAAAGAAATTGAATTAGTCATTCAAAAGCTTCCTAAAAAGAAAAGTCCAGGACCAGATGGCTTCACATGTGAATTCTACCAAACATTCCAGAAAGAATTAGTACCAATTCTCTTCAAACTCTTCAAAAAAATCGAAGTGGAGGGAAAACTACCTAATTCATTCTATGAAGCCAACATCACCCTCATACCAAAACCAGGCAAAGATATTACAAAAAAAGAAAACTACAGACCAATCTCTCTAATGAATACAGATGCAAAAATCCTCAATAAAATTCTAGCAAATCGTATCCAACAACACATTAAAAGAATTATACATCATGACCAAGTAGGATTCATCCCAGGTATGCAAGGATGGTTCAACATAAGAAAATCAATTAATGTAATACACCATATCAACAAATCAAAGCAGAAAAATCACATGATCATCTCAATTGATGCAGAGAAGGCATTTGACAAGATTCAACATCCTTTCCTGCTGAAAACACTTCAAAAGATAGGAATACAAGGGAACTTCCTTAAAATGATAGAGGGAATATATGAAAAACCCACAGCTAATATCATCCTCAATGGGGAAAAATTGAAAACTTTCCCCCTAAGATCAGGAACAAGACAAGGATGTCCACTATCACCACTATTATTCAACATTGTGTTGGAGGTTCTAGCCAGAGCAATTAGACAAGAAAAAGAAATACAAGGCATCAAAATTGGAAAGGAAGAAGTAAAACTATCACTGTTTGCAGACGATATGATACTATACGTCGAAAACCCGGAAAAATCCACAACAAAACTACTAGAGCTAATAAATGAGTACAGCAAAGTAGCAGGTTACAAGATGAACATTCAAAAATCTGTAGCATTTCTATACACTAGTAATGAACAAGCTGAGGGGGAAATCAAGAAACGAATCCCATTTACAATTGCAACTAAAAGAATAAAATACCTAGGAATAAATTTAACTAAAGAGACAAAAAACTGCTAAAAGAAATCACAGAAGACCTAAATAGATGGAAGGGCATACCGTGTTCATGGATTGGAAGACTAAATATAGTTAAGATGTCAATCCTACCTAAATTGATTTACAGATTCAATGCAATACCAATCAAAATCCCAACAACTTATTTTTCAGAAATAGAAAAACCAATAAGCAAATTTATCTGGAAGGGCAGGGTGCCCCGAATTGCTAAAAACATCTTGAGGAAAAAAAACGAAGCTGGAGGTCTCGCGCTGCCTGACTTTAAGGCATATTATGAAGCCACAGTGGTCAAAACAGCATGGTATTGGCATAAAGATAGATATATCGACCAATGGAATCGAATAGAGTGCTCAGATATAGACCCTCTCATCTATGGACATTTGATCTTTGATAAGGCAGTCAAGCCAACTCACCTGGGACAGAGCAGTCTCTTCAATAAATGGTGCCTAGAGAACTGGATATCCATATGCAAAAGAATGAAAGAAGACCCATCTCTCACACCCTATACAAAAGTTAACTCAAAATGGATCAAAGATCTAAACATTAGGTCTAAGACCATAAAACAGAGGAAAATGTTGGGAGATATCTTATGGATCTTACAACTGGAGGCGGTTTTATGGACCTTAAACCTAAAGCAAGAGCACTGAAGAAGGAAATAAATAAATGGGAACTCCTCAAAATTAAACACTTTTGTGCATCAAAGAACTTCATCAAGAAAGTAGAAAGACAGCCTTCACAATGGGAGACAATATTTGGAAATGATATATCAGATAAAGGTCTAGTATCCAGAATTTATAAAGAGATTGTTCATCTCAACAACAAAGAGACAGCCAACCCAATTACAAAATGGGAAAAAGACTTGAACAGACACCTCTCAGAAGAGGAAATACGGATGGCCAAGAGGCACATGAAGAGATGCTCAATGTCCCTGGCCATTAGAGAAATGCAAATCAAAACCACAATGAGATATCATCTCACACCCACCAGAATGGCCATTATCAACAAAACAGAAAATGACAAGTGCTGGAGAGGATGCGGAGAAAGAGGCACACTTATCCACTGTTGGTGGGAATGTCAAAGGGTGCAACCACTGTGGAAGGCAGTTTGGCGGTTCCTCAAAAAGCTGAATATAGAATTGCCATACGACCCAGCAATACCATTGGTAGGTATCTACTCAAAGGACTTAAGGGCAAAGACACAAACGGACATTTGCACACCAATGTTTATAGCAGCATTATTTACAATTGCAAAGAGATGGAAACAGCCAAAATCTCCATCAACAGAAGAGTGGCTAAACAAACTGTGGTATATACATACGATGGAATATTATGCAGCTTTAAGACAAGATAAACTTATGAACCATGTAATAACATGGATGGACCTAGAGAATATTATGCTGAGTGAATCCAGCCAAAAACTAAAGGACAAATACTGTATGGTCCCACTGATGTGAACGGACATTCGAGAATAAACTTGAAATATGTCATTGGTAACAGAGTTCAGCAGGAGTTAGAAACAGGGTAAGACAATGGGTAATTGGAGCTGATGGGATACAGACTGTGCAACAGGACTAGATACAAAAACTCAAAAATGGACAGCACAATAATACCTAATTGTAAAGTAATCATGTTAAAACACTGAATGAAGCTGCATCTGAGCTATAGGTTTTTGTTTTGTTTTGTGTTGTTTTGTTTTGATTTTACTATTATTACTTTTATTTTTTTCTCTATATTAACATTCTATATCTTTTTCGGTTATGTTGCTAGTTCTTCTAAACCAATGCAAATGTACTAAGAAATGATGATCATGCATCTATGTGATGATGTTAAGAATTAATGATTGCATGTGTAGAATGGTATGATCTCTAAATGTTGGGTTAATTTCTTTTTTTCCGTTAATTAAAAAAAAAAAAAAAAGAGAAGGGATAATTGGAGATGAAGGGATACAGACTGTACAACGGGACTGGATATAAAAACTCAGAAATGGACAGCACAATACTACCCAATTGTAATGCAATTATGTTAAAACACTGAATGAAGCTGCATGTGAGGTATAGGTTTTTTGTTTTTGTTTTTTTTGTTTTTTTTCTTTCTATTATTGTTTTAATTCTTATTCTGTTGTCTTTTTATTTCTTTTTCTAAATCGATGCAAATGTACTAAGAAATGATGAATATGCAACTATGTGATGTTATTAAGAATTACTGATTGTACATGTAGATTGGAATGATTTCTAATTGTTTTGTTAATTCTTTTTTTAGTTAATAAAAAAATAAAAATAAAAATAAAAAAAAAAAAAAAAAAAAAAGAATTATACATCATGACCAAGCAGGATTCATCCCAGGTATGCAAGGATGGTTCAACATAAGAAAATCAATTAATGTAATACACCATATCAACAAATCAAAGCAGAAAAATCACATGATCATCTCAATTGATGCAGAGAAGGCATTTGACAAGATTCAACATCCTTTCCTGCTGAAAACACTTCAAAAGATAGGAATACAAGGGAACTTCCTTAAAATGATAGAGGGAATATATGAAAAACCCACAGCTAATATCATCCTCAATGGGGAAAAATTGAAAACTTTCCCCCTAAGATCAGGAACAAGACAAGGATGTCCACTATCACCACTATTATTCAACATTGTGTTGGAGGTTCTAGCCAGAGCAATTAGACAAGAAAAAGAAATACAAGGCATCAAAATTGGAAAGGAAGAAGTAAAACTATCACTGTTTGCAGACGATATGATACTATACGTCGAAAACCCGGAAAAATCCACAACAAAACTACTAGAGCTAATAAATGAGTACAGCAAAGTAGCAGGTTACAAGATGAACATTCAAAAATCTGTAGCATTTCTATACACTAGTAATGAACAAGCTGAGGGGGAAATCAAGAAACGAATCCCATTTACAATTGCAACTAAAAGAAATCACAGAAGACCTAAATAGATGGAAGGGCATACCGTGTTCATGGATTGGAAGACTAAATATAGTTAAGATGTCAATCCTACCTAAATTGATTTACAGATTCAATGCAATACCAATCAAAATCCCAACAACTTATTTTTCAGAAATAGAAAAACCAATAAGCAAATTTATCTGGAAGGGCAGGGTGCCCCGAATTGCTAAAAACATCTTGAGGAAAAAAAACGAAGCTGGAGGTCTCGCGCTGCCTGACTTTAAGGCATATTATGAAGCCACAGTGGTCAAAACAGCATGGTATTGGCATAAAGATAGATATATCGACCAATGGAATCGAATAGAGTGCTCAGATATAGACCCTCTCATCTATGGACATTTGATCTTTGATAAGGCAGTCAAGCCAACTCACCTGGGACAGAGCAGTCTCTTCAATAAATGGTGCCTAGAGAACTGGATATCCATATGCAAAAGAATGAAAGAAGACCCATCTCTCACACCCTATACAAAAGTTAACTCAAAATGGATCAAAGATCTAAACATTAGGTCTAAGACCATAAAACAGAGGAAAATGTTGGGAGATATCTTATGGATCTTACAACTGGAGGCGGTTTTATGGACCTTAAACCTAAAGCAAGAGCACTGAAGAAGGAAATAAATAAATGGGAACTCCTCAAAATTAAACACTTTTGTGCATCAAAGAACTTCATCAAGAAAGTAGAAAGACAGCCTTCACAATGGGAGACAATATTTGGAAATGATATATCAGATAAAGGTCTAGTATCCAGAATTTATAAAGAGATTGTTCATCTCAACAACAAAGAGACCGCCAACCCAATTACAAAATGGGAAAAAGACTTGAACAGACACCTCTCAGAAGAGGAAATACGGATGGCCAAGAGGCACATGAAGAGATGCTCAATGTCCCTGGCCATTAGAGAAATGCAAATCAAAACCACAATGAGATATCATCTCACACCCACCAGAATGGCCATTATCAACAAAACAGAAAATGACAAGTGCTGGAGAGGATGCGGAGAAAGAGGCACACTTATCCACTGTTGGTGGGAATGTCAAAGGGTGCAACCACTGTGGAAGGCAGTTTGGCAGTTCCTCAAAAAGCTGAATATAGAACTGCCATACGACCCAGCAATACCATTGCTAGGTATCTACTCAAAGGACTTAAGGGCAAAGACACAAACGGACATTTGCACACCAATGTTTATAGCAGCATTATTTACAATTGCAAAGAGATGGAAACAGCCAAAATCTCCATCAACAGAAGAGTGGCTAAACAAACTGTGGTATATACATACGATGGAATATTATGCAGCTTTAAGACAAGATAAACTTATGAACCATGTAATAACATGGATGGACCTAGAGAATATTACGCTGAGTGAATCCAGCCAAAAACTAAAGGACAAATACTGTATGGTCCCACTGATGTGAACGGACATTCGAGAATAAACTTGAAATATGTCATTGGTAACAGAGTTCAGCAGGAGTTAGAAACAGGGTAAGACAATGGGTAATTGGAGCTGATGGGATACAGACTGTGCAACAGGACTAGATACAAAAACTCAAAAATGGACAGCACAATAATACCTAATTGTAAAGTAATCATGTTAAAACACTGAATGAAGCTGCATCTGAGCTATAGGTTTTTGTTTTGTTTTGTGTTGTTTTGTTTTGATTTTACTATTATTACTTTTATTTTTTTCTCTATATTAACATTCTATATCTTTTTCGGTTATGTTGCTAGTTCTTCTAAACCAATGCAAATGTACTAAGAAATGATGATCATGCATCTATGTGATGATGTTAAGAATTAATGATTGCATGTGTAGAATGGTATGATCTCTAAATGTTGGGTTAATTTCTTTTTTTCCGTTAATTAAAAAAAAAAAAAAAAGAGAAGGGATAATTGGAGATGAAGGGATACAGACTGTACAACGGGACTGGATATAAAAACTCAGAAATGGACAGCACAATACTACCCAATTGTAATGCAATTATGTTAAAACACTGAATGAAGCTGCATGTGAGGTATAGGTTTTTTGTTTTTGTTTTTTTTGTTTTTTTTCTTTCTATTATTGTTTTAATTCTTATTCTGTTGTCTTTTTATTTCTTTTTCTAAATCGATGCAAATGTACTAAGAAATGATGAATATGCAACTATGTGATGTTATTAAGAATTACTGATTGTACATGTAGATTGGAATGATTTCTAATTGTTTTGTTAATTCTTTTTTTAGTTAATAAAAAAATAAAAATAAAAATAAAAAAAAAAAAAAAAAAAAAGAATTATACATCATGACCAAGCAGGATTCATCCCAGGTATGCAAGGATGGTTCAACATAAGAAAATCAATTAATGTAATACACCATATCAACAAATCAAAGCAGAAAAATCACATGATCATCTCAATTGATGCAGAGAAGGCATTTGACAAGATTCAACATCCTTTCCTGCTGAAAACACTTCAAAAGATAGGAATACAAGGGAACTTCCTTAAAATGATAGAGGGAATATATGAAAAACCCACAGCTAATATCATCCTCAATGGGGAAAAATTGAAAACTTTCCCCCTAAGATCAGGAACAAGACAAGGATGTCCACTATCACCACTATTATTCAACATTGTGTTGGAGGTTCTAGCCAGAGCAATTAGACAAGAAAAAGAAATACAAGGCATCAAAATTGGAAAGGAAGAAGTAAAACTATCACTGTTTGCAGACGATATGATACTATACGTCGAAAACCCGGAAAAATCCACAACAAAACTACTAGAGCTAATAAATGAGTACAGCAAAGTAGCAGGTTACAAGATGAACATTCAAAAATCTGTAGCATTTCTATACACTAGTAATGAACAAGCTGAGGGGGAAATCAAGAAACGAATCCCATTTACAATTGCAACTAAAAGAATAAAATACCTAGGAATAAATTTAACTAAAGAGACAAAAAACTGCTGAAAGAAATCACAGAAGACCTAAATAGATGGAAGGGCATACCGTGTTCATGGATTGGAAGACTAAATATAGTTAAGATGTCAATCCTACCTAAATTGATTTACAGATTCAATGCAATACCAATCAAAATCCCAACAACTTATTTTTCAGAAATAGAAAAACCAATAAGCAAATTTATCTGGAAGGGCAGGGTGCCCCGAATTGCTAAAAACATCTTGAGGAAAAAAAACGAAGCTGGAGGTCTCGCGCTGCCTGACTTTAAGGCATATTATGAAGCCACAGTGGTCAAAACAGCATGGTATTGGCATAAAGATAGATATATCGACCAATGGAATCGAATAGAGTGCTCAGATATAGACCCTCTCATCTATGGACATTTGATCTTTGATAAGGCAGTCAAGCCAACTCACCTGGGACAGAGCAGTCTCTTCAATAAATGGTGCCTAGAGAACTGGATATCCATATGCAAAAGAATGAAAGAAGACCCGTCTCTCACACCCTATACAAAAGTTAACTCAAAATGGATCAAAGATCTAAACATTAGGTCTAAGACCATAAAACAGAGGAAAATGTTGGGAGATATCTTATGGATCTTACAACTGGAGGCGGTTTTATGGACCTTAAACCTAAAGCAAGAGCACTGAAGAAGGAAATAAATAAATGGGAACTCCTCAAAATTAAACACTTTTGTGCATCAAAGAACTTCATCAAGAAAGTAGAAAGACAGCCTTCACAATGGGAGACAATATTTGGAAATGATATATCAGATAAAGGTCTAGTATCCAGAATTTATAAAGAGATTGTTCATCTCAACAACAAAGAGACAGCCAACCCAATTACAAAATGGGAAAAAGACTTGAACAGACACCTCTCAGAAGAGGAAATACGGATGGCCAAGAGGCACATGAAGAGATGCTCAATGTCCCTGGCCATTAGAGAAATGCAAATCAAAACCACAATGAGATATCATCTCACACCCACCAGAATGGCCATTATCAACAAAACAGAAAATGACAAGTGCTGGAGAGGATGCGGAGAAAGAGGCACACTTATCCACTGTTGGTGGGAATGTCAAAGGGTGCAACCACTGTGGAAGGCAGTTTGGCAGTTCCTCAAAAAGCTGAATATAGAACTGCCATACGACCCAGCAATACCATTGCTAGGTATCTACTCAAAGGACTTAAGGGCAAAGACACAAACGGACATTTGCACACCAATGTTTATAGCAGCATTATTTACAATTGCAAAGAGATGGAAACAGCCAAAATCTCCATCAACAGAAGAGTGGCTAAACAAACTGTGGTATATACATACGATGGAATATTATGCAGCTTTAAGACAAGATAAACTTATGAACCATGTAATAACATGGATGGACCTAGAGAATATTACGCTGAGTGAATCCAGCCAAAAACTAAAGGACAAATACTGTATGGTCCCACTGATGTGAACGGACATTCGAGAATAAACTTGAAATATGTCATTGGTAACAGAGTTCAGCAGGAGTTAGAAACAGGGTAAGACAATGGGTAATTGGAGCTGATGGGATACAGACTGTGCAACAGGACTAGATACAAAAACTCAAAAATGGACAGCACAATAATACCTAATTGTAAAGTAATCATGTTAAAACACTGAATGAAGCTGCATCTGAGCTATAGGTTTTTGTTTTGTTTTGTGTTGTTTTGTTTTGATTTTACTATTATTACTTTTATTTTTTTCTCTATATTAACATTCTATATCTTTTTCGGTTATGTTGCTAGTTCTTCTAAACCAATGCAAATGTACTAAGAAATGATGATCATGCATCTATGTGATGATGTTAAGAATTAATGATTGCATGTGTAGAATGGTATGATCTCTAAATGTTGGGTTAATTTCTTTTTTTCCGTTAATTAAAAAAAAAAAAAAAAGAGAAGGGATAATTGGAGATGAAGGGATACAGACTGTACAACGGGACTGGATATAAAAACTCAGAAATGGACAGCACAATACTACCCAATTGTAATGCAATTATGTTAAAACACTGAATGAAGCTGCATGTGAGGTATAGGTTTTTTGTTTTTGTTTTTTTTGTTTTTTTTCTTTCTATTATTGTTTTAATTCTTATTCTGTTGTCTTTTTATTTCTTTTTCTAAATCGATGCAAATGTACTAAGAAATGATGAATATGCAACTATGTGATGTTATTAAGAATTACTGATTGTACATGTAGATTGGAATGATTTCTAATTGTTTTGTTAATTCTTTTTTTAGTTAATAAAAAAATAAAAATAAAAATAAAAAAAAAAAAAAAAAAAAAAGAATTATACATCATGACCAAGCAGGATTCATCCCAGGTATGCAAGGATGGTTCAACATAAGAAAATCAATTAATGTAATACACCATATCAACAAATCAAAGCAGAAAAATCACATGATCATCTCAATTGATGCAGAGAAGGCATTTGACAAGATTCAACATCCTTTCCTGCTGAAAACACTTCAAAAGATAGGAATACAAGGGAACTTCCTTAAAATGATAGAGGGAATATATGAAAAACCCACAGCTAATATCATCCTCAATGGGGAAAAATTGAAAACTTTCCCCCTAAGATCAGGAACAAGACAAGGATGTCCACTATCACCACTATTATTCAACATTGTGTTGGAGGTTCTAGCCAGAGCAATTAGACAAGAAAAAGAAATACAAGGCATCAAAATTGGAAAGGAAGAAGTAAAACTATCACTGTTTGCAGACGATATGATACTATACGTCGAAAACCCGGAAAAATCCACAACAAAACTACTAGAGCTAATAAATGAGTACAGCAAAGTAGCAGGTTACAAGATGAACATTCAAAAATCTGTAGCATTTCTATACACTAGTAATGAACAAGCTGAGGGGGAAATCAAGAAACGAATCCCATTTACAATTGCAACTAAAAGAATAAAATACCTAGGAATAAATTTAACTAAAGAGACAAAAAACTGCTGAAAGAAATCACAGAAGACCTAAATAGATGGAAGGGCATACCGTGTTCATGGATTGGAAGACTAAATATAGTTAAGATGTCAATCCTACCTAAATTGATTTACAGATTCAATGCAATACCAATCAAAATCCCAACAACTTATTTTTCAGAAATAGAAAAACCAATAAGCAAATTTATCTGGAAGGGCAGGGTGCCCCGAATTGCTAAAAACATCTTGAGGAAAAAAAACGAAGCTGGAGGTCTCGCGCTGCCTGACTTTAAGGCATATTATGAAGCCACAGTGGTCAAAACAGCATGGTATTGGCATAAAGATAGATATATCGACCAATGGAATCGAATAGAGTGCTCAGATATAGACCCTCTCATCTATGGACATTTGATCTTTGATAAGGCAGTCAAGCCAACTCACCTGGGACAGAGCAGTCTCTTCAATAAATGGTGCCTAGAGAACTGGATATCCATATGCAAAAGAATGAAAGAAGACCCATCTCTCACACCCTATACAAAAGTTAACTCAAAATGGATCAAAGATCTAAACATTAGGTCTAAGACCATAAAACAGAGGAAAATGTTGGGAGATATCTTATGGATCTTACAACTGGAGGCGGTTTTATGGACCTTAAACCTAAAGCAAGAGCACTGAAGAAGGAAATAAATAAATGGGAACTCCTCAAAATTAAACACTTTTGTGCATCAAAGAACTTCATCAAGAAAGTAGAAAGACAGCCTTCACAATGGGAGACAATATTTGGAAATGATATATCAGATAAAGGTCTAGTATCCAGAATTTATAAAGAGATTGTTCATCTCAACAACAAAGAGACAGCCAACCCAATTACAAAATGGGAAAAAGACTTGAACAGACACCTCTCAGAAGAGGAAATACGGATGGCCAAGAGGCACATGAAGAGATGCTCAATGTCCCTGGCCATTAGAGAAATGCAAATCAAAACCACAATGAGATATCATCTCACACCCACCAGAATGGCCATTATCAACAAAACAGAAAATGACAAGTGCTGGAGAGGATGCGGAGAAAGAGGCACACTTATCCACTGTTGGTGGGAATGTCAAAGGGTGCAACCACTGTGGAAGGCAGTTTGGCAGTTCCTCAAAAAGCTGAATATAGAACTGCCATACGACCCAGCAATACCATTGCTAGGTATCTACTCAAAGGACTTAAGGGCAAAGACACAAACGGACATTTGCACACCAATGTTTATAGCAGCATTATTTACAATTGCAAAGAGATGGAAACAGCCAAAATCTCCATCAACAGAAGAGTGGCTAAACAAACTGTGGTATATACATACGATGGAATATTATGCAGCTTTAAGACAAGATAAACTTATGAACCATGTAATAACATGGATGGACCTAGAGAATATTACGCTGAGTGAATCCAGCCAAAAACTAAAGGACAAATACTGTATGGTCCCACTGATGTGAACGGACATTCGAGAATAAACTTGAAATATGTCATTGGTAACAGAGTTCAGCAGGAGTTAGAAACAGGGTAAGACAATGGGTAATTTAAGCTGAAGGGATACAGACTGTGCAACAGGACTAGATACAAAAACTCAAAAATGGACAGCACAATAATACCTAATTGTAAAGTAATCATGTTAAAACACTGAATGAAGCTGCATCTGAGCTATAGGTTTTTGTTTTGTTTTGTGTTGTTTTGTTTTGATTTTACTATTATTACTTTTATTTTTTTCTCTATATTAACATTCTATATCTTTTTCGGTTATGTTGCTAGTTCTTCTAAACCAATGCAAATGTACTAAGAAATGATGATCATGCAGCTATGTGATGATGTTAAGAATTAATGATTGCATGTGTAGAATGGTATGATCTCTAAATGTTGGGTTAATTTCTTTTTTTCTGTTAATTAAAAAAAAAAGAGAAGGGATAATTGGAGATGAAGGGATACAGACTGTACAACGGGACTGGATATAAAAACTCAGAAATGGACAGCACAATACTACCCAATTGTAATGCAATTATGTTAAAACACTGAATGAAGCTGCATGTGAGGTATAGGTTTTTTGTTTTTGTTTTTTTTTGTTTTTTTTTCTTTCTATTATTGTTTTAATTCTTATTCTGTTGTCTTTTTATTTCTTTTTCTAAATCGATGCAAATGTACTAAGAAATGATGAATATGCAACTATGTGATGTTATTAAGAATTACTGATTGTACATGTACATTGAAATGATTTCTAATTGTTTTGTTAATTCTTTTTTTAATTAATAAAAAAAAAAAAAAAGAATCCAAGCCCTTAGGTTAGGGCTTGGGGCGGCTCTGAGTTGGAATCTGGGCATTGCTGGACTGGCCTGGACACACGTTAGGGGCAGGTGGCCTCAGCTCCATGAAACTAGGCCTCTCCATGGGGTGCCTGAGGGACCTGCAGTGTGCCCACCAGTTCCCCCAGGGAAGACAATGGCAGAGAGGATCAGGAGGCAACAATGCTGCTCGTGCTGGGCCCAGAGGCCAAACACCGTCACCTGTACCAACTCCTCTTCCTTACAGGTGACTCAGCAAGTACAGGGGGGAGAAGGATGCTCCACCTCATGAAGAGAATGTGCTAGCATATTTTAAAGCCACCTCAAGTGAAAGCTTTTCAGGGACTTCTAAAGCCACTGCTCAGCTCCACCTTCTTTTGAATGTCATATGAAAGGATTAAAATGTCTTCTGCAGATTGATATTGTTTGTGCAATTAACCCAATCGTGGTAAAAGTCAGTTGTTTGTTTTCTTACTGTATGAAAATGCCACAGTTTAATTCTCCACTGCATTGGAGTGGAATTTTGTTTTTCTCTCTCACGAATAATGCAGCTGAGGACATCCTTGTAACTTGTCTTTTGGGGAGCACATCTGTGCTGCTGTGGGGTTGTCATGTAGCAGTAAGATTGCAGAGGAACCCATGCCTATTCTAAAGTGGACCGGGATGGTCAGCACTTGGGGGGAGGGGATGTGACCAGAAGGGGCTTCTAGGGAGATGCTGATCCGTTAACTGGGTGCTGGATATGTTCATTGGGTGAAAATTCACTAAGCTGCACCCTTACAACTTGTACAGGTTGCCATATGTATACATCAGTAAAAAATCCAACTTGAATTTAAGAAACACTCTGCAAGAATGGTGATACATTTGTATGATGGAATATGGTGCAGCTACAAAAAGGAAAGACGTTGAGAGGCACACAATGAGCTCAGTAAAACTTGTGGACAATGTGGTGTGCAAAACAGCCAGAAACAAAAGAACAGATAGGCTAAGGTCGTGCCCAGAAAATGCTGATAAGAAAACAGGAGCCTAGACTCAAAGTCCTTCTAGCAGCCACACTTAGTTTTAAGCTGTAAGTGTATTTCTAGGTTCTGAAACACTGAGCTATATATATATATGTACACACACACCACCTGGTCTTTCCCTGGAACTCTGAGTAACTCAGTAACACCTAAGACCAAGCAATGGAGCACTGCAGCCCTGAAGTTAGCATAGCTCTATACAGTAACAGTTAAAGTAACAGAAAAAGAGATCAGGCTTCAAAGAGAGCTAAAAATGAGGCTAAACTGGCTGGGTCTAAGGTAAATCAGAATACAGGGTAAAAGATGATGGTGTATGTACTCGAGACCTTCACCTACTGTTTGAGACCAAAGGCCTCTGGAGAGGTTCATTATATCTCGAGCCTAAATTTTCTGTAACACACAATATAAATCAACCTGTCTGGACAGCTCATTTAACCCAAACTCCTGAAGTCCAGAATGAGAATGAGGCCTGGTAATTCTGACTAGCTTAATATAATACCAGGATACATCTCAGACTATGGGTGGCTGATAACTAAAAAGAATTGGTATATATATATATACATGAGGAAACCCCAGGTACCCTCTCAACCACTGGTGACTCCCAAGAAAATAGGTCAAGTCCTGGATTTTGAGACTTGCTCTTATGAAACTCAGTTCTATAGGGGAAAAGTTAAGATTACCCATTACAATGCCTAAGAGTTGCTTCCAGGAAACCTCTTTGTTGCTCAGATGTGGCCTCTCTCTCTCTACACCCAGCTCTGCAGGGAAAATCATTACCCTCCCACTACATGGGCCATGACATTCAGAGATGAAAATTTCCCTGATAACATGGGGCATGACTCCTAGGGATGATTCTGGCCCTGGTACTGTAGGATCAACAACACCTTCCTAACCAAAAGGGGGAAAAGTGTAATAAAATAAGGTATCAGTGGCCAAGCGAGATCAAATAGAGTCAAGAGGCTGCTTTGGAGGCTGCTCTTATGCAAGCTTCAGTTAGATAGCGCTAATTGCCATGGTTTTCTAAACTCCAACCAACATCACTCTTGTCTCCTAAGAACACCTAGGACTTGGCCTAAGATTCTATAAAAGTTGCATGTAGTAAGTTTACTTTCCTGGAATCTATAATTCCCAGAAGGTTCCTAGGTCAGATAAATCCTTAAAGCCAGAGGCACCAGCTTCTCCAAGATTATCGACTAATTACATCCCCCTATCCTTTAGTGTGGACACCCTTTTGCAACATGAAAAAGTCAGAATGGGCATTGCCCAGGGATCCCTATAGACTGGGAGAAGGATCAAAGGAGAAGGAGGAGGTATAACAGAAAAAATAGGATTTAACAAACAAGTATGGCAGCTGAATCACTATATTAATATTCCTTCAAGCCTCCAGTGTTTTGGAGCAACTAGAAGGAAAAATCTGAGGTGGTGGACTAGTAGCCCATGACATACTCTGGGATCTGTTCTTTAACTGCTTGTTGAAGTGTCTTTGAAAATTATTTTTCTTTCTTTACTTTGATATATGTGGTATTTCACAGTAAAAAAAAATGTTTTAAATACCAATGCAGACGTCTCACCACAGACGTGCTAATCGGAATCTATTCGAAAATGGTTTAAAAAAATGTTGAGGCTGAAAAAAAAAGAAACACTCAGCAAGCACCTTTTACTTATCCATGTGGTGGCATAAGAGCTCTGAGTTAGGCCTCTTTGTACCAAGGCACCAAGCTAAGGGAGGAAGAGGGGGGCCAAATTGGTACACTGGCATGTCTAGAAGTTCCTGGCCACTTGCCCACAGAGAGGTCTTGTTTATATTTCATCCACTCAAGAGGGGATGCTCATTCCTGAGCTGCACAAAGTACTGTGTAGGCAAGAGGTGCCTTGCAGAAATAACCCCATCACTGCCCTGAAGTTCATTCTCATCTAATTGAGACCTTAAGATGTGTGCACAAATAGACACAAATACCTCCGACCATCTGCTCAGGTGGGACCCCCTACCACTTCCCCTTTCTCCAGTCACTCAGGCCAGGGGATGGAGGGATGGCCAGGTGGGGCAGGGATGGCAAGCAGCACATCCTGAATGTCTACTCCAAACAGCAGTGGATACAGGGGGCTGTGCTGGAGGAGAATTAGCACCCCTGGCCCAGCAGGGAAGGCCACTGAGACCGATGAGTGACATGTGCCATGGATGGGGGATGGGGACAGGTAGATAGCTGCCCTCCCTGGCCTGGAGTAGTTCCTGGGAAGTCTTCTAACCAACATCAATGCTGCAGACAGAGCATTTGTGACCTCAACCACGCCCAAGTCCAAGGAAGTTGACAACCAAACCACGCTGGGCAACTGGTCTTTACATTTCCAAATGCCTTGGGAAGAGGCGATGTGGCAGCCTCCCTGTGACCAAGTCCTGGGCCCAGCACCCTCAGTGCCTTGTACCCAATTAACTCTGGGCCATACCACCGGCCTTCCAGAGTTCAGACATCAACTTTTAGTTAGAGTCACAGGCTGGAAAGGGAGCTGGGGCCAGCCCTGGGCTCGGATCCCTCCATAGCAGTGCAGACCCACAAAGACTTACTTCCTTGAAATTCCACAGTATTCTCTTGCCATTAACCTCCACATCCAGAATCCACTCTGCCTTATTCTATTTGTTAGGGATGGATGGATAGATGGATGGATGGATAGTGGTTAGACAAACAGACACAGAGACAGACTAACATAGTGTTGTCCCATCTTAGTCATAAGTCTTTTACAAGTCGTTCATTTCTTATTTTACACCTCTAATCTCCTACTTGGAGGCTTGTACTAGTAGCTGCTCAATGACTATCTACAACAGTGCTGAGGATATTTACAAACTGGGATTATAAACCTCAAAATCTGTGTCCCATGCTGCAGCCATCAGAAAGTGCACAATGTAGCTTTTAAACCTGCTGGAGGAGGGAAGATCCTGCTGGCTCAGACCAGCTGCACAGCAGGCAGGGGTTATGGTCTACATGGGGACACACAAAAGGCCAAGGAGACACTGCCTTGCTTGGCTTTTCTGTCCTCTGGACACAGACCCAAAACCTGTTCTTTAATTAACAAACAATCAGAGAACCCATTTGAGCACCTGTATTCAAAAGCCAAGTATTTCTATCTGTGCTTGTGGAATAAGCTCCAAAGTTATAAACAGAAACTTGGAGCATAAAGAGCAACACACATCTTACTCTTCCTTTCCCAAGAGAAACTACCTTTGCATTGGGTCACTAATGATAAAAACAGAGTAAATACTTTCTCTCTGGGCCACAGAGGTATAGATAATGCAACTGGGCTGCTGAGAACAGTCTTTCTTAGCAACACATCTCTACACTCAGACACTCAGCTCCTAAACTGTAGGTCATCACCTCAGAAACAGAGACTTCAGCAGCAGAGAGTATTTTGGTTTGCTAAATGCTGCCAGAATGGAAAATACCAGAAATGGAATGGCTTTTTAAAGGGGTACTTATTAAGTTCTAAGGCCAAAAATATGTCCAAACTAAGTCATTCCGAGAAAGACACCTTGACTCAAGGAAAGCCGATCTGTGAAGGCACATGGCTGGCATCTATTGGTCCTTGTTCCTAGTTCCATTGCTTCCAGCTTCTAATGCCAGTGGTTTCCTCTCAAACATCTGTGAGCCTTCACTTAGCAACTCTGGGACAGAACTCTGGGTTCTGGCTTGCTTAGCATCTCATGGGAAGGCACATAGCAACATCTGCTGGGCTCTGGCATCTCCAACCATCCATGTCTAGGCATCTGCTCTCTCTATATCTCCAAATGTCTGCATCTCTGTCAGTTCTGAAGCAACTGTTCTCCAAGCATCTGCATCAGAGGTTTCTCCAAAATGTTTACCCTTTTAAAGGGCTTGAGTAAACTAATCAAGACCCACCTTGAGTGGGTGGAGTCACATCTCCATCTAATGAAAAGGCTCTACCTACAATTAGGTGTGTCACACTTCTATGGAAGTAATCTAATCAAAAGGCCATATCCACAATTGAGTGAATCAATCTCCATGGAAACAATCTAATCAAAAGTTTCTACCCTAGGGCAGTGTGATGGTGACTCAGTGGCAGAGTTCTCACCTGCCATGCTGGAGACACAGGTTCAATTCCCAGTGTCTGCCCATGCAAAAAAAAAAGTTTCTACTGTAAACAACAGGTCTTACTCCAAAAGATTGAATCAAGATTAAAACATAGCTCTTCTGGGGTACATAATAGTTTCAAACAGGCACAGAGAGTAAAAGATCACACATTGGATGAGTTGGGGTCTTCAAAACAACAGATTGGAAAATCTAAATAGATGGTAGGTGATCACATAGTCAGTTAGCTAGTTAGTTAGTTAGTTAGATAGATAGATAGATAGATAGATAGATAGATAGATAGATAGATAGATAGATAGATAGATAGATAGATAGATAGATAATAGATTGCTTGATAGAGATAAACAGATCTAGAAAGAGAGAGGATGATTTATTTTAAAGAATTGCCTCATGGTGGATGTTAACCTCATCTACAAAATACTTTCCAGCCACACCCAGATTAGTGTTATCTACAGAATACCTTCCAGCCACACCCAGATTAGTGTTTGGTTAAGTATCTGGTACTGTGGGCTCATTGACACAAGACTCAGCATCACACACATGCAGAGGGATATAAGTCAAAGAACCCTAGGTTTCTTAAATATCTTATATCTGCGAAATTAGGTTAAAAAAACTCTAGCAGAGAGCAGCGTTCTCAGGATGTGGGACAGACACCTCCATTGCTGAGGGCGAAGAAAAGATTTTAGGTGGTATGACACAAGGACCTAACATTAAATAATACTGTCATAAAAAGAGAAAGTTCCTAGTATTTTCAACACTTTCAATTAAACCAGGTAGAAAGCGGCATTGGGAACTGGTGTCCTTAATCCTCTCTGACAATTGCCACCTTCCCTTTGAACAGAAAGAACTACGAGGCTTCACAATCAAGCCATCTGAGAACCTTCGACTGTGCAACATGAATGGATAACAGGCTTTGTGTAAACTATTTATCACAGTTACCTTCTATGGGTGGCAGATGATATCGGTTTTCCATTTACAGAAGTGATAAAAAGTTCCTGTCTTAGATAAATGTACTTAAGTGAAACTATGAGTTGGTTTAAAGAAAAATACAACTTGAACAATGTGCTGCTGTGGGAAGCATGGGTGGGGGGGAGTGAAATCTGAAGGGAAACAGACAGTGCCACTCGCTCAGTCCCTGAAGACACGATTCTCTACATTCCAGAGTTTGGGGAATATACCCAGAGACACTGCTTTTTACTGTAATAGCTACACATTTATTTCAATGTGTAGTAGAAAAAAATAAAACTGGCAAATCAAGAGATTTTGATTCCTCCATAGGAAACGATATAAAAGTTTCTTTTAAGACAGATTTATTGCAAAATATGCACATCAACTGAAATGAAAAAGAAATGAATTGAGATGGAAAACGAGTTTGCATGGTGTGTGGTTATGGCCCGAAACCATGATGGGGGTTCAGGAATGCCCGAACTGGGAACCACCACCTGCAGAGATGACAGAGATGACTGTCCCCACTTTCACCATCAGCCTCACACTCACAGCATCCCTGGGGTAAACCCCAGTGGTCTTGGAGCTGGAAATCCAAGAGGCAATTCTCTGCAGCAAGAGGTGGTCTTATACTCTCAGTTTAGCCAAGATGAGAGCATCTGGTTCCACCACCTGAGATTACCTCCGTGGGTGCGGCTGGCTCACAGCTCAGAGGAAAGAAGCACACACATCTGTAGGAGGCATCGTTCTGCTAAGAAAAGAACTTGAAGTCTACCTGTAGTTGTCAGAAATGCTAGGCTGTGGAGCATGTGGCCCCCTACCTTCACCTGTTTACTTGCCTGTACCTCTTCTCTCTCCACCACCAGCAGCGCACATTGCTCCCATGGGCTGGAAGCCACAAATAAAAAGATTTTCAAACAAAGAGAAGGCAAAGAAAACAAGTTTGAAAAAAGTGAAACACCCGCAACTTTCCCAAATTTAGACTGATGTGGAATAATCTAATAAGCAAATCAACCCTGAAACACATTTCCAGAACAACATGATCTGAGTTTGATGTGATTTCCTGGCATCAGACCGCAGTGATCAGCCACGCCTCTGCAACAGCCTCTGAAAATTTTACAAAGTCTTCTGCCTGTGGTTACACCACAGTGGAGCTGATGATTTTACCACCATTCTTAACAGGTAATGACACCGACACTTGGAGAAACCACGTGGCCTGAGCTAAGCCCCAAAAAGCCAGGACCAGAACTTGGGATTTGTAAGTCAGGATCCCTGCTGTCTCCACCACCTGGGCCACGGTACCTTCAGAAGGCAGTGAGGATGCACCTTTTTCATGCAGCTTCACAACCACCCTGCTCAGAATTATCAGTCAGTGTCCTGCGACCATCTCTCAGAACAAAAAAGATATAACCAGGTGACCTCAATTGGAATACCGAAGATGCTAAACTGCACTGAGAAACCATACTTGCCTTAGAAGAAAAGATGAAGCATATCCTACTTTTACCTGCTTTTTAGGACTCCAAAGACACTGGGTGTGCAATGAATATTATTTATGTTTAATATAAAATCATGTAATGATAACCACCCCAAAATTAAAATACTCACAGGAGAAAGTAAGTTAGAGTTCTTTGCTTACAGACAACAGAAATGCATTCCGGCCAGTTTGGGAGAAGCAGACATACAGGGAAAATACTGAACAGCTTACAGAATGCAGGGGAAGGTTGGAAACCCAAGCCCAGAAATGGACCAAGATCCAGGGCAGGGTAACTGGCTGTACCCCATGCAGACAACCTGATCAGAATCACAGGACACCAAATTCCACTGCAGCTGGTCCCACACATCACCTGTGTCCAGGGCCTGTACCAATTATACTTCCCATTGGCATCTGGGGAGAACTTCCCTCAATAGCAGATGCACCTCTTCTATGGAAAGCCAGCAGGAGGGACCTAGCCAGGTCTATGCTTTACACTTTACAATGCTGGTCTCAGAGGCTAAGGCTAATATCCTTAGTATAGGCTAAATGTATTACTGAGTTTTCATGGCAAGGAGCTCTGTTTTAAAGGAACACAATTTGACCTGTGGTATATCCATGCTTCTATTGTACTGCATTACTTCTGAAATATTTTGTAAGACTAATGAGTTAACCTTTGAGAAGTGCTATGAGACCCCTAAGTAAAGGAGTCTATACCAAGTATCAATTTGGGGACTCTTAACAATGCGCAGTGCACCTAGAAAAACAGACTGAAAATCGTCAGTAAACCATTCACTGCAGTTCCATTTGTATCAGAGCAGCACAGTTAACATGCTAACAACTAAGCTTTATGTGCTTGAAAGGAAGAAAATCATCAATGGCAAAGAGCATATCCACCTTTGAAATGACATAATCCCTTATAAGAATCAGATATTAAATTGCTTCCTGTACTACTGCACTCAATTAAAAGTTTGCACAATGAGATCATTGTAGATCATTTTGTAGAGGAGTGCTTTCTTGACTGTAAATGCTTATCAGTGCCCTATCACTAACTTCCCATCAATCCATTAAGAGAAAATAGGTTTCACAGGAATTGAGAAGGCTTTGATGGTGCCCATAGGTAGTTCTGGTAACATAAAGATGTACAGTGCAACAGAACTTTGGTAGGTCTTGTGGTAACTTGACTCCAAGGTACAAAGTTATATAAATGTCATCCTCTGACAGTGACATTAAAATAGCTTGTAGTTTAAAATTGTATTTGAATATACAACATCAAATTATAAGCCCATGGTCTATTTTGGTACCTGTACTTTGCTGTTGCAATTTTTCATCATCTTCTAATTCCTCCTTTCTATAAATTTTCCATACTTAGCACTCTTGGGTTCTGAGTTTTTATGTTGTGGTCTACTAAAAGCATGCTTCTCTTAAGTACCCATTTTTCCTCTTTCAATTCCATTCATCTGCTTCCTCAAGTTTTGCTTTTCAACTAGAAGGAAATATTCTAGGAGGTGAACCTTGCATCCTCCACTGAACAACGAGAGTGAGAATTTGTAATGAGGATAAAAAAATAGCATTTCTTCAATTTGTGACCTGTAGCCCACTAGTATAAGTAGGATCACCTGGGGTGCTGCTAAAATGTAGTGAAGCCACCATGTCTGGGCTTCAATACAGATCCACTGAATCTGTCTCTAAGGGGCCTAGCTCAGTAATCCACATTCTGGCAAATACCCCAAGGAACCCTGTAGGTGCTCATTGCATTAAAACATTAAGAATTAATGCTTTAAATAATAAACTTCTATAGTTAAGTAATTCCTGATCCAGGTGTTGGAGTTGTGCCTTGGGGCAGAAGGAGGAGGTTGGGGTCTTGGAACTAGGGGATAGGGTTCCCATTAGGAGTCAGAACCACAGCAGGCTCACCAAGTAGGAAGAGCCACTAATGCAGTAGGGGGTGCCCTGTTTCCCAGCTCCCTGGAGGGAATCTGGCCCTCTCAAAGGAGGGGGCCCACCGCCACCCCAACTGCATTCCTTCAGCCCAGGGGTGGCCCGTCTGAGCTGGAAGGATGCACCCAACTCCTTGCCTATCTTCACTTTCATTTTCTCTGTACCACTGCACACTCTCCTTTCGAGGTTGAAGCCAAATACTCAATTGAAGAGAAAGGAGCAAGATAGAAACTAGAAAGTTCTGCCTTCAACTTGGTGCCATGATCTGAAAATCCCTCATCTCTGAAAACCCCAAATGCCACCTCCCCATCCTGTCCTAGAAGCACTGACTCTGCTCTGCTTCTTGGCCACACGGATGCCGAGCACTCATTTCACATGGAACTGATATCCCAGCAACCAATGCACTGCCCTCTCTTCCCTTTTGATGAGTCCCTCCTTCCCAGGAGGTTCTGCTCACTGGCAAACACATGCATCTGTTTTCTGAATTAACTGGTTAAAATACGCTACTGTAACAAATAACTATGTATTCTGTAGCTTAAAACAACTGAGATTCATCATCTTATGTCCTGGAGTCAGAAGTCTGGAGTAGGCTCACATCAAGATGTCTGCTGTGCTGAGCTCACTTGGAGACCCCAGAGAATTCACTTCCTTGCTTTTTCATCACCCTCATTCCCTGATTCATGGCCCCTCCTTTCATTTTCAAAGCCAGCCATGGAGTTCAGATCTTTCTTGATAACTCTGACTTCTACCTCCCTCTTCCCTATTTAAGGACCTTGTGAATACATCAGACACACACAGGTAACCTGGAATAATCACTTTTCCCCCCTTTTTCCTGGGTTTTATTTTTAAAACTGATGAGAATTTACATTCTGATCCAGGGTTTTTCCTTTTTTCTTTTTTGGTAAAAATAACATCTATACAGAACAGCAATAGATGTCAAAGCACATCCCAACAATTAGTTGTAGAACAGATTTCAGGCTTTAATATGGGTTACATTCCACAATTTTAGGTTTCTACTTCTAGCAGCTCTAAGATACTGGTGACTAAAAGAAACATCAATTTAATGATTCAGCACTCATACTCATTTGTTAAATCCTACCTTCTCTGTATAACTCCACCATCAGCTCTGATCTTTCTCCCACTATTTAGGGGTATTTGGGCTATGACCATTCTAGCTTTTTCATGTTGAAAGGGGCTGATGATAATATAGGGTAGGGAGACGGAACTAGCTGACTGGGTCAGCTAGTCAGCAACCTTAACTCCACATGCTGCCTTAAACCCCAACTCTTCATGTAGTGTAGCATGTTCACAGGTCCTGGGGTTGGACCTGGATGTCTTGGTGGCACCTTTAGTCTGTCCATCACAGGCCAGAGAGTTCCAATGGAATTCTCAGTAGAGACACTTTTCCTTCAGATGTAGGCTTAGCAATCAGATTAGGGATTCCAGGTGGAGCAGTCATCCCAAGACAGGGGTCACTAACCTCACGGTAGTCTGTAGAGAGTCTACCAAGGCCAGGACTGGAGGTGGAGGCTACAGACATGCCATCTCCCTTGAAAGGAAGCTCAGGAAGCCAGGGGGTGGACACATGGGCCATGCACGCCCATCCTCCCGTGGTCCACCCTCTCATTGTCTCTGGGAATCGGCAAAGCTCCAGAGGTGGCAGTGCCGCAGGGACACCAGCTATGTGTTGAGGGTGATGGCAAGGCAGAAAGCCAGGGCAGCAGGTACAGCAGCTCTGGCTATCTACTTCGGAACTTCCTGTTCAATCAGGCCCTCTATTTGGGTTTATGGTAAAAGCAGCCGAATGCACCCTGGTAATATCATCACAGGGCTGGTTAGTGGAAGGTGGACTCCTGGCTTTGCTGCACAATGTTTTACACAAGATCACGCAGTTTCCAGAAAGGGCGGCCTGCCAAGGAAGGCCTCTTGGGTCTGCTGCCCCCACCCTCACCCTCACCCAGGAAGACCACCCCCCTGCTCTCACATAGGTGCTTCAGGCCAGAGGCACACAAAGGGAAGTTCTCAGACCTGAGTGCCTAGCATTTTGCAGACTGCTGGCCCTACCCCAACACTCTCAGGCAGCAGGTCTGTGTATGGTCCAGGAATCCGCTCTAACAGCCTCCACATCTATATATACCTCGTCCGAGGGAATCTGTGGCCTGTGGCCCCAGAGCACACTCAGTGACAGCAGGGAGGGTTTTATGAGTTTTACCCCAGCCCTAGTTAGAGCAGGCATTTATTCCAGGCAGGCTTTGCTTTCAGATCATTGCGTCCTCATTGCTTTGTGCACAGGTGCACCCCTGGTGGTCACAGATTGTAAGGGGTGCATTCACACTGGGTGCCTCACTGCTCAGGTGATCCCCTCCAGACACCCCCATATTCCCACAGGAAATGACATCATCCCACTGTCATGGTGAGATGGCTGGAGCAGGAATAGTTTGAGAGCCCCTAACCCAGACAGCTGCTGGCAGATATGGCCACCAGGGAAGAGCTTCAGGGTGGCGTCCCCCCTGCAAGGCCAAAGCTGCCTTGGGAGCCAGTGGATTGCCTGCGGAGAGTCCCACACTCACGTCTGCAGGCATCCCGTGTCCGGCGACACTGCCTTATCCTGTGTACCAGCTGTCACTCCATCTCCTCTTAAATCTGCTCTCTTGGTTTACTTAAATTTATGTGGCAAGGAAACTGTATATCAGCATTTTAAATTTACAAAGCAAGGTCATTTACCATAATGAGAAGGAATCCCCCAAATAAGTACAATTAGAATAACATTATTGAGTCCCTAACGTCATGAGGTGGCTGCCGGAGCCTGTATTTCCCAGAGCTGCAATGAGTAAGCAGAACCAAGTGTCTTATGTACCACCCACCGAGCCGATGTTTCTGGCTCACTTCAAGGAAAGGGTCGGCTATAGGGAAGGGCCCACCGTTGAGACCAAGAGAGTCCAGCCTCAACTCTCAGATGAAGATGGTGATCACAGCAACAGAGAAGATGAACAGCCTCAAATGGTGGTTTTAAAAAAGGGAGATCCATCAGCTGAAGAAGTCATGAAAATTAAAGCAGAGATAAAAGCTACCAAAACAGATGAAGAACCAGCTCAAGCTGATGGAAGAATCATGTATTGAAAACCAGTCAAACGTCCCTCAGATGAAAAATATTCAGGTTTAACAGCAAGCTCAAAAAAGAAGATGACAAATGAAGATCAAATAATTTAAAAAGACTTAGTTAAAAAGAACTCACAAAAGCAAATCAAAAACAGTAGCCTCCTTTCTTTTGATAATGAAGATGAAAATGAATAAGCCTACACATTTTGGGCTTAGTCTCCCATGATGGTATATGGTGTATTTTTTAATAACTTTTTCCCCTATTTTAAAGATAATACAAGTTTATTATAGAAGATTTAGAAAAGACAGAAAAAGTTTAATAAGATAAAAACTATGTCCAACAGTCAGTGACCCTGTGACTTCAAATGCCAACCATGTAAAAGTTAACTACCATAAACATTTTGTTATTTCTCATGTGGGTGAACCTATGTAAAGTATATATATTTTAAACAAAGCTAAGATTTTATTGTATGTGTTCGGTGTCCTGCATCTCACTTGACATTAAACTGTGAGCATTTTCTAGGTCAAAAACTTTTAAAACATGATATTTATAATTACAAGGTATTTCATAATTAAATAGAATTACTATTACATCTTCCTTATTAGTGGAACCCTGCTTAAGGTAGGGGAGATGATAGTAGGTGAATAGTTAAAAATACCTGCCCAGCTGCTGCTAGGGAGGCCATATGTCACACCTCTGGCAAAGTTAAGGGCTACAAATGAAAGTCTGTTCAATAAAGCTACTGGTGTTTTTTGTTTTTTTTTTTGATGCAGAAAGACAGATGTAGCAAGAATGAACCTTTGCCCTTCTCCTTTTATCCTGCCTGGAGCACAGACATGCAACAAGAAGTATGTAGGCATTTTTAGAAATGAACCAACCACTTGCTCTGGGTGATAACAGTGGAAAGATTCAAGGAATATCACTGGATCCCTGAGAGCATGCCTTGTGGAGTTGTTGCACCAGCCTTGGATGTTGACCTCTGAGCTTCTGATAAATGAGAAGAATAAATACAATGCTTATTTAAAAAAAAATAACATTATTGAATTCAAAGCTGTAGCCTACCAAAGGCTCCTAGCCTCGGAAAACAAATCCAGAACAAGGGGATCAGCAAGTCCATGGGGGGTGTCAGAGGCCTCAGAACCCCAAAGACTCATCTCCTTGATTCACCCAGGATGGAGAGAGGATGCAAAAGCTGTGTCCCAGGTGGCAGGCAACCTATGTACCTGTATTTGGTACCATAACACCATTCATTCAGGTGGCACGTGAAATCATCTTTTTTCCCTCCACTAGTGGTTTCAAAGTGTGATACACAGACTGATTTTAGGTAGTGACTAAGATGATTTCAAGGCAAAGACCAGTCCAAAATGTGATATTTCTGCAGGGAGGTTAGAGAACGAGATCAAGAAGGCATGAGAACATAGAAGGTGATGATTTATGTGTGGGTCTCACTAAAAATAAGCCTCCCCCATTCTCTGGTCTCCAGTCACATTAGTATGGATGCAAGCAGCCCTGGCAAGCCAAACTTTCTAACCGGGTGTCTCCTTGTGCAATGGATGCTAGAAAGAATCTGCAGCCACTTGCTGCCCAGCTCCAGCTCTCCAGCACCCACTCCCTGCCCCAGGGCATGTGTAATCACCATCCCGATACCTGAATCCTGATTTAATTTCTTCATGTCAGATTAGTTTCTATCAGGATAAAAAAGCAAAGAGGGAGTCTCTCTTTTCCCTGACTAGCTATAACTAACTCCAAAAATATCTGTCCTTTAGCAACGGAATATGTCATCTGGGGGGTCGCTAAGGAAGGACAGATTGGCATTGCTTTGGGGGAGCTAATAATAGGGCTAGGCAGGGGGTCTCTTTTCCCCTAGAAAACTCAGCCCTGACATCTTGGTCTTTAAATGACTGTTGAATATTTAAATAAGCATGTTCACGGAGATCACAGGTTAGATTCTGAGTCTGAGATCGCGTTTCTTATAGAACACAGCAATGAGCTGGGTTATTCATATACACATAGAGAAGCTGCCCCCCCTTTTTTTTTTTGGTATCTGGGCTCAAGTATAATGATACGTTGTGTGCTATCTGGTCACAATGCAATTTCTGACACAATTTCCATAATAGCAAAATTTACATACAGATGGCAAATAAATAAAACCTTTCTGCAGCTTGGGCTGTGGTTCTTCTGGTCAGCAAATCCTATTAGGGACTTCATTAACCTGCTCAGTGATGGAAATGTTTTCTCTGATCTTAGGCAGTTTGGTTAGGCAAGCTGGTTCTGCTACAAAATGAGATTTAGCCCAGGACATTTTTCTGCAACATGAAGCTGATGAAATTGAGTTTTTTCTGAAGACAGCACTGGAAATAGTCACTCTTTCTCATGTCTCATTCCAGCCACAAATGGACTCTTTTTCCTTTCTATTTTCTTTAATAGCATGTAATTGCAATTAACTAGTGAGCACCAAGGAGTACAAGTTGGGCAGCATAAACCCACAAGGCTGCCAAGCAGAAAGCAAAAAAGGTTCTCTGAGGTGGAAGTGCCTTAGGAAGTCTTGGCTGAAACCCCCAGAGAAGCTGCTAGTAAGACCTCCTTTTGCACATTTTCCTGCTTTTCAAGGAAACATCTGGGACTAGTTATTAGGTAAAAACAAGCACCTTCTGAATCAAGACAAGGAAAGAAATATGCTTACAGGGGAGCTGAGGCAAGGTCTGCATCACGCCAACTCTCATCAGAATTCAGATATGGGGGAATTCCCTGCCCAATGCCCCACCCCAGGAGAATTTAAGTAGCAAAATCATCTCAGATCTCAGGACCTCAGGAAAAAGAAGGTCCTGGTAGCACCTTTCTTTTAGCACTATTTTTCCCATACCTTCAATCGCAAAGGAAAAGCCCCAATGAGTATATCCAAGTCCAGAGCAAGATTCTGTGAATTGAACATCTGCCGAGCAGTGGCACGAATGAACCAAGCCAGTTTAAGAATAAAAGGTCTGTGATCCTCCAAGTTTCAAACTGGTGATGAAAGAAAATGTGGACAATGGCTTGGGACTTTGACTTCAGAAACTTCTGAGTTAACAGATAATTGTATCAAGAGCTATTTTACAGCTTTCCATCATAGGACACTGTGGTGGTTAATTGTATGCATCAATTTGCCTGGGCAATGGGGTCCAGTTCTTTGGTCAATCTATAGTCTAGATGTTGCTAACAGGGCTTTTACAGATGTGGTTAGCATCTGCAATCAGTTGACTTTAAGCAAAGGAGATGAACATCAATCCTGGGAATGATCTTCCAATCAGTTAGAAGTCTTAAAAGAATACAAAGGGGGCATGACTCCAGGGGATGAGTTTGGCCCTGACAGCCTGGGACCGACAGCGCTTTCCTGACCAAAGGGGGAAAAGAAGTGCAATAAAAAAGGCATCAACAGCCAAGAGAGATCACCTGCAGCAAGGGTATATTTTGGAGAATGCTCTTATACTAGCTTTAGTTAGATAGGGCTAATTGCCATGGTTTGCTAAACCCCAACCAACATCACTCCTGTTGACTCTTAAGAACACCTTTATGGAAGTGAAAGATAAAGTAGAAAAGATGGAAAAAACAATGGATACCTACAACGACAGATTTAAAGAAACAGAAGATAGAATTAGTGATTTGGAGGATGAAACATCTGAATTCCAAAAAGAAACAGAAACTATCCGGAAAAGAATGGAAAAATTTGAACAAGGTATCAGGGAACTCAAGGACAATGTGAACCGTACAAATATACGTGTAGTGGGTATCCCAGAGGAGAAGAGAAGGGAAAAGGAGGAGAAAAACTAATGGAAGAAATTATCACTGAAAATTTCCCAACTCTTATGAAAGACCTAAAATTACAGATCCAAGAAGTGCAGTGCACCCCAAAGAGATTAGACACAATTAGGCGTTCCCCAAGACACTTACAAGTTAGAATGTCAGAGGTCAAAGAGAAAGAGAGGATCTTGAAGGCAGCGAGAGAAAAACAATCCGTCACATACAAGGGAAACCCAATAAGACTATGTGTAGATTTCTCAGCAGAAACCACGGAAGCTAGAAGACAGTGGGATGATATATTTAAGTTACTAAAAGAGAAAAACTGCCAGCCAAGACTCCTATATCCAGCAAAATTCTCCTTCAAAAATGAGGGAGAAATTAAAACATTCTCAGACAAAAAGTCACTGAGAGAATTTGTGACCAAGAGACCAGCTCTGCAAGAAATACTAAAGGAAGCACTAGAGTCAGAACCGAAAAGACAGAAGAGAGAGACATGGAGAAAAGTGTAGAAAGAAGGAAAGTCAGATATGATATATATAATACAAAAGGCAAAATGGTAGAGGAAAATATTATCCAAACAGTAATAACTCTAAATGTCAATGGACTGAATTCCCCAATTAAAAGACATAGACTGGCAGAATGGATTAAAAAACAGGATCCTTCTATATGCTGTCTACAGGAAACACATCTTAGACCCAAAGATAAATATAGGTTGAAAGTGAAAGGTTGGGAAAAGATATTTCATGCAAATAACAACCAGAAAAGAGCAGGAGTGGCTATAATAATATCCAACAAGTTAGACTTCAAATGTAAAACAGTTAAAAGAGACAAAGAAGGACACTATATACTATTAAAAGGAATAATTAAGCAAGAAGACATAACAATCATAAATATTTACGCACCGAACCAGAATGCCCCAAAATACGTGAGGAATACACTGCAAACACTGAAAAGGGAAATAGACACACATACCATAATAGTTGGAGACTTCAATTCACCACCCTCATCAATGGACAGAACATCTACACAGAGGATCAATAAAGAAATACAGAACCTGAATATTACTATAAATGAGCTTGACTTAACAGACATTTATAGGACATTACATCCCACAACAGCAGGATACACCTTTTTTTCAAGTGCTCATGGACCATTCTCAAAGATAGACCATATGCTGGGTCACAAAGCAAGTCTTAACAAATTTAAAAAGATTGAAATCATACACAACACTTTCTCGGATCATAAAGGAATGAAGTTGGAAATCAATAATAGGCGGAGTGCCAGAAAATTCATAAATACATGGAGGCTCAACAACACACTCTTAAACAACAAGTGTGTCAAAGAAGAAATCACAAGAGAAATTAGTAAATACCTAGAGGCAAATGAAAATGAAGACACAACATATCAAAACTTATGGGACGCAGCAAAGGCAGTGCTAAGAGGGAAATTTATTGCCCTAAATGCCTTTATCAGAAAAGAAGAAAAGGCAAAAATGCAGGAATTAACTGTCCACTTGGAAGAACTGGAGAAAGAACAGCAAACTAATCCCAAAGCAAGCAAAAGGAAAGAAATAACAAAGATTAGAGCAGAAATAAATGAAATTGAAAACATGAAAACAATAGAGAAAATCAATAAGACCAGAAGTTGGTTCTATGAGAAAATCAACAACATTGATGGGCCCTTAGCAAGATTGACAAAAAGAAGAAGAGAGAGGATGCAAATAAATAAGATTAGAAATGAAAGAGGAGACATAACTACTGACCTCACAGAAATAAAGGAGGTAATAACAGGATACTATGAACAACTTTACGCTAATAAATACAACAATTTAGATGAAATGGACAGGTTCCTGGAAAGACATGAACAACCAACTTTGACTCAAGAAGAAATAGACGACCTCAACAAACCAATCCCAAGTAAAGAGATTGAATTAGTTATTCAAAAGCTCCCTAAAAAGAAAAGTCCAGGACCAGACGGCTTCACATGTGAATTCTATCAAACATTCCAGAAAGAATTAGTACCTACTCTCCTCAAACTCTTCAACATAATCGAAGTGGAGGGACAACTACCTAATTCATTCTATGAAGCCAACATCACCCTCATACCAAAACCAGGCAAAGATATTACAAAAAAAGAAAACTACAGACCAATCTCTCTAATGAATACAGATGCAAAAATTCTCAATAAAATTCTAGCAAATCGTATCCAACAACACATTAAAAGAATTATACATCATGACCAAGTAGGATTCATCCCAGGTATGCAAGGATGGTTCAACATAAGAAAATCAATTAATGTAATACACGATATCAACAAATCAAAGCATAAAAATCACATAATCATCTCAATTGATGCAGAGAAGGCATTTGACAAGATTCAACATCCTTTCCTGCTGAAAACACTTCAAAAGATAGGAATACAAGGGAACTTCCTTAAAATGATAGAGGGAATATATGAAAAACCCACAGCTAATATCATCCTCAATGGGGAAAAATTGAAAACTTTCCCCCTAAGATCAGGAACAAGACAAGGATGTCCACTATCACCACTATTATTCAACATTGTGTTGGAAGTTCTAGCCAGAGCAATTAGGCAAGAAAAAGAAATACAAGGCATCAAAATAGGAAAGGAAGAAGTAAAACTATCATTGTTTGCAGACGATATGATACTATATGTAGAACACCCAGAAAAATCCACAACAAAATTACTAGAGCTAATAAATGAGTACAGCAAAGTAGCAGGCTACAAGATCAACATTCAAAAATCTGTAGCTTTTCTATACACTAGTAATGAACAAGCTGAGGCGGAAATCAAGAAACAAATCCCATTTACAATCGCAACTAAAAGAATAAAATACCTAGGAATAAATTTAACCAAAGAGACAAAAAACCTATACAAAGAAAACTACAAAAAACTGTTAAAAGAAATCACAGAAGACCTAAATAGATGGAAGGGCATACCGTGTTCATGGATTGGAAGACTAAATATAGTCAAGATGTCAATCCTACCTAAATTGATTTACAGATTCAATGCAATACCAATCAAAATCCCAACAACTTATTTTTCAGAAATAGAAAAACCAATAAGCAAATTTATCTGGAAGGGCAGGGTGCCCCGAATTGCTAAAAACATCTTGAGGGAAAAAAATGAAGTTGGAGGTCTCGCGCTGCCTGACTTTAAGGCATATTATGAAGCCACAGTGGTCAAAACAGCATGGTATTGGCATAAAGATAGATATATCGACCAATGGAATCGAATAGAGTGCTCAGATATAGACCCTCTCATGTATGGACATTTGATCTTTGATAAGGCAGTCAAGCCAACTCACCTGGGACAGAACAGTCTCTTCAATAAATGGTGCCTAGAGAACTGGATATCCATATGCAAAAGAATGAAAGAAGACCCATCTCTCACACCCTATACAAAAGTTAACTCAAAATGGATCAAAGATCTAAACATTAGGTCTAAGACCATAAAACAGTTAGAGGAAAATGTTGGGAGATATCTTATGGATCTTACAACTGGAGGTGGTTTTATGGACCTTAAACCTAAAGCAAGAACACTGAAGAAGGAAATAAATAAATGGGAGCTCCTCAAAATTAAACACTTTTGTGCATCAAAGAACTTCATCAAGAAAGTAGAAAGACAGACTACACAATGGGAGACAATATTTGGAAACGACATATCAGATAAAGGTTTAGTATCCAGAATTTATAAAGAGATTGTTCAACTCAACAACAAAAAGATAGCCAACCAAATTACAAAATGGGAAAAAGACTTAAACAGACACCTACCAGAAGAAGAAATACGATGGCCAAGAGGCACATGAAGAGATGTTCAATGTCCCTGGCCATTAGAGAAATGCAAATCAAAACCACAATGAGATATCATCTCACACCCACCAGAATGGCCATTATCAACAAAACAGAAAATGACAAGTGCTGGAGAGGATGCGGAGAAAGAGGCACACTTATCCACTGTTGGTGGGAATGTCAAAGGGTGCAAACACTGTGGAAGGCAGTTTGGCGGTTCCTCAAAAAGCTGAATATAGAATTGCCATACGACCCAGCAATACCATTGCTAGGTATCTACTCAAAGGACTTAAGGGCAAAGACACAAACGGACATTTGCACACCAATGTTTATAGCAGCATTATTTACAATTGCAAAGAGATGGTAACAGCCAAAATCTCCATCAACAGAAGAGTGGCTAAACAAACTGTGGTATATACATACGATGGAATATTATGCAGCTTTAAGACAAGATAAACTTATGAACCATGTAATAACATGGATGGACCTAGAGAATATTATGCTGAGTGAATCCAGCCAAAAACTAAAGGACAAATACTGTATGGTCCCACTGATGTGAACGGACATTCGAGAATAAACTTGAAATATGTCATTGGAAACAGAGTTCAGCAGGAGTTAGAAACAGGGTAAGACAATGGGTAATTTAAGCTGAAGGGATACAGACGGTGTAACAGGACTGGATACAAAAACTCAAAAATGGACAGCACAATAATACCTAATTGTAAAGTAATCATGTTAAAATACTGAATGAAGCTGCATCTGAGCTATAGGGTTTTTTTTGTTTTTGTTTGCTTGTTGGTTTGTTTCTTGTTGTTGTTTTTTACTATTATTACTACTTTTATTTCTTTTCTTTATATTAACATTTTATATCTTTTTCTGTTGTGTTGCTAGTTCCTCTAAACCGATGCAAATGTACTAAGAAACAATGATCATGCATCTATGTGATGATGTTAAGAAGCACTGAGTGCATATGTAGAATGGTATGATTTCTAAATGTTGTGTTAATTTCTTTTTTTTCTTTCCGTTAATAAAAATAAAAAAAAATAAAAAATAAAAAATAAAAAAAATAAAAAAATAAAAATAAAAAAAAGAACACCTAAAGCTCGAACTGAGACTCTATACAGGTTTCATGCACTAGGTTTGCTTTCCCAGAACGTATAATTCCCAGAGGGTTTGTAGGTCAGGAAAATTTTGAAACCCAGAGGGACCAGCCTCTCCAAGATTATCAATTATATCCCCTTATCCTTTAGTGTGCACATCCCTTCTCAACATGAAAAAATCGGAATGGGCATTACCCAAAGACCCTTATAGACTGGGAGAGGGATCAGAAGAGAAGGGGAAGGTATAACAGAGAAAATAGGATTTAACAAACAAGATGGCTGCTGAGTCACTATATAAATATTCCTTCCAGCCTCCAGTGTTTGGGAGCAATTAGAAGGAAAATCTGAGATGATGGAATGGTAGCACATGACTGACTGGGATCTGTTCTATAACTGCTTGTTGAAGCATGCTTTGAAAATTATTACTTTTCGTTCTTTGCTTTGTACATATGTTATATTGTACAATTTTTAAAGTTAAAAAAAAAGAATAGATGGAGGTCTCCCAGAGAAGAAATTCTGCCTCAAGATGGCAATGTGACCTCCTGCCTTAATTTCCTGCCTGCTGATACCCTACTGACTTTGGATTCCCCAGCTGCCACAATCACATTAGCCAGCTTCTTAAAGTAGGCCTCTTTAAGGTATGAGTGAACTACCGTAGCCACACTTGCTCCCCACTTACTGAGCACCAGCTGTGTGTGCCCTGGGGACACCCATCTCTGCCCTGTGGGGCTGACACTCCAATGTGGGAAACAGACAGCAAATATGTAACCAATTAATAACTTAATGTGAACATGTGTGAAGGCTATGAAGAAAATAAGGTCAGATGAGGGAGGAGTGACCAGCACAGTAGACCACTCTGAGATGCTCAGAGAAGGCCAAGAGGAGATACTAGAGTGGAGAAGAATGGTGAGGGCACACTGCCCTGCAGAGCTCTCAGAGAAAAGTGTTTTAGGCAGATTGAACAAGCCCAAGAGGGGAATGAACTTGCTGTACATGGAAAAGACAGAAGTGGTGTGTATCTAGAACATGGTGAGCAAGGAGAAGCCAAAAGGAGTCTGGTGGGAGGTTACTCCTCTTCTGCCTTGGGTCATAAACTGTGCAGGAAAGGTGCCCTTTTTACTTTCCATGCCTGCTTTCCCACTTTTGACCTAATCCGAATGTCAAATACCGTGAATTAAATAATACTGATTACAATGCTAACCAATGCAAAATGGGTTTCTTTATTTAAACTTCTTGCCTCTGGGAAAACAGCTGATAAACATTGATCCTGGCAACCCAACCCCAAGGGCAGGCAGGATGTTCCTTTGACTAAACCCATCGAGCTGAAAGGACAGGTTAGCTCCTGAGTCTGAGATTGAGTTTCCTGTAGAAAATGTTTAGAGGTTTTCCCATTTAAAGGAAAATCTCCAGTATATTTATTAAGTAACAGGAGCAACTGCATTGTAGTCAGTGGAGAAAAATCATTACTGGAGACCCTGGGGGTAAGTGGCAAGTTTTCTCATTCTGGATTTCAAATTTAATTCAACTCAAGGGAAACGTCATGAGCTCCAACAGGCTGCCAGCCCTGTGCTGGGGACACACACATCCCCAAACCACAGCCCCCGTATGCAAGAGGCTCCTAACTGAAAAGCCTGCCACAAATTCAGTTAATTGTAATATGCTTGATAAATGCTAGAGCAGAAGTTTGAACAAAATGCTCTAAGAACAAAGAGCAGCGCATGTTTAATTCCATGCAAAATGTTTTTTGGGTTTAAACTAGGCAGATAGAGAAAAATGCATTTTTTCTCAATTAGCAGTTACATCTGACTTTAAGATTATAGATTATAGGCTGTATCAAGACACAATTCATTATCTACTTCTTTCTTGGCATGAAGTGATTTTTTTCCTGAAATCTTCTGTCTAAATGGCAGTTTCTTAATGGAACTAACAGTGAGATGAATGGTATGTTATACTTTTATTGGAAATCTGATGAAATTGTCACCAAACAATAGCCCACCAGTCAGAATGAAAGGTCACAGAGAGTAGCTTGCATCTCTGATTAGCACCGTCCCTTTGAATTTCTTTAGAATTACTCACTGCACAAGTCATTGGAGGGCAACAATAAAACCTTGAAAAGGCAAACTGAACTGGCTCCCATAAACTAATTACATGCAGCAGGTCCACAGTGCACATAATTACTTATTTTCCTCTTAAATAAAAGTAACTAAAGTGAATAATAAAAGTAGGATGGCCACCCAATTGTGTCCTAGAAATCCCCAAAGTACGCATAAATCCTGCCAGGTCCCCAGAAAAGAGTTCCACGTTACATCCATGGTACTGAGCTTCACTTCAGCATTTAAAATGTACAGGTGCTGACCGCTTTAAGAAAGAAAATACTCTACAGTCCCAGATCCCCAGTGGTCTTTCCTTCATCAACTCCTCTTCCCAGCTGTATTAGCTAGGGTTCTATAAAAACAGAATTAGCAGGAGATATCCAGAGATTCATAATTTTTAAAAGTGTCTCACGTATCTGTGGGAATGTAGAGTCCCAGGTCTGCAGGGCTGGCCACAAGCTGGTAACTCCAGTGAAGTTCCTTAACGAACTCTCAGGAGAGGCTGGTTGGGCAACCATGGGAATGGAAGAGTCCACATCCACTGGGTGGGCTGTGAAGCTGGTGACTCCGAGGAAGAGTCTGGATGAACTCCACAGGAGAGGCTCACCGGCTGAAGCAGGAAGAGAGCCTGTCTATTCTGAATCCTCCTTAAAAGGCTTCCAGTGATTAGATTAAGCACCACTCATTGCAAAAGACATTCCCTTTAGCTGATTACAAATGCAATCAGCTGTGGGTGCAGCCAGTGTAATCATGATTTAAATCCATGAAATGTCCTCATAGCAACAGACAGGCCAGCGCTTGCCCAACCAGATGACCTGGCATGACCACCTGGTCAAGTTGACACATGAACCTAATCATGACAACAGCCAAATGTTGAGCAAGACACTGAAAGACCTGCCCTACTCTACTCATCAAATCATGTGTGGCAAACACTACCAATCACTTGCTCAGTCTCCATTTGCCATTTTGTCCTTATCAAGAAAATCCTTATTTGGGGAGGTCTGGCAACATGCCCAGTTAAACACTTACAATTTCCCCACCTCACTCAGGATGGACTCACTTCTGTCCATTGAGAAACAGCCAAAAGATGTTGGTTGACACTTCTGGGAAAACACTTTTTAATAGGAGCAGACTCAAGTGCACATGATTTTGTTTTTTGTTCCTCACTCTCCTTCCTTCCCTCTGTGTGAAATATAAGTGTGATGGTTACAACTGCAGCAGCCATCTTGGGAACATGAGGAAAAAGTTAAGAGACCCATTCAGTCCTTGGTGTTCTAACATCCTTGAACTATCAGGCCAATCCCTTACTGTGGACATTCCTGCCTTTCCATAAACATGGACCTGCCTTGTTGTTGAATACCCAATATTCTTTGGGTACAAGCAGCTGACTGCAATCCCTACTAAACCTCACATCATATCACTCACCCAAAACACTTCTAACCTGGCTTTTATCCCCAGGAGTTCATTAAATAGCTTACTAAAGTCCACCAATGGCCTCTATGTGTAAAATACAAAGGATAACTTCCGTTTCCCTTGTTTGCTCTCTCAGCAGCCTTCTGTTGACTCTTCCTTTGTTTTCAGTCCCTCCTCCCAGCCCCTGTGTGTCATATTCTCCCAACTTCTCCTCTACCTCACTGTCTGCTCCTTTGAGGACTCATCTTAGTCAGTTTTCAAACTATTACATTTTGGAATCCTCCAGGCTCAGTCACAAGCCCTCTATCATCTCATGATTTGCCCTTTGGAAATCTCATCCTTCCTAATTCTTCAATTATTATCACACTGAGAAAGACTCCTAAAATTGAATCTCCAGTCTGATCTCAGTTGACCTCTAGACTCACACAACTAACTGCCTCCCCACCTCTCAGAAAGCAGAATGAGAGGGAAGAAATTATCCTGGTTTCTCTACCCCTCCCAACCCTCTACTCTGCCTACAGTATTTCACTACAACCTTCCATGGGGTAAATCAATCCCATGGGGTAAATCAATCAAATAGAAGGTATATTTAGATGGTGAAGCCTGTCACCATCTCTGAATGACCCCTGAACCATGTACTGCTGAGCATTCTCAAAGAAGTTCAGCTAAGACAAAAGATCTATATAGAGGTCAGAGCTGTGACCCCAAGAATAGAGATTTGCAGTCCAAGTCCTACCAAATCAATGGCCTGCTGAAAGAAAAGAAACAAAAAAGCAACACTCATTGGGGAACAACAACAGAGTTCAGAATCTCCACAATTTGACATCCATAATATCCAAGATAAATTCCACAGTTACCCAAAATATGAAGATTCAGATACACAGGACAGGGGGTGGGATCACCAAGATGGCTGGTATGAACCCAAACAGCAGAGAAAGGGCAGAATCAACCTTCCCAAAACTCTGGAAGATGACTGAGACCAGAGGACAAGTGGTTTAAGCTGGATACAGGCACCTTCCTTTCCAACTGTACCACCAGCTGCTGCTCCACAGATCCCTCTGGGCTCCTGCAAGGTTTAAGGAAGGGACAATAGATGGGCTGTGGAGCAACAGCGAGAGGACACATAGAGATGGAGGGCAGTCCAGGGGTGGCAACAGTGAGGACCTTATTCAGTTGAGAACTGAATTTGTAACTTTTTTAATTAATTTAGATTTTTTAATTGATACCCAATTGTTGAAAAGCCCTTAAGCAAGTCTGGAACAATTGTACTGCCCCTAGGTCTAAGTAGACAAGGGGAGAGGGTGATTAGGAGACCTGGAGCCAACTGGAAAAGGTGATGAAACAATGGGGAAGGACCACCCCCAGGCATGGGAGCCATGGATAAGGAGGGAAAGGCAAGAGAGGGGTATACTGTCCCATCATGACACTCTCTGGGCATTCTCCAAAGGCTGCCGTCAGCCAAATCAAGCCAAATGGCAGAGACCAGGAAGTCTAAGGGTCAGCTCCTGGATGGGCAGGGCAGAGCAGGGTGCAGAGTAGATATGGAGGAGCGAAGAAGGGAATCAAGTCCACACAGTCACAAACTGCAGTCACTCTAACAGGCTGGGCCCTCTTAGAAGTCTGGCATGCATGCATGTATACACACACACATACACACACACAAGTTCACACACACATGCAAACACACACACACAAATACCCAAAGATGTTCCAGCAGCCAGCCCAGGGAAATTGACTGGGAATAAAACAGGACATAAGTTACTGCCTCTTCAGAGCCCACTGTGATGTCAGAAACCCGTCCCTTTCACCCATCATAAGTGTGTCATTTCTCCTAGAGAGCTGCACTGTCCAAAATAGGAGCTACTGACCCCATGTGGCTACTGAGACTTGAACCCAGCTGATGAGACTGAGCAACTAAATTTTTGTCTAATTTTAATCCATTTAAATTTTTAAAATGGATCTTCTACTGTAGGAAAAATTTTAAGTATGTTTGGAACAACTTGGGTACATGGTCTAATTTTTTCAACTGCAAATTTTACAACATCTAAATACAAATCAACTGTTATTGATGAAAAGTTAGCATCCAAATTGAGAGGGGCTATAAGTTTAAAATATTACACACAGGACCTCAAAGATTGAGTATGGAGAAAAAAATGTAAATGATCTCATTAGTAGTTTTCACATTGATTCATAATGAAATAATATTTGAAGTATGTTGAGTTACATGAATATATTACTTAAATTAATTTTTCCTTCTTTTTCCTTTTTTTAAATGTGGCTACTGGAAATATTTTAATTACACCCATAACTCATGTATGTTTCTATAGGACAATGCTGATCTAGAGTAAAGAGAACCTAGCCCAGACTTGTGTAAGTCTTAGTTAAACTGCTGCCTCTAGCTTGTTCCATGACTTTGGGCAACACTTTGGCTGTTGGTTGTAGAGGTGGAATCACAGTAATAGTCAACAGGAAACAATAATAATTGCAACCATTTATTGAGAGCTGATTCTTGGCTGGGCAGTATTACAAATGATTTACCTGTATCAGTTCATTTAATTCTCACAATGACCCATGAGAGGGTCACTATTATCACCTCTATTTATACACAAGGGGGCTGGAGCAGAGTGAAATCACAGGGTTTGCCAAGGTCACAGGCTAGCGAGTGGCCAAGCTAGAGGTGACCTGGCAGAGTCACCGTGGAGTCACAACTCTGAGCCACCTGGCCCTGCTCCTCTGTGCTGGAGAGAAGCCCCTCCAGGCTCCAGGAGGTAGGATCATTGCATAAAACACCAGTAGAAACAGAGAAGCAGCTGAACGCCCACTGCAGCAGTGTGAACAGTGGCCCCCAAAAGATCTGTCACCCTGGAACCTGTGCGTGCAACCTTATCGGGAAAAGGGTGTTGGCAGATGAAATAGTTCAGGATCTCGAGCTAAGACCAATTGTGATGAAGGCGGGCCCAAGTCCAGTGCCAGGTGTCCATGCACAGGAAGAGAAGAGGAGGAGGTTCGGCCTATCGACTCTGTCACAGCAACTCCAGGAAACTAAGACGCCACCATCCTGGGAAGATTTGAGAACCTCCTGTGCAGCCATGCCAGCAACTAAAGTGAATGAGCGATTCTGAAGCAGGCGGGCATGAGCAGTTCTCCATGTCACATCACTGGGTGAAAAACAATGCTACTTACAGGGAGATGCCAAAATATATATTTACCTAGGACCCTACTGAGGAAAAGCTCTGTAAGATGAAACAGCACACTGTACACAGTCAGTTCCCTCCAACAAACCACCCAGCTAGAAGGGACTGTCAGCACTGGCCTTGTCTGTATTGCTCTAGACTTTTTTTGTAAAGAGACTGTTTTCAGTATTACTTGTGTAATTTAAAATACTACTTTAATAAAGGTTGTAGGGAAAGTGAGAGGATAGAAAGGAATGAAAGCTTGGCTTGGATGTGACAGAGCCGTGTCCTGAGAGCATTTGGATCCAGGAGTGCAGGGGTTTGGCATGGGGTAGCACTGGGCAGAAAAGGCCCAGTGGCAGACACTACAGGCAGGAAGGGCACGGGCGGGAGGGGTGGTGATGGTCCACCACAAGCCCCCGAGTGCAGGCTGGCCTCTGCCTCTGTGACATGCCTGAAACCTTCCTGCCTGGTTGCTAGGGCTAAAGCCATGGCACAGCTAAAGTACGCAGCACATGCTTTAGCACCAAGTATTCACAAAATCATCAGCTGACACTGTGGTCCAGGTACACTCCAGTTTTCCAAAGGTAGGACCCAAGATAATGCTTAAGCAACAGACCAAAATCCCCTGTGTAGAAGCCTCAAGCATCTGAGATTTACACTTACTCCCTACCAGCCTGCACTGGGATTCACAGATTTGGGGGGAAACACCGGGCACTAACTAATGGAAACATGCTCCCTAAACATGGCCTATACCATTTGGAACTTGGTAAATACACTGTGTTGGTGACGGGTTTGTTCAGGAAATCTCAGCTACCAAAATCTAACTTCTAAACTCAAGACTTTACCTGGGCTCCAAGATGGCAGATTTCAGAGCATCTGTGTCTATGCAAAGTTTCCTCAAGAGAAACCTGAGTTTTATCCCTGGAAAAAAAAATTAATAAGGCCTGAATTTTTGGTGCTTCTTGGGAAACATTCACCAAACAGCTTGCTTTTTTAAGTGTGAAATTTTGACTAAGCATTAAAACGATTATAGCATGCTCGGTGAAATAAGCAAGGCACATAAGGAAAAATACTATATGATGTCACTTCTATGAAATATCTGGAAATAGGAAATTTGCAGAGATGGAAAGGAGATTAGAGGGCACCAAGATATGGAAGCAGGGGGGGAATGGGAAGCTGTTGCTTGGTGGTTACAGAGTGTTCGTAAAGACCTTTTTTTTTTTTAATGTTTATAGAAGTTTTAGTCATAACTGCCAAAAATGGAAGCACGAGAGATGCCTTTCAAAAGGTGAATGGATAAGCAAAGTGTGGTACATCCACACAATGAAATATTATTCAGTAATAAAATGAAATGAGCTCTCAGCCATGAAAAGACATGGAGAAAATGTAAATGCATCTTGCAAAGTGAAAGAAACCATATGAAAAGTCTGTATGTTGCAGAATTCCAACTATATGACATTCTGGTAGGGGCAGAATTAGAGAGAGTGAAATGATCAGTGGTTGCCAGGGATATGGGGCTGTGAGGATGAAGAGGTGGCACTCAGGGGATTCAGGGATAGTGAAACTGTTTTGTGGGATTTTGTGATGTGGATATGTGGTATGACACATTTGGTAAAACCCAGAGCAGTATGCAACACAAGGAGTGAACCCTAATGTAAACTGTGGGTTTCCACTAATAATAATCTGTCAGTAATGGTTCATCAGCTGTGCTATACCACTAATGCAGAAGTGACTAACAGGGGAAGCTAGGTGGAGAGTGTAGATGGGAACTCCCTGTGCAATCTGCACAATTTGTTGGTAAACCTAAAAGTGCTCTAAAAAATAAAATAAAATAAAAATCTAAGCATTAGGGTTACTGACATTCATATTGCAATATGTGGAGACAAAGTTTCCAGGGTCTCTCTCAGCCTCAGAGATAATATATTAGGAGTGGGGGAAAAAATCATAATATTTCAAACTTCCTTGGAACAGTAACAAAACCTAACCTGACTTCAGCCTAGGTTTGCCCCACCACCAACAGCTCTCCCCTTCAAGGCATGCTTTACAACCTTTTGTTAAAAGGTTATTCAGAGCATCGCAGATTTAGATGCTAATGGGTAAGAGAAGCTATTTGGTATCAGAATAATAAATCCAACTTTTGTTCATACTTTCCCCTCTATAATATACACTCTGAAACAGCAAAGCAACAAGTGAAAATCTCCCACATCTGCCCCCTATCCATACATCTCCAGCTCTGAAATTAGATCTGAGCACATCTTATCTGCATTCATCGTCAATCCAAGGCTTCATCTGAGCCAGAATGAAATATATTACATTTCATTCATTAAAGACCAGATTAAAACAGACAATCAGTTATACTGGGAAAAAAGACATTTCCTTGGGCCTAAAAATATATATTTTAGTTTGAGAGACTGAATATACAAATAGACAGTGACAATGTACAAGAATACATCTCCAACCTAGAGCTCGGCCGGAATTGGAGGAGTCTCTGCAGCAGTGATTGCCTATCATGGGCAGACCTTCTCTGTTTTTTGCCATTGCGGTCAACCAGGACCTGCCAGAGAAAGCCAAATATATTACCTCAGCCAATCAGAGAAGATGTCCCAATTCCAAATAGGCCATCTCCAGCTTCCCCATGCCAACAACCTCCAATCCCCACCACCTGAAGCCTTCCCTTTTATTCACTCTAAAGCTTCCCCACTCCCCGGCCTGCTTGGAGTCTCTGCCAAGTGCAAGTGATGGTGCTGCCTCCTTCCTGCTGAAGAAAGAGCCTCTGTTTGTTCTTATCTGGAGAGTCTTCATTTATTTCAACAATTTCAATGCACTTCCCTCCAGCCATAAAATAAAGGACTTCTCTAAGCATAATAAATAGTAGTCCTACCTATCAAGGCATGAAAATAAGAAAGTACATGATGCCCCGGAGATGTTTGATAGGTGAAGCAATCTCATTTCCATCTAGACAAGCAGAACAGCCCAGAAGAGTGGCTTAAAATGAGAGCTCTCAACTCACACATACAGGCCCACACCCCAATTCCACCACTTCCCCATTGCAGGACCACAGAAAGGTAACCCCTAACCTCTCTGAGTCTCAGTTTCCACATCCCAAAAATGGATGAAAATAAATACCTTGTATGGTGGCTGTGATAATAGAGGAAGAGAATGCATACAAAGGGTTAGCAGAGAACCTGGCACAAGTACATACTTGTGAAAAGTCATAGTAATATATCAATAGTATGCAAAATTGATATATTTACTAATGTAAATAATAGTACCAATTAACAATTACTGAACACCTGCTGTGTGCCAGGCACTCTTCTAAGTCCTGTACATGAAGGGTCCAATTTACTCAACACAGCCAATGATGGTAGTGGGGTAATGGTGGTTTTATTTCCTGTGATATACCCACTGCTCACTTCTGACTTCCCAACACACATAGGAATGAGTTGGTGATGTCTGTTCTCAGAGATCAGAATCTAGCTGCTCTCGTAGTATTTATCCTTTTTCTCTGTTTCTTTGAAACAGAGGAGTTTCAAAATTAAAATGCCCACAGGAGCCAGATGGATAACATTCAGAAGCAAAGCGGGCCAGGCATAAGACACACGGGAGTGGTGGGGCCTGGGGTGCTAGACAACACATGATGCATCTAAATAGGGAAACCACTAAGTATGCCACGTTGCCAAATCTCCAAAACGCTTTCAAAGAGAATGGTCTACGAAGTCTCCTGTTGGTAGAAGTTGGTGGCTCTTTTAAATTTTTTTAAAGAATGGCAAGTAAGGTGAATAAGACATACATTAGATTTAACTATAGCCACCAGTTTACAAACTCTAGGTTCTTCTCCTTTGGGACAGTACCAGGTTCCCACAACTAAAGTTTAAATAACGATGGGGGAACACTGCTTTTGCTGACTTGCCTTTTATTTGTCCCTCTCCATCTCCTGCCCCTCCAGCTCCAAAACCCAAGTAAGAAGCTGAAACCCTAAAGGGCTCCCCAAAGGAAGAGGCCCTGGAGTCCACAATCATGAGCCTCCCCACCCCCCAGCTCTGTCTCCAGGATGCTAAAAATTCATGCTTTCAAGACAAGGCAAAGTCTGTCTTAGAGTCCATTCAGCTCTAAGACTATACTTCTGTAGGAAAAAAAGAAAATCTTAAGGGGTTCCTACCGACCAACAAGATAACATTTCAGGGCCCCTATCATCAGGGTGCTGGTTTCTCCTCCAGTCTTCCTAAATCAACCCTCAGCCCTGGCCTGATGGGGCCACACACAACCTGGGCAGGCAGCAGGTGCCCTTTGTGTCCCTGACAGGCAGTGGGGCTTTGGGTGAAAGGCACGAGTTCCAGACCATCCCACGCTCCCCTCCCCAGCCCTCACTGTGACTGTGGGAGAACTACCAAACTTCTCTGTGCCTCAAAAAATTGGAGAAAATAATGGTACTCACCTCTGAGAGTTGTTTGTTAGATTTTAATGTGTTAAGTCACATAAAGGACTTAGAACACAGCCTGGAACATTTTACATCCTCAGTGAATATTAGCTAACACTGTTCACAACACTTCCTGGCCTGAAATGACATTCTCAAGCAGGTGCCAAGGCTCCCAGATCATCTTCGCTCCCCTTCCTTTTTACACCTCTCATCCAGCATATTCTTGCATGCCAGTTATGGCAAATAGGCTTTGTCTTAGGTGTCAATTCCCCAACACAGATACTGGTAAGAGGCTCCCTGGAGCAGGGGGCTCTGTGCTGCAGTCAACTAGTTAATGTCTGCCATGGCAGAGGGGGTGTTCATGTCAATTAGTAATGTCTGCCATGCCAGAGGAAATGCTGATATCACTTAGTAATGTCTGCCATGACAGAGGGCTTCCTAAAGAGCTGCAGTTGATTAATAATGTCTGCACATGATACAGGGGGATGGGGCAAGAGGTGTCTCTTTGCCCACCTTGGTTTCTAGCAAGTAGCTGGCATGCCTTATATTGAAATAACCTCTGTAGAGTTGGTTTCTTGGATTCACCAGTTCTCTGAAAACAGGAAATGGGTTTTAGACCACCCCACACCCACCACTGGAGTGACCAGCACAGCCAGAATCCCCCCCAAGTTCTGACTCAGCACCCACCAAAGACTAACCCAAGGGGCTCCATCAGGAACCTGGCTAACCACAGGCTACCCATTCCATGGACCTGCTGACAGGTGTCTGAACAAGCAGACCTCCAGAGAGAGCCAGGGCCTCAATCTGGGCCCTGAGGAGAGGGACCACAGTTGGCTCACAACTGGTGACTCACCTCTCCATATTTGCACCCACAAAAAAGCCCCACCCATGCTGGGATTGACATGTCTGTCCACTACTTCATCACCTGAAAGCCAGTGAACAACCACCAGCCAACAATCACTACGGACTCTTAATGGGCCAGGTTCTCAGTGCTTTATTAATTCATGTAATCCTCACAACCCCAGGAGCAAGGTCCAAAATTATCCCCATCTCACACATGAGGAAACTGAGGCACAGAGAGGTTGACGATTTCCATAAGGGCACATGGCCTGTATGTCTGCTATATTCTACTGTCATCCAAGAGCCTTTGTGAGATAGGTTTGCCCACCTAGCACATAGCAGTTACCCCTTTTGTGATCCTAATATCCAGTCTTCTTCATCAGATTGGGGCAGCTGGTTCACCTTACCAAAATATTCTTTACTGAGGAAAAAGACATCAACTCAGAATGTTCCTTCAGGTAGTTAAAAGTTGGATTCATTTACAAAGTTTTCACTCATGTGCAGCATCCTAGGAATCTGTCTGACTCAGTGAATAAGGCAGCAACAGGTTGAGACTACAATGAAGAGAAATTCCAAAGCTCCCTGGAAGGGAAAGCACAGGGACCATACACATACTCCTAAACTACGCTCTCAGAGCAGCTATTTATAGTTCTCAACGCACAACAGAACTACCTGTGGAGTTTTCAGAAAAGGGTCCTACCCAGGATCCACCCTAGATATTCTGATTTTCTTTGTCTGGAGCAGAACTCAAAATAATGCTCATGAAAACCAGTAGTCTTGAAGAATCGTGTTTCACTTTCAGAAGCACCAGGTAAGGAGAACATGGAAGCAGCAAACATCAGTGGAGCCCCTGATGCCCTGTGAGGCCATCGCCCACAGCCTATTCTCCCAGCGACTTTCCATTTACTCTCTCATGGAAAATGTCTCATGAACACTGCTTTTCTATCCTAAAACTTCTGTTTCTACAAATTTCCTGTCCATGTTCTAATCCCCAGAACCTGCCACCTTATAAGGCAAAGGGGACTTTGTAGATTAGATGAAGTTACAGATCTTAAGAGGGAGAGCCTATCCTAGATTACACAGGTGGGCACGATGTGACCACAAGGGTCCTTACAAAAGGTAGGCAGAGGATCAGAGGCAGAGAAGATGTGACAACAGAAGCAGATGCTGGAATGATGTGGGGCCATGAGCCAAAGGATTCTGGCAGTCTCTGGAAACTAGAAAAGACAAGGAAACAGATCTTCCCCTAGAACCTCTAGAAGGAACATTAGGCTTCTGACCCCTAGAACTGTGGGTTAGTCACTTTGTGTTGTTTTAAGCCACTAAGTTTCTGATACTTTATTAGAGCAGTAGTAGGAATCAAATATACTTACTTCCAACCCTTTAGGACCCTCCTTCCAATCACTCTGCCTAGAAGGCAAACTTGTGGCAAAGCCCCCACTCTGGCAGTCCTGTCCCCACAATCACCAGAGCTGGCGGTGGTAGAGAGTCTCCAAGATGTGTGGAGGATTCTCAAGAAACTACACATACAAAGATGAGCATGCAACCAAGCATTTGTGAGAACAATGGCAAGCCCAAACTCACAGAGGAATTAGCCTCTGACAGCAAAGAATGCGTTGCACAAACAGAACAAGACTCTAGTGTTGTAGAGTGTAATCAAAATCCTCATAGAGATGTGAAAGGATATTGGATCCATAAGAATCAACTGGAAATACCAGTAATGATGATTTGGTTGTTGAAGTTTTTTGTAAAACTCAGTAAATAATCTGAATACCAGAAAATGAGTCGTAGGAAAGGTGATGAATGGAAAATTTGACTGGAACAATCCCACAGAATACTCAGCAAAAGTACCGAAGGAAAGAAAGTTAAAAGACAAGAAAAAGGCACAAAGGACAGAAGGAAAATTTCTAGCATCTACCCAAGAGAAAAAAATAAAATAGAAGAACATGAATCAACACTGAACAGAGGACAGGGTCTTCAAAGTGAAGGGCCCCCTAAGTGCCAACCAGGATAGTGGCAGCACCAAGAAGAGGCTGTAAGTAATCAAATCACCTGTTCTAGGTTTTTAGCTGCCAGAATGCAATATACCAGAAATGGAATATGGCTTTTAAAAAGGAGAATTTAATAAGTTGCTAATTTGCAGTTCTAAGGCTGAGAAAAAGTCCCAGTTAAAGCATGTCTACAGAAATGTCCTTAAAAGCAAGTCTATAGAAATGTCCAATTTAAGACATCCAGGGAAAGATAACTTGGTTCAAGAAGGCCGATGAAATTCAGGGTTTCTTTCTCAAGTGGAAGGGCACATAGTGAACACAGAGTTTCTCTCTCATCTGGAAAGGCACACAGTGAACACAGTCAGGGTTACTCTCTCATTTGGAAGGGCACACAGTGAACACAGTCAGGGTTACTCTCTCATTTGGAAGGGCACATGGTGAACATGGTGTCATCTGCTAGCTTCTTCTGGCTTCCTGTTTCATGAAGCTCCCCAGGAGACATGTTCCTTCTTCATCTCCAAAGGTCGCTGGCTGGTAGACTCTGCTTCTTGTGGCTATGTCATTGTCATTCTGCTCTGTTCTCTCTGAATCGCTCATTCTCTAAAATGTTTCCTCTTTTATAAGACTCCAGAAACTAATCAAGATCCATCCAAATGGGTGGAGACACACCTCAACCTAATCCAGTTTAACAACCACTCTTGATTAAATCACACCTCCAGGGAGATGATCTGACTACAGTTTCAAGCATACAATACTGAATAGAGATTAGAAGAAATGGCTGTCTTTACAATATTGGATTAGGATTAAAACATGGCTTTTCTAGGGACCATGCATCATTTCAAACCAGCACATCACCTAAACCTAAAGTTGACCCCCAAAAATGTGATGGTGTTTTAGTTTACAAGTTGCCAGAATGCAATATATCAGAAACAGAACTGCATTTAAAAACGGGAATTTAATAAGTTGCTAGTTTACCATTCTAAGGCCAAGAAAATGTCCCAATTAAAACAAGTCTATAGAAGTGTCCAATTTAAGGCATCCAGGGAAAGATACCTTGGTTCAAGAAGGCCGATGACATTCAGTGTTTCTCTCTCAGCTGGATGGGCACATGGCAAGCATGGTGGCATCTGCTGGCTTTCTCATGGCTCTACAAAAAAAGGACTCTCTCCAAAATGTTTCCTCTTTTAAAGGATTAATGGGTGGAGTCACAACTCCATGGAAGCTATCTAATCAAAAGTTACCACACACAATTGGGTGGGTCACATCTCCATGGGAACAATTGAAATGCTCCCACCCAGTAATTCTGAATGAGGATTAAAGGACATGGTTTTCTGGGGTCCACCACAGATTCAAACCAGCACAGTAAATAAACACAAACTCTGGAACTAATTGAGAACATACAAGATACAGGCAAAGTAATTTCAAAATAAAATGTGCAGTCCTTAATATATTATTAGAAAATAAGCAGACTGAAAAGAAAAAAAGTTTCTTCAACTGAGGGAACTAAAGACAACTCCCCAAAACAAACCCAAAGAAATAGCAGGGAGGGATAAAGGGAAACAGAAAAAAAGAATTTAAGCCTTCAGTAAGATGGAAATATTGATCAGTAAAACTAACCATTATTTCTTTGAAAAGATCAATGGACTAGATTAAGAAGTCAGATGGTTTTTTTAATGAGACAAAAACAGAAATTAGAAGGAAGAGATATAACAACAATTATACAGGAAGTTTTGTAAAATTTTGAGAATATTATACTCAAATAAACATCAAATTTGGAAACCACTAAAATGCTCACCCAAGTCTGAAAAGTCATGCCCAATATGTTCTTTACATTTGAAAACAGTCCATGTTCCCATGCCTATCATGGTAACATGGTACAAACCATTTATGGAAAATAAAAACGAATCTAAATAACTCTTCTTAGATCATCAGAAAACTGAGGCCACAGGGCAAACACTGGAGAGGCAGCAGATGCAGAGGTTCACAAGCAACCAGATCAGAAACCACTGCTGGAGCCAGCATTGGGTGGGAGTACCATCAAATTTTACCTTCAGCCATGAAAAGGAAATGAAGTCTTCCTCAGACTAATAAAAATTGAGGGAATCTGTTGTGGACAGACCTGCCTTACAATACAAGTTGAAAGAAGTTCTTCAGCGAGAAGGGAAGTAGGGTACTGTCAGAAACTCAGCTCTCCATCATGAAAGGGAGAGTGTTCAGGAAGGAGTACATGAAGTAAAGGCAGAAGGTAACCCTCAAAATGAGAATGTGAGACCACATCAGCCAAAGGCAGCCTTGAAATCCCAAAGAGAGACTCATGGAAGAGGACAGAAACAACAGCAAGGGCTCCCAGCCACTGGTGGCTAAGGTGAGTCCAGCTGATTGATGGGTACAGAAGTACTGTGACTCTGGAGTCACAGAATGAGAAGGCCATTCCCCTTTCAGTTCTCTTCCAACCCATCTGGTGATATCTGGAGACCGTCTCAGCTGGGGGCTGGTCTTTAGCTCCACTCTAACATAGGCTGTGTAGGTTAAAGACAGTCCCAAGCTCTTAGTATGCTTCCTGTTAGGGGATGGAAGAATACGGTCACCTCTTCTTGATTCTGGGGTGGCCTTAGTGACTCCTTAACCAACAGGAGGAAGAGGCACTTAATCTGCTCTAGGATTCCAGCGTGAGGTCATAAAAAGCCTTGCAGCGCCCACCCAGACGTCCTGGCACCCAGCTGCCATGCCGGAAAAAGACAAGCCAGTGAAGATGTGATGTGAAGCACAGCAGCCAGCAGATCCAGGTGCAGGCTTGGCACCAGCCAGTATCCCTTGCCCAGCTGAGCAAGAGCTATGGCGAGCACCCAGCCCCACGGACCCTGCAGTGTCTGCACCCCACCGCCCTCCACCAGCCCATGAGAGATGTGACAGAACCACCGGGTGATCCAAAGCAGTCCCCAGAACCAGAGAAGAGCAGTAACATTATTGTCAAAAAATCAAATCTACACTTCTTCCTGGATATATATGAATGTAAATGCAAAATAAAATATTCTGTTTTTGTTTTGAAACTCATTGTTTCTTTTAACTCATTAACTGGGGAAAGGGCTGATATTAAGGAAGATTTCAAGTGAAACATTCCGCATGCAGACATTCACCCATTACTCCACACCCTAAGTCCTCCATTCAGCCACACAGCCATCTCCCCACCCTCCCCTCCCCACAGGGTTTAGCCTTATGCTCTCCCATTTGGGGGGGGGGGCCTGTGACATTAAAGAGGCTGTTGTCACTCACCCTGGGCCCACCCTGGACCCACCTGGGGGCTCGGTGGTGCAGGGACTGCTCCATGTGCAGGAGCACTGCCTCACCCCAAAGATAGGGGGCAGTGGAGGGAGCCCAAAGGGCAGGGCCCAGAGCAAGGGTGGGGGCAGGGGAAGGGGGCAGGGCTGGGAGCCTGCCCATGGGTCCTGGTTGCCTCTGGAACTAAGGGGCTCCCCGAGCCTCATGGGTCACCCTGGAGTAGCAGATGAACCCAGTTCGTGGCATTGCCAGCTGTCGGCCCAGTTTTGCGGCTTCCCCTCCTAAAGCCAACAGTAAGCAGGACCCCCTTCATGGGGGTCTGAATCCCAGCTCTGCGGGGCCAAGCTCCAGCTTCTTTCTTTTGCCCCCCCCTCCACCACCCCAAATCACACCCCGAGGTGCCTGTCCCATGGCCTTGCGACCCAGCCAACAGTCCCCCGGGCCCAAGGGATGCTTCCTGATACCGAGTCCCTGCTCCCAAGACAGGAGAGGGCTTCCTCACTTCCGACCTACCAGGTCCCCCACTTTTATCCTTCCGCCCATTCAAAACGCATTCATCTCTCATGAACCCCTCGCTGCCCATCCCAAAACACAGTACACTCCTCCCTGAACCCCTGTACCCTTTGGTCCCCACAACTCAACAGTGACCATCTATTTTAGGGGCCAACACACCATGGCCAAAGGGCCGTATTCAGCCCTTACTATGCTTGTCTTTCGAGATGCAGCCCATGTCCTCCCCAGCCCTCTGCCCAGACAGATCTGCAGCGCAGGTGTCTAAGTGTCCCATTCCACCAGGGACACAGCAAACGTGCGACACCCCTTTCACCTGCTCACGAGCCCTGACCCACCTGGAGACGACTCCTGACACACGGGACCCAAAGGGCAGCTTACCTGAGGGTGAAGCAGTCACAGTGGAACTGCTGGTCAGGGACACCGAGAAGGTGGCCGTGGCCCCATCCCGGAGCAGGTTCAGGGGCACCGAGAGGACAAGGTTCTCGTCAAGGCTCAGCAGTGACCACTTGAGGTCATTCTGAGTCGGGTACACCACCACACTCCTGATGCGCTCCCAGGCAGGGGGTGCTGGTCTGTGCCCATCCCGGCCCAAGGGGATGTTGTTTTCCCACTTGCCGTCCTCCTCCAGGGAACAGGCACCCGCCTCATCAGCCTGAGACAGCGCGAAGAAGAGTTCGAGTGCCATGCCCCCCAGCACAGCTGGGATCTCCTCCTCAGGCTCCAGGTCCAGGCCTGAGCTGAACCACTCGGGCAGCAGCTCCAGCTCGGCCATGCATAGCCCCAGGGCCCCGCACAGCCGGCACCTGGCCGCCACCTCCCTGGCCTCGGGAAAGGCGAACATGGTGACACAGGGGAGGCTGTCCTCGGGGTGGCCGCTGTCCCAGGCCATCCCGGTGATGTAGAAGAGGGTCTGCACTTTGGGCCTGTTGGAGTAGATGGAGCTGTCGAGGATGTGGAATCTGAGCTTCCAGTTGAAGGGGAAGCGCTCCTTGTTTGCAAAGGGCGTGGTGGTCAGCATGAGCTCCGGGGGGGATGAGCTTCTGCACCGAGAAGGGGCCATAGCTGGCGTTGAGCAGGGGGGGGTGTCCTGGCCTGGTAGATGAAGAATGGCTCGGCCCGGGAGTTTCTCGTGAGGTCCTGGTTGGTTTCTTTGAGGAAGAAGGCCTGCTGGGCGTCCAAGACATGCAAGCTGCTGGGGAGGTAGGCAGGAAGCGAGGAGAACCTCTGCAGGCTGTTCACGATCCTGCGACTCTGTGCCGCTGCATGAGAGAGGAAAGTAGAGGCAGGGTGAAGGCCGCATGCCCAGGCTCATGCAAGCCACGTGGCCTGTGCCTCCGACCCCCAACTGCCTAATAGCACACTCTTCAGCCTCCTACCACCCCAGGCTTGGCCTGTGAGCCCTGAAAGTCCAGAGAGGCTGACCTCCAGGAGTCTCCAAAAGAACCTCCAAATGCCCAGGGTACAGAGGACCAGGGAGTGTTCACCACTAATGGGGAGGTGGGGGGGTGCACAAAATTGCCTCCTCTTGTGTTCAAAAATCCCCAGACCCAGAGATGAGGATGCAGCAAAATCTCTCCATCACAACACTACCCTCTGCAACAGGCCAAGGCTTTTTATTACTTGTGCTGATTTCCAGCACTCCTCTATGTGACATCTACATGGGATCACAGCTCCTTGGGGACACCAATATGGCTTCATAATTCTTTTGGAAAGGAAGGCAAAGCTATGGACCAACAACCCATATCTAGAAATCTCTCCTCCAGAAATACTAACGAGAATGTACAGATATTTGTCTATAAAAATGTTCCCTGTAGCATCATTTTGAATTGTAAACAGACTTAAGAGCTTACCATGCTGCAACCAGATATGAATCAGGCTCTGATATATGACTCTGCCACCTCCTGAGCAACCTTAAGCAAGTTACTTAACCTCTCTGGGCTTCAAACTCCCTCATAGATAAAGTGGGATAAAAACAAATTTTACCTTGTTGGGTTGTTATAAGGATTAATGAGTTAATAAAAATGAAGTGCTCAGAACAGTGCCCAAGACATATAAATGCTCAGTGATTATTTATCTGCTGTTATTATTTATTATTTTAGTTAGTACTACAGGTTTGTTGGTAGGCAGCTAAGAAAACTATACAATTTAATGCGGATTAATAGGTGGCTGCAAAAACCATAGGGTGGAATTATATGTACGCATTTGAAAGGATATCCACAATATTTTATTAACTGGAAAAAAGAAATTGCAAGTATATCACATGATCCTATTTGAGTAATTAAAAAAATTTTATATTTGTGTGTATAAACATACATAACAATGTTTTATAGAACCCAAAAGAGAAAAAGATTTGTGCTCTTCACCGTCTATGCTTCTATATTTCCTTTTAATGTGTTACAACAACCATGTATTACCTTCTTAATTTAAAAAACATTTCTCACTGTGTTAATTTCTAATGGAAAATTCAGAAAGCAAAGGCCCAACAAGCTTGTTGAAACTGAAGATAGCCCACCAGGAAGCAGGGGTGGGCAAGGTTTTTTCTTCTTCCCCAAGATAAAACCCCAGCACTGAAGCTCCTGCCCCCTCAGGGTTTCCCACCAAGGCAAAATGCAATGAAAGTGATATTGGTGTTTAAAATATAGCATCTAGAAGATGAAAAGGCAAAGAAATATCATTCCACAGACCCCCATCCTGCCAATTTTTTTTTACAGTCTGTTACAAATTCACAAACTACAACTTTCTATTGATTTAAATATTTTTTTGGCCTTTTTCTAGACTGTATTTGGTAAGATTCCTTTCCCAGAGGGTGATGGAATTGTAATCTGGAGACTGAAAAAGGCACAACCCTGTGGGGCTGATGCATCTTTCCTTTCAAGAAGATGTTTAGAAAGCAAGTTCTCCTCATGGTTTCTGCCCCAAGGAGCTGGGAACTTCAGAGGAGGACCTGGTTAGCACACATGCAGCCATTATGAAACTATGCATCAAGGCCCTTAAAAATGTGCCGTTCTCTCTCCACCCAGGCATTGACTGTAAAGAAACAGTGAAGAGTTGGGAAAGGAGATTAATGTGTAAGCATGTTCATCACAAGCATGATTTATAACAGGAACACATTGGAAGCAACCTAAAAATCCATTGTTAGGGAAATGACTAGATAAATTACTCAAGCCACACCATGGGTATGATAGCCTATCATCCCAAACCATGATTTAAACAAATATGTACTGTCATGAGAAAATAATAAAGCATGTTAAGTGACAAAGAATACATTAAACCTTTGTCTAAATGATCTCAGCTGTTAAAAAGAAATGCACACACACAAACACATGCATATATATAAACACACACACAATATATTCACTTTCACCACGTTGACCTGAGTTTCCTTGGAAATGTGTCTATCTAAATTGGGCAGGATTTGGATCAAAGAGAGGAGGTAGAGAGGATTTTGCAGAATTAGCCTCATCTAAAGGAAACTTTTGGCTGCTGCTGCCACCAAGGGGTAATTTGTATTTTGACAATATCAGGCAGTGCAGAATAAATTTAAATTAGATTTTTGTCAGTTTATTTTCCCCTCCAAACCAGAAAGTTAAATTCTAGTTAAATCTGCCTAGAAATTAATTGGCACCGCAAACTGCAGTCAATTTATTCTATGGTGTGACAATGTCTTTTTGCTAAACTAAGTGGGCAGCCTGCCAACCAGATCTAGAGGTGAGAGGTGCAGATTTTACCAATTGTAAAATGTAAGGGCAGTCCAAGGAAAGGTTTAAACTCTGATACGTGTCCAGATATGGGAAAGGATATTAAAATAAGTGCACAATTTAATATATTTAGCTTTCATTGTGGATAAGTTCATTGTTTCCTTCATCTTGCCTGTGAATATTTTAAAACACTCAATTGATTCACAAGAAATTTAAAGCTGTGCCTTCTCTCTTGTTTATTGTGGCCAAAGCCTCCATTTTCTCTGAAAAAGCACTGTGAGGTTTATGCTCCTGCCCCACCATAATAACTCAAGCAAACAGCAATACACATTCCTTCTGAAATCTTATATGGAAAATCATAAACCTCAGCTGCCAGGGCTTCATTCTGTCCTCAAACCAGATTGCAACAAAATAGGATATCTGAATTTAGTAGCACTATATGAAGCCAAGGGCCTGCATCCTGGGAACTGCACTCTGGCCTGAGAAGCCAGCATCCCTCCCTTTAATTCCAAAATGTAATAAAGGAGCGCCATTATTTTCCCGTTGGCAGGTAGACCTTGTGGCCCACGTGCTGCATGTGAAATGAGGCCCCATTCAATCCGCGATTTCCAAGAGGGCTCACCCCTCCCCGCACTCCCAGCTGGGTGCAGTGGGTGCTGAGAGCAGGGAAGGAGAAAGAAGGCTTAATGAGCCCAGGCTGAAAAGGGGCGCTGGTCTCAGCCCTTCTCAGGAGCCAGAAAGAAAACCAAGTTCAGGCCTGGAGGAAGCACAAGGTGTTCTAAAAAGATGCTCCATGGCAAAAGGCTTCCCTGCTCGGGCATGGCCAAGGACAGATGGCACCAAGGAAGCCCCAAGAGCCTCGGGGGAAACTAATGGCCTCCTAGAAGGAAGCAGCTCATAAAGTGCTGGGGTCCCGGGCAGGACTCTGGGACCTCAGGTGAATGAATGGATGTCACCGTACAAAAATTACTAGTAGACCAGTGCCCTGGTCATAATGGGCAGGACACGTAGCCCCAAGCACCAGGCAGAGTCTATACTATTACTCACCCCCAGTGCCCTCCTGCCAGAGAAAAGCGAGGCAGAACAGCTACACTGTCAGCATCTATGCAGCACCTAAAGGGAGCTGCCAACATGGTTCTGAAGTGCCCAGCTCCCAAAGCATGACGCTGGGTCCCCATGGACGTTTGCTAAGAGGAAATCAAGGAGGAAAGCCTTTCCTGGCTCTGAGTACAAGAGAAATTCCTCTGGGTGGGGGAGGGTGTGGGTGCCCCTGAAGATTTCTGAGGGACGCGATAGCATCCCTGCCTTATGCTGAGTTCATCAGGATAGTTCCCATGGGGTCCTCGATGCAAGGAGGGAGTATGACACAAAGGGCACTCAGGCCACAGCAGTTCTGCAGATGCCCAGCAGCAGGGGCCGGGACAGCTGGTGGATTTCGGGTGGTCTAGCTTGATGGGAAGTTAAAATCCATAAAATGATGCTAGAGAAGTGAATGAACATCCTACTCTTCAGAATCCCCGAGCATGCCTCTTCCCAAACCTGAAACCCAGGTCCTAAAAGAGTTAAAACCCAGAGCCCCTGGAAGCATATTCTCTGAGGATCTGGTGGTGCATTCCACACAGGCAATCAAAGGGAAATATACACAATTTAAAACATAATGGCACTCTTATGCAAGCTTCAGTTAGACATTACTACCTACCACAACTTGCCAAAACCTAACCAAAACCATTCCTGCCAATCCTAAAGAACACCTAGGGCAATGTGTAAGATTCTACAAAGGTTCCACACACTAGGGTAACTTTCCAGAAACCTACAACATCCAGATGGGTCCCTGGACCAGATAAGTCCTGAAACCTAGAGGGTACAACCTCTCCAAAACATCAGGTAAGTTCCATCTCCCCACCCCATATTAGTGACAAACCCTTCCAACGTGAAAACCTTAGAAAGGACATAGCTCAAAAACCCCTAAAGAGTGAGAGAAAGGTCAAAGGTGATGGCAGAGTTATACAGACAAGGTAGGGTTTAACAAATGAGTATGACTGCTGAATCAGTGTATTGATACTTCTTTTAGTCTCCAGTATCTTAGGGCAGCTAGAAGTAAAAACCTAAAATTGTGGAATTGTAACTCATGTCAAACTCCAAAATCTGTTCTGCAACTAATTGGTGTGATGTGCTTTGAAATTTATTGCTTTTTTTGTATACATGTTATTTATTTTGCTGTATAATGTGAAATGAGAATCTGATAAAAGTTTAAAACTACTAGCACGCACTGGATTTGGTCAGGGGCTGTGTTATACTTGATTTCACAGTTGATGTTTTTTAAATTAAGTTTGAATACCTTCAGCAAGATGCACCCCCTCTTCTCCACTATGCTCCAATTCACTCAAATCTGCCCCTTTTCCCTCCTTTCTGGTACTAGCCTCACACTTGTAGCTAGCTGCTTTCTCCCAACCGTGGCTGTGCCTCTCCCAGGGATTTCCCATGCACACTGCAGTTGTGTGGAGTCCAGCTCTCCAACAGGCTCTGCCGTCAGCTGCCCCATTTGGCTCCTCTGCCCTATGCCACTCATGCCAACACATCCCAGCTTAATCTACGTGCAGTCACAAAATATCTGAGCCCTGTTTCTTACCAACATTTCACTGGCTAGTTTTGCCCATTTGTTCACCCTGATTAATTCTTTAATCATTTTACCTAGCGGCCCGTGCCTGGACCAAACTGGACCACTAGCTGGAGGCAAGGGCTCAGAGACCTATGGATGTCTCCTAATGGCCTCCCACTTCTCTGGGTATTTTAAGATGGTGCAGAATGAGCATGCATTGCATACCCAATCAAAGAGAAATACTGACATTTTTACTCTCAAAAGAAAGATAATGGAGTTTGACTTTAAATCCCAGACTGAGCATACTCATTCCTTTACAGCTTCACAGAAACTCCATGGAAAGTAACAAATTAAAAAGTACAAAAAGGAAATAGACCTATTAGCAAGAGACATGCAGGAGGGCTACCAGGAGATAAGGTTTTTCAGTGCATTTATGGAAGTGCAAGTGGAGGGAAGTGTGCTAATGGGATCAGCCAGAACAGAGGAAGCCTCAAGCTGGAATGCTCTGTGTTGTGCCACAGAAGGTTCAGGGCTGCCCTGGGTCCCCCAGGGAGGCTGCTGGCTCAGTGTGGGTGCACACAGTGGGAGACAGCAGTAAAAAGTGGAGCTGAAGGCAAGGGAGCAGGTCCATGCTAAAGCTGGGGCACCCAACTCCACTCACACTTCCTCTCGATTTCACCACCCTGCATAAAAGGCAGGAGGCTGGTATTTATGTCCAGCCAAAAAGTAGAGGCTCCTCTCGAAGGCAACTGAATTAACCCTCTAGAGAAATGTTGGGCTTCCAGCTGTGGGTGCTGGCACCACATCCTGGCAGGAGAGGGAAGTGGAGCAGCGTGCAGACCAAGGGCATGGCCTGAGGATGACAGTGCAAGAGGAGCCAGCCACAGAATTAAATAAAAGGGTAAATTAATGCAATATAGTATAACATAATTATTATAATAGAGTATCATAATACAGCAATGTCATATGATACAATATAATACAACACAACTTTAAAAATCTCTATCTGCCCAAGATGTTGTGGCCAGGACTTCTGTGAGCTGCAGCCAAGCATAATCCTAACCTACACCAAAGGGAGGTAGGAAGAAGCAAAGATCAGTAAAAATCCTCATCCTCCAAACATAGAGCTCAGCTGGCTAGAGATAACTCAGGAAGGAGCAGGAGCAGTGTCCTGTGTAGTTACAGGAGTGAACCCCAGAAGAGCTGAAAGGAGAACCAGTGAGGCCTGGTTGCCCCTGGGGAGGAGCCCAGGAATGCAGAGGGACAGAGAACTAATGGCTTTCCTGGAACGGTATCGGGTTCTGAGTTATTTTCACCATGTGTACGTGAGGCCTGAACCCCAGCCTAAACTAAGGAGGTGGAAGTGTTGCACAGAGTGATGGAAATGTGAGCGTGAGGGGTGGCAGGCAGGGGTGCCCTTAGTCCAGACAGCAAGTTGTCGTGTCTCCAGGAATGACAGCCACCCGCCCAAATCACAAACAGAAGCAGAAACCTCCATCCAGGGCCTACATGGCTGCCCAGGCAGGGAACGCCTTTCCATCAGGCCACGTAAGAACGAGCAGAGCTAGGGTCCACTCCTTACCTTCCACTCGTGAGAGCCAGGGGAATGGTAGGGAAGGAGCCTGGCCCCTGAGACTCTCCATGGAGAAGAGCCAATGGCCAAACAGCAACAGCTCATTTTATCACCATGTGAGCAGCACAGAATTTTGCATCCTGGTGCCCTGCTACTTGGGGTTATATGTTCAGCAGCCAGCAACACCTAACTAATGCCACATCATACAGGCTGGCCCTCTGGACATGTGCCACCACTGGACTAGCTGAAACAGATAGCACAGCTCTTCCTTAGTGCAGACCATGCTTGCATTAGCAAGGAGGAGAGAGCAAGATGCATGGTGAAGTGAGAGTGAAACGCTTAAGCCAATGTAGGAGCCTTCCTTGGCGGCACCAAGTGGAAAGAGCGTGATTGAAGGCAAGAGAAAGATCTCAGTGACAGCAATGCTGACCCCCTGTTGGCACCATCAGCTGTTAAACAGTAGGAAGTATTGATGACCTTGTTCTAATTTCCATTTATATTTATTCTAAATTGGACACCTTGGAGAGTATTTAAACAAGAGAGGAAAATTCACTAAGCAATCCTGACAGCTCTGTCACTGGGTGGTTGGGAAGCAGCGGAGGCTTACCAGAAAGAAAGAGAGAGTTGGGCTCCATCCTCAGCTCTGCCACTTTATGTACCAAGGTAAGCCACTCCAACCCTCTGAGATTCAGTTTCCCACTGAGTCAAATGGGTGTCACCTCCTTCTCACCCACCAGGGACATGCCATGTGGGAACTCAGTGGTGTGATTTATTGTACAACTATGTTTATAGAAATGTCATACATGGGATTCATTTGCTTTGAACTTCTCATTAATTCAGACCAGCTTTCCCCTTATTTGTGTATTACTTATATTGATAATGATTCTTTCAGTTCATAGAGAGCACAAACCATGTGAACCTAAACAAAATGTAATTTAAGGGTGGTCATGGGGGAGAGCTGAGATGTTCTAACTTCAGGCATGGCTGGATCCAGCATTCAAATGATGTCATCGAAATGCATTCTCACAAACATCCTGCAACTCATGAATGAACAAACTGCAGAACAGCCAAAGAGTGGAGCAGTAGTCTGTAATAAAGAGGAACAATGACTGATACACACAAACTGATGAGTCTCCAGACATTAAGCTGAGTGGAAGAAACAAAGCTCAAAGAATGATCAAATGAGAGGGAGGAGTTGCAACTGAGAAGTTAGGATTTAACAAACGATTATGACTACTGAATCATTAGATAGATATTTCTTTTTGGTTTCTAGGGTATTTGATAGCCAGAAGGAAAAACTTGAAATTGTTGAACCATAACTAGTAGCCTTGATCTTTGATAATGATTTTATAATGATATGGCTTTCATCTTGTGACTGTGTGATTGTAAAAACCTTGTGACTGATCCTTTTATCCAGTATATGAGTAAATGAATAATAAAATAAAGACATGCATGAAAAAATGGGAATATGGGGGGAAATACCCCTACACAGATTATGGACAACAGTTAATAGTACTACTTTAATAATCTTTCATCAATTGTAACAAATGTAACTACTGTTAAAAAATAGCAGAATTACAAGAAAGTGCAATTGTAAGAAACTTCCCTCACGGTGGTGGGCAGGTATATGCGAAGCTTGTATTTTATGCATGATTGCTCTATAAACCACAACTTCTCTAATAGTTTAAAAAGAAGATGGGGCGGGCCGCGGTGGCTCAGCGGGCAAGAGTGCTTGCCTGCCATGCCGGAGGACCCCGGTTCGATTCCCGGCCCCAGCCCATGTAAAAAACAAACAAACAAACAAAATATAATAAAACAAGAAAATGTTTAAAGATGTTTCCCTTCCTTCCTTCTATCCTTCCTTCCTTCTCTGTCTTTCCTTCCTTTCCTCCCTTTCTCTTAAAAAAAAAAAAAAAAAAAAAAGAAGATGAAGAAGAAGCCAAGATCAAAAGGCTACAGACTGTAACTTTCCATTTACTTGACATTCAGGAAAAAAACAAAACTAGAGGGTTGGGAATAGACAGGTGAATGCTAGAAGTTAGAGGCTGGGGCGGGTTTGACTACAAAAGTCAAAACAAGGCAAATTGTGGGGGACAGGGGGTGATGGAACTGATATTTATCTTGATTGTGGTTGGGGTTACACAACTTCAGGCATGTGTCAAAAACTCCTAGAGCTTTATACCAAGAAGAGTGGATTTTACTGAAAGTAAATTTTTAAATATTTTTTACAGGTGCCTTTTGACCATCCCTTGGCCTGGTCTTCCACAGAGCTGTCTTTATTCCTGATTTCCATGTCACAGAGAGACCAGAACCTCCAAACTCACATTATAGCCAATGAGAACAAGTGTGGGTTTCTTTCCTGGAAGTTGCAGGGAAAAGAAGCTGTATGCATCTCAGTGTCTCTGGGGTCACACACCCATCAGCGAATCAGCAACTACAGCAGTGGAATGAATGAACTGTTGTGACTGGCTGGGCCTGAGCCCCGACCCACCGCGGGCACCAGGAGATGGAGTCCGCCTTAGCTGAAGCACAAAGGGCATCCTCCAAAGCATCATCCAGGTATGACCTCCACAGGACGAGCAGGGAGATGCTGGGCAGAAAACAGTATAAAAATCCACTCTAGGCCCCAAATTAAACAATTTGTCTTAAGTTAAGGCTGATTTCTTTGCTGCTAAATACAACACTCAACATTGCTGATGTTAAAAAAGAAAAATCAGGAATAGGCCAGGGGCCCCAAACCAGATGTTTTAGCAATTACCCTGCAAAAATAATACATCAGAATCTCAAGTTGGGAGAATCTGAACCCAGTGCCCAGAATGAACCAACCTCCATCGAAGGTCGCATGTGTTTATTTAGGATTCAGAGTCCTCAAAACTGATCTAGCGATCAGGGGTAGCACAGACCTAGGTAAGGTGGGGGCATGTGCTTCCTGAGCGAGATCTGAGCAGCCAAATGGACTCCTGTGCTCAGATGGTCCCACACACTCAGCCATCATCCCCTTCACCTCTGAAACTCAGAACCATCTTGTCATTGAACTTGCACTTTCTAAGTGCAGTCTGAGGCGACACTGCGTATGCATGTGGGCAGAGAACATGTGTGCACTGTGTGTCCATGCTTCGTTCCCTGCCACCTGTTTCATACAGTGATTGCCATGCCCCACCAACACAGGTGTGTGGGAGGCCCGTGGGACTCAAAACACGCCCAGGTGAGGATGGAGAGACTCAGTTCCCTTTCCTTTCTCTCCTCCCTTACTCATCAGTAGAAGTTGAGGGGGTTGGCAGAAAGTGCACATGTCAAGAAGTGAGCTAGAAGCAGCTGAGCTAGATTCTGTACAGTTTTCCCTCTGTTCAGGCAAGAACAAAATGCATGTGCATGTAAGAGTTACAAAATGTGAATAGTGCAAGTTCGTCAATTCCACCTACAAGCCCAACACCCCTGTATTTGCACTTTAAATTGGTATTGTGCAGTAAAAAAGGTGAATGGTATAATTCATGATAATCATTTACACTTTCCCTTTTTTGTTTAGAACGTTAAATGGGAAACAGAAACACCACAAGTTGAGAGAGACCACAGTTAAAAGGAAAAAGTTTTATGTGGTAGTATCTTCAGCAACCACTTTTTCCTGCTCGTTGAACAAGACGCTCCACGTTTTCATCTTGCACCAGATGATATGAATTGCATAGCAAACATCAGTTAACCCATAGAAACAGAAATCACGTCACAAAATCTCAACCTTTGTACTGAAACTTAGGCCACAGGTTTAATCAGCAGGCTCAATCTATGACATGGACATATTTTATCTGATCTACTCAATGTTTTTCTAAAAAAAATTGAACTATATAAAAATCCAGATTTCTGGCTTTTTTTTTAAAAATAAAAAACCTTTGACTAGAGAAGCTGTGCAATCACCAGCCTGCTCCACATGGCCGCTGCGCTCTCTGAGGGTGCTTGCTTTTCCAGACTCACCAGGGGCCCTGCATTCCCTGCCACCCTGGGCCGGCCCCCCACTCATGCCTGGCCCCTGCCTGGCCCTCCTGCCCCTGCCTGAGAGGGAGACAAGCACTGGGTCACAGAGCTGGGAGATGGAGACAGAGCCCAGGATCAAAGACAAGTCTACAGCCCTGAACACCGGTGTTCTAGTTTGCTAGCTGCCGGAATGCAACACACCAGAGACGGGTTGGCTTTCAATCAAAGGGGATTTATTTAGTTAATGTATAGCTCTTCCGAGGAAAGGCAGCTAGTTTTTGACTGAGGTTCTTTCTTATGTGGGAAGGCACAGGGCGATCTCTGCTGGCCTTCTCTACAGGCCTCTGGGTTCCAACAACTTTCCCCGATTCCTTTCCACATCTCCAAAGGCCTGGGCTGAGCTGCGATACGTTGAACTCTCTCATTTAAGCACCAGCCAGTTAAATCAAACATCATTTATTGCAGCATGCCTCTCAGCTGACTGCAAATGTAATGAGCAACTGATGAGGTTCACTACCATTGGCTCATGGCCATAGCAACAGAACTAGGCACTTTCACCTGGCCATGTTGACACTTTAACCTATCTACCACAACCGGCAATTTTTCTTCTGGGCTTATGTGGTGGGTTGAATTTTATTCCTCCCAAGAGACACTTCCAAGTCCTAAGCCCAGTCCCTGTGAAGGTGACCTAAACAAGGTCTTTGCAGATGTAACTAGTTCAGGGTCTTGAGAAGAGACCAGCCTGCATTTAGATGTGCCCTAAATCCAATGGCTCATGTCCTTGTCCAAGAAAGAGAAGGAGAATCAAGACATAGACTCAGAAGACGCTGTGTGAAGACTGTGTGAAGTCCAGGTAGAGGCTACAGAGAGGCTGCCATAAGCCAAGGCACACTGGAGGGGGCCAGGAAGGAACCTCCCCTGGAGCCTCTGGAGGGACCCCTGCCCTGCCCATAGCTTGATTGCAAACCTCCAGCTCCAGAATGGGGAGAGAATACATTTCTGTGGTTTAAACCTCTCTCACCCCCAGTCTGTGGGAGTTTTAAGCCTCCCCATCACCCCACTTTGTGGGACTTCACTGTGACAGCCCTAGAAATCTAACATAGCTTTTAGACAACAAAACAACATTAAACCAGTCCAACTTGAGGGAAAGTCAGGTGGGACATAGCTTTCTCTCTTTCTTTTTTTTTTAGTACAGTCCACTATTGTCCAGCACACAGAATACCTAGAGGATGAGAAGACAAATCCAGTCCAGTCTTTGTGACTAGTTCCCAGGGAATCCAATCTAAGGAATCTTTAAAGCTGGGTTTTGAGGGTTGAGAGCTTAAACAGCATGACCTGGGGTGCCTTAAAAATCTCTTTCAGCATCTTGTTTACTGTTAAAATTCTTGGAAACCCTTTCTCACCTACAGCATAAAAAAACAAACTTGAGCCTATTTTCTGTCTGAAATAATTCAGAGCAATCACATAAACAGCCCCTTTGCTGCAGGAAGTACAGAGCTGTGATGAAAAACGAAAAATGGAGGGCTCAGGCCTGCTTTTGAGGAACTTTTCATTGAAAAGAGAAGACAAATGTTGCACACAAAAATACTGATGAAGAAAAAAGGAAAATGTGTATTGCTAACTTGTCTGATATAAGCCAAATTTCAGAGAAAGAAACGATCAGTATGGATTGGTAATTACCACAAATTTATCATTAGTAGGCTCCAATAAATGATAACTCATTGATAATAACAGTAATGACTACACGTTGTCCCAAGCTTCCTTGGCAACAGCCACTGCTCTAAGTACGTCACAGGGATCAGCTCATTTGCTTCTCACACAATCCCAAGAGAGGATAATACGAGCACGTTATTATATGGCTGTGCAATTACATATTAATAGGTCCATTTTATAGATTCAAAAACCAGAGGCAGACCTCCCATCTACGTGGGACATGACATCCTGAAGTGAAAGTCCCCCTGGTGACATGGAAGATGATTCCCAGGGATGAGCCTGACCCTTGCATCATGGGATCAACAATTCCATCCTGACCAAAAAAGGGAAAAGAAGTGTAATTAATAAAGTATCAGTGGGAGAGAGAGTTCAAATAGAGTCGAGAGGGTGCTTTTATGCAAGCTTCAGGTAGACTTTGCTACCTGTCATAACCTGCCAACCCTAATCAGGACCATTTCAGCCAATCCTTAAGAACACCTAGGGCAATAAATAAGATTGCACAAGGGTTCCATGCACTAGAGTAACTTTCCAGAAACTTAAAACCTCCAAATGGTTCCCTGGACCAGACAAGTCCTGAAATGCAGAGAGGCCACCCTCTCCAGAACATCAGCTAGTGCCATCTGCCTACTTCATATTATTGACAGCCCCTCTCAACAGGAATAAGGTAGAATGGACATAGCCCAAATACTCTTAAAGAGTGGGTTAGAAAGATCAAAGGTGATGGTGGAGTTATACAGAGAAGTTAGGGTTTAACAAACGAGTATGACTGATGAATCATTATATTGATATTTCTTTTTAGTCTCCAGTATCTTAGAGCAGCTGGAAGTAAAAAAACTAAAATTGTGGAATTGTAGCCCATGTTAAACTCTGAAATCTGTTCTACAACTAATTGCATTGTACCTTGAAATTTATGGCTTTTTTGTATCTATGTTATTGTTCACAAAAAAAGAAGAAAAAAAGTCAATTGTGATAATAAAAAATTATTTAAGCCCTCTAGCTTTCTACATTCTGCAGCAGCTAGAAGGAAAAACCTGAGAGCATGGTATGGCGGCCCATGACAAACTCTGGGATCTGTCCTGTAACTGTTTGTTGAAGAGTGCTTTGAAAACTATTGCCTTTTTCTTTCTTTGCTTTGTATATATGTTATACTACACAATAAAAAATGTAAAAACAGAGGCAGAGAGGTGGAGTCACTTGCCCCAGGACACACAGCAGGCGGGCGGTGGTGCCTGGCCTGGTTTTGCTCTGCTGGCTCCTGGAACCTGTTGACCATGTGTCCCTCTTCCTCGAGGTGGTGGCTGCTGCTGAAGCCACAGACTCTGCCGTCCCCTTCCCCCACGACCTTCCCTAGCCCCCTACAGCCGGTTGGAGATGTCACCCAGATTGGAGAAGGGCCAAGTCACAGCTCCTGACTCATAATAGCACCACCTGGAGGCTATGGACTAATCACCCACAGAGATGCCCTCCAGGGAAGCAGGGGGCACCCCAGGCCTTAGCCTGCCTGCTACTGTCACAAATATCACACAGTGGGGGACAAGGCAGACCAGGTGACGGCCAGGCAAGCAGGGAGGGAAGGCAGGGTCCTGGGGACGCTAAGGGCGGGGGAGCGGCCGTGGGGCCCTTGGTGGCAGGGGCCCTCCCCCTACCTGGGGTCCCTGAGGATGCCCGGCTCCAGCCCTCCCCGTGCAGCTGTGGGAAAGGGGCCTTGGGCGCGGCAACACTGCCACCCAGTGGCCGAGGTTATCACCACATGCCAGTGAAGCAGGGCCTTTCAGAGGACCAAACCGAGATGCGGGGCCATTTGGGAATCCGGTCAAGGCCCTTCTGCTGAGTTCCCACTGAACCCCATTAAGCAAAGCGCAGTGACTCTCTGGGACCAGATGCTTCTGCTTGCAAGGGACAAAAAGGGAGTCCCAGGCACAAAGCCCACCCAGAGGCTGCCCCTCCTACAGGAGGGACACAGTGACCAGGGGCTTCCAGGGGAGAAGTAGCCCAGCTGAGGATCTGTGCGCAGGGAGGACATGAGAACCCGCTCCCACCAGCCATGTGCCATGGCACAGGCCCCAGGTTTCCAAAGCTCCAGGGTTGCTCCCAGCACTGTAGGCGGTGCTGGTACCCTGATACCCACAATCCTTCTCCCCCTCCCCTTTGGCTGCTGGCTTCACTCTGAGAAAGCTCAAAAGGGAGAGGAGCTTATTGCTGCCTGAGACTGTGACATTCCTTCTGGTGAAGTTTGGGTAGTTTTTATGAAAAGGTTTTTCTTCCTCTTTTTTTCAGGGGTGGTCACTGCAGTGGGGGTGGACAGCTCCAGTCCAAGATGGAAAATGGTCCCCATCTTCCCATTCCTAGCCGTCCCGAGGGGTTGGGGTGAGGGCACTTTGAAATTAATCCCAATAGGGATGAGCACTCCCAGTGCTGGTGGCAGAGGGTCTTACAGCAGAACCACCACAGCAGTAAGCATCTCTCAGGGATGGTGGCTGGGAACTCACCAGCCTGTTGCCTCCTCTCCATCCAGCCTGAGGATCATGCAGCCCTGGTCCACTATGCACATCAGATCCTCCTCCTCCTCAGGGGAAGCCTGGGAGAGTCACCTGCCCGGGGTTGCTGTGGGCCCTGCCAGAGCTCACAGTCTAGTAGGCTAACAATTACCACAAAGTGGGGTGGATAGAGAGGGCGCTGGGGAGAGTCACCAGTGCAGGTGCAGAGGGGCCAGAGAAGGCAGGCCTGGGGGACAGGTAGAATAGGGCAGGCCCTAGGGTGGCGAAGAAGGTTCTGGACAGAGGGAGTACCAGCAGGTGTGGCTGGGGGAACTCGAGTCAGGGCATGCCTGGGTGTGGAGAGAGTTTGAGGGGCTGGGGAGCAATGGGCACAGGGACGATGAGAACAGACTGCTGGTGGGCAAAGTCAGAGACAGGGGGCGGTGGCTGGCACCACACAGAGGCCACAGGGGTGCAGGAGGCACCTGGGGAGGGGACAGGAGAAGCTGTCAGGTGCAGGAGGAGGGGAAGGGCTACAGGGGCAGGAGGCACACCTTGCTGGGTTATCCCAAACAGAAAGAATGGTAACAGCAAGTTCTTTCCCCTCTAATGTGGCTAACTGCATAACTGAAATGTTAGAAGGAGAAATCTACGGCATTGAGGCAGCAGCAACAGTGAGAAGCAGCTACACCCGCCCCCAGCCCCCAACTAGGAATGCAGAAGAGATGGGAATCATTAAGATGCAGAGGCTGGAGCAAGAGCCCCATGGGGCTGACAGCTCTGAGGTGATGCAGCTGAGTTAGGGCTCCCAGGGGGGGCAGGGAATGAGTGCCACATCTGGGGCAGGATTGGATGGGGTCATGGAAGCAGGGTGGGGCAGGAAGCAGGATGAGGGAGAGTGTGGGGCATAGTGTGCCCAAGAAGCGTAGAGCTACCCCGGTAGAAGGCTCATGAGGTTGGGGAGGTAGCAGGGCTCAGCAGAGAACTCTGGGCTGGCTGGAAAGGGACATGGGGGCAGCTAGAAGAAAGAAGGTGAATGGCACCCAGGGAGAAGAGGAGCGACCCAAAGAGAACATGCAGAGGGAGAGGAGGGGGCAGGGAATATGGGTGCATGGTAGGGGCTGGCAGATGACAAGGAGCCCACTGAGAAATAGTGGGATGGCCCCTCAGTGCCCCCTACTAGGCCCACCGCCCTCACTTACATCCCTGGCCTGTCACCTGCCCCAGGTGGATGGGTCTTCTGGAGAAGAGCCCCACAGCTCACAAAGCACCTTGTCGCCCAGTGAAGGGGACAGGCCTGATGACTCATTAGTGTTCCTGGTCCTGGCTCCCAACACAGTCATTTACTCTTGGGGAAGAAATTAATTTAACTTGTGCCATAAACAATTAAATATCAATTATGCAGGCTAACTCAAGGGAGTCAGCCTCATACAGTAGATGTCTTTTTTTCTTTGCCCTTTTCTTTATTCTTTAATGCAGTCCATTATTTTCAAGCTCATGAAGCAATTAGAGGAAAGCAAAAAACCCCAACAAAGTAATGGTCCTTGGTCCTTGCAGCTATGCTTGTGGCATCGCTGCTCTTTCTTAGCAGTCTTCCCCAACGCATGGGTACGGACGGTAACCTGGTGAGGCCGATGGCCCAGGAACCTGAGCATCCCCCTGCAATCTTGTCCATCCAGTGTCTTGCTCGGGAGACCCCATTGACCTGCTGAACCCATGGCCAGCAGACCCCAAACAGGACCCCTCACCCTTTCCCAGGTGGGCTGGACCTAGAGACTCACTTCTGAGGAAGAGAATGCAGCAAAAAAGAGGGGAAGCCACTTCCAAGATACATTATAAATGGCCTGTGGCTCCCATCTTATTGGCATTCTCTCTCTCTGTTTTCTCATCTGCTTGCTTCTGATGAGGTCAACTGTCAGAGGATGGACCCACCTGGGAAGGAACAGCCAGGGAGGAGTTGGGTTCAGGCACATGTCCCATGAGACAGTGTGGAAGGGAATGCTTCTCCACCCATGCCTGAAGATGAGACTGCAGTCCTGACCAGTAGACACCTTCACTGCAGCCTGGGGAGGGATACTGAGCTAAGGACCCACCAAGTTGTGTCCAAATCTCAGTCCTTTGGAAACTTATTTCAAGCCACTAAGTTTGGGATACAGGTCCCTGGGTAGTTCTGGGCTTCCCAACCTCGGGCACCATCAATGCCCTTCTCCAGTGCTGGGCTCACCCCCTCACCCCTTCACTCTTACCTGCCCAACCCTATGTCCCCTGCGGCCCAGCCCCAGCCCCACTATTGCTGCCTCTGCAGGAAAAGGCTCTTGGGCACAGCAACCCCACCACCTCATGGACAAGGTCATCATCATGGTGTCACCCAAGAAGCTGCTGTTATTCCCCATTCTGCAGAGAATGGGACCAAGATTTGGGGTGGTTTGGGGCAATCTGGGGACTTTAACCAGTGTCCCATGGCTGCTTTCTGACTTAATCCCATTGAAAAAAGCCTGATGACAACAGTAGATGGGACTTTTGTCATGCTAGGACCAAAGGACCAGGGGGATTGGTCAGGCCAAGGGAAGAAGAATGTTCTGGGCTGGGGAATGTAGCATGAGTGGAGCAGAGTAGGAGAGCATGTGGAGCCATGTTGAGACCATGACATGCAGTGTGGCTTGAGGATTCCATGAAAGGAACACAGGACAAGGCTGGGGAGGAAGGAAGAGCAGAGGCCACTTTATGGTGCCTATACTTTATCCGAAGGGTCATGAGAAGCCACTGAAATGGATGAAGTCATGGGAAGATGGCATAATTTAACTTCGTGAAGCATCACCCTGGAGTGATGGAGAAGAGAAGGAACAGGAGGCAAGAAAGGCCAGGCAAGCGAGAATGGGGATGGATCCAAGTCAGACCACTGCAAAAGGGCCACCGGGCTGGAGAGGTGATGAAGAGACGCTGAGAGGATGTGGTCATGGATGGTGTATGATGGGGGGAGGGGGGTGTCAGGAGAGTGAAAAAAGAATTGAGTTCTCTCTGAGCTGACTGGGAAGAGTGGCATGTAGGGAGAAGAGGGAGAGTTCTGCTTGGGGCATACTGAGTTGGGGATACCTGTGGGTTCCCCAGGAAGAAACATCACAAGGTCATGAGCTAGAAGCTGACACTGAGTGCAGGACTCTGAGCTAGAGAGAGTTCTGGGCACCAGCAGAAAAGTGGCGATTTCAGTCTTTGGGAAAAATGACCTAAAGAGAAGCAAGGCAGAACCAGGAAGAGAGGCCCAGCACAGAAGGGCCTGACAGATGGGAGGAGTCACAGAGAACCTTCAGAGGGGCAGTCAGGGTGGTGGGCAGATGTGCTGGCCAGAAAAGCCATGGAAGTACTGGGACGGTTTCCATGAGGAGGCACCAGCCCTCAACTGCTGGCAGAGGGCCTTGGGGAGAAGTCTCAGTGGAGGGGGCCACAGTGAGCAGCACAACAGGGTTACACGTGAGCAGGACACATGGAAGTGGAACACTAGACGGACAACTACTTCAAGAAGTGTGGATGTGACTTCCGGAGAAGATGGCGGCTTAGTAAGACGCGCGGATCTTAGTTTATTCTCCAGGACAGTTACTAGGGGAGTAGAAACGATACAGAACAGCACCCAAAGCCACAACAGAGATAAAAAAAGACAGTGTACCCCATCCTGGAATGGCTGGCTGGCTGAGAGAAGCCACTCGGGTGAGATCGCCGAGGCGCGCGGGCTTCACTGGGTGGGGCAGCAAGCAGCCGGAGTCACTCCCTTCCCCCTTCCCGGGCCGGCTGGGAGAATTGGAGAGGTGGTCCCCTGAAACCGCGGCGGCTGGCGCCTACACCATGCGCGGCCCCCCGGACCAACTGAGAGAATTGGATCGGAAATCCCCAGGCGCGGAGAATGGCGACAGGTGGGGGAGGCCCCTTCCAAACCCCTGACTCCCCGGGAACGTGCACTCTCCCGGGCGGGCCGCTGCCGCTGGCGCCCTCCCGCCACACTTGTCGCCCAGGCGACTAGGAAATTCAGACTGGTGCTTTCCCGGGCTGCGGCGGCCAGCAACCCTCACCGTGTTCGGACCCCGGGCTGGCTCGAACTCTTCCAAGCCGCTTCGGCTAGCGAACCTCCCGGACGGTGAGAGTTTTCCAAAGTTAAAGGTTCCACAGCACCTTTTACTGGTGGGACCCGCAGACAAACGTGTGCCACGAGCGCCACCTACTGGGCAGGATAAGAAAAACAGAACCCAGAGATTTCACAGAAAAATCTTCCAAACTTTTGGATCCAATACCCACGGAAATCTGTCTAAATGCGCAGACGCCAACAGAAGATAACGGATCACGCTAAAATAATTGAAAATATGGCCCAGTCAAAGGAACAAGCCAATAGTTCAAATGAGATACAGGAGCTGAGACAACTAATGCTGAATATACAAACAGAAATGGAAAACCTCTTCAAAAACGAAATCGATAAATTGAGGGAGGACATGAAGAAGACATGGGCTGAACATAAAGAAGAAATAGAAAAACTGAAAAAACAAATCACAGAACTTATGGAAGTGAAGGACAAAGTAGAAAAGATAGAAAAAACAATGGATACCTACAATGATAGATTCAAAGAGATAGAAGATAGAATTAGTGATTTGGAGGATGGAACATCTGAATTCCAAAAACAAACAGAAACTATCGGGAAAAGAATGGAAAAATTTGAACAGGGTATCAGGGAACTCAAGGACAATATGAACCGCACAAATATACATGTTGTGGGTGTCCCAGAAGGAGAAGAGAAGGGAAAAGGAGGAGAAAAACTAATGGAAGAAATTATCACTGAAAATTTCCCAACTCTTAGGAAAGACCTAAAATTACAGATCCAAGAAGTGCAGCGCACCCCAAAGAGATTAGACCCAAATAGGCGTTCTCCAAGACACTTACTAGTTAGAATGTCAGAGGTCAAAGAGAAAGAGAGAATCTTGAAAGCAGCAAGAGAAAAACAATCCATCACATACAAGGGAAACCCAATAAGACTATGTGTAGATTTCTCAGCAGAAACCATGGAGGCTAGAAGACAGTGGGATGATATATTTAAATTACTAAAAGAGAAAAATTGCCAACCAAGACTCCTATATGCAGCAAAATTGTCCTTCAAAAATGAGGGAGAAATTAAAACATTCTCAGACAAAAAGTCACTGAGAGAATTTGTGACCAAGAGACCAGCTCTGCAAGAAATACTAAAGGGAGCACTAGAGTCAGAACCGAAAAGACAGAAGAGAGAGGTATGGAGAAGAGTGTAGAAAGAAGGAAAATCAGATATGATATATATAATACAAAATGCAAAATGGTAGAGGAAAAATTATTGTTTGGATAATATTTTCCTCTACCATTTAAATGTTAATGGCCTGAATTCCCCAATCAAAAGACATAGAATGGCAGAATGGATTAAAAAACAGGATCCTTCTATATGCTGTCTACAGGAAACACATCTTAGACCCAAAGATAAACATAGGTTGAAAGTGAAAGGTTGGGAAAAGATATTTCATGCAAATAACAACCAGAAAAGAGCAGGAGTGGCTATACTAATATCCAACAAATTAGACTTCAAATGTAAAACAGTTAAAAGAGACAAAGAAGGACACTATATACTAATAAAAGGAACAATTAAACAAGAAGACATAACAATCATAAATATTTATGCACCAAACCAGAATGCCCCAAAATACGTGAGGAATACACTGCAAACACTGAAAAAGGAAATAGACACAAATACCATAATAGTTGGAGACTTCAATTCCCCACTCTCATCAATGGACAGAACATCTAGACAGAGGATCAATAAAGAAATAGAGAATCTGAATATTACTATAAAGGAGCTACACTTAACAGACATTTATAGGACATTACATCCCACAACAGCAGGATACACCTTTATCTCAAGTGCTCATGGATCATTCTCAAAGATAGACCATATGCTGGGTCACAAAGCAAGTCTTCACAAATTTAAAAAGATTGAAATCATACACAACACTTTCTTGGATCATAAAGGAATGAAGTTGGAAATCAATAATAGGCGGAATGCCAAAAAATTCACAAATACGTGGAGGCTCAACAATACACTCTTAAACAACGAGTGGGTCAAAGAAGAAATTGCAAGAGAAATTAGTAAATACCTCGAGGCAAATGAAAATGAAAACACAACATATCAAAACTTATGGGACGCAGCAAAGGCAGTGCTAAGAGGGAAATTTATTGCCCTAAATGCCTATATCAGAAAAGAAGAAAAGGCAAAAATGCAGGAATTAACTGTTCACTTGGAAGAACTGGAGAAAGAACAGCAAACTAATCCCAAAGCAAGCAAAAGGAAAGAAATAACAAAGATCAGAGCAGAAATAAATGAAATTGAAAACATGAAAACAATAGAGAAAATCAGTAAGACCAGAAGTTGGTTCTATGAGAAAATCAGTAAGATTGATGGGCCCTTATCAAGATTGACAAAAAGAAGAAGAGAGAGGATGCAAATAAATAAGATCAGAAATGGAAGAGGAGACATAACTACTGACCTCACAGAAATAAAGGAGGTAATAACAGGATACTATGAACAACTTTACGCTAATAAATACAACAATTTAGATGAAATGGACGGGTTCCTGGAAAGACATGAACAACCAACTTTGACTCAAGAAGACATAGATGACCTGAACAAACCAATCACAAGTAAAGAAATTGAATTAGTCATTCAAAAGCTTCCTAAAAAGAAAAGTCCAGGACCAGATGGCTTCACATGTGAATTCTACCAAACGTTCCAGAAAGAATTAGTACCAATTCTCCTCAAACTCTTCAAAAAAATTGAACCAGAGAGAAAACTACCTAATTCATTCTATGAAGCCAACATCACCCTCATACCAAAACCAGGCAAAGATATTACAAGAAAAGAAAACTACAGACCAATCTCTCTAATGAATATAGATGCAAAAATCCTCAATAAAATTCTAGCAAATTGTATCCAAAAACACATTAAAAGAATTATACATCATGACCAAGTAGGATTCATCCCAGGTATGCAAGGATGGTTCAACATAAGAAAATCAATTAATGTAATACACAATATCAACAAATCAAAGCATAAAAATCACATGATCATCTCAATTGATGCAGAGAAGGCATTTGACAAGATTCAACATCCTTTCCTGCTGAAAACACTTCAAAAGATAGGAATACAAGGGAACTTCCTTAAAATGATAGAGGGAATATATGAAAAACCCACAGCTAATATCATCCTCAATGGGGAAAAATTGAAAACTTTCCCCCTAAGATCAGGAACAAGACAAGGATGTCCACTATCACCACTATTATTCAACATTGTGTTGGAGGTTCTAGCCAGAGCAATTAGACAAGAAAAAGGAATACAAGGCATCAAAATTGGAAAGGAAGAAGTAAAACTATCACTGTTTGCAGACGATATGATACTATACATTGAAAACCCGGGAAAATCCACAACAAAACTACTAGAGCTAATAAATGAGTACAGCAAAGTAGCAGGTTACAAGATCAACATTCAAAAATTGGTAGCATTTCTATACACTAGTAATGAATAAGCTGAGGGGGAAATCAGGAAACGAATCCCATTTACAATTGCAACTAAAAGAATAAAATACCTAGGAATAAATTTAACTAAAGAGACAAAAAACCTATATCAAGAAAACTACAAAAAACTGCTAAAAGAAATCATAGAAGACCTAAATAGATGGAAGGGCATACTGTGTTCATGGATTGGAAGACTAAATATAGTTAAGATGTCAATCCTACCTAAATTGATTTACAGATTCAATGCAATACCAATCAAAATCCCAACAACTTATTTTTCAGAAATAGAAAAACCAATAAGAAAATTTATCTGGAAGGGCAGGGTGCCCCAAATTGCTAAAAACATCTTGAGGAAAAAAAACAAAGCTGGAGGTCTAGCGATGCCAGACTTTAAGGCATATTATGAAGCCATAGTGGTCAAAACAGCATGGTATTGGCATAAAGATAGATATATCGACCAATGGAATCGAATAGAGTGCTCAGATATAGACCCTCTCATCTATGGACATTTGATCTTTGATAAGGCAGTCAAGCCAACTCACCTGGGACAGAACAGTCTCTTCAATAAATGGTGCCTAGAGAACTGGATATCCATATGCAAAAGAATGAAAGAAGACCCATCTCTCACACCCTATACAAAAGTTAACTCAAAATGGATCAAAGATCTAAACATTAGGTCTAAGACCATAAAACAGTTAGAGGAAAATGTTGGGAGATATCTTATGGATCTTACAACTGGAGGCGGTTTTATGGACCTTAAACCTAAAGCAAGAACACTGAAGAAGGAAATAAATAAACGGGAGCTCCTCAAAATTAAACACTTTTGTGCATCAAAGAACTTCATCAAGAAAGTAGAAAGACAGCCTGCACAATGGGAGACAATATTTGGAAATGATATATCAGATAAAGGTCTAGTATCCAGAATTTATAATGAGATTGTCCAACTCAACAACAAAAAGACAGCCAACCCAATTACAAAATGGGAAAAAGACTTGAACAGACACCTATCAGAAGAGGAAATACAAATGGCCAAAAGGCACATGAAGAGATGCTCAATGTCCCTGGCCATTAGAGAAATGCAAATCAAAACCACAATGAGATATCATCTCACACCCACCAGAATGGCCATTATCAACAAAACAGAAAATGACAAGTGCTGGAGAGGATGCGGAGAAAGAGGCACACTTATCCACTGTTGGTGGGAATGTCAAATGGTGCAACCATTGTGGAAGGCAGTTTGGTGGTTCCTCAAAAAGCTGAATATAGAATTGCCATATGACCCAGCAATACCATTGCTGGGAATATACTCAAAGGACTTAAGGGCAAAGACACAAACAGACATTTGCACACCAATGTTTATAGCAGCGTTATTTACAATTGCAAAGAGATGGAAACAGCCGAAATCTCCATCAACAGAAGAGTGGCTAAACAAACTGTGGTATATACATACGATGGAATACTATGCAGCTTTAAGACAGGATAAACTTATGAAGCATGTAATAACATGGATGGACCTAGAGAACATTATGCTGAGTGAGTCTAGCCAAAAACTAAAGGACAAATACTGTATGGTCCCACTGATGTGAACAGACATTTGAGAATAAATTTGGAATATGTCATTGGTAACAGAGTCCAGCAGGAGGTAGAAACAGGGTAAGATAATGGGCAATTGGAGTTGAAGGGATACAGTCTGTGCAACAGGACTAGATACAAAAACTCAAAAATGGACAGCACAATAATACCTAATTGTAAAGTAATCTTGATAAAACACTGAATGAAGCTGCATCTGAGCTAAGGTTTTTGTTTTGTTTTGTTTTGTTTTGACTTTACTATTAATACTTTTATTTTGTCTCTATATTAACATTCTATATCTTTTTCGGTTATGTTGCTAGTTTTTCTAAACCGATGCAAATGTACTAAGAAATGATGATCATGCATCTATGTGATGATGTTGAGAATTACTGATTGCATATGTAGAATGGTATGATTTCTAAATGTTGGGTTAATTTCTTTTTTTCTGTTAATTAAAAAAAAAGAGAGAGAAGGGGTAATTGGAGCTGAAGGGATACAGACTGTACAACGGGACTGGATATAAAAACTCAGAAATCGACAGCACAATACTACCCAATTGTAATGCAATTATGTTAAAACACTGAATGAAGCTGCATGTGAGGTATAGGTTTTTTTTTTCTTTCTATTAATGTTTTAATTCTTATTCTGTTGTCTTTTTATTTCTTTTTCTAAATCGATGCAAATGTACTAAGAAATGATGAATATGCAACTATGTGATGTTAAGAATTAACATCACATGTACTGATTGTACATGTAGAATGGAATGATTTCTAATTGTTTTGTTAATTTTTTTAATTAATAAAAAAAAAAAAAAAAAGAAGTGTGGATGTAAAGTGGGCTCAGAATAGGACTTCTAAGGTCCTTCCCACTAGGTCTGGTCCCAAACCCTCTCGGCCATTTTGACTCCCCTAGTGGAGACAGGAGTGTCCTCTCCGGACATCCGAGTGAACATTTCTTATGGAGTCCAGAGCTGGGAATAGGTGCCAAATCTTCAGCTTTATTCACCCCTGTCAAGTAGCATTAAGCTGATGTTTACCAAATGGGTTGCTATGACAACTGAACGTTAGCGACCGCTCCATTTTGAGCTCTCAGCCCATCTTTCTTGAAAACAGGTTGACTAGGAGGGCAGGTAGCTTTTTCAGCAGAATCTTAACTAAAGATTGTCAAGCCCAAGACCAATCCCTCCAAGAATGAGTTATGCTTCTTCCCCAAAGCAATGAAATGATCACAGATGGGTTCCTCTGAAGTTCAAAGACACAGAGATAGCCTAAGGGCTAAACTCTCAGGAGGCTTTTCCTTATTATTGGGCATTTGCTGGTTCCATCCCCCATATGCTTCTCTCCTTTCTGTCTGTGCACAGCCTTGGTGATTGGGTCAGAGAAGGGCCCAATTCAGACCATTAAGGGAAAAAGTGGCTCACTGCACTTGTCTAGGGCTACCCAAAGACACCACCCCTCTTCCCATGAATGCCAGGTAAGGACAAAGGGCCTAAGGACCATTCAGGAGCTCAGGGCTGCAGGGGGCTTGGGACGGAGCACAAGAAGGAACCAAGGGCAATGGAAAGCAAAACACAAGGTCAGGAAGTGGGTCCTTAGAGACACATCCAAGCCGCTGGGTCAAGCACTACCTCCAGTCTGGGGAATTACTGTACACACAAAACTCACCACATGAGACACATCCAAAACTATTTAACAGACATCCTGTGAGGTTCCATGATTGGTTATAAAGAAGAGAAATGTCCACCAGAAGACAGGAAGGAATAGCTTAAAAATTCCAAATCCTTTAAAAAATATAAAGAGGGGGAGAGAGGGGACAATGAGAAGAAACCAGGAGGGGAACATGCTGTTCTATCATTAAAATGGGCCAGCTTCGTGTCAGAAAACAGGAGACCCATCTTTCTGGAATTCTTTGAGAAAATGTCAAATCTCTGATCAATAGTTTTCAAATGCCACAATCCATGCATTCAAATAATCATTTTTATATGCCTGGATGAATAAATATATGGACTAATAGATTAAGGTCTAATCATTTTTCCAGTGTTGACATTTCTACCAGCCAGGCCCAAAACCAGACAAATGTATGGGAAAGTTCCAATTTCATTAAACAGTGCTTTCCCTCTCTTCCAGCCTGGTTTGGGAATGCTCACACAGCTGTGCATTCTATGCTACTCCTTGGATATAGAAAAACATGTACATTTTGATGAGAACTCAAAAGTCTTCATGTCGGCGCAGAGGCTGTGCTTTTCTCTGGGTTTCATGTGTTTGCATTTTTATCTTACCCATGCATTCCCAGAACAGGAAAGATGTAAAGCAACAGGAAAACATGGCCAGAGAAACCGCTTGCATTACTTACTCAATTTGCCAAAAATTGTTAAAATAAGAAAACTGGTGTCTCAGGCTACAACATCTTGGCCTTGTTACCAGCTGTTTCATGACCAGTGGCCCAGAATCACTGTCCATCTTGCATTTCAGGCAGCTTAAGCCCTGCCCCAATGGGCCGAGGTCAAGAGTTTTTTCAACCCATGCTAAAATGGTTTTGGTTTTGGTTTTTCAAAACTAGGACATCCCATCTCTCACCTCTCAGACTGACAAAGATCCAAAAGTCTGCTCCTATTCCAAGTTGGCAGAGGTGCCAGGCAAACAGCCTCTTCATCTCTGAGGGAGTAAGATTAATAATATGGCAAAATCCAGCCAAAGTTAGACTGCACACACCCTTCTATGGAGAAGTACCCCTTCTCAGAGCATATCCTACTGACATGCCTGCACAGGTGTGAACTGGCACGGGGAGTATGAGTTTTAACACCTGCTAATGCTTGCCCAGAACCACCTGTGTGTCCGGCACTGTCCTAAGCATTCCGTCTGTTCACTGAATTCTTAAAACAGCTAGGAGAGCAGGTGCTGCTGAGAGCTCAATTAAAAGATGAGGAAGCTGAGATGCAGTGAGGTTAAGTGATCGGACCGAGCATTGTTGCAGAGACAAAAAGACTGGAACCAAAACAAGTGCCCACCAGCAGGGAGTGCCATGTAAGTTGAGGGTGAGCCTCGTGATGGGACGTGAGATGTCAGCCCTTAAATAAACTGAGCTTTTTATGTTAGAGAAAGATCTCCATGACATATTGCGTGTTAAGAGAAAAATCAAAGTGCAAAGCAGTATTCATACTTTGCTATTATTTGTGGGGGAAACACAAGCTATATATAGCAGAACATCCATATATTTCATGCATAGAAAGCCATACCTTCGAACGCATAGGGGGAATAGCTAATAAAATTGGTTGCCTGGGCAAAAGGCAATGGGGTTGCAGCAGGACAGGACAGCAGGAAGCTTTTTCACTATGATCCCTTTTACACTTTTTGAAATTTGAACCCTGTGAATGCATTATCTTCAAACGTTACTGATTTATACTTTACAGACTATTCTAATTTGCAAGCTGCCAGAATACAATATACCAGAACTGGAATGGTTTTTTAAAGGGGAAACTTAATAAGTTACAAGTTTACAGTTCTAAGGAAGTCGAAGTGTTCAAATTAAGGCACCCAAAAGAAGTTAACTTCACTCAAGAAGAGTCAAAGGGTCAGAAACACCTCTGTCAGCTGGGAAGTCACGAGGCTGGCATCTGCTGGTCCCTTGCTCTGGGCTCCATTGCTTTCAACCTCTGTTCCTGTGGGGGTTCCTCACATTGCTTCTCTGGGGCTGGCCTTCATCTCTTGGCTTCCTTTGGCTCTCTCCTGGCCCCTGACTTGCTTAACAACTCATGGTGACATCTGCTGAGCTCCAGGCATCTCCAAACATCCATGCCTCTGTCCTCCAAGTGTCAGCATCTGTGTCAGTTCTGCTCTGAAATTTTTGTTAGCTTTCATTTCTGTCAGCTTGCTCCAAAATGTTTCCTCTTTTAAAGGATTCTAGTAAACTAATTAAGACTCCCCCCCCCCGAATTGGCAGAGTCATATCTCCATCTAATGAAAAGGTCACACCCACAACTGGGTATATCACATCTCCGGGCCCTACAGTATTGAGTTAGGATTAAAAGAAAATGTCTGCCTCCACAAGACTGAATCAAGATTAAAGCATGGCTTTTCTGGGGTACATAATATTTTCAAACTGGCCCATATTGCATGAAAGGGCCCGTTTTTAAGTGCACAATTTGATGAATGTAATGATTTCATACAGTTGTGCAACCATCACCACTGTCCAGTTTTAAAACACTTTATCACCCTGAAAAAAGGTCTGAGGGCACCCAGTGGATCTCAGTTCCCACCCCCCGCCCTAGCAGCTAGGCAGCTACTGAGCTGCTTTCTGTATCTATGGTTGCTGTGGGCTCATCCCTTTTCATTGCTAAATAGTATATTCCACTGCATGGTCCTATACAGTGCGTGTACTGGGTCAAAACCTGTCCCCACAAATGCAAGTCCACCAGAACCACAAGATATGACCTCATTTGGGAATAGAGTCCATGTAGCTATAAGGAGCTGAGGTCTCATGACTTGGAGTGGCTCCTAAATCCAACAATTAGTGTCCTTCTAAGAAGGCCATGTGATGGAAGACGTAGAGAAGAGAGGGGCACAGCTACAGGCCAAGAGCACCAAGGATGCTGGCAAAAGTCAGGAGCTAGAGAAGGCCAGAAGGAGCTTCCCCTAGGGCCCTGGGATGGGGCTGGGTCCCATTCATGCCCTGATTTTGGACTTCTGGCTTCCAGAGCTGGGACAGTAGATGTCTGTGGTTTTAAGTCCCCAGCTGGTAGTGCTTTGTCACAGCAGTCCGGGGAAGTTATACTGGGTGCTTATGCACTCACCAGATGATGGTCATTTGGATTGTTTCCAGTTTGGGCAATTATGAATAAAGCTGTTATGAACATGTACAAACAAGGCTTTGCATGAACATATGTCTGCACTTCTCTTAGGTAGATGTCTCGGAATGGAATTGCTGGATCTTATGATAGGTTCATGTTTAACTTTTAAAGAAACCACCAAGCTGTTTTCAAAAGTGATTGTAAATTTCCAAATTTACATTCCCACCAAGCAATGTGTGAGAGTTCCAGTTTCTCCACATCCTCACCAACACTGGATATCATCAGTGCTTTCTATTTTGGCCATTCCATTGGCCATGCAACTGCATCTCAGGATGGCCTTAATTTGCATTTCCCTAATGACTAATGCTATAGAGCACCTCTTCCATCTGCAAAAATTTCACATAAAAATCAGGACCTCTGGTGTCTTTCACCCCAAAATTCAAAGGTCTGCATTCCCATTTTCACAGATCCACCATTCCTCTTCCAAAATTCCTGATTCCTAATTTTTCTGATTTCAAAAGATAATGAAGGCATATTTTGAATATTAATGACATCTTCAGTGGGGTCAGGGGCAGAACCTATAAATCAAATACATCAACAATTCTGCTGCCAAAGACATGGATATTTACCCTAATGGGGTAAATACAAATGATAAAAGGTCTTTCATGAGTTCAGTGAACTTCTGCAGCCAAATGGGTCAACTGCAAATTTACCAAAACCATTTTGGTCTTCAGAGCTTTGGGGATTTGAAATTGGAAAAAAGAGACTACAAATTTGGGATAAGCTCTCCATTTCAGAGGGTGTCTGCTTTCTGAATCCCAGGTCCCCTCTTACAGCACCTGCTTGAGGCCTGAAGGCATTTATTCCACTTCCTGCACAGTGCTGCACAACAGACTTGGGTGCTTTCATTTCCACTTAAGTCTGCTGCAGACACTGAGAGCCGCTCACCTCCCCGTCTCAGAGCCTTCACTGTACTTAAAGACAGGGATGAAAACAACCAAACCCCTTACAGAACAAATGAACCTGTGCTTCTTCCTCGCTAAACTCACCCTGGCAAATCCCACCTGGACCCCTGCAGCATCCTCTCCAGCACAACAAGCCAGGTCCATTGCTAATGAAGGCTCACAGTTTCAAAGCCCACTGGCAGATCTTATTAAAGTAACCCCCTCCCTGAACCCAGATTATTACAGCTACTTTTATGGTAGAATAAAAATTAATTTTCTTGGCTATAATAAGAACGATAAGAATGTATCACCTGGGACCAAATAAAGATTACAATGAGCTCCACTGGAATAAATCTAAATTTAACATTGGCCAACAATTTATTTACTCTGATTTTCTCTGCAGCACATGGTGAGAGGCTGCAAGGCTTGGACCCCCTCATTTGGCTGGGCCGTTGTTGGCACAGTTACAAGAATGGCTCTGAGCTCCCTCCCAGCAGAAGGCGAGGCTGCAAGCCAGTACCCCAAAGACTGAAGGATTAGCTCAGGACTTGGAAGATCTTATGAAAGATTCCAGAGGAGGGGAGCCAGGTCCTTGTTGGAAATGATATGCTCCACTGCCCCACCTGAGTCACCATGAGTATGTGTCATGATTTAGCCACTCAGCATCCATCTCCCTTCTGGAAACTGCACCCCAATTTTCCTTTGGAAAATACCCCCTTCCTCTCTCCATGTTTCAAGTAGAGTTGACCCCACTCTCAGTTACAGGAATGCATACGTGGCCCACGACCGGCCAATCAGAGACCACATGCAGGCCAATAACAAGTATTTCTGTTTGAAATATTAGGCAAGAATTCTTTATTTCCTCTGGGCTTTACTGGTAGGTCAGCTTTTCTCCAGAGGGATGCTGAGAGTGAAGCCAACCCTCAGTGGGGAGCCAAGCAAAAGAGAGAGATGAGGTCCTGGTAACACTAGTTGAACTCCTGGAGCACACCATACCTTAAGCTACATTTTTCATTTACATTTTTCAATTATGTGAGCTAATACATTTTCCCAGTTTACAGTTTTCTGTGTCTTGCAACCAAAAGTGCCCTTACTGAGATAATCACTTCTCAGGACTCTATCATTAAAATTGCTCTCTGTAATTTATGGAAAACAGACTCTATCATTAAAATTTTCCCCTCTGTAAGGGGGAAAATGCAACTTCCCCATATGGAGAATTCCTGATATTCTCACAAGCAATGGGGACAACTGAAGATTAGGCCGAGCCCTCATTCTTGGGATTTGTTCATATGAAACTTATCCCCACAAAGGATAGGCTAAGCCTACTTAAAATTAGGCTTAAGAGTCACCCCCAAGAGAACCTATTTTGTGGCTCAGATGTGGCCTCTCTCTCAGCCAACACAATAAGCAAACTCACTGACTTCCCCCTCTCTACGTGGGACATGACTCCCAGGGGTGTGGACCTTCCTGGAAATGTGGGACAGATATCCTAGAATGAGTTGGGACTCAGCATCAAGGGATTGAGAAAACCTTCTCAACCAAATGGGAGAAGAGAGAAATGAAAAATGAGACAAAATAAAATGTCAATGGCTGAGAGATTCCAAACAGAGTAGAGAAGTTATCATGGAGGTTATTCTTATGCATTATATAGATATCACCTTCTTAGTTAAGGTATAATGGAGAGGCTGGAGGGAAGTATCTGAAAATGTAGAGCTGTGTTCCAGTAGCCATGTTTCCTGAGGATGATTGTATAATGATATAGCTTTCACAATGTGACTATGTGATTGTGAAAACCTTGTGTCTGATGCTCTTATCTACCTTATTTATGGACAAATGAGTAAAACATATGGATTAAAAATAAGTAAATAATAGGAGGAAAAAATGTTAAAATAAATTTAGTAGATTGAAAAGAAATCTCCCTCTGTGATGATAGCAGGGGTGTCTAAATCCTGAGAGGTCGAGAACAAACATGATTTCACCTACTGTGATGCCATATCCTGGCATATCCTGGATCTAATTTCCAAGGAAACAAGAAAGAATGGGGCAATGCATGAGCATGACTGTCCAGTCGACATTGGGCACTCACTCAGGGGGACCTGACCAAAGAAGCTCAGCTTCCCATGGCCCTGAGTTTCCCAGGTGTGGGCTGCTAGCTTTCCAACTTTGATAAATAACTGGTACCCCCAGTTCAGGCTGCCTAGTGTCAATAGCCTAAGAACTCCCCTAACGAGGCACCTTTCCCTCACTTGCTCTCCCAAAACACAGGTGAGCCATGGCAGGTCCCCATAAGGTACCATGTACCCAAGGGGCTGGCTGGGTTCCAACAGAAGCTGGTGAGAGGATGGGCTCTGCCCCCTCCAGCTTGTGAATTGCTATCTCCCCCACCCGGCCCATTCCCTGCCCTATACCTTGTCAGCTGTACCCTGGGCCCAACAGGTGCAAGCTGAGGAGACCCACTTCAGGCCACACATGCTCCTGCAAAGGCAGCCTGGCCACCCCAGTGGGTGCCTATCCCACCCTCTCTCGGCTTGCCCACTCTCTCTTGGCTTGAACAGAAACCCTGGCCTCTGGGTCCAGACTCTCTAGCTGTCAGAGAGAATCTGTGTCTGCGAGAGAGGGGGGACCTAACCCGGCTGGGATAGGAGTGAGTGGGAGCAGGCACTCAGGCCACGGGGAGCCATGGGATCTGTGGGGTTTGGGGGCTCAGCCGGGTACCAAGAGAAAGGAAGCTGTGAGCACCAGAACAAAAGGCAGCGGGTCCTCAGGGGGCTTGAACTTGAAGTCTTGTTCATGAGAAGAGGCTGGGAGCCACAACAGAGGCCAGTGAGGGACAGCACGGCCTTGTGACCTGCCCCTCTTTCTTCCCTCTCACCATGAGGGAGAAAGGATTGCTCATCATCATTAAGGGCATCAAATGTGTCCTGCACATTCGCCATGTATCAGCTCTGAGCTCAGCACTGTGCGGGCACCATAACCACAGCACATCCTCTCACCGAGGTTCATTTCCCCATTTTACAGCTGAGGCAGAGAGGCCCAGAAAGATCAACATCTCCAGGGCAAAAGCTAGGGCACAGGCTGTGTCAATCCGATTCTCATAATTGGGCAGCCTCCTGCCTGCCAGGGCAAGCTAGGGCAACACTGATGGCTCTGGGGACAGAGAAAGCAACACATCTTTGCAGATCAGTGCTCAGAATGAGACCTGGGACATCTACTCCAGAACCTCAGTTTCCAAGCTACACAAACTCTTATTCAAACAAAGCCTCTGAAAATCTATCATGCTTGATTAAGATCTATAAAAGGGTATTTTGTAATACAGTGAAGACCTGCACCCACCACTCAACTTAAGAAATCAATCAATGCAAATGTAACTGAAGCCCTTTGTTTCCTCTTCCATCCATGTCCCCTCCTGGTGCCCAGAAGTCATTCCTTCCCTGAACTTGGGGTTCATCATGCAAGTGGAATTCTTACTTTTGTTCCAGTATATAATGTATATTTATACTATAATATGTTGCATTGTTTCTATAATTGTAAACTTGATATTGATGGTTTCTGTACTTCATTTTCCTACAACTTGCATTTCCCACTCAACCTCATGTCTGTGAAATTCGTATCTAGTGATACACACAACACACTCATTTTGCTTCTCTATCTGGTGCTCCATCGTATGAAAATACCCCATGCAACCATTCTCCTGTTGGATATGTAAACTGGTTCTATCGGTACACACAACATTTTAAGAAACAATCCTTGTACACGCCTCTTTGTACATTTGTACTTCTTACTCACCTCAGGGGGCAGCTTTAGAGTTAAGGGGGAAAAAACCCTGTAAGGTGTACTGCTCAGCCCCCAGGACACAGCAAGGGTGGGGGATGCAGCCCCCCATAGCCATACCCACCCACCCAGAGTCTTCAGGTTCAGGCGTGGGAGGGGAGCCCAGGTTGAGGAAGTGCTTTGCCCATGGCCACCAGCATGTGGACAGCATGGCCAGGAGCACAGTGCAGTTGTCATGCTCCCAGCCCCAGGAAAGGAAGGGTGAGATGTTGAAGAGAAGTCGCCCTCTTCCTCACTTTGCCCATCTGGCAAACCCAATGAGTACTATGTGCAAAGTCATGGTACTTCTGCACACCAACTATTTATGGGCAGTGGAGGCAGGGAGTCTTCTTTTATGTAGCTACATTTGAAACCATAGAAAGCTCTGGGTGAATTTAACAGCAACATCTAATATTTACACAGTGCTCACTTCGTGCAGGTGCAGTTCCAAGTATTTCTTCACGTGTGTTAATTCATTCTCATCCACCCAAATACCCTACGATCTATTATCTGCTTTGTTTTAGGAGTAAACTGTGGCATAGAAAGGTTAAGTAACTTGCTTAATGTCACACAGCAAGAATGTTGGAGCCAGAATTTGAACCTAAGCAGTATGGCTGCAGTCCGTGCTCCTGGTCCTACCCTCTACTGACCTCTATGGGATGTGGTTCCAAAACCACCTCCAGGGGCTGGCCCTAGACAAAAGCTCCAAGGTAGCTGGGGAGCAGGGATTTCAACCATGAATGTGAGTTAGGCTGGGCAGGTGGCAGAGTGAAGCAAGTAAAACAGAAAGGCTCAGCAGGGATCCTAGCAAGCCAGCTCATGTACCATCTGCAAAAGACACAGCTTCTTAGCTCCAAGTGAGAGAGGAGGCCCAATGTGGCCAGGCCTTCCAACCTTCCCACAGATTTTTGAAAGCAGAAATCCCACCACTGATGTGAAAATCTCCTGCTTTTTCATTCTGGCCACTAATTTGAATTTTCTCAAACACTGGGCAAGCCAAACAAAATGTACCCCCAGTCAATGGGCTGCAGATCTGCAAGCTCTCAAAAGGGAATCTGGAGGGAGTGGGCCATAGTGGCTCAGTGGCAGAGTTCGCACCTACCATGCCAGAGGCCTGGGTTTGCTTTCCGGTGCCTGCCTATGCAAAAAAAATTTTTTAAAGGGGGCAGGGGGGATTTGAGGGGAAACAGCAGCTTTAGAGAGGTGGGGCGGGGACCCCTGATGTCAATGCCTGTGAGTCTCCACCAGGCTGTGGTGAAGGAATGGGTAGTGAGGGGGGTATGCCCTGCAGCTGGGACAGAGCCCACCCTGTTTCTTCTGCTGTGTGTGATGCACATCGCCAGCCTTCACACAGCCACATGAGCAACTAGAGAGACTTCGAGTCATGGCATCCACAGACAAGGATGTACGCAGGTTGTGGGGTGGGCAGGCAAGAAGGATAGCCTAGCTGAAGGGTCTGGCTGAGATGAAGAAATGGGTTTAATCATAGGCCACCTCAGGCAAGTCCCATCCCATCACGCCCGCCTCTGCTGCAAACCCTCCATGTCTCCCTATCTCACTCAGAGCAAAAGTCCTTGTGGTGGCCTGAAGGATGTTCCCTGGCCTGGCCTCATCTGCTACAGCTGTCTCCCCCGCGTTCCCTCTGTCCTTGCCACACTGCCCTCCTCTCCATGCCTGCCACAGTCAAGGCACCTGCTGCCACAGGGCCTTTGCACTTCTCACTCCTCCTCCAGAGATCTGTGCATAGCAGGCTCAGACCTCAGCCCAAGCATCACCTCCTCAGAACAACCCTCTTTCACCAGCTGCTAGAAAACAGCCCCAGAGTCGAGAGAAGAGCATGTGGGAACTCTCTGTATTCCTTTGCAACTTTTCTCTACATCTAAAATTAGTTCAGTATAAAAAGTTAAAAAAAATGAAAACAGAAAAGAAAATGCCCCTCTGCTTGGTGTACTTAAGGAAAACAAGAAGTTAGGGTGGCTGATGTAGGGAAGAGACCATGTTTAAAATCTAGGTCATTCAGCATTGGGGTCCCAGGGAGGGGGCTCGGGTTTTATTCTAAAAGTTCTGAGATGTCATCAGAAGGTCTAGAGCAAGGGAGCTGTGAAGATCATCCTCAGTTACCAAAGGAGAGTCATTGTGGGGAGGAATTAGATTTATTCTGTACAATCCCCAGGTACAAGGGAAGAATTAATGGGAGGTACACTTGGAGTCTATGTAGAAAGAATTTTTCAACTGCCCAAAGACAGAATTACAGGTACTCACTTCCCCCAACTCCCAGCCCTGGGGCTAGACAATTAGAGGCTGAGTCCTTGCTGGACATGAGTTAGAGGCTGAGTCCTTGCTGAAGCTGGGGAATTCAGCCTCCAGTACAGTTTTAAGTGATATGACACGGGATGTCGACTCAAACCCTGATATTCTAAAAAGACTCCCTGAGTTTCTGGAAAAGCCAGCCCAGCCAGGCTAGGGGCAAATGCCAATCTTCTGTTTCACAAATGGCCTCCCTCTGGGGTTGGCCCTCTAAGAATTTTTTAGGTTGGAGTCTAACATACAAACTTGGAATATTTTACATTTGAAAAAATATCCACATTTCTGGCTGTTCTTGAAAAATATGATCTGGCAGCACTGAGCTGGCGTTCCCTCACAGGGACAACCAGCCAATCAATAACTGCCACATTTAAGACGTGGTATAAGGTCTCCCGTTCCCCCAGTTTCCCAACCCCCCAAACAGTCATGAAGTATGTGGGATACATTATGGGACCAGACTTGTGGATTCAAATTCCAACTCTAGTGCTTAGGAGTTGTGTGACCTTGAGCAAGTTAATTAACCTCTCTGTGCCAGTTTCCTCTTCTGTAAAATAACCATAATAGCACGCACCACTTGAGGCTGCCACAAGGAATAAATGAGTCAAGATGCACAAAGCGCTTAGAGCTGGGATAGCACTACAGCCACTTCGACAATGGCTGCCCTTGCATGGTAAATTGTCCATCTGTTTTGGTTGTGCTGCTGGTTGCCAACCCATCACCAACTTCCCTCATGTACAGGAACTCCTTGGTCCCTGGAAGGAGCTGAGCTTGCAACTCAGGAGGACACCTTCTTGAGCCTGCCCAAAGGACCAGGAGAGCAGAAAGCAGACCAGGGCACTGAAGAAATGCAACCCACATCACAGCCCCAAACCCCGGCTTCAAGTACAAATGTGCACAGCCCACCCACCCCCCACCCCACCCCACCTCAGGGTCACATTCCATATCCTAACTGTACTTGCAGCCTCCCCTCACCCCCCAAGCAGCAACGACACCAACGACAGCCACTTCCACAAAGAAGACATTTCATGCTTAACTTTCATTCTCATCTATGAAAGGACAGACCAGACAACCTAGAAATTCATTAGCGCTGAAAAAGAAATTTCTCAATCCCAGCTCCTAACCCCATGGATTTAGCTGAAAAATGACAACAGCCTCTGGCAATTCCACTAATTTGGACTGGAAGAAAAGATCTTTGTGCCTCTCTCACAAGGGTCTGCGACATTTCTGGCAGTTCCCAGCTTAGAGAATATGCTGTTCCAGGCCCTTGTCAGGTCAGTTCCCTCGGAGAGAAGAGGCTGTGCCCACTGCGAACCACCGGTACCTCCGGAAGGCAGGGCAAGGCCCCAGGACCACAAGGGACCTGTCACTGCCCCTGCGCCTCCCTCCCGGGCAGGAGGCAGCTTTAGCTTCTCAACCAGACTTCTAGGAGTAACAAAAGGAAGAGCCCGCTCCCTGCTGCCTAGAGTCAATTCCAAGTTTCTATAAACTCTCCAATTACTGTAAAGGAGTCATCTCTGCTGATTCTTGTCAAAATATCAGTGTCCTGGGGTGGGCTCAGCAGGCAGGAATGCTCGCCTGCCATGCCAGAGGACCTGGGTTCAATTCCTGGTGCCTGCCCATGTAAAAATATCAATGTCCTGAGAAAGCAAGTCCTCGCTAATGAGTGCAGGACCCATCAAAGCCATTTCCCGAATGGCTGAAGGCTGGGAAAGAGTGAACCAGCTTTGCAGATTAGAACCAGACTTTCAGAAAGATAGAACCTAATCTAATCCTCTCTGTACTCCCAGTCAAAGTTTGCTGCACACAGTATGCATGGACTTGCACAGGTATGGCCTGGATGCAGGGAACAGAGATGGGAAAAGATTCATGGATCCATTCAATAAATACTTACTAAAAACCTATGATTTGCCAGGTAAAAGAGAAAAATAAGAGTTGCACTAACAGAGAAAACTGTTTGGGTAGCCCAGGACTAGCTACATAATTTGAGGGGTCAAGTGCAAAATGGAAATATAGGAGCCCTTGTTCCAAAGTTACAAAAAAATTCACAACAGCTGCAGCAGAGCATTGAGGCAAATGTAGGGCTCCTCTGAGCGCAATGCCTTCTCGATGGCACAGGTTACCACCCAAGGAGCTGGCCCAGCTGTGTATGGCAGGAAAGTCAGTCAAACTAGCTTGGAAAGAAAGAAGGAAGGGGAGGGAGGAAGGGAAGTGGAGAGAAAGGGAAGGAAGGGAAGAAGGAACAAGAAAGGGGAAGGGAAGAGAGGGAGACAGGTAAAGGGAATAGAAATGTTCTATTTAACTTAATCCAGAAATAATCTATGCCTGCTTGTTGCACAGATTCAAATAAACATAAAAGTCAACATTTGATGAGCCCTGCTATGTGTCAGCAGATGTTCTAAAGGACTTTCATGGATTAACTCATTTAATCTTCAAACTAACCCTCTGAGATAGCTATTTCTACAGTTCCCCTATATAAAATAAGGAAATTAGGCATAGAAAAGTTATGTAGGCAGGCCCAAGATTCTAAATCTGGTACACAGCCATGTCAGCATTTGAACCCAAGTCAATGGACTCCAAGTTACACTAATCGCACAATTAGTGCACGCCCTCAGTGTCTGCAGGCTCCTAAGAAAGCAGCACAAAGGGCAGATGTGGGGCAGGGGTTAAGGGAAGCTCTCCCAATCCATTTAGGAGCAACCCATTTTGTGTGCTGCCTGAGTCCACCCCATTTCTCCCCAGTGATGGATGGGGGAGTCAACACAGGATAGAGAGCCCCGTGCGTTGCCTCTGAATTTATGCTCGAGCCTCAACAGATTTCTGCAAGGTGAAACTTGTCAATGCAGCTCTCAGGGAAGGTGCATTTGGACACAGTGTGGGTGGCTGCCCCGGCATGGAACGCAGCTGTCTGGATACATTAGCTGCACCACTCATCAATCCAGCAGGTCCCAGCAGCAAGAGCCAATCTCCCAGAGATGATGGCGCTTGGCTGGGGGTGCTCCAAGCAAAGCCAAAGCACCGGCCATGGCCACCAGAGGGCCACCCCCAGGAACAGATCTGGCTACTACAGCACTTTTCATTTTCACCTTGAATTTACCTCCAAGAGGGAGCATAAGCCCAGGCTTCTTGGAGAAGTAGATGATTCCATGCCTGGAGCAGGAAATTTACCAGATGAACCTGGGACAGCTTGTGCCAGGAAGTAAGAAAGTACTCCAAAAACGAAGGGGACACATCAAAAGGACACATGAGCCAGCTTGAAGCAGTTCTCACTAGCCAAAGATGGGATGATTTAGAGAATCCAAACAATGAATGACTCAATGGGCTGGAATATCAAATATGTTAAAGTCTGTGCACTCCTAACAATACTCAGAAACAAAATAGGAACAGTCCACAAGGCTGAATTTCTGGCTTCTCTTGAAAGACTGGAAGATCTGGCAATATGGGACCTGCATTCCCATATGATGACAATGGGCTGGAATTGAGCAGCGGCCTTCTCCATGGGCAGCACACTCAGTCTCCAGTTTGCCACAGTCCCCACCACTCCCTGTTGCTCTGACCTGGAGGGAGAATGCAGGGGACCTGTTTCCACAGAGCCACCCTCTTCACTCCTTTATGCCATGTGCCTGGCACTTCTGCCTATGATGTCCTTCTAAGCCAGCATATCCTCCAACCAAGCATTCTTAGAAGGTACATGTGGCCTCACCAGCCAACAGAGGAATGGCTTCTGCTCCTCTAGGCTGCTTCCCGAAGCCCCACAATAAGGAAGGAAACATCAAACTGGTGAAAAAATATATAGCTGGGCATATATTCCTCCAAACTCTGTCCTCACCACTCATGCTCTGACCTACCCATTCTTCACCCTGGTTGTGGGGGTTTGAGCAGAGGGTCAGCTTGATATAACTCGTATTCTTAAAATTCATCCTGTCCCCTGGGATGAGAACAGACTGTAAAGAGAAAAGCAAGAAAGCAGGACATGAGAAGAGGTATGTTTCCAGTGGCAGCTGTAAAAATGACCCCATACCAGGAGACTTAAAACATCAGAAATTCTTTTTCCCTCACCTTTGTGGAGGCCAGACACCCAAAACCAAAGCATTTAGAAGGGGTGGTTCCTGGTGGAGTCTCAGGGAGAACCTTGTCCCATACCCCTCTCCAAGCTTTCGGTGACTTCTGAAATCCTTGGCTTTCCTTGACTTATAGACACATCACTCCACTCTGCCTCTGTCTTCACTGGCTTCTCTCTGTGTCTGTGTATCCTCTCTTCTCCTCATAAGGACACCAATCATAGGATTTAAGGCCCATCTAGGGCCTCATGTTAACCTAACAAATTACTGCCGCAAAGACTTCATTTCAAAATAAGGTCACATTCTGATTTCCTGGTGGACTTTGAATTTGGGGGGCAGAATCCAGGTGGGAGATGCTGGGTTTGGCTAGGGTGGAGGGAGGGAGGGGGTAGAGGAGCTCAGCTCTGGGTCTGTGATGCTGATGGTGACCTGACATGCCAGCAGAGCAGATGTGAGATGTGAAAGAAAGAAAGGAGCAGAGGACACTGGTTTCCAACCCGAGCATCCGAAGGGGATGGAACGGCCACCAATAGAGATGCGTGTTTTGTAAATGGAAGAGTTTTGTATGTGATTAAATCAATTTAGATCCCAAATGGGGTGGTTTTAAACCACCATTCTCAAGTGGCAGCTGCCTTCCCTCATGACCCAGAATCCAAATGATGCCACTTTTCAAATGGTGACCCAGATTCCCCCGTGACTAAGGGAAAAACTGGGAACATGCTTAAGTAAGGATTTCCTTTTTTGGTTTTGTCAAGGGCCACTTGCTGCAGAATTCATCACCAACACACACACCTTTTGTCATGCTCAGTTATGTCTAAGAATAGATGAACGTATCTTATCCCATCTTTCCAAAATAGTCCAGAGGAGCAAGCAGGAAAAATTCCACCCCCAAAGGAGCATTGTAGAAGAGTCTGGAAGGCCCAAAACAGCCTTAGGCCCTGGAGCTTGGATGGCAGGCTGGCTGATAGGATGCCGCATTTTATTCTTATAATCCATCAGCTCATACCTAGAATCAAGGAGGCTGTTTCTCTACTCAGTGAGGCCACGGGCAGAAGGTGGGAGACACCCTTTTGAAGCTTCTAAATGCAGCTTCTTCTCACTGTTCAGTAAGATCCACGACCACTGTGGGTGAAGAAAGGCCAGAAGTGTCTCTCTGAATGTCTGACCATTGTTACCACAGTAACTAGAGGACTCCTTGCCCAAGTGACCACTGAGCAGCAGTCACAGGGGGTTCCCGGGGCTGGGGATTTCCAGAGCACATAAAAACCTGCCTCCCTGCGGGGGAAAGGGATGGTCTGTTGATTGGAGGAGGGTAGACTAACTCACTGGCTGGGTGAGAATGCAGGCTTTCCTGCTAATAAGCTGCGTACACTGTGGGATTTAGGCAAGGCCCTGAACCTCAGCTTTCCCATCTATAAAATGGGAGGGACAATGGGTGTTGTGGGGAGCTGAAGCAGCAATGCAGGCAGGCAGGCCCTTGACAGTCCTGCTCCAAGGCCCAGCCACAGGCCACATGGCCTCCTCCAACCAGGCCCCATAAGCCACTGCTACTGCCCACCAGAAGGTCCAGCCAAATGCAGGTTCAGGGCCAAGACACGTTTCACACAGCTTGCTGTGGATGGAGATTTTTAAGACTGCCGCACCGGTATGTCCCCCTACATGCCCCTCTGACACTGGACAGGAGGGTCTATGTCCCCTTTCCTTGATCTGGGTAGGACTCAGTGAGTCCTCAGGGACCCTCACCCTTAGAACCCGGCCAAGCAGCCACACAGGAAGATCTCCCCAAGGTGCTGCCAACAACCAGCATCACCCACCAGCAGTTGAGCAGGTCCTCAGATGACCCAGTCCCTGCTGCAAGCTGCCCAGCTGAGCCACGCTGCCTCTGCCAAGCCCTGCCCAAATGGTAGACTGCTGAGCTAATCAAACCTTGCCCTTGTTTTAATCCCCCATGTTCTGGGGCTGACTTGTTATACAGCAATAGATAACCAAATCAAGGCTCTTGGAAACTTCCATTTCAGGCCCCACTCGAGTTGCCCACCATAACTGCTTGCAGCTCAGCCAGAGGATGAACTTTGCCAATGAAACCTAACTCAGTGAGCTCTTCAGGGATGAACTCTGGAGTGTGAAGAGACACAATGGCCATTTCCCCTAATCGGGGGACGTACCCACAATGAGGGCCATGTCTGCATTTTCCCTGCTGCATCCCCAGTGTCTAGGACAGAGCCCAGCACACAGTAGGTGTTCAGCCTAGATCACTGGAATGAATGAGAACATACGATACAAAAATCTTCAAATAATTAAGATCTTACAGTGTCAGAAGTTCCCATTTTGACAGACTTTAGTAACAGCAATAACCAAAATAATAAAAGCAAGCTACAAAGACACAATCTTTCTACATCTGAAAGGACAAATACTAGGCAGGTAGGGTTGAGCAGATAAAATATTTTTCTTCTCAAGTGTTTCTCAGTCTATGAAAAGAGAAAGAGCATCTTGCTCATTAATGTATACAAAACTGAAGTATTATAGAAATATATCATGAAGATGCTGAAAGTTTCTTGCCTGGGATATTAATTTCAGGATGTGTGTGATGGCAGAGAACTGGAATCAACCTATAGGCCCATCACGTGAAGAAGAGCTAAATAAACAGTGGCATGGTGGACTATTATACAGCAGTAAAGAAGAATGAGGAATTCCATTTTAATTAATGTATCTCTGTGGCACAAAGCAAGACATTACTGTAACTTAATGATTTTAAACACATTACTATTTATTTTTAGGAGTGAAACAATACTTTTAAGTTTTAATTCACTTTTTGTATAGTTTGTTTCATGAAATTTGTTATACAAAGTTTAAAGGTAACATTTGCTTTTAAATGTGCTAACATGGATAGGTTTGCAGGATATACTGTAGGCTGGGAAAAAAAACCTCAAGTTGCAAAATATGATGTCCAACATTTAAATAACTTTTTTTTGGCATGGGCAGGCTCCAGGAATCGAACCTGGGTCTCCAGCATGGCCAGCAAGAACTCTGCCTGCTGAGCCACTGTGGCCATCCCCCTTCCCCATAACTTTTTAAAACACATAAAAATAGGATGCACAGGTCGTTCAGTGGTAGAATGCTTGCCTTCTATGTGGGAGACCCAGTTCGATTCCCGGACCATGCACCCTGCCCCTCCCCCAAAAAAAAAGTTAAAAAAAAAAACACACAAAAATAATATATATAGTTCATGGTTCAACATATAAGTAAAAAAATTATAAGACTTGGCAAGAATACTCACTAAATTCATAATTTTGGTTGCCTCTGAGGAGGGGGGAATTGGAGGAGCACAAAAAGAGAACTTTAATTTTTCTGTAAAGTTTGGGCATTTCTTTTAAATAAATGAAAAAAAGATTTGCTGCAAATGTGACAAAATGTTACCAGCTGCCATTCCTAGGTACTGGGTATGCTAGAGTTTTTTTTATGATATTCTTTGTACTTTTCATACATTTTTAAAAAATTTATTTCTCAAAATAATAATTACAATTAAAAAGAAAAAGTAAAAGTTTTTCACATCCTGTTCATGAACATGTAATGGTCAGGGCCATGTGGGGGGACAATGCACAGTACTTCCTGAAATCGCAAAGGTGTATACCCTTGCACCCAGCACCTCATGCCTCAGCATCTACCCTGTAGAAAGACAAGTATTCATAGGGCAGACACCAGGATGTTAACCGAGATTCTTTGTAGCAGCAGAAAAGTTGGAAATAGCCTACAAATGCCCACCTGTGGGACAAGCCCCCCACCCCACAGCAGTTTTCTCTGTACACAGCATGGAAGGCAATGCGCTCCTGCCTGCTCCTTCTGGGACAGCCACCCTGGGAACCAGCACCATGGACAGTGTCCGCCAGTGGCCAAGAACCAAGTCAACTCCTGTGAACTGCTATGAAATCACCTCCAAGATGTATCAGTGAGAAAAGGGGGAGGGAGCTGCAAAAAAAATTATGTACAGTATGGCATTTGTTTTAAGTAATTAAAATGCACAGACGCAATCTGAAGTTTTTTAAAGGTAACTGGTTATCTCTGGGGAGGAAGTCAGAAGAGAATGGAGCAGGCTGATGTGCAATGCTTTAATTTTCACATGGGTAAATAACACTAATAGTAATCACAGTCACAGCAAATCCTGACATGGAGCTGGCTACCAGCAAGACACTTTTTCATACATTCATCCCTGTGATCCAAAAACAAGTGTGTCATTCCACAGGCTTAAAGTTGGGGATCCTACAGCTAATGCAACCTGCATGTATGTTGTGTTAGTGCCACGTAGTATTTTTTAATTTAAGTTTATTTCCCACATTTATCTTTAGAGTCCAGATTTCCAGCCTCTATTGAAACATTGGAATCTCTGGAACCTCATTCTTTTTTTAAATTTTTATTGACAAAACAACATACAAACATAAACATTCTTAACATACAAATATTCTATACATGATTTACAAGCAATGGCTCACAATATCATCACATAGTTGTATATTCATCATCATGATAATTTTTTAGAACATTTGCATCACTCCAGAAAAATAAAAAGAAAAAACTCATATATACCATACCCCTTACCCCTCCCTCTCATTGACCACTAGTATTTCCATCTATCCAATATGTTTTAACCTTTTCCCCCCTATTATTTGTTTATTTTTTAATCCATACTTTTTACTCATCTTGGACCCTCATTCTTGCCTGGAGATGAGTAGACGCCCTTCCCTGCCTGGCCCCCCATGCACCTGAATTTATAGTTCTAACATCAGACTCTAAGAAGTGAATTTCCACTCAGACAAATGTTGTAGAACAAAGCAGTGAAACCTGGAAATTTTCTACCTTCCATTCCCTTCCCTATCCAAAATAGTTCATTACAAGGCTCTCTCAGACAAAGCAACCTGGCACAGTCTCTAATTCCAGTGGGCTATGAAACTGTTAAACAGACATGGTAACAGAGAAAGAGGGAAGCTCGACATCAACCTGGTATGAATAAATACAAACAAGTCCATCTGGCTCTCATTGGGCTAATGAAAAATTCTGTTGCCTTTGAACTTAGAGATCCCCACTGGAAAAAAAAAAACACAGACTGGCAAAGGGTTATGATGTTGTCTGTCACATGCCACGGGACATAGGTTTCCATTACCTGCCTCAGATTAGCCAAATGAAGATCAATGTATCTATAAATGCAATGAAATGTTAATGCAAACCTTAAAAAAGACAAAATGCTTTTTATCTCAGTCTTAGGAAAACCTAATAAAGAATTAACTGTCTGCGACACCATGGAATTTTACTCAAAGCTTTACTTGATGTCAGGATTTCTTAGACCATTAACTTTTAACAGACAGGCTCCCCCTCCCCAGCTTTGGGACATGTAGCTGTGATCACACACTGTGCTAAGTCATTAAAATCAGACTCCTGCTTTCCATCAGAACTTCAGTTATGAGTGCCAGCTGGTGCATCTCACAAAAGGCAAATACCCAACACTAACATGGAATGTCAAGGTTTGCAGCTCAAAGTCATTGGCAGTATTCATTCATGCAGGTATCTCAGAATTGAAGAGGGACCTCCAAGTCTGAACACTACCCTGCATCTGCCCACCACGATTGGCAGCTCCTGGAGAGAGTGGGAGGATGGGCTGACAAGCAGCGAAAAATATTTGAAGGCCTCAGAGGTGTACTGATATATTCAGAAGTAGCTCAGGGAGTTCTCCAATTCCTGAAGAAGATTGCCCAACGTCTCCTGGGGAAGCTGATGACAAGCAACAAGTTCTCCATCATGGAATGGCAAAGCAAGTCTTACTTCCAACAAGACTATGGTTCCAACAGGAAACGCTAATGGCTAATACTGTTTTCCCAAGTGCAATAAACATCCCAGATGATTTCAGGTGGTACTTTTAGTAATACGTATTTTAATATGCATTTTAAAATATATTGTGGCAGAAACTATCAGATGCCTTCATCATCCATCTTCCTCTTCTTTTACACCAAAATAATCCTCAAATACTAGCTGAGTACATGACCTCCCACCAGAACTTCCCTTGCAGCTAGGTGTGACCATGTGACTATTTTCTGACCAATGGAATTTGAGCACAAATGACAAAAAGGGGGCATATCCTCCAGTCCTCTCTAAGCCTTCCCATTGGCTGAAGTGTGAACTGGGAGGCAGCCTTCTTGGGCCATGTTGGGGAACAAACAGCAGAACAAGATGAAAGGATGGGTCACTGGCTCTGTGCCAGCCCTAAACTGCTTCTGCCTGGACTCTTGACTAAGAGAAGAGTATATGCCTATACTTCTTTAAGCCACCATAACATTCAGTTTATTTGAGATCTCTAACTGCAGGCAACCTATAGCCTAACTAAGCCCATGATTTCAAAGATATGATTGCTTAGGGTGGAGAAAAACATACTTACTAAGAAGTAAACAATTTGATTTAAACAAAAAACACAGAAAGCACTACTCTCAGATGAGCAGGTAGGCTGTTCTTGGCTTACTTGGCACAGCCCAGGAATGCTCTCCTTTTGTGAGAGGTTTCCAAAGAGCTGCTACACACACAAACTTTTCCCTAAACAGTGGCATCAGCAAAATTGCAACACCCCAAAGTACTATACTCTTTTTTTAATTTTTTTTTTATTATTCAAAAAAAGAAAAGAAATTAACACAACATTTAGAAATCATTCCATTCTACACATGCACTCAGTAAATCTTAGTATCATCACATAGATGTATGATCATCATTTCTTAGTACATTTGCATCGATTTAGGAAAAGAACTAGCAAAACAGCAGAAAAAGATACAGAATGTTAATATAGAGAAGAGAATTAAAATAATAATACTAATAAAAAATATATATATATAAAAAGGAAAAAGAAAAAACAAAAACAAAAGATACAAACAAACAAACAAACAAACAAAAAAACTATATTTCAGGTGCAGCTTCATTCAGTGTTCCAACATAGTTACATTACACTTAGGTATTATTGTGCTGTCCATTTTTGAGTTTTTGTTTCTAGTCCTTTTGCACAGTCTGTATCCCTTCAGCTCCAATTACCCATTATCTTACCTGTTTCTAACTCCTGCTGGTCTCTGTTACCAATGATATATTCCAAGCTGATTCTCGAACATCGGTTCACATCAGTGGGACCATACAGTATTTTTCCTTTAGTTTTTGGCTAGACTCACTCAGCATAATGTTCTCTAGGTCCATCCATGTTATTACATGCTTCATAAGTTTAGTCTGTCTTAAAGCTGCATAATATTCCATCGTAGGTATATGCCACAGTTTGTTTAGCCACTCATCTGTTGATGGATATTTTAGCTGTTTCCATCTCTTTGCAATTGTAGATAATGCTGCTATAAACACTGGTGTGCAAATGTCTGTCTGTGTCTTTGCCCTTAAGTCCTTTGAGTAGATAACTAGCAGTGGTATTGCTGGGTCATAATCCATTCTGCCAGTCTATGTCTTTTGATTGGGAAATTCAGTCCATTAACTTTTAGTGTTATTACTGTTTGGATAATATTTTCCTCTACCATTTTGGCTTTTGTATTATGTATATCATATCTGACTTTCCTTCTTTCTACACTTTGCTACATACCTCTCTCTTCTGTCTTTTCGTATCTGATTCTAGTGCTCCCTTTAGTATTTCTTGCAGAGCTGGTCTCTTGGTCACAAATTCTCTCAGTGACTTTTTGTCTATAAATATTTTAATTTCGCCTTCATTTTCGAAGGACAATTTTGCTGGATATAGGAGTCTTGGTTGGCAGTTTTTCTCTTTTAGTAATTTAAATATATCATCCCACTGTCTTCTAGCTTCCATGGTTTCTGCTGAGAAATCTACACAAAGTCTTATTGGGTTTCCCTTGTATGTGACAGATTGTTTCTCTCTTGCTGCTTTCAAGATTCTCTCTTTCTCTTTGACCTCTGACATTCTAACTAGTAAGTGTCTTGGAGAACGCCTATTTGGGTCTATTCTCTTTGGGGTGCGCTGCACTTCTTGGATCTGTAAATTTAGGTCTTTCATAAGAGTTGGGAAATTTTCAGTGATAATTTCTTCCATTAGTTTTTCTCCTCCTTTTCCCTTCTCTTCTCCTTCTGGGACACCCACAACACGTATATTTGTGCGCTTCATATTGTCATTCAGTTCCCTGATCCCCTGTTCGAATTTTTCCATTCTTTTCCCTATAGTTTCTGTTTCTTTTTGGAATTCAGATGTTCCATCCTCTAGTTCACTAATTGTAGCTTCTGTCTTTTTAGATCCACCATTGTAGATATCCATTGTTTTTTCCATTTTTTCTTCTTTGTCCTTCACTCCCATAAGTTCTGTGATTTGTTTTTTCAGATTCTCTATTTCTTCTTTTTGTTCAGCCCATGTCTTCTTCATGTCCTCCCTCAATTTATTGATTTCATTTTTGAAGAGTTTTTCCATTTCTGTTTGTATATTCAGCATTAGTTGTCTCAGCTCCTGTATCTCATTTGAACTATTGGTTTGTTCCTTTGACTGGGCCATATCTTCAATTTTCCGAGCGTCATCCATTACACAATGCTGGTGTCTGGGCATTTGATCAGATTTCCCTGGGTGTGGGACCCGGCTGGTTGAAAGGTTTTTCTGTGAAATCTCTGGGCTCTGTTTTTCTTTTCCTGCCCAGTAGGTGGCGCTTGTGGCACTCGTCTGTCTGCGGGTCCCACCAGTAAAAGATGCTGTGGCTCCTTTAACTTGCCAATCCAAATCTCGCAGTCGGCCCAGGAAACCGCGTGTGGAGTGGGGGTCGCCAGCCGCTGCAGCTTGGGGGGGTGCCGGTCCAAATTGCCCAGCTGGCCCGAGATGCCAAGTGTGGTGGGAGGGCCCCGCTATCCAACGTTCCCAATCAGACCGGGGAGCCACGTGCATGGAGGGCACCCCAGTTGCCAGCCGCCCCGGCCGGGAAAATGCGCACCCCTCTGGTATCTCACCGCAGCGGATTCTCCCTGCCCATTCAGCCGTTCCAGAATGGGGTACGCTGTCTTTTTGGTCTCTGTCATGGCTCTGGGAGCTGTTTCGTATTGTTTCTGTTTCTTTAGTTGCTGTTCTGGAGGAGGAACTAAGACCCACGCATCTTACTAAGCCGCCATCTTCTCCGGAAGTCCTCCCTCAACAAAAAATTTTAAATGCCTAGAAAGGAAGGGTCCACCCGGAGAGGAGTCTCAGCTCTGGGAGAAAAGTACTATACTCTTGCAGGTCGGATGTTTTATTAAAACATCCCCAGGTATGAGTGTCTATGTTTTTAATTTTTAAATAGAAAGAGATGGCCTCTGTGTTTAGACCATACAGCCACTGCATCATTCCAGAAGGATTTTGGAGCTGTGCAGATATTCTACTTCAGGGTTAACCTAAGTGGGATTAGAGACCAAGGCAGCAGGGAAATCCCACGATGACACTAAGTGAATAACTATGCAGCAAAAACAAGAAGCCACTTTAAACCGGAGAAAACAAGGGTTTACTGGATGATTTGATCTCCCAGATAGCTTCTTTCAGGCGTCGTGGTGCCTGAAACTCCACCCCCAGCCTTTCAAACATGCAAATACATTAAGTTCCATTCAGGTTAACAGAGGACTCCCTCATCCACAAGAAGGATGAGGGAAAAGGGAGAAGTGTGAGCATTTAGAGGAAGGAAGGAATGGTAAAGACAAGGAAGGTGGGTAAAGGGTCTCAGCACAGAACTGCAGCTTTAGGAGTCTTCCTGAGAAGAGCCTCGGGGCCCAGACAACAGAGCACAGCAAAGAGGTAGGAGCCAAACTGTACCTGGAAGGAAGTGACATGTATTCCCACCACCCAGAAGGGAACTCAGGCTAAACTGGTAGCCTATGGGAACTTTCATGCATGTTACTGTGAAGGTCACAGGATGGAGCCAAGTTCACCAATACTGTGTATCAGAAAGGAAAATGTAAAAATACACCATTTGCCCTCTCTACAGGTACTGAGATTCTCAGAGTCACATGGCCCAGACTCTGAACTCAGGGACAGCTGGATTCAAATCCAACTCTGCCACACGTTCATTGTGTGTTCTGTACTAGTTATGGCTTCTCACGATAATGCTGTGTAACAAATCACCGCCAAAACTCAAGGGTCTCAAACAATAAGACTTTATTTAGCTCCCAGGTCTGCAGTTTGCTGTTGCAGCCTGGGCTTGGGCTGAGCTTGGTGGGGTGGGCATGCTGGAGGGCAGCTGGCTGTGGACTGATCTAGAATGGCCTCAGCTGAGAGGACATTGCTTGGAAATGGCAGCTCCACTTGTCCTCCACCCCCCAGTTCAGGTATGTTTTCATGGTGACTGCAGAGAGCCAAAGACCCAGAGAAGAAGGGCAATGGCTCATGAGCCCAGGCTCAGAGCTGGTACTGCCACCGATGCAAGCCACAAGCCAGGCCAGATTCAAGGTGCAGAAAATAGACCCTGCCTCATTAGAGGAGGAGTTAGGTCCCAGAAAGAGTGTCCATGGGCATGTCCAGTGAGCGGCCCACAAAAGCCACTTGGGACAGAGCCTAGCAGATGGCCATCCCATAATGGGTGTTGGTCACTATGACATATCATCAGCTACCTAGAACAGATGCTCAAAATTGCAGTCAAAGAAAATATTTAAATAAATGAAGTCACACAAGTCTGTCTACACCACAAAATCCCCAAGTCTAGCCCTGGTGGATGCATCCTCTTTCCTCTCCCCCTTGGACTCTTGGTAAACTGAGTGCTAGAGGAACCAGTCCTCCAGAAATCTTGGAGGAAGCTTCCATCCCCAAAGCTCCCCACTGTGGGCATGGCAGGCACTGGTCCCAGGTGGCTCAAGAATCATGATTCACCCAGGGCCGTGGTCCGCATGTGGACTCTGGATCCACACCGCTGGGGTTCGAGTCCCAGCCTGGCCCCTCCCCAGCTGTGTGACCTTAGGCAAGTTATGTCACCTCTCTGTGTCCCTGTAAAATGGAGAAGCTGTGAGCTTAGTCGAGTTAAGTCACCTGAAGGGCTCTGGGACAGTTCCTGGTAGACAGTGAGCCCTCCTTCCACGGGAGTGACTGCTGGTGTCACTATGACTATGACAGAGATGTCTCCCTTTGTTAGGGCAGAGCCATGGGGACCTCATCCTGAGCTGGGGCGAGAGGGGAGTTAGGTACTCTGCCAGGCACAGGGGAGCCTCCTTTCTCTTGCACAACACATGGGTCCAGGTGCTGGCTGCTGGCAGTAGGGCTGGCTCAGTGTCCCCACAGCTCCTGGCACCAGCTGAACATCAGGCTGCTGGGCTGTGATGAGGGCCATAAAGGAAAACGAGGAGGGCAGGGCTGGGAGAAGGAGGGGTCTATCTTTAAGAGGGGCCCGGCCAGTGAAGGAGTCTCTGAGAAAGAGACATTTGAGCAAAGATAGGAAGAAAGTGAGGGAGCAAGCCATGCCAGTGTGTGAGGAAGAACCCTCCAGGCAAAAGGGGGAGCTGTGCAAAGGCCCTGAGGTGGGCACAATGGCAGCCAGGAGGCCCAACCCCACAGGGCCTTGCAGGCCATAATTGGGACTTTGGTTTCACTCTGAGCAAGACAGGAAGCCAGTAGGTGGTTGAGAGTAAGGAAATGACATGATCTGAGTTACAATTTATAGAACTGAACCTGGGGCAGTGGCCCAGGGAGGGCCCACTGTCACAGAGAAGTGGGCAGATCCAAGGTGGATTTTGGAAACAGATGGATCGGTTGATCTGTGCCAAGTCTGGGACTCTGACGTGCTACATGTCCTGCCTCTCAGAGATGTCTGCTCTCTGCAGATCTACTACTATGGGCTCTGCTACTTACCTTAACATTTTGGTATTTAAAAACTAAGTCAAAGCTGTAATGCAGTACAACACAGTGCTTGCAAAGTACCTGGAGTGGCACAACTAACAGCCACTATTTACTGATTGTTTAAAGTGAACCTGGTACCATCCCCAGGGCTTTATGTTAATTCTCATGGCAACCTCTGGAGGTGTGTGCTGTTATTGTCATTATCCCTATTTTACATATGATGAAACAGGGGCTCAGAGAGGTGCCCAAGGTCACACAGCTGGGAAGTGGTAAAGATCTGTACCCATATGGGTGGGTTTGGAAGCTCACGAAAAAACCCTACAATCCTACACTGTCTGGCATGAACACCACTAGCCATACACAGCTACCCAAGACTGGAAATGTGGCCATGCCTACTCAGAAGCTGAACAATAAATTTCATTTCAATGTAACTAATTTAAATTAAAATCTAATAACTAACATACAATTCAGTCACTGTGTGAGAACAATGGTTTGTGTTACTGAATCAGTGTTTTTAAGTGTCCCTTTCAGGAAAGCCAAACAGAAGTCAGGCTTTTCCTCTGAAAACAGCATTCAGAGAAAGGTGTGTTGAAGAGCTAAAGCTCTTGCCAGATATCAAGACGGAGCCCCAGAAAAGAGGGGCTGCCACACCTCCCCCAGACATGTCCCCAACTGCTGGATGAGTATGCAGCCATGTGTAAGGCTCTACCACCCTCCCACATCCAACCCAGCTGCCCACCGGCACCCAGGGCTTCTCATAAGAGCCAAGGCCTAGAAGAAATGTCATTGTAAGGGCTTCATTCTCTTTTGAATAACAAGCAACTTGAGCATGCTTCGCCATTTCACTGTTTAGTTATGGTTGATGACTGGCAACATGTGTTCACATCTTTTTTCTGCTTATTGCAGAATAGCTGAAGACGGTGAAGAGCTTGGAGAGTGCATACCTACATAATCCCATCATCCAGGGGGAATGTTATTAACAGCCTGGCATATTTCACGCTTTTTTTATATGCATATTTTAATAAGTTGTTATCTTATTATATATACAACTCCCATTCTGTACTTTTCTTGCTACCTAGCATAAATACTGCCTCCTGTTACTAAAAATCCTTCATAAACAGCATTTATTAAGACTAGTTAATATGCCACTGGATGGCTGGACCAAGGTTTTTCTACAGTAGGCCCCTGTCTTGAGGCTGTATAGTATAAATTTTGAACAGCATGGCTTTGGGGTCAACAGACTTGTTACCTGTTACTGCAACCCAAGCTTTCTAAGACTCACTTTCTTCATTTGAACTGTGGGGATGCTGGGATAATACATCCTATTGAGGTAATAATTCCTCCCTGAAGGGCTGTTTGGAGGACTAAAAGATGAATATCTGGGAAGCCTTAGCTCATCACTTCACACATATCAGGCACTCATCTTTATACCCCCATCATTGAAAAACTAGGTTGTTTTTTATTTCTTGCCATTATAAATAGCACTGCAGTGAACATCTCTGTGCATTATGCTCAACCCACATTTCACATTTGAGATTATTTCCTTCTGATAGATTTTCAGCAGTGGCAGTACATGGATAATACTTAGATTTCTACCATTTCTGTCTTGCTTCAAGCAACCAGTGTTGTAAGTAAGCATTCCTGTTCTAGTTATTTGCTGTATTAAAAAAAACACCTGATAAATACTTGGAATATCAGGTAGGACATGAGATTTTACTGGTTTGTCCAGAGTGATGCCCCAATGAATCCCAGCGGGATTCAATCAGTGAGTAGAAAAGTATCTGCAAAGCCCCCTTCGGGGAGTGGTGAGAATGGGGAGAAATTCAACTTCCCCAAGTTGAATTCTTGATATTCTCACAAGCAGTGTGGACAACCAAAGCTATAGGCAGAACCCCCAGTCTTGGGGTTTGTTCATATGAAACTTAATCCCGCAAAGGATAGGTCAAGTCTACTTAAAATTTAGGCCTAAGAGTCACCCCCAAGAGAGCCTCTTTTGTTGCTCAGATGTGGCCCCTCTCTCCAGGGAGTACAATGAGCAGTCTCACCACCCTACCCCTCTCTACGTGGGACATGACTCCCAGGGGTGTGGACCTTCCTGGAAACGTGGGACAGAGATCTTGGAACGAGTGGAGACTCAGCATTAAGGGACTGAGAAAAACCCTAGAATGAGCTGAGACTTAACATCAAGGGATTGAGAAAACCTCCTCGACCGAAAGGGGGAAGAGGGAAATGAGACAAAGTGTCAATGGCTGAGAGATTCCAAACAGAGTTTAGAGGTTATCCTGGAGGTTATTCTTATGCATCAAGTAGATATCATCTTGTTATTCAAGATATAATGGAGAGGCTGGAGGGAACTGCCTGAAAATGTAGAGCTGTGTTCCAGTAGCCATGTTTCTTGAGGATGACTGAATAATGATACAGCTGTCACAATGTGACTGTGTGATTGTGAAAACCTTGTGTCTGATGCTCCTTTTATCTACCTTGTCAACAAAGGAGTAGAACATATGGAATAAAAATAAATAATAGGGGGAACAAATTCTAAAATAAATTTAGTTTGAAATGCTAGTGATCAATGAAAGCAAGGGGTAAGGTGTATGGTAGATATAATCTTTTTTTTAAATTTTCCTGTGTTTGTTTTATTTCTTTTTCTATTGTCTTTTTATTTCTTTTTCTGAATTAATGCAAATGTTCTAAGAAATGATGAATATGCAACTAAGTGATGATATTGTGAATTACTGATTATGTATGTTGTTTTATTTTGTTTCTTTATTTTTTAATTAATAAATAAATTTTTTAAAAATGCCTGAAACTTAGTTGAATAAAGCAACAATCATGTTTTCATCTCTCATACAAACTTGGTGGCTCCAGCTTAGAGGGGATGGGCTGTCCCTGCTCCATGATGACCGAGGACTTGGCTAGGGTGATGTGAATGGCCAGGGGGATGCTAAGACTTGGGACCGCACACCTCTCAACAGGAGGTGTGCCACCAGGCTGTGACCAGTTTTCAGAACTCTGCAATATCTTTTGGTACCAATTTACTAAAGAAAGTAACAACAAAGGCAAGGCACACTCTCTTATCTATAAAAAGCAACTATACATAAACAGTCAGGCGGGTTTCACAAACAGAGGGAAGGGCTGTTCCCAGGCCCCTCACCACTGCTTTCTTTTCGCATCTCCACTGGTTCATAGGAAGGTAAGCCCGTCAGCCCAGCTGGGGGCCATGGCACAGAGCTCCCAGCACTCAGAAGGATCAGAGCCATGGCCTTGGCTGAACAAGTCTAGGGCTGGCAAAAATATCCACTGCCCTGGCATGTTCAGCATCTGTTCCCAGATATTTGTCATCACTCCTCAATTTCCCTTAGAGGAACCGCTCTCAGTCCATGTGGTTTGGCTATGACCCAGACATGGCCAGTCAGCACCATGCAAACTTATGACCATAGTGATGGGTTCAGCGGGGAGTTCATGACCCAAAAAATCCAATCCTGTGGCTTCTGCTGAAAGTGCTAGAAAAAGATAAGCCCTCTCTCCATCAGTAGCTGCAGGAATGGCATGAACCTGAACAGGCAGCCAGAGAATGAGACCAACAGAGAGTAAAGGGATAGAGACAGACCAAGTCCTAATGGCCTCAGCCAAACCCCTAGATCCAGCCATACCTGAAGCTGATGTCCTCAGCTGAGCCCCTAGATCCAGCCATGGATCACAAGATATTTCAGTTTGGGGCTTCCTTTTTTAAAAGCCAGTGTTGAGTTGAGTTTCTATCCCTTACAAACAGCAGTTTCCTAGATGCTACAATGACTGTCTCATCATAGTCACTTTCTAGACTCTGTTCTCATTCCCAACATCAACCAATGTAGTCAAACAAAAAATAAATTAAATCTTCCCTGGCTGTAGGCCACCAGGTCCAAAATGAGAGAAACAGAAATTTCACATTCATTCCAGTTCATAAAATCTTTCAAGCTAACACCTAACATCTCCCTCCCATCCATTCTGTCACTGCAATTTAAAAAATAAAATGGGGAATAAAAGTGTTTCTAAGCAACAAATTATATATATAATAGGGGTGAGGGAGGAGAATTAGGTTTAATCTAGTTAGAAACTACTTTCATTTCTTCCTGAAGTTGCCACCTGCATGAAGTCTCCACAGGAGAATGAAACAAAGGTTGAGCTATTTTAATTCTTTCCTGATACCTTGGCAATAAAATGCACCCTGGAAATTCTTGAACAGTGACACTTAACAGGCAAATGAATGAAACTATACTGATAAAATGATGTCTCTTCTATTAAAAACATTATGGCTTTGAATTCTGTATTAATTTTCTATTTCTGTTTACAAATTACTACCATTTAGCCAGATAAGGCAGCACACATGTATTATCTCACAGTTTCTGCAGGTCAGAAGTCTGGGTATGACATAGCCAGTTCTCTGCTCATATTCTCACAAGGATGAAATCACAGTGCCACTGAGCTGAACTCTTATCTAGAGCTCAGGGCCCTCTTCCAGGCTCATTCAGATTGTTGGCAAACCTAGTTCCTTGTGGTTGAAGGCCAGCAGTTCCCATTTCCTTGCCAGCTATTTCACAGCTCTTGGAGGCTGCCCACTTTCCTTGCCACTTGCCCCTCCATCTTCAGAGCCAGCAGTGGAGAATCTCCCTCTTACCAAACCCTTCTCACCCTTGGCATTACTCTGACTCCTCCATCTCCAAACTTGTGTGGTTTAAAGGGCTCATGTGATAAGGTCAGGCCCAACAGATAATCTCCATTTCTTAAGCTCAACTGTGTCACGTAACATACTCTCATCCCAGGGATGATATCCCATCATATTCACAGCCCCAGAGATTATCCAGGGCTAGCACTCTGAACAGCAAGGAACCTTGGAGAACAATCTAGAATTCTGTCTACCACCCATACCCCAAACCCAAGCAATTCCAATCTTAAGCGCATGCCCCAGAGGAATTCTTCCACTTGTACAAAAGGAGAAGTACAAAAATAGCAATATCTGTCATGGTGGGAAACTGCCAACAGCTAAATGCTCGGCCACAGGAGAATGTGTAAATAGTTGCATATTCATACAGTGGAATACTATGCAGCAGTGAAAATGAACAACAGCCATGCATATCAACATGGACAAATGTAGCAAGAAAAAGAAATTGCAGAAGGATGTGTGCAGTGAGATGCCATTTATATAAAACTTTAAATTATGCACAATGTTTTGCATAGTTTGTGATTATGTACATGGATGTAACAAACTTGAGGGAAAAAATTCCAACTTCAGGCAGCGGTAACCTCTGGAGAAAAAGAGAAGGAAATGAGATCCAGGAATGCAGAAGCATCAATTGTAACTGTCATGTTCCCTTTCTTTAGTTGGGTGGTGGGTACATGGGTGTTTATAAAATCTTCTGTACACTTAGTATGCCTGGAATCTTTCATAATTCCCAAGGCGGTAAGGTCTCATAAATCAGTAAGAACTGAAAGTTGAAACCGAAACTCCAGAATTGCCTGCTGTTCAGAAGCTTCGTCAGATGTGTAATTTGGATTCATAATGAGCTACCCAAAAGAATTACAGCCTGACACCAGTCGAGATTCATGGATGGCTTTCATTTTGTTCTGGCTGTAGATTTTAAAGCAGTCCAACTTTGCAGGTTCTAATGAAGAAACAACCACCAGCAAGAAAGGCACACACTGCAGCCAGAAGCTGCTTCTTGCTGACATGGTCTATCTTTGATTTAAAGGCGACATAAAGCAGGATGGATTATAATGAAGAATTGAAGTGCTCCTGGATACATCAACAGCATGATGAGAAGACAAATTCCCCAGGAGCCTTGGGAATATTCCCAAGGATATTAGGCAGCCGAGGCTGCTGCAGCTTTAAGAAGCTTGTTTCGTCTGTCCAGAGGCAGTATGGCCTGATGGAACCACCTACACGCTCTGGAGTCAGATGGCTTGGGTTTGGATCTGTGCTTGACCACTTCTTAGTTGTGTGGCCTTGGTCAAGTTACTTGATCTCTCTGAGCTTCACACTCCCCATCTGTAAAACATGGCTGATGAAATCGCCTACTTCACAGGGCTGCTCTGAGAATTAAACAAGTTAGTGTGCATACAGCACCTGCAGCCTGGAAGGCACGTGATTGCTCTGAGTTTCACTATTAAACAGTATGGTCCTCGTATTACATTGGTGGAGCTACATTCCTGGGTTCAAATCCCAACTTCCCCACTTGAGCATTATGTGGGTTGGGGAAACTCTCTGAGCCTCAGTTTACTCCTCTATAAAATGGGTGTGATGATGACACCATCTGGTTGCATGAGGATTAAGTATGTCCTCGCACAAAGTACACAGAAGGTTGCTTGCTACCACTGCTTTGGGGAGGCTTCTTCTATCCTCATTTCTCTTCAGGAAGAAGGAAAACCCCTCTCAAAGAGACTGTTATTTGTCTGATTGGGGTTACTATTATTATATAAATATAATATATAAATAATTCAGGTTCAGAACAGACAGTGGGAGCCAGGGAGGGGTTGTGTGAGGAACTACAGGGCCACAGGTTTAGGACATATCACCCACAGAACGTTTCAGGTCAGGCCTGACAACCTAGGATGAAGTCTGTAGGAAGGGCAATTGCCAGAAGCTGCTTAACTCTCCTGAAAAAGGTTTAAGGAATTCAGCATCACCCACCTACCAACCCTGGGCCACCGTCTCCTCGCCCAACTTCCTGCTGACCCTAAATGGCTACCCCTACCCTCTGAGCTGCATGGGGTCTTCCCTGCCACCTGTGATCAGCTGCCTGGAGAGGCTTATACTGCCATTCCCCTCACTGGCCCACTGCTGGGAAGGCCCCTAAAGCAGGGGCATGTGACAACGTCTACAGACAAACATATGTGGTTGTGACACCTGGCTGGGAGAGGGGAGTGGCTACTACTGGCATCTGGTGGGCAGAAGCCAGGAAGCTGCCACACATCCTCAAATGCACAGGATGGTCCCACAACAAAGAAATATCTGGTGCAAAACACAAAACCCCTGAAAATACAGTCACAGGTGTTCCTTAGATGTGATGCTCAAAGGTATCCACACAGCTTTATCTGTGGTAACAGAAAGCTGGAAACAACCAAAGAAACCATCAATAGGGGACTAACTACAGGGAAAAAAAAGAAATGGGAGCTTCATCCCTACAAGGAAATGCTAGGACTCTAAAAGGGAAAGGCATCTTTATGTGCAGATACAGAGAGATGGAACATGTACATAGAATGTGAAAAGGGCAAGATGTGTAACAGGGTGGATGATATGAGCTCCAGTAGTGTTTTAAAGGGAAGCTCTGAGCAGATACATTCTGATTGTGCAGTATTTTTTTTTCTGGAAAGAATCCTCTATAATTGTAAAGTGGCTACCTGATGGGAGAAAGGATGTGAGGAGGAGAGGACATCTGTATCATTCTGTGGTTTTTGCATTTTTTATCCTTATACTCATATTATTTACATTTTCTATTTAAATGTCAAAACAGGAAGAATCATCCCTTGGGGTTACCATGGCAGGGAGATTACAGCCTGTCTTTCGTTTTCTTCTTAGTATGTGTCTACATGTGCTTTAAAAGCCTGAAAGATGAAACATTAAAAATAGCTAATAGGCATCAGAGAATGAAATAATTAGAAGGACCTTACATGTAGCTGGCAGACAGATTAGTGGCACCCCAAAGATGTCCACCTTCTACTCCTTAGGACCTGTGAGGATGGTTGGTACCTTCCGCAGCAAAAAATGCTCTGTGGGTGAGATTAAGTTACAGGTTTTGAGATGGGGAGATGATCTTGGATTACTGCGGTGGCCCCAATGTCATCACAGGGGCCCTTATCAGATGGAAGCAGGAGGGCCAGAGTCGGAGAAGGAACCATGGAGAAGGAAGCAGAGGTCAGAGAAGGAGCCTGGATGATGCCATCCTGCCAGCTGAGATTATGAAGGAAGGGGCCACAAGCCCAGGAATGCGGGTAGCCTCCAGCATCTAGAAAAGGCCAGAGAACAGATGCTCCCCTAAAGCCTCCGGAAGTAACAGAGCCTTGCCAACACCTTGATTTTAGCACTTCTGATCTCCAGAACTGTAAGATAATAAATCTGAGTGGATTTAAAGTCACTAAATTCACAGTAATTCATTTTGGTAGCAATAGGAAACTAACACATGTGCAAGCAAACTTACATTACTTTTCCACCAAAGGATTCTCCTGCTAAGGAACACGGGTTCTGGAACTAGCTCACCTTAATCAAAATGCTGACTCTGGTCCTCACTGGCTGTGTGATCTTAGCCCAGTTAATTGGCCTCTCTGTGCCTGACTCTCCTCGTCTATCAAATGAGAATCATAACCCTACCTACCTTAGAAGGTGGTAGTGAGAATGAAATGGATTAATATGTGTAAAGTACCCAGCACTAGAATGAACTCAGTGAACATGAGTTTCCTTATTATTGCTAATTTCCAGTGAATGCAAGGTTGAGTGTAGTTTTCTCCCTTACGCTGAGTGGAATGTGACTGCCAGAAGCACTGCATTTCCTGGAGCACTAAGCACCCTCTAGGGGGTTGGCCTGTATTCCTCAAAACATGTTTAAGACCCAGTCCCCCACTCCCATTCCAACCTATGAATGCGACTTTATTTGGAACTAGAGTCTTTGCAGACCTAAGATAAGGCCACACTGGAGTCAGGTGGGCCCTAAATTCAATGACAGGTGTCCACATAAGAAGGCCATATGGGGACACAGAGACACATGGAAGGAAGAAGGACATGTGGAGACAGAGGCAAAGACTGGAATGATTCAGAGCTACGAGCCAAGAAAGGCCAAGGATACCAGCAGCCACCAGAGGTAAGTAGAGACAAGGGAAGAGCCTTTCCTGGAGCTTTAGAGGGACCACAACCATACCAACAGCTTGATTTCTGACTTCTGGCCTCCAGAGCCAGGAAACAACTTGATTCCTTTGTTTTAAGATGCTTGCTTTGTAGAATGATGTTATGGCAGCCACAGGAAATACTCTAAAAACTATTTTCCAAGGATATGTCTTCTCTAATACTGTGATCCCCCAGCCTCTTCTACCCTGACACCCCCCACCTCCGCCAAGGCCCTGCCCAGCAGCTAGTACTGGTTTTGGCCCTCCCCATCCAGGGAGGCCGATGTGGCCCTGGCACCTGCTGGAGTACTACCCAGGCCAAGGGTCACCTGCTTGTGTTCCCCTGGGGCAGCCCCAGGGACCCAGGCAGGAAACCAGGTGGGTAGAGCTGGACCACTGCCTCTGTGGGCTACAGGACCAAAACAGGAGTGGGGGAGTCTTTGCTTTGTCCAATGTTCTAGCTCAGTTCTTGCAACAGAGCCTCAGAACCTGGCACACAGCAGGGAATCAATAAATACGTGTTGAATGGATGTGTGAATAAGCAAACACATGTACACTCATCTACACACAGAAAAATCTTGAGAAGGGCACATAAAACATCTGGCTGCTTCTCAGAAGGGTACCTTGGAGGTTGAAGAAAGGCCTGGGAGGGAGGGAGATTGGCTTTTCAATGCATACCTTTGCAATTTTGAATCATGTACATGTACATCTATTTTAAACATTAACTAAATAAATAACAAAACAAAATATCTATTCATAGATGGAAAGAAAAGACCCAGCTCTTGTCTCTCCCTAGAGCTAGCCATCCCCTAGGAAACAGTACTGTTCATCAAACCTGGTCTCTCTTCCACATCCTTGGGTGATACATGCAACAATGTGTGATGGGGCATGCAAACCAAAGTCAAGGGGTGAAAGATCAACTGCCAACCAGGGCAATTGAACAACTCAGAGTTGTTGCTGATTCTGCCACCTTCACTGGGCTCCCATTACTTTACCTGTAAAATAAGAAAGCTGGACAACAATCTTACAGGCCTTGCTAAACATCTAGGATGCTACGGCAGAGGCAGGCATTACTCAATCTCCCAGCCTCTCCCTGGGAAGGAGTAGCAGAGAGAAGCAGCAGTCCCACCTCCTCACCTGAGTCATTGTGCGCTCTCCTCCTTTTGAGATGGGATGCACTGGATTTCCACACCGGAGCATTTGTCCAGGTCTGAGCCAGACGAAGCATCACAGGATGGCTGCTGAAGCTCCTCAGAGGCTAAATTATTGTACTTGGCATATTACCGCACCCCCTTCCCAGGCAATTCATGCTCTGCGTTTGGCCATATCAGTGCTTCATTACAGAAACTGACACTCATGCTAATTATGACTTTCCTAGAGCAGATTATTCATTTGCACTGTCTTCCTGGTTTTTACCACTCCTGGTCCTTTATCAAGGACAGATGAGCATCTGTCAGTAACACCCCAGTGAGAGTCAGTACATAACAGGAACAGGAGACAAACCCAAAGACATAGTTTTCTCACTTAATTTTCATGAGTTGGAAATATATTTCCAGAATATAATATATTCCACAGTTGGAATAAATAACAATTTTGACTGCTGAAGCTCAACAACTTGGTTGGAATATAATAAAGAGATTTTGTTGCTAAATGGTACATGCTTTAAGAAAATCTAATAATATGAATCCAAAAACACAAAGCAGAACAATTTGGCAACTCTGCATTTTACAAAAGGGTTTGTCCAAATAGCTCATTAATTGGCAAGTCTCCTGGGACTTTGAAAAGGTTGGCTGGTTTTAGAGCTAGTCAAACTGCAATTATACATGGTTGTTGTTCAGGAACACAACTGCTGCCTAAAGTGGGGTACCACAACGCTGGGCACCCCCCCTGGATTTGGGGGTTTTCCATGGATGAACAAAGAATCTCTTCTTGTACCAAGCCCTACAGAACATCCAGGTTATACCAGCGGGACTCCCACTGATGCCCAATAAATACCAGTAAAACCTGCCCAAGGAAAGACAGGGGGAAAAAGCCACATTGGAATGGCTGTCAAAGAACAGGACAGGGAAGGAAAGAGACATAAGGTCAAAGAGAGAAGATGGAGCACAGAAACAGCTGCTGCCATTATTAGGCCATGCATGCCCAGTACTGAGAAAGCATCAGATATGTTTTATCTCACTGTAGTCCCAATGGTTGAGGACTATTGTTACTGTCATATTTTAAAAGAGAACTTGAAGCTCAGAGAGGTCAAGGTACTTTTCCACAGTCACACAGCCCTAAGTGGCAAAGCTGAGAATCCCACCCAGGATCTCTGGTTGCCACATCTTTCCACACTCTGCCAATTAATCATTAAAATCACATTCTCTGCACAGGGAAGGGAGGGTGTGGAGGTTGGGGTCAGTGGCTATGGAGTAACAAAAGAGCAGGAGAAAACGTGGCTGCCCTTGGGATACTTATAGCCAGGAGGAAAGGAATGGGGACCTGGTACCTACTTATCACTGCTAAGGGACATGTGACAAGGACACGGAAGAGGCAGTGATCGGTATCAGAGTTCAGAAAAAGATTAAACCACTTGGTCCTGGTGTGGCTGGGCAGCAAGTTTGGGGAGCTTTCCTGAGAAGGGTTCTGAGCTGATCCTTGAAAGACAGGACAAATCCAGATAAGCTGAAGAGCAAGGGAAGGTGCTCCAGGCAGGAGAAGGCACACATACACAAGGGAACAGAGGCATGTAGGAAGCACATGACATGCTCACAGGGCAGTACGCTGACCACTGGCTAGTTTTGTGGCATGAAGGATGCTTGGAAGGTTGTGGTCAGAAATAAGGCTCAGACAGAAATATGGGCAAAATCTGGGATGCTAAATAGGCAGCACACTTATTATCACCTCCCATGACCAGACAGTCATCAATAATCAATTGTAACAGTCGCTCACTAACTTCAGAATCCTTCTTAACACCATGCTCCAAGGAGCCATTACTGAGAGTTCAGAGTTTGTACCTGAAATGAAATCTCTTTGCCATCATCCTTACCCAAAAAGAGGACAATATAGGCATGTTGTAGAGCAAGGACCCACTGTGTGCCAGACCAGAGGCCATCTTAGCCCATCTTCACCATCACCCTGTAGTGGGCATATTTAGCCCTGCTTTATTGCTGAGCAAACAGCTGAACTTCAGGGAGCTCAAGTTCAAACACAGAAAGCAAAGGGCAAAAACTGATGGAAAGGGGGACCTCATTTCCCCCTTTTTCCCAAATCTGAATGGTAATCCTGGTGGTGAAACATTTGGACATCTGTCCTGCAATCCTGTCAGCCAGTCTGACATCCCAAGTCATCCCACCACAAAGTGAGACTCGGGGTGTTTCATTCATATGCTCCCACCCCCAACCCTGGGCACCTGCCTCCTCTGCCTTCCTTCACTCACTCTTCCTCTCTGCATTTGCTTTTCCCTATCTCCAAGCCCTCTGTACCTGCTGACCTCTCAGTGGAGAGGTCGGCCTCCCAGCCCGGAGGTGGTACCCTGCACCCAGGAAGCCCTGGTGTAGCCACAGGGCACCTCTTCTCCCCTCCTTATCCCCAAGGCCAAAACACCTCATGGTAATAATTCTTCCATGTTCTGTCACAGAGGAGAACTTCCTGTTGCTCTCTAATTGAACTGTTGTCATGGAAATCATTTTCATCTGCTCTGAAAGGACTTAACTATGGGGCCTCCTATTTTCTCACTTCTGCCTTTGACAATAGCCCCCTTCCACCCCTCTGCTCCAAGCAGAGCCTCTTCCTTCAATGGACATGCTTCACCCACCTGGCTGCAGGAAGACAGAAGGCTGTTTCTCTACTCCTAGCTGGAGAATTCGAGGTGCTTTTCCCCAAGTAGCTGGATCCCCTGCCTTCTGAGTGCATGGACAGTCCACTCCCTGGCCCTCATGGCAGGGTGAGGGGGGCAGTCATGGGACTTCTGGCCAATGAGCTCTGAGCTGCCCTGCCTGCACGTGGAACCCCAGGTGCGAGACCCTCCCTCAGCACGGTGCGTGAAGACGGTATGACACAGAGCAGAGCCCCCCACCAGCCTGGAGTGTATGTGTGTGCCCCAGCAAGCTATGAACCTCAAAATGTGGAGGGGGCTTGCTATCCCAGCTCATCCTCACTCAAACACCCTCTGTCAAAAAAAGGGAAATCTGTATTTAGCTGCCTTAGGCTAAAGCTGGTTTCTGGAGAGGCACTGGCCGTGGTCACCCTTCCCAGGAGAGCTCTCTATTCAGAGAGTCCACAGCGGCTCCCATGCCCAGTCCAGGTGCCACTTAGGAGTGAAGTGACGAGTGGCATGTCACTTAGCCTCAGTGGGTCTCAGTTTCCTCATCTGGAAATTGGGGGGAAAAGTGGACCCCACTTCTAAGGACAGCTGTGAAGAGTAAACTAATCCAGAGAGTGTGGGGAGAACAGCGCCTGCTTAGAACAGGGATCAGCACACTCTACTTCCTATAAAGGGGCAGAGGGCAACCCATTTTCTGTCTTGTGGGCCAAAGGGTCTCTGTCCCTCACCTCTTCCACTGCAGCATGAAAGCAGCTATGGGCAGTACATAAACAAAGGGGTGTGGCTGCTTTCCAATAAAACTTTACTTATCAAAAAGAGCAGCAGGCCAGATTTGACCTGCAAATACAGGTTGCCAATCTCTACTCTAGAAGGCAGAAAGCACAGACTTTCCATCCCAGACCCATCATGAAAGCAGGGGCTACAAACTCAGGCACCTGTTGGGGCTGAATGGGAAATCCAAGTGGGAAGAGCAGTTTTAAGACAACTAGTGGTGCATGGGGGACACTGGAGAGTTCCACACTATTCCCATCTGAGAGTATTGGCCCTTCGTGGCCAGATCTTTGGATTTTTTCAGTGATGCCAGAAATCTCGATTTTTCAGTGAATTCTCTGTTTTCGAATAGTAGCCATCGATCCAATTTTTCTAAAAGCCACAAATTCAGCCCATGGGTCTCCAATTTGCACTCAGATAAAATCTCATCTGGTAAGCCAATGCAATGAAAGACCGCTTGATTAGAATCCACAGCCAGGCCCAAAGTGGATGGCCAGAAGGCCCTGCACCCTGGCTGGCTTTCCCCAATCCATCAATTAGCCCCTCTTTCCAGAGTAACGTCGCATGCGCCTTCTGGAAGGCAAGCAGACTCCACCAGCAGCCTGACAGTCCTTACGGCATCAGCTGTCAAGGAAGAGGCCAGCACCTCTGTTTATTTGACTGACAGTCACACAAACAAGGGTCAGGCCAAGGCCGAGGGCAGAGGAACGTCTCCGACAAGCAGCCCCAAAAGACATGAGGTACTCACACTCTCTCAAGGTTTTCCACCAAGAAAAAATATCCTTCCTTCCCAAATGCAGCCCAGTCATTCAGCCATGCCTGACATCCCCAAGCAGCCTTGGGAGTACCAGAATTGAGCCCAGCCAATGGCTGGCTCATCAGAGAGCCTGGCTGATGATAATGAGGATGATGTCTGGAATGGATAGTTCACTTCACCTAATGGCTTTGTTCTAATTAGCCAAATCTCCAAAATGACTGCAATTTCAGCCACTGCGATCAGACCCACAGACCAATCTAAACAGCCAAATGAGGCTCCAGTAACGTGCATCAGCAGTGACAGCTGCTGTCACCAGCTGGATTCATCTGACCCCAGTGAGGTCAAGACAGAAGCCAGCAACAGTCACGGTTCTCAGAGTGGGATTTGTTCCATTTCACTTTATCTTTTATTCAAACATTCAACAGATGCAGACTATATGCACAAATAAAAGAAGGAATGAATAAAAGTCACCACTGACACCAATCTTCTTACCTCACTTCTAATGCTTTAATGGCCAGGTTCAAGCCCCCATGGATATAGAAAGGACATTTGTCAATCTTCATTAATATTTACCTTAAAAATATTTTTTAAGCCAAAAGTTTACAAAGACTCAAACTAACAGACTACAATAATTAAACTAGGAAGGCTAGCCATGGTTAGATTTTCACTGCATATTCCTAACAGCTATCTGTTCAACTCCTACTCATCCTTCAAAACCCATCTCAAAGTTACCTTTCCCCTGGGAAACCTTATGCAACTTCTCCAGGCAAAGAAAGTCTCCTTATAATCTAAATATTCCTCCTATCAAAATGACATCACATCACACTCATTTATCTCTTTGGTTTCTTCTGGAAAGCAAGCATGCATCAAGGACAAGGAATTCTTTATCTTGACTTCTCAGTCACTAGCATCAGGTCTAGCACGTAATTGGCTTTGCTTAACATTTATTGGAAGAATGAGCCTGGGTAAAATACTGCATTAATCCCTGAGGGAAATACAAAGATGAAGAAACCATGAGAAGATCTCAGATTAAGGAGGCAAGACTTATTTTCCACAAAGAGCTGATAAAATATGGTTAAATAAGAAAAAGTCTGAATCCAAAAACAGGTTCTTTGAACTTAAAATACATCATAAGCTATGGGAGCTGCAGTGATCAGGGTTAGCCCTGTGGAGGGAGGAAAACTCGAGAACGCTCCAAGCTAAGTAGTTTTGGGACAGGTGAATTAGACCCATGTGAAAATTTAAGTTATAAGAGATGGGATTGCTAGTTGTTGAATATGATGGTCTTGAGGATGCCATTAAATATCACTCCTCTTTCCTGCACAAGTTCTCAACCAATTAAGACATAGACAAAGAAGTAAGGCAGATGTAGACCAAAACATCACCTTCATTGCTGTAAAGTTTTTACTGGAGAGTATGACCTCTTCTCCTACTTGTGGGAAGGCAGACTTCCAAATACCGAGCCCCAGGACTGGACAGCCCCAGTGATGCTTCCAGGCAGCAGTGGAAATCTAGTGTAATGAGGTCCCATTTTGCACCCATCAGATTGGGAAAAATGGAAAAGCCCAGCAACAAGTGGGGGCCAGGACACAGAGTAAGCAAAATGCCTCTGTGTTGCTGGAGGGGGTGTAAACCCAGGTGAGCATTTGGGAAAACAGTTTGGCATCATCCACCTAAGCTGACGCAGCCCTGAATATATGTATGACCTGGAGATTCCAGACACAGACCCTGGAGGAGATCACGTGCGTTGGGCGATGCATTCAGAAATGACTGTGGTGGCTTGTTCCTTAGGGTAGAAACTAGAAAGAGCCCAAAAGACCATCCATCACAACCTGGGTGAGCTGGGGTACCTTCCCCGGTGGGTGGCGGCCACAGCTGACAGCTGTAGGAATGAACGCCTCATGAAACTGGGGCGACTGTCCCATTCCTGTGCTCAGTGATGGAGACTGCACAAGGGGAGGCCCAGACACCCATTTCACTCATGCACTGCTCACGCAGAGACAAAACAAACTAGTGCATCACACGGGATGCAAATGGGGGATGGCAAAGAAATGAGAAGCACAAAATCCAGGAGGCTGTCGGGGTGGGGGGGAATGGGATCAGGAGGGGCACAAAGGGGGCTTTAAAGTCGGGTAAGAGCATGACTTGTTATCTAAACCTAAACACACCTTTAAGCATGAAAAGCGACAATATGAAGGATTTCACAAAGATGTTGGCAGGAACCGGGACTGTCTGGGAAAATCAAGACACACCACCACCCTAGCTATGCCACCCTTTCATCCCACATCAAAGAAATAATACTTTCATTTTTTTTAAACTATCTGTAGATACATGGGCAATCGTTGTGTGGTTGTATGCCTTACATATATTTTAGACAAGTCATTTGATATCTGTTCAAGCTAGTCCAGAAGGAAAAGTAAAACAGCAAACATGAATTGAGACCTGTAAAATGGTCCCAGGAGAGGCAGCTCCCTGTGGCAGAAAGCGCCTCCCATGAGGTGGCTGCTGCCCCTCAGACACTTGGCATCTAGCTGCGTCTGAGCCAGGAAGGGCTTTCAAAAGTAGACAGATGATGGAGCTGAAGGGATACAGACTGTGCAACAGGACTAGATACAAAAACTCAAAAATGGACAGCACAATAATACCTAACTGTAAAGTAATCATGTTAAAACACTGAATGAAGCTGCATCTGAGCTATATGGTTCTTTTGTTTTTGTTTTTTTTTACTATTATTACTACTTTTATTTCTTTTCTCTATATTAACATTCTATATCTTTTTCTGTTGTGTTGCTAGTTCCTCTAAACCGATGCAAATGTACTAAGAAATGATGATCATGCATCTATGTGATGATGTTAAGAATTACTGATTGCATATGTAGAATGGTATGATCTCTTAATGTTGTGTTAACTTTTTTTATTTCCGTTAATAAAAAAAAAAGTAGTATCTTAAAAAAAAGAAGATATATGAATGGTCATGAACAGATGCTCAACATCATTAGCCCTTAGGGAAATGCAAATTAAAACCTCAATGAGATACCCTTTCACACGCAATAGAATGGCTACTATAAAAAAAACACAGAAAATTATTAGTGTTGGAGAGGCTATGGAGAAATAGGAACACTTGTGCACTGACGGTGGGAATGGAAACTGGTGCAGCCACCATGGAAAATAATTTGGTGGTTCTTCAGAAATTAATGTGCAGAATTCCCATGTGACCTGGCAGTCCCACTAGTAAATATGTACCCAAAAGAATTAAAAACAGGGACTCGAACAGATATATGTACTCCAATGTTCGTAGCAGCATTATTCACAATTGTTAAAAGATGGAAGCAACCCAAGTGTCCATCAACCAATGAATGGATGAACAAAATGTGGTCTATACATACAATGGAATATTATTCAGCTGTAAAAAGGAATGAGGTCCTGATTCATATGGCAACATAGATGAACCTTAAAGACATCAGCTTGAGTGAAATAAGCCAGACACAAAAGGACAATTGTATCATCTCACTGATATTAAATAATTATGCCCCACCCCTAAGCCTTTCTCCTGTCTTCCCATTGGTGTGTTCCCACCATCTCAATTCTGGCACTCCCCACTTCTCACCTGGACCCAGGAGGCTTTCACACCTGCAGAGCTCCACAAAGACATCAGAGCCTCTCCGCTCCCGTGTCCAGGGACTTTGGTCCAGGAAACACCCCACACAGAGCAGCTGAGCCAGCTGAGCTCCTGCTCATGATGGTACATCCCAGGTGGCCCTCAATTATTTACTCATTAGCCCTAAGCCTGCACCAAAGCACCTTGCTAATAAAATATGTAAAACTTAAAAAAAAAAAAAGTAGACAGATGAGCCGCACTGTTTGGAGCTCACTGAAAATAGAAACGCCAACATCTGCAGCAGGGACAGAAATGACCCCTCCACCCCAGGCAAGGCCATGATGGCTCAGTACTCCTTGATGGGGGGTGGGGGGGCCGCCGTCTTTTCTTTCATTGGGTCATTTAATAATGTGATGACTTACTTCTCACTTCCACCTCCAGCTCCTCCACTGCTGTGGCGATGACTGTGAATCAGCTATCATAAATAAAAATAATCCAACTCCACACGCCTGCACCACATGCCACTTGTTTGCAGTGCCAATTCAGTTTTTTTTAATTTTTCTTTTAACCCATTTGGAGAGCAAACAACACAGGGTGCCTCTTGAGAGGTGAATGTTACTCAGTTTCAAGATAGGCCTATGCCATTGGGCCAGAGGCAGGCCTTTCCCAAACACTGGGCTGGGGGGTGAAGGTGGGGGATTGTTTTCATAAATGGGAATATTCCAATAGGGGAAAGCAGTGTCCTATGCATCAATGCCTTCTACAGCAAGGAACTATTCCCATGCCCCAAACCACTCCCCTAAAGTCTCCCAGAAGACTCCCTGCCAATGCACTCATCTCTTTGGCTTGGCATTCAAAGCCCTTCCAGACCCATCTTCACTAGCCTTTACCCAGTCTGTCGACCAGGGTGGAGCACCCTTTACCGAAAGTTCATCAGTAACACCAAATGACACAATTAGAAAGTGACTTCCTTCTTAGATCTCCTTCTTTACTTCCATAATTGGAGAAGCCTCTGCTTCATGCTGAGTCTCTAACACTTGAACACTGAGTCTCTAACATTGGACACTGAGTCTCTAACAGTTGGCTAATGTCCTGCATTAACCAGGACAGCAGGTCTCTGTCTGAGAGCCTTTGGCAAGCGACAGTACCTAGCTAGAATTGAAAACTATAGTTTTGTTTTCATTGTCTTTTATTTTGAATGCTTCTATTTATGGCAAGTGAAACTTGCTTTCCATTTATAGCAATAGGGTCTGCTTTTAAAATAAACCTATTTAAGTAAAAAACAGTGAATCAATTTTTAATATATGCAGATTAAATAAATAATAGCAGGGGAATACTTAAGATGAGGCAAAAATTTTTTTTTAAATCATGACAGTAAGACACAAAAGACCAAAGTTTGCAAAACACCACCCTCCACATTGCACCTTTGCTACTTTCTGCCAACCCACAGGCTAGTAGTGCACATAGTAGGTTTACAATTCAAAACTGCTGAAATATACAGACCAGAGACAGCAGAAAAGGGAAGCTGATAAGTTGAGTATCATCTTTGAATGGTTCTCTCACCCTTCACTTTGATTTGCCTGAGGCTGATTAAATGTGAGTGGCTGCAAACCAACAAGGTCAAGAATAGCAGACACTCAGCACAAAGGTGGCTACTCCTCTACTGCTGCACCCACAGCAGACATAACTAATAGATCATGGAACTCTTTCCCACAACATCAATTCCAATTATGATAAGGGGCAGGCAGGATGAAGTCTTTCCATCAAACCTGGAAAAGAGGCTCCACTAACCTTGGATACTCTGGGGAAAGGGGCTGGGCTATTCAGTCACAGCCCAGATGCGAGCTTGACCACTGTCAGCTCTGTGGCTGAACAGAAAAGCCAGGTAGGCAAAACTAAGCAATGGTCTCAGATTTCTCCTCTTAGCATCATAGGTGAGCCACTAGCAGTTGGAACACGTGAAGCTGAGGTCTGTTTTGCCAAGACCCCCAGCCCCATCCAAAAATAAACTTCATTGTGAATAAATAATTACAAGGCACACTCTTTTTTGGCAAGCCATTGAAAATCTCATAACAGGAGCTCCAAGACTATCATACTCTTTGACTTTGTTGTAGTTACTATGGCTCTGTGGCAAACTACCCCAACCTTAGTGCTAATAACCTTTTTTTTAAATAACCATGGATTCTGTGAGTTAGAAATTAGAACAGGGATACAGTAGGGAGGGTCTCTCACTGCTCCAGGATGTCTGGGCTCTCAGAAGGGATATATATGGAGCTGGAGAATTCATTTCCAAAATAGGTTCATCACTCATATATCTGGTCCTTTGGTGGTTGAACTCAGCTGGGACTCTCAGCTGGAGAACCTATCCATGGCGTCTTGGGCATGGCCACATCAAGAGGGCCTTCTTCCAAGGCAATTAAGTATTCCTACAAATAGGGCAAAGTCACATGCCTTCTATCACCCAGACTTAGAGGTCAAGTGGACTCACTCCTGCTACTCTCTCCTGGCCGAGGAAGTCATAAGGCTACCCAGATTCAAGGAGCAGGGGCACAGACACCACATCTCAATGGAACAGGTATCAGAGAACTTGGGGCCATGTTTTAAAACCACTTAGAATAGATTACTGTAATTGTGTATTATATCCTAAGAAAATAAAGCACATAGGAGAAATTTGATTTATATAAGGATGGTCTCAGAAGAAATACACAGTACAGGAAAATCGATAAAGAACTCAGAAATCAACCATAATGTCAATACACACCCGAATGTCACTAATAGATGAAAATGATTTAATAAAATTTAGTGAAAACAGTTGTTCTATTTTCTAAAAATAAATGATATATAAACAGTTTAATAAAGAGGGGAAAGCAGCCCTATTCACACACCAATCAGAACTACATCACAACCCATTCAACCACTGACACTTAGAAGATAATTTGAATATTATCAAACTGTCTTTAAATTATAATGATAACTATCGCTGAAGGCACTGTTCAGGGAAAAAAGCCCACATTGTTATCAGGGATATCAACAGATAGTCTTTCTAAAAACCAATTTAGCAACTTGAATCAAAATACTGAAAAATATTCATATCCTTAATCCAGGAATGTTTTTCCTAAAAATTTAGAGGAAATAATCAGAATTACAAGAAAATTCATTGCAGAAAACCCATGGTTGTGAAAAATCAGCAACACGCTAACTGCTCAAAAAGAAGGGGATAATTAAATAAAGAGAGGTATATCTTTGCGTTGAAATAGTCTACAGTCTTCAAAAATCATTCTTGTAGAACATTTAAAGATAATAGAAATATGCTCAAAATCTGATTTAAAGTAAAAAAAAAGTTTGAGTTGCAAACTTTCATATGTGTGACGATCATCTGTGGTGTGTGTGTGTGTGTGTGTGTGTGTGTGTGTCTGACATATATGGTACAAAGACTGACAGAGAGTATATAAAAAACTAATATTGGCCTTTCCAGGGTAATTTTTTTATTCTTTGTATTTTTCTATATATTGTGTAAATTTTCAATATTACTTTTAAAATCAGGACTGAGAGGAAAGAATGCTTCCTAAGTATGACTTTTTAGGAGGACTCACAGTTTAGCTATTAATATTCACAGAGTTCACTTTCCACTGTTTTGGAAAATAGCTTAAGTTTGTGAATATTTTAAATTAAAAGTAAAGAGGGAGCAGAAAGAACTGGAAACCAAGCCAACCTTGCCAATGCCACAGTGCCTTGGCCTCCAATGCATCTACAATCCATTAGATGGCAGTGTCTCACTCTGGGTTAGGAGAACCTGTTGGAAGACTGACTATTTCACTAAGAACCCTCTTTTTGTAGAGCCCTGTCTGTGAAAGCCTGGGGTTGTGACAGCAGTGAAGACAAGACTTAGATTAAGCCGCAGTGATGATCTTTTAGGTCCTCCAGCAATAAAGCATGAGCTGAGCAACAAAGCATGAGTTCTAAACTCCCCTCCTAGCCATGGGAGAGGCTTGGCACTGGATACTGCACTCTCTCTCACCAGGAGCAAGGGCACAAGCTGGAAAAAAGCTCCCTCAGATCAGAGATAAACTTTGTTTTCATCCATCCATCAATCCATCCATCCATCCATCCATTCAGCAGAGACTTCTTAGCACCGACAAGGCCAGACGCTGGGCTGACAGCAATGAGCGAAACAGACCCTGCTCCACCCTTGCCTTCAAGGGCCTTAGTGAATGCAAAGACCACTGAACAAGAAATAACAACAAAGTGCATGATATCATGTGGCATCAGAGCCTGTGGTGGGAGGTCTAGACCAAGGCCAGCACTAGAGAGAAAACTGAAGGATGACCTGGGGTGAAGAGGGGAACCCCATGCAGGGGGCATCTGGAGAAATGAGGGAGATGGTATGGCAAGAGTGAAGAAGAAGGGCAGGACCAGATCCCAAGGGCATCTAGAGTTTTAAGGAGAGAAGTGATATTTGCATTTTAAAAATCACTCTACGGCAGGCCATGGTAGCTCAATAGGCAGAGTTCTCACCTGCCATGCTGGAGACCAGGGTTCGATTCCCAGCACCTGTCCATGCAAAAAAAATCACTCTAAAGCTATGTAAAGTACAGGCTGGACTGAGGGGGAGGACGAGCACAAATGCTATGGTCCTGCCTGTGGGTAGACCCTTAGCAATTCCCTACCTTCATCTACTTTCATTTTTTGGCCCTTGGAAGGCAGACCACTATGTGGGCAAAGTAAATGGGTCTCAAATGGGGTCTTAGAGGCTATCCTAAGACCATGTGCTTCCATGCATGGACTCTGCCATGTCAGCCACTAAGAGGCCTTTCATACCTTCTCAGCTGATTTCTAGATGATTGAGTTGGACAACTACCTAACTTTGGAGAAAAAGATTATGATGTGCCCGATTCCACCATGTGTTCTCCAACATCTTTGGCAATAATCAAACCCCATAGTTTTGATGGGTTCATGGCCAATGAGAACAAAAATGTCCTGGGTTCCTTTGGATCCAAATGCGGCCATATGACTGTTGTTCCATTTCACAGCCCTCAGCCCATCCCTTTGCTCTGGCTGTTGTTGCAGCTACAAGCTGCACACACTGTAACCTGGCTGCACCCCGCCACCAATGCCTGGGACATGTCCAGCCCTCTGTGCAGTCTCTGTGGGAGTCTGTTCAGCCATTCTGCATGGGCACATGACTGAAAATGAAAGGGAATTTGCATCATGGGCAGCACACCTTGGTCACTGTCGAGATGGAAGCCTGTGGGCAAGCACACCCCTCTTGTTTCTGAGGCTGACAGTCTTGGGGTATACTCCACATTGCCCCTGAGTGCCACAGGATGGAACCCCTGTTGCCCGCAGTGGTACCCAGTACCATTGCGTATGCTTGTACTAGGTTTTCTTCCTTCTCTGCTTCTTCTCCCCAGTTGACCCACTCTACTTCTTTTGAATCAGTCCCCCAAAATAAATTGCCTGCACACGGCCCTTACATCAAGTTCTGCCTAGTGGGACAACACAATGAACGTAACTAAGTTCTGGAAATGGGGTGCTAGGTGATGTCCAGCACACAATTTCTCAAAAGGAGGCCTTAAAAAGTGAGGGTACAGCATGCACCCTCATGCCCTTGACCCTTCCCTCCCCCACTGCAGGAGTGCAAGAGGGATGGCTGGTGCTCTATCTTGGACCACAAAGAAGATCCATATTTTAGGAAAGGCATTGAACTGGAAGGAAGTGGACACCTGGAGGTTCACAGAGTGGAGCTGCCAAACCAGTTCGGGACTCTGAATTCTGTTCTTTCACGTGAAAGAGAATAAACAAGAGAAAGACTCTCTTGTTTAATCCACTATTATTTAAGGTCTCAGATTCCTTTAGCCAAATCTAGATTGTATCTAACTCACAACATATACACTCCAGCATGCCCCAGGTTGGATTCTTTCACGTGGGGAAATCTAAGGTGACAGCACAATCCCCGGACACCTGGATTTTTAGTTTTGTTTAAATAAGGAGGAGATTCTAATTTATCTAGGGTCAGAACTGTCTATCCTCTCCCAAACCCCCTTGACAAGCAATGGCACTGAGAAACATCAGTGCTCAGGTAAAGGACTAATTACCAGGCTCCAGTCCCAGCACAGCTTCCAACATCTCTCTAATCTTCAAGAAAAATGTCATTTAATCGACATTTCTACCAGGGAACCAAAAAGTCTGCCGGTCTCAGTCCCAAATTCGTCACTCTATTTTCTGCAGTCAAGAAGTTGTTGTTTTTCCTGGTGCCAGCAGAATAAGGTGAAGTGGCAAGGAGGCACTGGAATTCCAACAATGCCCAAAGTGGCCCCTGGCCTCCAAGTCAGCTGCCCAATACAGGTGATATGATACAGCAAACTCAAGAGAAACTGGCCAGGACTGCTCGATGGACTCCAAAGAAACTGTAAATATGATCAGAGGTATATCTTGGAGCCCAGGATTATGTATAAGAGGGTATTCACCCAGGGGCTGGTGTTATTGGGGTAGAGGAGAATGGAAGCTCAATAAAGAACCAAATTAATTACATCAGTGGACAAATATGATCCAACTTGATAGTAAGAGAGAGTGTCTTTTTCTTTTTATCTTAATTTTATTTTTTTTAGTGAATAGATAAAACATTTGCATGGCACTAAATTCAAACAATACAAGACTCTAGAGTAAATTATATCCCTTCCACTGCTGTCTTGCAGTCACTGAAGTCCCCAGAAGCAACCAATGTTATCAGTTTCTTATGAACCCTCCAGAAATATTTAATATATAAAAGCAAGTGCTACCCCCTCTCTCTCTCCGCCGGACCGCCGCGCGGCGCACGCGCCCCGCAGCAGCCGAGCCGCCCGACCTCCCTACCCCCTCTCTCTCTCCGCCGGACCGCCGCGCGGCGCACGCGCCCCGCAGCAGCCGAGCCGCCCGACCTCCCTACCCCCTCTCTCTCTCCGCCGGACCGCCGCGCGGCGCACGCGCCCCGCAGCAGCCGAGCCGCCCGACCTCCCTACCCCCTCTCTCTCTCCGCCGGACCGCCGCGCGGCGCACGCGCCCCGCAGCAGCCGAGCCGCCCGACCTCCCTACCCCCCTCCTCCCCCTCCTGCTCCGGCTGCTCTCCAACCAACACGGTGCCCTCTTCCCCCACCTTCACCGTGCTCCTCCGCCACCAGCCTCGACAGCCTTGCCGCCCTCACCTTTCCTCCTCCAGAACAACTACTGGGGGAGTGGAGATAATACAGAGCAGCTCCCGGAGCCACGAGGGAAATCAAAGGGACAGCGTACCCCATCCTGGAACGGCTGACTATCTGGGAGAACCAGCTCCGGTGAGATCACCAAGGGGCACGGGCTTTCCTGGGTGGGACAGCAAGCGACCGGAGTCCCTCCCTTCCACCTTCCCAGGCCAGCTGGTAGAATTGGACAGGCGGTCCCCTTAGGCCGCGGCGGCTGGTGCCCCTACCACACGAGGCCCCCCGGAACAACTGAGATAGTTGGGTCGGAAATCCCCAGACTGCGGAGAGCAGTGACCGGGGGATCCCTTCCAAACACGTGACTCCCCCGTCAGCTGGGAGCAGTGCACTCTCCCGGGCTGCGACAGCTGGTGCCCTCCCGCCACGCTTGGCGGGCCGACTAGCTAATTTGGCCGGACGCTCTCCTGTGCTGCGACAGCCGGCGACCCTCCCCGCGTTTGGAACCCCGGGCCGGCTGGCATTCTTCCAAGACGCTTCGGTTGCCGAACCTCCCCTACGGCGAGAGTTTTCCAGAGTTGAGGGACCCACAACAACTTTCGCTGGTGGAACCCACAGACAGGCGTGTGCCACGTGTGCCACCTACTGGGCAGGATAGGAAGAACAGAACCCAGAGACTGTGCAGAAAAATCTTTCAACCTGTGGGGTCGAACACCCGGGGAAATCTGACTAAATGCCCAGACGCCAGCAGAAGATAACGGATCACGCTCAGAAAATTGAACATATGGCCCAGTCAAACGAAGAAACCAATAGTTCAAATGAGATACAGGAGCTGAAACAACTAATGCTGAATATACGAACAGAAATGGAAAACCTCTTCAAAAACGAAATCGATAAATTGAGGGAGGACATGAAGAAGACATGGGCTGAACATAAAGAAGAAATAGAAAAACTGAAAAAACAAATCACAGAACTTATGGAAGTGAAAGATAAAGTAAAAAAGATGGAAAAAACAATGGATACCTACAATGACAGATTTAAAGAAACAGAAGATAGAATTAGTGATTTGGAGGATGAAACATCTGAACTCCAAAAAGAAACAGAAACTATCCGGAAAAGAATGGAAAAATTTGAACAAGGTATCAGGGAACTCAAGGACAATGTGAACCGTACAAATATACGTGTAGTGGGTATCCCAGAAGGAGAAGAGAAGGGAAAAGGAGGAGAAAAACTAATGGAAGAAATTATCACTGAAAATTTCCCAACTCTTATGAAAGACCTAAAATTACAGATCCAAGAAGTGCAGCGCACCCCAAAGAGATTAGACACAAATAGGCGTTCCCCAAGACACTTACTAGTTAGAATGTCAGAGGTCAAAGAGAAAGAGAGGATCTTGAAGGCAGCGAGAGAAAAACAATCCGTCACATACAAGGGAAACCCAATAAGACTATGTGTAGATTTCTCAGCAGAAACCATGGAAGCTAGAAGACAGTGGGATGATATATTTAAGTTACTAAAAGAGAAAAACTGCCAGCCAAGACTCCTATATCCAGCAAAATTGTCCTTCAAAAATGAGGGAGAATTTAAAACATTCTCAGACAAAAAGTCACTAAGAGAATTTGTGACCAAGAGACCAGCTTTGCAAGAAATACTAAAGGAAGCACTAGAGTCAGATACAAAAAGACAGAAGAGAGAGACATGGAGAAAAGTGTAGAAAGAAGGAAAGACAGATATGATATATATAATACAAAAGGCAAAATGGTAGAGGAAAATATTATCCAAACAGTAATAACTCTAAATGTCAATGGACTGAATTCCCCAATTAAAAGACATAGACTGGCAGAATGGATTAAAAAACAGGATCCTTCTATATGCTGTCTACAGGAAACACATCTTAGACCCAAAGATAAATATAGGTTGAAAGTGAAAGGTTGGGAAAAGATATTTCATGCAAACAACAACCAGAAAAGAGCAGGAGTGGCTATACTAATATCCAACAAATTAGACTTCAAATGTAAAACAGTTAAAAGAGACAAAGAAGGACACTATATACTAATAAAAGGAACAATTAAACAAGAAGACATAACAATCATAAATATTTACGCACCGAACCAGAATGCCCCAAAATACGTGAGGAATACACTACAAACACTGAAAAGGGAAATAGACACATATACCATAATAGTTGGAGACTTCAATTCACCACTCTCATCAATGGACAGAACATCTACACAGAGGATCAATAAAGAAATAGAGAACCTGAATATTACTATAAATAAACTTGACTTAACAGACATTTATAGGACATTACATCCCACAACAGCAGGATACACCTTTTTTTCAAGTGCTCATGGATCATTCTCAAAGATAGACCATATGCTGGGTCACAAAGCAAGTCTTAACAAATTTAAAAAGATTGAAATCATACACAACACTTTCTCGGATCATAAAGGAATGAAGTTGGAAATCAATAATAGGCGGAGTGCCAGAAAATTCATAAATACATGGAGGCTCAACAACACACTCTTAAACAACAAGTGGGTCAAAGAAGAAATTGCAAGAGAAATTAGTAAATACCTAGAGGCAAATGAAAATGAAGACACAACATATCAAAACTTATGGGACGCAGCAAAGGCAGTGCTAAGAGGGAAATTTATTGCCCTAAATGCCTTTATCAGAAAAGAAGAAAAGGCAAAAATGCAGGAATTAACTGTCCACTTGGAAGAACTGGAGAAAGAACAGCAAACTAATCCCAAAGCAAGCAAAAGGAAAGAAATAACAAAGATTAGAGCAGAAATAAATGAAATTGAAAACATGAAAACAATAGAGAAAATCAATAAGACCAGAAGTTGGTTCTATGAGAAAATCAACAAGATTGATGGGCCCTTAGCAAGATTGACAAAAAGAAGAAGAGAGAGGATGCAAATAAATAAGATTAGAAATGAAAGAGGAGACATAACTACTGACCTCACAGAAATAAAGGAGGTAATAACAGGATACTATGAACAACTTTACGCTAATAAATACAACAATTTAGAAGAAATGGACAGGTTCCTGGAAAGACATGAACAACCAACTTTGACTCAAGAAGAAATAGACGACCTCAACAAACCAATCACAAGTAAAGAGATTGAATTAGTTATTCAAAACCTCCCTAAAAAGAAAAGTCCAGGACCAGACGGCTTCACATGTGAATTCTATCAAACATTCCAGAAAGAATTAGTACCTACTCTCCTCAAACTCTTCAACATAATCGAAGTGGAGGGAAAACTACCTAATTCATTCTATGAAGCCAACATCACCCTCATACCAAAACCAGGCAAAGATATTACAAAAAAAGAAAACTACAGACCAATCTCTCTAATGAATACAGATGCAAAAATCCTCAATAAAATTCTAGCAAATCGTATCCAGCAACACATTAAAAGAATTATACATCATGACCAAGTAGGATTCATCCCAGGTATGCAAGGATGGTTCAACATAAGAAAATCAATTAATGTAATACACCATATCAACAAATCAAAGCAGAAAAATCACATGATCATCTCAATTGATGCAGAGAAGGCATTTGACAAGATTCAACATCCTTTCCTGCTGAAAACACTTCAAAAGATAGGAATACAAGGGAACTTCCTTAAAATGATAGAGGGAATATATGAAAAACCCACAGCTAATATCATCCTCAATGGGGAAAAATTGAAAACTTTCCCCCTAAGGTCAGGAACAAGACAAGGATGTCCACTATCACCACTATTATTCAACATTGTGTTGGAAGTTCTAGCCAGAGCAATTAGGCAAGAAAAAGAAATACAAGGCATCAAAATTGGAAAGGAAGAAGTAAAACTATCACTGTTTGCAGACGATATGATACTATATGTAGAAAACCCAGAAAAATCCACAACAAAATTACTAGAGCTAATAAATGAGTACAGCAAAGTAGCAGGCTACAAGATCAACATTCAAAAATCTGTAGCTTTTCTATACACTAGTAATGAACAAGCTGAGGTAGAAATCAAGAAACGAATCCCATTTACAATTGCAACTAAAAGAATAAAATACCTAGGAATAAATTTAACCAAAGAGACAAAAAACCTATATAAAGAAAACTACAAAAAACTGTTAAAAGAAATCACAGAAGACCTAAATAGATGGAAGGGCGTACCGTGTTCATGGATTGGAAGACTAAATATAGTTAAGATGTCAATCCTACCTAAATTGATTTACAGATTCAATGCAATACCAATCAAAATCCCAACAACATATTTTTCAGAAATAGAAAAACCAATAAGCAAATTTATCTGGAAGGGCAGGGTACCCCGAATTGCTAAAAACATCTTGAGGAAAAAAAACGAAGCTGGAGGTCTCGCGCTGCCTGACTTTAAGGCATATTATGAAGCCACAGTGGTCAAAACAGCATGGTATTGGCATAAAGATAGATATATCGACCAATGGAATCGAATAGAGTGCTCAGATATAGACCCTCTCATCTATGGACATTTGATCTTTGATAAGGCAGTCAAGCCAACTCACCTGGGACAGAACAGTCTCTTCAATAAATGGTGCCTAGAGAACTGGATATCCATATGCAAAAGAATGAAAGAAGACCCATCTCTCACACCCTATACAAAAGTTAACTCAAAATGGATCAAAGATCTAAACATTAGGTCTAAGACCATAAAACAGTTAGAGGAAAATGTTGGGAGATATCTTATGGATCTTACAACTGGAGGTGGTTTTATGGACCTTAAACCTAAAGCAAGAACACTGAAGAAGGAAATAAATAAATGGGAGCTTCTCAAAATTAAACACTTTTGTGCATCAGAGAACTTCATCAAGAAAGTAGAAAGACAGCCTACACAATGGGAGACAATATTTGGAAATGACATATCAGATAAGGGTCTAGTATCCAGAATTTATAAAGAGATTATTCAACTCAACAACAAAAAGACAGCCAACCCAATTACAAAATGGGAAAAAGACTTAAACAGACACCTACCAGAAGAAGAAATACGGATGGCCAAGAGGCACATGAAGAGATGCTCAATGTCCCTGGCCATTAGAGAAATGCAAATCAAAACCACAATGAGATATCATCTCACACCCACCAGAATGGCCATTATCAACAAAACAGAAAATGACAAGTGCTGGAGAGGATGCGGAGAAAGAGGCACACTTATTCACTGTTGGTGGGAATGTCAAAGGGTGCAACCACTGTGGAAGGCAGTTTGGCGGTTCCTCAAAAAGCTGAATATAGAATTGCCATACGACCCAGCAATACCATTGCTAGGTATCTACTCAAAGGACTTAAGGGCAAAGACACAAACGGACATTTGCACACCAATGTTTATAGCAGCGTTATTTACAATTGCAAAGAGATGGAAACAGCCAAAATCTCCATCAACAGAAGAGTGGCTAAACAAACTGTGGTATATACATACGATGGAATATTATGCAGCTTTAAGACAAGATAAACTTGTGAACCATGTAATAACATGGATGGACCTAGAGAATATTATGCTGAGTGAATCCAGCCAAAAACTAAAGGACAAATACTGTATGGTCCCACTGTTGTGAACGGACATTCGAGAATAAACTTGAAATATGTCATTGGTAACAGAGTTCAGCAGGAGTTAGAAACAGGGTAAGACAATGGGTAATTGAAGCTGAAGGGATACAGATTGTGCAACAGGACTAGATACAAAAACTCAAAAATGGACAGCACAATAATACCTAATTGTAAAGTAATCATGTTAAAATACTGAATGAAGCTGCATCTGAGGTATAGGGTTTTTTTTGTTTTTGTTTGCTTGTTGGTTTGTTTGTTGTTGTTGTTTTTTACTATTACTACTACTTTTATTTCTTTTCTTTATATTGACATTTTATATCTTTTTCTGTTGTGTTGCTAGTTCCTCTAAACTGATGCAAATGTACTAAGAAACAATGATCATGCATCTATGTGATGATGTTAAGAATTACTGAGTGCATATGTAGAATGGTATGATTTCTAAATGTTGTGTTAATTTCTTTTTTTTCTTTCCGTTAATAAAAAAAAAAAAAAAAAAAAAAAAAAAAAAAAAAAAAAAGCAAGTGCATGCACACACACACACACACACACACACACACATATTCTTTTCTTTTTTCAACATAGTAGCATACTTTACCCACTGTTCTGCTTCTTGGGTTTTTTTCCCACTTAGCAATATTTTATGGCAATGGCTACAGCCAATATCTAGCGTGTCTTCATTCTTTCTTATGACTGTGGATCATGCCACTGTATGGATGCATTAAACTCCATTTACCAGTCCCCTCTTGGTGGGCACCAAGGTTGTTCCCAGCCTTTTGCCACCTCAGAGTTGCAATGAATGATCTCACATACATGTTTTTATTTTATTTTGTCCTTTGCACATGTATGATCTCTGAATGATACATCCCCAGAAATGGAACTGCTGAGTCAGAGAGAGCGTACTTTGTAAGTTAATAAATAATGTCAAATTGCACTCCAGATAAGGTGAAGCAACACTGCCACCTTCGGGGCATAAAATTTGAGTCACGATCTCCCCATGGTAGAAGCGGATAGATCCTAGGGCATTGTGAGCTCTGCCAGTCTGAGGATAACAGTCGGCACGGTGCAGTGGCCATGAGAGCAGAGAGCATATACTGGAGGTTAACAGGACAAATGCAACTAATACACTGATACTGATGGATTCATACAGAATTTCTTAAATTGAACCAAGACTTGAAAATAAAGAAACTTCTCACTTAAAGAACCTGGATTTCTAGTCACTCTTGAAAAATCTCCAACCTGTTAACTACAAGCCTGCATTCCAGCAAGGCAATGATCTGCAGGTTTCAATCAGCTGCTGCCCCCATGCACACGTTCTCAAAGGAGATGCAGTCGCCACCACTCCTTACTGTCTCTCCAACCCCAAGTACCAGTTTCAGTGACCATTTATCATCCCACTGATGGTGTTACTTTCCTGATAGTACAGAAACATTTCTCTGTAACCATGACCCTATCAGAAGAACAAAAAAAGATGATATAGCAGAGAGCAGCTAATTTCAGTGTCTTGTCTCCCCTTTGTTTTACCAGTAAAAAATTCTAGTAATAGAATCCCCCAAGCTGTGCTGTCCACAAGGCCAAATATTACATTTCCCAGCCTACCCTGCAACTAAATGGGCTCATATGACTTAGGCCAGGGTTTGGGACCTGAGCAGAAGTGATGTGTGCAATTCCTAGACCACTTCCTTTAAAAGGAAATCCCCAGCTCTCCACTTCCTATCCTTTGTATTCTTCCAGCAGCAGGAATATTCCTGAGTTGGGGTGAGGGGGCAACCTCAACTATGCAAGTCAGTCACCATCATGAGGGTGAGGAAGCAAAAAGAGAGAAAACCCCAGTGTGGGAGATGGACTCATGTCCTCAACAAAAGCCTGTAAGCAAGAATCCATTTGTAAATAGAACTTTTTGAAGATGTTATTATTAGTTAACGTGTGGGTAAATTGAATCAGAATGGGTCCATATGGCTGGGGCCTCATTTAGAGAGGAAATTAGGATGGAGTCAGCCAGTAGAAACCAGAAGCCAGAAGGAGCCAGAAGACACAGAAGCCAGAGGTCAGAGAAGGCCACGGGGGGGCCCAAGTACATCCCCATGTGACAGCAACAGAAATGCAAGTCAACAAACCAAGGACTGCTGCAAGTCAGTGCCAAGATGCTGCAGAGAGAGAAAGCACAGCCTTGCCAACTTCAGGATTTGGGGACTTCAGGCCTCAAAAACTATGAGCTAACAAATTCTTATTGTTTATGCTAGCCCATTGTGTGGTATTTGTCATAGCAGCTCTGGCAAACTAAGACCCCAGGACAGCCTCAAAGACCACAGCAACTGTCTGCCTGGACGTGCTGCCTGCCCTGGTTAAATGAGAAGGGGAGAAAAGGAATCCTGTTGAGTCACTGCACTTTGGGATCCTGAGCCCCTTGATTCACAAAGATGGAGAAAAGCATGTTTCCTAGTGAAAGGGAAGTCTGTCACTGAGTGTTCAACATGCAGATGCTCAACAGCTTCACTCAGTGCTGCCGTGTGTCCAGCCCTGGAGGCCCCTGAGCTCACAATGCTCACAAAGGGGCTCACCCACTGTTCTAGTTTACTAGCTGCTGGAATGCAATATACCAGAAACAGAATGGCTTTTAAAAAGGGGGATTTATTAAGTTGTTAGTTTACAGTTCTGAGGCTGAGAAAATGTCCCAATTAAATCAAATCTGTAGAAATGTCCAATCTAAGTCATCCAGGGAAATTGACCTTGGTTCGAGAAGGCCAATGAAGTTCAGGGTTTCTTTCTCAAGTGAGATGGCACATGGTGAACAGTCAGAGTATCTCTCTCATCTGGAAAGACACATGGTGAACACAGCATCATCTGCTAGCTTCTTCTCCTGGCTTCCTGTTTCATGAAGCTCCCTGGGAGACATGTCCCTTAGTTATCTCCAAAGGTCACTGGCTGGTGGACTCTGCTTCTTGTGGCTATGTCATCCTGCTCTCTCTGAATCTCTCATTCTCCAAAATGTTTCCTCTTTTACAGGACTGCAATAAACCAATCAAGACCCACCCAAATGAGTGGAGACATGTCATCACCTAATCCAGCTTAACAATCACTCTTGACTAAATCACATCATCCAAGGAGATGATCTGATTACAGTTTCAAATATACAGTATTGAATAGGGATTATTCTACCTTTATGAAATGGGATTTTGATTAAAGCATGGCTTTTCTAGGGGGCTGCAATGACCTCCAGTGAATGGGCCTGGACTGAGTAACTCGATTTCTGCTCTTCATTCTATGCATTTCTGTATTGTCTAAAGTCTTCCATGTTCATATATTACTCATTAATTTTTAATTATAATTCTGCTAAGTTATAATAAACTGATATTTAAATGAAATAAGTGCCCAAATACCCATCCACACAAGAGTGGGTAAACAGTGACATAGTCCCATAAGATAATACTCTACAGCAAGGGCTGGCAAACTTTTTCTGTAAAGGGCCAGATAGTAAATCTTTAAAGTTTTGCTTGCCATATACTCTCTGCCACCATGTTCTTCCTTGTTTTCTTTTATTTAACAACTCTTTTTCTATTTTTAACATAGGCAGGCACCAGGAATTGAACTTGGGTCTCCAGTATGGCAAGCAAAGAACTCTTCCACTGAGCCACTGTTGCCCTTAACAACCCTTTTAAAATGTAAAAACCATTCTTAGCTGGCAAGCCAGGTCTGGCCTGCAAGGTGACCAACTCTGGCTCTACCATGACGAGAATGAATGAAGCACAACAGCTAGTAACACAGTGGGTGAATCTCACAAACACAAAGTGAGGCCAGACACAGAAGGGAGAAGCCTGCATGGTGCCATTTACAGTAAGTTTGAAACCAGGAAAATGTAGCCCATACTGTTAGAAGTCAGGATGGAGTGACCCAGGGGAGGGAGCAGGGCTGGATTGTGGCTGGAAGGCTGAGAGGCTGCTGGGAAACTGGTACAGGGTGTGAACAGTTTGCAAAAATGTACTGAGCTTTTGTCTTTAACACCTGGAATCTGGAACCATTTCAACAAAAAAGTCCCAAAATAAATTTGCTTCCCAAGGAAAGATGAGTGTCCACATGTTCATGCATGTGGGTGTGTGCATTCATACAAAGAAAAAACACTGGAAGTGGTGTGATGGTCACTCAGTGGCAGAATTCTCGCCTGCCATGTTGGAGACCCAGGTTCAATTCCTGATGCCTGCCCATGCACCAAAAAAAAAAAGATTGGAAGGGACAAAAAGAATATATCTAGGAATTAGAATTTTTAGTGATTTTTATTTTCTTCTTTATATTTTCCTGCAGTTTCTCAGTGTCTACAATGCATGTAGATAGTTTTTATAATCAGGTAGTAGAAAGCAGACCAACAGAAAGATTAAGCCGCTTTGAACGGTGAGAATGAAGCATGCCATTTTTATTCATGCTTGCTGTGCAGCAAGTGTGCACTGGCTGTGAGCTGCTTCCCTCCCCGGACCCACCACTCCTGAGTGCCGCAGACTCAAGCCAAGAAGGACTAACAAGACGGCCATCCTCCATCAACACTCCTGTATGCTCATGTGCCTTGGCACTCAGGTCCCAGGGCATGCACATCCCAAAGCCTGAAGAGAGCTACTGACTCAAGGTTCCAAACTCACAGCCACCAAAGGTCCCCATGGCCTTGGAGCCCTGCCCAGTGGCAATGCTGAGCCTTGATCCCAATCTGCCCAGAATGGCCCCCCTTGCTTCACCTGGGCCCCTGCCTGCTGCAGTAGCCTGACCCAGAGCCTCCTGCCTTCTCTGGGGAGCCAGGACCCTATCAAATTGGGGTATACAGATTAACAGCCCTGCCCCACAAAAGATATCTACTTCCTAGGCCCCAGAACCTGTGACTCTGCTACTTAAACATGACAAAAGGAACTTTGTAGATGTGATTAAGTTAATGGCTTGAGATGGGCAGATTATCCTGGGGTATCTTGGTGGATCCCATATAATCACAGGGTCCTAATACAAGGGAGGCAGGAGGGTCAGTGTCAGAGAGAAGTGAAGATGAAAGCAGAGTTTAGAGTGATTCTACTACATGAAGGAAGCTGTGAGCAAAGGACTGCAGGCAGCCCATTGTAGCTGGAAAAGGCAAGGACACAGATTCTCCCATAGGGCCCTCAAAGAGATGCAGCCCTGCCTGCATCCTGACTTTACCTCTTAAGTCCTATTCCAGACTTCAGACCTCCATTACTGGAAGGTAATAAATGTACATAGTCTTTAAGCCACTAAGTTCATGGAAATTTGTTTCAGCAGCAATAGGAAACCAGCAAATGATCCCTGGACATTCCCACCCACAACATCTGGGTCCAACCCTCCTCGACAATTCCCTGAGGCAGTTGTGACTTTCTAAGCCTGCTCCCACCCCACCCCCATAAACTACTTAATCCACAAATACCAGTGTCTCTTCATGCAGATTACATCTCCCAAATCACCTCCTGCACCTGGGAGGAACACCAAAGTCCTGGGACACGCCACAAGTCTGACTACTGGGCTGGGGGATATGGTCTTTGTACTCATTCCTCAGACCACACCAACTTCAGAAACTACCTTGAAACTATCATTCTTTGATTCCTGTGACAACTATTTACTGACCATCAACCAAAGACTAGGCACTGTCCTAGGTGCTGAAAGCACAGTTGGCAGCAAAGAAAGTTATCTACTGCAGACCTCGTAAGTGCCAGGCACCATGGATGCTGGGAAAAGTGAGCACAAACCCCTCGTCTTTGCTGAGTGCCAGGCACTAAGTACCTCATATTTATGAGCTTATCACTGAGTGCATCACCCTTAGGAAGACACGTATTATTACTCCTAATCTACATATAAGGAAAGATAAAGTGACTTGTACAATGTCACCTGGAGCTGGGACTCAAACCCAGGAAGTCTGGTTCCCAATACCATGCCTTTATTCAGCTCCTTGCATTGGCCAGAAGAAAAGGTCCTGAGCACGTTAACTTTTCATTCTAGTCTGTGTTGCATCCCAAGGAGCTGATGTGGAAGGTACATTAGAAACAAAAAATTTGACCTCAAACTGTGGAGATCAGTAACCCCACTGATGTAAGACTGCCATCCCCAATAGTGCAGAGTAATACACTGGAGCAAACTCGGTTGTTTAGTTGAGGAGGGAGGGAAAGAGTAGGTCTAAGTGGGAAACTGCTGGGTAAAAGCTTCCCCTGCTGTGAGCTATTCAATTCATTCATTAAGGATGAAAGAGACTCCAATCCACTCCATTCACAATGAGCCCAGGAGGCTGGTTTATTGCATCTGGAGCACCAGGCTCTGCAAGGGGTTCCCCAACAGACTGTCTCACAGGGCCCCTCCCTGACCTCTTACTGGACACAGGGACCACACAGAGACCATAAATGATCAGATGCAGCCATCACATTTGGCGTGCATATTAAACAGATAGGAATGATTTTCACTTTCACAAAAATGTTCTCTCCTTTTGTTCTTAAAATACACAGCCCTCTGGAAAGATCTGGCATTTTTTGACAGCTTCAGGGGAACAGAGAAATATTTGTCTGACATGAGAAAAACTGTAGCTCAAAAATGATTATAGATGGTTACTGATGGCCTCAGTGCAGGGCATACAAGAGGGGCTGGTGGGGACTGTGGCAAACTAGTGAGCCCATACCTTATTGAAAGAGTACAGGCACTACTCAGCTCCATTCCAGGAGTCCATTTCTATGTTACAATAGGCAGCCAGCATTTCCAGTGCTTCCTCTGTTTCAAAAGAAACCAAAACTCCAGATATTTATGAAAAATAGTCCTATTTTTTATGTTGGCCTCCATTTTTATCAGATATTTCATAAGTTAAACAAAGTACACCTGTTGGCCAGATTCAGCCCAACGGGCTTCATCCTGCAGCTTTTGCTTGGGGAAATAAGGGCCATAGGTGATAGAAGTAAATGCCAATGTCCAAAAGCCCATGCAGTCCCCCTTCCTGGAGCTTCCTCTGGCTTGAGAGACCCTCCATTCAGCCCCCATACAATCCAAGCATTCTAGAATTACTACTATTTCATGTGATGCTATTCTTTCAACAGAATTAGTTAGTAAACTGCATAGCTAATGATGACTCAATTTTCCTATATTCATGGGGCACTGCATATGAATAAGTTCATATAATACATACCTAAACCCTGACTGGGGTTCAGGAAATACAGTCATGGTATAGACAAGTCCAGAAACCATCACCAATGAGCTCCTTTCCCATTGGGCATTAAAATTCAGTCCACCAGATCGTTAAACAGACAACAGTTTTAAAGCACCTAAGACCACCTGGTATACAATCCTCTCCTCAGTACTTAGCTTGAAGCAGGAGGGATAAAACAGTGCATTTCAAGTCTATGAAAAGTGACCTGGCACTCTAGGCAGACTCATTTTGAATTTTCTAAGAGTCAGTGAGCAGTGAGCTGAGAAAGTCTTACCGGTACATGTCTGGATTCATCTCCCAGGGCTGTTGTAACAAAGGACCACAAACTAGGTGTCTTAAAACAACAGAAATTCATTCTCTCTCAGTTCTGGAGGCCAAAAGTACAAACGCAAGGTGTCAATAGGGCCATGTTCTCTCTGAAGATTCTAAGGAAGAATCCTTCTTTGCCTGTATTTACTTCTAGTGGTTGCTGACAGTCTGTGTTTCTTGTCTTGTAGTTACATCAGTCCAATCTCTGCCTCTGTCTTCACGTGCCCTTCTCCCTTCTTTGTATGTCCCTGTGTGTCCTCTCTTCTTAGGATACCAGTCATTGGACCTAGGGCCCACCCTAACCCAGAGTGACTTCATCTTAACCTGATGACATCTGCAAAGACCCAAGTTCCAAGGAAGGCCACATCCACCAGTACCCAGCTGTGGGATGGGACTTGAAGATTTGGCAGAGACACAGTCAAGTTGGTACATGGTCACAGATGGTTAGAAAATGTTAGCAGCTTGGCAAATCTTGAAACTAAGTCAAGAAATGATGTGCTCCAGAGAGCAAGATACACTTTGTCCAAACCACAAGAACCATCATAAGGTTTACATGTAGCAGGAACCTGATAAACATTGGCCAAACATGTAAATGCATGCAGCAAAATGACCAAATGAAAAAGTTGGAGGACCCCAATATTTACTTGGTTCTCTCTCATAGCTCCAGCACAATTTGCACAATTTCTTCAGCATGACCATCAGCAGCTTCTACCAAGTCTTGTGCCAAGTGAGACTGCATTCACAGGCTCATTCAAAAGCAAAATGTAATTTCTGCAATTACAAGAAGCCCTCCAGTAGGACAGTGGCTACCAGATCTACAACTGAGTGAAGAGACTCCTCTGGGTCAAGGGGACTCACCAGGAGCTGACCAGAAGACTCGGCAGCAAGTTTGGCTTGAAGCCACAAGGAAGGTCATGTGCAACCATCCTTGCTTTTAACCCACGGCTTCTAAATCTCAGCTCCTACCAGTTTGCCTGTTGTCATAAATCAAACAAAACCTTAACCTCAGAACCATGTCCTAGTGTGCTGCCTTTCCCCACAAACAAGCCAGATTTGTACCTTCCTGGGGCTATTATTTATCTTTATTTCTGTTTGTAAGTAATGGATGTGATGCAACTGCTGATGAGCCCCAGGATATTAATTACAGAAGCCATTTATGAGGGGTTCCACAGACTGGGGCTCCCTTCCTATGCTCAGAGCACTTTTCAAACAAGGGAAAAAGAATTTCACTTAAAAGACCAATGAGCAGCATAAGTAGCATCATTACTGGGTTCAAATTTGACCCAGTGGCAGATGTCAGGTGTCCAGATGACATCCTTGGGCTTTTCCCTAATTACTCAATCTTGTGACAATTACTGAGCTGCACACATCAAAATCAAGGGGGCATACTAATACCAAGCAGCCTCATAGGTGGAAGGTTGGCCTCCTCTGACATGTGTCATTCAACCAATTTTTACCAGATACCAATTGGGTGCCAAACACTCTGTTGCACACTGAGAATCCAGGTCTCCAGGACAGACAAGGTTTCTAGTTTCATAGCACTCACAAATGAATGGGAACAGAAACCATCAATACACAAATAAGATAACTTCATGAATTGGATAAATGTTAAGGAGATAATAATATAGGGTGAACTGGAGGGAAAGGAGTGATGGGTGGACCTAAACCCACTATCACCCCCAGGGACTTTGCCCCTTACATTCTCTGTTCCTGCAATTGCTTAGGCTGAGTTGCCCTCAGCCCTCATGGTCAGCATTCATTCTTATTGTTGAGGTTTTATCCTGACCAGTCCTGCCTGTGTTTGTTCTGCAAATATCTCCCCTGGCCTAAACAGCCCCTCTGCCAGTTCTTCCCAAGGAGGACTCCTTCCCCCATCCAGAATTCAAATTAAATATCCCCTTACAGAGTGGCCTCACCAACTATTGATCTAAACTAGCACCCACGGTCCAGCCACCATCCATCCTGCTATCCTGTTGTATCATCTTCACTGCACTGGCAAGTTGAATCTTTCAAATACAACATCTCCCATCCCACCTGCTCTTATACAAGGTAATCTTATCCTTTCTCAGCCAGAGAGTTGGGTCTGTGTTCCTTACCCTTCATGTGGGCAGGCTTGTGGCTGCTTCAACTCACAGAATATAGCCCAGGCTGGAGGTTTGGTTGTCAAAGGCCATGTGGCTCCTCGTATTTGCCACCCCCAGGCCGCCGTATTGTGAGGAAGCCCAACCACACCAGAGCCCACGGAAAGGGCTCAGCCAACACTCCCAATCTCTGAGTCATTCCACCCCAGAGATTAGACACATAAGCGAGTGGGCCTTCAGTGATCCTGACCTTCCCCAATCTCCAAGTCTTCCTAGATGAGGTCACAGACATATGGAGCAGAAATAAGTCAACCCCACAATGCTCTGTCTGAATTTCCAGCCCACAGACTCCAGGAATATAATAAAAGCATAAGAAAGTTGTAAGGTGTGAAGTTTTGGGGTAATTTGTTATGCAGCAACAATACCTGAGTCCCAGCACTTGTCACTATGAGAAATCACCTCATTTATGTGTTGATTGTCTCCCTTGCACACTGCCTGTCACACTCCATGAAGCAGGAACTGTGCCATTTAAACACAGCCACCTGACAGCAGGTTCAGAATAAATTTTTTTAATGAAAAAGAGGGAAATCGTAGCAAAAATTTGCAGTTTGAAAATCATCTCTATCAGTTTCACACAGCTTCTAAAACAAACCACCACAAACTTAGTGGCTTATGACAACATATTGGTTTTCTTAATGGTTCTAATATCCAGAAACCCAAAACCAGTGTCACAGGGCCGAAATAAAAGTGTCAGAGGCTCAAGGGAGGAAGCCATCCCTTGCCTCTGCCAATTTCAGGTGGCTGCCAGTATTGCTTGGCTTGTCGCCACATAACTTCAATCTCTTCCTCCATGGCCTCACAGTCTTCTCCTCCCCTGTGCCAAATCACCCTCTGCCTCGCTCTTAGAAGGACTCTTGTGACACAATTGTCCACCCACAGAGTTCAGCTAGTATCATCCCTAGAGGTAAATGTTGGACCCAGAAGAACAGAAACGCTTTGTGCTTAGAGAAGCAAAAGCAGAGCTTAAACAGCAAAAGAAAAGCCCGTAGTGCTGTTTATTTTCACTCTACTGGCCTTTGGCAAAACCTGGAAACCTCTAGATAGAAAATTACAAAGCATAAGGTTGAACCATGTGAAGTGCCTGTTCTTTGACTGCTTTCTGCTACATGCAATTTTTGTGATTGAGATCATGGACCCAAGGACCACAAGGATCTCCAACTCTTGCCTCAAAGGCCTTCTTGTTGAACTTCTGCCAGGAAGCTATAGTCCTTGTATGAAGAGTCCTATCTTCCCACTTGCTCACCCTAGGTGAGCAAAATGTTGCTCAGAAGATGTAAAACAAAGGGCTTGGCAAATGAACCATCCTCGATAACTATGAACCAAATGAACACTCTCGTGGTCCTGATATTCATTTTCAGTTTTGGAAAGGGGAAAGGGTGGGCATGAACATCTAATACGGGGGTGGACAAAATTTTCTATCTAGTTAGAAAATATTTTGTACTTTGCATGTTACATTTACTGTACTGTCTTTGTAGCACAAAAGCAGTGCAGATAATATATAAATGACTGGGTGTGTCTGTATTCTAATAAAACTTTATTTACAAAACTAGGCTGGGGGCCAGAGTTATAGTATGCCAATCCCTGCTTTAAGTTAGAGTTTTTACCTTCTGAACAAACTGCTAAATAACCCTGAAAGCAGCACCTCTGAATGCCTGTCCTTTCTTAGAGCACAGCCAATGCTTTTAAGTTTCCTTTGGTGGCACTGTATTAAAAATACATTAATCTTGTGAATTCACAAGGTTTCTTCTTTTAGAGATACCATGGTGATTTCCAAACTACTACCTCCCTGTTTTCTGTCGTGGCTGTCAAAGAATGAGTAGACAATTCCTCAGGCTGGCCTCTGTCTACAACCAATGGAAGCTAGTCTTCAGTGTCTGATGACAGTTGCTAGAACATGAGTACACAGACAGACCCAGAATCAGTTCTGTGAGATCTGAGAGACAGAAAATTCAAACACAGCTTTAAAAAAAATAAATCAGATGACTTTAAACTCAGAGATCAGGGTTGACAACAGAAGCATAAGACAGGCCCCAGGTGAGTTTGCAAATTGTTCCCCAGCACTGAGTACTAGTCCCATCAAACCCACAATCAGTTGCAGTGACAACTTCAGCCAGAACATGTCCTTCAAGAACCCTCTTTTCATCTTCACTTGTCTAAAGTTGGTTTTATTTATTTCCCTCAGACACGACCACTCACAAGAACATTTAATTCCATCTGCCTTCAAACCACCCCTATAAGTTACAAAATAAATAAACTAAGATAAAAGGGAAAAGAAAAAAAAGAGCAGAGACCTCATGCCAGTTTCCAGTCCCTTCCTGCCAACCTCCAAGGACCAGGGTGGAGGAGGCCCACCAGGTGGACTGTTTTGACTAATTGCAGAACAAGAAAAATCTTTTAATATCATGAAGCTGAACCTAAGGAGTAATTATTGGGAGATAAAAATAAAAGGCATCTGTATGCAGGAGGATAAATTTGCACAGTTTTCCATTTCATTAGAAGAGTCTTCTGTGGATTTTTGACAGTCACCTTGAACAGAATTAGAGAAAAAACTGATAACTGCATAAAGCTTATAGCACAGCCATGCTGCCCCCGTGGGCAACTGTGGCTTAGCAGTTCCTCCACCTTGCCTCCCCACCCCAAGTTCACTCTGCAAGCTGGTACCCCCTCCCCCAGCCTGAACCTCGGTTCTGAGCTAGGAAGGGGGGTGGCAAAAGTGAGGATGCATAGAATTCTGCAACACCCACAAGAACACAAAGCAATGCATCTACTTGCTCCCACCACTTGCTTGATTTGCTCATTCTATCAAATCAAAGTGAATGGGGGGTCCCTATCATCCTCCTTGGCACAGGCCCCATCCTTTCAAAGTGGGGAGAGTCTCTTGGGCATATTCATAAATCCCAGGAGAGGTGAACTGCGCTTGAAGAAGAACTCAATTCCAGCTCTGATCTGAGGGTCTGGGAAGGAGATAGAGGTACAGTCACCCCCAGGTCCTCTAAAAGGTCCTACTGGGTGGAGACAGGGCCTTGTGCCAGGAGGGATCAGGTGGTGCCCCCTGGCGAGCTGTCAGCTTGCTTGACTGCCAAGCAAAAACTAACAGACTTAAGCAAAAACCTCAAGGAAACATGTCTTCTGCTGCTTTTTTGGAACCTTAGTTTTAACCCAGCTGCTCAGCCTGAACACAGCCTTATTCCAGCTCGTCAAGGGAGCTCTCCCAACCCAAATCCCCCAGGTCTCCTGTGCAGTGTTCTGGTTTTGTCTCTCTTCACAAAATTACTTTTGCTTTCTTGCTTCTTTTAGTCCACTCATTTATTTCAATCTCCTCTATGGGCTAAGCCCTGCAGACACAAAGAGAAAGCCAAGTTGTCTGCTGTACAAGTAAAAGCTGGGTTCAAATCCCAAGCCCACCACCTTAGCTGGGGGGCCGTGGGCATATTACATTATCTCTCTGAAACTTCCTAAGGTTATTATGCAGATAGAAAATGAAGTGACATGTGAACTGTGCTGTGCCTACTACATTGTAAATGCTCCAGAGACAGTAATTATAGCCATTAATATTTGATTAGCACACTTGATAAGGACTCCACAAAGTGCTGGGCACACACTGAATGCTCCATAAGCAGGAGCCATTGTTATCTTCCTGATTAATGGCGATGCTACACCAGGCACACAGCAATCTTCATGAGATGTATCAGGGGCCAGGGAAACACGGAGATGGGGACACCTAATTCTGCCTGGAGAGAAGAGCATCAGAGGCGGCTTCATGAGGGGGTCATTTCCTCTGCCAAGCTCTTTCGCAGTGACAGATGGATTCTTCGAAATCTGACAGCTCACTTTTCCATCTCAGTATCTTACAGGGGAGGTGGGCTGAGCCCTCCCAGCTCCACAGGGCTCCAGCACAGAGCAGGCCGATTTTTTTACAGCCACGTTTTTCTCTTTATGGTTAACCCTTATGAGTTCTTAGGACGTCACTATTTTTTCAAGTATTCCCAAAGGATGGCATGGGACTAGATGGCACATTTCCCAAAAATGCTGGCCAACTAAAGCTTTTCCTGAGCAAGTGCCCAGGGCAGAGAGGCCTTCGGATCCTCATGGTTTGTGGACCTGGAGCCAGGGTTTGTCTGGCTCATCGTGGGGACAAGATATCGAGCTCATCGGTGGATTCTGTGGGAGGCAGGATTAGGATCCATGGGTAGTCCACCCTGAAACAAAGTTTTCTGTAGAATCTTAGACGCTTTATGAGGAGCCTGGATGTTCTGGAAGTCAATGCTTCCTGATTTCTCAGAGAACAATCCCCTCCACCCGCATTGTTGGCAGGGAAGCCATTTTGCTCCTGTGACCACGCCGCTTCCCACCCAGCTGTAGCTGATTGGACCAGGGGTGGATACCTGTCTCAAGGTGAGCCAATCAGTCTCTCTCCTGACCTTGGGGCCTGAGAAACAGAGACAGTGAGTGCAGGTAGGTATGAGAAGCTGAAACAGAAGCAGCTAAAGCATGAGGCAATGAGGCACCCATGTTCTATCATGGGGGCTGGAGAACTGGAGAAAGTCAGTCACTAGAGAGAAAAAGTGAGAGAGAGAGAGAGAGAGAGGAGAAAAGCAAGTGTGCACAGAGAAGAGGTGAGAGACAGGGAATTCTGGCAGCTTCCCATTTCCTGCCTCCAGTCCCTTCCTGAGGCCCAGCTGGCTGTATTCTTTCTGGAGTTTTTATAAGACACTTCATAAGTTTTGCCTTGGTTTCAGTTATTTGGCACCCAGGAGAATTCTTTACAACTCAGGGGCTGGCCTGTAGTGGGAATTCCATCTGGTTAGGGAGTGAGCATGTCAGCCCCTCCGAGTGTATTAGCAGAGGCAGGAAGGCCAACTGTGAGAGTGTTGAGCATATGGTGCTCCTAAATTAGGTGGGAGGCTGCATTCCATGTGTCCTAGAATTCCTTCCAGCTCCACACTCTAGAAAAGTTATAGTCTCATGGAAAGGTCTTTAGGCCAGATGTGGCTCAATGAGGTGTTCTAATTTGCTGTTTGTTTTGCTTCAGTCCACCCACTTTTTACCAAATTTTTAATTAACTGTTACACTATGAAATCAGATTTCATGCAAAAATCCGAATGTATGGCCCACATCCCCACTGGAACCCATCAATCAGCTAGAGCCAAGGGACAACTGTATGTCCTCAGTTTGCCACAACCCCTACACTCCCTATCGTGCCATCCAGCCCAAGGTCATGGGCCAACTGTTTCACGGAGCTTGCAATGTTGCTTTTCCTACAGTACAGAAATATTTCTCTGTACCTAAGACTCTATCAAAAGAAGAATAAAAAGATGGACTGAGTGTGGTAAATTTCTTACACCTAGCTCACCTCCCTCCCTTCCAGTACCTGAACTCTGAGTTTGCAATCCTTGGCTCATGTAACTACTTTCCATCAGGGGACTGAGGTATGATTGTATCTTACAGTCCACCCTTGATTAAAAATCTCAAGTCACAAAATATATTTCCATCCAGCTATTTTTCTAAGAAGCTATTTCACAATATTTAATATTGAATGATACAACCAAACCGATTCCATCCAAGTTAATGATACATTTTTATATTTTCAAACTTAATCTCAATTTTTGAGCTGAACACAATGTCTTTGTTTCATTTTTCCAAAAGCACCAAGTATTAAGAAACAAGTTTCTCATCATTGTCATTCAATTTTCAAATTCTCAGGCCAGTCCAGGGAAATATCCATGCCCTACTGGAATCTGTTGAAACTGGCAGTTTGTAAATAAAGAAGTCAAATGGGTACTCCCAGGCACTGCCACTGCACTTACTGCTAAATTAGCTGTAGTTGGAAGTAGTCTTTACTTCCACCAGAGAAACCTCATTAAATATTACCACAAAATCAAATGAACAGATTGAGACATGATAGCAGTGGAAATGCTAAAAGGTCACCTTGGGAGTTGTTGGCATGTTGTACTGGGTTTTTTTGTTGTTTGTTTGTTTTTAAGGGAGCAGACAGGGATCCAGACTTCAAGAAGGTAAAGGGTGAAGACACCTATCACTGCTTCCCCCATATCCTGGGCAGGGCCCTGCAGGATAATGTGTAGAGGGATAATATTTTTAAAAAATAAATCACTGCTTCTTGGGCCCAGTGATTCCTTCTCCCTCTCAGCCCTTTCCCTGCCAGTAGATGGGACCTTCTGCATTTACTGCCTCAGGGAAGGGGTTTTCTCAGAGCTAAGAAAACAAGAGTGGAAGAGTAGATGCTTGGCTTTTGAGTTTCAGAAGCCTGTACCCCTTGGGGCACAGTAAGTACTCCTCTGTTTAGACAAAAGATCTGACAGAATAAGGAGGGAGCAAGAGCCAAGCTTTCATCCTTGAGATTGCACCAGCTCTGCACTCTGGCAAGAAGGGAACAAGGAAAGGGGGAGGGTGAAAGCAGGAGGTCAGCAGCACCCAGGACAAGGGCACCAGTGACATAAGAACCACAGGGAAAAGGGCATCAAAAGATCCAGAGAAGGTCTGATAAGCACATGATAGTACACAGATATAACTAGTTCTGCCAAAAGCAAAGTGACTTGACATTTTCTTGATGCTGTGGGGACTTATTGCAGGTAAATGAGCCAGTGTTCTTCTGGCTTCTGAAATATCAGAACTAGCTAACTCATCAGGGACCACGTCTACAGCACCCCTGCTCCCCTCCCTCCTGCAGCAGGCATGGGGGATGTGCCACATAGATGGCCCCACAATGAGAGCCTTGTTGCCTCAGTTGCCAGGAGCACCTGCTGCACACAGCCCTGGGCTGTCAGCCCCTTTGAGGACTGCCTGGCTGTCCAAGGCAGCTGCTGTGCAAGGTCATGCCCATTCTCAGGGCTACCCAGAGCCCATGAGGGCTGGGGGGGAAGGGTGTACAAAGGCCCCAGCCATCTCGGCCCAGTGGAGACAACTGCAAAGGGCTGATCCAACTCCAGAGCTTCCCAAGGTCAGCCGAGGCTGTCCTGGAGCTGTATCAGGACTCCATCCCCCACCAGCCTCCCTCCTGCTTCCCTTTCTTCCCTCCCTCAGGCATTGCCTAAGGGCACTCCCAATTAAATGTCCTGCACCCTTACCCAGGTCTCAAGGCCTTCTTCTCAGGGAACCCAACCTGCGACTCCTCCCTCTTACTAACCACCTGTCTGGCTCCCAGACTAGTAAGAATTGGTTTAGGGCAAAGGCAAAGCCGAATTGCCTCTGATCCCCTTACTAGTTGTGTGGGTTGGGAAGGGGGTTCGCAGAGACACACAGTCACTCTGGGAAACGCCTGGGAAAAGGGACAGAGGGAAGCAAGAGGGGGCAAAGGAATAGGTCCAGCTTCCCCACAAGTCTAATGCTAACTGCAATTTCTGGGCAGGCTTTCCCCCATCCACAGGAGGTTCTTTCCCCCAAGAAATAAGCATAAGCTAACAGAAACAAGCAGCCTGAATCAACTTGGTTGATACATTTTCGTGGAATAGACAGATCACCTTATAATTTACTAGTCCCTCCATGGGCCCCACTCAGAGACAAAGCACATTCAGATTTTTTTTTATGAATCTAGTGATCTAAACTCTATGAAATGCTATATAAATTCAGATAAAGGTAATACATTTAGTATAATGAAAGGCTGGTGGCAATATATTAATTGATGCCCCCTAGTAACCTACTAAAAATATTACAGTAATTCAAGTATTCACATGGAGATTTCATTCTCTTTTTCTCCTCTGTGATAAACCTGTTTGGGGTTTTAAAATATTTAAATGAGGCTAGACTGAATTAATCTGGTTTACACAAATAAAGCTGCTTCTTCAGGTGTTTCTGAGGTTTTGATTTCTTGAGTTTCTCTCCCACCACCTCCTAATTTCCCTTTGACCAAAGCCAAGACCTCAGAACTGCAAAAAGATTGCTAAAGCAGCCCCAGGTACTAACACTAACTGCCCGAGGGTGATAGTTAAACTCTCTCTCTCTCTTCAGACATTCCTCCCGATCATTTGCTTTCAAAATTTGCTTCCGGGAATAAAAATCATCCTGATTGGGATTTTACTTAAAGTCTTCTGCTGTGCGTCCTGACAGCCCAGAATCTAGCATAAATCCAAAGTATGCTGAAGGATGTGCCCTGAAGCATTAAAGCTCTAGGTCAGGATATCTTTAGGGCAAACCACAGAAACCTAACTCAAACTGGATTAAGTGGAAAAGGGAGCTAACTGGAAGTAAGGCTGGATGGGGCAACCCATACACCTTCTCTGGGTTGGGGAAGGGCCTTCCCAACTGTCACAGAAAAAGCTGACATCAGCTCAGACAGGCTGGGCCACCTGAGACCTGAGCGTAAAGGCCAGGGGGTATACTCTGCTGATTGGCTGGGAAAGTGGATACATTCTCATTAACCAGGGGAAATGCTACATTCTAATTGGCCAGAGAAGATGCTACATTCTTACTGGCCAGAAGAGATACTATACTATGATAGGTCCCAAGCCTTCCTGATGCTGAGGATGTTAGCTACTCCAGGGCCAAATGTGCTAACAGGGAAAGGGGTGCAAACATCAGTGCTGGGACAAGTTACGTGGCAAATTCTTCAAGGACTAACTTTCAACATGGAAAATGAGTTCACAATCCCATCGCCTGTGAACAGGCAGAATCATGGAGGACCCCTGAAGAGCCTCCAGTACCTATTTCCTATGAGGCCCTGGACTAGATGAAACTTTATATGAAACCATCCCGGATAGAAGGAACAGAGATGTTTTAGCCTGAAGATAAGCTATGATACTTGTTTTCAAATAGGCAAGAAAGGTTAGAGTCTATATTGAAAAATTCCAGAAGCTCAACAGGGGGGATGTCTGTGGACAGAAAGTAAGAAGAAAAAACTTTGTAGACTAAGATTCAAATTTTGATAGGAAGGTTTACCTCTTAGGTAGTAAGTGCCTTTTCCTTAGAGGCAACCAAGCAACACACAGAAGGAATATCCCTGCATTGGGGGAGGATGTCCTTTGAATTCCTGTCTCTGGACTTAATATCTCCACCCCAAGCCCTAGATGGTAACAGTTTAAAACAAGTAGAAAATGCTGTCCCCTTCCCCCACCACAATCCTACGCTCTCCCAGAAAGACATGTGATGAAATGATGAAACTTCAAAGACTGTCACATCAGAGACACTGGAGACACCTAACAACAGATGAAGCCAAAATGAGAGATTCTTCCAGACTGCAAAATCCATCATTTCTGTCCCCAGGAACAAAGGGCAAGATGAAACACGCCTGAAAGCTGGGTCCGATTTAAGAATCAAAGCACTTCAACGTTTCACAAAAGAGGCTGAAATGGAAAAATTGGTATTTGTTTGTACACTGAAGTCAATACCAGGATCTGGGGCTAACGCTTGAAATTCCAGTGTGTGCTGGAGATGCTGAACTTGTCCCGAAGCCTCAATATTGTGCATTCATGCTGAAGCAAATGAGAATCACTTAATAAGGACTTCTAAATGCCCCTGCAAAAATAATAATAGTAATCACAATCATAACACTGGCACGCTGTTTCAAAACATGGCCTCCAAGTTGGGATGGCATGTTAATAAACAGGGCACAAGAGAGCCCAGGAAGCTGCCTTCCTTGTGGATCTAATGAGCACTCTATCTATGTTCGTAATCCTCTGCGTTATTTACACAGATCAACTTGCTCCCTGACCCCACACTGGCTCTCATCTTACTGAGACCTCACCGCGGTGGGGGGAGGTGGGAGTGAGGCAGGGGACGCTGGTCAAGCTCACGCTGACAGCAAGGCAGTTTATGATCTAACAGGACTGACATTCCATTTGGCACAGAGCGATTGCCAGTCGAGGCCCAGAGCTATCACTTGTCACAAAGCAGAAAGCAGACAGGATCACAGGAGAGGCACTGCTGGTCAATGTCAGGGCCGGGGCCATGCCTGCCTTTCTGCTGTGGGAGCTGGACACAGCATTATATTTCACATTACTCTGGTCATCATCGTTACCACTACCCCATCCACATCCGGCAGCAGAAATGTCTAGGTGAGTTGATAGGGGCACCCCAAATCAGACCTTGTCTGGTAGCTTGAGGTCCCATTTCAGTGCCTAGAATCTGAGATGCAGCAGGAGGGGCAGGGCAGTGAGACATGGTGGGAAGTACCTGCAGGGACAAGGTGTGCTACAGCCAGAGCCCATCATGATCCTGCCCATCTGAGCGTGTGCAGCTGGTCTCTGGGAAGGACGTGCTAGCAGCATTCCTGCGGCTTCAAGCTGGAGGGGCCAGAGGAGGTCTTCATAGCCTGGGCCCTGGCCATGGCTTTCTGGGATCAGCACTCCTCCTGGGTCTCAACAGCTCTTATCTCAACCTCGCATGACCAGGCTCATGCGGGCGGGGGGTGCAGGGAATGAAGTGGGGGGCAGGCATGCTCAGAGGTGGCCCTTTGCCTTTGTGGGTGTGGGGCATGTGGTGGGATTGAGAGCAGCAATTCCTGTCCCCCTGGCCTGCAGCAAGAGATGCCATAGCTGGGAATGTGGGGGGGAGGGGGGCTTCTGGGAACAAGGATGGATCTCACTCTCTTGCCAGGGCCTTGGTTTGTAACTTTGCTCTTCTGTACAAAGATTCTTGAACGAGACCAATAAACATACTTTTACTGTTGCTTCTAATTATTTCAAATGATGTCGGCTTTTCATTTATGCTAGTGGTATAAAGGTTTGGGAGGAGAGTTATAGGTAAATATATTTAGGTGAAAAAATAGATATGGCTGTGGTCAACTGCTGTTCGGGAAGCATTAAAGTAGTTCAATCCCCTCACTGCACAATTGGGGAAACTGAGAGAAGAGCTGAAAGAGGGGAATGACTTCATTCAGAGTGAAGAACGGTGTTTTCTAGTACCCTTGCCAGGTATTGTCTGGCTTCCCTGTGACTCCTTAAGGGCTTAATGATCTGCAACCAGCACTCATATCTATGGAGGGAATTTTCATTTTAAGATTTTAAAGCTATCACTTCTTCATGTGGCCTGGAAGGTTTTCTTTGAGGTGGACTTGTTATAACATGAGGGGTTCTAGAACTGGCCCTTTAATGAGGTAGGAAGTTCTCTTGGCCACAGGTCAGGTCAATTGCAGCTGCATCATTGGCTCTTGGCTGATGAGGACAAAGGTGCTTCAGGAAGGTGCAGCCTGGGGATTTGAGTCTCCCAGGTCAACGGGGGCCAGGCTGGTGACCCCATGTGGGGTGTTCCTGGCAAGATACCTCATCAACTGCCCTTGGCTATCATTTTGTTCCTGGACATGCTTATACCTCCCATGGCCTCATGTACTCTCACCTCCAAGGCAGATTGAGATTCCTTGATAAGTGGGACACAGAGTTACCATATGACACAGCAATTAAAGCAGGTGTTCAAACAAAAACGTGGACCAAAATGTTCATAGCAGCATGATTCACGATGGCCAAAAGGGTAAAGCAACCCAAATGTCCATTGGCAGATCAACAGAGAAACAGAACATGGTCTATCCAGACAGGATATTATTCAGCCATGAAAAAGGAATGAAGTTCTGATACCTGCTATTATGTGAATGAACCTTGAAAACATGATGCGAAGTCAAAGAGTGAAGTAAAAAAAGCTACTACTGTGTGATTCCATTTATGTAAAATTCCAGAGTTGGCAAATCCATAGAGACAGAGTAAAGGCTGGTGGTTGCCAGGGGCTGGGGGGTCAGGGGACTGAGAAGTGACTACTTAACGGGCACAAGGTTTTCTTGTAAGGGATGAAAATTTTCTGGAATTAGATAGCAGTGGCGGTTGTAAAATATAGTGAATGAACAAAATGTCACTGATGGTAAATTTTTATTTTGTGCATATTTTACCATAAAAAGAAATTTCTGGAAAAAGCAAAACATCCTATCATCCTAGGTTGATAGGATGAAGCAAAAGGTGACAGAAAGGCCTCTTGGGCCGGGAGTGAGGACAGCTGCAGTTTGGGCAGCACCTATGGGCCAGCTTACAGGAAATCCTATAAGATACCTGATAGAAACCTCTGTGATTTCCCCACTGTGCTCCTCAGATGCTCTCAAGTGATGAATACCCGCAAATGCACAAGGTGGGGAGGGAAGAGGGAACTGGGAGACTCTGGAGCTGACAGAGCCTTAGATTTTACACCTCCACCTCACCAAGCATGGTTGTGCAGGGTGCAGGTCCATCTGGCTGTTTATTGGCTATGTGATTTGGGACAAATTATTCAACCTCTCTGGGCCTCTATTTGCTCAAAGGAAAATGGAGTTGATAACAGGACCTATTTCATGGGGCTAATGTGAGGATAAAAGGAGGTGATTTTTATGAAGTGTTTCAGCCCAGGAGCTGGAACATAGTAAGCATTTCATTAAATGTTTGCCATAATTGCTGTTATATTCGCCCAGCCCCAGATGTCTTGAGTAACTGCTATCTGCTAGCACAGCTGCAAACAGAGCTTCATAGAGTTCTCCTACTACTCACAAATTCTGCTTCTGGTTCAAGGTCACTTGCAAGAAGGACCCTCTGAAGGTGGACCAACCTGAAGAAAACTCATCACACCCCCATCACCAGGCCTGAGAGTGGGAGGGCTGCAGAGGTCATCAGGGTCCTGAGGCTGACAGGTGGGGTACAGGGACCCGAAGGGGCCAGCTCACTTGGGAACTGGAGCAGGGCCAGGCAGGGTTGCCTGCTGGTCCTGGTGCAGCCAGATTAGTGGTTTTTAAAGATTTTTCAGCAGCAGAACCCTTTCATCAGATTATACCTAAGGAACCCCCTAACCCAAAAAAGATCAAGGTGAAACTGTTCTGGTTGAGAGAGGGGCTCTAAACATACACACAAACACATACAACACACTGAGTGCATAAAACATATAACACACAACAAATGCAACACACCACCCACACACAATACACAATGTAAACACACAACACATGCACACAACATACACACACAAAACACCACCTGCACACAACATACACACATACACCATATGCACACAACATATAATACACAACATTTGCTTACAACTCATGCATAACACAAAACACAACATTTACAAATACAGAACATACACACAATACACAGAGTATAACACATGCATATAACATATACATGATACACATCCAAAGGCACACAACATACATAGAGAACACACACACAAGCATATACAACATACACACACACCAAACACAAACACACACACACACACCTGTGGTTGCAGCCAGCCCCTAGAACAACCCTTTAGGAAACACCAGGAAGCATCATTTAAACTCATTATTCTGTAGAGAGGGAAGTATGAATTCACAAGCCACTGGCCACATGCTGATGAATCCAGAAAATATTGCTTTAAACATGGACTCCAAGGAGTAAGGTCAGTGGTCAGAACACAGAGGGTTTATTAACACGGATGAGAAAAAAAAAACACTTGAAAACTCCCACTGGAACACAGCCTTTCCTTCCATAACAAGCCCAGCTGTATTAGCAGCAACTGGGATCTCGCCAAGAGAACTGGAGATATTTTCATATCATGTTATAGTTATAGGAGATCCCAAAATATCATTCATGCTCATAATGACTTTAAAATTATGGTCATTGTAGTGGGTTAAACAGAAGATATACCCAAATCCTAACCCCAGGGCCTCTGCCTGGGGCTTCATTTGCAAAGAGGGCCTTGGCAGATGGTGTGAAATTAAGGATTCAAGATGAGGCCATCCTGGGTTAGGGTGGGCCGGAAATCCAATGATGGGTCCGTACAAGAGAAAGGACAGGAGATATGAGACACACGGGCCCAGAGAAGAGAAGCTGGGGGTCCAGGTGAAGACAAAGACAGAAGGGGACTGCCTCCAGCCAACGCACACCTGGAGCCCCAGACACTAGGAAAGGCCAGCAAGGACCCTCTCCTTGAGGCCCGGAGGGAGCGTGGCCCTGGCCACACTCTGACTCAGACTTCTGACCTCCAGAACTGAAAGTGAGCAAATGTGTGCTGTTTTAAGGCACCTGATATGGGGTCCCCTGCTCTGGGGGCAGACGGAAGTTACCTGTGCTACATGTCTGCTATATTAAGGAAGCCTGCCGCCATATCATAGATTGCTTTTTCTTAGTATGTTCACATCTGGGTACCAATAGAGTTGGTTGCCTTTGTAATCGTATGCATTTCATTTTATGCATTTAAAGACATCACAAGACTTGCTGAGAAATCCTGTTTCAAAGGCGGTGCTCACCAGGCCCCAGCCCACCACCACACACTCACCTACATGCCCTGAAGACGTTCCTACCCACCCACTCGATGCCCAGCTCACCCTTCAGCAAACACGCATTGAGTGCTCACTCTGCTCTGGGCACAGGTCAGGCCCTGGGAAGTCAGAGCACCTGGCCTGGTGGGGGCGGCAGAATACATCCTGCAAGGACACCATCAGTTCCCCACTTACCAGCTGCCCTGAAAGCAGGAGTAGGAAGATCAGGAAGACAGAAAGGACAGCATTGACATCGGGCCGGGCAGGAGGGTATGGAGGCTCCGCTAGCGACAGATAAGCTGAGGAGACCCAAGTTCGATTTCACAAGAACATGCCCTGATGCAAAGTAAGGTGCACGGCTTTTGTAAAAAGCTACTTGGACCCAAGAGGTCAGTCCTCGCATTTCCAGGACCTGGATCCACTATGCTGGTTTGAAAGGATTTATGTACTTTTAAAAAGCAACGTTTTAATCACGATCAACCTTGTGGGAGCAATGGTTTCTTTTAATCCCTATTCAGTAGTGTATGTTGGAAACTTTAATTGATTATCTCCAAGGAGATATGACTCAATTAAGTGGAGGTATTAAACTTGATTAGGTGGAGATGTGCCTCCACCCAATCCAGGTGGGTCTTGATCGGTTTACTGGAATTCTAGACAAGAAGTATTTGGAGAAAGCTTCAGAACACTGCAGAACCGTGAAGCAGAGAGTCCACCAGCCATCGACCTTTGGAGATCCTGAGAGAGCAGAGAAGGACAACAGAATGCCGCAGAACCATGAAGCAGAGAGTCCACCAGCCAGGAACTTTCAAAGATCAAGAAGGAAAACACCTCCCAGGGAGCTGGAGAGGAAGCTAGCAGATGATACCATGTTTGCCATGTGCCTTTCCAGATGAGAAAGAAACCCTGAACTTCATCGGCATTCTTGAATCAAGGTATCTTGCCCTGGATGCCTTAGATTGGATGTTTCTATAAACTTACTTTAATTGGGACATCTCCATGGCCTAATAAAAACTGTTAACATGCCACTTATTAAATTCTCATTTTTAAAAAGCCATTCCATTTCTGGTATATTGCATTCTGGCAGGTAGCAAACTAGAACACCTATCCTTTAGCTCCAAGCCTTCTAAGACCCCTTAGCCCAGGTGGGGTTTTTTCAGCTGTCAACAGACATGGACTTATTGCACAGCAGTTGAGCAGAGCAGTGAAATGTGCCGTGAGCCTGGGGAGACCCCAGTTCTGACAGCAGGTACTGCAGAGAGAAAGCACGCAGAGGGGACACCTGCCATTCCCCAGCACTGCACTTCTGAATGCTTCTTCTATCAGCAACACTGGAAATGAGGGGGCCTCATTCCCTCACCCCTGAGTTCACTCCCCCCACCCCAGGGATGGCCCAGATCCTGCACGTGTGGCCCGGGGTTTTCGTGCAGAGAACAATCCCACCCCCAGCTCGCTGAAGCAGAGGAGCTTCTTTGGGAGAGGCAAAAAGTGTTGACAGGTCTACTATAAACAGGGTTTATCGGGAAGACCAAGGAAAGCAGGATCTGTTTGTCCTCCACAAAGACACATCCCATGTGTGGGATGAATCCATCTGTCAACAGAACTTTCAAAGATGTTACTATTAAAGGCCTGGACTCATCTGTGAGTTGGACCTTCAAGGCTCCTATTTAAATGAAGCTAAAATGAATCAGGGTGGGCTTTAACTCCTAGGGCTGAAGTCCTTGCACATCTCGTCAGCGATGTGGTGACTGAGCAGGAGCAGGAGAAGCCACACAACAGAGGCAGGGGGCCAGCCAAGGGTCCCCAAGGCATGGGGCAGGGCCGCAGGAGACCTCCAAACCCCTGAGACAATAAATCCCTGCTGTTCATGTCAACTGGCAAGTGGCATCTGTCACAGCAGTCCTGGACAACTGAGACAAGGTCACTGTCACAAATGCCCCCCACACCACCCAGCAAGACCAGAATTCCCAGGAGCTCCTGCCCCCACATGGCCAGGAAGCTGCTGGCTGAACTGGGTGGTCAGCACTGCTGCCGCAGGGTCCAGGGTGAGGTCACCACTGCCACTGCCTGCCACCACACTTAGGAAGCCACACGTGCAGGGGCCACTGTGGTCAATAAAAAGACAGCACCTCACAACAGCCAAAAGAATGAACAACCAAGAGTCCATCAACAGGTGAACGGGCAAACAAAATGCAGTCTGTCTGTCCAAGGGGGTATTATTCACCCATTGGAAGGCAAGAAGTTCTGACATTTGAACCTTAAAAACACTAAAGGGCAACTATCATATGATTCCACTTATATGAAATACCTAGAATAACCAAATTTGTAGAGGCAGAAAGTAGATTAGAGGGGGCTGGGGAAGAAAGGAGAGTGGAGAGTTACAGCCTAATGGGTACAGGGGTCCCTGTTTGGGGAGATGAAATAATTTTTGGGACTCAACAGTGGCAATCATAGCACAACATCATAAATGAATTTATTGCCACCAAATGGTTTAAAAACTGGTTAAAATGGAAAAATTTTATATGTATTTATTTTACTATTCTAGTTTACAAGCTTCTGGAATGCAATATACCAGAAACAGAGTAGGTTTTAAAAAAGGGGAATTTATAAAGTTGTTCATTTACATTTTCTAAGGCTGCGAAAATGTCCAAATTAAGACATCCAGGGAAAGGCACCTGGTTCAAGAAGGCCAATGACACTCAAAGTTTCTCTCTCAACTGGAAAGGCACATGGTGAACATGATGACATCTGCTGGCTTTCTCTCCATATTTCTTGTTTCATGAAACTCCCCCAGGGGTGTTTTCCTTCTTCATCTCCAAAGATCTCTGACTGAGTGGGTTCTGGTGGTTCTTGTGGCTCTGAGGCTTTCTCCAAAATGCTTCCTATTTTAAAGGATTCCAGTGACCTAATCAAGACCCACCTGGAACGGGTGTAGTCACATCTCCCTCTAATCAAAGGTTAATACACACAACTGGGTGAGTCACGTCTACATGGAGATAACCTAATCAAGTTTCCAACCTATAGTACTGAATAGGGATTAAAAGAAAAGGCTGCCTCCACGAGATGGATGAGAATTAAAACATGGTTTTTTGAGGGTATATAATCCTTAAATTGGGACAGTTACATTTTTTTTTAAGTAAAAGAGAAAGACACACTCTAAAGATTGCCACGATAGCACCTGGCCTGCTACCTTCCACCCCATGGAAGCAAGTGCTACCTGGCTTGCCTCTCCATGCCCTCAAAGCTGGAGCAGGCAATAGGACTCAGTTAACACTGCCTCACAAAACCAGACATCTCCACAACAGTGCTTGCCTAGAGAAATAGCAGAAGGGTGGTTCTACCTCACTTCCACTTTCCAAATCTCATGTGCACAAATCCAGGCCAATTCACACTCAATTCTGGGACTCTGATTGGAGCTATCAGGGAAGTGGCTACTCTGCAGTAGCTGTGGAGAGGCAAGTGTGTGGTCTGAAACTACTGGCTGCCATCTAGCCACGATGAGACCACCTGTCTGAGAATGGAGGCAACACAGGGAAAAGCGGAGCCAAGAGATGAAATAGAGAGTACATTCTGATGGAACTCCCTACACTCCTGGATGCAACCATGCCTGAAGCCAGGCTCCAAACTGTTCCTTTATAAAAAACATTTTTTTTGCTTAGATCTGTTTGACTTAAGTTTCTGTTTACTAGAGCCCAATAATCTTGATTATAGGGCAACCGAGAGTACCAGAGTCTTAGCTCTATCCTTGGAAACACATGTCAAAGCAAATCAGGGCAAATGAGAGCATCGCAGAACCCCTAGCCCATTACAACTTCACTTATCAATCTCCCACTCCTCCTCCCTTACAGTTTCTGGACCTGAAACGTGACCTTATCTTCTTCCTTCTCTCCTCTCCAAGACTGAGCTATCTGTCACCTCCTCCAGGAAGTCTCCTCTGACCTTCTCATGCTGGACATCTCTTTTCTCCCCTCCTGTGTTCTCTCTGCATACTACTACCACAATACCATGCTGGACAGAAACTCCCTGTTTCTCTCTAGAAAATATAAGCCTCCTGAGGGCAAAGGACTGACGTTTCATCTTCACTTGTCAGCACTGTGTCAAACCGTGTGGGGCTCTGCTGAGAGTTTCTTAATGAAGGAACCAATGCATCTCCTTCTGGTCTACCATCAGTTCACCTCCCTTTTCTCTTATCAACTCCCCAGTTCTCTTCTTTCTAATTTTGCTCAAATACAAATTGACAGAATTTTGAGAAGAAACAAATCAATACTGGTCTGTAAAATTTCCATGTGGGTGAAATATGAATGCTGATCACCCCAACCTTCTGTTTATCTGAGCCATATCAATCATCTTTTCTCCTTTTCTTAAATACATTTCTCTGGCTTTCAAAGCTTTCCAAACAAAATCTTTCTCAAAAATCAAGCCTCAGAAAGCAGCATCACCAGATTTATAAATACAGCTATTTGAATGCAGTATAATAAATGAACAAATACAAAATCAACACCTAATGTCCTGGGAATTACCTGCAGCAGATACAGCCTGAAGCTTGAAGGAGTAGAAACAGGGAGAGAAAACCAAATTGCATGAAGCAGAGAACAAAAAGCCCAAATCTGATATTGTTGTGGAAAACAGAGGTTGTCACGTGAGAGAAAATATATAATAACCTCCCAGAAATTCCCCAACCTCTTTGCTCTTAGAAGCTAGTCCCTTTAGGAAAGAGAAAAAGCAGCAGCAGCACAAAATCCAAATACAATCAAGTCTGGTTTTGAAGAATAAATATGAGCAGCTGTTGTCTGCTCTCTGTACCCCAGACTTTGGTGATATTCTTGGATAAAAAGCACAAAATATGTGATCCTCAGGATGTCAACACCTGTCCCTTGGAAGTACGGAAGTTGAATGGAGCTGCTGATTCATTCATTCGACGTCTCCTGAGCATCCTCCGTGCTCCACCCATGGTGCTCCACCCTGATAAGGGATTAGCAGACGGACAATGGCGTCCTGTGAAGTTTTCCAGGGAGAAGTATACAAACTGACACCAACAAGCTGAGGTTACATCTGTACAGGAGATGCACGGGGTGCTAGGAGAATGAACAACAGGGAGAGTTCTTCCTGGGTCTGTCCAGAAAAGCCTGCCTGAGGTGAGGACATCAAAGTTGGACCTGGGGTCAGTCCAGGCAGCAGCAACACCACAGGTCACCTGTGGTGCTGGAAGGCAGCTCTGCCCTCTGACAAATTCCCACCTGGACACCTGTCTCTCTCTCTGACTGAGGCAAGGCAGTGACACCTGCTAGGGCAACACCCACACAAGAAGGGTCGAGAGTTGGGAGATCAGCAACTCTGCCCCCTTGCTCAACGTGACTGCACCCCACTGCTTGCAGCAGTGACCTGCTCACTCACACACTCTGGACTGCTTTTACCCCCTGCCTGTCTCAATCCCCCATCCCCCTTCCCGGGATCACCACTCCCAGTGAATCAAACACACTCAACTCTTGGGGTTGCTTTCAGGGGACCCAAACTAAGATAACAATGAAAAGATTATGGGGAAGAGGGGTGAGTATAACTGCAGGGCCTGAGCACAGAGAGCTTGGCTTTTCAAGGACAGAAAGGTCAGTTCCTGGGCAGGGAGGGACAGGAGGATGCCTGGGGATTAGCAGGGGCCAGGCCAGGCAGTGCCTTCCCTGGCCAGCTTGGGGGATCCAGACACTGCCCCAAGGACAAGGGAGGGAAGGACTGAAACAGTGCTGCAAGCAGGGGAGAGAGGATCCAGCTACTGCTTTAAGGCTCCGCTGGCTCACTGTGGAGAATGGGGAGAGGGAAACAAGCAGAGAAGCAGGAGGTAAGGCTGGAGGCCACGGAAATCCTTCAGGCAGGAGCTGCTGGTGGCTGGGACAAGGGTGCTCTGAGCTGAGACAGAGAGAAGGGGGCCATTGTGGATATTCTTTGGAGGGACCAAATTATGGTTCTCTCAACACTCTGCTGGGCCTATTTGGAGAACATGACGTGAGCGTTAGTGGACAGGTCGTTTGTCATCTAACCTGAGTTGAACTTCCCATTAGCCCCTTTTCTACAGATGAGAAGCAGGAATTTAACCACTCCCAGGAGCACCCCATCCATTGCCATCCATCAGAAGCTGCAGCCTTCCTGGAGTTGGGGGGACTGCAGTTAGGAAAGAAACCAATCTGCTTAGTGGGGGGCCTAGGAAAATGTGATGCCTCCAGGCACATGGGAGCCATTTTAAAGAGATTTGTCTTTAAACCTTCCTTTCTTCACAGTACCATTCACAATCTCCTCTTGGTGCGGCCCCCCTTGCCTGCTCATCACCATAACAACCCCCCACCTCCATGATAAAGCACCAGGCGAGGGGGAGGAGGACCCTTCAAAGCAACTTCTCTCCCGTGGGGAGGAGAGATGCATCTGGAGCACTTGTCCTTTCTTGGCACATCCTGGCAGCTGGTGATACTCATGAATGCTGGACCCTTGTCACCAATGCCAAAATGGACTGTGCCAGCCAAACATTGTAGACCGAGGTCACCATTTGGTTCAGAGTTCCCAAAATCGTGGCCCTATACCACCTGCCTTAGGATCACCTGCACAGTTTACTGAAAATACAGATTCCTGAGCCCCAGCCTAGCCCTTCTGGTTCAGACTCATTGGGAGTGACTGGAGGAGTCTGCACTGATAACAAGTACGTAGAGCTGATTTTACACCGCAAAGACTGAGACTCACAGGCTTAGACTGGGTTCTCCCCAGTATCCAGTAAAAAACAAAATTACATAATTCCTCTATATTTAATAGAGGAAAAACCTGAAAATAATTCCACTCTGAGCCAAAGAGAAAGAAATATTACCCCTTGATCAGAAATGTTCCAGAGACAGGAACGTTCTTCTCCAGGGGTACAAAGAGAAGGGGAACAGAGACCAGCCCTGGTTTAAAAACAACCCATGACCGCGGCCCTCCAACTCTACCTGGGTGTCCTAAATAGCTCACCAATGTCGGAGTCACACACCCCTCTCAGGTTCCCAGAGTAGAAGGTAACTTCCTTGTTCAATGTTACAGCCCAGAGTGGACCTAGAAGCCATGTAGGGGGCTGTCTGCAGCCCCAGTAATTCTCACATTTCAGCACACACCCCGGAGGTCTTGTTACAACACAGGTCACCAGGCCCAACCCAGAGCCCCTGATTCAGCATTTCTAACAAACTCCAGAGGTAATGGGGCAGGGGGGACCCGATTTGAGAACAAGAGTATTGCCCTATTTATCAGACGTTGGGTTCAGCTGGAGGGCATGGAGCGGCCCTCGCCTTCTCTCACGCACAGGTTAAGATGGTCAAACAAGCACCATGGAAAAGAGTCCTTTGGAGCAAAGTCAGAGGAAGGGGCATTTCAACTGGAGCAACAAGAGCTGCATGCTCAGGAAAAGCAGAGGGCTGGGAGGTGGGAAAAGGCCATGATCTCCAAGAGGAGAGCACTGCCCTTACATGGTGGACCAGCACTATCCTGGCCATACCCACTCTCCACCAAACTGAATCCAATCCAGTAAATATTTCTAAAGGACTATTTGCCAGCAACTATGTGGAGATTCCCAGGAAACACATCCCCACCTCCCTGACTTCAAAGCTCCTTTAGTCTCTGTGGGAGAGACAGACCCTCATACACACAACTGTAGCAAGTCAATAAGAGAAATGCCTACAAAATGAGCACAAAATTCAACTAGCAAAGCACCAGTCATGCTAAATGGCCATGATGGGCCCAGCACTGCATGGATTATGGAGGGCTGGGTCGTGTTGGACATGGAGGTATAGGCTTGCATCTCCACAGAGAGGATCCTTGGCACAAAATTTCATCAGCTCAGCAGTGAATGCGGTAAGCTCTCATTCTTTCTTACCAGCTGCAAACTGACTTTCATTCAGATCAAATGGCCAAATCCAGATGCTAATATGGCTGCACCAATATCCTTCCCCTTCCTTCTTAATTAGAAAATATCAGTTTCACTTGAGGCAGCTAAAAATCCCACTTTCTGGCCTCCCTTGCAGCTAGGTGTGGCCATGTGACTATGTCTGGCCAATGAGACCTAAGTATAAGTGCTGGGTGGGACTTCTAAGACCACTGACTAAAGAGAGTCAACAGAGCAGCCAAGAGCACCTGGCTTTATCTCCCCTGCTTCTTTCTGATGTTACACACTAGGCAGAGGTGACAGCTGGAGCTCTGGGAGCCATTTTCAACCATGAGGAGAATATTAGGATAGCAAAAGGAGAAAGTAGGAAGAGCCTAAGTTTTTGATGGAGGCACCATACCAGTGAGATAAAAAGTAATTTATATCCTATTATTTTGAGTTTCTCTGATACATACTCAAACCTAATCCCAGACAATCACTGAGGACCTAGAAACACTTTTTACCAAACACTTGCATTAGTTAAAAATCATATTCCTTGCCTGGACAAGTCTCTTTTCCTAAGATTAACACATTGACCTACCTAGAGCAACAAAATCCAAAGCCAGTGACCTCACACACATACAGGTGGTATGACCTTCAAGAGCTGTGCAATATCTGAATTGGAAAAGTCTTGAAGACTGTCTTGCCCCCAATAACCCATCTGATGGATGGGAAGGTTGAGACTCCCAGGAGAAGTATGATTTGGGTAACTTACCCAGACTGGGACCTTTTGTACTAAAGTAACTGTGATTGGAAACATCTGCTCATAAATTAGAGAACTCCATAATAATGCCTTTACCAGACCCTGAACTGGAAAAGAACAACAAAGCAATTTCATTGACTACCTCAATTAATTAATTGCCCCAAGGAGCCAAGGTTGGGGCCTTAGGAACAACATCAGTGCTATTTATATATTTATGAGAAGGGAAAAGTGCATAATGTAACTGTGCACATTCAACCATGTCCCAGTATTTATAGCATGTTCCTGTCTTTCTTGGTGAGCAGGTATCAATTCTATATTTGTGCCTAAAACTTTCTTCTAATGCCAATTAATAAGTCAACTAATCAGGAGATGTTTCTTGGCTGCAAATTTAGGAAAATTCCATGATCAGGGATTGTCGACTAGGGAAAAAAAAAAGCTGGTAAAAATCAGAAAAAAAAGTTAGAAAAGAAGTTGATTTTTTTTAAGAAGATATTCTTTCAAGAGGAATTTGAAGAAATCAAGTCCCTACAATATGGGCTACACCTCACTTTCAAACCTCATCTCCTTCAATTGGAAAACACTCAATCAGAGGAGCTCCACAAAGAGTTAAGACAAGACCTAGCAAAGGAAGGTGAGATGGCAATGGTGCATGGAAAGACAAGGATGTTCACATTAGCATTGTTTATAACAGAAAAACAAGTAGAAACAACATAAATAGGGGGATCTTTAAATAAATTATGATATATATTGTCAGTGGAACATTACACAACTGTTACAAATGATGAGGCAGGTGTATCTACAAGTATATGTGAAAAGAGTTCTAAAATATAAACTAACTTTTTAAAATTAAAAGGCAGATGAGCGTGTATAGTATTCTTCCCTTCATTTATATCAAAAGAATGTTCACACACTGATATGTGAACATAATGGGATTCTGAAAGGACAGTGTTATCTCTAGGGTGAAACACTAGGTTTTGGAGGGGAGGAACACAAAAATAGCTGTTTCCTGTAACTTTATATACTATTTGAACTGTTTCTACCAAGTGTACATGTTTTTTTAAGCATTAAGTGATTAGTATGACAGTATTCTAGTTTGCTAGCTGCCGGAATGCAATATACCAGAAACGGAATGGCTTTTAAAAGGGGAATTTAATAAGTTGCTAGTTTACAGCTTCAAGGCTGAGAAAATGTCCCAATTAAAGCAAGTCTATAGAAATGTCCATTCAAAGGCATCCAGGGAAAGATACCTTGGTTCAAGAAGGCTGATGACTTCAGGGTTTCTCTCTCAAGTAAGAAGGCACATGACGAACACAGTCACAGTATCTCTCTCAGCTGGAAGGGCACATGGTGAGCACAGCATCATCTGCTAGCTTTCTCTCCTGGCTTCCTGTTTCATGAAGCAGCCAGGGAGGCTTTTTCCTTCTTCATCTTCAAAGCACTGGCTAGTGGATTCTCTGCTGTCTCTGAATCTCTTTCTTTCTCCAAAATGTTTCCTCTTTTGTAGGACTCCAGAAACTTATCAAGATCCACCCAAATGGGTGGAGACATATCATCATCTAATCCAATTTAACCACTCCTGATTAAATCTATCTCCAGGGAGATGATCTAATTACAGATTCAAACATACAGTATTGAACAGGGATTATTCTGCCTTTACGAAATGGGATTTAGGTTAAAACATGGCTTTTCTAGGGGACATACATCCTTTCAAACTAGCAGAAAAAGGTATCTCTTTTTTTTTTACTTTTTCTATTTTGGGGAGAAAAAATGTATAAGTATATGGAATCCTATAGTTTTGAAACTATGTCTTGGTGGGTGGGGATTCCAACTCAAGTCCTATCAGAACAGCGTTATTCTATGTTTCTACACAATATCTCTTGGGGACAAAAAAGAGTTCCCTCACTAAAAAAATACATTTCTAAATCATTGCCACAAAACTGTATTGCTTTTACTGAGAAAAACTTGCCCAAGTGTTCTTGCAGGAACCCAAGTAAGGCTCCCTGTGTATCCAATTCTCAGAGACTAAAGAGCCACATGTCTGTAACTCTGAGGTTGACCCATGAAAGGAAGAGAGAAAACCGAAGTGTGGAACTGCCTCTAAAGAGCTACCAAAAGAGATCTTCCCCCCGACACCCCATTCTCTACTGCAGTGGTTCTCAAACTTGAAGCACCTGAGAATTATTTGAAATTAAAATTTAAAAATAATTTCAAATAATTTAAAAATTATTTGAAAATAAAAAGTTTAAGAAAAAAAGAAAAGATCGTTCTGCCGCCTTCACATGCCTGCCCCTTCCCCCACCTCCACAGCTCCAGCCACTTTCTTCTCCTCTACACGCTGAACTCACGTGTTAGGTTTTCTTAACAAAAGGCTCAACAACTAGCAGTTAAGAAAGGAAACTAGAGGAAACTGGCAGTGTCTCCTTTCCTCCCCACATACCTCAGACCACCTCAGACAGCTCCACCGGCACTGGCCAGCATCCCTACTGCCTCTGCAAATCCGGGTTCCCGCCTCCACCGCCAGCCCCAGCACGTGACCCAGGGTCACGGGCCAATCCGCGCCCTCCTATGCCCTTGAGCATGGCTATTGGCCCCGGGATGGGCACATGACCCAGGCGGCCCTGCCCCCTTTCTCCTGGGGCCTTGCGGGCACACCTGGAGGACTAGGAAGTGGTGGAGTAAGAGGAGGCCCCTTCTCAGCAAGGTGACCAGGCTGGGGGGCCAGGGGTCTGCCCATCAGCAGCCATTCTGCCTGTCGTCTGGTCGGGAAACCTGCCTGAGAACAGAACTGGCAGGGGACAGGAAAGCCACGAGGGGGAAGGCACTGTCCGTGACACAGCTGAGCCTTGAATCCAATTTCATTTTCTCTTACGTGAGCAGTAAATTCCCATGCTCCCTGTCCGTGTGTGTGTATCTCGCGTTCTCGGTCTCACTATCTCCCCTCTGTTTCTTATGCAGCCACCACAGGCCTCACTAAAACAGATCTCATTTCCCTCTCCCAGGAAGGCAGGAGGGCGAACCAACTGGCATCAACCAAGGACCACCTTAGGTCAGGCTGACTTTACATAACCCAGGAGCAAAACGTAAAGAGGTTCTAATGTACTAAAGCTCAAAGGCAAGTCCTACATCAAGTGTGAGAATATTAAAGAATTCCCCGTAAAGACGTCTCTGAAACGGTGACCTTCTCCAGCAGGATGCACATGTCTGCAGTAACAGAAAATCCAACTAAAATGGCTTAAGCCATTAGAACACGTGTCAGTCACTCATCTAGAGGCACGGGCGGTGGCAGGTCCAGGCTCTCCTCCCGCTTCCTGCCCGCCCTCCCCACTGCACTGTGGCTGCAACAGATCCAGTCATTGGGCCTCGCGTTGCTCCCAGAAGGAAGGGGGAAGCTTTCCCTAAGCAGCTTTCTGTTCAGGGGGAAAGGTCTCAAACAATCCCCCAGGACACTTGCTCTTCTGCCTCATTGGCTGGAACACGGTCATGTGGCTGCCTCGAAGCCAATCACTTGCAAAGAGGGAGCGGATTGCTACAGTTGGTTTAGATCAATCAAGATTGACCCCCGGAGCTGTGCCCTTCACCCTCGGAACTTCATATTCTTCTACCAAGAGATTGTGTCCATCCCCCCCCTGCCCCCCCCATACCAAATATGCACCACCCCCCAAAGATTTCCAGCCATGGAATCCATCTTGAAAAGGTCCAGCCCTGCACGCTAGACCCATGGCAAAGGCGTTTGCGTTTCATTCTCCCTGTGATTTCCAGTCAAGCCCGATGGAAAAAGAAGCATGTCAGAAATGCTGAGACCCTGCAAGCGAGCATCAAGGCACAAAACTGCTTGCCATTTTCCCCACATCTTTTCAGGGTCAGCATCCAAGAGGGTTGCTCTGCCTTCCCACCCCACATGGGCTGACCTTCACAATTCTCCATTAATTAAGACCCCATACCCAATCTCTCCTCCACACGGACCATCTGCAGTGGTTCACACATGGGGTCCCCAGAGCCCCCACGGTGCTAATGAAGGCAGCTGGCTGGGGAAGGTAGAGACCAAGGAAATTCTGGCCAATACAACCTCAGCAAAATTCCTCAGTCCATGCTCAAGGGCTCAGAAGTCAAGGGAAGGGAAGATGTGAGCTTCCAGGAACTGGTTCAGAGAAGCCAAACCCTTGTGCTTATGAGGTGGCTGATTGACCATCTTTTTGGATTCCCCCAGAAGCAGATCCAAGACCAGAATGTGAGTTTCAGTAGTTGATTTGGGAGGTGACCTCAGAAAGCAGTAGAAAGTGTATCAGTCAAGGTTCTCTGGAGAAACAGAACCAACAGGATATGTGTATAAAGGGATTTGTTATAAGGAAGTGGCTCATGAAATTGTGGAAGCTGGCAAGAATCTGTAGGGCAGGTCAGAGGCTGGAAATTCTGTTAACAGTGAGGTTGAAGTATTCAGTCCAGATTCCTTAGACCAGAAACTCAGGAAGGAGTGGAGGGTGGAGTCTTGAGGCAGAATTCCTTCTGATCTCTGGAACCCACAGTTCTCCCTCTTAAGACCAACTAAGGGACTAAGGGTATATACACCCCCCACCCCCATATGATCAAATATCATCTCTTTTATTAAAGTCAGCTGACTATACATGCTGATCTCATCTATGAAATACCTCCTTGCTAGCCTAAGGTCAGTGTTTGGCTAAATAACTGGACACCATAACCTAGCCAAGTTGATACACCAAGTTAATCCCAGGAGGAAAGCAAAGAAATGAGGCAAAGAAAGGAAGGACATTAACAAAAGTTGCATTATCAAGCCAGATACCACTGAAGGCAGCTGGGGCTCCTTCCTGCTGGGGAACCCAAGGATAGAGCAAAGAACGCCAGCCTGGCGGGCCGCGGTGGCTCAGCGGGCAAGAGTGCTTGCCTGCCGTGCCGGAGGACCCCGGTTCGATTCCCGGCCCCAGCCCATGTAAAAAACAAACAAACAAACAAAATATAATAAAACAAGAAAATGTTTAAAAATGTTTCCCTTTCTTCCTCCCTTCCTTCCTTCCATCCTTCCTTCCTTCTCTGTCTTTCCTTCCCTTCCTCCCTCTCTCTTTAAAAAAAAAAAAAAAAAAAGAACGCCAGCCTCAGAGTTATCTCACATCAGGGAGCTAGGATCTATCCAGCCTCTCCTGCAAGGCATTTATTCCCGTGCACTTCTGTTTAGTCCCGCAAACAAGCAGTGGGCCTGATGGCTAGAAGAAACTCACAGGTAAAAAATCCCAGGTGTTGGTGGATGTGGGACCTGCTTGTTAATGGCAGAGGGATGAGGGCAGGACTGGTAGTATCTTCTACAGTAGCTGGCTAGGCCTTTGTCTCTGAGCTGCTGGGCTGCATGCCACCGTGGGAGGGAGGGCAGGCAGACAGCAGCCCTGGCGGTCCCTAGCAACAAATCCTGGCTTTTAGGAAGTCTGCTCCTTGCTGCCTGGCAGGTGACTCACACCTGCACCCCAGACCCCGGCACAGGAGCCCCGCAGTGTTCAGGTATCCACATCGCAGCTGCACAAGGACCGCTTTGGTCTAAATCCCAGCTCTGCTGCTCCAGAGCTGCAAGAGCCCCCATGCTTGGTTTAAGTCTCTGCTGTCCCCCTCTTGAAATGCTTAATAATTTTTGGGCATTTTCATTTTGCACCAGGTCCTGCAAATTATGTGGCCAGTCCTAGCTTTGTAGACAGCAGGCTCTCATCCCTACCAGGCACTCAACAGTGGTCGCTTAGGGCTGAGGCGGAGGATAAGAAGATGGTATCTGGAGGGTATGGTATTTCTTCTTGAGGTGATGAAAATGTTCTAGAATTATCTGTGATGATGGTTGCACAACTCTGTGACTATACTAAAAAAAAACACTGAATCATACATCTTGAATGGATGAATTGTATGGTATGTGAGTTGTATCACAATAAAGCAAATTTTTTAGAAAAAGCCAGTGAAAGGAAAGGTGGAAGCTTTTCTAAAAGAAATGACATCAGATATGCAACTGGTCTTTGTCCTATTCTCTCCTTCAAACACACGTAGTCTATCATCCCTGGGAGAAGGTGGGCTCCCCAGGGCCAGGCCCCTACCTGCTGGACACGAGTCCATCTGCAGGGTCTCCAGTCCCTTGGGAGGTACAAGGGGCCTGCCTCTGACAAGATAGTCACACACCAAAGAGGGACAGTGTTGATGTTTCAGCATAATGCAGTGGTCAGGGAACAGTCTGTATCTCCAAGGCAACTGCTCCCAGGGGTCCTTAATATCTGAGAATAACTGGTACCCTGAAAAGCCCACTTGAAATACACCTGCTTAAAGACTGAAATTGCACACACAAAAAAGGCATGACTAGGATTTTATCTGAAAAAAATCTTGCAATAAGCCTCTTTTTCTTATGTTTTACAACGTGTAAATTATAACCACAACTCTATGCCAGTTCCTTGACAAACTCATGAATAAAATGTTGAGAGTAATCACCTAATTGGCCCAAGAAAAATGTTATGAGCAGGATGCCAAAACCTTGCCTTCTGTTTGACTTTTGTAACACGATGGTAAAGATGCACGTTTTTGCTAAAATATTTCAGGCCATCATCATTTCTCCCAGGGTTATCTCTTAAGCTTTTGATATTCAAACCATCCTATTTTTAAGCATGCATTATATGAGTGGTTTTGTCCATTTCCTATTCTCCCAGCGCTAACTGCTCTAGTTGGTGGGGGGGGGGTCCTCAATGGTCAGTGGCTTTACTGTGGTTCCAATTCACCAACATCACTTCCATCGACTTCCTAAAACCCTACATTTCCATAAGAACTCACGGTTTCCCGTGAGGCTTTCTGCCTGAACTTGCACTTTCTCCACCATCTGTCCAGCAAAGATCTTGATCTAACGGGATACAGGATGGGCAGGAGCAGTTACTACCTTTTACACTAGAGCAATGATTCTCAACTGGGGGGGCAACTTCATGCCCACCCCCACCCCACGGAATATGAAGATGATTTTGGTTGTCACAACCTGGGGGCATTGACCAGCATCTACTGGGCAAAAACCAGGGATGCTCCTGAACTCCCTCCCCTGCACAGACAGACCCCACAACCAAGACCCATCCAGCCCAAAATGAGCAGGGCCAAGGTTCGAAGGAAGACCTGTCCCAGGAGGCTGAGTTGGAAGTGAAAATATACACAGTCAGTTCACTGGCAAAAATGCCCATGCTCTATCACTTCTGACACCCCAGGTGATTATGTCACCACTGCAATTTCCATACTGAATGCCCAGGTGCTGAGGAAACCTTGTATGGCTAAATTTATGGAACACATGGAGCTTGCACTCATCTCCTTAGTTGCTTTGGCTGCCGGGAGGCCCTTGCCAGATTTACAGGCAGCCCCTTGGCATGTTTCTGGTCTTGGCCTGCCTCTGCACTGCATCAACTTTCAACTTTCCCTTATTCTCCACCAGCCCTAACTGTTTCAATCATGTCATGTTGGCTGATTGCACAATGCTGCCTCGAATCTCTGATGGAAGAAAACGGGATCCATAAGCAGCAACAAAACCCGCAGCAAACCCATGCAGCTGAACAGGGCACAGAAAAAAATGCCCCTCAGCACCATAGTACCCACTTGCTCCCTTCACTCTCTTCCCAGTAAAGGGTTATGTGGTGCTGTTTTTCTCCATATCTTGCTGAAGTAGCACGTGCCTGGTCATAGAATATGGGCATGAAGACTTGGCAGCCACCCAGTTTTTCTTATGTGTGTGTACAGGGGGAAGATTTTATAGAATTTGCACTCAGACACTCGCCTCCAAAGACTTCAGTGGCCTCTGAGTCTGCACCACATGCCTGGCTATGACCCTCCCATCAGGGGGTGCTGTTTTACCAACCTCTCTGGAAGGTCAGTTTCTTTCCCAAATGCCTCAGCACATCAGGCTCTGTCCCACGAATAGAGGAAACCTACTTCTCCTTCCAGCCTCCCTCCCATCTTATGCTCTCCAATTTTTACCAGATCCTCAGGGCCCAACCCGAATCACACCTCTACTAGGAAGCCTTCCTTGAATTCCCTATAGCTCCCTCTCCCACTCTGAATTTCTACTGTTTTTATAGGGGTTAATTACACCCTGTTTAATCACTCTTTTTCAGGCAGTTATCTCCAGGACAGTTTTTAGGGCCTTCCCAGATCCAGGTAGTCTTCCTTTCAGAGGCCCCACCCATAATGCTTTAAAAATATTTAAGTGCTTCTGCACATAACATAAAATTATTTTATAAGAGTCGAGGCAAATGGCAGTTGATGATCAACATTTCATTAATGCTGCTCATTATATATGTTTTGTGGTTGTCGGAATGCTAGTTTTGAGATTGCCATCTTCTTTTCATATTTTGGAACCAGTAACTTTTTCGGGTCTCAAACCTTTTAAGGATCCTGTAGGCAATCATGAGTCCTGGGCACTGTGCCTATAAAGCCTAATGGATAGAAGAACCATTCATCTCTCCACACAGATATTGAAATTCTTGAAGACAATGGTCCTGTCTTATTCTGTCTGAACCCTCATGTGCTGACTACAGAGCTAAGTGCCCACTAAACATTCATTAAGCTAGTATTGGCCAAGTACTTACTGTGAGCCAGGCACAGCTCTAGGCCTTGGGGAGATAGCTGTAACCTGCAACAGGTCTCTATGCTCATGAAGTTAGCATGCTAGTGCAAAACACAGATAAAGAGATCATTAGGTGCTATGCCAGGCAGCTATAAATGCTATGAGGAAAATCGAAGCAAGAAAAGTGGGAAGAAAGTGCTATGATATACACTATGGTGGCCAGGGAAATCCCCACCTATACAGAGACATACGACTGGGGTCATGAATGAACTAAGGAAGCAAGCCAGGTACACATCAGGGAAAAGCATTCTGGGCAGAAGGAACAGCATATGCAAAGGCCCTGGGGTAGGTACATGCTCAGCTCCTTCAGGGCCAGCAGGGAAGGCCAGTGGCCAGAGAAGAACAAGAGGGAAGGGAACTTGTGGGCCATGCTCATGACTCTGGCTTTTCCTCTGAGAGAGCTGGTGGCCGTGGTGGGGACTGCAGCAGCAGGAGGGACATGAACTGACTCAAAATCTTAAAAATTTCACTCTGATTATTATCTGAAAAGGAGACACAAGAGGATTAGTGTCAGGGCAGGGAGACCACTTAGGAGGCTATTGCAGCCTCCAGGACCTGCCGACTGATCTGCCTTGGCCAAGAAAATGTCAAAAGCTGGAGCCCAGTGGTGCCTGCCACCCACCATTAGAAACCACAAGCCCAGGTCAGCTTTCTCATTCCAGACCTCATGGAGATGCTGATTGAGAAGAGCCTGAACCACCACCTCCACCTTTCCTGAGACTGGCAGGGTGCCCAATCAAATCAATACAGAATTCACAGGGATTTAATCTGCACTTGTATAAGCAATGGCTGGGCCTCCAAGAAACAGCATCATCTTGGAGGCTTGTGAAGGTTTGCAGCTGAGCAAAATCCTGTAGCCTTCTAGATGCACCTCCAGATGGTGAGGATGGGCACCCCTGGCTCCTGCAAGATGCAGCTTGGGACAAAACGGCCTCAGCCTGGGCAAGAGGTGGCCCCTTTGCAAGCCTTGATGAGAAACAGCTCCCTCACCCGAGATAGTGTTAAATAGGCTCAGAGCAATGCATAAAGGATGCATAAAGTAGAGAAAATGTATAATATTGTTGCTTGTATTTGCATAAAGAAACTCCAGAAGGATGCACAAGAAACCCTTCTTGCTGCCTTGGGCAATTCAAGGCTTAAGTCCCTGGTTCTATTCCATCCCAGCCACCAAAGCAGACTTGCCCAGCTGAACCAAAGACTCAGTGGAAGGAAGCAGGTGCCCTGCAGCCTTGAGGGATGATGGAAAGTCCAGGCCTGGCAAAGGGTACCTCAGGGCAGCTTTGGGGCTCAGGGCACATGGTGCAGAGTGGAGGAGGGTCCGATCTCCCCAGAAAATGGCAGAGGAGGAACGGGTGTCAGGGGAGCACTGGAGTAGCTCATGATCTGTTATGCCCTTGTGGTTCATAAGAAAAAATCCAAGTCAATCTCCTAGTCAGAGGTCACTAAGTCCACCACATTTGTCTCCTGGCGCTCCAGCAACAGGAACATAACCCCCAGCAGGGGAAAGGCCATGGCCTAGTGTCGGTTTACCCACCACGTTTGCAGCAACACCTTCTCCGTGTCCACCGCGGGTCCCTGGGGTGCTGCTTGAAACCCCACCATGAAGGCTGCTCATTCCTGTTAAAGTCCCCAGGTCCCACAACACCCCAGCCATGCCTCTTGCTCGAGGCCCACAGAATTCTCCATTTTAAAGTGAACGGTTCTGCAGCATTTGGTGCCACCACCAAGCCCTAAGCCCTTTCATCAGCCCAAAAGAAAACCCATTAGCAGTCACTCCCCATTCCTTCCTCCACCAACAACCAATCATTTACTTTCTGCCTCGCTAGATCATTGTCTATTCTGGATATTTCCTATACGTGGAAATATACATTACATGGCCTTTTGTGTCTGGCTTCTTTCACTTCATGTTTTCGAGGTTTATCCACATTGTCACCTGTGTTAGAATTGCTTCTTTTTCAGGGCTGACTAATATTCCCCTCTATGGACAGATCACATTTTGCTCATCCATTCACCCACCAATGAACATATGGGTGGTTTCCACCTCTTGGCTACCGGGAATGACACTTCTAAGAAAATCCATGTACACGTGTTTGTGTGGACGTATGTTGTCAGTTCTTTGGGGTATATGCTGGGAGTGGAATTGCTATGCCATTCTAATAAAAAAAAATCAGGTCTCAACAAGAATGACATGCCTCCCCTCCATGTTACCCATATCTGGGATATTTCTATGGAAAATAAGAAAATCTATGGGGCCATCAGGCTTCACGGTGGGGGTTGGTCCCCAGTGGCCCAGCTAGGGGGCGGCTGGTAGGGGGAACTCCCACCACCCATCTCACAGTCCCAGCACAGGTTCACTGCCAAATCCAACTTGTGGCTGACGATGAGCAACACAGCCAGGGGAAGCCTCTCTTCTCTCCCACCCCAGAATGCCCCATCATGGGCGTTTAAGATCTCGTTTCTGCATTAAGAAATCCAGGACCCAGATACGAGTTATACAAATCCACAGTGAAGAGATAACTCAGAAAGCTCTCCAAGAAGAAGCTACCACTGCCATAAACACTCAGTGAGAGAATTTGTGCAAAATACCTAGAACAAACTCTTTTTCTCATTTCTTTTTTTTGGGGGGTGGTGTTAGGGAGGAGGGTTTGGAAGCCGCCTTTCATGTTTCTTTTCAAATATTTTAAAATTATGATTATTGAAATACATAATAAATGTACATGGCCCCAAATTCCAAAGGCACAGATGAATGTACACACTGAAAGTTAAGTCTTTTCCCATCTTCGTCCCGCAGCCGACCGTTTGCTTTCCGGGAAGGAATCAGCAGTGCCCAATTTCATGGGAATCCTGAAGCAGCCGTTCACGTTTTCACAAACATATGCATAAATGCATTGCTCTGTCTACACCCAGCGGCACCCATGCCCCCAGATCTCTGCCTTGCCTGCTCCGTTAATAGGATCTTAGAGCCGATTCCATACACGTGTGGACGGATTGGCCTCGGCTTTTTAACAGCTGCACAGTAATTTCACTGCATGGATGCACCATTTTTATTTAACCAGTTTAGGCTACTCCCACATCTCTGCTTTGGGGGAGCAGGCGCTGCAGTCACTATGGGGATGTTTTGCACACCTAGAAGTATGTCTCACGTGGTGAATACCCCCACATGGGATCGCTGGCTCAGAGCACAGACTGTTTCAATTTCAATATGTAATGCCTGTTGGCACCATTTAGAAGTAACCATGCAGTGGGAAAGAGGGTGTCCGGGACTTCTCGCTCAGCGTCAAGCCCCCGGCCGGCGAAGGGGACAGAGGAGAGAGAGACAGACGCAGACAAACCGACTTGAATGGCAGACACGAATCCGTAACACGCGGCGGTTGTGAGCACAGACCTTTACTGGAGCTAAGCTTGCATTCTTTGTAACAGGTTCCGCGTGGGCTAAAATACCTCACGGGGGAGCAACCTCTATGCGGCCGTCAGGTACGGCTCCCTGCGGGTCGTCTCGCTTTCCCCGTCCGGGTAATGCCTTTATATACAAAATCCAAACCCAATGGGCTAACGCCACGTATACAAGGGTGATTGGTAGACAGGGCAGGCAGGCGCATACGTCATATGCGGAGGCAGGATGCGGGCGCCATCTTGGCTCACTCGATGGGCGGGGGGAACTCTAGAGCAGGCTGCGGCGTGTCCACTAGGCCCGACCCGGGAGGCGGCTCTCCACATCTCCCCCTTTTTTATTCATTTTGACCCAGTGTCTCCATTGATGAGTGAGCTCCCGTGGGCCACTCAGGCCCACTACATGTTTTGGTGCTTTGGGGAGTCTGGACTAGGCTTGCTAGGCACCAACCAGAATGCCTCCTCATATAGAGACCGGAGAGCCCGTGAACTGGAAACAACGTGACTCTCCCTGCAGTGCTTCGCCTCGCAACTGGGTTATGTAGGGGGGCAAGAGAGCGGCAACCAGAGCCGAGAGCGTCATTAGGTGTCTCTGTGCAATGGCCGGAGTCTAGTCTGGCCAGGACCGTGACTCCGCCGTAGAGATCATCCTTTAGACAAAAATTATGACTTCTGGTGTCGCCTTTTACACCCGGGACACGGCCATGGGCTTTGCAGCAGATCCTGTTTTCGAGCGCCCCGCCCTGAGTGGCCGGGACGGGTCATACAGTGAGGGGGGAGCTGGTTCGTTGCCAGGAGCATCAGGGGCGAGTGACATAGCCAACATGGTAGTGACACGTAATTGCTGCTGTGTCTGGAGCAAGCGTTCTAACAAACATTTAACAGTGACTAAACCCACTAATAGTCCCACTGCCACGAGGATCCAAGTAGTCAAATTGGGTCAAGAGAACCATGAGGTGACTCGGTTCCACAGACTTTGTACAGTCTCGCCCAGTTTGGAAAGGTCGAAATCAACGGGGGTCAACTTGATATCCCCAAGCACTCGAAGGTCTGAATCCACCTGTTGGGAGAGGTTAGTAAAGGTAGGGAGGTTTTAAAGCTGGTCCCCTTTCTATACGATAGAAGGGTGACTAGCGCTCCTGTTGTCATCTTGTCGTTCGTCGCCATCATCAGCAGAGTTGGAGACCGGATCTGGTGGCTCTGGTTGGAGGCTTATCAATTTTCTGGGCAACAGTTCCTTGGCATCCTCGGGCGACGTCACGGTTCTCACCAGTCTTTCCAGAACCCACACAGGTTGACGTCCTGGTTCCTGGGGAAAAACACAAACAGAGCCTCTGGCCCAGCTGAGCACTGGGTCAGGGCCTTGCCATTGTCCTGACAGGACATCCTTCCAACGGACTAGACCTCTATGTGGAGGACTCGGAGTAGTGTGCTGAAGAGCAGGTGTCATTCCTAGTGAATTTTCATTTAAAAAATTATATGTAAATAAGGCTACAGACAGTTGAGCCTTCGGGGACAGGCCGTGACCTATTCCCCCTTTCTGTTTTTTGAGCAAGTCTTTAAGAGACCTGTGTGCTCTTTCAATGATTCCTTGCCCTTGAGGGTTGTAGGGGATACCATGTTTTAATTGCACTTCCATATTTGCACAAAATCTTTGGAAGGCTTTGCTGGTGTAAGCGGGTCCGTTGTCTGTTTTTAATATTTTCGGCATACCCCAAGCTGCCCAAGCGGCAAGGCAGTGTGCAATTACTTGGTGGACTCTTTCTCCTGATTCGGCAGAGGCAAATAAAACTTGAGAACAAGTATCCACTGACACATGCAGGTATTTAACTTTACCATACTCTGAGTGATGGGTGGTTGGTCTTTATTGGGACAGTTTCTCTTAATGTGTCCCGACCGGCCACAGTGATAACATCCCTTAGGTCTTATTCCTAAGTCTTTGGTTTTCTTTGTATTTACTTGTAAGGAGCTGGCTAGCATGGCAGCTAGACCTGCAGCAGTTAACGGGCTGCCAGCGTCTCTACAGAGACGAACCCACTCCGTCATGCTCTTTCCCTTGTTTTGTACCAGGATAGCTTTACACTCTTTATTGCATTGTTCAAATATCATTTGTTTGACTACGGTCTCTGCTACTCCTGGGTCTGAGAAAATTCTCTCAGCCGCAGTTTGCATTCTGGCTACAAAATCCACGAATGGTTCAGTGGGGCCCTGGTGTATGCTACTGAGTGAAGCTTGAGCCTCTCCCTGGCCTGCCAACTTTTTCCAGGCGCCTATGAAACAGCGGAAAATCTGTCCATAGACTTCTTGAGGGAACCCTGTTTGATTCTGGGAATGGGCACCTTTCCCCAATAGCATATCTGCATTCCACCCGCCACATCTCCCCGCTGCGTTTTTTGCGGCTTGTTCCTCAGCCAACTCCTCAAACCATGCTTTCCAATCTATGTATCGGCCTGGTGGCAAAGAAGCACGGGCCAACTGATATATATCTGCGGGTGTGTGATTCAGGGCGGAAAGGTTTTCAACCATATTCAATGTAAAAGGGGCATTGGGGCCATACTGATGGACGGCCTGCCTCAACTCCTTTAAGACTTTGTAATCATATGACTCATACTGATTATTACCTTGGGGATTGATAATAACCGGGTACATTTCTGAAGCTGGTTCTGGCTTAAGCGGTTGGTAACCACCCAGCATACCGAAAGGTCTAAAGGTTGAAAAAGGAATCCAATTCCAGAAATGCCTCCCTCTATTGTTTGATGACGTGGGACCCTGAGGGCCTGCGTACGCAGGCGGGGGGCACAGCTGTAACTGCCCCTCCCTAGACCAGCCTGTAGGGGGTTCTGGGTCTCGCAAAGGAGGGCCACTGTAATTACCTGATTCGGCCACCAGAGGGAGCCCGTGGTGAGGGTTTTTGGCGAGATCACCAAAACCATTCACCGGAAACCGCCGCGCCCCTGCAGCAGGCGCTGGCGGGGTGGAAGGCTGCGTGGGTGAGACAGGGGGCCTCCCCCAATCGATCAGCGGAGGCGCGTCTGCACCCTCGGTCTCATCACCATCTGACTCTGAGTCAGAGGTGTCTGAACTAGTGCTTGACTCTGGCGGCTTACAAGTGGGCGGCTCACTTTCACAGGAGCCGTCTGCTAAAAGGGTCTTTAAGGGAGCTAACAAAGGTGAACTTCCTGACTGCCCCATGCTTGCAGTCGGCACTGGACCTTAACCAATCGGGGAGCTCTCCCGACTCACTGGGGCTACCTGAACGCCCACAGCCCTTAACTCTCACGTAGCAGAAAGCACTTACCCTCTCACGTTGATCAGGCGCGGAGGTTCCGCCGTGAACCCGAGAAGCACGTCCTCACCAGCTCGGGGAGAGGCAGCAGAAGAAGGTTCCCTGTACGGGCCACCACTTGTCCGGGACTTCTCGCTCAGCGTCAAGCCCCCGGCCGGCGAAGGGGACAGAGGAGAGAGAGACAGACGCAGACAAACCGACTTGAATGGCAGACACGAATCCGTAACACGCGGCGGTTGTGAGCACAGACCTTTACTGGAGCTAAGCTTGCATTCTTTGTAACAGGTTCCGCGCGGGCTAAAATACCTCACGGGGGAGCAACCTCTATGCGGCCGTCAGGTACGGCTCCCTGCGGGTCGTCTCGCTTTCCCCGTCCGGGTAATGCCTTTATATACAAAATCCAAACCCAATGGGCTAACGCCACGTATACAAGGGTGATTGGTAGACAGGGCAGGCGGGCGCGTACGTCATACGCGGAGGCAGGATGCGGGCGCCATCTTGGCTCACTCGATGGGCGGGGGGAACTCTAGAGCAGGCTGCGGCGTGTCCACTAGGCCCGACCCGGGAGGCGGCTCTCCACAAGAGGGCAGTCTATAGGGAAAAGAAACACTTTGTATGTGCAAAATGCACCCTCAGCTCTGAAACTCAGAACTCCCTGAGTGGTGAGTGTGGTTATGCCCCATATTTAAGATGGGGGTGCTGAGGTTGAGAGGAGTCAGGGATGGCCTGAGCTGTCTACTGAACCTGCACCCCTGGAGCTCTCAAGGCCCCACCACCATGCCAGGCTGCATCTGGCTGGCACCCCGCTTTCCATCCCTGACCTCCAAGCACCCTGGTCCCCCAGCTCCAAGGTTGTGCTCTGACATTGTGTGCATCTCCGTAACTCTTGATGGTGCCAGGGCCAGCATCCTATGTTGCGACTGCACAACATGGAAGGAAACCTCTTCCGCAGGAACTCAGCTGCCCCATCTAATCAGAGTGGCAAGTTGCATTGTAATTACCAATCAGCATGTGCAGGTGGGCATCTGCTGTGGCTCAGCGGCTCCTAATGCGCATCGCCAGAGTCACAGGCGGCCCCAGGTGGGCGGCCCAGGGTGGGTGCTGTACAGGGCCCCCCAGGCTCCCAGGCTCCCAGGTGCCAGTGCACCCCTGCTGTCCAGACATCTGCAGGGCCTTGGGCAGGAGGGGCCGCCACGGGTCCAGGGCCCGTCTGCTCTGGCTTCCTTTCTCAGGAACTAATCTTCCGTGGGCCGGGAAGGCCAGGGATGCCGGCAAATGCCAGAAGCTAAGAAGAGGCATCCCTGAGAGGCCGGCCCTGGGACACCATGATCTGGGGCTCCTGCCTTCCAAGGACAATGAGAGAGTAACTGTGTTACGTCCAGGCTGCTGGTGCTTTATTACACAGCCCTAGGAAAAGGGGTAAAGGAGGCTTCAGTTAAAGACCCTAGATGGGGAGATCATTCAGGGCTATCCAGGTGGGAACAATGTAAGCCCAAGCACCCTTAAACAGAGAGCTGGGTGGTGAGAGGCAGAGGTGTCACGGTGGGAACCGAGCTGCGAGGGGACAGGATGCAAGTCTGCCAGCTTTGAAGGAGGAGGATGGGGCCCTGAGTCGAGGAGTGTGGATGGCCTCTAGAAGCAGGAAAAGGCCAAGGATGGTGTCTCCCTGGGAGCCTTGGGGGGGGGCAGCCACACTGACACCTGGATTGTAACCCATACTGACTGACTTAGGACCCCAAACCCAGGACAGCATGACAATAACCATGTGTTGTTTAAAGCCACTCAGTTTGTGGTCAATTTTTACAGCATCCAAAGGAAATAAAAGGTTCCATGCACTAGGGGAACTTTCCAGAAACCTACAGCCTCCAAATATGTCCCTGGACCAGAAAGCCCTGAAACCTAGAGGCCCAGCCTCTCCAGAACATCAGATAGTTCCATCTCCCTACCCCATATTAGTGACAGACCCTTCCAGTATGAAAAAGTTAGAATGGTCATGGCCCAAACACCCCTAAGGAGTGGGAGAAAGATCAAAGGTGACGGTGGAGTTATAAAGAGAAGGTAGGGTTTAACAAATGAGTATGATTATTGAATCACTATATTGATATTTCTTTTAATCTTCAAATATCTTACAGGAGCTAGAAGTAAAAACCTAAAATTGTGGAATTGTAACCCACACCAAACTCTGGAATCTGTTCTACAACTAATTATGGTGCTGGGCTTTGAAATGTATTGCTTTTTTGTATATATGTTATTTTTCACAAAAAAGGGGAAAAAAGTCGATTGTGATGATAAAAAAATATTCATTTCCTCTAGCCTCCTATATTCTGGAGCAGCTAGAAGGAAAAATCTGAGAGGATTGTAGGGTAGCCCACGACAAACTCTGGGATCTGTCCTATAACTACTCATTGAAGAAAGCTTTGAAAACTATTGCTTTTTTTCTTTCTATGCCTTGTTTATATGTTATAGTGTATGTTAAAAAAAAAGAAATGAACCCAGTGGCAAACACTTCCTCCTTATCCATCAGAGCACTGGCAGGAAGGAGTTACCAGGAGGATTCAAATGAAGAGATTTTGGGGAAAAACCTGTTTCCCAAAATCCTGGAGGTTGTTACATCCTCACGGCCTCCAGGCACAGGGGGAAAAAGCAGTGAGAGTGGCAGCTGGGACAAACGGCTTTCCCAAGGGAACAGAAGTCATAGAAGGAGATGAAGCCACTGGCAGAAACACAGCAGCACAGCTGGAAGAGAGAGCAGGAAGGGGTCACTCCAGTCTCCCCCCTCCCTGCTGTCTCTGGCCTCCATCTTTCACTGGCCAAATCCGACTGGAAGTCAAAGGACAAGAAGTCCAGGAGGTACAGCCCTCAGAGGCCGGCTTCCCAGGCTCAGAGCAGGCAGGGAAGGATGGCAAGTGGATCTCGATGGAGGGCAGTGGAGGAATCTGACAAGTTCTCCTTTCAGCACAAGCCGGAGCCCTAGAGTGGGCTCCCTGTGTTTCTGCCAGACCAGCCCCCTCTGCTGTGCCTCTCAGCCCAATGCTTCAGGCAGAGTGATTCCACCTCTCAATGCTGCAGGCAGAGTGAGTCCACCTCTCAATGCTACAGGCAAAGTGAGTCCACCTCTCCTGGCTCCAAGAAAGGCACATAACCCAGGCCTGGCCAATCAGGGACATGAGTGGCTCAAGAATTAACCCATGGCCAATCCCAGCCAATGAGAGCTAGTCCTGAGACTTTGGAGGGAACCATCAGAAAAGAGAGAGTCTCTCCCTGCTGCAGTTTGTACTCTGGTAGGATGTGCTAAGCTGGAGCTGCTAGAGGCTTTCTTTGAGAAAAACCTGCCTTAGAATGTGCCACCAGAGAACAAACGAACACTGAGAGACAGAGAGGGATTCTGAATCTGCATGACATCAGTTGAGGTCCTAGATCCAGCCATACCTGAAGCTTGTACAGGACATTCCAGTTACATAAACCATTAAATTTTTTTTGTTAGCTATGGCTGTTGGAAATGGGTTTCTGTCACTTGCACCTCTTCCTGAAACTAACCAGAACAGTCCTGCCCCCCATCCTTTCCATCACAGTAACACTCCCTGCACTGGTCTGAGGCTCTTTGCATGTCTCTCCCCCTGGTGGGCAGAGCTCACTGATGGACAAGGCATTATCACTCCTCTCTGTCCCCAGCACCTGAGTCTAATGCAGGCACACAGTAAGCATCAATAAACAATTGTTAAATGAGTAAATGGATGAGTGGACTGGTGAATGAGTGAGTTACTCAAGAGGCAGATTCAGCAGTCATCTGGCCCCTGACATTTTCAGGATAGAGCCTAACTTGGCACAATCTGCCTGAAACTCCTGAAGGGGCTAGGAATACTGGAGGGAACAAGGCAATCGTGGCCTCCATCCTCAGAGATGACATTGTAGCCTAGAGTGAGGGAAGTCAGGTAATACACAAGGAAACCATCCCTACATCCAACAAAGGAAGATTAATTCAGACAGTGACAAGGGCTAATCAGAAAAATACAACAGGGCAGTTATTCACAGAGAGCACCTGGGTAGAAGGAGTCACCACTGCATACAAGGCTGCAGAGTGACCTGTTAGAAACCATTTCCAGAAAAATAAAAGGGTCTTTTGCCCAGCTCAGGTCTTTCAGCTACCAGCCACTGTACACTTCCCCACTCCCACCCACCCACCCAGGCTGTCCATTAAGATCACTCATGGGACTTTTAAAAAGTGCCCCAGGATACCCAAAAGAATAAAAAACAGGTATGTGAACAGACCCTTGTACACCAGCATTTACAGCAGCATTATTCACAAAACCCAAAAGGTGGAAACAACCTAAGTAACCATCAACAGGGGACTGGATAAACAAAATGTGATCCATGCATACAATGGAATGTTATTCATCTGTAAAGAGGAATGAAGTTCTGATACATATCACCACATGGTTGAGCTTTGAAGACATCATGCTAAGCGCAAGAGCCAGACACAAAAGGCCAAATTCTGTGTGATTCCATTTATATGATTCCAGCATAGGTGACCCCATACTGACAAAACAGAGTGATGGTTGCAAGGAGCTGGGGGAAAGGGAATGGGGAGTGACTGATCAGTGGATACAGGGTTTCCTTTTGGGATGGTGAATATGTTTTTGGAATTAGATAGAGGTGATGGTCACACAACATTGTGAATGTACTAAATACCACTGAATTGCTCACTTTAAAATGGTAATTTTTACATTATGTGAATTTCACATCAACTTTTAAAAAATCTCGAAAATAAGAGTGGGAAGAATGAAGATGGACCCCTACCTCACACGATATACAAAAATCAACTCAAAATGGATCAACATCCTCCATATGAGAGCAAGAACTATAACATTCCTAGAACAAAATGATTGCATGCATATTCGGGGCCTTGTGTTAGGCAATGGTTTCTTAGACTTTACACCCAAATGCAAGCAACAAAAAGAAAAAATAGGTAAATGGGACCTGATCAAAATTTAAAAACCTTTGTATCTCAAAGGACTTTAAGATGAAAGTAAAATACCAACTTACCCAATGGGGGAAAATACTTGGAAAGAGGTTTGATATGCAGAATATATAAGAAGTCTTTTAAATCAGCAACAAAAAGGCAAACAATGTTGTGAGCTATTGATTGTATAATGTTGTGAGACATTGTGTACCATGTATATATGGACTGTATACGTGTGAAGAAGTCTCAACAAAAATATATATTTTTTAAAAGGCAAACAGCCCAATTACAAATGGGCAAAAGACCTGAATAGACATTTCCCCAAAAAAGATACACAAATGGCCAGAAAACACATGAGAAGATGCTCAACATCCTTAGCCATTAGAGAAAGGCAAATCAAAACCACAAGATAGCAGTTCATACCCACCAGAATGGCTACTATTTTTAAAAAAAGAAAATTACACATGTTGGAGAGGATGCAGAGAAATAGAGACACCCATTCATAACTGGTGGGAATGTAAAATGGCGCCACCACCATGGAAGGCAGTTTGGCAGTTCCTCAGAGAGTTAAGTATAGAATTACCATGTAGCCCAGCAATCCCATCTCTAGATGTACACCCTAAAAGAACTGAAAGCAGGAACTTGAACAGACAATTTTCACACTGATGCTCATAGTGGCATTATTTGCAATTGCCAAAAGATGGAAGCAACCCAAGTATCCATCAACCGATGAATGGATAAACAAAATGTGATATGTACACAGTGGAATATTATTCAACCCTAAAAAGGAATGAAGTTCTGATTCATGCAACAACTTGGATGAGCCTTGAAGACTTGATGCTGAGTGAAATAAGCCAGACATAAAAGAACAAATACTGTATGATCTCACTGATATGAAATAATTAGAATAAGCAAATTCATAGAGTCAGAATCTAGAATACAGGTTACCAGGGTGATGGGGTTGGGGTAAGAAATAGGGAATTAAGGCTTAAAAATGTATAGAGTTTCTACCTGGGACAGTGGAAAAGTTTTAGTGTTAGTGGTGGGTGGGCCACGGTGGCTCAGTGGCAGAGTTCTAACCTGCCATGCTGGAGATCCGGGTTCGATTCCCGGTGCCTGCCCGTGCAAAAAAAAAAAAGAAAACAGAAAAGAGACAGTGGTGATGGTAGTACAACATTGTGAATATAATTATATATTTGAATGTGGTAAAAAAGGTAAAATTTAAGGTTGTATGTATGCTACTAGCATTAAAATTTTAAAATCCATGGGCTTGCCCAAAATAAACAGTGACCCTTAAATCAACCAGGATCTAGAGTGAAAAGTACAATTGTAAAAGTATGCTATCATTGCTGGAAGGAAAGACCTGAAACTACTGAAGTGAGTTCCCATAGTTTTTGACTCTTGAAGAGGACTGTGTAATGACACAGCTTTCACAGTGTGACCTCGTGACTGTGAAAACCTCGTGACTGACACTCCCTTTATCCAGTATATAGAGAGATGAGTTTAAGAAAAAAAAAAGATAAATATAGAGGACAATAGGAGGCATGGGGTGTTCTGGGTGTCTTTTCATGTTTATTTTTATTCTTATGTGTATTTTTTTTGGAGTTGTGAAAATGTTCAAAAATTGATTGTGGTGATGAAAGTACAGCTATGTGATGATACTGAGAACCAATGAGTGTACACTTTAGATGATTATATGGTACGTGAATGAATTTCAATAATACTGCATTAAAAAAGTATATGACCATCACTTGTAACAAATGTACTACACCAATGCAAGGTATTAATAATAGGGTGGTATATGGGAACCCTTCACTTTATGCATGATTTTCTTGTAAATCCACGTCTCTACTGATCTGCATAATTTATATATATATATATATATATATATATATATATATATATATATATATATATATACATACATAGTGGGGCCAATTAGTTAGAACCTGTTGATAATGCCATAGCCTTTATCTGTGCATTTATATTTTAGCTCATGCAAAAAAATATTGAAGCGTTAATCAGAGTTCTAAATTGTGAAACAAAAAACAATGTGCCCATGCATGCGGACTTTTGCTTGCATTGTTCACTGCTACATCTCCAGTGCCTAGGACAGTGCCTGACACACAAGACAGCTCCATAAGCAAAATTTTTGTTAAATGAACGAAATTCAGCAGCTCTGGAGCCAGACTTGGGGAATGAGTACTCTAAAAGCCATCCCTCCCTCTCCCCCACTCCCCAAGCAATTTTAACGTGCAGTCAGGGTAGGAAACTCTGGGTCAGGAAAGCAATCCCTGGCATTTAAAACAAAACACAAAACAAAACAAAGCCCCTGAAAATCAGAGCCAAAGCTCCAGAAAGTCAGCCTCAGGGGTGCAGAGGGTTGAATTCAACACGATCCCACCAGGGGCCCCAAAACAAAGAGCAATCACCAAATACACCAATTCAGCAGTTTTCTGTTCAAACAAACACGTCATGTGTGGGCACCTCGTGTCCTTCTTACAGGCCACTGGTGCCCACCATTGAACATGAGTCTGCATTTCGCCCAGCTCACCTGCCCCCTGTCTTGCTCTCCTGCGCTGGGGGTGAAGAGGCACAGTGTGCAGTGCATGGAAGGGAAGGCAGGGGAGGCTGCCTGGAAGCACAGGCTTTACTCTGTGCTGTTTTCATTTTCATGTGGATCCCCTGGTTTTCCACCCTGCTCCTTACTGAGCACAGCCTCCCAGCCACCGACCCAGCCTGTTGTGCCCCTGGACAGCATAGGAGGGAAGCAGCCATATGCACGGGCCAGTCTGCAGGTAGAGGCTGGCTTTAGGAAGTGGCCAGGGAGAAGGAGCCACGCGGCAGGGTGGGGAATGACAGGGGCCAGACACTGAGGTCAGGAGGCAGGTTCCAGACCCAGGCAGCCAGCTATGTATGGAGCAAGCATCTCCACCCCAGCATACCCAATCCAGGGTTTCCAATCCCCAGGTGAGCTGATGGCAGCTCCTCTCATCCAGGCACTCAGGCCCAGAACCCTGGAGACGTCCCCGGCACCTGGGTCCTAGGGACAACCCAGGATGTCTTTCTTTTATACCCCACGTTCAGTCCATGAAGGAATAATCCTCTTGCCTCTGATTTCAAACAGGGCTCGAATCTCACCACCCTGCCCTGTCCCTGCAGCCCACTGTCTAGCCCACCATGCCCCCCCCCACAATAGGCAGAATGGAGCTTGTAAATGGGAGCCAGTTCCGACCACTCTGCTGCTCAGACTCTCCCATGGATCCCTGCTGGCCTCGGGGTCAGTGTCCCAAATCCTGCAATGATCCTCAGATCCTATGCAACCGGCCCCTCATCAGCAGTCTGGCTGGCCCTGACTCTCTCTGCTCCAACTGCACTGCTTCTTACTGCTCCTCCAACTCATCAGGCATGCTTCTACCCCAGGGCCTTTGTACTTGCCAAGGAGCTGCTGGGGCCACCCTTCTCCCACACAGCCACGTAGTTTGCTCCTTCCCATGCCACGGATCTATCCTCAAGCACTGTGCTGTCGGCCAGGTCTCTCCTGGACACCTATCCACAATGGCACCCACCCCCAGCTTCCCCAGCCCTCTAGTCCCTTTATTTTTCTCCATAGCACTTACCCTTTGCTTTGTGTTTTACTTATTTATCTTATCACCTCCCTTCCCCACTAGAATACCCATCCACCCAAGCAGGGACTTTTGCCTGAATCGTCCACTGCTACATCTAGGACAGTGCCTGACACCTAAGAGAGCTCCATAAACAAATATTTGTTAAATGAATGAATGACCAAACAAATGAGGCAGGTGTATATGAAACTGCACTGGGAATGATCTAAAAAGGTACTCATTCAATTCCAGCAGTACCTACCTCCAAGGAAGGGGAAAAATATGGGCTTGGGGGATGCTTTAATTTTCTGTAAAGAAAGGATACATACAAACAGCTTGTCTAGGTGAATCAATAACATCTGCATTCCATACTATATAAAAAGAAAAGATAGGGAAATGCAAATCAAACCACAATGAGATACCACTTCACACCTCTTAGGAAATAATAAAAAGATAGACAATAACAAGTATTGGGGAGGAGGTGGAAAAACTGGAGCCCCCATACATGGCTGACAAAAAATGTTGCAGGTACTGTGGAAAACAGCTGAGCTGTTCCTCAGGAAGTTAAACATAGAATGATTAGATGACCCTGCAATTTCACACCTAGGTACACGTCAAAAATTTTTTAAACAGGAACTCAAACACATACCTCTATACCAGCGATCCTAACAGCATTATTCACAATAGCCAAAAGGTTACAAAAACCCAAATACCCATCATCAACCAAGGAAACAAACTCAGCCTACCTCTAATAAGAGAATATTATGCAGACACCAAAAGAAATGAAGTTCTTATACACTTGACAATGTGGAGACCCTAAAGACATCATGCTAAATGAGGCAAGCAGACACTAAAGGACAAACATTGTATTCTGTGTAGGAAATATCTAGAATAGGCAAAGTCAGAGGGACAGAAAGTTAGATGAGAAGCAGTGTTAGTTATGGCTTCATCGGAACAGGGTTTCAGTTTGGGGGTGGGTATGAAAAAGTCTTAAAAACAGATAGTGGGAGTGGGAGTGCAACACTGAGAATATAATTAATGCTGCTGGACTGAATGCTTAAAAATCGTTAAAATGGGGGTGAAAGGAATGTTCAGTGGTAGAATTCTCACCTGTCATGTGGGAGACTCAGGTTCAATTCCTGGTCCATGCACTTCCCCAAAAACAAACAAACAAAAAATTCAACAAATAGTGCTGCAATGACAGGATACTCACATGGAAAAAGAATGAAATGTGACTCTGCCATATAGCATACAAAAAAAGTTAAAATGACAATATTTCTGCTATATATATGTTAGCCACAATAAAATTCTTAAAAAGGAAATGAAGAAAAGAAAATAAGAAAGGCTTCGTGCTATCAAGAAGCATGTCTGAGTCACCAGGTCTCCCTGCTCTGCCAAAGCGGGGTCCGTGGAGCCCACTGAGCCCCGATGTGGTCTGTAAACAGGGGTTGCACCCTGGCCCTCCTGTCCCCACCCAACTCCCCAAGGGCCCCCTGACCCAAGAGTGGGTAATGGGGAAACACAAACAAGCTGCCGATCCTGTGACCCCTGCTCCCCACCTTGGCCCCAGAACACGCACCCACCACCTCGGGGCAGGCAGCCCACAGGTCTGGGTTGTCTGGGCTCTGCACTTGGCCGCACTCGCCAGCTCCCAAAGTGCATTTAGAAAGAGATACCCCCGTTTGCATTCAGGCCTTCCAGGGGCGGCAGATGTCCCTCCCTGCCTCATGTGGGTCTGCAGGCCACTTCCCACCACCCGCCAAACCCACGGCCAGGCAAGAGCTGCATCCAAGCCCAACCCTCCTCCATGACCCAGTGCCTCCTTCCCAAGCAAATCCGATTTCCAACATAACTGGCCTTGCACGATCACTGATCAGTGCTGCCGATGACCACCGAGCTGGGGGGAGACACACAGGGGGTGGGGCGGGCAGCCCAAAATAACCTCCCTGAGCCCGAGCCACTTCCCAGGAGTGTCCGGGGACAGTGAAGCCACGAAGGGCACACGGGACCCTCCACCGAGCCACAGCCCAGCACACTGCAAGGACCCATTCTTCCTGTGACACTGCCACTCGGAGAGAAACAGGTCCCTGCAAAGCCTGGCCAGTGTCTGCTGCCCTTAGATGTAACCCAAATATCTTCCTAAGGCCCTGAGTAAAACCCCCTGCCTGCCTCGCCAAGGACCGCTAAGCCATCGGGGCCCTCCCTGCCCAGCTTCACTGATGATTCTTACACTGGACATGGCAGGCGGGCCCACAGGCAGATCTGGACTAAAGATGCTGCTTGGCACTAGCCACGTGACTCAGTTTCCCCAACTGTCAAATGAGGGCATTGGTTTAGCCAGGAGAGCCATTAGCCACGTGTGATTTTGAAAATTCACTTCGAGTTTAATATATTTCCATTGAAATGAGCTGAATCGAAAACTCGCTATATTTCAAGCACTCAGTGGCAATGCATGGCTCCCAGTTTGGACAGCGCAGCTGGAGGCCATTTACGAAAACTCCTACCTGGCCTGGGGTGTGGGGACGGCCACCAAAATGGGGGCAGCATTGTAAAGGGAAGAAGGCTTCTGGACAGCAGGACACATGGCCTGGGGCCGCTCAGTCAATACTCTTTCCAAAATGGGACTCATCCAAACGACCCCCACGCCCTGCAACCATCTACCCCAGCTCTGCAAAGACAAGCGGGAAATCCAGATTTAATATTCAATCGTCTGGCTCTTAAAATATTGGTTTCAAAACTATTAAAGCCCTGGCCGGGCTAAACAGATATGCCCGTGGGCTATGCGTGGCCCAGGACACTGGTGTATGACCTCTGGGCTAGCAGGCCCCTGGAGGAAGGTGCTGGCTGCATTTCCCCCTTTCTAAATATGTGCTATGCACTGAAACAATGTGCCCATGCCCCAAGCAAAATTAATATTCTAATTTCAGTTTCTCGGTTTGATGAAGGTATCCGGCTGCCACGGTCCTGGAATGTTAACAACTGGCGACGAATCCCTTTTCCTGGAGTCAAGCAGAAGAATGAATGTCTGGCGAGGGGAGGTGAGGGGCCGCTGGCTATGGGGCAGGACTTTCTGGGGACAACTCCACCCTCCATCCCATACCTCGCACCTTCTGGATGCATCCAAGGGCCAAGAAGCTCCTCACCCCACCCCATCCCCCTCTCCCCCGAGGCTCCCAGGACAAGATTTATCAAGGGTCCCAGATCTCCTAGTTAATCTAATAATTAACCCTTTCCAGGGGCCCTGCCCACAGCGGTCTTTTTCCAAAGCACTTGTGATGGTTTTAAAATATGTGCACAAATTCTTCAGCTAGCCTCTGCTGGAGAGATGGAGTTGAGCATCCCTCCCCTAGATTCAGGCTGGCCTCCAGCGAATAAGACGTGGCTTCAAAGCTGGTGGTGAATGGAGACACAGCATCTGGCAGATGCCCTCCTGAGATGCACACCTGAGCCCGGAACTACCAGGTGAGAAGCCCAGCTGCTCCAAAGTCACCAGGAGGGGGAGAACTCATGGAGAGAGAGCAAGGGAGCCGTGCTCACTGTTATCTCTGCTCAAGGAGCTCCACCTGCACCTGGCCCACCTGCGCCAGCCCAACCTGCACCAGCCTCACCTGAGCCAGTCCCACCTGAGACATCCTCACGTGCACCAGCCCCACCTGCACCATCCTCACTTGCATCAGCCCCTACCTGTACCTGCCCTACCTGCACCAGCCCCACCTGAGCCATCCTCACCTCAGCCAGCCCCACCTGCATGGGTCCAGGCCTCACCCTCCGCCCCTGTAGGGCTGCTGAGATAATTCAACAAGGTGCTGCAGGTAAAGGCTCCTGGCACGGACTCCTCAATAAAAGGAGGTGGCAATAATTATTATGATGGTGATTGCAATTTAGTGAATCCAGAAAGATCCATATACCTGGCCACCTTATCCAGTCCCAGAGTTTTGGCTGCTCCTTAAACCTGTTAATTCCTTAAGTCATCAGAGTTCTCCTCACTTCCTACCTGCCACTCCCCATATGCTCCAACCCTTGTCACACTAAGCGCCCCGTGTTCAAATGATGGTGGGTTCTCTCCCCTGACTGGGCCCTGCCTACTACACAGCCATATCTGCTGCTAACATAAGAAATGTAAGTGTGTGACATATGCCAACTTCACAAGGAAACAGGAAAAACACATTTTTTCTATCATTCATTAATGAAGAGCATTTGAAGGTGATCTGTGGGGAAAGCATTATACATATGTATCATATATTCACGTATGGTAAGGTATCATAAGTTCTGGATATGCACTCACATTCTACTGACCCTAGGAAAAAACATAAAACTCTATCACTAAAAACACCTATACTGGCATCAGTAAATGTTTGGATACCAGAGTTTTGCTGTAGAAGTAATCGGTTACAATCTAAAATGGCTTGTAACTTGGGCGGCACCCCACCCCTCCCCCGCCACTGTGAAATCCGCATTTTCCTAGATGCTGTGTGTGAGCTCTGCACAGGCTCTTGGTGGTTGCATCAACAATATTTTTGTCTTTGACATTCAGCTTTCCAGCCCTCAGCCAGGTGCCGTGGAGATATCTTGGGGAACATTTTTGACTGGGGGCAGGGGACAAGGAGCTGTTCCTGGCTCAGAAATGACTGGCAGATGGCATCTGCTCCATCTGATGACATTTTACATGCTGGAAGTAAAGTAGGAGAAGGGGATAAAAAAATGTCCAGGCTGCTTTGCGCTGGATGAGCTTAGGAAGTGGTCGAGCCCTGTGCTGGTCTCTAGCCCCAATGTTAGTGGCACACACAGGCGCCAGGGGCATTCACGGGTCTGGGAAGCCTCCATGGGACTTGGTGGGGACCGGGGGCGAGGGACAGGAACCAAACGCAGAGTGGTTTTAGAAGAAAAGGCGCGTTGCCTGGTGTCCTGCAGAAGCTCCAGCTGCAACCAGGAGCAGCGGATTTTGGACCCCTGAATGGGCCTGCCAGGAAGGCACAGCCCTGCACTCGGCTGGGCCTGCTGCCACGTGGCTTCCTCCTGTGACCGCAGAGGTGGCTCAGTGCTCCCTGCTTCCCCTGTGCTCCTCTTCCCCGCGAGGACACCAGCACTGCAGGGACAGCCCTTCCAGGTCGTGCATGCGGTACCTGGCTCTGCACTGCCCATCCTACCCACTCAGCAACTGCAGCCGGAGAAGCAGGGGCCCTCCCCATGCCCCCGGCAGACATCCCAGCTCGTGGGCACAACCCTGATCAACCTGAGTCCTGGGGGGAGGTGCACCCAGGCTGAGAGGGTCCCCAGGACCCAAACCGTATGGCCTCAGAAGCAGAGGAAGCCATCCCCTGGAAGAAAACCCAGGCTGCTACTCTCAGAGGAAGCAGACAACCCCTAATATATGACAGGACTTGGGTAGGAAACAATGTGGGAGAAGGGAGAGCAAAACCACTGCAGCACATAGTAGGTATTCACTGAAGGGAGACAAGGATGAAAGCGGTTGTTGGCACACATTAAACAGCCATGAGAGGCAGGCCCTGCACAACTGTTCTTCTGGCACAATATCTCCCTTCAATCTCTCTGCATCCAAAGGGACAGGAGCAACTATTCTCTCCATTTTACAGATGCGGTGCTAAGGCCCAGAGAGGCTAACTAACTGGCCTGAGGACACACAGCTAATAAGTGGGGGAGCTGGGTCTTGAACCCAGGCACTCTGATACCAGAGTCTGTGCCATTGACCTCAGTTATGTACTTGAAACAACAAGCAAGAGGAAAGCAGCTGGGGCAGTGTATAATGAAGAAGAGATATAAAGGTGACAGTAAATATGGGAGTTCATTCATCCACTCAAACACTCACTAAAAGCTTTCACAAAGACAGGGAACAATAGGAGAGAGGGAACTTTGAAGGACAGCAGCGATAGAGAGAGAAGATTCAGCACCTTCTCCCTCCCACTGGCCCCTGTGCTACAGTGACAGAAAAGCAGGATTTAGTCACCCTTCTCAAACAATTGGGGGTGACAGGCAAATTGATTAGGTAGGAAGACGAGGCTGCTTGGGAGCAGGTGTAGCTGAAGCTGGAGCAGACAGCGAGGCCAGCATCTCCTCATCCAGGCAGGAGAAAACTGTGTTTTCCTCCTGATATATGCAGGCCCAACCCTGTTAACAATTCAGCCCACAGATTTAAGAGAAAAGCACTTAAACTGGGCCAGGCATGGGGGGCAGTGGGTAGAAGGAGAAAATATATCCTAAAGAAATAAAAATGTCATCATTAATTCATGGGGCTTTCTAGAGCACCTCTGCAAGAAGAAGCAAATGTGCTTGTGTTAAGTGCTGCAGAATCACAGGCTGGAGAACCAGGGGGCCCCCTTTCAAAGATGGAACCTCCTGGAATCTGAAGCAGTGCCCTGGGTAGAAGGGCTGGGGTTCCAGGACCTGTGGGCACAGAACCTTGGCAATCCTGGATAGGTCTCTGCCCTCAGGAGCAAGGTCCCTTAGGCAACAGGCCTGAGTGCTAAGAACAAGGCCCCATCACCCTCTTTTCCCACCTCCTACCTGCCTTAGGCTCCAGGTTTCCTATTAGCTCTGCTTCCTCGGGTGTAAGTTCTCTCATCTGCCACCTTTGCTTCCCTCAAAGGTCTAGAGATCTGGATCAGTGCTGATCTCTGCACAATGTCCCTAGTGGGCCAGGGGAACACTTGAGAATCTTTCTGAACACCAAATGTTTGGGGAACCCCCACCATCACCACCATCTGGGGGGAAAAATCACTAGAAACATCTTGCCTCAAACCAGGGATACAATGCAGCAATTCAAAAGGAAAGGTACTTGTGCACCCCTACAGAAGGTGGCTGAAGAGACAAGGTGTATGTGTGTGAAACCACACTCAAAACAACGTTTTACTGTATATTTCCTACAGAAAAAGATGCACAGCAAGTTGATAACTGTGATTCCCTTTTGGAAAGAAATGAAATTGGTCAAAAGGGACTTAAGAATTACCTGTGATACTGTTTAAATCATCCTTGTATCTGCGGCAGAGGCATTATTATGCATGCACCACAATTTTTTTTTTGTTTTTTCCCCCAGCACCCAGAAAAATGACCATTTCCCAGGCCTCTGCCCTAGGAGGCCAAACACAACATCACACAAATACATATAACTCTATGAAGGCAAGTATGATTATGAAAAATCCTGATGGCTCATTCATATCTTCATCACAGAGCACCAACCACAACAGGATCCACTCACAGCTGCCCCCCAATACCATCCTCTCCTTCTTCCACAGGAACAGAATGCCCAAACCTAAAATAAGGACTGCATTTCCCAGACTCTCTTGCAACTAGATGTGGCCATATGATGAAGTTCTAACCAATGGGATATAAATGGAAGCATCATGTGACTGCTCTAGGACTTGTCCTTTACCCTTTTCTCTCCAATACCCCCATCCTGGTGCCTGGGATGAAGATGAGATGGCTGCACCCACAGCTGCCATTTTGGAACAAGAGGACAAAGGCGACAGCCCTGAAATGGGAGAAAAGAACCAGGAGGACTTCAGGGAACAGAGCTAACATACAATCTTGGACTAACAGCTTCAGAATTCTTCTTAGGAAAACCACCACTATTTTAGACTTTTGTCACTCACAGATGAACCTAATCCCAACAGAAAATCCCAATGTACCACAACCTGGCCTTCCTGTCCCCCAGAGCACCACTGAGCAGTATCCCTCCTAGGGACTCTGTTTCCATGCACTGTACCCCCAGAGCCAACAAAGCAACAGCAAATTCAGAAGGTCCCCACTGAGGTATTTCAGCAGCCTCAGGGCACCCAGAAACCCTAAGTGAAAGAGCTGGGCTCTCTACTGAAAAGTCAGAATCGTGGTGGCTAAAATGTCCCAAGGTTTACTCCCACGTTTCCCCCTCTTCTTTCCCACCAGCCTCACCAGCTTCATTGGGTCAGTGGTTAATACCCTGGCATGAGTCTACCCATGCCTCCTTCCTCCATATGAATGTGTGTGTGTGTGTGTGTGTGTGTGCGCGCGTGTGCACGCATTTGACTGGCAGAGTCAAGTGGTGATTAAGAACCAAACTGCCTGGCTGTCTGGATTAAAATCCCAGACCTGCCACTTGTTGGTTGTGGAACCTTGTTTAACCTCTCTATGCCTCAATGTCCTCCTCCATAAAATGGGTACAATAATTATACCCACCCACCTCCCAGGCTGTTGGTGAGTATTGAACAAATTGCAAGGAGCGCTATTTAAAGATCAGCTATTATATACACACAGGGCTTTGGTGTTGTTTTTGTTTTTCTAAAAATGGATTGCACAATAGAAGCTACCCTGCAAATCACCTTCCTCACCTGACAATAAGTCGGGGCCCAGGGTGGTGGACGGAGGCCCACCCTGCTCATTTTCACCATTTTTACTTGTGAGAGTCCATGACCTGGAAACAGTGCCATCTAGTCCCACACTCTGGGACTGATGGGTGTTCAGGTTGTTTCCTTTTGTGTCACTACAAAAGGTGCTGCTATAAATACCCCTGAACACCTCACCTGACCCAGTGGTGCTTTTCTTTCTAGACAATATAGATCTCCCAGAAGGTGGACTGATGGGTTAAAGGTCAGGTGCTTTTTAATAGATACTGGCAGATAACATTCCCAGTATTTCATCATTTCAAACCAAGCAATGGAAGACGTGTAAAATCACTGGATGGGGTTTTCAGAGGCCACACACCATCAGAGGCCCCTGGGGTTTGGGTGGCAGCACTATGGGGTATCCACGTGGGTGGAGGGTCTTAGGGGAGGAGCCTCGAGCCCCAGTGTTCTCCAGGATGAGGGAGGAGTGCTTCCACCTCATTTGACAGGCTGCAGTAGTAACTGTTTGCCTTCTATTGGAAGCATCTTGGACGTCCTTTGAGAAGATGCCCTGCCAGCTGTCTGTCCATGGAGCTCGTTTAGGGTGGGTCCTCCCCACCACCAGACCCAGCTGCAGAGATGAGCTTCTGACCTTGGCTAACCAGTATACCATCCTCCACCCCCAAAGCCGGAGCCGCTGGTTGAGGGGTCAGCACACAATCCATGCTGGTGAGGTACAAGGCAGTCCTGGGACTCTTGTGGGAACATGTATGAAAGAGACATTCCATTCCCACTGGTGGGAGGAAAGCCTGGGTCTTATTATGGCCACCTGCACCACCAGGTGGTGAGAACATGTCTGAGAATCAAATCCACACAGTGGGGAAGAGAACAGAGAAACAAAGTGAGAGAACAGACGCTCTCATTAGGATACTGTCCAACCCCTGGATCAAGCCATGCCTGAAGCCTTCCTGCACTCCCCAGCTCCAAAGACCAAAAACTTCCCAAATGTCCCGTGTAACTAAGAGAGTCCAGACTAACATAGTGACACACCCAATCATCTCCATGAGTGCACCCAAAATCTCAGCACTGGAAACTTAAAATATCACAGACCTCGTGTCACAGGTAAAGACAGAGGAGGTGATGTTCTTCCTTAAAATGACCCAACAAGAAAAAAACAGAAACGCAAGGTCATAAAGGAGATCCATTTACTGGAGTCATTCTGAGTATAAAATAATAACCAGTGGGTTACTTTAATTCTAGCTCCCCTCTAGCAACATCCCTACAAAGGGTCTTTCTGATTTGTGAGTTCATCAAGCTTTGCCTGCAGAGTGAAAACCATATTGCATACACATGTGCTGCTATTTTTAAAGTGTTACATAAATGCTACTATAATTACCAAAACCCAGCCATTCAAAAGCATTACTGAATTGATGGAACTTCTGATCAATATGTTTTCCTTTTTTTTTTTCAACCAAGAGATACCAAAACTCACAATTCTCTTCATTCAGACAAGCTGGATGATTTTTTTTTTTAACATTAAGAAGGGGAACTTGTTCTTCACCACAGTCGAAGCACTGTAAACATACATTTATAGAACATTCTCAGCTTGACCATTTAAGGTAAACTTCTTTCTGTAAAAGGCCAGATAATGAACAGTTTAGGCTTTGCAGGTCATGTGACCTTTCACCACTATTCAATCTGTGTTGCTGCATAAAAGCAGTCTTATGTAAACAAGTAGGCTTGCTTATGTCCCAATAAAATTTTATTGACAAAAACAGACAGAGGGCCACATTTATTCACAAAAACAAACTATGAGCCATGGTTTGCCAAGCCCATAGTTCTGACTTTTATTTCTGCCAAGGCATGCAGAAATAAAAGGCATCTTGTTAGTACCCAGGACAGTGTAGAGTAGGGTCAGATGGAATTTTACTGAATGAACTATTTGAATATGGCCAAAGGGGGAAATTTTAGATTGTTAGGTACATGTTACTAGAATAAAAATTTTTAGAAAGTAAACATAGGGCAGTACAATACAGTGAATCCCATCGTGAAGGATGGACTCTAGTTAATAATATGATTATAAAGATGTTCTTTTATCAGTCATAATAAATGTACCACATTAATTCAAAGTGTTATTAATAGGCTGGTAAATGGGAACTCAGTATTTTCTGCAGGATTTTTCTGTAAACCTACAATCACCTAATTTAAAAAAAATGTCACAGGAGTTGATGGCAGAAATAGAATTGGACTGACATAACTTTTTACCTACACACCTACTAAATAAAGCAAGTACACCTGTGCTGACAAACTGATAATACACTGGGTCAGAATAATCACATCATGAAAGCAGGAAGGTTTTTCTTTTAACAGTAGTGGGTCCAGCAGGCAGAAGAGCCCCAAACTGAGTGTGATGGAGTGGGATTAAAAGCCCACGTGTACACCTGCCAGCTGGGTTTCCTGAGGCATGTCACATGACAGAGTGAGCCTGTTTACTCACCTGTCATAATGACACAATTAATAATTGCCCCCCAATAAATTGGGTCCTTAGTATACTAAGCATTTTGCATCTCTCATCACATTCAAACTTCTTAACATTAATCTCCTTAGTGATGCATTATACCATCATCTCACAGGTAAAGAAACTCAAGTCACCTACTGACCTTCTCTCTCTGGCGGTTAGGAAGATCATGCAAAAGGCGAGAAGTACAACTCAGGGATGTAGGTTCTGCTTATTCATTTCATCACCGACTAATATTGATTTAGTCCTGATTCCAAGCTTGGTGAATGAATCCAATGAATATTTATTGAATGCATCCAGTACCCCCAGCAACTCGTGTGGCTCGACCTTCAGGACACATCCCAAATCTAACCATCGCTCACTTTACATCTAGCATATCATTTCCATGGATGCAACCAAGATCTCAGCACTGGAAAATTAAAATATCACAGACCTGGCATTACAGGCAGACACGGACGAGGCTGTGATCCCAAATCTAACTTCTGTCATTTCCTCTATGGTCACCTGACCGGGCCATTACCAGCAGAGCTCACCTGCACTCCTGCCTCTGTTCCTAGGGGTCAAAGTGTGTGTCCTGCCTCTACTCATCCAACAGCTCCCATTTCACTCAGAATTAAAGCCAAAACGCTGCCCAGCATGGGTTCTCCATCCCTTCCTACCACTCCCCTTGCTTGCTCAGCCCAGTCTTAGCACCTGCCAGGGGGCACCTGCCCACCTGAGGACACTTGCACAGGTGGTCCCCAAGAGAGCTAGCCTGGCTGGGTCCCTCACCCTTTTAGATTTTTGCTCCAATGTCACCTTCCTGACCCTGCCATTGAAAAGTGCAAACAACCCCTCCCCAACATTTCCTCTCTAACCCCCTACTTCATTTTTCTCTTAAGCACTTACCGCCAATCAACAAACAGTGTGCATTAGTTACTGATTTTGTTCCCCTGACGGTCACCTCCAGGGGGGCAGGGATCCCCTAGTGGCTCCCAGTCCCTGTTGCATGCAATAAAACACGCCTGGATGAACAAAGGCCGGCTGGAAGGAGTGACGGGTGCGGGTGCAGTTTCAGGGAAGCAAAGCAATTCCAGGAACCAAAATTCCGTCTTGCCGCCACAGCCAGAAACAACTTTCCTGGCAAAAAAAAAGAGCATTTTCCATCTGCAGCATGCAGCCCTCCGGCTCTCCTCCCCGCCCACCCCCGCCCACTCCAGGCGGGGTCAGGAGGCCGCACCTTCCAGGCGCCCCGCTCCCCATGGGCCTGGCCCCGCCACTCACCCCAGAGAGCCCGCAGCCCGCGGCGGCAGATGCACAACTACAGAGGGGAAAACTCCCGAGCAGAGAGGATATAGATACATCGACACCCCATACCACGGGGACGGCCGGGCAAACAAAGAGAGCCACAAATTCATTCTGAGAGCCGAGAGACCACGGAGAGCCAGCCTGCAGCTCCCGAGTCCTGAAAACCGAGCCCGGAGCCTTCCGTAGGTCCTCCAAGGCAGCCCCGGGGGAGGGGGGGGCGGTGACTGCAGTCACAGCAGGATGTGCCTGTGTCCATTCGCTCCCGGGCATCAAGAGCCCAGGCGGGAGACAATACCACCACAGAACTGACATCGGCGACACATTATTTACTGAGTCACACTTCCCGGACGCTGAATCTCAGGCCCCAGGGGCGCAGCCTCGCTGCGTTAGGCACCCCCACAACCACAACAGAGGCTGGGCTCAGAAGCTCCCCCCGCCCCACACACTCCAGCGCTCTGGCTAATAAAACACAGCAAATCATATTGGACGCTATTGATTTTTTTATGTAACTATTTTGGGGCCGAAGTGTAAAGAGATGGTATTGATCAGTTAAGGAGTGAGGTGGCAGGGAGGGAAGTTTTGAGCTCCCTGGGTATGCAACCAGGCCGGGGAGTGGGAGAAGGTGCAGGAATTCAACTCCAAAGAATCTGGGCTCTAGCAGAGAGTGGGCATGGAATGCTCATCCTGCCCTTGAATGGAAAGACACCAAATCGGGTATATGGAGGGAGGATAAAAATGACAACAAGCTCCCCAAGATCAGTTTCTCTGTGGTGTTTATCCACCCCCACCATTAAATGATGTGTTTGTCCACTGGTCTCTGGTTGTCTTGTTCCAGCAGAATGATAACTCCTTGGGGATAGGTACATTGTCTCTTCTATTCCCTGCTGTATCCTTAGTGGCTAACACTGATTAATACATCTGTCGAATATTTGAATGAATGAATGGAGGTAGCATTTCCTGAGCATCTACTGAGTGCCAGGTACTATGAAAAAGACCTTGAGGGAATGAGCACTCCTTTTGCCTGGACCACCCTTTGCCAGGTTAGTTCCTTTCTTGGCATTTTGGGCTCAGATAATGCCACCTCCTCTGAGAAGTCTTCCTGGATTGCCCAGTCACATCCCCATCACATTCCCTCCGAATGAATGTGAGGAGCACAAATTACTGTCTGGAATTTTCCCATTTATTTGCTGGCTTCTTGTCTGTCTCCCTGAAACCACTCAACCTGCCCATGGATGCAAGCCCCTGAGATCACACTCTGCTGGTGGGGAAACTGAGGCTAGCTTTATGACCAGGAAACACCACTGAGGCAGGGAAGATAGATGTCTACCCTACCCCTTCCACTCATGAATGGCATTGACACTGAGCCTCAATGCCCCACGTGGGGAACACATTCTATTCCCTAATGTTAATAGACGCCCAAGGATCCAGAGAAATCCTGAAACTTAGCAGATGGCTGAGGGTTCATTATCCTCTCATTACAGCTTTCACCATGGCAGCAAAGCACCCGGCCAGCAACGGGCAGGCCAGGCCTTCCCTTCCCTGTGATGAGATCAGCAGTGGGATGACTTCAAGGTTTGTTTGCAGATGGGGAAACTGAGTCTCAGCAGGATCCAGTGCTGCCAGACCTCCCAATTTCTTGAACGAGCCCAGAATCCTAGGCTGTCAATTGTGACATTGATACCTCCTAATTTTTAAGTGTCAGCAACTAACAAGAGAAGCCTGCAGGCCAGATGTGGCCCAGAGCCCTGAGTGGCCCTCCTCTGGTCTCCCACGTCCTGTCAACTTCCCCAAACACCAAGCCCCTCCCTGCCAAAGCAGATCAGTACACCTGGAGGAGGAGGGTTACTTTAGAAGGGACAAAATTCCCCCCAAAAGAGGTTTCTCACAAAAGATCCGACTCTGCTCTCAACTTGGGGCACATCTCTGAGCCCCCTGGGCCCCAATAGTCTTAAAATCCAATGAGTGGCCCACAAAACTCAGTGCCACCAATGGAGGGAATGCAGAAGCTAAGCGCGCGAACTTCGAGACAGACACGTGTGGCTTCACTCTGTGCTCCCTGGCTCCAAGGCTGTGTGAGCTTATGCAAGTTATGGGACCTCTCTGGGCCGTAACTGTCTCATCTGTATAATGGGGCCAATGTGAGTCCCTATGCCATTAAGGCTGTTGGAGATTCAATGAGATGGAATCTGTGAAGGACACGAGACAGGGCTAGCAGCTGGGTTATTTCTCATTCTCAGGCCCACCACAGTGTGAAGGCCACAGGGGGAGACCAAAGGGAAAGGACAAACAAGCCTGCCAGGTCTTAAGACATAACCATTGAATCCCCTGGTTCCTACATGCCTGCAGAGCTGTCACCCATCTGTTTGATTACGCCAGCTCAAAAAACCCAGTTCCCATTAACAGATTTATTTGTCACTGAGGGAAAGAGAGCAGAAAGGAGGTGAGAGCCCGCAGCGAGGGTCTGGCATGGTCGGAGCTCAACCAGCGGCCATTACCTGGGCATGTAGGCCCCACCTACCAGAAGCTCACCGGTACCACTCTGACTTCCTCTTTCTGGGCTGGCATTTGCGGTTGTGGCCACGCCAAACAGCTGTCATTCTCATGATCTTGGGCTCTTTAAGTGGAGTCACGGGCCCCTAAAGGACCAACCAGGGTTCCACCAGGAAAGCCTCCCCCGACCCCGGGTAGGGCAGGGGAGTCCTGGGTGAGGAGTTGGAGACAAAACATGTGAGCCTGGGACCAGACACTTCCCAAGCCCGAGGCGCCTTTGTCCCCTCCGCAAAAGGGGTGGATAAAGAAGATCCTCTAAGGCACAGAGGAATGGTTGGCATCGGCACCTTCACCCACGACAGCGCCTGTGACACCAGGGTCCCCCCAGTGATGGAAGGTGATGCGTCGGCTGAACCCCAGACCTTCAAAAGGGAAACCTACCCGTTCCGGAGCTGCCAAAATCTAAACTCAGGTGAGAAGAAAGGAGCCACCCAGCCGCACAGATCCGGGGGATCCCTGGGGAGCAAGGCCCGTGCAGACCAGAGACCACCCTCCCGGGTTCCAAGCAACAGACAAGGGGATGCTTTTCCTCGCTTGGACAGCGGCGACCACCAGGCTCATTGTTGCCTCAATGCTTCCCGGCTCCAGCAGAACACCCCCCCGCCCCCACCCCGGCCTCCTTCCAGCCCCCTGCATCCGGCAAAGGGGTAATGAAATGATTTACTCTGGGAACCTCCACTGTACAGCCATTAAATCATTCCGGGGCGGGTAGGGAGGGGGTGACTGCATTTGCAAACCACTCCCTGCCACTTCCCAGCGCCACCTCTCCGAAGGGTAGCGCCACACGCAGGCAACCTTCCATTCCCAATAACTATGGTGATGAGAAAGAAATATACCAGGCAGGGCCCTGCACTCTCCACCTCCCCCTTGAGAACCAAAGTCGCCCCCACCGGGCCTGCGGGCTCAGTCTCCTACACAGCTCCTGTGCCGGGCATGTTCCACCCGCCCCCGATTTAATAGACCCAGAGCATAATGGGTCAAAGAAGAAAGGCGCGTCCTTTCTCCCCAGCAGGAACCGTAACTGCGCAGCTAATTTGCAAAGCCACAGTGTGTACAAAAGTGGCTGAAATAATGGGGGGCCCCTAGTTGCTAAGCTGGGGGATTTGTGCTGACTCTTACCAAGTATGGTTCCATATGTTTCAGCGCTTGCACGGCTCAAGGAAGTACACCCACCACGCTCTTTACCATGCAGCTACCCATACAGGACAGGGGGGGATGGGAGGGGACACAACCCAGGAGACAGTCCCTCCATGAGGGGAGAGGGGCAATGCATCCCAGCCTATGAACTTTTCCAGTCCCTCTCCCAGGGCCTTGCCTCTGGTCCCCTCCAGCCAAATGTGTTTGGTAAATAATGGCCAGTGAATTTCCAGAAAACCCGACCAGCTCTGGAGGAAGACCTGGTTAATTCCCCTGAACCTTTCAACCAAGTGCAGGAGTTAAGTATCTTTCAGGCAATTCAGCCTTGTTTTTTCCCAGCTCTCCTAACCGGTGCTAAAAATGGAGTTACCAAACCATTGTCTCTTTATGTCCCTGGTGAGGACCGGTGAAAGACTTACAAGTGCCTCTAAGGGGGGTGGGGGTGGGGGAGACCACCCCGGGGGCACCTGTCATAACGCAGTGCCCAGCTGAGACTCTCTGGAGAGCACCCGGGCATCGTGGCAAGGAGCGCGGCCAGCAGCAGGTTTCAGGGGTGTCTCGCCTGCCCTCCCAGGACCAGGGCCACCCCAAGCCAGCACAGGCTCTCCAAGGCTGGCATGGAGGGGGGCGGCTGGAGGGAAGCTCACCATGGTCTCTTATGAAGCCCAAGGCAGGCAGCTTCTCTGAGAGATTTCTGATATTCACTTATGAGCATGTCCAGGCAAGCACTGACCCCCACAGAGAAACAAAATAGAGACAAAACTGCAATTTTCAAGTCCAAAGGATTGTGCAGTTTCAGAAATAGGTCGCAGGGCTGAGGATAAGAGAAAACGGCCTCAACCCGCGGCAGCAGCCCTTCTTACAGCCGGCAGAGAAATGCCCAAAGCAAAACAGCGATCATAGCTGCTTATTAGTCAAGCAGACCGAAGATTCATCCACTTTAAGCCTGAAGCCACTCTCGGTGAGGCTGAACCAGACCCGAATGCCGATGGAGAGCTCTGATAGAACGTTTTCTCCCAGGTGAAGATTTTATTAATATGTGCGGTCACTTAAGGACATCGCAAAGGGAAACAACGTTTTACTTTTTCCATCACACATCGTGTTGATGGACAAGGTATGCTGCTAGCTGCTGCCCGATCAAGGCAGTTGAAGCTCAAAAGTTAAAGTTGCTGTTTTTTTTTCTACTGCAATCTGCGTGGCATCGTGGTCTGTTAAGGAAATGGGAAGAACATTTCTAAAGCAAAAGCCACTGCTCCCAAATCATGGGTCCTGATTGTTAAAGGTTTGGAGAACTGCACTCTCCAAAGGCACATGAACGGCACTCATGACTGTTGGCAGTTCATTGGAGCCTGTAGGATTTTCTCCTTTGCTTGGTGGGGGAGGGGGGTAGAATTGGCATTTTCAGAAAAGCTTCCTCTAGAACCAACATGTAACCACATCAAGGCGGCGGAACGTGCTCCAAACTCCAGCGGAGACCGAAAATACTGTCTTGCTTTCCCTACTCAATAGGTTTTTGACAACAGCTGCGCTGGTGCCAGCAGGAAGCCCGGCTCCCTGGTACCCAGGCAATGGCTCCAGGTATCACCACGTTCCAGGCAGCTGTCTGGCCTCTACCCTCTCCCAACTGCCTCGCAGATCAGGACGCTGGGCAGCCCGTGTTTCCAGGAGGTATCACGGCTTCTTTTTCTCCAGGGGGAGGCCACACCCCTGGAAAAGATGTAAAATCAAGGGGGCGCCGCAGGAACTGGGGAGGGGCTGCGGTTAAGTCAGACAGCGCCAGCGACCTCGGGGCTGGGGCTCCGCAGGTGTCCTGAGAGGGCAGCACAGCACGTCCGCGGAGAGCAGGTGGACGGTTCAAGGGTTCCACCAAATGGCCTCCGACAATAAAATCCCGCAGGAACCAGGACCTGGCGGGGGGGGGGTGCTGCCCCATGGGGTAGGGGGCTAGATTCCCGGGGGCGCGCCTCCACTCGCCTGGAGATGCTAAGCGCATCCCATCAGTTACACCCAGGCGCCCTGAAGGAACACGCAGGGGGGTTGGGATGTTTAAGGGAAAGGCGGGCAGGTGGGTGGTCCCGCTGAGAAAAGAGGGACGTGCTGGAGCACCTGGACTCCGGGGATCTCCCCAGATCCCTCCAAATCCAAGAGATGCAAGCTACTGGGGACTTGAGAAGGAGGTGGCCGACCCGTGCGGGAACCAACTTTGTGCGTGGCAGCCAGAGTCGGGGATGGGGGTTGGGGACGCATTACCTGGGCACTGGAGAGCAGTCAGAGCCAGCAGGAGCCCGAGCGGCGACGCCTGGCCCGAGAGCGGCATGATCCTCAGGCGCGCGGTGGGCGCTGCGCGGGGCTGCTCCTCTCGCGCTCACGACGCGGCCCGCGGCTCCCGGGAGCAGCCCCCGGCAGCTACGCCCGAGCGCCGGGCATAGCTCGTTCCCAGCGTGCCGCCCCAGACGCAGGCACTGGGCGCTGGCGGCACTTCCTCGGCTGCGCCCTGCGCGCTCTCCTGGATCCGGCGGTGTGCGGCTGGGGAGTGCGCGGGCCACGGGGGCTCTCAGCGTCCCGCGCCTTCGCCGGCTGCCGGGCGCTCGGCCCGAGTTGCGCGGTCCACGCCGCCGCCGCCGCCGCCGCCGCCTGTGCCTGCGCCAGCTGCCGGCCGCCCCTCGAGCCGGCGAGAGAGTGAGCGAGCGCCCGGGAAGGGGGGAGGCGGGAGGGGCCGGGGGAGGGGCCCGCCGCCGAGGAGACCCGGCGCCCGGCGGCCGCCCAGCAGATAGGCGGCGGGACTTGCTACTCCTCGGCGTCCCGGGGGGAGGGCGCCGGGCCGTTAGGCTGGGGAGACCCGCGGGGGTGGAGGGTGGGCCGGGCCGGGTGCAGGAACTAGGGCCGCGGGAGCTGTGACCTGCCCGGCCCCATGCTGCGGGGGGGGGGGGGGGGCGGGAGGGGGGCAGATAGCTCGGGGCGTCCTAGGGGCGTAGTGGCGGGGTTCCCGAGGTTGCGGGGTAGGGAGACACTGCCACGACGTGGACCCGGTGGGTCTGCGGGGTCAGGGCGTGCGGGGCCGAGGTCAGACGAGAAGTCCCGGGATAAATGTGCCACCTCCTGGGACGGCGTGCGGGGGAGGTGGGGGGCAGGGACGGTCTCGGGGAGTCGGGGCTACGAGGACTGTCGGCGGGTAGAGGGAGGGTGTGCAGTCTGGACGGGGTCAGAGACCCCAAAAGCCGTCCAGGGCTGTGGGGTGAGACGCAGGGACCTAAGCCAAGAAGACCCCAACGCGTTAGAGAGAGAGAGAGAGGCGGGCGGGGACGCCTGCGGGAGCGCTGCAGGGTGCCCCGGAGCAGTGCAGGGGGCCTCAGGTAGAGGCAGGGTGACGGTGGCATTCTCCTGGGGACTGCGGGGCTCGAAGGCGGCCTCGGTGGAAGATTTGGGACCTTTATGGGGTACGGCCGATCCTGGGGACAGCGAGAGGGCGCGTCTTCGCCGTCCCCCTCCACAGAGCAGGCCGGGGCTTCTCGCTCTGGGTAAGGTCGCGTCCTGGAGCGGCTCCGGGGGCGGGTGCCCACCGCGGGGTCGGAGGGCAGGGGCGTAGCTGAGCTTACGGGAGCGTCACCCTAGCGTGGCAAGCGGAAACCGTCTCTGCTCTCGGGCGCCTCACCCCCTCCCCGGCCTCGGGGGCGGCACAGAATGCATGAGTCATGCTGGGCGCACGTGGGGGCACCGCCCCCGGCCCTCAGACGCCTGGCAGTCCTCCCCCACCCACACCCGCACCCCCATCCAGTTGGAGAAGTGTCCTTGCTCCACCCTATCCCCCGGCAACCCGCTGCCTGCCTCCGGGGTGGTCTCGGTTTTCCGTTATAAAAGCAGGTCATACTCTTTGGAAACGGTCATTGAGGCAGGACTGGGTGATGAAAAGAGATTTGGGCAAGTCTGTGGAGTCAGTGAGTCTTGACTGAGAATCCCAGACCTGCCGCTGGGCTCTGCAACTCAGAGCGAGTCACTTCCTCCCCAAGCCTCAGTTTCCCCATCTAGATGGATGGGCACCATTGCCGCGCGCGTGTCCTGGAAAAGGCCCGGGAAAGTCCTGGCCTGTAAGGGAGGCGGGAGCTGATGGCACCCGCGCTCTCTTCCCATCAGCTCGGCCACCTCGGTCACGGACCTAATTTTCCACCGAGGGTCCAGACTTACGTCAGAAGAACCTTCTTCCTTCCCCCCCACCCCCACCCGCGGCTGGCAGGGGACAACGGGGCAGGAGGGGAAGGGACGGGGCAGCTGCTTCATTAGTACAGACAAGCTCATTAGCGAGGTAGCACTCAGCTCTGCTTAGATAAAAGAAGGAAGAAAGAGCCAGGAGCAGGCGGCACGCCTCCCATCCAGGTTAATTACCAGACATACAGGGCTTTTCCCGCTGCAGCTACCCGGCACCTCCTCCAGTGGCCCACGCCCGGGCCAAGTCCCGAGGTGCGCGGGAGCGCAGCAGAGGGCCTCGGGCCGGTCTGGACCATGGGGCATCCTCGAGGGTCTCCCGGGCAAATCCGCAAAGGGCCCAGCGTCCCCTCCCTGCCAGGCCACCCCAGCTCCCAAGTCTCTTTCCCATTCACTGGTTCAGAAGCATTGGCTGAACTGAGCACCTACTGTGTACCAGGCCTTGCGGGGTGATGTGGAGACAGGAAATGAACCAAGTCCCAGGGAGAAAAAAGGTGCACAGCTGACCACTGGGCAATGAGACAGCAGGGGACAGTGCAACAAGAGAGTGTAAGGATACTATGCCCAGGCCGGCCATGCACCTGACCAGGGAGCAGATTGGTGGGGGCTGTGTAGCTGGGACCCAGGGACCCAGGGTGACAGGTGGCTTGGGAGGGGAAGGTCGGGGAGGGGGCTCCATTCAGAAAGTAACAAAGGAAGGGGACAAAATCACCAGCTGGCAGGGTCCCCAAGTCCCAGGTGTGGCAGCAGACAGTGATTGCCCCCTGCTTCCCACTCAGGACCACCACCCCCTCCCCAAAGGCATAGCTGGACCCCTGCCCACTCTGCCGCCTCATCTCCCACCCTCACACCTCCTTGATGGCCCTCCAGCCACGGGCCTCCTGGCTGTTCCCCCACCCACTGGCACCACCTCCCCCCCTTGGCACCTGCCTCTCCTCTGCCTGGGACACCCTGCCTGGGACCTCCCTGGCTGCCTGGTCCCTTCCGTACTCAGCCCAAAGGTCACCTCCTCAGAGAGACCTCCCCAGAGACACTCCCCCACTCAAGACAGCCTCCACGCCCTTGCCCCTCTCTAGCCTTGCCCCATCGGGTCCTAAGGACGGGCATTGCAGGAGGGAGGATCACGCACAGTTCCGCCCACGACTCAAAGGGCTAAGCCTGAGGTCCGAGACCTGCTTGGAGGGCGGCTTTGACACGCCCCAGCTGTGTGACTGGGCAACTCACTAACCCTCTCGGAATCACAGGTAGGCTAGGGATGAGCATTCCGCAGCCTCTGCTGTCCAGGGTTGGGACATCTTAGCCGCCCCAAGGCATTTTCTAATGGGATATCAAGCAGGAACCCCCCTTTCTGGAACCAAAGGGATCCAGGAAGTTTGAGAGGGACTGGCCGCGGGTACCTCAGCAGAACCGGGGCTGGGCAGAACCTCTCACTCCTGCCCCTTCCCCCCAACCCGGAAAACCGAGAGTCTCACCCGGAGGTGCTTCCCTTGTAGCCTGGGGCAGAACCTAAGGGTTACCCAGCCCAAATTCTCACCGGACCCCCGTGTGCAAATTCAGGGAAACTGACGCCGGGGATGGCCCTGCCCCAAGTTCTGTACAGAGGGGAGGCAGATCGGAAGAGGAGCCAGGCCTGGCCCCGGCCCTGGACGCTCTCCTCCGTGCCAGGCTCCTGCAGGCCCTGGCACCCCGCACCCACCCCGGCGGCGGCTGCAGTCCGCGCGAGTCCCTTCCGCCTTCCCCGCCCCCCCCCCACCTCCCGCCGCCGCGGCTCTGCCCCCCGGCGCCGCGGGCCGGGGCGAAGAGCAACACTGACATCTCGCGGCCGTCGCTGGCACTGCAGGTCTGGTCGCCGCCGCCCAGGGAGCCGGTGGAGCCGGTGGGGCGCCAGGGCGCGGAGGCTGGTCGGGGAGGCTGGTCGGGGAGGCTCGCCCGCTACCCGCTCCCCCCAGGCCGCAGACATGCGGGGGGCGGCGCCGGTCATGAGCCACCAATGAGATGTTCTTTGGAAAGACCAGGTCCCTTGGCGGATCCCACCGCAAACACAGACTTGGCTCAGATCACGTTTCCACCACCCGGTGAATGACTGCGGGTGGGGGGAGAAGCTTCTTGTGCTATTGAAACTATTATGTACCCCAGAAAAGCCATTTTTTATCCTGATCCAATCTTGTGGGTGCAGCCATTTCTTTTAATCCTGATTCAATATTGCAGGGCAGGAACGTTTGTCCAGGTTGTCTTCCCGTGCTGAGGCCTGCCCAATTGTAGTGTGGACTTTTTTTTTATTAATTAAAAAAAATTAACTAACACAACATTTAGAAATCATTCCATTCTACATATGCAATCAGTAATTCTTAATATCATCACATAGATGTATGATCATCATTTCTTAGTACATGTGCATCGGTTTAGAAAAAGAAATAGCAAGACAACAGAAAAAGAAATAAAATGATAATATAGAGAAAAAATAAAAATAAAAATAAAAAATACAAAAATATATAAGAAAAAAAGACAACTATACCTCAGATGCAGCTTCATTCAGTGTTTTAACATAATTACATTACAATTAGGTAGTTTGTGCTGTCCATTTTTTTTTTTTAGAAATCATACCATTGTACATATGCAATCCGTAATTCTTAACATCATCACATAGATGCATGATCATCGTTTCTTAGTACATTTACATCGGTTTAGAAGAACTAGCAATATAACCGAAAAAGATATAGAATGTTAATATAGAGAAAAAATAAAAGTAATAATAGTAAGAACAAAACAAAACAAAGCAAAACAAAAACATATAGCTCGGATGCAGCTTCATTCAGTGTTTTAACATGATTACTTTACAATTAGGTATTATTGTGCTGTCCATTTTTGAGTTTTTGTATCTAGTTCTGTTGCACAGTCTGTATCCCATCAGCTCCAATTACCCATTATCTTACCCTGTTTCTAACTCTTGCTGAACTCTGTTACCAATGACATATTCCAAGTTTATTCTCAAATGTCGATTCACATCATTGGGACCATACAGTATTTGTCTTTTAGTTTTTGGCTAGACTCACTCAGCATAATGTTCTCTAGGTCCATCCATGTTATTACATGCTTCATAAGTTTATCCTGCCTTAAAGCTGCATAATATTCCATCGTATGTATATACCACAGTTTGTTTAGCCACTCGTCTGTTGATGGACATTTTGCCTGTTTCCATCTCTTTGCAATTGTAAATAACGCTGCTATAAACATTGGTGTGCAAATGTCCGTTTGTGTCTTTGCCCTTAAGTCCTTTGAGTAGATACCCAGCAATGATATTGCTGGGTCGTATGGCAATTCTATATTCAGCTTTTTGAGGAACCGCCAAACTGCCTTCCACAGTGGTTGCACCCTTTGACATTCCCACCAACAGTGGATAAGTGTGCCTCTTTCTCCGCATCCTCTCCAGCACTTGTCATTTTCTGTTTTGTTGATAATGGCCATTCTGGTGGGTGTGAGATGATATCTCATTGTGGTTTTGATTTGCATTTCTCTAATGGCCAGGGACATTGAGCATCTCTTCATGTGCCTTTTGGCCATTTGTATTTCCTCTTCTGAGAGGTGTCTGTTCAAGTCTTTTTCCCATTTTGTAATTGGATTGGCTGCCTTTTTGTTGTTGAGTTGAACAATCTCTTTATAAATTCTGGATACTAGACCTTTATCTGATATGTCATTTCCAAATATTGTCTCCCATTGTGCAGGCTGTCTTTCTACTTTCTTGATGAAGTTCTTTAATGCACAAACGTGTTTAATTCTGAGGAGTTCCCATTTATTTATTTCCTTCTTCAGTGCTCTTGCTTTAGGTTTAAGTTTCTTGATGAAGTTCTTTAATGCACAAAAGTGTTTAATTTTGAGGAGTTCCCATTTATTTATTTCCTTCTTCAGTGCTCTTGTTTTAGGTTTAAGATCCATAAAACTGCCTCCAATTGTAAGATTCATAACATATCTCCCTACATTTTCCTCTAACTGTTTTATGGTCTTAGACCTAATGTTTAGATCTTTGATCCATTTTGAGTTAACTTTTGTATAGGGTGTGAGAGATGGGTCTTCTTTCATTCTTTTGCATATGGATATCCAGTTCTCTAGGCACCATTTGTTGAAGAGACTGTTCTGTCCCAGATGAGTTGGCTTGACTGCCTTATCAAAGATCAAATGTCCATAGATGTGTAGTGTGGACTTTTGATTAATGGAAATGTGACTCCACACATTCAAGGTGGGTCTTGGTTGGTTTACTGGAGTCCTTTAAAGAGGGAAACATTTTGGAGAGACCTCAGATGCAGACTTAGGCGTTTGGAAATGCAGATGTAGATGCTTGGAGAGCAGTTGCTTCAGAGCTAACAGAGCAGATGCCTAGACACGGGCAGAGCCCAGCACACATCGCCATGTGCCTTCCCATGAGATGCTAAGGAAACCAGAACCCAGAGTTGTGTCCCGGAGGAGTTAAGTCAAGGCCCACAGATGCTTAGACAGGAAACCACTGGCATCAGAAGCTGGAAGCAGTGGAACCAGCAACAAGGACCAATAGAAGCCTGTGGCATACCTCCCGAGCTGACAGAGGTGCTCCAGATGGCATCAACCTTTCTTGAGAGAAGGTAACCCCTTGCTGGTGCCTTAATTTGGACATTTTCATGGACTTAGAACTATAAACTTGAAACTTATTAAGTTCTCTGTTTAAAAGCAGTTCCATTTCTGGCATATTGCATGCCTTCTGGCTGCTTTACTAAAGCAATACCTCTCAAAACCGAAGTCGAGCTCACTTACACTGAAAACCAGGAAGGAAGCAGTTACTTGCATCCCTGGATGTATGGACCAGGGAATGGTCCTTTCTGTCCTTCTTTCTGGGGACCTGGAAACTGAAGGAGTCCATAGCGATCTCTGCCCACTTTCCTGCTTTACTTTTCTTCACAGCATCTGCCTGGCATCGTACCTACTGACAGAGGAGCTTTTTTTTTTACTGTCTGTCTCCTCCACTGAGCTGTCAGCTTCTGCTTTCTTTGCCAAATAGTTGATGGCAAGAACAGGGCTCAGTGAAGGGAAATGTCTAACAGATAGTGGTTAAGCGGATGAATAAATGAAAGCATCTGAGGGTTCACAGGAGCCCCAATAGGCCTGTGAAAAACTGAGAACAGAAGGGACCTGAGTCCATTCTTCAGGCAGAGACCCACTTAATGGGTTGGGGGGATGGCTGCCCGGGATGCAGAAAGCACTCTAAGTGAGGACTGTGGCCTCATGTCCCAGAGGAAGAGAAAGGTTGCTGGGTGCCCAAGAGGGCACATGTGTGGGGGGAGGTGAGGAGCAGCTGGGAGAAGGGGTCACCAGGTGGGAATTTAGAACTAGTTTAAAATGGTTTTCAAGACAGAAGAGAGGGTAATATGGACACTGAGTGTAACACATGCCAGGCACTGTTCTAAGCACCTGGCTTTTTTTGTTGTTATTGTGGTAAAATACACATGAAATAAAATTGACCATTTTAACCATTTTTAAGTGTGTGATTCAGTGAGTGGCATTTGGTGCATTTAAAATACTGTGTAAGTATCACACATATTGAGTTCCAGAACATTTTCATCACCTTCAAAGGAGATGCAATACTCACCAAGCACTCACGTCCCTGTCCCTCCCCCAGCCCCAGGCAATCCTAACCCATTTTCTGTCTCGAGGGATTTATCTCTGCTGAGCAGTTCACATACATGGAATTATACATGTGGACTTTTTGTCACTGCTTTCGTCACTTAGCATCATGTTTTCGAGTTTCTTCCATGTCAGAGCATGTGTCAGAACTCCGTTCCTTTTTATAGCTGAATCATTTCCCCTGGCATGGCTAATGCCACAGTTTGCTTATGCTGTCACCTGCCGGGCATCTGAGTTATCTCCATCTTTTGGATGTTGTGAGTAGTGCTGCTAAGCACACGGCTGTCCATGCCTTCAATTCTTCTGGTCTTGCATATTTGAATTCATTTTATGCTCACCATCACCATCCGTTCAGTTTATGGATGAGGAAACCCAGGCACAGAGAGGTTAAGCCATTTGCCCCAGGTCACACTGCCAGCTGGCGTAGGGCCAGATCGGATTGGATCTGTGTGTGCTGCCAGCGTGGGTGGCATTTGCCAAGCCACATGACTCCCCCCAACTCCCCAGTGCCTCAGCACAACCCGAGACCCCAGAAACTAGATATGGCTCCATCTTCCTTCCCTGCAGACCCCCAAATGGTTGGAGTGAGAACATGCTCAGCCCTGGGGAAGGGGGATAAATCCCAGAGCAGGCATGTGCTCCAGTCCTGCCCCAGGAGAACTGAAGGGGGGTTGTGGGGAAACTGCTCTGGGAAAATACAAGAGAAGAAAAGGGCCCTGAAGGGGGGCAAAATGTGTGCCCCAAAATAATGTCAATGCTCTAATCCCCAGAACCTTGGAATTGACCTTATTTGGAAATAGGGTCATTAAGGATGGAATTCGTTAAGTTACAATGAGGTCACAACCCAAGTGACATGTATCCTTGTTAGAAGGGACATGGACAGACACAGTGAGGGGGCAGCCACATGACATGGATTGGAGATTGAGTGGCGCCACAAGCCAGAGAATGTCAGGGGTGGCCGGCCACTGCCAGAGGCAGGGACAGCACGAAGCACACCCACCCCCCAGGGCACAGACGGACCATGCCATGCCACGCCTATATTTTGGATGTCTGGCTTCCAGAACTGTGAGAATATCAACTTCTGTGGTTTTAGGCTCCCCAGTTAGTGGTAGTTTGTTACTGCAGCCCTGGGAAACTGAGGCAGGCCCTTTTTGCCCTCTGTCCCCCTTGTCTCTTGGTCAGGGGAGGTGTGATGGGAAAAGCTGTGACAGCAAGACCACAAGGGAGCAAATGGTGAGACAAAATCCTAGAGTCCCCCTGAGTATGTGTCACTCCCAGAAGTGCTGCCTCCAAATTTTGTGGTAATTGAGGTGACAAACTCCCACTGCTTAAGCACTGGTATTTGGGCATCCAGTACCTGCAGCCCAAAGCATCCTGCCTGATAAAGACAGGTACAGGGAGAACCAACCTCAAATGGACTGTGATTTTTATTTACCACTCAAAAAAAAATAAGGGTTGAATTATATCTTAAAACGTGTTCCTGGCAAAAACTCAGACACAACTAATGAAAAAGTATAATCCCATCTCTCAGAGATAACCACTTCTAATATTTTAATGTATTTTCCAATTGCTTCTCTAGAGCTACAAATATATATGCAAATGCATAGAGATGTATATATAATGTATTGAAAATGGGTTCACATGCTAGGCACCATTGTAACTTGCTCTTTTCACCTAATCATATATTCTGAACGTCTTTCCAAGTCACTTACATGTTTTCCTCTCTAACAATTTTAACGATTTGTACAATTTTTTGCTGTTAAAAACAACACTCTTGTTCCTGCACCTTTACACCTGTGCATGATTAGTTCTTCGAGGTAAATTCCTACAAAATGAATCGTCAAGTTGCACATATGCATTTTAGCGGTTTTCACACAGAGTGCCTACCAAAAAAACTGTAGGGATGCAAATTCCTACCTGTGTGCGAAAGTGCCCATTTCCTCACATCTTTATTATCACTAGTTAGCATCCTTTTATTCTCATTGATTATATTTTTAAATCTGCCACCCTTCAGTAAACTCTGAGCGTCTCGCTGTGTGCAAGGGATTATGATGTGCCATTGTGGGGAAAACGGTGGGCTCTTCCCATCCACATGACTCTTTCTCCTGATGTACGCTTTTAAGCGTTTTTTATTTCGATCGCAAATTATAGTTATTCCTTCATCTTTGTTTAGGGGACCTTTCCGTGGGAAAAATTAGCAAGCATTTAGCACCACACCAGGATTCCTGTTAATGAGCTTCGTAAAGCCAGGCAGCTCTGCGAAGGTGCCGGAAACAGCCTCTCCAGCCCTATGGAGCCGAATGGAGAAGGGTCAGTTGAGAAACGAGACCCCTGCTTGGGGGCTGTCGTTTTACACCTTCTCTTAGAGCACCCAACTTGGTGTTGGTCAGCTTCTCAAATCGCAACATTCAGCCCTCGGAGAGATGAGGCTTTTCTTCTTGTGTCAGAGTACCCTGTAAAAAGAATGTTATCTTTTATATTGACAAAAACATAACTCAGACTGGCATAAGCAAAAAAAAAAGGAGGGGGGTGGTATTTACTGGCTCTCAGAATTAACGTGACTGTGGCTTCAGGCTCGGCTGATTCCAGGAGCTCACTCTCAGCAGAAGAATGGCAGGAGAGGAATGTCATTGGCCAAAGTCAGGTCACATGCCTATCGCTGGACCAATCACTGTGCCCGAGGGGATGGGATATGCTGATGGCTGGGACTGAGCCCCACCCAGGTCACATGACCTGAGAGAGGTGCAAAATCCAAGGAGAAAGAGGAGCTGTTTTCAGGAGACCGGGGCATAGAGGCCAGGGTGTCTGCAGGGACAGATGTCCACTAACGGTGGACTCGGTGTGGAAAACATCAATAAAGAACTCTGCTCCATTGGTGAGGGAACTGCTCACACCCATGCATTCCCAGAGCACACCCCATTCGGCAGGCAGAGGTCTGAGCTCAGACTCCCATTTTGCACAGGAGGAAACTGAGGCTCGGGGGTTGATCGAGTTGTTGGAGTCACTCGAATGTCAGAGCTGGGATCTAAACTGAGACCCAACTGTCCCCAAACCCATTCTCGGCTATCATAGCACTCTGCCGCCACCTTTTCTGAGAACTTTCCTGATGCCCAGATGCACAGCTGTCTGCCTCCCGGCTCTTCCTCTCTCTCCCTCTGTCACATGCACCTCTCAAGACCTGTCCTCAGACTAGCTGATCCCCCGGGATGGCCTCATAGTTCTTAACGGCAGAGAATCGCTGACTTCTCCCACCAATATTGAACTTGAGCAGGGAAAAACAATCCAGCCGGTAAGGACTGATGGGGAACTTCCGGCAGAGTCTGGAGCGGCAGAGAGCTGCTCACACACTCACCTTGCTGCCACCAAAAGCCCCCTGCATTAGAGACACCTCATGCCGAGTTCTGCAGGGGCCCCGGGCAGATCCAACACCTGTTCTGGGGTGGGTGGGTGGGGGGATGCCACCCGACTTGATTAAATGCCTGGAAGTCCCCCTGGAGACAGGATCCTCGGAAACATTTCATTCAAATCCCATTGCTCTCATCTCCTTGACATTTACAGGTTCATAATGTATAATGAACTAACCTGAAGTGGAACTCTATTAATTGCACATACAGAGTGTGCATATTCAAAATGAATAAATAAAACAAAGAAGTTTGGATTTTGTAGACCTCAAGTAAAACCAGCCATGGAAGGAGTCTCTGCACTTGAATGCCTGGATTTGAAGACGGGGCCAGTGCTAAGGGGGCTGCTCCAAGGGTCACTGGTTTCCCCCCAGCACTGGGGAGATAACCCCCAGGAATGGGCCTGCACGTGTGGCCATGCCCTTTGCTGCAGATTTCACAGGCATTAGTGAGCCTCTGAGTTGAAGATGCTGTGTTCCCCGAATCCCCAAGAGATGATAGGATACCTTGGGGCACTAAAGGACACACGGTCCCTGGGATCATTCTTCCAGGGCAAGTTCCTTTGCTGCCTAACCCATACTCCCCTCTCTGCCTCCCTGCAACACTGCAATCACAGGGCCTCTCTCAGGCCACCAATGGTGGATTCCTGGGCGGCCTGGAAAGCCACCTGGACCTTTCCTCCACCTCTGTCTTCCCTTTTTTACAGTAAGTCCAAAGAGGAAAATCCAAGTCACGTGACACACAACTTCTTTCCTTTCTACACCCAAGTCCTAAGAGAAGGGGACTGACAGAAAGTCCAGACTGAACCACACCTGGAGGTCTGCTCTTCTCTAGAACTTGAACTTGTGTACCTGGGGAATGGGACCTGGGAGGGGAGCCGCTGGGCAGAGGCTCAGAGGTGGTCAGAGGTTCTGGGAAAGGACCCAAGACACTGCAAGTCAGCGACTGCCCCAGCAATGCTGTGTTAACAAAATGCCCCCAAATCCAATGACTTATTCTTGCTGATCTAGGCTAGTCTTGACTGCACTTGTCTCCCAGCTGTGGGTTCTGCCTGGTGTCCTCCCTGCAGCTCTCATCGTCTCTACACCAGAAGAGTAGCTGCAGTGCAGTCATCTCAAGGCACCAGGAGAAGTACAGTCCACAGCCCAAGCACATGGGCACATGTCAAGCCTCTGCTTGTGCCATGTCTGCTAATATCTTATTGGCCAAGGTATAACTCGTGGCCAAATCCAAAGTCAGTGGGTGGGGAGCACACTCTGCTGGTAGTAGAAGGAACTGCAATATCACATGGCAAAGGGTACAGATTCAGGGAGGGATGAGGAATTGGGTAATAACTGCACAGTCAACTACAAACATACACACACCATTATTTGCAAAACACTACCCAGGTTCTAACAGCTAGCACTGGGTCCCACCGTAATGGAAAAAGTGGCTTAAACAAGACAGATCTTTGTTCCACTATCATAGTCAAGAAGTCCAAAGATGGTCCTTATATAATTTGTATGGTGATCCACAGGTATTTTGTTGCTCCATTGTGACTGGCCTCTAGCCCTTGGTTACCTTGTAGACCAAAATGGGTGCTGAGCTCCAGCTGTCACATTTAAATTCCAGCCAGCAGGAAAGCAAGTGCAGAAGTGCATGGTGTCTCCATTTAAAGGTAGGCTCTGGAAGTGACACACATCAATTCCATGTACATCCCATTGGCCAGAACTTAGCTCATGGTCACAGCTAGCTTTAAGGAAAGCTGAGAAATAAAACTTTATTCTGAGTTAAAAATAGATTTCTATTAGTATGAGAAAAGGGAAGAACAGATGCTGGGGGGAAACAACAGTCTCTAACACAAAGGCCAGCGCCTAGGACTGTCTTCACCCCAATCTTTTTCTGAACCATCACATTAATTAGATCACTTTTATCTGCAAATGAACAGAAAGCCACTGTAGGTAGGTTATACCAAAAAAAATGAGATTTATTATATAAGTACAGGGCCACTCTCCAAGAACCCAAGGGTGCAGGCATAGCTGGATCTCAAGAATGAGTTGAATTAAGGACTGGAGCATTACAGGAAACTCCGAATGTTCTCTGCCCTCTCATCTGCTTCTGCTCAGCTGTTGGCTGCAGCCTTCCCTCTCCACGCAGACTGGCATTCTCTGTGTCTCGGTGCACATGGCAAAGGAAATGTCCAATAACAGCTCTGAAATTTACATCTCCTTCCCTGAGAAGGTCACTTGAGTGGCCATTCCTTCTTGTCTTGGTCTGAGAACCCCAATTCCTTTGGGGAATTACCTCACCCGAGGGGATGCTGTTGAGAAAGTGTCTATTTCTAAAGAGTCCCAGCTCTCTCCCAGCCAGGGGCGGGGCCTACAGCCCTTATCAGGGCCTTTGGACTGTTCCTTGTGGGAACTTAAATCTGAAGCAAAGACATGGCGATGGGGCTGGGTGTTGAGACTCATTTACTCCTGATTGGTTTGCCCTGCCTCACCTGTGAGAGCTCCCAGGATGACTGGGGACCCTCCTTTCCAGCCTGGTTTTCCAGCCTCCCCAGGACTTGGATTGAGCCAATTACCTCCATCTTGCCAAGACATTCCCATGTGACTTTGGTTACCCAGTTTTGGTTTCCGTCTCTTGCACCCAGATAATCCTGTCCGGTAAAGATCACATCAGTCACCTTGGCTCAGGTATGTTGGGGGTGGGACCATGAGGAAGAGGGACAGGCTCTGCACCACGCCAAGTGTGGGCCACCCCTGCTGTCCATGCAGGTGACCCTCGATGCTGCCTCTTAGGCACCCTATGGTGAGGGGGGAGCCCAGACTCCAGAGGCAAAAACCAGCATGGGTCAAACCCCCACTCTGCTGCTCACTACTGTGTGAGCTCAGGCAAGTGGCTCAGCCTCTCTGAGCCTCAGTTTCCTGATATGGGCAATGCGCTGGTGATGCAGTTACCTCTTCAAGTTACACTGAGGCCTAGAGAGAACGTGTCTCCAGGTAAAGCGTCTGGCCCACACAGCATGTCCAGGAAATCATAACAGGATTTTCCTGGGTGGTGTGGAAAAGGGGTCACACAGTGAGATTTTCTTTGGGTCGTGCCCCACCCAACTCCATCCCCTAAAGCTAGGGGTTGGCAAACTTTTTCTGCAAGGGACTTTGTAGGCCACATGTCTCTGTTGCAGCTTCTTCTCCATGATTGATTTTTTCCAAACATTTAAAAACATAAAGAACATTCTTAGGTCCTTAGGTGTACCTAAACAGGGGGCAGGATGGACTTGGCCCATGGATTGTAGTTTGCTGACCTTTGCCTAAAGATTGGCCCTGCTCATTCCCAAATAAACTGTCCAAGCTGGCCAGTGGAAATCCCCGGATGTGGCAGAGCAGCGAGCCTAGTAGAGGGGGAGAACATACCATGGGTCCACCATCCCCTCAGAAGGCATCCCGGCCTAGCTGCTTACATCTTCACAAATGAGCCAGGAACCTCCAAGCACACAACTGGAACAACCACCATGTTTTGAAGTCCCTCCTAAATGCAAGGCAGTGCCCATGAATCCCACCTGGATGCTTGATCTCTATCCCCATTCCACAAATGAGTTAAGTGAGGCCCAGAGAGGTTAAGTAACTGGCTAATGGCCACACAGCTAACCAGCGGCAGAGCTAAGATTCAAACTCTACTCACTCTCTTTCCAATCCTGCTTTGGCTTCTCCTAGTTCTTTCATTTACAAAACAAAATCCACCTTCTGTCCCTAGATGCAGATGCTCTCAGCATGTGCCAGCTGTGGGTTGATGCTTAGGACAGGGGTGCCTGGCCACTGCTACCTCCACGGGGCCCACCATCCCCTGGGGCTGCCTTGGACAATACCAGGAACCTCTGAACCTGCTGAAGTGAGGCCTCATTTCCAGGGCTCTTCCAGAAAGCTCATGTAGCTAAAAGGAGAGGCTGAAAACACTAAATATAATCACTTGAAGCGGTGCTGACAGCTCCTTGCAGACGGAGGTCCTGTTACATAATGAGGCTGCCTGGGGAAGGAAGACTTGTGCCTGCTCAGGTTTTTCCAGAAGAAAAGGAAAAACAGATCAAGTTTAAACTGGCCTTCTTAAACCCACTTATTTATTCCTTTGACAGATGTCTGTCAAGCCCCTACTGTGTGCCAGGCTCTGTTATAGGCACAGGGCAAGAACAAAGAATCAGACAGACAAAATTCCCTGCCCTGTAGTTGACAGAGCCATCCCATCAACAAAATAAGTAAGTAAAATGAATTGCAGGTCAGATAAAAATAAGTGCAAAGAAGATAAGTAAAACGAGTCAAAAAAGTATTTTAGAGGGGAGGGGGTGGTTTTAAACTGGGGAGAAAGTCAGACAAGGTCACACTTCAGCCTTGTCATTTGAGCAAAGACTTAAGGGGGAGAGGAAATTACCCCCACACGGTCTGAGGGCAGAGCATTCCAGGGAGGGGGAAGAGAAAGTGCAAAGGCCCTGAGGTGGGACTGTGCTGCCATTAAAAAGGCACCTGGACACCCTCGGTGACCTCTTTTGGTGCTCAGACGTGGCCTCTCTGAGCCAACTCAGCAGGTCAACTCATGCCCTCCCCCTACTTGGGACATGACTCCCAGAGGTGTAAATCTCCCCAGCAACATGGGGACAGAACTACTAGGATGAGACAGGACTCAGCATTGAGAGATTGAGAAAGCCTTCTTGACCAAAAGGGGAAAGAGAGAAATGAGATACAATAAAGTTTCAGTGGCTGAGAGATTTCAACATTGAGAGGTTATTCTGGAGGTTAATCTTATGCATTATATAGATACCCCTTTTTAGTTTATGGTGTATTAGAGAGGCTGGAGGGAAGTACCTGAAACTGTTGAGCTGTGTTCCAGTAGCCTTAATTCTTGAAGACAGTTGTCTAATGATATAGCTTTTACAATGTGACTGTGTGATTGTGAAAACCTCGTGTCTGAGACTCTTTTTATCCAGGGTATGGACAGATGAAGAAAAATATATAGATAAAAAATGAATATATAATAGGGGAGATAAGGGGAAAAATAAATTGGGTAGATTGAAACACTACAGGTCAATGAGAGGGAGGGGTAAGGTATATGGTATGTATGAGTTTTTTTCTTTTTATTTCTTTTTCTAGAGTGACGCAAATGTCCTAAAAATGATCATGGCAATGAATACACAACTATTAGATGAAAATAAAGGCACCAGGAAGACCCCAGTCAGGACGGGGGCTTTGAACCACATGTCTAGAAGAAGATCACTCCCTGCAACCAGAAAACAAAAGCTGCAGCTGCCAAGAGGGAGAGGTGGCTGTGCTGGGCAGGGGTGGAAAACAGCTTCTGAAGGAGCAGAAGAAAAGGGGATGGGGAGGGGAGGTGATTCACTCATTCATTCTTTCATAAGCAGGATTCTCAGATGGCCACCAAGATTTCCACACGCTGGATTCACGCCTGGTATAATCCCGGGACGATGAGTGTGATGGGTGATTGGGGATGTTATATGGGATGATCAGTGTGAAGAAAGAGAGCTCATCCAGGTGGCCCCTTAAGAGGCTGGACTCTTTCTGGAAGGCAGATATCCAGTGCATCAGGGATTCATGGAGAGAGATTCTGTTGCAGGCTTCAGAGATGGAGGGGGACATGTGAGGTAACAGTGGTCCCTCACTGACAGCCAGCAGGGAAGGGGCCTTAGTCCAACGACTAGCCCTGAGGGCCTGAATTCTGCCACCACCACATGAGCTTACAAGTGCAGCCCAAGGAGAGCACAGCACAGCCAACTCTCGACACAGAACCCAGTGCTCACTGGGCCTGCAGAACTGTAAGCTAATAAACGGCTGTTGTTTGAAGCTGCTCAAGTTGGGGTCATTTGTTACTCAATGATAGCTAACTGATACACATTTGTTAAATATTTTTGAGTACCTGCCATGTGCTGGGCCATGTTAGGTGCTCAAGACACAGTCAGGGCCAAAACAGATATGGTCCCTGACTACCTGGGGCTTATAGTTACATCAGGGAAATAGATGATAGGCAAGAAAATGAGAAATTTATATGATGCCAGAGGTAATGCTGATCCCTGAAAGATGAAGCCCATCCCAGCAAACCAATGCCCAAAAGGAAGCACCAGGAACCCACTCACTTTTCCAAAGCTCTCTGCATTGTGGTCAGCCCCTCTCTGACCTTATCCCCTGCACCATCTCCCTCATTCCTCATGCTGCGACCACCCACCTTCTTTCCCTTCCTCAAACAGACCAAACTCCTTCCCACCACAGGGCCTTCACATGTGCTCTCCTCTCTGCCTAGAATAACCTCACCCCAGATCACTCCATGGCTGATTTCTTCTCATCGTTCAGGTTTCTCCTGAAATAACAACTCTTCAGTGAGACATCTGCTGCCTGCCCATTCCCTTCCCCCAACTAAAGAAGCCCTCCCCACTCATTCATCTATCCCCACTCATTCATCTATTAATCTATCATGTTTTCTTCTCTTTGAAATAATTCATGAGATTATTTTATCTATCAATTTACTTATTTATGGCCTATCTCCTCCATTTGAATATAACCCCAATACTGAAGACTCCTAGTCTTGTTACTGCTACTTCCCAGAGGCTAGAGCAGTTCCTAGGATGTGGAGTCCTTCAATAAATATCTCCGGACTGAAGGATTGGAAAATTCCTCTGATCCATCAGTGGTTGTTTTTATTTCTTCCAAGGGAAAAAAAGCAGTGGAAAAGGAAGAATTCATAGAAAAATGAAAATCCTAAGCAATGGTGAGACATCCATTTGCATAAAGACAAGCATCTGATTTTTAATAGAATTCCACCTCCAAAGTGAGATGTTAGCTATTCAGATATAGCCAGGCACCCTAAAGAGCTCAAATAAATAGCATCATAAGCACGGAGATCAAAATCTTTCAGCTGCTGTTTCCCCTTCATGGCAGGAAAAATCTCAATTTTTGCCATTTAGAACTTACTGGTTATTCCAGGCTCAGTGAGCTGTCTAATCCAACACCCATCTTCAACTTCCTTCTGCCTTGCCTCCATATTCTATAAAGGAAAGCTAAATATTCATTTCCCAGACTCTCCTTCAGACCTACTCTTTTAGAAAGGAACAGATGAGTCTGACCAGGCCGTGTCTCTTCTTCCTGCTGTAGAGGTGGCTGCAAGGGCTGGAGCCACAGCAGTCATGTTGTGACTGTGAGGAGAAGTCACAAAACTCTCAGAGGTTTTTGCCCCTTACACCATCAAGCAGCTTTACCATTACCCACAGCTAAGCACCTCTAAAATTCTTGACATATGAGGGAAAAAATCCCTATTAGCAAGAAGTTTTCTGCTGCTTACAAGCAAAGAAAAAATATCTCTTATAGCTGTATACATACAGTCAGCTCCATTAGAGTGAAGGAAATTTTGTATTTTGCCAAAGCAGTTTCACACCCATTATCTCACCTCATCATCACAACACACCTAAGCATTTGGATGGGCAGATTTTAGAATCCCCTTTTGTCAGATGAAAAATAAGAGACTCAGATCCTTGAGCCAAGCATTACACAGCTCTGCAATGAAACTTGAGACTCAAAACTAAAACCTGAACTTCCAAATTCCAACCCATGGAAAGACAAGAACCCATCATGTAAAATGGCATCCCTGGGGAAGCTCAATTAAATCTAAAAGGAAAACTTTCCTTGTAAATCTCTGCCTTGTGACTTTCAGCCAAGAGAAAACTGTTGGAACCCACTTAGAAGCTCGGGACCCAAGTGACTGAATCTCAGGGGAAAAAAATGTGATAAGAGCAATGCTGTCCATCAACCAAAATGAATTCCAAAATAACTCAAAGTCTTTATTTGCCTTATCTGAACTCCATAAAAGAGGTACACAGTCTGCAGAAGTGTTTCTTAGAATGCTCCTTTCCTCCCTCACACTCCCAGTATCTGCTCTCATCCCCAACACTCTCCCCAGATCCCCTCCTGCAGCCTCCAAGTCCTTCTTCCTGCCCCAGGCGTCTATGTTTTCCCTGCCCGCCTCCACTCCACTCTTCACAGCCCTTCCCTGTGATGCTGGAGCTGGGCCCTGTTCTGTTTTCTCCTTTGCCAGAATGTTGGTCTTTGTCCATACAGGGTGTGTGCTGGCCAGGGCAGTTCTAGCCACGCTTCCTGCCACCCTCCTACTCCATTGCCCACTCAGTGGTCTCTTCTGCAGGAGCTCTGGCAAAAGCCTGGGGCCACGCTCTCCCCAGCCAGCTCCTCCCGCCCAGTTCTCACCCCCTCTCACTGTCTGGCATGGGCAGGCGGTGTGGATGCAGCTACTGCATGCTTTGTCTCATGACAGCTCCTTCCCTGCAGCAGGCTGCACACTCTGCTCACCACAAACAAGTCCCGGTCTTGGCCTTGGGGGCCTTGGGTTCTCCTGATTCCATCACTCCTTCATGGTCTACTCCTTTGTGGCCTAGAGATAGTAGCTGCTCCTCTTGACCTGCCACTTCCAGGCCCCTGCAAGGAGGTGGGCCAGTTCTTTATATCGAGTCTTCCCTTGTGCTGGTTTGGAGCTGCTGTGTACCCAGAAAAGGCCATGTTATTATTTTTTTTGGTTTTCAACAAGGGGATTTATTTAGCTAAAAATTGTAGTTCTTCAGAGGAAAGGCAGCTAGCTTTCATCTGAGTTTCTCAGTCCCATGGGAAGGCGCATGGTGACATCTGCTGGCCTTCTTTCCTGGCCTCTGGGTTCCAACAGCTTTCCCCAGGGTGATTCCTTTCTACATCTCCAAACATCCAGGCTGAGCTGCAAGTGCTGAGATGAAGTATGCTGAGCTACTGAGCTGTCTTTGACCTCTTTTTTTTAAAATATATTTTATTGAGAAATCTCCACACACTTACATTCCATACACGTTGTACAGTCAGTGGCTCACAAATATCATCACATAGTTGTGTTACATATTTTTAATCTTTTCCTATGGATGCAGACGTGCTGTGGGTGGGACCTTCTGGTTTGGTTATTTCAATTGAGGTTTGACCCTCAATTGTGTTAGTTAGATTCAGTTGTCAACTTGGCCAGGTGAGCATACCTAGTTCTGTTGCTGTGGACACAAGCCAATGGAATGTGAACCTCATCTGTTGCTAATTACATCTGCAGTTGGCTAGGAGGCGTGTCTGCTGCAATGAGTGATGTTTGGCTTAATTGGCTGGTGCTTAAATGAGAGAACGCAATGTAGCACAGCCTAGCAGCTCAGCATTTCTCATCTCAGCACTAGCAGCTCAGCCCGGGCCTTTGGAGATGCGGAAAGAAGTCACCTTGGGGAAAGTTGTTGGAACCCAGGGGCCTGGAGAGAAGACCAGCAGAAACCATCCTGTGCCTTTCACGTAAGAAAGAACCTCAGTGGAAAGTTAGCTGCCTTTCCTCTGAAGAACCAACAAAATAAATCTCCTTTTATTAAAAGCCTATCTGTCTCTGATGTGTTGCATTCCAGCAGCTAGCAAACTGGAACACCCACCCATTCAAGACAGGTCCTAATTCTTACCACAGGCCTTTATAAGAGGATAAAGGACACACAGGAAAAGCCCAGAGAGCTCAGAGGAGTTAAGAGATGAAATTAAGTGAAGCCCATAGAGGAAAGTCCCAGAGAAGCTAAGGAGGAGCCCCATAAGCTCAGAGAGGATGCTGTTAAAAGCTGAAGCTGAAAGCAAGGAGTCCTGTGAGCCTAGGACCAGCAGCTGCCAGCCAGTGCCTTCCCATGAGACAAAGGTGCCCAGAATGCTGGCATTCTGTTGTCAGAGTCCAGATGTCATCCTGTTGAGGTCTTGAGTCTGACATTTTCATGGCCTAAGAACTGTAAGCTGCAAGTTAATAAATCCTCATTGTAGAAGCCACCCAGTCATGGTATACTGCATTCTGGGAACTCCAGCAAACCAAAGCCTCCATCTACACCATGACGGTATGGAAGTGATTGCACCCTCTAGAAGCTAGGTGGAGACCCCAGATTGGAGGACCAGACAGCGTCCATGATTAAGTCACAATTTACCTTTCTTGCCACAGGGTCAATGTTGCCAAAAACCAAAAACAGGGTTTAACTGTGTAGGATGCAGAATTATGACATCAGATGAATTCACAGCCGCATCAAGTTCCTTGTATGGAAGGAGGGACACTGCCCAGTACTCAGGTGAGTGGGAGACTCTCAGGTCCCCAAGTCCCCACAACCCCAGCTTATAATGTCCCCACACTTCCCTCCAGGAGATGTAGAGAGCTGGGTTGTAGTTGAGGGGGAACAGCAATAAGAAGAAGAGTGCCCACCTCCCTGCTTTAACCAGAAAACAATTCCCATAAGCGGGAGGAGACGGAAGAAGAGAAGGATGAGGGGGGCATCTGCAGGACCCAGAGAGAGGCTCCCGCACTCAGCTTTTGGGCCAGAGCTCTAGGGAATTATCCAAGCCTCAAGAGGGAATTTAGATGGGAAATTCTCTGGGGGATGGACCCCCTGGTTTTTTTCACGGAGATTCTCAGCCCTCTTTATGGCAGGAAAGCCAACCTGCCAACCTGGCCTGGAGGGCTGAGCAGGAGAGAGCTTGGTATGACTTGGTGGCCGAACAGCAGACTTTCAGCTGACACCTGTGCAGGTGAGGATTCAATACTGGGGGCCCCCTGCACCTCAGCTCCACATCAGCCCCCAGCAATTCAGACACAACCCTGGGGAACAGGTCAGAGAGACCCCAGCTTAAGATTTCAGGAAACCACAGTGGAAGGAGGGGCCAAAATAGAAAAATACTTCAGTAATAAGTAAAAAGGAAAGGAAAGGATTGTTATACCAACCCCATTTTCTACGTTTGGGAGGATTCTCCATTGTTCATGTCTTTATGAGAAATAGCCTCTTCTCACACGATAGACACTGGGGGATTATTTCAAAGTAATAACTGTAACAGCAACCACCAGATGGCTCGGTGCCTGAGCACTGTCCTCCAGCCCTCGCAGGGCACCAGAGGTAGGCTTGCCCCCATGCAGGTGAGTCAACCCGACTGCAGAGGTCAAGGTCGGTGAGTTACCCAGGGTCACACAGGTGGGAGGTGGTAGAGCCGGGACTCGAACCCGACTGCAGAGCCCATGCGTACAACTTCTCAGGCCCCGAACACAGGCATGTGGCAGGGCCTGGCCTGAGCTGGATGCCACCACCGTGGAGAAGCTTCTCCAATGGCAGCAGGGGGTGGCCTTCAATGATGGGGGTGCAGGCTGTGGCCAGGGCAGCCTGGACCCTCTGGGGTTCAGCATTGGCAGCAGTGGCAGCAATGGTGCTGGTTGTGATTCCTTCTCTGGGCGCCCCTATCCTACCCATTTTGCAACTTCTCTGTAACTTTGTGAGCTGCCCCACATGGCTTCTGTAAGTGTCCCCCAAGCTGGCATTGGCAGGAGGTGTCCAGGAGTATGGGGATGGTGTCATCTGCTACACCCCTGAGCCTGAGCCCCCTGCCCTGCACTAAGTTCCCTGAGCCCCAAGTTGTCCGGGGGGTGGGGGGGCAGCCCGGGCCTCCCAGCGCAGCAGCCCTGAGCCCGGGCAGACCTGTCACCTGGTCTCTGCAGGGCCCTGGGACCGGCCAGGGCCGTGGCTCCAGGGCAGTGCCCTCAGGGTCACCTGTGTTGGGGCCCAGGCATCTCAGTCTGGCCCAGGTGAGGTTTCTCTCACATCTCATTACCATTAGGAATTAGCTCTGAGTCATTAGTGCACCAAGCTGTTAGTGCAAACCCTCAGCACTGCCTGGAAGGGGCAGATGGACGTGTTACAGGGGTTGCGGTGCAGCAGCTGAGAGGGAGAGAGGTCTGCAGAAACAGGGAGCCAGAGGCAGACAGACAGACAAGGGCAGACTGGCAGAGACAGACAGACAGGCAGAAACAGACACAGAAAACCAGAGACAGATGCCCAAAAGAGAGACAAACATACAGAGACATAGAGGGAGAGAGAACAACAAAGATGGACAACTAAAGACACAGAAATTGAGACAGACATTCAGAGACAGAGACACAGAGAAACAGGGTGAGACAGAGAGTTGGGGAGAAAGGGGAGAGAGAGAAGAAGAGGGAGAGAGAATGAGAGAAGTGGAGAAAGAGAGAGACAAAGGGAGTGAGAGAGACAGAGAAAGGACAGAGGGGGTGGGGGACACAGAGAGAAAGAAGGAGCAATAAAGAGAGGAAAGGAAGGACCCGGGAAAAGGCAGGGACTGTGGGGGGAGGCAGAGAGGGGGCTGGGAGGGGGAGGGCTCTGGGGAGAGGGGCTAAGGGCCCCTCCTGTGAGGTTCTTGGTGGGGCCCCGGGAGGGGTATGGGACCCAGCTCCAGTCAGAGAGAGCCATGCTGGGGGTGGGCGGGCACCCTGGGGAAAGCAGTGGCCTTGCCAGTGGGGCCCAGCCTCCTAGGAGATGCCCCTGGGCTGTTGGCTGCATCATCAGAGAGGCAGATACTAACATGAGTCAGGATGCAAGGGGTTTACTGGGGGACCAGGCAGGGGGCAACGCTGTGGAAGACAAGGACGGAGGCAGCAGAGCCAGGCAGGGCAGGGGGACTGGGAAGCGTGTGACATACTGTCACATACTGTCACGGGCTGCATTGCATTACCTCTGAATGGGACCTTATTCACAATTAGGGTCTTTGCAATGCCAGAGAAAGAAGAGACGCGGGAGAATTGGAGGGAGGCAGCCACAAGGCAAGGAGGGCCAGCGGCCACTGGGAGCTGGAAGGGGCCTGAAGGAGCCTACCCAGGGGCCTTGGAGGGAGCCTGGCCCTGCCCACACCTGATTTCAGATTTGCGGCCTGCAGAAGCGAGTGCGGCAAATCCCCACGGGCTCAAGCCTCCCACTGTGTGGTCGTTGGCTCTGACAGAAAACCAGCATGCATGTTATGCAGAAATAGCTGGGCCCAGTCCCCCCACAGCTCTGGGTCGCTGGCCAGGACTACAGGGGAAAGGAGGGCTGGGCTTGGAGGCTGGGCAGCCCCTGTAGGGCCACAGCAGAGACTGCCGCTAGCTGCATTCCCTGCCTCCCAGTTGCAAATTGTTCCCAGAAGGGAGGCCTGAGCACAGGCCATGGCAGCTGTGGCACCTCTAGGTGCTGGTGGCACCTGCTGTCCTGTGAGGGGGGCTGGCCCGGGGGCACCTCAGCAGAGAGGAAAGCAGGGCCCATGGTGAGAGGGAAGGCCCCTCATGGTGCTGCTTGAAGTCCTGGATCCAGCCGCACTTGAAATCCACTCTCAGACTTTGCAGTTGTGTGAACTAGGGATGTCTCCTCTTTCCCTCAGCCAAAGTTCCTGCACTCCTAAGAAGCTGCCCAGCCCTCTTGGTCAAACCACCTTGTGCACGAACCAGTACTTTCATGGATAAAATCTTATCAAGACATACTCGCAGACCAAACTATCTGGGCAAAGGCCCTCAGCCTGTCCAGTGGGGTTTTCTGTCCCCTCAGCCAAGGCGACGGGGTGAGGACAACCAGGCGAGAGAGCAGTGAGCCTGTTTCACTACAGATTTTACAAAGTCATGCTCCTGCCTTGAAAACACACTCAGATATAACAATCGATGAAAAGCAACACCAACTTTTCCCTGTTGACAAGTTCCTGCTACATAGAGGCTGCATTATCCTTTTTTTAAAAAATGGTGTCTTTTCTCTGAGACTCATGGTGGACACTGGGCGGACACTGGGCTCTACCTGTCACACCTATGTCTGGGGACCTGCAGCAGTGGCGTCTTCTCAAGGCCCATTCCCCAACCAGGGTTCAAAGGGGCTTGGCTGGAGCAGAAATCAACCATGTTGGACAGGGAGAAAAAAAACAAATGAAAAGCAAAGGCAGCTCCCCACTGCCCTGGGTGGCACTGGGGAGCAGATGGGGGACCAGCTGCCACCATGGTTTTGCTTCCACTGGGAGCAAAAAGGAGCAAGCAAAACCGAGGTGCTATAACCGGGTTTGAGTGTCTCAGTGCAATGATATCATGCTAATTGCTGGCTTTGTGCTCCATTTGGCAACTCGTTAAAGTAACTGAACAAAATATAACTAATGAACAATGATAATGAAGTTCATAATGAGCCCCTGGAAACACTTGATATGGAAAATATTTCAGATGCCTTATTCATGGGAGGGGAGGCCGATTCGGAGTTGGGAGTGAAACCCAGGAATGGTTTCTCTGGTTCAAAATGAATAAAGTCCCCCTGCCAAACCACTCCCCTAGAAAGATGCATGGGCCACACCCTGCCAGGGGGCCAGGTCACAGGAGCTGGCGTAGGTGCTCCAGAGAAAGAGAATACCTGCCATCACCCTCTGTCCAGGCAGGGCCTCAACCAGGAAGGGCCTCGCCAGGCCCTGAGACAGTGACGCCAGAAAGAGGGGGCCACCCTGATTCTTTCTGTCCACCTCGATTCAAGATTAACCATAGCTGGAGGGGCAGGAGCCCGGGCCCACGAACCCCGACGGGCAAGACTGTGTGGGGGCCACTCCCACGCTGGCCAGGCAAACCTCAAGCACCCAGCAGTAAGGTGAGGCTGGGGGAGCCAGCACCTTGGCCAAGCCATCAGAGCACGAAGTCAGCACCCCAGCAGTGGGGCTCGACCCAGAGAACTCGGCATTGGCTGATTCCACCATAAGGTCCTAACCAAACTGAGAGATGAGGGATGATCCGACAGAGCAAAGTGTGGGGCACGTTGCAAAGTGGCATGGCATCTGGGGTCGATGCCTTGGCAGACAGAGACAGACCCAGGGGGAGCTTTGGAGTAAAGGGGGCTAAAGAGACATGACAACTGATGGCAGCAGGAGGCCTCAGGCTGTCTTTTGCCATATGGGATGTTATCAAGATGGCCTGTGACATCTAAAAGGGTCAGGAGATTAAAAATAATCACATTCGTGTTAATTTCCAGATTTTGATCACTGAGCTATGGGGGTGAAATGGACCATCCTTGTTTTTAGGAAACAAGTACTTTTTAGGAAACAAGATGAAGTATTTAGGTATAAAGGGGCAAATGTCTACACAACTGACAACTCAGAATAAAGATACATATGTGTGCATGTGTGTGTGTGTGTGTGTGTGTGTGTGTGTAGAAAGGATAAAGCAAATGTTGTATAATGTTAACATTGAGGAATCTGAATGAAGAATAATCAGACATTTTTTGGACTATTTGTACAACTTTTCTTGTGTCAAAAAGAAAAAATGAAAGAAAAAAAGAATGCAGAGACCTGATTCCCAGCATCCCTTTGTGACTTGGGCAGGCAATGGGACACAGTTCTGGCCAGGAACTGCAGGGGAAGGTTGCTGGGGCTCTTTCTAGGGAAACACATTTGCCTCTAGAAAAATTAAAGAGAGCCACAACTCTTGTACCACCCCCCACTCACACAGATGTGTGAGGATGTGATGTTGTAGCTGCAGCAACCATTTTGTCACCATGAGGACAGACCAAAACAACCGCACAGAGATAGTGCCCCAAGGCCCCACTTATCAGGCCACCTGAGATGGTTAAACTCCTGTACTCACTGACTCCTTGCCCTCGGAGAAGTCTGTTCCTGTGGCAAAGCATTCAGAGATGTATCAGGCTCTCTGAGTTCTCACCACATCCCCAGGCCTCTGCCCAGGGAACCAGGGCCCCTCTGCTCTTCGATCCATCAAAGAATCTGGGGGCTGTGCTGCCAAAAGGGGCTCAGCCCAGATAGACCACCGGGTCTTTTGTCACCAGTTAATTGCTCTGGCCGGGAAACACTACACATCACTCATACCCACCAATGTCTTCTCTCTTGCAGTTTCTCCTCCAATGGTTTCCCCTTCTCCAACCCTGTTACACACACACACACACACACACACACACACCAATTTGTTGGTCTGTGCTAAGTGTCCTTTCAATTCCCTTAAAGACTAGACTTTTAAATAGCAAAAGCTGTGCAGTAACTTCTTTATCTGTCTGTCTCTTTCTGTCTGCGCTCTTATAAATCTTCCCTGATGCAAAGTACATGGGGTTCTGCAGCTGTCTGACAAGGGGATGGGCCAAGGAAAGGTAGGAAAATGAAGGAAGGGGGGAAAGTCATTTAATTTGGCAAATAACATTATCCCTTCTCCTGTCAAGCTCTGAGGCCATCGCCGCCCTGTGCAGTGCTACCTCTCCCGTGGATGACCCCTCCCTCCCTACCCAAAGACACTCTCAGGTCTCAGTCCATGAGGCACACAGTTCCCTGTCCCAGCCTCTGCTCAGATGACATCCACCCCTCGAATGCCTCCCTCCTCCTAGCCTGAATTTGAGGTGCAGGGAAAGAGCATGTACCAGTCAGGAGAGACTATGTTCTGCTGCTGTAACAAACAACCCCAAACATCAGTGGCTTTAAACAGCTATGGCTGATTTCTCATTCCCACTGCAAACTGGAGGTCGGGGAATCTTTCCACCATCATTATTAGAGACTAGGCTGGCAGGGTGGCCCCATCTCAAATGCTCCCCAGGGGAGAAGAGCTCCACTGGGTATTTTGTCACCAGTTAAAGGTTCTGGTGGGGAAACACTACATGTCACCACTGATCAGAACTCACTGGCCTCTGCAGAGCACGTCACTTGTCCTTGGGTCCCCAGTGCTCTTACTCTCGAGGGTTTCTGGGACCTGGGTTCTGCCATTGTGTCTGGGCCATAAATTCCTCAATGTAACCCTAAAAAAAAAATCAATGCCCGGGCTTTTCTCCAGATCAATAGGATCAGTATCTCTTGAGGTAGGGCCTGGGAATCAGTATTTTATCATTGCAACATAAAATACATGCAGTCCAAGGCACAAGTTGTAAGAGTATAGGTCAATTCCCATTACACATGTATTAATTTACGTAATCCCCACGTGCAACAAGACACAACATACCCTGCACTCCAGAAGTTTGTGTCTTAGTTTCCTGAGGCAGCCATAACACCCCCCCAAAAAATCACTTAATTTGACAAATAATATACTCCCTTCACTTGCCCGTGTGGACCAACAAAGGTCCACAATCTGGGTGCTTTAAAGCAACAGGAACTCATTCTCGCTGGGTTCTCAAGGCAAGAAGTTTGGATTGAGGTGAAGGCAGAGCCGTGCTCCCTCTGAAGTAGGGGGGTCCCACTTTGCCCCCCTGGCTCTGGCGTCTGCCCCTCACCCTGCCCGCACCTTCACGCAGCCCCTCCCCCGCACCTGGGTGTCTTCCCTCTGCCTTCTAAGGGCAACAATGGCCTCACCTGAACCTCCTCCACCTGCAAAGACCCTGTTCCCAAAGGCCATACTCACAGGTGCTGGGGAAGGACTTGGCCACACCCTTCCGGGGGACCCGATCTGACCCACAAGAGGCTCCCCCATGGAACCCAGTGGGTTGCAAAGCTGCCCCGGTCATTGAACTGTGCAGCCAGGGTCCAGTCTGGTGTGTCTTGGGGAAGGCTGGCTAACTCCCCATCTAAAAATAAACCTCAAGCCAGAGATGGAAGATTAAGAGTCATGCTGTCACCTTGACAGAGTAGCTAATAATGCCTCGGCGGGCAGAGGTCCATCCATCACAGGCCCCCCAGCCTTCCCCGCCAGGAGCTGGGGTGCAGGGCAGGACGGGCTGCCCACTGCCTGAGTCCAGGCCCCCAGGTCACAGCCCCCACTCCCCCGGGCAGCTCCCTAAACTGGGGACATGAAATCCAACAGCCAGGCAGAGGGCCTGGCCTGCCTGGATTCAATATGCAAGGTTAGCCATGCAAGAAGCCAGGCTTAATAGAATTGTCACAGCTATGTGGCAGCCCTTTATTACACGCCTTTGCTGTGTCTGAACATGAAAGCAATTATGGGATACATACTCTGGCAAGAACTTGAGGTCCCCATCAAGTGGCAAAGAGAGACACTGCGGAGTCAGGTTATTTTAAAAATGAAAAAGAAAAGAAAAATAAAAAAAGGGAGAAAGAGAAAACCACAAAAGACACATTCATTATGAAAATCTGAAAATTTCCACTTCTCTAAGAATCACACATGAAGACTCAAGAGTCGGGATCCTTTTGAAAGTTCCATTGTCTTAAGGAGTATAAATAGCATCTTTAAAAAACCCAGTTTCAATCAAGCTAGAATAATGGGAAGTACCATTCATGCAACGTTCTCTTTTAAAATTTCATGCCATATGAATTGATTCTCACTCCAAATCTAATTAGAGGCTCAAGCATATGAGAGAGTTTGCGACTTGGAAACCAGATATGGGTGATTGATCTTTTTCACTGCATGGTCTTTTTTTTTTTCTTAATCAATCTAGACATTCAGGAACTACATAGAAAAGGACCACAAAAAGAGGTTTATCCAAAGAGGGATTTTCTCCCTTCTTCCTGGGGCTCTTCCCCAAAGGCTCAGTGAGAGGGTCAAGGCCAGTGTCTCAGCCAGGCTGCTGGACTGCAATGTCAGACATGCCACAGGCCTTATTCCCCATCTGCAAAATGGGGGTTACCTATGTTGCCGTAGCAACACACTACTCTGGTATCCTGGGGCCCAGCCCCTGTCATCCCAGGACAGCTTGCTGGGCCCATGGGAGGCACAATCCTCAGACACAGGACAGCCAAGATCCAACGAAGCCAAGCTTGATGCTACTGGCCCCCCGCAGTCTGGCTTCCATTGCGAATGCACAGACGGGACCCAGGCCATCACCCCCAAAATGGCGGGGACCACAGTCTGCTTGATGCCATTTGACATTCATTAGCTCTTCCCAGCACAGCTCCCACGAGAGACCCTGTAGGGCTGGACGGCAGGCTGAGTCCTGCACCCGGAGCTCCTGCTCTGCACCCCTGCTCTCTCGGGAAATCTCCTTTGTTGCTTGTAGATGCAATATCCATAGATGCAACCAACTGATTATAGATGCAGATCCAGCTATAAAATACTCTCACAGTAATGATCAGACCCGTGCTTGCTTGACCAAGCAATGGGACCAAAACCCCAACTGGCATGTAAAATTAACCACCACAACTGGCTTCCCCCGAGAGTAAAAATGTGTCAAAAGTTTTGCTGCCATTTTCTTTAGCTCTCTCTTCAAAGAGAAGCTGTTAGCCTCCAAGGCACCTCTAGTTACAAGCTGGATCTGTCCCATATGGAGAGGCTTCTCCTCAGAAGGTGGCTGCCTCAATTCAGGTCTGGCTGATCCTCCAAATCCAATTCTTGTATTTGCTATCTGGGCAAATACGTCTCATTTGTCTTCATTACATGTGTACGTTCAGAACGAGAAAAAAAATGTTCTTTTCCTTGAAAGTATAATGTGGGAACTCTTGAAGCCCAAACATAGGAAATCCTTGCATTCAATATTCTCCCTAAAACAGGCCTTCTTTTACAATTTTGCATCCATTTGTTTTCATCTGGGGAGCTGCAAGCATGGAGTCAGCTGGTTAAGCTGAGAACTCAGTGCGAGCAGTTTCCTGACTTAGAATCCAGTGGGGCAGCCCCCTTCTCCACCCGTCTCCAAGCACCTGGGGTCACATTATCCCCAGTTGGCTTTAGAGGACATCACATGCCACGGCAGTGACAGCTCAGAGCCTCACATTCTCCCATCCACAGTGACTGGTTCAGGGACAGGCATGTGACCCAGGCCATGCCAATGAGACCCCTTCCCAGGCCTTTTGCTGGAAGTTAAAAAAGAAAAAGAAAGTGACTGTCCTTCTGGCAGGGGAGCCAAGTTCTGGGACGGTGAGCTAGGGGCTGCCAAAACTGGACGCCTGCACCGAAGGAAGTCACGACAAGAAATTATTAAGTGGCAGTAGATAAAATGTCCCATGCACCCACTCTATGCCAGGAGCACCTGCTGTTTCTTGTCCTCTCTTTCATGGGTGGGGAGAACTTGTCCCATGGTCACAAGTAGCAGAGACATAACTCAGATGCAAGCAGATGGTTCCAGAGGGGGTTTTCCAGGTTTGGCAAAACTTCAGGACACCTGGTTAAGTTTGAATTTTAAATAAAGGAGAAATACTTCTTTGGCATAAGTATGTCCTATGCAGTATTTGGGATATACGTACATTTAAAACAGTACCTTTGGATGATTAAAAGAGACACAAGGGATTCTTGGTTAAACTGAAGACATCATTTGGGAACCAAAAACCTTAAATAATCTCTTGGACACTGAGCCACATATTTTCCCTGGAAAGCATGCATCTTTTCCAGCAAAATCTTGTTGGGTATTATGTTTTTGAGGAATGAACTTAGATGAATATGTGGAAATGTTATTTAATGGAATTCTCTACTAGAAATCTGAAGTCCAGCAGATTTAAAATTCCAATTCTTGTTACCACTTTTCAAAAGATTGTGAAATTATCAAAAATGCACATGAATCAAGTTTTAATACACTGTCTGATTGGTAGATGAGGCTGTCCATTGTACCATTTCCTTCTTTGAATTCTCAGGCATGGTCTAGCCACGCACGAACTCTGTAACACTAATAAATTCAATAAAAAGTAGACATTTGGGGAATAAAACAATACCATTGTAATACTTTTCCATTAAATGTAACAAAGGCAATATACCAAAGGTAAATATTAATGCAAGGGGGATACCAGGGACGGGTATGGGATGCTTGGTGGCTCTCCTTTTTATTTTTGTTTTTTGTTCTTTTGTTTCCTCCTCTTCTTTCTTTGTGGAAGAAATGGAAATGTCCTCATATAGATGATGGTGTGAACACATAACCAAGTGATTGTATGGGGAACTGCTAATTGTTTACTTAGGATGGATTGCATGGTATGTGAATAGATCTGTTCAAAAAATAAGCAAAAAGATACAAGTGCTGGAGAAAAAAATATCTATTCTAAAACATTTATCTAAAATTCGAGTGACAACCCTATTCCAGGTCCCTGCTCTGAACCACTAGGCCCCACTGCCCTTACGGGCGAGGTGAGGGAGGCTGAATCCTTGAGGATGCTGTCCCAGTCCCTGGATCCCGCTGTGCCTGAAGCCGGTGGCATGAGCTGTCTTAATGTTCCTTGCATCAAAAAGGGTGCTCAGTGGCACAGTGCTAATCCCAATTCAAGCAATCTAGTCATTGAATTCACCCTGCAGTTGGGATTGGGGGGTGGAATACAGAGAAGACCCAAAGAAAGAAGATTCCTGTCCTCAAGGACCCAGCTTGGGCTGAAGAGACAGGCTTGCAGGATTTCAGGACTCTGGAGGTACTAAGTAGAGCATGGTGCCCAGGCTGAGGTGGGGCCAGTAGGAGGCTGAATTTGTCTTCTACTGCCATGTAACAAATTACCAACACACTGGGTGGCTTCACTCAGCACCTGGTTCATGGTCTCACCAGCTTATCATCTCACTGTCTTATCTTCTCGCCATTCTCATGTGCCAGGAGTCTGGACATGGCTCAACTGAGCCTTCTGTTTGGGATGTCACAAGGTTGAAATCAAAGCACAAGGCCGCTGTGTCTCATCAAGAGACAGGACTAGGGAAGGCTATGCTTCCAGGATCCTGTCAGTGCTGGTGGAACTCAGTTTCTTGCAACTGCAGAATTCACGGCCGTTTGCTTCCTCAAAGCTGGAATTGCCCACTGCTTGGAGTCTCAGAGTTTAGGGAAGTCCTTGTGCTGGCTTGATGCAGCTATGTACCCAAAAAAAGACATGCTCTTTTTTTTTTTTCTTTAACATGGGCCGGCACCAGGAATCGAACCCAGGTCTCCAGCATGGCAGGTGAGAACTCTGCCTGCTGAACCACTGTGGCCTGCCCAAGCCATGCTCTTTTAACCCAATCTTGTGGGGGCAGACTTATTGTGGGTGGGATTAAAACATGGCTTTTCCAAAGTCCATACATCATTTCAAACCAGCACAACCAGCTCTGCACAACCCCTTCACTTTTGCCATATTCTGGGGGTTACAGGAGGTCACAGGTCCAAGCCGCAATCCAGGGCAGGAGGGGGGTCACCTGAGGAGCAGGTGCAGCAGGGAAGGCTTCCCGTGGAAAGGGGCCCAGAGCCCACCTATGAGTGCAGTGGGTCTGGGGACTGACCAGGACTCTGGGAGGAGTGGCAGGGCTTTGGCTCCAGCAAGCCCAGGGCCTTTCTTTCCAACGCCCTTCACACCTGTGCTCCCTGCAGCCCCCCAGCCCTGGCAAGTGTCATGAGTGAGGAAACTGAGGCACACAGAGGTGAAGTGACTAGCCTAAGGGGCAGAGCCGGCACTGAACTGGGGTCTCCAGTCTCCAAAGGCCCTAGTCCAGGGCCTTTGTTACTCAACTGACCAGAAGTCCACTCAACTGGACTGCAGGGATGAGAAAGGGTAGAGGGAGGAGGAGAGACAGAGGCAGGTAGGGGAAGAGGCAAGGACAGGCTGAGAGGAAAAGGAGAAGGGGAGGGAGGAAGGGGGGAAAGAGAAGAAAAGGAAGGAGGAAAGGAGAGCAAAGGAATGAGGAGAGAACTTGAGAGGAGGAAGGGGCAGGGTGAGGAGGGACAGAGCCTGGGGTTGCAGGCAGGAATAGCTGCAGGCCCATGGGCTGGGACAGGGGAGCTTTCCCTTGTGTGGCACCCCTCGCCGGGGGTCCCTGGCCCAGCCTGAGGGCAGTATGCAGGCTCAACCTGGGGGGGACAGCGGCTGAGTGTGAATCCAGAGTCTTGCCAACTTGTTAAAGCAAAATTACGATTTAAGAGATTTATTCTCCAGGGTCGGTATTATGGAAAAACAGTGCACATTTCTTCCCCATTTTCCAAATATGGAAATTCATGCTAACAATAGTCTCTAGGCAGAGCTTGTTTTCTGGGCAACCTGAGACTCTGTTATGCTGGGGGATGAGGCAGGGAACATAGCAGAGACAGAGGAAAGAAAGCAAATATAGAAAGGAAGAAGCAAGGAGCAAGGGAAGCAAAGAAAGGATGGGCATCTGTGAAAAGATGAAAAGGAATGGAGAGGCTGGTTCTTGCCTCCATTTTCCTGCAGGAAAACCACAGGCTTCCCCAGGACCCACCTCTCCTTAGCCTCAGTCCCTGCTACTGCCTGGGGCTGATTCCACATGGACCTCTAGAAATTTCAAGTGGGGGACTGGGACCCATGCCTGGCCCACCAAAAATTCTCTCCTCCCAGCCAGTCGTTGGTTCAGGTAATCCAAACCATTCAATGGCATTTGATGTGGAAACCTGTGTTGGAACTACTGGCAAAAATGTTTCTGCCCTGCTTGACATGGTGAGGATCGAAGGCTGCAGAGGCTTCTGAGAACGTAGTCAACACAGAGAACAGAGCTGAGATGGAGAGAAGAGAACAATAACTTCACTGCAGCCCCTGGATCCAGCCATGCCTGACTTGAAGTTTTCAGAAATGCGAGCCCATAGTACCCTTTTTTGTTTAAGCCAGGAGAATCCTGAGTTATGACTGAAAAGAGGAAGCAGACACCAAAAAGAATCGCCCAGCAGGTAACTGAGGAGCAGGAGTGGCGAGGCTGATACACTCTGGACCCAGAGAATGAAAACCGGGAGCATGGGCTACCCTCAGAGTGGAAGGCCCTAGGACCACTCCTTTCCATCTCCTGAAAACCCTACTAGACTCATGGCTTAGCTCTTTGCAACAGGGAAAGAAAAAAGTAGAAAAAAGAATGGGAGGGAGTCCCAAGATGAAAAAGTTTGGAAGTTGTTCTAGAGTACAGTGGATTAACCGACAGCTGTTTCTCCTCCAGAGGTCAGCTAATGAGCTTATCAGACCATCCACTAACTCTGGGGATGGCAGAGAGCATTCCCCAGCATGGAAACCATGACAAGACAGCCTGCATTCAGCTTGGAATGCATTTTAGACACTTTCCTAACAGACTTTATGTGCTTATATGATGGTGCTGAAAGTTTGGGGACAAAATGGCAGGAGGCCTTTCAAAATCATTTATGCCCATGTAAAGGGCAGACATGGCTTGGGGAGAAAGAACCGCTGTCCATCAAAGTCAGGCAGGCTCCCTGGGTCTAATGAGACCTGCTCATAATCCTCTCTGCTTTGTGTTCAACAACATCAACATTTATGTGATGAACCAGAACTAATCTCCTACTTTGTGCACAGTCGCCATTGCATTTATGGTAAGAGAGAGAGAGAAGAAAGGGAAGGCTGGTGAGCGGACATGGCAGGGCATCTTCCACCCACCCAGCACCCAAGCCATCTCTGCTCCTCCTCCCAAGGCACCCAAGAGCAAATGCTCACGAGATGTTATCATTGCCAAGCTCAAAACCCTCTGCAGCTTCCCAGTTGCCCATGCAATACAATCCATTCCCACCACTGGTGGCCTGGTCTCTCTCACCTGCTCCCTTGCCCTCTATATTCTCAAAACAGCCTCACCGACTGGAGGGAAGTGACTGAGAATGTAGAGCTGTGTTCCAGTGGCCACGCTTCAGGAAGATGATTGTGTGATGATAGAGTTTTCACCATGTGACTGTGGGATTGTGACCACCTTGTGTCTGATGCTCCTTTTATCTACCTGATTGACATGGATTAAAATAAATAAATAATAGGGGGAACAAATGTTAAAATAAATTTAGTTTGAAATGCTAGTGATCAATGAAAGGGAGGGGTAAGGGATATGGTATGTATGAATTTTTTTGTTCCCTCTTTATTTCTTTTTTCTGAATTGATGCAAATGTTCTAAGAAATGATCATGATGATGAATATACAATTATGTGATGATATTATGAGTTATTGATTATATACCGAGAAGGGAATGATCATATGGTAAGAATATTTGTGTTTGTATATGGTTATGTATCATAAATCTAAAAAAAACATGGCCTCTCATTTGTTCTTCTAGCTCATTAACTCATTCCTGCCCCAGGACCTTTGTGTGTGCTCTTTCCTCTGCCTGGCTGGCTGACCCCCCCCCCATCTTCACATGGTGCATCTGACCTTTCAGGGCAAGGCTTCAGGCTTGCCTGCTCCCGGCATCCTGTCTAAAGTGTATCCTTCAAGAATGCTTCCCTGTCAAATAACAAGAGGTCTGTGGTTTTCTGGTTGACCATCTGTCCCCACTGAAAGATGGACACTCCCTTGAGGACCATGGGCCCCAGCGACAAGCACTGAGCATGTCAGCTGGATGAGTAACTTAGTTCCTGGACCTCCAGCTCTGCAGAACCCCTCAAGAAAAGGCGCTTGGTTGGACCCAGAAACTTTTAGGATTCATCCTGAGTTCATGCAGCTACAAGCAGTTGCCAGGGGACAGGGCTCAGCAAGGACGGGGGTCATCCTTGTGTCTTTCCTGGGAGCAGAGAGCAGGCTTTCATCACCTCCCCCTAAGGAGAGACAGAAGCAACGTGCCCCTGTGTCCACAGCCCTGTGCTCCCTGCAGGTGACAGGCTTTGGGGGAATCTCTCTCTCTCTCTCTCTCACACACACACACACACACACACACACACACACACACAGCCAGAGTGGTGCAAAAACTGCCAAGTTTGTCTCACAAGCCTCACGATCTACTGCTCGGCAGGCAAGGATGCAAACACAAGCCAGCACCTCCTCTAAAGGCCCCTCTCACTCTCAGGTCAGCCCTCCGGCCACAGGTCAGCACACAATTGCCTGAGCTCCCTGGGGCTGCCACAACCGTACACTACAAACTGGGCACTTAGAGTAACAGAAACTTATTGTCTGGCAGTTTCGGGGGTCAATGCTCAAAACCGAGGTGCCAGTAGGGCCATGTTCCCCGAAACCTGTAGGGGGATCCTTCCTGGCCTCTCTGGCTTTTGGGGGTTGTCAGCCACCCTTGAGTCCCTTGGCTCATAGACCCATCACTCCAATCTCTGCCTCTGTCTTATCATGGCCTTCTCCCCTGGGCTGTGTCTCCCCTCTGATAAGAACACCCCCTGCCAACCCTAGATGGTCCCACCTTACCTGAAAATGTCAGCAAAGACCCTACTTCCAAATAAACATGTACCGCGGTTAGGAATTGAGCATGAGTTTTGGGGGACACAATTCAAACCCACAACATCAAACTCAGAGGTGAAGCAATCCTGCTGGCTAGTGCTCGGCGACAGAGGGGTCGGTCACGAGGGGCTGGGGGGTTGCCAGTCTCCCCACACCCACCCTCCACTTCATCCCTTCGCTAGAACCATCTCTATCCATCGCCGGAGCTTAGGTCGGCACGTGGTGGGATACATCTGGCAAGGTGCAACCTCGTGGTGAGGCTCTGGTCTATGGACATGAGTGGAATGGGTGGGGCCACTTCCTCTGTGACCCATTCCCATGGGGCTGAGAGTGAATGTGACCAGATGACCTCAGCCCCATGCATGACACCCCCTCACCAGGGGACAGTGAGTGCACACAAAGAAACCTGGGGCACAAGATGACCCCGTGAAGCAAAACTGAGTCACCTGCTCTGGGCCCCCATCTACTGCGGGGCTGCTGCACTGAGCTGCTGAGCTTGGGGTCTCTGTGCAGCAGTGGCCTGGCCCTCATATACCTATGTGGGGTGCTCCATCTGAAGGCTGGAGCCCAGGGAACGTGGCTTGGTCCTCAAAAAGCGTTCTGTTCCCTAAGAGAGCCTTGTCCTCAGGACAGTCTTCTTAAGATGGTGTCAGGGTAGGGCAGGAGGTTGGGGACAGCTTTCCTTAAGTGCTCTGCTAGATGCTTGAACACTGAGGAGTGAGCAGACCTGGCCTGGGCTTCGAGGGCCTGGAACCCAGGGAGTTAACCGAATGGAGGCTAGAGCAGAGAACAGGTGCCTGCACCAAGCAGCCTGGGCTCCCAGGACTCCAGGTCCTCTTAGCAGAGGCTGCCCAGGCCAGAAGGGGGGCCCAGCTGTGGGGAGAATGAGAAGAACCCCTCAGCTGCCAGGGAGCTCCTGGAGGTGGGAGGAAAGGGCCCCCAGGAGGACCAGGGGGTCGGGGCTGAGCAGGAGCACAGACGCCTGGCAGCCACCTGTCACATATACACAACATAGCTCCCAACACATGCCTGGTGGGACCGACGGAGGTGTGAGGGGCCTGAAGGCTGCAGGAGGCCCAGAGTCCTGCCGCACCTGTGGCCTTCCTGGGTATGAGTGGGCAGCTGGCTGGCGGGTGGTGGGGGGAGATGCCCGCTTGGCCAGGGCATGGCCAAGGATAGCACTGCACAGCGTGTGTGTGAGCCATCTGTCACTCGTTAATGAAGCTGTCCAGTGTGGCTTATTAATAAGGACACGTGTGCTCAATCAGCAGTGACATCTTGCTGGAAGGAAAGGGCACGGTAATTAGCCTTAATGGCTCCCCCTGTGTGGCCCATGGCGAGAGGAAGTGAGCCTTTTGGCACTGCACAGGGGGCCAGGGTCTTGCGGGTGGTGGCAGTCTCATCCCCCGGGGGGCTTGGGGATCGGAAGCACCCATCCTGGTGACAGGCAGCAGCTCCCCCACTTGGGGCTCCTGCTGCAGGTGCCTGCCCCCGCTGCTCTTACACCTCCGGGACCTGGCTGCATGTGCAGGTGTGGTAGGCAGGATGGCGGTCCCCAGAGATGACCACAGCCTGCTCCCCAGAACCTGAGAACGCATGACTTTCTGGGAAAGGAACTTTGCATCCCTGACTATGTTAACGATCTTGAGGGGGGCTATGTGGGAAAATGTGATTTCATCACGGGGTTGCCACCAATGAGCAGAAGGCAGGAAGGCCAGGGTCACAGTCATGCAGACTGAGGTGGCCCAACAGCTGGGGCTGGCTGTGATGCTGGTGGAAGAGGCCACAGGCCAAGGAGCACAGGCAGCCCCCAAAGGCTGGAGAAGGGGACGGATTCTGCCCTGGGACCAGCAGCAGAAACACAGCCTGCAGAGACCCACCTCCCGGGCAGTGGGATGATCTGGTTTGTGCTGATGGAAGCCGCCCACTGTGAACTAGGCTGCCCCCATGGTGACCGGAGACGAACAAAACAAGGTAACAATCTGGCCTCGTGAAAACAGCAGTGCCAGACCCTCCTTACCCCAGAGAAAAGAAGACATGAACCCATCGGGGCATCCAAGAAGCTGGGTTTTCCCGCCAACGAGGGCTTTTGCTGTCAGCCGACCCTCGTGTTATCTCACCCCCTTCCTGCCTGGCACAAGATGCCAGGCGAGAGGTGGAGCAGCCACCCAGAGACCAAGACAAAAGTCACACACAGGAGACAGTAGGGCACAGGAACACAGGGCTGGGAGCACTGCTGTCCCCCGAACACCCATCAGCCCTGCAGGGATAGCAGCAACAAGCCTGGACACTGGGCCTAAGACCCAGCCAGCTCCTGCAACAGGGAAGAGCTGCCCACTCTGAGCTAGGAAGGCCCCAGGGTGGTGGAGACCCCAGGTGAGCATGTCGACCCCCCGCACTGGGTTGCTGGCTTCAGCCGAGAGGTGCCCATGGTCCAGTGGCCACAGGGACCGCGACTGGCCCAGGTAAGGCCCCACCAGGCAGACCAAACCTTCCTCTAGGGCATAGCTCTCAGCTGCATGTGACCTCCGTGCACAGACGTCCACAGTCACCTCCTTCAGAGAAGATGCCCAGCGCGGCTGCACACAAAACAAGGGAGTGTGGGGCATACATACACATATATAGATTTATTCTATTACATTCCTTATAGCACTTCCTCCAACATTTTGTAATCCAGAAAAAAGGGATTCAAATGGCCTTGTGTCGCCTGACAGTCAGGAGCCCACACCTGCCTGTGCAAGACCAGTCACCCACCAGACTCAACCAGGAACCAGAACTGCTTCTCATCCCACCAGAGAGCGCTGGGTGCAAATTTCCTTTGTGGAACCCAATGCAAAGGAGCCATGGTTGTCTGAGTAATTTCTTGAACACACAGGATTTCCAGTACAGATGCACGTGGTGAAACGGCACACAAGCCAGTCCGGTTCAGAAGTCCTGGAGCTCAGGGATGTTCCGGAACAAATTCAGGGTCTCAGGGTTGGAGAAGGTGCTGCAGTGTTCTATGCTCTTCCCGCGGTGATCTGCTTCACAGCCACTTCCATCTTCTTGCTGTTGAGTGTGTACTGCAAGGAAGAGGCGGGAGACACGAAAGAAAGAAAGAAAAGCATTTAAACCCGACAAGGGAAAACCCCCTGAGCTCTGATGTCTAGGCACCTCCAAATCCAAAGAGGACGGAGCTCACAAGGGGCGGCCGGGAGTAAGTGGCTCTCAGCTCCGTCACCCGCCCCCGCAGGCTGCACGATATGCTGCAAATGTACCCACATGCCCTGGGCGGACAGCTGTGCCCTCTCCACTGGGGGGAATCTGTTCTGCTGAAAACCGATCTCAAAGTCCAATCCTTAACCCCCAGCTCACAGCAGCCCGAGCACGTCCCCGTGTGCCCCCAGCCCGGCGGTCCAGGGAGGCAGGCGATTTCAAAGCTGCAGGGAGCTCCGCGGGGGCACACGCGCCTTTCCAAGGCTGTGCAAGCAGCGGCCCTGCCGGAACCCACCTGGCTGTGTCACCGCTGGCTGGCGTGCACGGCAGCACCCCCAGGACCCTGCCCCCATGATCCCATCTGGATTGGAAAATAATGGTAAAAGCGCCTCTTTTTCGGTCTTCAAGGCATATCCGACCTGAGTGGAAATCCACAACTCATGCCTGAATCCTAAGAGGCATCCTAAGGAAGGCGGCTTCGCATGAAGTCTTCTGGGGTGACGTGTGCCCCCATCCCTGGGTGACTGGGCAAACTACCCACCTCTCTGAGAGGGGGCAGCTGCACTGGCCCCAGGGCTCATGCACACAGCTCACACACGGGCCTGGCACACCGTGGCCTGCAGTGAACACCAGCTCAGCTCTGCCAGCAGATAAACGGAGAAATGTGGAATATGCCTCAGTGATAAGAAGAAATGCAGCGCTGCTTAATGCGACTGCATGGATGAACTCGAAGCCACCATCTGGGGTGGAATAAGCCAGTATGCCAGACACAAAAGGAGAAATGCTGTGTCAGTATACCTACATGAAATATCTACAACTGACAAATTCACAGAGATGGAAAGGAGATTAAAAGCTACCAGGGTCTGGGGGAAAGGGAAATGAGGAATTGCTGCTTAAAGGGGGTATAAATTTTACTAAGGTGCAGTTGCTTAAAACGAAGATTAGCTATTGCTATTATTTCAAGAGTGAAAAATTAGACTCCACCTACCTGTAACTAGAAAGGAAGCCTCATCTGAGACCCCACCAAACACCCACAGAATATTCCCACACACTGTGTGAGATGGTGGCAATCCTTCCCACCGTCAAACCCGCTGCCCTCGTGGAGGCCCACTCTGGAGTTACCTGTATGTTTGCTCCATCTCTGACCAAATGGGTTTTCAATGGCACTGGGGCACTTCTGGACCAGGAAACTCCTAAAGCGACAGCCAGATAGAGCTGCCAGCACCCTGGTGTCTTGCCACACAGGAACTTTTTTTTTCACCTAAGACATAATTGAAATTCATTCACTGGAAAAATCGGGCTGATGTGTGCACTAAAGAAGGACCTACATAGTGGCTTCCAGTGGGCTGTGCATCTTCCTGACTCAGTGTTGTCAGCCTCTCCCTGGCCTAGAAATGCAAACGTCTCGGGTGCAGAATGAGCTCCTGAGATTTATCCAGAAGCCTCAAGTGTGCCTAAGGGGAGCTAATGACTTATAACTTCTATCAGCAGATGAGATAAACAAGGCATTGTTTTAGCAGAATCCTGCTCCCATGTCCTCTGGTGAGACGGCATCTCTCAGCTTCTGCCCAGGCTTCCTGGATAGGAAAAAGGCCCAGTGTCCCCGTCAGGAGCACTGCCGTCGTCTCAATTCAACTGTGACATGGGAACAAGGGTCTACAGTCATCGGGGGTTGGGTCCCTGGGCCCTGCCAGCCTGGGATGCTTAAATGCTCAGAGCCTGGCCCCTTGGCTGGGACCGACCCAGAGCCCTGGAGGTGGGGTTAAAGAGAGGGGGAAATGGTCCCAGCGACCTGGCAGCACCCCCACCTTCTTGGGTTTCCTCATCTGTAAAATGGGAGAAAAAAGAGCCTGTCCCACATCAGCAGGGTGTCAGGAGGGCCAGCGTCACAGCTCATTCAGTCATTCACCCTGTCACAGCTCATTCAGTCATTCACTCCATCACAGCTCATTCACTCATTTACACCGCCACAGCTCATTCAGTCATTCACCTCGTCACAGCTCATTCACCCCATCACAGCTCATTCACTCATTTACACCATCACAGCTCATTCAGTCATTCACTCCATTATAGCTCATTCACTCATTTATTCCATCAGAGCTCATTCAGTCATTCACTCCATCACAGCTCATTCACTCATTCACCCCAACACAGCTCATTCACCCATTCACCCCAACACAGCTCATTCAGTCATTCACCTCAACACAGCTCATTCACTCATTCATGCCATCAGAGCTCATTCAGTCATTCACTCCATCACAGCTCATTCACTCATTCACCCCAACACAGCTCATTCACTCATTCACCCCGTCACAGCTCATTCACTGGGCCTTACAAGCCGCTGCAGTTTGCCAGGCAGTGTGCGGAGCTCTGGGGAGAAGGGGTGACCTCCAGTGGCCTGAAATCTAGACAGAAAATCACAGACGAGATGCAATAACCCAACACCTGCAGTGATAAAAGCAAGAAAAAGCAGCACAAGGGGGCCGAAGAGGAGGAAGGAGGCTATTCTGAGCAAGAAGTTAGGGAAGGCATCAGTGAGGAGAGGGGACTCTGAGGGAGAAGCAGCTGGGATGAGTGGGAGAGGCCTCTGAGCATGCTGCGGGCAGCAGGAGCGGCGGACCCCGTGCACAGGCAGGCAATGCCCTCTCCCAACAGGGGCTGCAGCCGCCGCACGCAAGGGGGCAGGAACTGGGGCTGGGGACACTATGGTGCCACCCGAAGGCTCGCCCCAGCAAGAGGTGGCGGGTCCTGGGCAGGGCAGGACAGTCCACACATGGAGGCCCGCAAATGGAGGACCACACGTCTCCAGGACCACAGAGATTCTCACCAAATGCGGCAAATGTCAATCAGCCAAGGGAACAGAGGGGATGCTGCCCACAGCCCAGACACGAGCTGTACAGCGCCCACCACGCAGCGCCCCACAGAAAGCCAGGTCGGCCAGCAGCCCTCCTGACCCACACAGGCTGGCACGCCATCAACCTTCCCTGGTGTGCCATGCGTCCAGTTTCCACGAGGCCCCTCCTGCACCCCTATCAGTGAGCATGGGGTCCCAAATCCTCAAATCTCAGGCAACCCTCAAAGGGACTTCACAGACCACCAAAGCAGAAGGCGCTCTCTGGGGGATGAGTGGGGAACTGAGGTGGGTACCCCAGCAAGGCCGACAAGAACCGTGATGAGAATGGAAAGAAACATGATTATTTTCCTCTCTTTCTAATAAACTGCACTCTATCTCCTGATACAATTTGGGAATAATCATTTTGGCACAAAGGAGACAGGCTCATTCTCAAAAAAGAAAACAAAGAGGACAAAAAGTAAACAGCTAATTCCATGGAATGTTCCAGATGCAGACAGAACTCACTGAAGAAAAACCCAAGATCTTCATAAGGCATTGATTCAAGGTATATCTTCTCTCCCTGAGAGGGTCAACATCTCCATGGAGAGCCACAAACCCAAAATAAAGCTGGAAAGCTCTCAAGTTATAAGGCTCTTCTTGTAAGTAATTGTTGTTAATTAGATTCAGTTGTCAACTTGGCCAGGTGAGCATACCTAGTTTTGTTGCTGCAGACATGAGCCAATGGTACGTGAACCTCATCTGTTGCTAATTACATCTGCAGTCGGCGAGGAGGCGTGTCTGCTGCTATGAATGACGTCAGACTTAATTGGCTGGTGCTTAAATGAGAGAGCCCAAGGTAGCACAGCCTAAGCAGCTCGGCATTCCTCATTTCAGCACTCACAGCTCAGCCCAGGCCTTTGGAGATGCAGAAAGAAGTCACCCTGGGAAAGTTAGAGTCATTTTCTAATGCACAAAAGAATGCCCTCCCCTGTTCTGGGGCTTTCAGAGTCGAGGGGACCACATGGCCCCCCTACTTCCCAGGCTGCAGCCCTCATATTGGCACCACTCCTGGACAACACTGATAACCAGCTCTGCACACTGACCAGGTAGGGCTTTCTCTGCTCTTCTCCTTAGGGAGCAAATTCTCCAAGGGCTTCACATGCAAACTGCAGGAGACTGTGGGAAGATGGCAGAGCAGGAAGCTCCAGGAAAGGGCCCCTTCACGAGATAACCACTGAACTGACAGCAGCTGTCTGAATAAACTCTCCTGAAACTCTGGAGTCAGAACACCGCACAACATGGGGAAAGCTGGGGGAGGAGGCCCATCAACCACGGTAGCTGTCAGTGAATTTCAGCCTCCAGGCAGCCACCACCCCTCATCCCCACCACGGAGCAAGGAGCCATGAGTGCAGCTTGCTTATGACACAGTGGGCTGTACGGACCGACACCCAAAACAGAGGGGTGTGGTCTGATTGCTGATCTCAGCTCTTTGTCAGCTACCTTGTAAGAGCACAGATGTCTGAAAAGGGCAGCATCTTTTTTCCACTCTCTTTTCTCTTTCCATTCCCTGTTTTGAAGTAAAAACAATTTGGAAAAGTCACAAATTGAAGGCTCAAACCCTTAGCAAAAGTGGCAACAAAAAACCCTAGCAATCCCAGAGGAGCAGGAGTAGATTTCCACAGTCATAAGAAGATAATATTCAGAATGTTCAGTTATCAACACAGAAAGCAACAGGAGAGTAGGAGCCAATCACAGGGAAAAATAATTTGCCAGAAATCACCCCCAAGGAAGCTCATACACAGGAACTATTAGTCAGACTTTAAATAATTGTATAAAATATGTTCAGTGAGCTAAAGGTATCCATATGCAAAGAACTAAAGGAAATTAGGAGAATTGTATCCTAACAAAATGAAGAACTACAAATTATGAAGAGAAACAAACAAATTTTAGAGCTGCAAACAATAGTAACGGAAATGAAAAATTCACTGGATGGAGTCAACTGCAGATTTGAACAGGCAGAAGAAAGGACCAGCAAACTTGAATGCAAGACAACTGGAATTATACAGCAGAAAGAAAAATAATGAAGAACAATTAACAGAATCTGAGGGCCCTGTGGGACACACCAAGTGTGCCAACATATGTATCTTTGGAGTCCCAGGACAATAAGAGAGAGAGAGAAAAGGGCAGAAAAAGTATTCAAAGAAATAATGGTCCAGAAGTTCCCAAATCTGATAAAGACACAAATATATACATCCAGGAATCTCAAAATAACCCAGCCATGGACAGACTATGAGAGGTCTAAACCAAGGTACCTTAGAGCAACACTGTAAAAATTCACAGGCAGATTCTGTGATTCTGAAAGCAGCAAGAACGACATGTTGTGTATGAGGGATCCCCAGTTAGATTAACAGCGTGTTTCTCACCAGAGACCATGGAGGCCACGAGACAGTAGGATGGCACATTCAAAGTCCTTGAAGAGCACTATCAACCAAGAATTCGATATGTGGGCAAAATTATCCTTTAAGAATGAAGGAGTCTGCATGTATGTTAGATTTCACAATAAAAATGTTTTTAAAAACTGAAAGGAGAAAATAAGAGATTTACAGATAAACAAAAGCTGAAAGAGTTCATTACCAGAAAACCTACCCTACAAGAAAACGCCATAGGGAGTCCTTCAGGATGAAATAAAAGGATACTAGACAACAACTCAAAGCCACAAGAAGAAATAAAGTGAAAATGTTATGGCTGACTCTCCCTTTATCCAAGCTATGGATAGATGAGTAAAAAAATAAGGACAAATAAATAAATAAATAATAGGGGGAAAGGGATAAGAAATTTGGGTAGACTGCAATACTAGTGGTCAGTGAGAAGGAAGGGTAAAGGGTAGGGGATGTTATGGGGTTTTCTCTTTATTTCTTTTTCTGGAGTGACAAAAATGTTCTGACAATGCTCATGGTGATGAATACACAAGTGTGATGACACTAAGAGCCGCTGACTGCACACTCCGCATGGAACAGTCAGACTGTGTACTCTGGATGTGGACAGGTTTCTCAAAAATATTTTTAAAAAGAAGAAATAAAAGTACTTTGATGTGAAACTGCTTTTTTCCCCTATAAGACTTAAAAAACAAATATATAAAAAAGGTATTTAAAATCTACGTTAACAGGCATAATAAAATCTGCGACAATAACAATATACAGGGGGAAGGATGGCGATACATAGGAGGAGGAGAGAGTTTATACTACTGGAACTAGGTGAATACTAGTCAAACTATGTTATTACTTTAAGACATTAATGGTAATTACAAAGATGACACTTATAAAATAACTAAAAATTATAAAGTAAAAAAAAGGAATCAAAATGGAACACTACAAAAACAGCTACTAAATGCCCAACTGAAGAGAACAAAAACCACGTGGGACATACAGAAAATGAACAGCTAAATGGCAGAAGTAAGCCCTTCCTCTCAGTTATTGCCTTAAATGCCAATCGATTAAACACCCCAGTTAAAACAAAGAGATTGGCAGACTGGACAAAAAAACTGGATCCATCTGTATACTGTTAGTAAGAGACTCATTTTAGGTTTAAAGACACAGAGAGGTTGAAAGCAAAAGAGTAGAAAAGATATTCCATGCAAACCACAACCAAAAGAGAGTCAGAGTGGCTACACTGTTAGACAAAATAGATTTTAAGTTAAAAAGATTACAAAAGACAAAGAAGGATGTTATATATTGATAAAAGATTAAATCCACCAAGAAGAGAAAAATGTATAAATGTATATGTACCTCACAACAGAGCTCCAAATGATATGAAGCAAAAACAGACAAAACTGAAGGGAAAAACAGTCCAATTATATAATAATAGTTGGAGACTTCAACATACATTTTCAATAACTGACAAAATATCTAGACAAAAGATCAGCAAGGAAACAGAGGGATTGACTACCCAGTATACATAAGGAACTCCTATAACTCAACAAAAAAAGACAAACCACCCATTTAAAAAGTTGGCCAAGGTCAACTCAACAGGTGAACTCACTGCCCTCCCCCTATGGGGCCATGACTCCCAGGGGTGTAAATCTCCCTGGCAACATGGACAGAATTCCTGGGATGAGCTGGGACCCAGCATCAAGGGACTGAGAAAGACTTCTTGACCAAAAGGGGGTAGAGAGAAATGAGACAAAATGAAGTGTCAGTGGCTGAGATATTTCAAATAGATTCAAGAGGTTATTCTCATGCATTATACAGATATTCCATTTTAGTTTATGGTGTATTGGAGTGGTTGAAGGGAAGTACCTGAAACTGTTGAGCTGTGCTCCAGTAGCTTGATCTTAAAGACAACTGTATAAAGATACAACTTTTAAGTCACTGTGTGATTGTAAAAGCCTTGTGTCTGTTGTTCCTTTTATTCAGGGTGTGTACAAATGAGTAAAAAGTATGGATAAGGAATAAATAAATAATAGGGGGACAAAGGGTAAAATAAATTGTGTAGATGGAAATTGTAGTGGTCAATGAGAGGGAAGGGTAAGGGGTATGAGATATATGACTTCTTTTTTTTCTTTTTATTTCTTTTTCTGGAGTGATGCAAATGTTCTAAAAATGACCAGTGGTAGAGAGAATGACAAGAAAGAAAGTCATGAGATTCTGAGAGAGCAGACTGCCAAAGAACCATGAAGCAGAGAGTCTACCAGTCAGTAACTTTTGGAGATGAAGAAGGAAAATGCTGCCCAGGGAGCTGGAGAGGAAGATAGCAGATGACACCATGTTTGCCATGTGCCCTTCCAGCAGAGAGAGAAATCCTGACCATGTTCACCATGTGCACTTCAACTTGAGAAAGAAACCCTGAACTTCATCAGCCTTCTTGAATCAAGGTATTTTTCCCTGGATGCTTTAGATTGGACATTTCTATAGACTTGCTTTAATGGGGACATTTCCGCAGCCTAGAAGCTGTTAACTTGCAACTTATTAAGTTCCCCTTTTTAAGAGCTGTTGAGTTTCTGGTATATCGCATTCCAGCAGCTGGCAAACTAGAACAGATGTTGGTTCTGGAGTGTGAGATGCTGCTGTGGTTTGGAAATGCCAAACATATTGGAACAAATGGCTTTTTACATGGATAATGGGAAGATTTTGGAAGAGTTGTGAGGAGCTTGATAGAGAAGGCCTAGAATGCTTTGAATAGACTGCTGGTAGAAATGAGGACTCTAAAAATACTGCTGATAAGACCTCAGACAGAAATGAGGCACATGTTATTGCAAACTGGAAGGAAGGTGATTCTTGTTTTAAAATAGCAGATAATCTGACAAAATTGACAAAATTGTCCTCTAGCTTTGCCTGGAGGACAGATTTTAATTTAAAAGTCATGAACCTGTTTCTCCGCCGGCACTCCTGCCGCCAACTAGCCCTCCTCTTCCTCTTTCTCTGCCGGTGCTCCCACCACCATCTAGCCCTCCTCTTCCTCTTTCTCCGCTGGCAGTGCTCCCACCACCATCTTGCCCTTCTCTTTCCCCTTCTGCTCTGGCGGCGCTCCATCCACCACCTTATCCCTCCCTTTCTCCTCCTATGCCAGCGGCTCTCCAACCACCACTGTGCCCTCTTCTGCCTTCAATGGCTCTTCTGCCATCATCCTCGAAAACCTTGCCATTCTCACCTTTCCTCCTCCAGAACAGCTACTAGGGGAGTAGAAATGATACAGAACATCTCCTGGAATCATGACAGAGATAAAAAAGACAGCGTACCCCATCCTGGAATGGTTGACTGGCTGGGAGAATACCACTCCGGTGAGATCGCCGAGGGGCACAGGCTTCCCTGTGTGGGGCAGCAAGTGGCCGGAGTCCCTCCCTTCCTCCTTCCCTGGCCAGCTGGCAGAATTGGGCAGGTGGTCCCTGCAAGCCACGGTGGCTGGTGCCCCCACCACATGCGGCACCCGGGACCAACTGAGAGAATTGGATCGGAAATCCCCAGGCCATGGAGAACGGTGACCGGGGGGGTCCCTTCCAAACATGTGACTCCCCGGTCTGGCTGGGAACGGTGTACTCTCCCAGGCCGTGGCAGCTGGTGCCCTCCCGCCACACTTGGCACCCTGGGCTGACAAGGAAATTCGGAAGGGCGCTCTCCCAGGCTGCGGCAGCCGGCACCCTCCCCACATTCGGACCCCTGGGCCAGCTGGCACTCTTCCAAGTCACTTCGGCAGGCAAACCTCCCCCACGGCGAGATTTTCCAAAGTTAAAGGACCCACAGCACCTTTCACTGGTGGGACCCGCAGACAAACGTGTGCCACGAGCGCCACCTATTGGGCAGAATAAGAAAAACAGAACCCAGAGATTTCACAGAAAAATCTTTCAACCTGTTGGGTCCAACACCCAGGGAAATCTGACTAAATGCCCAGATGCCAGCAGAAGATAACGGATCATGCTCAGAAAATTGAAAATATGGCCCAGTCAAAGGAACAAACCAATAGTTCAAATGAGATACAGGAGCTGAGACAACTAATGCTGAATATATGAACAGAAATGGAAAACCTCTTCAAAAATGAAATCAATAAATTGAGGGAGGACATGAAGAAGACATGGACTGAACAAAAAGAAGAAACAGAAAATCTGAAAAAACAAATCACAGAACTTATGGGAGTGAAGGACAAAGTAGAAAAAATGCAAAAAACAATGTATACCTACAATGGTAGATTTAAAGAGACAGAAGATAGAATTAGTGATTTGGAGGATGGAACATCTGAATTCCAAAAAGAAACAGAAACTATTGGGAAAAGAATGGAAAAATTTGAACAGGGTATCAGGGAACTCAAGGAAAATATGAAGCACACAAATATACGTGTTGTGGGTGTCCCAGAAGGAGAAGAGAAGGGAAAAGGAGGAGAAAAACTAATGGAAGAAATTATCACTGAAAATTTTCCAACTCTTATGAAAGACCTAAAATTACAGATCCAAGAAGTGCAGCACACCCCAAAGAGATTAGACACAAATAGGCATTCTCCAAGACACTTACTAGTTAGAATGTCAGAGGTCAAAGAGAAAGAGAGGATCTTGAAAGCAGCAAGAGAAAAACAATCCATCACATACAAGGGAAACCCAATAAGACTATGTGTAGATTTCTCAGCAGAAACCATGGAAGCTAGAAGACAGTGGGATGATATATTTAAATTACTAAAAGAGAAAAACTGCCAACCAAGACTCCTATATCCAGCAAAATTGTCCTTCAAAAATGAGGGAGAAATTAAAATGTTCCCAGACAAAAAATCACTGAGAGAATTTGTGACCAAGAGACCAGCTCTGCAAGAAATACTAAAGGGAGCACTAGAGTCAGAAACGAAAAGACAGAAGAGAGAGGTATGGAGAAGAGTGTAGAAAGAAGGAAAGTCAGATATGATATATATAATACAAATGGCAAAATGTTAGAGGAAAATATCATCCAAAAAGTAATAACACTAAATGTTACTAGACTGACTTCCCCAATCAAAAGACATAGAATGGCAGAATGGATTAAAAAACAGGATCCTTCTATATGCTGTCTACAGGAAACACATCTTAGATCCAAAGATAAATATAGGTTGAAAGTGAAAGGTTGGGAAAAGATATTTCATGCAAATAACAACCAGAAAAGAGCAGGAGTGGCTGGCTATACTAATATCCAACAAGTTAGACTTCAAATGTAAAACAGTTAAAAGAGACAAAGAAGGACACTATATACTATTAAAAGGAACAATTAAGCAAGAAGACATAACAATCATAAATATTTACGCACCGAACCAGAATGCCCCAAAATACGTGAGGAATACACTGCAAACACTGAAGAGGGAAATAGACACATCTACCATAATAGTTGGAGACTTCAATTCACCACTCTCATCAATGGACAGAACATCTACACAGAGGATCAATAAAGAAATAGAGAACCTGAATATTACTATAAATGAACTTGACTTAACAGACATTTATAGGACATTACATCCCACAACAGCAGGATACACCTTTTTTTCAAGTGCTCATGGATCATTCTCAAAGATAGACCATATGCTGGGTCACAAAGCAAGTCTTAACAAATTTAAAAATATTGAAATCATACACAACACTTTCTCGGATCATAAAGGAATGAAGTTGGAAATCAATAATAGGCGGAGTGCCAGAAAATTCATAAATACATGGAGGCTCAACAACACACTCTTAAACAAGTGGATCAAAGAAGAAATTGCAAGAGAAATTAGTAAATACCTAGAGGCAAATGAAAATGAAGACACAACATATCAAAACTTATGGGATGCAGCAAAGGAAGTGCTAAGAGGGAAATTTATTGCCTTAAATGCCTATATCAGAAAAGAAGAAAAGGCAAAAAGGCAGGAATTAACTGTCCACATGGAAGAACTGGAGAAAGAACAACTAACTAATCCCAAAGCAAGCAAAAGGAAAGAAATAACAAAGATCAGAGCAGAAATAAATGAACTTGAAAACATGAAAACAATAGAGAAAATCAATAAGACCAGAAGTTGGTTCTATGAGAAAATCAATAAGATTGATGGGCCCTTATCAAGATTGACAAAAAGAAGAAGAGAGAGGATGCAAATGAATAAGATCAGAAATGGAAGAGGAGACATAACTACTGACCTCACAGAAATAAAGGAGTTAATAACAGGATACTATGAACAACTTTATGCTAATAAATACAACAATTTAGATGAAATGGATGGGTTCCTGGAAAGACATGAACCAACTTTGGTCTCAAGAAGAAATAGATGACCTCACCAAACCAATCACAAGTAAAGAAATTGAATTAGTCATTCAAAAGCTTCCTAAAAAGAAAAGTTCAGGACCAGATGGCTTCACATGTGAATCCTACCAAACATTCCAGAAAGAATTAGAACCAACTCTCCTCAAACTCTTCAAAAAAATCAAAGCGGAGGGAAAACTACCTAATTCATTCTACGAAACCAACATCACCCTTATACCAAAACCAGGCAAAGATATTACAAAAAAGAAAACTACAGACCAATCTCTCTAATGAATATAGATGCAAAAATCCTCAATAAAATTCTAGCAAATCGTATCCAACAACACATTAAAAGAATTATACATCATGACCAAGTAGGATTCATCCCAGGTATGCACGGATGGTTCAACATAAGAAAATCAATTAATGTAATACACCATATCAACAAATCAAAGCAGAAAAATCACATGATCATCTCAATTGATGCAGAGAAGGCTTTTGACAAGATTCAACATACTTTCCTGTTGAAAACACTGCAAAAGATAGGAATACAAGGGAACTTCCTTAAAATGATAGAGGGAATATATGAAAAACCACAACTAATATCATCCTCAATGGGGAAAAATTGAAAACTTTCCCCCTAAGATCAGGAACAAGAGAAGGATGTCCACTATCACCACTATTATTCAACATTGTGTTGGAGGTTCTAGCCAGAGTAATTAGACAAGAAAAAGAAATACAAGGCATCAAATTTGGAAAGGAAGAAGTAAAACAATCACTGTTTGCAGACGATATGATACTATACGTCGAAAACCAGGAAAAATCCACAACAAAACTACTAGAGCTAATAAATGAGTACAGCAAAGTAGCAGGCTACAAGACCAACATTCAAAAATCTGTAGCATTTCTATACACTAGTAATGAACAAGCTGAGGAGGAAATCAAGAAACGAATCCCATTTACAATTGCAACTAAAAGAATAAAATACCTAGGAATAAATTTAACTAAAGAGACAAAAAAACCTATATAAAGAAAACTACAAAATCTGTTAAAAGAAATCACAGCAGACCTAAATAGATGGAAGGGCATACCGTGTTCATGGATTGGAAGACTAAATATAGTTAAGATGTCAATCCTACCTAAATTGATTTACAGATTCAATGCAATACCAATCAAAATCCCAACAACTTATTTTCAGAAATAGAAAAATCAATCAGCAAATTTATCTGGAAGGGCAGGGTGCCCTGAATTGCAAAAAACATCTTGAGGGAAAAAAACGAAGCTGGAGGTCTCACGCTGCCTGACTTTAAGGCATATTATGAAGCCACAGTGGTCAAAACAGCATGGTATTGGCATAAAGATAGATATATCGACCAATGGAATCGAATAGAGTGCTCAGATATAGACCCTCTCATCTATGGACATTTGATCTTTGATAAGGCAGTCAAGCCAACTCACCTGGGACAGAACAGTCTCTTCAATAAATGGTGCCTAGAGAACTGGATATCCATATGCAAAAGAATGAAAGAAGACCCATATCTCACACCCTATACAAAAGTTAACTTAAAATGGATCAAAGATCTAAACATTAGGTCTAAGACCATAAAAGAGTTAGAGGAAAATGTAGGGAGATATCTTATGAATCTTACAATTGGAGGTGGTTTTATGGACCTTAAACCTAAAGCAAGAGCACTGAAGAAGGAAATAAATAAACGGGAGCTCCTCAAAATTAAACACTTTTGTGCATCAAAGAATTTCATCAAGAAAGTAGAAAGACAGCCTACACCATGGGAGGCAATATTTGGAAACAACATATCAGATAAAGGTCTAGTATCCAGAATTTATAAAGAGATTGTTTAACTCAACAACAAAAAGACAGCCAAACCAATTACAAAATGGGAAAAAGACTTGAACAGACACCTATCAGAAGAGGAATTACAAATGGCCAAAAGGCACATGAAGAGATGCTCAATGTCCCTGGACATTAGAGAAACGCAAATCAAAACCACAATGAGATATCATCTCACACCCACCAGAATGGCCATTATCAACAAAACAGGAAATGAGAAGTGCTGGAGAGGATGCGGAGAAAGAGGCACACTTATCCACTGTTGGTGGGAATGTCAAAGGGTGCAACCACTGTGGAAGGCAGTTTGGCGGTTCCTCAAAAAGCTGAATATAGAATTGCCATATGACCCAGCAATGGTATTACTACTCAAAGGACTTAAGGGCAGAGACAGAATTGGACATTTGCACACCAATGTTTATAGCAGCATTATTTACAATTGCAAAGAGATGGAAACAGCCAAAATGTCCATCAACAGAAGAGTGGCTAAACAAACTGTGGTATATACATACGATGGAATATTATGCAGCTTTAAGACAGGATAAACTTATGAAGCATGTAATAACATGGATGGACCTAGAGAACATTATGCTGAGTGAGTCTAGCAAAAACTAAAGGACAAATACTGTATGGTCCTACTGATGTGAACCAACATTCGAGAATAAACTTGAAATATGTCATTGGTAACAGAGTCCAGCAGGAGTTAGAAACAGGGTAAGATAATGGGTAATTGGAGCTGAAGGGATACAGACTGTGCAACAGGACTAGATACAAAAACTCAAAAATGGACAGCACAATGCTACCTAATTGTAAAGTAATCATGTTAAAACACTGAATGAAGCTGTATCTGAGCTATAGGTTTTTTTTTACTATTATTATTACTTTTATTTTTTTTCTCTATATTACCATTCTATATCTTTTTCTGTTGTGTTGCTACTTCTTCTAAACCGATGCAAATGTACTAGGAAATGATCATGCATGTATGTGATGATGTTAAGAATTACTGATTGCATGTGTAGAATGGTATGATTTCTAAATGTTGGGTTAACTACTTTTTTCTGTTAATTAATCAAAAAAGTAAAAAAAAAAGTCATGAACTTGGATATTTAGCAGAAGAGATTTGCAAATTAAATGTGGGAAGTGCAAACTGGCTTCTCCTCACACCTTATAATGAAATGCAACAGGAAAGAGATAAACTGAGAACTGAACTCTTGAATGCAAGGAAACCAGAAACTGATGCTCTGGAAAATTCTTGGCTTCCAGGAGGGGAGACCACAGAGAACAGTGCCTCACATGAGGATTTAACTAAGTGTGGAACCAATCAGCATTTCAGAGAAAGCCAAGATCAGACACAGAGTTATCCAGGAAGCCTCTGTGGAAACTCCTTGGGTCTGATGGGTATAATCCGAAGCTACTATATAGAAAGCTAAAGAAAGTGTTGTGGGATCTGTATAAAGAGACCCACTGCCAGTTGAGACTGAGCAGGACAGAGAAGAGACACAATGGAGGAAAATAACTTCAGAGGCAAAACCATGGAGGCTGGGATCTGAAGTCAAGAAGCCTTGGGCCAGGAGAGCAGACCCACCCAAGCCCATGGAGAGGGTGAGTTTGCCCCAAAGGCAGAGGATGGGCTGCCACGTCCTCTTTTTCCTCCCCAGTTTGACATGGTTCCCTGGAAGGAAGGGTGGTGGCAAGGCCTTCAACGCCCCAAAAGAGGACGAGGCATAAAATGGTGTAATAGAAAAATACTGGGATTAACAACACTAATTGTGTGTTTCTTGTTGCTGGTTGTGCTCCAAGCATTATATCAAAACGAATCAGAAAGCAAAAATTTTGTATTAAGAACTGGAAAAAATGATACAAATTGTACAAATTGCAAAACTTTGTTAATGATTGTTTGGGAAAAATTAGGTTGGGATACCCCCATTAAGCAAGTCATGCGGCAGATGCGGCAGGCAGAAGTGCTTTTAGAACAAGTCACAGAAAAGTACCCCATAGAAAGTAAACAATTACAATTAAAAAACCCTGCATTGAGCCATCCTAGAAATTTACTTCCCACCGTGCAAGGACCACCTAATGTGAAATATAAAATTGGAGACAGATGGTGGGAACCCCCTAAAGTTGCTAATGTCAATGGGAAAAGATTCCCTGACCCTCCATTACCATACACAGGAGTTTACAGTGAAGATGGCCATAGAATTGTAAATGTCAATGGTAGGCACGTGAGATTTAACTCTTTATCATTTATAGAAAAACTTAGAAGAGCAAGCCCCCCTTGGTGTCTTTTTGGGGCCTAAAATGAAACGAGATCCTTTACAACAGTTAGTGAAATCACAGTTAAGATGGAGTTTAACATGCTGCCCCTGGTTCAGGGAACCTGTCCAAAAACTTCAAGAGGAAATAAAAGAATTAGAAAAACTGATACCTATCACCACCCAGTCTCCCCCCCCACGGTGCTGGTCCACTGCTATGAAACAATAAATCTAAGTAGACAATGTAACCTTTTAATCAAAACAAGCTAACCTTTAACCAGATTAAAATAGGTCTTGACATATAGCCTCACCTGTAGAATAATAGGAACAGAAAGTCTAAACTCAGAAAAACTGCAAACACAATGTCTGTGGCTTAAGCCAATATCTTGCTGCTATCGAAATCTTATGTAAATGTTCCTACGAAAATCAGAACGTGTACTTTCGCTTTGCTTCCCTGAACCTGTAACCTTACCTAAAATGTAAGCCATGACACAACCATGATTCTGTGATACCTGTTTTTTGCCAAGAATAAGGGTATAAAATAAGTTAAGCAAAAATAAATTTAAGCGACTCTTCTCAGAGCACTCTGAGCTGTCTCTTGGTGTTCTTCTCGCGCCGACGACCCTCCACACCTTCAAGCCCGCTCCCTCTGCTGCGGCTGGACCGCGGCAATGGGCCTTCCACCTCAGGCCTTGGAGAGGGTAAAGCAATCTCTCCATGGGGAAAGGTTGAGCGTGTACCCCGGAGATGGTAGAGAGCCCAGGTACAGTCCCGATGCATGGAGAGGGTGGAGATGAGGAAAAGGTGGTTTCCCCAATGTCCCCCAAATTTGCATTTGGAGAGAGGCAGGCCTCTGCATAGGCCCTTGGAAAAGGTGGTACTACTGCTCTCTAAAACCCCGAAGGTAAATGGCTCTCAGACTTTGAAATCTAATGGACTTCGCCCTGAGGGTTTTTGAAACCATATGGGTCCGGTGACCCCTGTGTTCCTTCCCCCATATAGAAATGGGTGTATGTATCCCATGACTGTTCCTCCTTTGTATGTTGGCAGCAAATAACTTGTCGTTACAGGTCTAGAGCCAGAGAATAATTTTTCCTTAGAACAGACTATGCCTGTAACTAACTTTGACAGGAGTTCGTACTGCTTCTAACTTTGTATTTCATTTGTATTGCTACTGAAATGGTTTAAGGATTTCTGATATTATGATAGGACTAATGTATTTTGTATATGAGAAACACATGTGTTTTTTAGGGTCCAGAGGGTGGAATATGCCAGTTTGATAGGATGTATGTACTCTAGAAAAGCCATGTTTTAATCCTAATCCCATTTTGTAAAGGCAGCCATTCCTTCTAATCCCTATCCAGCACTACGTGTTGGAAATTTTAATTAGCTTATCTCCATGGAGATGTGACTCAATCAGTGTGGGTATTAAACCTCATTAGGTGGAGACCTATTCCAGATGGGTCTTGATTGGTTTTTGAGTCCTTTAAAAGAAGAAACACTGAAAAAGCTAGAGAATGATGAAAGAAAGCCATGAGATTCTGAGAGAGCAGAATGCCATAGAACTATGATGCAGAGAGTCCATCAGCCAGCGACTTTCAGAGATGAAGAAGGAAAATGCCTCCCAGGGAGCTGGAGAGGAAGCTAGCAGATGATGCCACATTCACAATGTGCCCTTCCAACTGAGAGAGAAAGGCTGACCATGTTTGCCAGGTATCTTTCCACTTGAGAGAAAAACCCTGAACTTCATCAGCCTTCTTAAATTGAGGTTTCTTTCCTTGGATGCCTTAGATTGGACATTTCTATAGACTTGCTTTACTGGAGACATTTCCTCAGCCTAAAAGCTGTTAATTTGCAACTTATTAAATTCCTCTTTAAAAACAAAATGATCAGTGATGAGTACAGAACTATGTGATGATATTGTGAAGCACTGACTGCACACCATGAATGGAATGAACGTGTGAAGATTTATCAATAAAAATATTTCATAAAAAAAGCGCCAATGACTTGAACAACAGTTCTTCAAAGAAGATACTCACATGGCTGATAAGTACATGAAAGTAGGCTCAACATCTGTTCTAGTTTGCTAGCTGCTGGAATGCAATACACCAGAAATGGAATGGCTTTTAAAAGGGGTGATTTAATGAGTTGCTAGTTTACAGTTCTAAGGCCGAGAAAATGTCCCAATTACAACAAGGCTATAGTAATGTCCAATCAAAGGCATCCAGGGGAAGATACTTTGGTTCAAGAAGGCCGATGAAGTTCAGGGTTTCTCTCTCAAGTGAGATGGCTCATGGCAAACACAGTCAGGGCTTCTCTCTCAGCTGGAAGGGCACATGGCAAATATGGCATCATCTGCTAGCTTTCTCTCCTGGCTTCCTATTTCATGAAGCTCCCCGGGAGGTATTTTCCTTCTTCATCTCCAAAGGTCACAGGCTGGTGGACTCTCTGCTTCATGGTGCTGCAGCATTCTCTGCCCTCTCTGAGTCTCTCTGAATCTCCAAAATGTTTCCTCTTTTATAGGACTTCAGAAACTAATCAAGACCCACTCAAATGGGTGGAGACATGTCATCCCCTAATCCAGTATAACAACCATTCTTAACTAAATCACATCAACCAGGGAGATGATCTCATTACAGTTTCAAATATACAGTATTGAATAGGGATTATTCTACCTTATGAAATGGGACTTATATTAAAACATGGCTTTTCTTAGGGGGAACACTTCTTTTCAAACCAGCACAACATCATTAGACACTAAAGAAATGCAAATTAAAACCAAAGTGAGGTAACACTTGACACCCACTAGGATAGCTATTATTACCAAAAAAACCAAAACTGAAAATAACAAGTGGTGACAAAGATGTGGAGAAATCTTGTGTGTTGCTGGTGGGAATGTAAACTGTGCAGATGCTGTGGGAAACAGTTTGCTGGTTCTGCAGAACATTAAACATAAATTTACCACCTGGACTGGCAATTCTACTTCTAGGCACATACCCCACAGAACAGAATGCAAGAGCTCAGGCAGACATCATGAGCAGCAAAGTTCATCACAGCATCAATTGCAATAGCCAGAAAGAAGAAACAGCCCAAATGTCCATCAACGAACAAACAGATACACAAAATGTGGCCTCTCCATACAATGGAAAGTCATTTGGCCACAGAAAGAAAAGAAGTGCTGGTACATGCCACTTCAAGGACAGACCTTAAAGACATGATGTTGAGTGAAATACGCCAGACAGAAAAGGACAAATGCTATATGATTTATCTTATATAAAATACTAGAATAAGAAAATGCTAGAGAAAGCAGTCTAGTGGCTGTGGGAAGAAAAGGGGAGCAAGGAGCTATTATTAAATGAGGGTAAGTTTCCGTTTGGGATGATGAAAATGGTCTGGAAATGGACAGTGGGGAAAGGTACCCAGTGTCATCAATGTACTTATGGAGGAAGAATTGTCCACTTAAAATGATTAAAATTCTTTTCCTGTTATGTATATTTTACCACCAGTAAAAATAAGTAAAATTTTAAATATGAACGATAGCATGCCTTTCTCTTTAGATTGCTTGGTGTGTGCACACAGGGGCATAGGAGTGTGCACACACACACGTGCACATGCACATAGCTCACACTTCCGGCATGCACAGGACATTTGTTTTGTAAGTACTGCCAAGTTAAAGCTGTGATACAACAGGGCCAGCCCCTCCTCTCACTTAAAATCTAAACAAAGTTTAAGGGGGTGGGAGCGGCTTTCTGAAGATACGCCTCTAAAACAGGTTCAAATCCATTTCCACAGACTGAATTTAAAGCTAGCAGCCACGCCTCAGCAGCTCTTTAAAAGCTAAACCTGATTTGCTCACTAGCATCCTTGTGAGAGAAGCCGGGGGTCTGCAGGGCGGTGGGGGGGGCCGGCCCCCTGAAGGTGGGCATTTCGCAGGAGCTGCCTTAATGCAATCTCAGGGCGTGGGGGGAGGACTGGGGGGTTGGGACCGAGTCGCCAGGCAACCTGGGGCCGCGCTCAGGGCGCGCGGGCGAGGGGCTCAGGCCCGGGGACACCCGCCGCGCCAGGCTCCCGGGGGCTGGCAGGGGCGCCCGCGCGGGCCGTACCGGGATCCCTCTGGTTTCCAGGATGAGGCTGGGGACGTGGCGCGCCGACAGGCCAAGGTAGATGGCCGCGCGGATGCGCGTGACCAGGGCTGAGCCAAAGGCGTGCCCAGCAGCCATCTTCAGGAAGAGCACCACGTGCTCCTCTCCGTTGCGGCTGTACTGCGGCAAGCATAGGCTGTCCATCACCTCCTCAAAGGCTTCCACTGTGGGCACAGAGGGGCGCTGTCACTGTCGGGCTTGCCTCGGCAAGAGCGGGGCATGGCTGGGCCTGAGCAGGGCACCCCCTCTCTCCCCAGGCACCCCCAGGAAGAGCCCCTCGGGGAAGCGGATACGAAAGGAGCCGCTTAAACACCGAGAAACGAATCGCAGGGGCTGGCGTTCAGGGAGCACCTTAGTTTTATCTGGGATGTTTTACTGTTCCACAAGGTGCTTATGCGGCCATTGTCGACTTAATTGCAAATTAACTGAAAAATAAAAAAGAAGTGAGTCCCTATGGTGGGGACTTCGGAGGAAGCAGAGAAGCAGGAAGAAGATATCTCAGCACTGGCTGCCAGCAGAAGCCCCCAGGAGCTGCCCCTGGGGAGCCTGGATGAGGCCTACACTGCTAACGCTGTGCAACCTTCCACAGTCCTACAACCTCTCTGGGCTTGTGGCTTCTCTGCTAACCAACATGCCTGAGCTCACCTTGAGGAGGCACTGCAGAGGGATCGTGCCTTAAGACCCCACCCTGTGCTGAGGTTCACAAACTCTAGCAAGTGTAGGAAGCAAGTCTGGAAAGGTGGAAGTTCACAAACATCCACCCTCATACCTGTAGGCTGGCAAGCCCGAGTTATACCACAAGGGGGGATCTCTGGAAATCACATCCTGGGGCTCCCCACTAGTATACTCCTGCCTTCTTGGAAACTGGAGAATAACCCAGGGAGAAAGGAAAACTGCATACCAATGTTATAGATTTCTGAGCTGCCAAATCATACTCCGTTGGGGTTGAGTGTGCCATCACTGGAAGAAATGAGACTGTGAACACAGAGCCCTCCCGAAAGGGCGGGGCCCAGGGGCCACAGGGCCGGGCGTCACCACCTTTCCACATGGCTACCGCACACCGGCCACGAAAAGCTTCTTCCCACAGAGCCTGCCCTGCCCAGCAGACCCACACACTCCCTAAACTTAAAGCTAATCACCTCCTGCCCCCGCCCACCCACTCAGAGGCCCTCCTTCCCAGAGGCCATGAGCTGGCCATACGCACCCTGAGGTCCATAGTGCCCCAATCCTGGAGAAGCTACTGCTCACGGACGCTGGCTGAACCTGAACTACAGACCTCCCCAACCACCACCACTTCCACCCACCACTCTGGGGCCCAGAGTCCATCCCACACCAGGACCTGGCCCTCGGCAAGCTGACACCCACCGACACCTACATGACACTGGGAGGGCCCACCACAGTGCCCTGCAGACAGATTGTCTGCAGCCAGGGACACCGGGTGCAAAGGCAGAGGGGGAAGCCCGCACACCACAGTGGGGAGGGAAGGGTGCCTTGGGGGGTGAGACAAGAACGGAAGGTGGGGGTTCCAGCCACCAAGCAGGGTGCCAGCGTCACTCCCGTGTGGTGAACCAGGGCCCAAGGGAAAGGTCACCACTGCCCCTCACCTGCGGCCGAGGATGACGAATGCCCCCCCGTCTTGGGGTTGATCCTGCAGTAATCGCCGTGTGCCCAGACACCCCTGAGGAGACAGAGGGCGTGGCCACCCTGAGAGATGCTGCTCAGGCAGGTGTCTGGACAGACTTCCCCAGCATCCGGACTCTTGTCAACAGTGATGAGGCCCAGAAATGGGGTGATGCATGGTCGGGGGCAGGGGTAGGTTCTAGAAGGGCACCAGCACCCCCAGGGAGCACACAGCCTAGCAAGCCACAGGAAGGGCACCCCAAGATCTGTGGGACTCGAACGTCTGGGGGAGGCCTTGAGGGTGTTGAGGCGGGTCCCCGGGGGGTGTGTGCCACCGCGGGAAGACCAAAGCGCCTGGTTGCAGAGGTGGGGTGGGACTGGACAGAGTGGCTGGGGCCAGATCTGGGGAGGAGAAAGCAGCACTGCCCAGTCAGAGGGCACTGCAATAGTTCCGGCTACAGAGGACTGATCAGAGGCGACACCCCGTGGGCAGGGAGAGTGTTAGCAGCTGATACCCAGAGGACGCGGAGGGTGGGGGAAGAGGGTGGGGGAAGAGGGTGGGATCCAGGCGGTGCTGAGAGGGGCCTCCCTGAGCCCTCCAAGCGGCCAGCAGTCGGCAGCTGGGTGCCAGGCTGGCTTCGTCCAGAGGAAGCCCCTGTCATGGGTGCAGGAAAGGCAGCATGCCCAAGGGTGGGTCGAACCCAACGCTTTGGTGATAGCTCGACCTCTTCCAGGTCTTGGGAAGGCTCCAGTGCACATCTTGCACTTCCTCACATAAGAGGGGACAGTGTTGGCGCGCGCTCCCATGCCATCCGAGGGAGCTACCCACAGAGCGGCCGGCCCCGCCCAAGGTCCCCTCCAGCCGCGCTCATGGCACGAAGGGAGGTAATGTGCTTCTGGGCCTGGCTTGCTGGCTGCAAGCCGTGTGCCGAGCGCCAGTGCGCCTGCACAGTGAGCCCACCAAGAGAGCCCGCGGCCCGGGGGGAGCGCAGCACCCAAAGATCACTTGAACGTCTTTTCTGGTACGCGGCAACCTGGAGGGGCACCTCTGCCTTCCTGGCACCTGAGCTGCCTGTTCTCCAGCACATCCTGGCTTAGGTTAAGGGCTCGCTCAAAGAGCCCCCTACTCGCTGTGGGTGCTACCCCCGCGGCGGCACACACCATCTGTTCACTGCTTCATTCAACATTGTGAACAGGAGACAGCTGCGAGCCAAGACAGCGCCTCCCAAGGAGAGGAAGTGCACAGCACCTCCTTCAGGGAGCTTGCCATCCCTGGGAGACAGCTGTTGGGAAGCAGATGAGTCATTAACTCATCCATCTGACTAAAGAGAGAACTGGAGGCCCAAAGAGCCCCCTGGGGCCGCCAAGCTAAAGCATGAAGCCATTTCTTTCTAGTTGGACTTCTAAATAAAGGATTCACATAAGTACACCAGAAAAAAAAATCCATCTCCAGGCTTGCAAATGGCAGGCCAAGTTCCCGCCAGATGCAAACCCATATGTTACTCAAAAAGTGCATCTAAAATGGAAGTAGGAGACACAGAGAAGTGGGCCTGGCAGCAGGGCCCAGCCGCCCAGCAATCCTTTTGCAATGTGGAAGCTGGGTGCCAGGGCCATTGCTGCAGTCAGGCCCCAGCCTGCATCTGATGGAAATTCTGGTTTCTCTGAGTTCTTTAAGGACTGTGTCCTAATGACTGAGGCACTGGAAACAGAGCAAAGAGGGAAGACACAAACACACCCAAAACAAGTTTTCATTGTGAAAAGACCCCACCCCACTCCCACAAACACCTGCATCTCTTGCAAAACAAAGCCAAGGGGACAGATCCACAGTGGCTACTGGCTTAGGTGCTTGGTTGTCATGTCAAAATGGCTAAGGGAGAACCTTCTAGGTTTCCAAGCCCTGGGACTGCAGTTCCAACCCTCTGCCTCCCCAGCAGCTAGGTTTGTGTCACATCTGGCCCCCTTTGTATCATCACATTTAATTTTAACCACTCTGTGTTATAAAATAAATATATAAAATAAATGACATAAAATGACAGGTAGGACAGTTTTCAAAGAGCAGTGTTGCAGAAGATAAAGAAATGTCACTTCTCAGGTGGCTCCTCAAGGTGCTGTCCTAATCTCTCTGGCCTCCCTCAGCATCCCTCTCTCCTCTTCAGGGCCTTCCGAGGAGCATTTCCCTGTATTCTCTGGCCACCCTGACATGGCCAGGCTGCTCAGCTCTGCACTGCATGGCCCAAGGTGGGCCTGAAATGGAGCAGGAATCCCAGGCCAGCCCAGCAGCATCTGAGGGACCCTCCTGCCACTCCTACAAGGACAGCACCCGGTGCAGAGGGATGGTTTATGCACATGGCACACAAGACCAGGCAGAGAGCAGGGCAGACCACAGCCAAGGGTACCACCACAGGGCACATGCCAACTTTCTGCTGCTCCACGTGCGGTTTATGTAAAATCAGATCACCTCTCGAGAGAGTGCAGAAAGCAAGTATTTAGCATAAACAAGTCTGAAAGAGAAGGCTTGTAAATATGAATTATTCAACAATAATAACTTGAGGTTGCTTATGAAATAAAGTAAGATGGAGGCAGGAATCAGAGCTTTAAATAAAAGACTTCAGGTGCTAGCCCAAGAACCCCCCCCCAAAATTGGGAGGAGGATCACCAGAGAAGGTGAACTTATAATAGAGAATTTAGGATTAACAAATGAGTATGGCTGCTGAATCACTATATGGATATTTATCTTGGTCTCCAGTGTCTTGGAGCAGCTAGAAGGGAAAATCGGAGATTTCATACCAAATTCTGAAATCTGTTCTACAACTACCTGTTAGAATGTACTTCGAAATTTATTGCTGTTTTATATATATATGCTATATTTCACAATTTAAAAATGTTTTTAAAAAAAGACTTTAGGGGCAAGGCGCAGTTCAAAAGAAATCAGTTCATAAATTCAGCGCCTGCCCCAATATTCTTGCTTGCCACTGTCTACTAACTATTCTCTTCATCTCATTTTCCCTGCATACATGATTCTTCTGATAACTTCTCTCTACCTATGTCACTCCTGGATTACAGCCTATTACGGATGCTCCACTGTCTACAGGATAATGTCTAGACTCGTTAATGCTGCACAGGGTGCTTCATCACAGTTGGTCTCTGACATCTTCACCCAGATCATTTCCCATCATCTAGAACTCCTATGAATACCTTGTACAACACCGTTACTTATAGCCCATAGAGGCGAATAATGAATGATGCCTGAAGGTTTTCCTATTGCTACCACTACAGAACCTGAATCCCTTTCTACATATTTTCAAGAATCAGGGGCTGCTCCCCCAAACCACCCTCTAAACATATTCTAATCACACACACTCATACACTCATGTACCTTTTCTCCACATGCAAATGCTCACAGCACACAGATATTCCAAATGGATATATAGCTTCTGACTACACACAAATAGCAACACATATAGGGTCACTGGATATTTTACCAAGTACCACACATCTATATACTATCTAACCATATCAAACATCAATAAAACTGACATGGATCCTGAAATGACCATATACATTTTCATAAGACACAAGCAGTAAAATCATATACACACACCATAACACTATACTGAGAACTTGCATAAATCTCACAATATCCACACTCTCTACACACATACACAAACACTGCCAATTTACACACACATTCACACAAAGAGTTACCAGGATGTGAATGTTTGGCCCATGATCATGGGTCCTCTCACATCTCAGTATCAGCATAGAAATCCATATATTGGTGGGAAAGGAAAAATGTAGGCTGAGGATAGGTTACAGTCACATAAAGTGCATCTTAGCCTTGCAGAGTTGGTTGTTTCAATGGTACATGAAAAAAGAGAAGAAGATAAGTATCTGGAATGATGCATAAAAATTAACTGAAACAAACCCATCTTCGAAAACAACAGAGTGTTTGGTGGCTTGCAACTGTGTGTAACCCAGAAAGTTGTGCTTTTAAAACTAAATCTCAGAGTGCATGGTCTGGGAATTGAACCTGGGTCTCAAGCATGGAAGGCGAGCATTCTACCACTGAACCACCTGTGCACCCTACTGGACCTATTTTGAATTGCTTTAATCTAGTTTGAAGAGACTCCATCATCCATTTGGCTTCTATCCTAGTTTCTGCATCTACTTAAATATAGTTCATTCATTTAAATTAAAAAAAAAAACTAAATCTTTCCTGTAAGTTAGATATTTTGGTGAAACTACTTAAGTGAAATTTTGATCCACCTTTTTCAGTGTGGGTGATTTTTTCTCATGATACCAATTTTTAAATTATTTAAAAAATATTTTTATTGACATATCTTCTCATGCATATAGTCCATATATGATGTACACTCAATGGCTCATAGTATCATCACATAGTTGTGTATTCATCACCATGAACATTGTTAGAATATTTGCATCACTCCAGAAAAAGAAATAAGAAGAATAAACTCACACATCTCATGCCCCTTGCCCCTCCCTCTCATTGACCAGTTACTATGGGTCTTAATCCCCTTACTGGAGTCCTTTATAGGGGAATGAAATTCGGGCAAAGAGAGGGAAAGCCAGGAAGTAAGAAGCTTAAGGCAGCAAAATGAAAGTATAGCAGGGAGGGGCCAACAGATGTGGCCCTGTGACTTGCCATGTGACAGAGGAATCCAGGAGTTCTAGTAACTTGTGTATAGGAGGAAAGCATCACCTTGATGATGACTTGACTTGGACATTTTCATGGCCTCAAAACTGCAAGCTGGTAAGATAATAAATTCACATTGTAAAAAACAATGCATTTTATGTTATCTGCTTTGAGCAGCTTTGCAAATTAAACAGAGATATTCTAACCTGGCTCTGAGGTGAATGTATTTAGGATTCAATGTGTTTCCATTGCAGAGTGATGATGGAGATTTTTTCTGGAAGAACAGGCATTTTTGCTGGAGAAATTCCTATTCAATTGCCCCTCTACATGAATATAAATGATATAGTCCCCCCGAAATAAAAGGAAAAAAACAACAAGGTCTCAAACAGGTACTTGTAACAAAATCATATAAGTAGTATTCTCAATAGCCAAAGGATGGAAACAACCCATTTTCTGTCACCAAGTGAGTCAATAGAATATGATGCATAAATATAATGGAACTTTATTTCTCCAAATAAATAATGAAGTTATGAGGCACAGAAATTATGGGGTAAAAACTTGAAAATGTACTTGATGAAATAAGCAAGACAAGAAGGGCAAATATTGTATGATTTCACTGATAAGACATAACTTGAAATAAATTTTCAGAAATAGTAGATCAGAGGTTATCATGGGGAAGGACAAAAGTGACTGCATTTCTTTTAAAAAATATTATATGTGTATGTATATATATGATATATATATTATTAATAATATAAGATATGCCCATATGATACTATTAAGTAATCCTAAAGAAAGGCACAATGAGTCTAAAAGTAAGAAAAAGTTAACTGTGCAAATGTCAGCAAAATTTGAGGATGAGTTAGTAAAATAATTGTTTATGCATACATTTAGAAAAGAAAGGACAGATGCTTCAAGTCAGTATGGTTTCACTATGAACAAGTGATGACTAATATGAACTTCACTTTTTTATATGGATGGCTAATACAGAATGAAGGCAAATATCTTCATGGCCATCACACACTGGGCCATGTCCAGGGAGAGAGAGGACTCAGCTTTCTGGTCCTCAAGAAACGGTCCAGTGGAAACAATGGACTGCATGCCTGGAAAGGCTGAGAGTATAGCCCCACGTGCAGATAAGCTAGGTCTTGTGTTTCCACTCTACTGCTCCCCAGGCCTATGTTCTGGGTAGGGTACTGATCCTCTGACCTTTCTAAGCCTCAGACTCTTCTTTTGTAGAGGGATAACAACTAAATATGAGCAGGCATTGATGTTGACATGAGATATTAGCAGTGATAGAAAGTTTCTTATTTACAATATGTTTACCTAATTCTGAAATGTGATGAGGTTTAAAACAACATTTTTATATTACTATGTCCTGAATGTGTTATGTAATAAGAGAGCAGTTATGCAATAAATGCACTTAGGTTCTTTAGGTCAAGATAAGGCCCCAAAGGGATGATCGCAATGGGGTTAGTCTATTCACCTTGGTTCCTGGGACTGTCTACTAGTTCAACACTTGCCCCCCATCACTTCTGGTGTTGCCAAGAAATCTGGATATCATCAGGCAAATTTCTGAGAAGAAAAGAAAAACTTTTTCCTGTAGGCTCCAAGTTGCTTGGACTTCTGTGGATGATCGAGAATCTAGGTTTCCTTTTCCCATTCGTGTTCTCAATTTAAATCCCATGTTAATGGGTAGTAAGATCAGTGACATAGTCACAATTTTTTAGCATTTAAGTTTATAAAGAATGATTTTAAGATGAAAAATCTTTCCCAAAGTGAAGTAAAATCATCAGACAAGAAAGAGACAATATCTGAGTCCTCATTGTCAGCGTTATTTCCTTTGAGATAAATTTTACTCCTTCTATCTTTGAAATTTCTACTGTGACTCATGTTTTATTTAGAAGGGTACTTCTCAATTTCCAAATGTATTTAATATTTTTAGTTTTTATCATCTATTCCTAGCACAACTACCTTATATTCAGAGAACAAGCATTCAATTTAATTCCCCTGAGATATAATGAGAATAATGTTGGCCAAGATGGATTAATTTTTGTAAAAATGACATATGTATTTAGAAATAATATTTCTCCCACAGTTATATATAATAATATTGCTCTCTCTATATCTATACATTTATGTGTAGATATAAAATGTACTTATATATAGATATTTCTCTGTGAGATTTAGATGTTTTGGTGTTCCTATCTGCTATTTATTTCTGATTTTTTGACTGTTTCTATCAATTTCCGGGAAAAGAGTTTGATAATTCTCCACTCTGCCCATGCAGTTAGTGGCTGCTTGCAGACGTGCAAGTATTTCCTTTATAAGGTTTGCAGCTAAGATTAACCATTGAAAACTGTGATATCACAAAAGGAGGGAGGCAAAGAGAAAGGGGGAGGGAGGGAGAGATCTGTTGGGAAGGTTCAGAAGTAAGAAAGCTCGGGAAGTTTCCAAAGAGAATCTATCTTTGGGAATGGCACACAGTGGTGGATCCGGTGGGGGGAGGGGCATCCTTAGAATGGGGTCGCGAGGGTGTCCACTGTGACGCACAAGGAGCAAAGGCAGGGGATTGGTTGAAGGAGGTGACGTAAAGCGTCTAGGTTGCTAAAGGAGCTGCCAAACAGGATAAACCTCGGAGTAAAATGGGGCCCCTATCCAAGACCTCCAGTTTCTCTGGTGAGTCCAGATTACCTTGCTTCATGTATCCTCCCAATCTGCTTACCTGTTGACTTACTGACCCCCTAACCTACTGAGGTGAACCCTATCCTCTCTCCAAGCTGGTCCCTGTCCTTCTTCTCTGGCCTAAATTGCTTACCAATGGCCCCTGTCCCTTTCTCCTACAAGAAATCCTCTCATCCTTGCCCCTCAATTACATACACCTAAATTCTGCCCCTGGCCACACCCTCACTTCATCCCCATTCCCAAGACGCCAACCACAGACCCCGCCTCCCATTCTCCCATCCTCTCTTGGTAGCACCTACAGAGTTCCCCAGGGGGCCAGAATATTGGATTATCCTGGAGACTCTTCTGGTTTATCCTGCTGGGGTCTCCAGGTCATATATTCTCAAGCATAAGTCATCAATGAACATAGCTGCGTTCATCCTTTTTATTGGACTGTGTTTCACATTGTGATTTAAATCAGGTTTTTCTTGGGAGATTTGAGAGGGGTCTCCTTCCTCTTGCATACACAGGACCTCAGCTCTGGTTTCTTAACCAGCATGGATTGATTCTGGCCCAATGTGTGCAGGCAAATGTCTGTGTCTTCCAGGTCCTGCCTGCTCCACATGCAGGAAAGGTTGAAATATTTGAAATATGAAAAGAAAAACTTTATAGTTTTAAAAATAAAAGAGCTGTACATATTGTTAAGGATGTTGAATTGTATATTTTAAATTGGGGATTTGTATGGTCCATGAATTATCTCTATGAACCTGTTTTATGAAAAGGTAAGGGCCTGTTTTTTGCTCAGAGTCCCAGACATTACACTTACACTTGGATGTTCTGGACAAGATCTTTGTTCAAGTATGTGAATGCATCCCATGCATACTTACTTCTTTCTTAAGTATATTATTCATATTTCTCAAAGTGTGACAACACTGGAAATGGTTGTATCTTCTAATTGGTATTTTCACCACTGCATGAAAAAAATAGCATTCATTTACCTTCTGTGCTATGTTGTTTCTTTTGTGGTATTAGCAACTTCTGGGTCATACCATTCCTTCTACTCCTGGGGGTTGCCTCAGGGGCATTCCTATATGTACTTCTGAAAGGAAGATGAAAAAAATATGGTTAAATTCATTCCCACTTTGGATGTGGTGGCAGTTGCTATTGATCATGCTCTACAACTCAAAATGATGACAAAAGTTGAAAAAGTATATAAAAAGGAGAGGAAAAGCATTGGAGAGCAACCAACCCAAAGAGGATTTGAGCTGCTATATCCCTGAGGCAAAGGAATCATAGTGTAGTGAGCAAAACCTTCTCACTCTTCTGAGTCCCTTTCCAGTTGTAGAGGTGGGGGCATAGAATCCAGAATGAAAATGGCAGTTGTGCTCAGCTAATGAGGAAAGGTTAGCATTTAGTCATGGCAAAGTGAATGGAATTTCTACTTACAGGCAGCATATGGCAAACAAAGGCATGGAGTTAAATAGACAAACTGATACATTACAAAATCAAACCTATCAAAACAACCAAATCTATCAAAAGGCTGTGAAAGTAAAGAACAGTTGATTAACATTTAAGTGAAGGAAGAAGCATAGCTAGGTGAACTGAAGAAACCAGGCATGTCCTGCCTGGGGAGTTTGCTTGGTCTGTACACTGAGATGAGGATTCTTGTAGGCAAAACTCCCCTCCTCTGGAAATATAAACCAGCAGGGCTTTAGATGTGAGGTGGGACCTGGGAGAATCACACACTCATTCCTGGGTTTCCCCATGGGAAATTTCAGAGGACTGGGAGAATAAAGGCAGCTATTTGCTCCCTTAAGGTGTTTTACAGACACGACTGCATTCTGGGTCCAGAGTGTGTTCAAGAAAAGGAAAGACAGAGACAGAACATTATACGTGTTCTTCAGGCTGCCACCAGGCAGGTTGGAAGGTGATCCTTATTCTCTCCAGGCCTAGGACCAGGATCCCACACAGAGAGCAAAAGCTGCCTCTGCACCACCTGGGAAATGGGTGAGGGAAGGGCTCATAAAAGGCTATGAGGTTTTCCTACCATTTTAAAGTTGCCTTTTTCTTGATTCAGCATTTTTTTGGTTGCTGTAAATCTTTGACTATTTCACAGAGTGCTCAGTTGGTTACTTTGGCCAGTCTCTGCCTATCTTTGAGTGTTCCTGTTGGGAGACAGGGGTTTGGACTTTTTATTCAGCCATCTTACTCATGTCACTTCATTGTCAGAGAACACATCACATGCTGCAATGTAGTCAGAAAATGTGGTTTGAAAATAGTAAGATTTGTCACTGTTATTTTGCCAGCATCTATTTTCAGATGAAGAAACTTCCTATAATATTTCAATTACATTTATGAGAAATTATGGAGGAATTACAAAAGAACGGCTAAAGATTTTAATGTTTTCAAGTTAATTTTAGTAATTTATAGTTTCCTAAAAGGATACATTTTAAATATGTAGATTTTAAATTTACTAACATAATGCAGCCTACAGTATATTTTGTATAGTTCTTTTAGTCTGTTTTTCTCTGTCTTTTCTAAGTCTTGATTTTGAAATTTACTTTTAATTGTTTTAGAAAGTATTGAAAGCATTTCATTGTTCTCTCTGCCTCTTTCAATCATAGATGTTCAATTTTTTATGTCATTTTTCTTAGTTTAATCCAATCATCTAGTTTTCTGTTTGATCATCTCCTCCTACTTTTTTTCACTTTAGTCAATGAAACCCTCATTCCTGAAAGTCTTAACCTTGTCATATAGTTTAATGGGAGCCCTGTTTTGCCCATAATACATACAAATAAATGCATACAAATACATACAGATAAATGTCTTCTTCTTGGTTGGATGTTTGTAATGAATGGATTTATGATATGGAGAACATGACAAGCAGGAGATGAGTTCTTCTTCCCTTTGTAAGACATGTGGTTTGCAGACTCTTTACCGAAAAGTGAAAGGTCATTGGTCACATTAGTGTTTCAAAGCATTGAGAAATACATGATACCAACTGAAAGATTCTCTCATTCAAATCTAGCCTCCAAACCAGAGAAAGGAGTTGAAAACAGACAGAGAAGCTGGGAAAACTAGTGAGATAAATAATGTTTTTTATCTTCTGGCATGCAACAGATTATCAAGGTGAGATGTGGAAGTCACCAGTGATCAGAAAACACCCATTTATTCAGACAAAACCATCACAAAGGAGTCACTTCATGCAGATAAAAGTCCAATCTGTTCCTTTTAATTTTAATATAAGGGGCAATTTTTTTATGATCCTCATTCTCATATTCTTACAATTATTTTTCATAGATAATTAAATTTTCTTTTTCTAATTCATCCTTGAGTATGTGGATAAGTACACCCATTTTTCATTTTCCACCCCTACCCTGGCATGAACAGCTGTAAAAATCCCAGTGACCATTCTGAGGTCAAATCATTGTATCCCACTTTTGGTAAACATGGTATTAGGATCAGATGGAATATATCTCTACTTAGTGTGTATGTGTGCACGATGTTTTGCTTGCCTTTCTCATGAGGCAGTTTTTACATGGCTTTGTCTTACCTAGAAAGTCACAACTCTGTAAGAAATAGTCATTTGGCCTGCCTTGCACAGTATTCCGTTGCAGGGTAATTGTTCTTATTTACTTGTATCCAATGAATCCCTTATGCAAAATTCATTCTAAGGCAATATTCTACATCCTTTTTCAATTTAAAGAATAATTCCTTGGTACAGATGATGTACAAAGTAAACTAAGGCATCAGAAGGGTAGGTTTGGGGGCCTATATATAAAAATTGCTTCAAAGGTTGAAGGCCTCTGATTTTGTGAAATTATTTGTGAATATGTAGGATGTGATACCACCCAAAACAAAATATGAAGTTGATATGACCTAGATCTCAGTGTCAAAATTTAATAAAATATGAATATCTTCCTTTCTTCATATATTTCTGCTTTTTTCCCTTTACAAAGTTCTTACATTCAAATTTTCCTCAGTATGAAAGTGCATTTTCACTCAGCCTCCACTCCAGTTCTCAAAATTTATATATTAGAAAATATTATCTTCCCTCATATTATATTTCAAACTAACTTTTTGTATGGTTTCATTTTCATTAGGCAGTACTTATTGATTTCTTATGGGGTCCCTCATAAACTGTCTGAATTGTAGTTTCAGTGATCCTGCCTGATGTAATCTAGCTTATGGTCCACTTCTAGCTTCCACAATGACTTCCAGTCAATTACCCTAATGTAAAATGCATGCCCATGGCTTGTCAGGGACCAGATGGTATTGATGCTTTTGTGCATTTCATCTGTATCTTTAAGGAATGCACTGAGAGCTGCTGCTCTTTTTTAGATGGGGGCTGCTCAGTGATTTTGTATGTTTATCAAGAGCACATTCTTCACTCCTCTCAGCTGTGAGGGATGATGAATGTGATATAGAATTTGGAGGTATTTTTCTAAAGAGATTTTCATTTGTGTGAACTTGAAGCTTGGTATATGGATTAGTAACAATTATGCTGCAAATTTAAGAATACCCTAAAACACTTGCAGACTCTAATTTTTGTGTAAATATGTTTGTCTCTTTTTGTTTGACCATATATCCCAGGAATTAATTTTAAATCCTTTTGACACTACAATTTAATGGCTGATGCTGATTGGTTTAGGTTCAATACTATGAGATGTCAAGATGAATTCTTGCCTGTGTTTCTTAAGAATAGTGCTTAGAACTAGCTAAGGATGTTTTATTTTTAGTTACCATATATATAAGGTTCTCTGTAATGTAAATCTTTTATGTACTTCAAAAACTGACATAATATTACCTCATTTAGACTGAAAATGAATGTGGGAAGAATACCTCAACAATTTTAGAAAACTTTGCTTAACAATATTGCATATTAAATTTTTATTTGAATATTAATCCCAGTATAAGGTACTGCCTATTACTCTCACTTTAGCTGTACTTGCTTTTATTTATTTTTATCTTTACCACAGAATTTTGATTACTAGATTTCTCCCTTTCATTCATACAGGTTGGGTGTATTTTTGGAAGTGTTCTGAAGAATTAAGTCCATGAAATTCAAAATTATGTTAAAGAAAATTGCACACCCTATTCAATGTAAGTTTGGATTTATATTATATTCTCAATCATAAGTCAGCTTATAAATTGAAGAGTTAAATTATATTAACTAATTTTTCAAAATATTTGCACCATTTTGTTAGGAAAATAGCAGTCTAACAATTTATCAAATATTTTTTTCTAAACTTTTATTCAGGTATGTGTTAGATACTAAACTGTACCTATCAGTATATGCAATTTCTCGAATTTTGATATGTGTATATAACTATGAAGGCATCACCATAATCAAGATAATAATCATATCCAACAAGCCCAAAACAGTTTACATGCTCTATTTTAAACATCCATCCATTCTTTCTCTCTTTTCTGATATCTCTCCCTCTCAGTCCCTGAAACATTATTAATAATGTTGTATGTTTGGGAATACTACAAATTTCTAATCATTACATTATTAGGGTAGGATTTTTATTTCAGCATAACCATTTTGAGATTTACATTTATGGTTTAGTCTATTGATACATTTTGTCCTTTCCATTCCTGAGTAGTATTTCTTTGAGTGGATATGCTAAAATTTGTCTATCTTATGCCTTTGTAAGAAACCTGAGGCTAATTTTTTCCATCTGATCTTGTTGATTGAAACATAAACTCCAAAGTAGCACCTCTGCAGGGTTCTCCCAGAAGATGGTTATAATTTTCAACTTCATGCTGAACACCTAAAAGTAATCAAACACCTAACTATTTAATACCACATACTTTTTTGAAACTCTTATTCAAAAAAAGACAAGCAAAAACATTGTGATGTAGTACTATGGTTTTGCTACTTTTCCAAATTTTATTATGGAATGCTAAAGCAACATTTTCCATTAACAGTTTATTAAACTCAATCACATACCTTTATATCCATCCATCAAGTTATTATGTTTTTAGTGCATTTCAAAGTAAATTGCAGACATCAGTAAATTGCAGGAAATACTTCTAAATACTTCATCATGCTGATTATTCACTAGAGTTCAATATTTATTTACAGAATTTTTTTTAATGTGAGGTAAGCATAAATATATAAATCTTAAATGAATATTCAGTGAGTTTTATCATATATATGCACATGCATAGTACTTTCAAGATATAGAACATAACTCCCACCCAGAAAGTGCCCTCACCCTCTTTTCATTGAATTCTTGTCCATATCATAGCCTTATTTTGCTTGTTCTAGAATTTCATGTAAATAGAAGCACATTATATATAGCCTTTCATGTATGTCTTATTCTGCTCAGTATAATGTTTTTGAAATTCATTCATAATTTTTCATGGACTGATAGTTCTTTCCTGTCATTGCTGAATCCAATTTTGTTTATTTAATGTATTATCTTCAAGAAAACAGAACTAGAGCTTCTATCATTGATTCCTTGTGACTGCTACAATGTAAATTTTGTTGAGATTTCATTATTTCCAATATTGTTATTCTAGCTACTTGATGTAATGCCTGGGAGCTTTCATTCTGGATCTGATGTTTTGGATGTTTATGGAAGTCTATCATTTTTGCTGCCTACTTTGAAATTGCCTTTTTTGCCATTTTCATCTGGAGCACTGTCCTTTCTGTGAATATATTCAAGTAACTTGTAGGAGTACTTTGACTAATACATAAGCAGAACATTTATAACTCACTGGTCATTTAAGTTGTTTCCTTTTAGATGGATGGAACATGAGCAGAAATCAAGGTTTGAAATGGAAAATAACCTTGTAAAATCATCTAATCTTTAAATTGGGATTTCAGGGAACAAGACAACTATATAACTCTGATATGAATACTTCAATTTATAAATACTTTTAATCAAAACTAAACACTAAATATTAAACTTTTATGGCTTTTTCATATATTTACTGGAATTCAGAATTCTCCTGAAAAAATAGTTCAATAGGATTTGACACTTTTAAAATGTTTATATTCATTTCAATCACTCTATTCCCAGTCCTGCTTGTCTGTCCTAATGATATAACATAAATGTTTTCAAAGTCCTTGTTTAAGAATTGAGAGTTTAAGAACTGTCAAATATTCCTGACAATGCATGAATAAATCTTTACCATGGAATATTGCAAAGATCTTAAAATATATATGTTTCAATGTCATTTCAGGATGAAGATAACCCTGTTTGTCTAATCTCAAGTAGTAAAAAGCAGAAACAGAAATTTTATGTAGTCTAGTTAGAGATACATACACCTCTATACACATATAGAGTGAAAGGATTCTGCATGAAAATGCCATAAAGTATTTAAAATACTAATTTTAGATGATGCAGTTTTGATTCCTATTCTTAATAAATCTTTATGTACAAAATTTCCTAACTTAATTATGTACTATTGTATTCAGGAAATATATATTTTTTGAAAATACATAACATAGTATCTGATACCTAAATTCTAAAATGTGATTCCTGTGTGTACTTTTATTTTCTAAGTTTATTTTGTACATAGTTATGATAATATATGTGTCCATACTAGCAGACTTTGAATTTTAAAAATGAAATTTACTTACTGCTTTTCTGATTATATCCATAGTATCCATCATTATATACAAAATATGGTGAATTTTCAACTCCTACAAATGAATCTTTTGTAGTCTTACCCCCATACCCACCCAGCCCAAGCAGCCCTAATCTGCTCTCTGTCATTGTGCATTATTTTTGCCTGTGATAGAATTTAACATACATGGAATTAATCACAAAGTGTGTATTCCTTCTGTACCTGACTTCTCTTACCTGGCACAAAGATTTTTGAGTTTCACATAGGTGATTTCTGTATTTGTAGGTTGTTCCCTTTTTAAAGTGTAGATTATCTACTCCTCTTCTTGATATTTTGTTGCATCCCATGAACCAGCAGCAGGACTCACCTCTAAGGAAAAAATAGGGGGAGACTCAGCTGGGACATCCACAATCCACCCCACAATGAGCCTGCTGTGACTCGCAGAAAAATACACTAAATTTCATGGCTATCAGCCCTTGAGAATGCATTAGGGGAACTTACAGAGAACTGCAGCTACCTAGAGATGGATAGCCAGGTGGTAAGAATTTTACTTTAGGGTGTCCATACCTATGGCAGCAGCTCCTTAGATTATATAGGGCCTGGGACAAAGGCATGCATATTTTTGGAAAATATCTATGTATGTGCTCTTTTCTCAAAACAAAATGCACTCAGTGCAGAAAGCATTCAAGGTTATAACAGTCAAAATTTGTCATGCTTCCAGGGAGTTATAAGGAGAGATGTCTAGGGATATGGAGTGGGACAGGGGCAAGGTCAGTCCTTGGTGATGTAGTGGATGCTATATGTATCATATAACATGGACTGTAAAACTTTTGTCTACATATTTCACTTAAAAGTAATTTTCTGCCTCTTACAAATTTATATTTTTTCCTAAATTTAAATACATTTACTTATTTCTTATGCAGTTTTATTGTGATATATTCACATACCATACAAAAGCTTCAAAGTATACAATCACTGGCTCACAGTACCATCACATAGTTGCCCATGCATCCTCATGATCAATTTTTGAACATTTAATTGCTCCATAAAAGAAATGAAAAGAAAACCCAAGTCCTCCCATACTCCATATCCCTTCCTGTTATTGGTGTAGTACACTTGTTACTGTTAATGAAAGATTTTTAAAATATTACTGCAAACTACCTTTCAAAGTTTGTAATAGGTATATTTTCCCATATACTCCTCTATTATCAACTCTGTGTAATAGTGTCACACATTTGTTCTAGTTCATGAAAAGAACTTTTTAATATTTGTACAGTTAATCATGGGCATTGTCTACCATAAGATTCACTGTTATACATTTCCATGTTTCAACTTTCAACTTTCCTTCTGGTGGCATAACATGGCCTTAAACTTCCCCTTTCTACCACATTCACACACTACTCAACACTGTTAATTATTCTCACAATAACATGTACCATCACCTCTGTCCATTTCCAAATGGTTATTCTCACCCTAATTAAACATTCTGTACATATTAAATGATTGCCCCATTCTTTAGCCTCATTCAATATTTTATATGTCTAAGAGTTTATATATTTTAAATATTTATGTCAGTGAAATCATACAATATTTGTTCTTTTGGGTCTGACATATTTCACTCAACAAAATGACCTTTTATTTATCCTTTCATATGTTAATGGACATTATGGTTTTTCCATCTTTTGGCAGTTGTGAATAATGCTGCTATGAACATCAGTGTAAAAGTTTCTGTTCTCATCCCTGGTTTCATGTCTTCTGGGTATATCCCAAGTAGTGGGATTCTGAGTTCTAAGGCAACTCTACTTATTTTCCTGGGGAAATGTCAAATTGTCCTCCACCAAACCTGTACCACTTTACATTCCTGCCAACAGTGAGTAAGTGTTCCAATTTCTCCATATCCTTCCCAATACTTGCAGCTTTCCTTTTTTTTAATAGCAGCAATTCTAGTAGGTGTGAGGTGATATCTCATTGTAGTTTTGATTTGCATTTCCCTAATACCTAGCGAAGTTGTGCAGCTTTTCATGTGCTCTTGAAGCATATGTATTCTGTCTTTGAAAAAATGTTTTCTCATTTCACTTTTCCCATTTTTAACTGGGTTGTGTGCCTTAATGTGTTGTGTGTCATTCCTACATGTATTTTATAGGATTACTATATATATTTTGAATATGAAACCCTCATAAGACATGTGATTTACAAATATTTTCTCCCATTGAGTTGGTTGCCATTTCACCCTTTTGGCAAAGACCTTTGAAGTACTGAAGGATTTAATTTTAAGGAATTCCCATTTATCTATTTTTCTCTCATTGCTTGTATTTTGGGTGAAAAGTCTAAAACCACCATCTATCACTATGTCTTGGGGACATGCCCTTACATTTTCTTCTAGGAGTTTTGTGGTACTCATCCTTATAGTTAGGTATTTGATCCATGTTGATTTAATTTTTGTATAATGTGTGAGATAGATGTTCTCTTTCATTGTTATGGTGGATATCCTTTTCTCCCAGCACTATTTATTGAAGAGGCCTTTATGTTGTAGTTTAGTGGGCTTGGGAAACTTGTCACAAATAACTGACCATGAAAGAAAAAATAAGATATTGGTAAACAATAGAGTAAAACAAAAAAGAAAAAAGAAAAGAAATCAATTGACCAGTTTGGAAGGTTTATTTCTGAGGCTGCAATTTGAAATCCATTGATTGATATGTGTGCTGATTTGAAAGAATGTGTGTTCCCTGGAAAAGCCATGTCTTAATCCTAATCCCATTTTTTAAAAACAGTCATTTCTTCTAATCCATATTCAGCATTGTTCTAGTTTGCTAGCTGCTGGAATGCAACACACCAGGGATGGATTGGCTTTAATAAAAGGGGATTTATTTTGTTGGTTCTTCAGAGAAAAGGCAGCTAACTTTCCACTGAGGTTATTTCTTATGTGGAAGGCACAGGATGGTCTCCACTGCTCTTTCTCTCCAGGTCCCTGGGTTCCAACAAGTTTCCCTGGGGTGACTTCTTTCTGCATCTCCAAAGGCCTGGGCTGAGCTGTGAGTGCTGAGATGAGGAATGCCGAACTGCTTAGTTGTGCTACATTGTGATCTCTCATTTAAGCACCAGTCAGTTAAGTCAAATGTCATTCATTGCAGCAGACATGCCTCCTGGCCAACTGCAGATGTAATTAGCAACAGATGAGTTCACGTACCATTGGCTTATGTCCACAGCAACAAGACTAGGTATGCTCACCTGGCCAATTTGACAACTGAATCTAATTAACACATGTCCACCCCTTGTCAACTTGGCAACTTCAAGCATCACCTTAAACAGGTGCAAAAACTTCTCTTCTTGCTGTGGGCCTGTGAATGTCAAACAAGTTATCTGATGCCAATATGCAAAGGAGGATAAACACTGGATCCATAGGGAGAAACTGGAAGGAAAACCTGCATGCAAACACCATTGGATTTCAAAGTCTGAAAGTCATTTATCCTTTGGCTGTAGAAAGTGACAATCCCACCCTTTCTGAGGGCCTATGCAGTGGCCTGCCTTTTTCCAAATCAACCTCAGGGAACATCGAGGAGACCACCTCTGGGCTCCACTCTCTCCAGGCATCAGGGCCACCCCTGGACTCTCTGCCATTTCTGGGGCACACACTCAACCCCTCCACATGGTGGCAGCCAGGCTCTCCCAGTCCCCCAAGGATCATGCTACGCCTTTTCCAAGGCCCAAGGCTGCACAACTCTTCCACTGCAATGAGAGGGGAGACTCATCCTCGCCCTTCAGGGTAAACTCACCCTCTCCATGTATATGGGTGGGTCCACTCTCCTGGCTGAGGTTTCTCAGCTTCAGACCCGAGCTTCCATGGTTCTCACTCTGCAAACTCCAATTTTTCCCCTTTTTGTGTCCTCCTTTGTCAAGATTGGTAGTAGTTCCATTAACACCAACAGTCTCTTCAAACACTCCAGGACTTCATCATCAATCTCTTCACAGTTCCTCCAAAGTCTTTCCTTAGCCATTCAAAACACCATTCCAACAGGTCTGGTGTTTGCAAACCGCAGCAGCACCCCACTCTCCGGTACCAAATCTGTTCTAGTTTGCTAGCTGCCAGAATGCAACACACCAGAGACAGACTGGCTTTTAATAAAAGGGGATTTATTTTGTTAGTTCTTCAGAGGAGAGGCAGCTAACTTTCCACTAAGGTTCTTTCATATGAGGAAGGCACTGGATGGTCTCTGCTGCTCTTCTCTCCAGGCCCCTGGGTTCCAACAACTTTCCCTGGGGTGACTTCTTTTTGCCTCTCCAAAGGCCTGGGCTGAGCTGTGAGTGCTGAAATGAGGAATGTTGAGCTACTTAGCGGTACTATGTTGCGATCTCTCATTTAAGTACCAGCCAATTAAGTCAAACATCACTCATTGCAGCAGACATGCCTCCTAGCCCACTGCAGATGTAATTAGCAACAGATGAGGTTCATGTACCATTGGCTTATGTCCACAGCAACAAGACTAGGTATGCTCACCTGGCCAAGTTGACAACTGAATCTAACTAACACAAGCATTGTATGTTTGAAACTGTAATTAGATCGTCTCCCTGGAAATGTGATGTAATTGAGAGTGGTTGTTTAGCTGGATTAGGTGATGACATGTCTTCACCCATTTGAGTGGGTCTTGATTAGTTTCTGAAGTCCTATAAAAGAGGAAACATTTTGGAGGTTGGAGATTTGGAGAGAGCAGAGAATGCTGCAATACCATGAAGCAGAGAGTCCATAAGCCAGTGACTTTTGGAGACAAAGAAGGAAAATGCCTCCCAGGGAGCTTCATGAAACAGGGAGCCAGGAGAGGAAGCTAGCATATGATGCCGTGTTCACCATGTGCCCTTCCAGATGAGAGAGGAATCCTGACTGTTTTCACCACTTGCCTTTCCAGATGAGAGAAAAACCCTGACAGTGTTCACCATGTGCCCTTCCAATTGAGAGAGAATCTGGTTTGCTAGCTGCTGGAATGCAATATACCACAAACAGAATTGCTCTTAACAAGAGGAATTTAATAAATTGCTCATTTACAGTTCTAAGGCTGAGAAAATGTCCCAATTAAAACAAGTCTATAGAAATGATCAATCCAAGGCATCCAGGGAAAGATGCCTTGGTTCAAGAAGGCCGATGAAGTTCAAGGTTCCTCTCTCAGGTGGAAGGGCACATGGCAAACACAGTCAGGGTTTCCCTCTTACCTGGAAAAGTATGTGGTGAACATGGTCAGGTTCCTCTCTCATCTGGAAGGGCACATGGTGAACACGGAGTCATCTGCTAGTTTCTTCTCCTGGATTCCTGTTTAATGCCAGCAGCAGAGATCCATCTCAGGCCCCAATATGGTACCATTCCATGAAGTCATCAGCCAGCTACAAGGTTGAAGGTTGATTACATTGGATCACTTCCATTATGGAAGGGGAAGTAGTTTGTTCTACCTGGAATAGACACGTACTGTAGAAATGGGTTTGCTTTCCCTGCATGCAGTGCTTCTGCCAAAACTACATCCATGAACTTACAGAATGCCTTAAGAAATATCATGATACTCCACACACATTACTTATGATCAAGGAACCCACTTCACAGAAAATGAAGTGTGGGAATGGGCACATGCTAAAGGAAATCTCTTGTCTTACCATGTTCTCCATTCATAGGGAGCTGGATTGATAGAACAGTGGAATGGCCTTGTGAATCACTATTAGCCTTAGTGATCCACTAGGAAAATTTTTGCCCCTGTAACTTTGAGCTCCACTTCTCTAAAGGTTTAGTTCTGGAAGGGGGAGTTCTTCTACCAGGAAAAGCAACAATGATTCCATTGAACTGGAATCTAAGAATGCCACCTGGTCACTTTGGGCTACTCATGCCCCTGGCTCAACAATTGAAGAAGGGGATTACTTTACTGGCTGGTGTGAATGACCCTATCAGGCAGAAGTAGGACTGCAACTACACAGTGGAGGCAAAGAAGAGTTTTCCTGGAATATAGGAAATCCCCTAGGGCATCTTTTAGTACTACCATGCCCTGTTATTAAAATCAATGGAAAATTGCAACAATGCAATCTGGGCAGGACTGCCAATGGCTCTAAAATGTCAGTAATGAAGGTTTGGGTTGCCCTAACAGGCAAAGAATCACAGCCAGCTGAAGTGCTTGCTGAAGATGAAGAAAATATAAAAAGAGTAATGGAAGAAGTTAGTGATAAATATGAACTATGACCATGTGATCAGCTACAGACATGATGACTGTAACATTATGAATATTTCTTTCTTGCTTAGTATCTGTGTACTTACATATAAATCAAATATCTTTGTTTACTTCTTTATTTTATCCAATGACATAAGCAGTTTTGTTCATATTATAGTATTTAAGTTGTAAGATATGAAGTTTAAGAGTGAATATTACCCAAGGACTTGCACCATATTTTGGAAACATTTTATTTATTTCTGGTTGTATGTGGGGCAGTTGGATATTGTTAGGCAAAGGAAAAAAGTGTCCATTATTGTTTTCTATTTAGAGATTAAGTATGGTTTATGGTGATTTGTATAACTGTTAATTTGACAAGGGTTGGCTGTCATGGTCAACTTCATGTGTCAACTTGGCCAGGTGATGGTGCCTCATTGTCTGGTCAAGCAAGTGCTGGCCTGTCTGTTACTATGAGGACACTTCATGGACTTCAACCATGACCACATTGGTAGCATCCACAGCTGATTGCCTTTGCAATGAGTGGTGCTTAATTTAATCTCTAAAAGGCTTTTAAGGAGGACTCGGAAGAGACACTCTTCCTACTTCAGCCAGCCAGCCTCTCCTGAAAGTTCACTGAGGGCCTTCACTGGAGCTGTCAGGTTGTGGCTGCCCTATAGATCTTGCACTCATACATCCTCATGGTTGCCCAGCCAGCCTCTCCTGAGAGTTCAGGAGAAACTTCATCAGAGCTGCTAGCTTGTGGCCTGCCCTACAGACCTTGGGCTGTACATCCCCATGATTATGGGAAACACTTTTATAAATTTTATATTTTCAGATATCTCCTGTTAATTCTGTTTCTCTAGAGAACCCTAACTAATACAGGGGGTGAGTTATTGCAATGAATGTGTATCTGTTTCAATGAAGTGGCTGATTTCTGCTCGTGGGAAATGGTTATGGGGCCAGGAATTGCCAAGGGATAACAATAAATACATGATAGTAGTCCATGATTTTGCCAGTGCCCTTTGCCAAACTACTGCCACCCAATAGCATCATGTTCAGGAGGGCTCTCAGGGAAGGCTAGCAAGGGGTAAAATATTCTCCTAATTCCCTACAGTTTTCTTAAAATGGGATGAGTTGGGTAAATGCCAGTGAAGTACTCTGGGGAAGGAGCTGGTTAAAAAATCTAGTTCTACTTCTTATACTTCAATGCATTGTATTCTGCTCCAGCATATCCTGGATGTCACAACACCTTCCTGTCAGAAGAGGCATCTCAGATTGCAAAATTTTTGTGGTGAAGAACAATATACCAAGGAATCATGGCCTAACTTTTTTGTTGTTTATTCCAGGGGTTCCTGTGAACATCAGCAGGAGAGTAATTCCAACATGATGGGCACTTGTAAATATGATGTTCATCTGATGAAATTTAGGGCCTATAGTGGAGTTCCTGCAGGGGAGGCAAATTTGCCAGCAGAAGAGTTTAATCCACTATGGTTACAGGTGCTGTGATTCAGGAAAGTGCAGAATGAGTGTGTCTTAGAGGAGTCCACAGAACTTCCATGGGAGTGGTACATTAGTAGTCATTTAAAATTTCTTTCTTATTACAATTAATTAAAGTTTATAAGTCATGATCAAGTTATTATCTTGCTTAAAACCTTTGGATAGATTCAACTTTTGTCTAGTATTCTTCTTCCTGGCTCTATGTGTGGGTCTTTAAACACTGGATTAAACTTCAATTGCTTTTTTTATGTTCTCCATGATAACAATAACTTCTTCTCTACCCTTTCACCCTCTCTGTCACTCTATAGAAACTCATTCTTCTCCCTTATATCAAGTCCCCATATAAACCACCTACTAAAAATTTACATAACCCTGGATAAAGTAATGCTGTAAAGTAGGGCACTGAGAAAATTATTTTCCTACCTATAAAAGAGGGATATCTATTTCTTTCCTTATAGTTTATCCTCTAAGAGAAGAGGGCTCCATCTGCTATGCTTAGAATACTCTGAATATTTGAGTGAGTTGGACTGGGTCTCTCTCAATTGGTACTGAAGAGATTGTGACTTGTATATCTGCAAATTTTGTGTAAGTCTGGAAGTGCTTGAATTTTCTGCTTGAATTTTGCATGTTTTGGGCTTTGCTTCTCCAATGAGTGCACATCAAGAGAAGACATCTTGGTGTCTGTGTAATTGACAATGCAATCTCAGAAAGGTGGGTAGTTACTGTTCATTTTCAAATGAGAATGTGAATGTTTCTGCATAGCAGATAAGATATTCCTTTCTTATCCCAGGAAATGGAACTTCCTGGCTCAATCAATTGATGGCCATTGATATGCTTTCCAATTGTGATTTTTACCAGGTCTCCATGATTCTTATTTTGGACAAGAAAATGAATTATAGTCATATCCTACTCAACACATTTGCTGTTTTAGTGCAGCATCCGTAAGGCCACTTAATCACAGAAATGTTGTTCTCAACAAGCATTTGTGTTCTGTGGGAGATAATTTATGTACTAACCTAGAAGTTGTCTATAATGTTGCTAAGAATGTAGAGAACAGAGGTAATAGTGACCAGCTGGAAGGATGAAATCAGGGCTTAGTAGGTGAGGCAAGTTAATCACCAGAAGAATTTAATCAATACTATTACTGGTGCTGTGATAAAGGAAAGTGAAGAGTGAGAGGTATCTATGAGAAGGTCACAGCACTTCCATGGAGGTAGGAGAAGAAATTATAAATTAGGTACCATTTAAAGATTTTTATTCTAACTGAAATTAATTGAAACTGGTCAGTTATAATCTAATATACTAACTTCTGGCTTCTGTTAAGGCCTTTGAACATTCTCAACTATGAACTGGTATAGCTTTTCCTGGCCCTTCATGGGGGAAGTCCTAATCCCCTATGCCTCACCCAACATGTAATATCCTTATGGTCACCCTACTTGATGACCACCCTGCAGGAACCTCTGGCTGACCACTCACAGAACTTAGCTAATTTTCTTCCTTAAATGATTGGCAAATTATCTCATATAATATTTTCTTTGTTTGATATTTTTACTAGGAAAATCCTACATAAAATATAGGACTCACATTTACAGTGCTAGATTAACTCCAATCAGGTTCAGAAATCAAAGCTAAGATTAACCAGGATGTGCTCTGCTTAAACCCTGAACTTGATTACATGAAGAAATTGCAGGCAATGGCTAAAGAAGTCATGCTACAATCAAGTAATAGTAAAAATTCATATATACAGTGTTAAATCATGCAATTCAAATTTTTAGCAGAACTAATGAGCCATGCAACTAACCCTTTGAATAGCAAAATTTGTAATCAATGCTGTCCTAGGCAATCTTGTGTTTCTACAACAAAGGAAGAGCAAAGAGTGAAAAACCATGATTAAATTTCATGAGTGCAAAATACAATGAAACGCGATCCTTCAAAAACACATAATTGAAAAGATGTATAAAATTTTCTAAAAATAACAAAATACTTAGGCATAGGATATAAAATAAATAAATACAAGTATTGCATGTATATAACTAAAAACCATTTAATATAATTATACAAAGGCATACTATGAAAAATAATATGAAAAGATTAAGAAATATTTCTGAAAATTGGATAAATTTAAAAATAAATTTGACAAAATTCTTAGAATAATTCTAAAACCATAAAATGCATTTGTTACAATTTAAAAGGCTAACAATATTAAAATGGTCCACAATGGTTGTAAGCAACATATCATAAAGAGAGTGAAAACAAATTCAAGAATAGCAGCATAAGGTAAATAATAAAGTTTACATAAAATTTTTGAAAACTGTGAAATGCAAATAGAACCAAAATAAAACACACTGAATATATAGATCTCAGCAAAACATGCCAAAAGAAAATCTGAAAATAAAAAAAATTCTGATGACTAACCCTTCAAGGCCAACACTTCTAAACAGTGCAAACATAGAGTTATTGTATAGCTGTCACACCTAAACCCAGACCTGAGATACCTGAACTGGAACTTTTTACACTAAAAAATGGTAGGCCTGATTAAACCTTTACTTGCTGCACTTATAAAATGGCATTCCCAGACATACCCCTACTTCCAGGATGTTAGGCAAAGAGTCATTAAGGATTGCACATGAGACAGTAAGTTAAAGCTTAATAGTTTTATTGAGGGAGAAAGCAAAAGAGTTAGAGCAAGGGTAGAGAAAGCAGGTGGGAGCCAGAGAAACCTGCCAGTGAAGGAAAAGAAAAAATTTTTCCAACTCTCTTTCTGAAAGCTTGTGGTTTTAAAGGAAAATAATGCCACCACCAAGAGGGGTGCAGGGTGATGTGCAGCTACAGGCATCACCAGGAGATATCAGGCTGGTGTAGATCATGACTTCATGCTCATGGTTATCTGGTCTTGTCTCTGGCAGGTAGGATGTTGGCACATTCGTGCTCATCTCTCTTGCCAGCTCATCAGTTCTGTCAGAGAAGCTGCTGAGGGAGAGAAACTGAAGGGGCCACATAACACAGAATCCATTTTGTATGTCAAGTTTTATTTTCTGAGACCTGAAATTCCTGACTTCTCATTTTAATAAAATTGACCAGAACTGGGATAAGGTTTGGGGGGGATGCCTAAGCTCAGTTTGAAGCAATTTTTAGAAGGAGTAGGGATGCCGTGTTCTTTTTATGACTACTTCCTGCTGTATCTGGGTGAAGTTGGGGAAGGAAATTGTTTCAAGTTGAGTTGGGGCATTATTAATTGGGTTTGGGGGTTTCTTCTGCTGGAACTGGCTGATAGTGATGCTTTTGCTACAACAGAAGTACATTTTCTAAATTTTGTTGTAGCAGGAGTGTATTTTCCCTTTTGCTGGCAGGTTTTTCTGGCTCCCACCTGCCTACTGGTTAGTTATGGTTGCTGTTGACCTGTGAAAAAACTTAGGTAGACATTGTGAGAGGCAGGGGTTTAGGAGGAAAATTAATAGGAGGATAATCAAGAAGGAACAATTTTATTAAGATTTAAGGGGCAAAGGGATGAGTTCATGAAATTGGTTATTCATGAGAGTTCAGCATTTTCAGGTTTTAAAGCTTTTTGGCACTGGAACAATTTGAAGGTTTTAAGTTTCTGAAAAATAAACTTAGTAAGTAAAATTTTACAGAGCATTAGATATTCTTTAGAGGATTTAGGAACATTGTTGGTTGGGGTTTGCCATATTGTGGCAGTTTGCAAGAATAACCTTTGACTTGATTTGAAATAGCTTAGCAATTGAAACTCTATTTCTTGTCCCCCTTTTGGTCAGTTCAACCATGTCAGGGCCAGACTTATCTTTGGAGCTTATGTCTCACAATGCCAGGAACAGCTATGTTCTGTGTTGCCAAGGCTAATTATATTTCATGCTGCCAGTGCCAGGTTTGTATCCCAAGAAGTTTTGTCCCATGTTGAGGGGAAGTTCAGAGTTTGGCTGGAGAGATCTTCTGGACATGGTTCTTAGGCATTAATTCTAAGTAGGTTTAGTTTACTATTATAAAAACGAGTTTCATAAGGGCAAGCCTTAAAATTGAGGCCTTGGCTACCTGGGGAATTCCTAATAGTTTTATTTTTCCCAGTCCATTAAGGGACTTTGCAGACACTTTTTAAATTTTTTACCCTAAATACTTTGAAATGCAGAGTGTACAAAACATTGAGATTTTGTTCCTTATTCCAGGTTCTATACTAAATAAACTTGAATTAGATTGTTTAATTAACTAAACATATTAAATTATATAGTACATATTTTGGATGAAATAATTATTTTTCTTTGATCTCACACAAAAGTTAAAGCTTTGAAATACAGACAATATTATTTTTACCTTGTATATGGATTTATCCTAAATTTAATTATATTAGTTTCATCACATCTTCAATTGGAGTTTGATCTCTTCTAGTTTTTTAATTGTTCCTGTGTGGAGTCATGCTAACTTTCAGAGCTGGAGAACTAAATGTAATTTTAGATGTCATAATGACACTTAAAGTTTCAAGGAATTACTTGGCTATATAAAAATTAAAGCATTTCAAAATTTAAAGATAGTAGTTGATGCTTACAATCTGAGTTTTACTCTTTATAGATATATTAAATGGACATTTTTCAAAAATGAAAATATTAGACAGTTATTTTATATTAAGAAATCATAGCAGAGATTTTGTTTTATTGTATTTTTATACATTTACCAGAATTACATTATTTAATAGTTAAATATGATATATATATATTCATTTAACTTTTATTTTAAGGCTGAGCACATATTATTTCCCTGCTTTTTAAATTCTTTCAGTATTTTTATTTCTTTGTCATATATAAAGCCTTAATAGGTGCATAGTATAACTAGATTATAAACCCTTAGAAGGTAAGATTTATGTTTTTTTTAACTTATGGCAGACTGGCATTAATAAAGTTATTATAGTCCAAATTTTTTACATATTTTGATGTAACAAATTGTTAAGTAAGAAAAGTTAGATTTTTTAAAAATTTAGATAAAGTTATAAAAATTCCATTTATTTTTTTATTAAACTAATTGATTCCTTATATAGAATATTTGAAGTATCAACATATTTTAAATATTATTATTTTGTGTGTGCTATTATTATTAAGTATATTGCTCAGATTATGCAACCTGTTAGGCTACTTTAAGAGGAATTTTGAGATTGTGCTTATAATATTAGTTTATTTATTAGTAAGTTTATTTAAATTTAAGGAGAACATGCTTAAGCTGAATAAAATTGTATTTATTTAATCGAAAGATTCATTATTTAATTTCTTCTATTGTTTTTATGATCTTCTATAATTACAAAGAACTTTAGAAGTATATTGACTATGAAGATCTTGGAACTATATTGAGCTCATTGAATGTGTTCTAAGTTTAAATGTGGGAAAACTTTTAAATTGGCTGCACAGATAGAAAGATATTAGGCTTAAAAATATTCTTATTAATATGCTCTTACTACCCAGAAATATGAGACTATTCATTGAAAATGCACACAGACATAAATAGGAAATTTATTATTTGAAAATAAAATCAGAAACACAGTGATATTTTTGAGAGGGTTAAATAAAGGATTGAATATGCAATCTCATCCCATTTTCATTTTTTGTAAAAATGGAATGAAATAACACACTCAATTTTTCCCTTGTAGTAGTATTTTCATTTTATAGTGAGGTCAGATTATGTTATAGAAATAAAATCTTTTTATAGATTCATAACTAAAATGCTTTTAATTTTCAATATAGTAAAGGTTCCTTTTTAAAAGAATTCCTGTAATTAGTAACCAGTTATAAACCTTTGACTAATATAAATGTGAGGACACACCAATTAATAATTAGTCTGAACACATTAGCTAGCAAACAGGCATTATTATTGTTATTATTTGTATGGGGAGGCACCAGGAATCAAACCTGGGTCTCCAGCATGGCAGGCAAGAACTCTGCCTGCTGAGCCACCATGGCCCACACTTGGCATTAAATATTTGGCATACTTAATATATTAGTTAACAATTAAACAGACATGAAACTTATGCAATAGAATAAATTCATTAAGCTGGGGAGTAGGAACTTTCAGACCATTTGTTAATTGAGAGTGCCATGTTGTGGCCAACATTTTTGTTTTAAATGTATTGTGGCCAAGCCAATTTTCAGAGAAAATTCAGTTTTTTGGTTTTATTATTATTATCTTTTTAGTTGGAGTATACTGAGAATGGACTTAGGAATTGATAGGACATTGCCCATGATTGCTAGAGTAGATGCCACATTAAAGTGAGTTGGGGCACTACAGCTAAGTGGGCTGAAGTAAACACTGCACTAAAGCAGGTTGGAGTGCCATAGGGATACTGAAGTAGATGTCGGGTGGGGTACTGTGCTGTGATGGACCAAACAGATGCAATATTAAAGCAGGTTGGGGTGCCTTAGATGCACCAAGGCAAATGCCAGTTTGGGGTGTCACTGGGACACTGAGGTGGGCACCTTAAGTGAGGCTAACCACCATGATCCTTCATGATGACAAAGTAGGTATCCCTGGTTTATCATCAGAGACCAGGAAAGCACATGCAGTCATTCACTTAAGGTGTCTCCCAAGTTGTTTTGACTGCTGCATGGGGAAAAATGCTCCCTGAGTTTCATGCTCCCTGAATGTCATGCTACCTGAGCATGGGAGAGTTGTGACTGAGTACTCAGATTTTGTAAGTGCTGAATCTGGGTTCTCTATAATATGAACATAAATTTCACACTGATATTGGTTGGGGTGTCCCTGGGACATCAAACAAAACTCTCAAAGGGAAGATATGGGCAGAAAGACATCACCTACCTAGGGCCAAATTATTTGTAGTTATTTGAATGCCATGGATGTGAGCTGGCATCATATTAAGATGGTCTGAGACAGAAACTCAAGCTGTCAATCACATGGAAACCATTGTGACCATACTTGTTTGTGGAATGGAATGACTGGAAAGCTGCTCCCATAGCCCTTAGGGGCCAGAAACTTAAACCTCAGTCCCATCTCCAAACAGGGCTGACTGGAAGGTGGTCACATAGCCCCAAGGGGTTGTAAAGTCTAAGCCTTATTCAACCCTCTGTCCCAGGATTTTTGCACCATTTATGTTAGTTAGGCACAGAATCTGTAAGGATTTATGTTAGGCACAGAGTCTGTAAGGATTCTGCAGTGCAAAAACCAGGATTGAGGCCACAGGCTTCCAGGAATGTTCCACGAAGTTAGAACAGGCTGAGACTAAGGATCTGTAGTTTTGGGAAGCAGGTTTTATTAGCTCATGTGCATGAGGGCCAAGATGAGTCACCTCAAAAGTCTGAGCCCGGAACAAAAGGCAAACTTAGCTTTCATAGACTCTTTGACATGTTAAAGACAAGGTACACAATTGGTGCTGATTTAAGTTGAGAATGGCCCAGAGCTGAACTGCTGAGGGGCCCACACCCAAGGAATGTCTTCTTTTGTCTATGTGCATTTTTACCAGTTCCTGAAGGCTAGGGGAGGGGGTTTCTATACCAGGAAATATGTCTTATCTCACTTGCCTGCAAGGAGAGGGGGTTTGGGGATTTCCCACAGAGAGCACAGCTAAACTAGAAAGAGGGGAAGGCCTGCCTGCTACAATTCCACATAAGACAGCAAGTTAAAGCTTAACAGATTTATTGACAGAGAAAGCAACAGAGTGAGAGTAAGAGAAGAGGAGGCAGATGGGAGCCAGCAAACCTGCCAGTGAAAGGAAAGGAAAAATGGCTCCAACTCTCTTTCTGACAGCTTGTGGTTTTAAAGGAGAAAACACAGCAAGAGGGTTGTGGGGTGTTGTACAGCTGCAGGCATCACTGGGAGATATCAGGCTGGTGCAGATAATGACTTCATGCTCATGGTTATTTGTCTGGCCTCTGGAAGGTGGGGCATTGACTGTTCATGTTCATCTATCTTGCCAGCACATCAGGTCCTGCCAAAGAAGCTGCTGAGGGAGAGAAACTGAAGGAGCCACCATGCCAAAGAATCCATTTTGTATGTCAAGTTTGATTTTCTGAGACCTGACATAGGAGAGTTCAAAATGAAAGCATAACTCAAGAGAGACTTGTTATTGTTCAACCCAAACTTTAAAAAAAACTAGGATATTACCTTTGCCCCTGTGACCTGACTTCTACTTGAGTTAAATATCACAAGCATAGCTAAAGTAGGGCTGCTGCTGTGAAACTGGAATTTGCTACAACTAAAATCTTCCAGGTATGGCTAAACCCATACTCATTTGACCATCAAGAAACATACCATGACTAAGAATTTGCATTCATCCAGTCTTTGAAGTCCCAGGCCTGGCTAAACTCAGACTTGTTAAGACTAGAAATCATGGGCATGACTAAATTCCAACTTGATACACTAAAAAATCACTAACCTGAGATTTGTTCAGATTAGGAAAACTCAAATGCACTAGAAAACTCTTACCTCCTATGACTAAGCTATTAACTTCTTAGGATTTTTTATGACTCCTCATTTCTAAGAAGCAGCAGGCAGGGGTAACCTGGTACTTACTCCACCTAAATCAGGACTTGCTGTGCCTTAGTCACTCTGACTAAGATTTTCTTTAATGGATAATATATAGCCATGTAACAGAGACAGAGGAGGGACATGCACTGAGTGGAATGGGCCAGCTTGTTTTATAAGAAGGTTTTGCCACTGACAGGTTTCCATTGTGACCTTTAAATACTAGGTGTCTTCTTTGTTCTAGGGGGAGATAGCATGCAGAATTCATGGATTGTCATCACATACCTGAAATTTGTCTTTGGGCAAATGATTAACAATTTTTATGACCCTAAGCTCCCTGTTATTAACCAAGACTTTGCTTTGGGCCCAGAATTTTACAAGATCTTATGTTTTGGGGATGTCTTAATGGCTTGGAGAGTTTGGAGGCTTTAGAGAATTGTTTTGTTCCAAGAAGTTTGCAGCTCTGTATTAGTTCCTTTGGAGCTAGATAAGAAAAAAGGTATGTGCAGTTATCTGCTAACTCTTTCAGAGTTGAGTAAGAAATCAGGGACTTACAGTTGTCCTATTGTATCCTGCTTCATACACAGTTATACATAATCTACATCAATGCTTTTGCTGTAGCAAAATCAGAATTTGTGCCTGATTATGAGAATGTTGGTGTTTAAACTACAGAAGAGGGTCATAAAACTGAGAAAGCAGGTTCTCAGATGCAGAAATTGTATCAAGAACAAGACTAAAAGCTTAGACTGAAAATCAGTAATACATTTCAGGAAAAACTAATTGCTGCATTCATGGAGCAAACAGTTGCAAGATTAGGTCTCTGAAATACAGGCAAATTCCTCCTATTTGACGTAGCTACATAATGGGATCCTCTATCAGCTAGTACCAGGTAATATATGTAAATTAAATGAGTTTTAGTGAACAATGTTATTTGTGTTTCTGAGGTGCAATACTGCACTATAAATTTATGTAGATGGACTCCACCCTTCCTCCAAGACCAGAGAGGAGTATACAAAAAGGTGATGGGGGGGCCGCGGTGGCTCAGCGGGCAGGGTGCTTGCCTACTATGCCGGAGGGCCTCGGTTCGATTCCCGGCCCCAGCCCATGTAACAAAAACAAAAGAAACAAAATACAATAAAGCAAGAGAGATGTTTCCCTTTCTTCCTTCCTTCCTTCCTTCTCTCTGTCTTTCCTTTAAAAAAAAAAAAAAAAAAAAAAAAAAGGTGAGAAGAGAAAAGACCATTAGGAAACAAAGGGAATATTTACTACTTTCAGCTCTGTAAATGATGTGCATTAAGAATGGTGACAATATGCAGGATGGTAAAGGTTAAGGGCAGCAGGATAAATTCTAGGTAGAAAAGAAAACCCAGCAAGCACCTGGGGATCTGGAGTCTTTATTAGCCAAGTAATTAAGTCAAAGATTTGGTTAAAAATCATTGATACAGTATCAGAAAATTCAATGAGAAGGTAAAAACAACTACTGCCAAGGAAATACATGTGAGTGTTTCACTGCACAATTGAAATAGTCAATTCTACTTAGAAATAACTACTAAAATTGGGATCATTTGCTTTATTTTTTATTTATTGTCAAAGAAAGCATAATGCAATAAAATGATAAAGAACATCTGGAAGATTTCTGTTGTTTATGCCACTAATAAAATTGCCTAAATATATTAACTAAGATATCTTAGATCCTTTCACAAAAATTGACCCTAAGGTTTAGGGATTACTCTCTATGTGATTTACTAAAGGATGCTTTTTAAAAAAAGAACAAAATCACAACTCTCATAGAAATATAAACAAATACATTAAATGGTTTTGTTGTGCATAAGCAGATACATATCTTTAAGGCTCCTGGAATATTATATAGAAATAGAATAAACCAGGCTGAGGCTCAAAAGTTAGAGGAAGTAGGTTTTCTTTTGTATGGCCATAGGGCTCAGCCCAGCAGCCTCTTAAAGTCTGAGCCCTGAACAAAAGGCAACCTTAGCTTTTATAGACTGTATGACATGTTAAAGACAAGGTAAACAATTTGACTGATTTAAGTTGAGAATGGCCCAAAGCTGAACTGTTAAGGGGGGGTCCCACCCCAGGAATGTCTTATCTTGCCTACTTGCAGTTTCACCAGTTCCTGAAGGCTAGGGGAGGGGGTTTCTATTCCAGGAATGTGTCTTATCTTGTTTGCCTGCAGTTTTACCTGTTCCTGAATGTCAGGAGAGGGGGTTTGGGGATTTTCCACAGAGAGCATAGCTGAACCAGAAAGAGGGGAAAGTCTGCCTGCTACAGTTTTAATTCTTTAATTACTGAGAGCAACTTCATTTAGATTAGAAATCAAACTACTACACATTTAAAGGCAGGTAAGAGGGACAGAATGAATTTCCAAATAGATGTAAAATGTGTCTATATACAAAGCAATAATCCACTGAAATACACCAGAAAATATCTGATTTGTATTTCTATGGAAACTAATTATTTGTATTAACAGCTTTCTAAAAGTTTCAGAATTTTAAAAATAGTTTAAATACTGTAAAAGGCAAACATAACCCAGTGCACTAGGCAGGATTCTTAAATATTTGTACTTTTTTGTCCATTTAAAAGTTTTTCCTGTTTTTTTCCTATTACTGGCATAAAGAAAAAAATGGGGAAATGTGCTCTTTTGTCAGAGAATTGTGCTAGATAGTTTAAGAGCATTATTTAACTGAATCAGAATAATGATCCAATGAGTAAACGCAAACTGTCAATTAATCAAACTGATATTGTAGCAGGCAGGACTTCCCCTCTTTCTAGTTCAGCTGTGCTCTCTGTGAAAAGTCCTCAAACCCCCTCTCCTGACCTTCAGGAATGGATAAAACTACAGGCAAGTGAGATAAGACACATTCCTGGGATAGAAACCCCTCCCCTAGCCTTCAGGAACTGGTGAAGCTGCAAGTAGGAAAGATAAGACATTCTGGGGTGGGGACCCCTCCCTTAATGGTTCAGTTTTGGGCCATTCTCAAATCAGCCAATTGTGTACCTTGCCTTTAACATGCCAAAGAGTCTAGAAAAGCTAAGGTTGCACTTTGTTCAGGGCTCAGACTTTCAGAGGTTATGTAAGAATTTGAGAGTTTTGCCGCGCAAAGGAGGACTCCAAGAGACGTTCTCTCATGCAACACGCAAGGGGTTTATTTACCACACATGCATGGGGCTCACTGAACACGCAGGAACAGAGAGCCCCGAACCTGGGTTTTGGGAAGCCTTTTGAGGGCCAGGATAAGGGTGTGGGGTTTGAGGGTTGAACATTAGTTACAGGTTCTGCTTTATGCAGGAAGTAGATAACGAACATTTTGCAAGAAGCAGATAACAAACATTTTTCGCGCATGAGTCATGGGAGCTGCTTCTTGCAAGAAGCAGCTGTCTCGTGCAAAACTCCCTTACTCAACCTTCTCAGTTGCATTCTTAGATAAACTTTCTCTGGCAGTTACAACCTTGCATAACCAAGGCAGCAGAAAACCTTGCATAACAAAGGCAGCAGATAACCGCCCCTGGGAAGTCCCGGGTTGTTTTAGCCTGATGGGGCCCATAACTCTTTTCTTTATAAAATCCTTCTTTACATAAGAAAAGTTAGCTACTGTTAAGTTTTATAAAATCCTTCTTTACAGTTACTGCCTGAGACCTATGGCCATAGCAAATAAAACCTGCTTCCTGAAACTATAGATCCTTAGTCTCAGCCTGTTCTAACTTCATGAAATGTTCCTGGAGGCTGCAGCCTCATTCCTGGTTTTTGCACTACAATATTAAATAATTTATCCCTGGTCACAATGCTGGTATTTGTCTGAGCTGAAATTTGTACTCAGACTGCTCCAAAATCAATCCCTTTTCTTATTGGTTTGCAATATAGAAAATATAAAATTCCTTTCAAACAACTTGTGAATTATGGGCCTTCATGCGAATGAATCTTAAAGGTGGGAGATTTGGGACAAATATCCCCTTACAGGCACACATCCAGTATGGAATTGTAGGGTTAAATAGAATCATTGATAACTTTGTGGTGTGTCTCATGAGGATTCAAGCTTTCTATTAGATATGTAGGGGAGTGGTAGAAAGGGAATTTATACACACATACACACATGCAAGAAAGTTAAAGTTATTACAGTTAAAATTCTTCTGCAAAAAAGTAAAAATGGGATGAAATAATATATTCAATGTTTTATTTATCCCTCACAAAAATATTTGTGTTTCTGTTTTTCTTTTTAAATAATGAATTTCCTCTTTGTGTCTGTATGCATTTTCAATGTATAGTCTCATACCTCTGGATAGTAAGAGCAAATTAATAAGAAAATCCTTAATGAGCTTTATTTGAATTGCTTGAAAATAATTAGGTGCTTGATATAAATGCATAAATTAAATAAAAGAAAAAATTCTAAGTGGCAGGATTCAAAACTTTAGTCTTGTAATTACTGTAAAGAAAGGGGGACATCAAAAAGAAACTGCCACTGGAATTTCCCTCCTGCCCATAGAATTTCCCAAAAGCAGCAGGAAACTGCTAAAAGAGTTACCTCTGGAAAAAACAAGGACCTTTTCTGATGGTCCTGGTCACAACTTCTAATAAATCTAATAATTAGAAATAGTTAAAAGAAAAGCATAAAAACTCTCAAAATTCTGTGACCTTTATCTAAAACTTCCAAACTGAAGCAGCCTGATATCTTTCTGTTTACACAACCAATTAAGAAGCTTTCCTAAATTTAGACTTGGGACAAATTTAATGAGTTTGATACATTTTCCAAAACTTAATTGTCAATGCACTTTTAAAGTTCTTCAAATTTTAGAACAATAGAATTTAAGAACAATAGAAAGAATTAATTGATGAATTTTTGAATTCAAGAAATGCAATTTTATTCTGCATAGGTATGTTCTCCTTAAATTTAAATAAGCTTATTAAAAAACAAGCTAATATTATAAGTACATTCTCAAAATTCCTCTTAAAGTAGCCTAACAGGTCGCATAAACTGAGCAATGCACCTAGTAATGTTGGAACTTCAGTATAATAAAATTTAAAATATGTTAATGCTTCAAATATTCCATTTAAGGAATTCATTTTTTTAATAAAAATATAAATAGGTTTTTATAACTCTGGTTACCTGAATTTCAAAGAATCTCACCTTTGGTTACTTGGCCATTTCTTAACTTAAACCCTTGAGGCAGCACAAACGCCTGTGCAGGTAGCAGTTATTCACTATAAGAGTCATCAAAGTGGAAAGGATACAATCTCAATAGGTAGCAACATTGTGGATGAGGAAGCAAAAAGACAGGCCCAAACCTCTACTCAGCTGCTAGCAATGCTGACTCTAACATCTGCTTACTCCAAATAGAGCAAATAAACTTGGCCCAGCTTGATGCCACCCTCAATGAGGGATGATTTCACCTAAATGATTAAGTAATCTTGCCTCAACAGCAGGCATGGAAAATTTTAACTGACTGTATGACCAGTTTAATACTGGCACCAAGCCACTAATTAATCTCCTATCTCAAACCATAAGTTATCCCAACCTTTGCACAGAGCCCCAGCATATCACTAAAATATGTTCCATCTGTCAGCACTCCACCACTTAAGGCAACCTCAAACCAGTCCCCACTGTACCTAAGATATTTTACATCAGGAAAATATCCTTGTTAATGTTTACATTGTCATTATCCTTTATTTCAGTGGACAAGTCCTCTCATGGCTACGGAAAAATATTACAAGCAATTCATTCCTTCACCTTATATAAGTAAGGTGCTAAAGTAACTTAATCTATTACATAAGAAGTATATGGGAAGTATTACAGTGGTTAAAAGAAATTTTCTATCCTGTTGGTTAAATATGTTTAGCTAAAATAATATTATTAATATGTTCAGAAAATGTATAAAAAGCTAAAAATTTAACAACATTCCCACAGTCCATGTTATAGCCTGATATTAATCAGTATGATGTTAAACAGTGATATGATGTTGTTAGCCATAGTTTTAACTATTCTTTAAAATGACAAATCAGAAAAACTGCCAAATTGTCAGTTGCACTGCTTTGCTCTAATACATATCTAAAAATGTATGTAATCAACTATGTTCAGAGATCCATCTGTGAAAAGAAAAGCCATTGAAAGAAGCAAGATAAGTATATAAAGTATACTTTTCTTTTAATGAACTCAAGTCTGGTAATTGTGTAAAAGTGAAACAGAACAAAACCTCTACTATGATTTGTTAAAACAACTGTCCAATGATTTAGCCCTAAAAATAGCTTCTTTAAAGAATACTTATAAAAGTTAGACCTTATATTGTAAACTTTGCTATCTTTAAATTCTGAGGTGCTTTACACTTTGTATAACCTAATAACTCCCTGAAACTTTATGTGTCTGTATGACACCTAAAACTCAAATTGGATTCTCTAGTTCTGAAAATTAAATGGGTCCACACAGCAACAATTAAAAAACTAAAGGAGATCAAACTCAAATTAAAGATGTGATGAAACTGATATAGTTAAAACAAAGATAAATCTATATACAAGGTAAAAATAATATTGTCTGTATTTTAAGGCTTTAACTTTAGTGTGAGATAACAGAAAAGTGTTTATTTTTCCACAATTTCCACTATCTAATTTAATCTGTCTAATGAGTTAAACAACCTAATTCAGCTTTATTTAATATGGAACCTGGAATATGGAACAAAATGGTGGTGTTTTGTACAAGTTAACGTTTTGTACTCTGTGTTTCAAAGTATTGGGGGCAGAAAAAGAAAAAGTGTCTGCAAAGTCTCTTGAGGGACTGGGAAAGATAGAACTATTATGAATTTCCCAGGTGGGCAAGATTAACAGTTTTTTTTTAGAAAGAGTGGCTCCCAATTGAATAAGCCAAGGCCTCAATTTTAAGGTTTGCTCCTATGAAGCTTATTTTTGCAATAATAAACTGAACCTACTCAGAGTTAGTGCCCAAGAGCCATCCTCAGGAAATCTCTGCTATTGCTCAAATGTGGTTTCTCTCTAAGCCAAACTCCGAGCTTCCCCCAATGTGAGACATAATTTCCATGAATATAAACCTGGCACTGGCAGCAGGAAATATAACTGGCCCTGGCATCACAGAATATAGCTGGCCCTGGAACTGTGAGACATAAGCTGCAAAGATGAGCCTGAAATAGATGAACTGACCAAAGTGGTGTAAAAAAATAGTTTCAGTGGCTAAGAAATCCCAAATCAAGTCAAAAGGGTTATTCTGGAGGTTGCTCCTATGCAAGTTTTATCCAGATATTACAAAGTGCCACAATATAGCAAACACCAATCAATAATATTCCTAGAAACCCTAAAAAAAATCTAATGCCTTGTAAAATTTTACTTATGTTTGTTTTTCAGAAACTTAAAACCACTAAGCTGTTCCAATGCCAAAGAAGCTCTGAAAACCAAAGATGTTGTATTCTCTAAGAATAACAACTAGTTTCATCATTCATCCCTTTTCCCCTTAATAACAATTCCTCCTTTTCTGCCTTGAGGCAGTTAAAAGAGTCCCAATCATACTAACCACAACAGTGAGAGGAATCTGTGCAATATTGAAAGAAACCTATTTTTACATCAAAATATAGGTAAAATAGAACAAAATTTAAAAATACTAAAAGCAAATGTGGTCATAACAAATAATAATAAATGCAGATTCACCTTTATCTTAACTAACAAAAAACTTCCTCTCAAGTTTTTGTTCATTTTTCCCCACCCCTTTGTGAGCTATACTGCTCTCCCTCATCAGGCCCTAAATTATCTGCCTGTTAACTTTCTTCCTGGCACCCACCTTACAATGTCTGTTTAGATTTGTTCACACATCAATAGCAGCCATGACCACCCAGAAAAATTCTGAGAACATACCCCTGTTACCACAGAAATTTGAAAGTCTTCTCCTGTGGCAGCGAAAACATCACTATCAGCCTGTTCCAGCAGAAGGAGCCCCTGACCCAATTACTAATGCCCCAGCTCAATCCAAAGCAATTTTTCCATCCCCAAACATGCCCTTTTGACAGCAGGAAGTAGCTAACAAAGGATCACAGTGTCCTTGCTCCCTCCAAAAACTACTTTGAGCTGGCTAAAGCAGCACCCCCAAACCTAAACCCAACTCCAGTCAACTGTATTCAAATAAAAAAGCAGTAACATCAGGTCTCAGAGGAAGAACTTTACATATAAAATGGACTCTGTGACTTGGGGCCCTCCACAACTTCTTTCAGCTTCTTTGACAGGACCTGTTGTGACAGCAAGATAGATGAACACAAATGTGCCAATGCCCCAGCCACCAGAAGGTGAATGAAGCAAACCCAGACAACCATAGGCATGAACTCATGGCCTATTCCTGCCTCATAAGCCCTGGTGGTGCCTGCAACAGTGTATCACACACTCCCCCTCCCAGAGTGGTTTTTATTTTGAAGATCAAGCTCTCAGAAAGAAAGCCAGAGCCATTTTTCTTTACTTTTGCTGTCAAGTTTTGCTGGCTCCTGCTTGCCTGCTCTCTCCCTGCTTTCTCCCCACTTACTCTCCCTTCAATAAACCTGTTAAGCTTTGACTAGCTTTCCCATGTGGATTCCTTAATGACTCCATGCTTAACACTCAGTTCTACTGTGATGTTCCTCAACCACTTGCCTTCACCTTTTCTTACAAAACTGGATAATTAGTGGCCATTGGTCTCAGTGTAGTGTTGGATTTTGCTTGTTTTGTGTTTCTTGAGATCTCTTAATATCAACTTATTCTCTACTGTCCTGAAGATTCTATCCAAAGAAGAAAGGTCCAAAGCTTTCTCCATGTGCCTGGACCATCCTATTGTTGTGACTCTGTTTCTTTCCTCTGTTTTATTGCCTATTTATACCCACATTCCCAAATCTCCTTTGGCTTGGCTAGTCTGTGTTATATACTGTGATGGCACCCAACATGAATCCACTCATCTACAATAGGAAATAAAAATATGAAGACTGCATTAAGGAAACTGCTAATGCGCAGACATCTTTCAAAGTAGAAGAGATAAATTCCATCTGTAAAAAAAAACCCATTTGTGGTGATCTTTGCTTTCAGTGACATAATTTTCTGAACAAGTTGGTTGTATATTCTGGCACATTGGATAGTAAAAGTAATATTATCAAATAAACTCTGGATATATACATTAAACTAATATTATGAAGCATCCTCTATATCCATATCAAGTGGTTGGGATAACAATAGTGTTTCCCTTATAATTGAACAGACATATACAGGTCTTATATTTATCCTCCTAATGGGGACATTTCATCTGTTGCAAATTCTAAATTGGACAGGATGCTGGAATTTCATGGTGTTCTAGTTTGCTAGCTGCTAGAATGCAACACACCAGAGATGGATTGGCTTTTAATAAAAGGGGATTTATTTTGTTGGTTCTTCAGAGGAAAGGCAGCTAACTTTCCACTGAGGTTATTTCTTATGTGGAAGGCACAGGATGGTCTCTGCTGCTCTTCTCTCCAGGCCCCTGGGTTCCAACAACTTTCCCTGGGGTGACTTCTTTCTGCATCTTCAAAGGCCTGAGCTGAGCTGCAAGTGCTGAGATGAGGAATGCCGAGCTGCTTGACTGTGCAACATTGCACTCTCTCATTTAAGCACCAGCCAATTAAGTCAAACGTCACTCATTGTAGCAGACACACCTCCTAGCTGACTGCAGATGTAATTAGCAACAGATGAGATTCACATACCATTGGCTCATGTCTGCAGGAACAAGGTAAGGTATGCTCACCTGGCCAAGTTGACAACTGAATCTAACTATCACACATGGGATAACCTGAATTCTAGCTGTCAAATGAAATATATGATTAGTCTTAGGAAATTATTAATTTGAAATGCTATGTCCTGGGGTACTAGGCATAATCCACTTACATTAAAGAATAAAAGATATAGGATATTCTTTCTTACTTTATTTTCCAAACTAACTCTATGCCATTTTCTGATATGACTTTTTTATTTGTAGTACACTGAGAAAAGATAGGTAGATTTTAATTTTATTTTAGTATATCTTGGTACACACCCTTTGTATTAGCTAGGATTCTCTAGAGAAATAGAATCATCAGGAGATATCTGTAAATATAAGATTTATAAAATTGCCTCACAAAACTGTGGAGATATAAGAGTCCACGATGTGCAAGGAAGGTCACAAGCTGGCAGCTCCAATGAAGGTCCTCAATGAACTCAGGAGAGGCTGGCTAGCTGAAGAAAGAATTCTCCTTAAAATCCTTCTCATGATTAGATTAAGTATCACTCATTGCATAAGACACCCCTGTTAGCTATTTGCAGATGTAAACAGTGATGGATGCAGCCAATACTCATGATTTAAGTTCAAAAAATGTCCTTACAGCAACAAATATGCCAGTGCTTTCTTGACCAGACAACTGGGCACTATTACCTGGCCAAGTTGACAAGTGAACCTGACAATCACACCCTTATAATAATATGAAAAAGCTTCTCAAACCATATAGTGAAGGTATCAAAACTGGAGGGATACATGGGATGAATGTGGGTTTGGGAGGCAATGTATCAAAACAACTTTTAGGAAAAAGGCTTTATTTTAAAGGAAGAGAAGTAGTTCACCTCAGAAGAGGCTGGCAGACTAAACTGAGGGTTGTAGTGGGATTTCACTAAATGTATATTTGAGATACATTAACTGTTTTATCTCTATATACACACATGCATGTGTACATAGATATATTTTATAGGTTTATATATATATATATATTATATATATATATTAATTTGCTATGACAAATACCACAAACTGCCTTAAAAGCAGGAATTTATTAAGCAGTTTTGTGGGCTTGAAATCTAAAATAAAAATTTGGGAAGTTTCATGCTTTTTCCAAAATATTTAGAATTCTGGTGGTGTCTTGATACAATCTATCATCTTTAAATTTGTCACATGGTACTCTATCTTCTTTCTCCTCCTCTACCTTCTACTGAGTGACTTCATTTGTATTTCCTCTGCCTCTAAGAACTCAGTTATCTGGAACTAAGTTTCACTCTCTTTCAATTTGTCCTTATCTTATTAGTAGCTATCAAGATAACATTTACAAATGTGTCTCAGACACAAAAATCATGGGATAAGACCTGAGTATATCTTCTGAGGGGTTTGACTCAATCCCTAACATCATAGCTATCATTTCCATCACTGCCATCTATATTTCTATCCCTCTGTCTCTACTTCTACCTGTCTGTTCCTCTATATCTGTCCCTCAATCATCTATCTATACCTTTATGTTTCTATTTTTATTTCTCCCTTTATCATCAGTTTTTATCTTCTCTGTTTGCATATTGATCTCTTTTAAGCTTCTATATTCCCTTCCATTTACTTATGTATTTCTTTAACAAACCATGCTCATTTTACTACAAGTTTCCAAGGAATTCCTTTTGAAAATACAGCTCATTCCAGGAAAAGTCTCTATTACTAGTCTTGTCATTAGTACTAGCTTCCACCAGTCTCTAAACTTTGTCTTTTCAATATCCATAGAAGAGTTGTCCAGCTATGAATGTGTCTCATGTGTGTGCATGTGTGTGTGTATGTATCTATGTGGCAGGCTTTGTGTGGGTGCTTCTCTCTGTGTGTTGAAGACAGCATACTGACAAAATAATATAAAATTCAGGCCCATTATTTACTTTCTAATTAATTTTATACCTTTACCATAACTGTCTAATGAATTATTGTTCCTTTATTATAGATGTAGAAATCATAGAATTCATGACACATAATTTATAATCTCTCCAATCCAATATTTAGTGTCATTTTCTAATATTAAGGAAAAGAAGGCAATCAAATCATAGAAAATATTGCTTTCTCCTGTGAATATTTATTGTATTATTTATTATATCTTTATTTGAGATTCTTCTTAGATCTTTCCTTCTGGAACACTTGTGTTGTACTTGGGTTCTTGATTTTACATTTCATTATCCTCATATGTTTCCTTTTAAACAAGCATGAACTTACTGTTTTCATATTGCTTATGATTAACACTCCTTTTATCCAGTGAATTGGGAGATTAGTAATAACATAAAGACAAAAACATAAATAAAAATAAACAAATAAATAACGAGGGGTCTAGGGGTTATGGAACATTTTGGATGTTATTCTTTATTGGAGTAATGAAAATATTCTAAAATTTATTGGGGTGATGGAAGTATAAATATGTACTGATGCAGTAACCATTGATTGTATACTCTAGGTGGATCATTTAGTCTGTTAATATATTTCAATAAAATTGCATTTGAAAAAAGTTAAACACAAGTTTTAATACATTCTATACCTGCATAAAGTAAAAACTAACAATAATAAATTAGATAATTATTATAGATCAAGTTCATCATCTATTCTTCATATTTGATGAAATATATTCACATTTAAATAATGCCTATTTATCATTAAATATTAATATTTATCTATTTCTGTGTCTACATCAAATCAATATTCTAAGCCAAATACACAATCACACATTACATCTATTCTTTTGATCTGGAAGAGTTCCTCTTTTTTACTTTATTCTCCATCACTGCTATTTTGAAAAAGGAAGGCCATTTATTTTGCAGAATGCCTACTTAGATTTATTTGATGTTTTCTGGTAATTGCAATCATGTTATGCACTTTTTGCATGGATACTTAAGTTTATCTAATAAGTAGTCATAAGATATCCATGAATTCCCATACTGGTTCTATTAATTTTGAACACTTGCTTAAGATATATTGGCCAGTATTCTCCAGTGTAAAGTTTCACTTTATTCCTTTGTATTTAATAAGTAATTTGTGGGGAGATACTTTGAGACCAGAAGCCCAAATGAGACATCTTATATGTCATTATGCTGTCTTCTTTGACTCTTAATTTTTATCCACATTTTGTAATTTCATTATACTATGCAACATGCTTTGCAATTTTTTCCAGGTCCTTTGACAAGTGCACTTACTGTTTCTTCAGGTCCTTATTCTAAGTGAATTTCCCAGTAATATTTTATTTAAATACTTGCAAATATCTTCATTTTCATTGATTTAAGTGACTGATTCTTTTTAAACCACCAGACCATAAATGATTGCTATTTATATCTCCCTAGTTTTGTGAGATCTTAAATTGCATGCTTAAAATAAGGTCAATCTTTAGACCTGAAATAACAAGTATAAGAAGTAGTTTTAGAAAAAAAAGAGAGAGTGAAATTCTAGAGCAGTGAACTGGTTGATGTCATCCAGGACATTCAGCTCAGTAAATAAAACAGTATGGAGTGGGTAGACAGTGGGTACCTGGAAGAGTAAACAAAAGGTATCCTTTGCATGATTTACAGGTTCCTTCTTTATATATATGATAAGGAAATTACAACTTTTACCAATAGACCATTACCTCCTTGCTGTTCTTTATGTCTTACCTTTCCTCATTTATCCTTCATGTTTCTTAATTTGTATCTTGTGTGACTGTGTGTGCACATACATATGTGTATGTGCATATAAAATTCAGTTTCCTTCTCTTCTGTGCAATGTTCTGAGGAATTTATCATGAATATCTTCAAGCTTGTAACTATCTTAATAGAATATATTCATTTTCATTTACTCTTTAGTATAACCAATAATCTGATTCAGTGTATATGATCCTCATATTTCTTTTTCAAATCTACATGACCAATCCTCATTTTCACATTTCCTTTTTAAACTTTTTTTATATTCTCAATGGATTTTTGACATATGCTTCATAGTATGTTATGTTCCAAGTACAACATTGCAATCTATGCTCTTCTTACATGTTGAGAACTTTTCTTTATTTTAAATTATTCATTTGAAATTCACAAGCTTCTTAGCTCTAACTATATTTCAACAATTGTTTAAAGCATCCCAAGCCCAAGATTATTTTCTTCCTCACTAAAATAGTAACCAGTTTTCTGAATTTAGTAACCATGATTTCTGAATATTATGAGGATATTACTGTTCACCTCCAATTTTACTTGAGTCATCTAATCTTCCAGAATTCTCTCTCTACAGAGGATCAGACCTAATTTCCAAGGGCTTCCCATTATCATCACAATAGAAAGAATGATATATAAGGAGCGCTATTTGTCTAGTTTTATTCCAGCATAGAGCCTGTGAAGTAATGTCATATGTCTAAATTTAAATGTATGCATTTGCTACCTTTTTAAAAAATGTACTTTTTAGAGATATATTCACATGCTATATAATCTACCCAAAGTATACAGTCAATGGTTCCCAGTATTTTTACAAACCTGTACAATCATCTACACAGTCAATTTCAGAATATTTACTCAAAAAATAAGAAGATAAAATAAAACCATATAAGAAAACACAAAATATCTCATACCTCTAACCACCATACCCATTATTGACCCTTAGTGTTGGTGTGGTACTTTTGTTACTCTTTATGAATGAGTATTAAGATATTAATATTAATTATAGACCATAGTTTGCAATAGGTTCATTTTTTCCTACATATCAATCTATTCTGAATTCCTTGTAATAGTGTCATATATTCTTTCTAATTCATGAAAGAATTTTTATATTGGTACGGTTAATCAGTCATCCTCCACTAGAAGATTCACTGTGTTATAAATTGCTAGGTGTTCACCTCTAGCTTTGTTTCTGTGGCATACATGACTCTAAACTAACCCATTTAACAACATTCACTGACATTTCAGGACTAATGATCATACATTAATCTGAAACCATTACCTCTAAACATTTACAAATATTAAGTTCAACCTAGTTAAAAATTCTGCACATATTTTATACTCACTCCTCATTCTCTAGACTCATTCTATCCCTTGTTACTATATATTCCAGATTTTAGTCCTATGAGTTTTTGTATATATATTTAGTTCATATTAGTGAGCTCATATGATATTTGTCCTTTGGTGTCTGGCTTATTTCACTCAAAATAATGTCTTCAAGGTGCATATATGTTGCCACATGTTTGAAAACTTCATTTCTTCTTACTACTGAATAATATTCCATCAAGTGTATATAACAAATTTTGTTATCCATTCAACAATAGTTGATGGACACTTGGGTTTTCTTTCCATCCTTTTGCAATTGTAAATAATGCCACTGTGAACACTGGTATGCAAGTGTCTGTTTGCATCCCTGCTATAAGAACTTCTGAATATATAGCAAGTAACAAGATTGCCAGATTGTAGGAAAAATCTATATTTAAACAATATAGCTTTCTGTGGAACCAACAAGCCATCTTCCACAGCAAATGTACAATTTTGCATTTCCACCAGCTGTGAATAAATGTTCCTATTTCTCCACATTCTCTCCAACACTTTTGGTTTCCTGTTTAATAGTAGCCCTTGTATTGTGAATGAAATGATACCTGATGGTTTGATTTGAATTTTTCTATCAGTTGTTTTCATGAGCTTTTAAGCTATTTGTTTCTATTTTATGTGAGTTTTTTCCAGGTGGATATTTATTATTTGTACAGATAGATAAAAATGATTCCTTGTTTTTAACATACTAAATATATACATTAACAACACAAAGTGCTTATTCTGATTGGAATTAAAATGATTATAGAATTTTAAATACAGTAGCAAACACAAGCCAACATACACAATTCATGAGAAGTGTACTACTCACTTTTGCCAAAAATGATTTCTGTTTTTACATTAATCCTTTATTTTCATCTTCTACATTAGATCATTGACCTTATTTACATTTACTGTGAAATTTCTATTAGCCTATGAACTCAAAGGCACTCAATTCAGGGGTTAGAAAAACCTGAGCTTAAATAAGTAATAGGATTCTAAACTAAAATATGAACATAAAAAATTAAAAAGATTAGGGAATAGGAAACTATTTAAAGTGTAGCATTTGGTACATAAATAATTCATGACCTAATAATGTTCTGAATGTCAAAGAAAAGACCACATAATGTAAAAGAAAAGCCCCATAAAATCAAACTTATTCTTCCCCCATTAAAATTCATTTAAAAACCTGAAGCCAATTTGTTGTTAAAATCCTAGGTAGCAAAAAGACAGAACAAAATAGTGTGAAAATGTTTAAGCTAAAACAAAAGGTCCTCAAGTTCAGTTTCCAGCATCATGAGATAATATTTAACCATTGAAAACAGGTATCAGTTGGGAAGATGATATTTAAATATGAGGAATTGTAATGAGCAATTGAAAGAATTGAGGAACAGCTTTTAAGTGCACCTGCTCAAAGAGTGTTTAGCCATCTTTGTTTCCTCTTCAGAAAAATGTCTTCATATTTTTGCCTATTTTCAATTGAGTTATTAATTTTGTTTTTGAATTATAAGATTTATTTATATTTTTCTATCAAAATTTATCAAATATGTGGTTCCAAATATTTTCTCCAATGTAGTTAGTTTTCTTTTCACTGGTTTGAGAAAGACCTTTGAAACGGAAATATTTCACTTTGAGGAGGTCCCATTTATCATTTTCCTTTCTTGGCTTGAGCTTTTGGTGTAAGTTCCAATAAACTATCTCCAATCAGTACATGTTGAAGATGCTTCCCCTAGGTTTTCTTCAAGGACTTTTATGGGACCAGTTCTGATGCTGAAGTCTTTGAAATGAATATCCAGTTTTCCCAACACAATTTATTGAAGAGTTTGTTCTGTCTTAGTTAAGTTTATTTGTAAGTCTTCTCAAAAATCAACTGACCATTGACCTGGAGGTCTATTTGTGAACTCGTAATTCTATTCCATCAATCATTATATCTTTCTTTGTGTCAGTTCCATGCTGTTTTGACAACAGTGGCTTTATAATATGCTTTAAAGTCATGAAACATGAGTTCTCCAAATTCATTCTACTTTTTCAAGTTGCTTTTGACAATTCAAGACCTATTACCACTAAATATCCACTTGATAATTTGATTTTCCATTTCTGCAAAGTAGGCTGTTGGAATTTTAGTTGGTATTGCATTGAATCTGTAGATCAATCTGAGAATTGAAATCTCAATTTCATTTATATTTAAAATCCATGAACATAGGATGTTTTTTCATTTATTTATATCTTTTTTGATATCTTTTAGAAATATTTTTTAGTTTTCCCTGTACAGGTTTTTTACATCCTTGGTTAAATTTATTCATAGATATTTAATTATTTTAAGTGCTATTGTCAATAGAATATTTTTCTTACTAACCTTCTCAGACTACTTCTTACTTAGGTATAGAAACCCTGCTAATTTTGGGGGTGTTGATTTTGTATCCTGCCAGTTTTCTGAATCTTTTATTTGCTTAAGTAGCTTTTTTGCAGTTTTACCTGTGTTTTCTAAATATAGGATCATTTTGTTTGCAAATAGGAAAATTTTACCCCTATCTATTTGGATGTTTTCATTCCTTTTTTCTTGCCCACTTGCTCTAGCTGAAACTTGTACTACAATGTTGAGTAATTGTGATGACAGTCAGCATCCTTGACTTGTTGCCATTCTAAGAAGGAAAGATTTCAGCTTCTCATGGTTAAGTATGACTTTAGCTGTGGTTTCTCCAATATGCCCTTTTTCATGTTGGGAAAGTTTCCTTTGATTTCTGCCTTCAAAGTGTTTTTATCAAGAAATGATTCAGGAATTTGTCAAATGTTTTTCATGCAGCAACTGAGAAGATCTTGTGGATATTTCCCTTTGATTTGTTGACGAGGAGTATTATTTTAATTGATTTTCTTTTGTTGAACCATGATCACATACCTGGAATAAAACCAGTTGGTCATAGTACATAATTTTTTAGTGTGCTGTTGGAGTTTATTTGCACATATTTTCTTGAGGGCTTTGCATCTATATTCATTAGAGAAATTGGTCTGTAGTTTTCTTGCAGTATTTTTATCTGGCTTTGGCATTTATTGTGATGTAGGCATCATAGGATGAGCCAACTTCAATTTTTTTGGAGTTTGAGCAGTAATGGTGGCAGTTCTTCTTGGAATGCTTCATAAAATTCATCTGTGAAACTTCTGGCCCTCAGCTTTCCTTTGTAACAATTTTTTTTATGACACCTTCTGTGTTCTCATTTTCATTTTTCTTGAATTTTTTACTGATTTTTCTTACAATTTGTTCTTGAGTTGATGGAGTGTTTAAGAGTGTGTTATTTAACCTCTGTATATTTGTGAAATTTTCAGCTCTCCATTTTGTTATTGGTTCCCAGCTTCATTGCATTATGATCAGAGAAATGCTTTTCTCTTATTTCAATATTTTAATTTTATTAAGAACATTTTGTACCCCAGAATGTGGTGTGTCCTGGGGAATGTTCAGTGTGCACTTGAGAAGAATGTATATTCTGTTGTACAATATTCTATATATGTCTATTAGACCTAGTTATTTTATCATATATTTTAAGTTTCTATGTCCTTATTGAATCTCTTGTTAGATGTTCTATATATTGGAGAAAGTGGTGTATTGAAGTCGCTAACTGTTACTGTGGTGGTGTCTACTACTTAGTTTGGTTTTTTGGGGAGCACATGAATTAGGTATGAATATTTATGAATATTATTTCTTCTTGATGAATTGTCCCTTTTATTAAGATATGACATCTTTTCTATCTCAAAACAGTTTTTCCATTTAAAATCTATTTAGTCTGATATTAGTATAGCTACCCCAGCTATAAAAGCTTTGGTTACTGTTTATATGGAATATCATTTTCATTCCTTTAACTTTTAATGCATTTGTACCTTTGAATCTAAAGGAAGTTTCTTGTAAATACATATAGTTTGATCACATTTATTTTATTCATTATTCCACAATGCATCTTTTGATTGGTAAGCTTAATCCATTAATATTTAATATGTAAATTGAATATGTAAATTAAATATGTAAACATGTACAACCCACCCTTACTTTGATATTTTAATTGTATTTCTTGCTGTGCAGGTATCTTTTCAACAAACTCTCTCAGCTTTATTTTATCTGTGAAAATGTTAAGCTCTACATCACTTTAGAAGGACAGTTTTGCTGGATTAATATTTCTGGGTTGGTAATTCTTCTCCTACAGTTCCTTAAATATATCATGCCATTACCTTCTTAACTTTATGGTGTCTGATGAAAAGCCAACCTACACCAATTTGTGTGACTTTCTTTATGTGTGGTGAATCAGTTTTCTCTTGTTGTTCTTAGGAGTCTCTCTTTCTCTCCAGCATTTGACAGTCTGATTAGTATATGTCTTAGAGCAGGTCTATTTGGATGTTTTTGTCTTTGGAGTATCTTGGCTTTCTGTGATTTGCATATTCATAGCTTCTATATGGGTTGGGAAATTTCATCCATTATATCCTGAAATATTCTTCCAGGCCCTTTACCCCCCTTCTCATTCTGAGATACCTAAAAAACATTAAAACATACATTAGTGCACTTGTGTGGTCAATAATTTCCCTGAGACCCAGCTCAAATATTTCCTCAATTTGGATGCTTTGTGCTCTAGTTCACTGATGCATTCTTCTGCATGTAAAAACTTCTGTTGTATGTCTCTAGTATATTTTTATTTAATTTACATTAACTTTCATTTTCTTAAGATCTGCTATATTTCTATGTATTCTTGCAAATTTTTCTTTATCTTCTCCTGGAATCCTTCTTAATAAACTTTGTGTCTTTAATTGTCTCATTGAAATTATTTAGGAGAATTTTTAGAACATTCTTGAATAGATTTTCCAAATTCTGAATCCTCTGATTTTTATTTTGATCATTTAGATTAGCCTTATATTCTTGTTTCTTAAAGGGCTTCATAATTTTGATTCTGCCTTTTGGGCATCTGGTTATGTTAAAATGGTTATTTTGAAAGTCAATTCCCCCTTGTCTAAGACCTTTTTGTTGATTGGATTTTCATTGAAAGTGTCCTTGGCATTTGCTTTTTCAGTTTTTCACAGGCTGGGGGCTTCTGCTGTATTATTTCACTAGCCAACAGTAGGGTTAGGACCGTTCAGCATCTCCCTCTATTCCTAAGAGGAGGGACTCCCTTTCCCTCCCAGATGAGTACAGCCCATCAGGCAAGAACAAGGTGTGTTTGGGACTGATGGCCTCACATGTCAGGGATGGGCACCTGGGGCTTCAGCAGAACTCAGGCACTCACTGCAGCTAATCTCTAGAAATCATGGAGCTGCAAGCACCCAGAGCTACTTCATGGAAAGATTCAAGGCTTTGGGATCCAGAGGTTCACCCTTTCTGGCCAGTATTTGGACCAAGACAATGGCACATCTCACCAGCCAGCATGACCCACGGTGGACCACAACATCCAGTCCTGGGGATGGAGGAGGGGCTCCAGATGTCTCAGTTGGGTGCACTCACCCCAATTATTATGTCATAGTTTATCTTATTTTTCCCAGCTCTTCCTTAAATTTTGCATTGGTCTTTCCCTAGTCTCAAGAGTCCCACAACTGCTGCTTTGGATAGCTCCTGTTTGTTCTCCAGGTACCTTTCGTGGAGAAATTATTTCTCCCTGCCTTTATTTTGCCATCTTTCCAGAAGTTCCAGCTGAACTTACCTATTAAATTCCTATTACTGCACTTAAGTTTCAATTATATCACATTATCACTATTTTATGTTAAAATTTTTGCCCTCATAGGTAAAATTTGGGAGGATATGACTATAATAATTGTTGGTATAAATATGAAGCCAGATCAACTTTCTTCACAAAGTGTTTGAATAATGTAGTCACTCATTCACTCCAAGCATATTCTGAGAAAAAGTCTGACAGAGCATACTTTGGTCAGTAGAACACGTATATAGTCTATTTATATGTCTTTCTCTGCTCAATAAGCAAGTATAGAGGGAGAATTATGAATAAAGTATTTTTTCTCTAACTGTATAGCAATTTAGACATAAGCCCAATTCTGATTGGTTGAAGAGTTTAGATATTTAAGATATGAGAAACCAAGGAATTCAGCCCTTTTAGACCATGCACTCTCTACAGAACAGTGGGGAAATATGTGGATGTAGGTGATGGACATTGCATAGAAACTCAGGTAGGTGAGGAGACATGAACTGATCATCCAGCTTAAGCAGGACATGAAGCATCCCTGGTAGCATGTGAGGCTGCACTACCCAGATTGTTTGGGAATAAGCTTGGTGCACAGATTTTCTTGCAATTTACTTCCTGTTTGCTTTCAGAGAATCATATCTAAAAACCATGAATTAATACTGTACAGGGACTTTCACAAAGAAGCTTCATAAGTCTGGTCAATATAGAGCATAAGTACTCTCAATGAATATTAACTGAGATATTATCATCAGCATTTTTGATTGACATCACAGGCACCGGAATTATTAATGAAAAGGTGCAACAAATCTCTGAATCCCTCTTTCAAATAAGTAAAAGAATGTGGGTATTGCCACTTGATAATTTTACCATAGAAAAATTAAAGGCTGAACAATAAGGAGGAATCCATGCAAAGTTGAATATTGTACCGTCTTGAAATTCTGTACCTATGAAATAGTTTAATAAAGAGAAATAAAAATATGACAGCAGTCAATAGTTTAGATTAATGTCATCTTCTCCCTTGATCTGTGATATAACTTGTATGGGTTTATCACATAAATCATAGTTGTACTATATTTTTTCTTATTTCAAAGTTATTTTTATCTAAAATAAATAGATGATTACTTGCTAAGGTTAAGAATTTTGTAAAAATATTTATTTATTGTGAAATATACCATGTATGCAAAAAGTGAGTTTACAATGTACATTAAAAAAATGGTTATAGAACAAGCTTCAATGCATGGTATAGGTTACAGCTCCACAATTTCAGGTATTTAATTCTAGCTGCTTTAATATATTGGAGAAAAATGCATATCAATATAATGATTTAGTATTCATACCCATTTGTTAAATACTATCTTCTTGGTTATAACTCCTTCCTCTCATTTTATTCTTTCCTCATTCTTTAGGGATATTTCATAAATGACCATTTCGCCTTTTTCCTGTTGAGGAGTGTGTTGTTGTTATGGGACAGGAGGATACAGTTGGTTGATGTTATTGTTGAGACTGGTACCTCTGGGTTTCAGGGCTTATCTGCAAAGGAAGAATATGGAGGCTTTTGTTTTGTGATAATAGACTGAGTGAAACTATTATAAAGTATCAGAGAGAGTCCTGGGTATTCCTTAGGGTTTTCAGGATATTTTTGATTGGGGTTTGGCTTGCTATGGCATTTTGAAATATCTAACTGAAGAATACATAGTAGTAACCTCCAGAATAACCTCTTGACTGTATTTTAAATCTCCTAAACACTAACCTTATATTGCTGCATTTATTTTCCACTCTATAGTAAAGAATAATTGTCATTCTAATGGTGTCAGTGCCAAGATAATCCCTAGGAGTCATGTACCACATTTCCAGGGAGACTTACACCCCCAGAATTCATGTTCTGTGAATAAGGGAGAGTCATGATTTCTAATGTGTTCTGTTAAAGATGTTTAAAGGCTGAAATTTCCTACTGGCCTTTACAAAATACTTCCAACCCTCTAGATATTGAAAATGAAGAACAAACTACTATTAAATTGTGCCATGGGCTTATGTTCCCAACACCCTGTCCCATGATGATCATAAACTCAATTTCTAAAGAATTTGAGAAGTAAGTAATTCTGAGATAAAAATCTGAACTGTTTGTTATTGACCTTCTTCATCTGATCTATAAAATCTTTAACCTCCTTATGTGTAGAAAATATTTAGGTTGTAGCTGTTCACAAACATCAGCATTTTAATAAGGAAATTAATTAATGTCTGGAATTTTTCCTCCTTCATCACACCCAAGTTATTTATTATGTATAGTCTTACACAGAGAATTCCATATGGCACATAACCTAATAAGAGTAAGTATCAAATATATGAGCTGCAATTGCTAAACCCATGTTCTAGTTTGCTGGCTGTGAGAATATGATATGTCAGAAGTGGAACAGCTTTTAAAGGGGAAATTTGTTAAGTTGCAAGTTCACAGTTCTAGGCTATGAAAATGTCCACATTAATGCAAGGCTATAGAAGTGCCCAATCCAAAGCATTAAGGAAAGATACCTCTGTTCATGAAGCCCAATGATGCTCAGGATTTCTCTCTCAACTGGAAAGACATATGAAACATCTGCTAGCCTTCTCTCCAGTCTTCTTGTTTCATGAAATTCCCATAGGGGTGTTTTCCATTCTCACCTCCAAATATCCCTGGCTGCCTGGGCTCTTGTGGTTAACTTGGCTATTGAACTCTCTCCAAAATGTTTCCTCTTTTAAAGGACTCCAGTAAACTTATCAAGACCCACTTGGAATGGAAGGAGTCACATATCCCTCTAATCAAAGCTTAAGATCCACAATTGGGTGAGTCATATCTCTTTGGAGATAATCTATTCAACTTTCAAACCTACAGTGTTGTATAGGTATTATTAGAAACAGCTGCCTCCAACAGATGGATCAAGCTTAAATCATGGTTTTTTAGGGCACATAGTCCTTTCAAACCAGCACATTTCACCCTCTGGACACTAAGATAGACTGTTTTCCCCATATACAAAATACATTCATTCCATTATAATATCAGAAAGCATTAAGCCATTTCAGTAACAATACAAGTGCAATGCAAAGTCAGAAAAAGTATTGTAAGTAAGTTACAGGCTTGGTCTGTTGTAAGGCAAAAATTCTCCTCTGGCTCTTGTGAAACTCAAGTAAGTTATTTGCTGCCAACATACAAAGGACAAACAGTCATAGGATGCATATACCCATTTTTATAGGGAGGAATTGGAAGGAACACAGGAGCCACTGGACCCAAGCAGTTTTGAAAACCTGCAGGACAAACTCCATTAGATGTCAAAGTCTGAGAGCAATTTATCTTTGGGACTTTAGAAAGCAACAATTACATCATATCCAAGGGCCTATAAAGTGACCCACCTCTGTCTGCATACAACCTTGAATGACATTGGGGAGATCACCTTTGTCTTGGCTTCACCCTTTCCAAGCATTGGGGCCACACCAAAGCTCACTACTATCTCCAGGGCACATGCTCAACTCCACCGCATAGTGGTAGCCAGGCTCTCCCCAGTCCTCTAGAAAATTTCCCCACCATCTCCAAGGCCTGAGGTGGCACCACCCTTCCACTGTAGGGAGGCAGAAAGTCCATCTCTGACTTCTGGGCAAACCCATGCTCTCCAAGTGCTTGGGTGGATCCACCGTCCTGGTCCCTGGCTTCTTGACTTAATATTCCAGGCTTCTTGGTTCTGCCTCTGAAGACATTTTACCTTCATCCTATCCCTTTTCTGACATTTTTACTCCAGACTGGCAGAAATTCCATTTATACAGATCCCACAGCACTCTTGTTGGCTTTCTATGTAGTAAGCAAGGATCGTGCCCATCAGCAAAATGAGTTTCCACAAATCTTTCCTGAATAACTCCATCTCCAATCCTGGTTTCTTTTCTGAAGTGGCTGACTGAATCTACACTTGGTTAAATCCTCACATGTGACATGTGTCTCTGGGGTCTCACTTCCTGGATGATCAGCATTTTCCAGAACATCAATTTCTGGTTTCTTTGTACCCAAGAATTCAGTTCTCAGCTTATCTCTTTCCTGTCACATTTCACTATAAGCTGAAAGAAGAAACCAGGCTGTCCTTTCCATATTTAGTATAAAAATATGTCCTGCTAAACATCCAGTTTCATGGCTTTTGATATTTGCCATCCAGCCAAAGTCACTAGTCAATTTTGCCAGATTATCTACCATTTTAAAACAAGGATTGCCTTACTTCCAGTTTGCAATAACACATGCCGAATTTTTGTCTAGAACTTCAGTGGAGGTTACTTAGGAGTCCATATTTCTATCAACAGTCTCTTCAAAGCATTGTAGGCATTTTCTTCATCAAGCTCCTCACAACCTCTCCAAATTCTTCCCCTTATCCGTTTAAATAGCCATTCCAATATGTTTGGTATTTACAAACTATAGCAGTACTCCATTTCTCTGGTAACAAAATGTGTTCTAGTATGCTAGCTGCTGGAATGTGATATACCAGAAGCTTTTTAGATGGGTAAATTTATTAAGTTGCAAGTTCACAGTTCTAGGCCATGCAAAAGTCCAAGTGAAAGCAAGGCTATAGAAATGTTCATTTTAAGGCATCCAAAGTAAAATACATTGGTTTAAAAAGGCCTATGATGTGCAACATTCCTCCCTCGACTGGAAAGGTGCATGGTGAACATGGAAATATCTGTTTGTCTTCTCTCCAGGTTTCTTGTTTCATGAAACTCTCCTGGGGGTGTATTCCTTCTTCATCTCCAAGAGTCTCTGACTTCCTGCACTCTTGTAGTTCTTGTGGCTTTGATGCTGTCCCCAAAATATTTCCTTTTTAAAGAAAAAACATTAGTAAACTAATCAAGGCCCACCTCGGATGAGTGGAGTCACAACTCCATCTAAACAAAAATTAATACCCACACTTGGGTGAGTCACATCTCTGTGGAGACAATCTAATCAAGTTTCCAACCTAAGTACTGAATAGGGATTAAAAGAAGCTTTTGCCTCCACGTGGTGGATCAGAATTAAAACATGGCTTTTCTAGGATACATAATCCTTTCAAACTATCACACTTCATATTCACCAAACAACTTACATTTTAAATTTCATCTTCTTAGTACATCTCACATCTTATAACTTAATTATATTTTCTCCACAAACTCATTTCTCTCTACCTCTCTATAAATTCTACAATTATTAAAATGCATGGTATTATCTACTACATGTCTGTCACTTCCACATCTACATGTCCATCTATCTTTCCCATAAGACTAAAGCAAATTATGTAGCAAGGGAGGAAGGATAACGAAAAGATGGAACTAAATCCACATATTATCAGTAGAAGCATTACTGCAGGTGAAGAGTCTTCTTGCAGTAACAGATTGAGGCCTACTATTTGTATGGATTTCACTATTTAACCTTTCTGTAAATATAGTAAATTTTTAAGAAGGTATTTTCCAGTTCAACCTCCACATTGTCCTTAACTTCTGCTGAGTAATTAAGTTCATCCTCTCCCCATGGTCATAGTTAGTGTAAAGGTCACAGAGTGAATGTTGGTCATTAGATTTGGGATAGCTTTGAAGCTAAATAATCATTTAATATCTCTAGTTTAATATTCTACAATTTATTAGGAAAAATGTTCTTTACATTGCTTTAGGAAAAAATTTAAATTCAGAAACATTTCTGTCAAATAGGTAAGCACTTTCTGAATGAATTTTAAAATGTTTCTAATGATAATATTTGATATGGTGGGAGACATGGGTTCACTTCCCAGCCCATGTACTTCCCCCAAAATAAATAAACAAGCAAGCAAACAAAAACAAAAATTCAGCAAATGGTGCTACAATAAGGGGATACTCACATGGATAAAGAATGAAATGTGACCCCTGCTGTACAGCATACAAAGAAAAAACCAATTTTATTTGATATTTATTCACTGCTGTTCTTTTAAAAATATTTTGAATTCTTCACCAGAAAAAGTTACAAACTGCCCTTGAGTGTTTGAGTAAAAAAATGATCATGGCTGAACATGGACATATTTTGAAACTTCTATATTTGTATCTTTTAGTGTGAAGATAATAAAAATAGGAAAAAACACTTCAAGTTAGGATTCTTAATAATTATATCTGGCTCAGTTACTTGCCAATATTCGAGGTCTGAAAATATGGTATGCCTTTTATAAACACTGCATACTTATTTTTAATTTTCTTATTTTATTTCTTATATACCTTTCATTAAATGTAATTTCATTTTTTGTTTCTTTTGCATGGGCAAGCACCAGGGTCTCTGGCATGGCAGTCAAGAACTCTGCCTGCTGAGCCACCATGGCCCACCTACATTTATCTATGAAAACATTTTCAGTTTATTTATATAAGTGAAACAACCCCTGCCCATTATATACATTTCTGAATGAAGAAATTATAAATAAGCCAAGAATTTAAAAAATCTTAACCTTTTATAGTACATCTAAATTAAGGAAGACAAATGCAGTATTTCTTCCACTAAATTTCAATCTAAGGAAAGTTGGTATTGTTATATTGAATAATTATTTGAACACCCCAAAATTGTATATAATATAGTCTTTTTATTTTGCATTATTTTAAATTTTTTGTTAAATAAGGACTTTAATCACTGTTTATTTCACAAGTTATTTTAGCTCTAAAACAAAATTTTTTAAAAAATTATGAATTATCAGCATCCCTGCAACCCTTGTGCATGAAGGTTTCTGCTGTCTTCTGAAAATCAGGACTAAAGAAATTACAGCTGATAAAAAGAATAGAAGGATTTTTGTGAGTTTTCCTTTTAACAGAGGTCAGTGAATCTGTTTACTACTCTAAAGATTCATATGATGCCCATTAATCTTCCTTCTTTGGTGTCTATGTTGGCAGACATGGAAACTGAAGAGCTCAAGGGTTCAACCATTTTATATTTTTGCTTTCCCATGGGCTTGAACATTGTGCAAGAATAACATTTTAACATTTTTTTAATTCCAAAGGGAAAGTAGGCTACCAACATCTCCATTTACTTTCTTAATTGGTATCAACCAGCAATGAAATATTACTAAGTAATTAGTTATATCATAGTTTTTTTACTCTGTCAGTGGCTCACACATCTATGTACAGAACTATAATTAACTCCATCTATAACTATAATTAATTCCATCCTGCAATTTCTTTTGGTGGTAAGCAGAGTTTTGTGTTGAATAGATGAGGGAGCCAATGTGGGGAGAGTTTGACTGGCAAAAGCTTCATAATTATCCCATACCCAAAGTAGGATGGTTCCAGGTGACCCACAGTGGGCAGTGCAACCCTAGGAGAGCAGTAACACAGAAACAATGCAGAGATGAGATGAGTAAATGAGGAGAGAGGGGTTGTATCAGTGGACACTGCTGTTCATGGGTAGCATTTTTAATTTGTGCTATGAAGGAGAGGAAAACCTCAGAATGTTGGAATACAGAAATGATATGATCCAACTTCTATTTCAACTTCACCACTATGACAAAAATAGAAGGACCAGGGAGCTCCTGTGTGTTGGGGTTTATGAGTTTAAAAAAGAGGTAGTGGTAAAATGGGTGGGGAGTACAGTTAGTAGGTATGTACATTTTTATTCGGAAGCCTAAATATTTGTTTTTCATTTAACAACATTTAATTTTATTTATTGTGTATCCTTACCATGTAATCATGGGTTTAACTAATCAGTTAAGATATTATTTTTGAGCTTTATTTTTCTACAAAAATTTAGAACTTTTTTGAATTAGATATGTAGCAGGTTTACAGAAAAATCATGCAAAAAATTTCCCATATAACACCTTTTATTTACACCTTGATTTGGTGTGGTATGTTTCCACAATTCATGAAAGAACATTTTTATTATTGTACTATTAAAAATAGTCCATAATTCACAATACTGTTCACTTTAATTTTTCATTCCTATACTTTCAAAAATTTTTATTCAAGTAGCATATATAACCTAAAATTTTAACCACTTTCAGATATATAATTGAGTGCTGTCAATTACATTCACAATGTTGTGTTACTATCACTGCCATCCATTACCAAAAGTTTTCATCACCCCAAAGAGAATCTCTGCACAGTTTAAGCATTAAGTCTCCATTACGTATACCATTATATGTCCTGGTATTTATATTCTATATTATGACTCTAGGAGTTTGCTCTTTCTAATCATATCAGTAAGGTTATACAATATTTGTCCTTTTGAGTCTGGCTTATTTGACTCACCATGTCATCATATTTCATCCTTGATATACTATATAACAGAAATTCATTCCTTTTTCATGGTGAATAATAATCCATTGCATATCTATATGAGATTTTACTTATCCATTAATTGGTTGATGGAAATGTAAGTTGCTTCTTTATTTTGGCAATAATTACTAATGCCACCATGAACTTTGGTATGAAAATATCTATTTGAGTACCTGCTTTCAAATATTTTGGGTATATAGCTAGCAATGTGATTGGCATTCATATACTAATTCCATACTCAAATTTCTGAAGAGCCACCAAAATGTCTCTTCAGCAACTGTACCATTTTACATTTCTACCAAAAATGAATGAGTGATCTTATTACTCTGAATCCTCTCCAACACTTGTAATTTTCTGATTTTTTTAATGGTAGCCATTCTAGCAGGTGTGAAATGGTATCACATTGTGGTTTTCATTTCCATTCCCTGAATAGCTGATGATGTTGAGTATCTTTTCATAAGCTTTTTGGCCATTTATTTATCTTCAAATAAGTGCCCATTCAAATCTTTTGTTTATTTAAAAAACTCAGTTGTTTGTTTTTTTTATTGTTGCATTGTAAGATATCACATTTATTTTAAATATGAAACCTATTTTAGATAGTTGGTTTCCAAATGCTTGCTCCCATTCAGTAAGTTGCATTTTCACTTCCACAATAAATTTCTTTGACATTTATTTTTTCATTTTGTTGTGATCTCAATTACCTATTTTTTCCTTTGCTACCTTGTGTTTTGGGTATAAAGTCTAAGAAACTGTTATGTAAAACAAGGTCCTGAAGATGCTTCCCTACATTTTCTTCTAGAAGTTTAATAGTTCTGGTGCTTATATTAACTCTATGATACATTTTGTGTTCATTCTGCATATGGTGTCAGATAGGGGTTCACCATCATTAATTTGCATATAGACATATGGGTTTTCCAGTACCATTTGTGGAAGAAACTACTCTTTCCCAATAGAGTGTGCTAGGTGCCATTGTCAATATCAGTTGACCATTGAACTCTCAATTTGATTACATTTTTCTGTATGTCTATCTTTCCACCAGTAGCATGGTATTTTGATTACTATGGTTTTGTAACAAGGTTTAAAATTAGGAAGTGTGTGCCCAAGCTTTGTTCTTATTTTTCAAGATGACTTTGTCAGTTTGGGGCCCCTTATAAATTGGATGATTGGTTTTTACATTTTTGCAAAGAAATTGCTTTATCTAGAATTGACATGTATGTTGGTTTGAAAGGATGTATGTCCCCTAGAAAAGCCATGTTTTAATCTAAATCTCATTTCATGAAGGCAGAATAATCCCTATTCAATACTGTATGTTTGAAACTGTAATCAGATCATTCCCTTGGAGATGTGATTTAATCAAGAGTGATTGTTAAACTGGATTAGGTGACAACATGTCTCCACTCATTTGGGTGGGTCTTGATTAGTTTCTGGAGTCCTATAAAAGAGGAATCATTTTGGAGAAAGAAGGAGATTCAGAGAGAGCAGAGAAGAACAACATAGCCATGAGAAGCAGAGATCCCACAAGCCAGTGATCTTTGGAGATGAAGAAGGAAAATGCCTCCTAGGGAGCTTCATGAAACAGGAAGCCAGGAGAAAAAGCAGCACATGACACATTACTTGCCATGTGCCCTTCCAGCTGAGAGAGAAACTGTGACTGTGTTCACCATGTGTCTTTCCAGATGAGAAAGAAACCCTGAATATCACTGGCCTTCTTGAACCCAGGTATCTTTCCCTAGATGCCTTTGATTGGACATCTCTACAGACCTACTTTAATTAGACATTTTCTTGGGCTTAGAACTGTAAACTAGAAACTTATTAACTTCCCTGTTTTAAAAGCCATTCTGATTCTGGTATATTGCATTCTGGAAGCTAGGGAACTAGAACAACATGTCAACAATATTTAATCTTCCAATTCAGGAATATAGAATGTCTTTCTGTTTATTTTAAATTTTCTTTTAGCAATATATTTTAGTTTTATGGGCTCAAATCCTTTATATTCTAGGTTAGATTTATTCCTTGATATTTTATTCTTTTAGTTACTGCTGTAAATTAATTTTTCTTGATTTCTTCTTCAGAATTTTCACCATTAGTATGTAGAAACATTAGTGCCTTTTAGGTGGAGTCATAATTTTTTAGATAAATTGGTTCTAAACCTAAAATTCTGTAGCTAGCATAACAGTTACATTTCAGAGCACATAATCAACAAGCAAAGACACATTCCAGATATGAAACAATTCTACCCTTTCACACATTGGTGCTCTTATTGTGTGAAAAATAAGACATTTCATTTCCTGAGAAATTTTGTATTTCTCCATAACCTGATCCCCAATCCAGTTACACCTGTTACAGGATCTTCCCAATAAAACTCACCATCATTCCATTTGCTTCTTGTCACTGGGTGAATTTACAGGAATCTCTTTATAAATAGGGTTTGAAAATTCATAAGGATATAGCATGGTCTAATATTTTCATTCTCTCATGGCTCTGGCCCCTTCCTTTTCAATTAATTTCCTTCATTCTGAATAATTTTCTATTTTATTTTAAAAATATTTTCCCTTTCTATCTATCTTCTTTCTAGAATTTTATTAATTAGACTTCCTTCATTGATATTATTTTCTAATTTCTCTCTCCAATTTTTTATTTCACTAATAAATGTTTATTCTTTATAAATGTTTTGTAACTATTCTTCCACCATTTCTATGAAACAATTTCATTTCTGACATAAAATTTTCACATATTAAGAACTCATTTTAGTTTTCTGAACTAATCTTTACCATTACTCATTGGAAGACTTCTCCTCTTTTTAATTTTGTCCTATGAGGTTTTTAAGTTATGTTTTTAAATTTTGTCTTCTATCACCATAAGGAGAAACAGCTCTATCACCATGAGGAGTAACAGCTGTGCATATCCCAAAATAACAACAAAAAATCTTGGGTGATACAGCCAAGGAGGGGGAAGTAGTTGTTGTGGGTCAGGGAATTGACAATGGATTTGGGGATTGTATCTGAAATGGGACAGAGATCTAGGAAGGACAAAACCTTCCTGAGGAAGTATGAGGGAATGTTGATGTCCTGGTCTAAAGTTGTAATCATGATGAATACAGCATTCCCCATAAGACCCTGTTTTGGTTTCATAAATCCTGCTGGAATGCAGCATACCAGAAATTGGATGGCTTTTATAAAGGGAATTTATTAAGTTACAAATGTACACTTTTAAAGCCATAAAAATGTCCACACTAAGACATCCAGAGAAAGATATCTTGACTCAGGAACAGCCATTGTCTGTCCCAGGGTGTACTGGTTTGAAAGGATTTTTATACTCTAGAAAGCCATGTTTTAATCCTGATCCAATCTTATGGGAGCAACTGATTATTTTAATTTCTATTCAATAATGTACTTTTGTATCTTTTGATTATATTATGTCCATGGAGATGTGGCTCCATGCATTCCAGGTGGATCTTGATTAGTTTACTGGAATCTTTTAAAAGAGGAAACATTTTGGAGAGAGAACAGAACAACAGAGCCACAAGAACCATGAAGCCACACAGCCAGAGACATTTGGAGATGAAAAAGGAAAATGCTCCTGGGAGAATGTCATTAAATAAGAAGCCTGGAAAGCTAGCAGACGTTACCATGTTCACCATATGCCTTTCCAGTTGAGAGAGAAACTCTGAACTTGATCAGCCTTTCCTGAGTAAAGATAACCTCTTAGTTGTACCTTAATTTGGACATTTTTATAAACTTTAATTGGGACATTCTCACAGCCTTGGAACAGTAAACTTGTAACTTAATACATTCCCCTTTTTAAAAGCCATTCATTTCTGGTAAATCACATTCTGGCAGCTAGCAAACTAGAACAAATGGGAAGGGTAAGAGGCTGGTGTCTGATGGTCCTTATTCCTTGTTCCATTGCTTCCAGCTTCTAATGCCAGTGGTTTCCTATCTAAGCATCTGTCAACCTTCATGTAGCTCCTCTGGGACACAACTCTGGGCTCTGCCTTGCATAGCATCTCACAGGAAGCCACAGGACAATGTCTGTTGGGATCTGCACCTCCAAACATCCATGTCTAAGCATATCTTCTCTCTATTGATACCTTTTAAAAGACTCCAGTAAGCTAATCAAGTCCCACCATGAATGGACAGAGTAAAATCTTCATCTGATCAGAAGGCCACACTCATAATTGGGCATGTCATATCTCTGTGGAAACAATCTAATCAAGTTTCCTATCCCACAATATTGAATTAGAATTGAAAGGTTCTGGGGTACAAAACAGCTTCAAACTGGTATAAGAACACAAGTAAGTAATTGAGAATAGTACTGAATGCAAAATGTATATATTTTGTTTGGTTGGAAATTCTATGGGTATAAATTCATTGATAACCATGAGATTTATCATAACTGCAGTCATGATCTATAAAACATTGGGTAAAGTAATAAATCAACATCAATATCTACATCAAATTTTCCAACATGAACTCTATAATGGGTATCTGCTCTAGGTAATCTCACAGTCAATTAAATAACTACAAAATTGCTTCCAAGTACAACAATTTCAATTTATTGGTCATCAATCATTTCCATTTTCATTTTGCTTAGTGAACTAATTTTGCTCAATTCACGTAAATGTTCATTATAATAATACTGTTCAAATAGAATCTGTTAAAGAAGCTGAATTTTTGAATACTTTTTACTGCCTTTTGCCATGTCTTTTCAATTCTCTTGATATATCCTAATAGGCCAAATGATACATGCAGAATTGTGCATGGATTGGTAATCCCTGCATTCTATCCCATAACTGACAAAACTTCTGCTTCTACACAGCTTCCAAGAATTTGCACACTAAAAATTACCATAATAATACTGAGTTATCACTAACTTTCTTAATCTGCCTTGCAAAATATTAGTTTTATTGATCTCTCAGTAACATCCAGTTTAGAGACCTCATTCCATTTGGAAATTTCAATAAAGAATTTATCTTATGGTTGCTTTTTTTCCTCCTTCACAATTACCACATCATATTATACATTAAGTTCTATATGAACAATTGGTTACTGTAGCTATGAAAGTTCTAAATAAATTGATGAGCTAATATTTTACCTCCATTTTCATCAATACATTTTAAGTTATTGTCCCCACTTTGACATTTGCTCCACATTAGACAAAATAAGTAATTGTGTTTTCCTCATGAGCTCTGTTTTTCTCTTTCATTTTATTTATACTTATATTATTATAATAATGTATAACCTTATGAACTATACATCTGATATAATGCAAATATTATGCAACAGTCTCATGTCTATATCATTACTCATTCCTCCTCCCTGTGGTACATTTATCTTTCCAATAATTTTAATACAAGTTATGTAGCAGGATAGAAGGGATGGTGCAGAATTGGAGCTAAATTCATCGTGATTAATTAGTGTGCTTTGCATCTTGACAATTAAAGGTTGATGCCTCCTATTTATACATTTTTTCTTTAATTTCATATTAATTCAGTAAAATACTTAGAAATGTACTTTACACTTTCTATCACACACTCTTCCATTTAACTCCTCTTAGGTATTATGCTCATTCTCTTTCCTTGATTGTGTGGGCAAAAGATCACAGAGCAAAACTTCATTGTTGGGTTTAGGAGAAAGCTGTTACAAAATAATTAAAATTAATGCATGAAAGTATTCTGTGTAATTTATTAAAGGGATAAATAAGGAGTAGGATATGTTATTATTAAATAGGTTAATATTTATGACCAATTTATGAATATTTACAATGATAAAATTTGATTAGGTTTATCTTTTCAGCTGTTTTTGTAAAGAATATTATGAATTTTTCATGTTGAAATTACCCATAGCTGGGTGGGCCATGGTGGCTCAGTAGCAGAGTTCTCTCCTACCATGCCAGAGACCCAAGTTTGATTCCCAGTGTCCACCTGTGTAAAAAAACAAACCCCAAGAAACACAAAAAATGACCCATAGTCCCTGTGAGTGAATTTAAGGATAATTTTCAAACCTATAAATAGACACATTTCTAATTTATATATATTTTGTTTCTCTTAGCTTGAGGGTAACAAAATTTAAAAAAATAGCTCAAAGATAACATCCTTAATGACTCAGTTACTTGTCAAGAATATTTTAATGACTTGAAGATTAGCATGTATTAAAAAAACTTATTTATTGTTTCTTAAATCTTTATTTTTAATTACCTTTTATTAATTGCTGTGATTTCATTTTAACACTGAATACTTTCTCAGCTTTGTAAACTGAATGATAATTTACATCACTTTTACAAAACTTTTACAAAAACTCATATTCATATTATACAACACTGAAAAATGATGTATAATATAACAAGAATATCATTCTTTTAATTCCGTTTGGAAACACCAACAATTGAAGAAAATGAAAAGTAATATTTTCATCAATTGAAATTCACCCTCAGAAATTGGTGTCCTTTTTAAAGTCAATAATTTCAGCACCTGTGAATGTTATGATCACATCAGATTTTATATTTCTGTTTTTATTTTAGAAAGTACTCTAAATAATGTTTTATTTCTCAGGTGAGTTTTAAATTTAAAAGAATTTTTTCTAAAAATAATATCTTACATATATCACTGCAGTTGTGGTACCTGAAGAATCCAGCTGCTTTTGAAGGTTGCTCTGGAGGAGAATGTAAGCTTTCAATTGAAAAGAGTCATAAATCAGGCTGATTCTCCTGGAAACTCCTTTATACTCTGGGTTCATGGGTGTCTATGTTTGGAGAAACAGTGCAGCAGAGGGGCAAGACAATTTTCTCTCTTTTAAAATTCCCCCATAAAATTTATCAAAAGTTTGATTCCAAAGGAAAATAGTGTGTCCTTTGTCTCCATTGACTTTCTTAACTGCTATCACCATTTGATAAAATCACACTGAGTAATTAGTGAAATGAATATGTCATATTTTTATTCTGTCACTTGTTTGCACACCTATGAAGAGAACTGCAATTAATTCTAGGTTCCAATTATTCATTCATAATTTTTGAATGCCTTCTGCTGCCACTGCTTCAGTAAAAGCAAAGCCCCAAATCAAAGACCAATTGTGGGTGAGAATGTGATTGGCTTTCACCACCAGGCTGTAAACTGGAGGGAAGCAGAGGGCAGCGAGGAGTAAAGGACAGCACAGATTCAGGAACAGTGTGACCACAGAGCACATCCACAAGGTGGAAATGAGCCAGGGTACAAGCAGAGGGCAGGGCAGCCTCTGAGGAGCTGGGTAGGTGGACACCAGAAGGTGATGAGTGAGAGTGGAAAAGGTGAGCTTCAGTGATGAATGCTGCTTTTCATGTGAACTGTTTAATTTGTATCATGACGGACATGTAAACCATGAATTGTTTGAATAGAGAGATGATATGATCTGCCATATTAGAACTTGATCATTCTTTGTAAAAAATTTCCATTATGTCAAAGGACATATGAAAATGGGACATAAAAGTACCACCCTACACACACTATTGTGTGACAGAGGTGGTGTTGGATATAAGAGGTGTTCAGATTCTGATTATTTTTCTTTTTTTCTGACAATACTATTTTCCTGTTGTTCTCTGTATTTCAAATTATAGGCAGTCCACAAACACCTGAGGATCTTCAGCTACAAGATCATATTTAGGAAGACCAAGTATACTGGACTGGTGAGGTACATATACTGGGCATATCAACATCTTTACTTCATTGACAAGGGTTTCAGTGCCTTTGAGGGATATTCAATTCCATTTATTCAAGGAGTTAGTTCTTGCAGAAAGAAACCTCCAGTATTCTCCCTGATGATTACAGATGGACCACCAGCATTCTGAATAAGAACTTGACAATAGCTAAGGGCCTCAGATTTTAAAGATCCCTCTTCACTAAAAATCCTTATTTACTTTTTTTTGTATGCTGTATGGCAGAGATCACATTTCATTCTTTTTCCATGTGACTGTCCCATTATTGCAACACCATTTGTTGAATTTTTGTTTTGTTTGTTTTTTCTTTCTTCATTTGCTTTTTTGTGTTTTTGGGAAGTATATGGGCCAGGAATCAATTCCAGATTTCCAGCATGGCAGGCAAGAATTCTACCATTGAACTACCCTTGTACCCACTCCTTATTTACTTTCATCCCTCAACACCTCCCACTTTACAGTGCCTTTTGTCTCCAGGTTGATGCCTGTCTGATTTTACCTCTGCAGCCTCTCCATTCCACTAATTCTGACAGAAGTGCAGTAGCTTCTTCTCTCCTGAGATTGAGGACAGATGTGGAGTTTTAATCCATTTTTGTATAACTCTCTTAACTCATAGAAGACCTAATGTGTTCCCTCTTTTGTGCCTTCTTTCTCCTTTTTTATGAGTCTTGAATTTCCTCATCATTTCACCATCTTTAGTAGTGTTTGGTAGGAATATAAATACTTCTTGAAATCTGTCATTGTAACCAAAATTGTGTTTTTCTTAATTTCATTTGAATATTTCCTCTGTAAGGCACACAAAACCTTTTAATAATACAATACAATAAAATAGTTACTTGCTTGTCTAGATTTGACAATTTAAATTGGACAATAATTACAGACAATCTCTCCTAAAGTGAACACAGAACAAGAATAAATGAGGAGACAATTTTTCCTTTTGTCAGTGGACAGGAGACAGAGTACAAATGAAGAACACTGAATAACCATTGTTTAAATATGATATTGAATTACATTTTTTGTTGTAAAGACAATGATAAATGTTGATCTCCTGTTGGACTAATGCAAACAGAGCATGCTTTCAAGTAATTACAGCAGCCTTCCTTTCCTAAATTCAGGTTTACAACTATTCATATCATAGTGTTCAATTGAAAGCAAGAAAAGCATGAAAAGGTATGAAAGGATTTTTCATAATATTCAAAGAAAGATCTGTCTGCATGGTAAACAAGCAATAACATTAAGAGAAAACAAAGGTTTAAATATAGCTTAAATCTGTATAAAACAAAAACTGCTAAAATGCAAATTTAGATCACTAATATAAACCAGTTCTATCATCTAATCTTCACATTTGAAGAAAATACATACAAAATCTATGGTCCCCAACAACACATATATACATATATTTATGGTAATATTTTTGTAAGATGATCAGTTGTTAATCTTGGTCTACTCTCAAACTGGAGATCTCACATTTAACATAGAAAATTTCAGAAGCACTCTAAGAAGATGTCCATAAAAATAGTCGACTTCTAAAACAGAAGATTAATTCATATCTACTTTACATTTCTGCCTTTTAACCTTATCATCTGTTGCAATTCTTATAAAATTGTAAGAAATTGTATGTAATCTTTAATTTAAAGAATTAAATGTTTAATTCTCATCAACCTAAGAAGCAGAAGAATTAGACCTAGAGTTGTTAACTATCTTGGCTAAGAGCCTAGTTTTACCTTTATATTTTTTATGAGTAATAGTAGCAGGATTTCCTGTTTAACTTTAACAATTTGTTTATCAAAAGGTTACATTCCAAATGATCAAACAATATGTTTAGAGAAATATTGTTACAAAATAATAATACAATGTTTATACCTCCCCAAATAGTATGTTTTTATTTTTTTTATTTACCTGCTTGATTTTAGTAAGTCATGCATGCTTTACTGCAAACATACCAGTAAAAACAGGATTTCTCAACTCTCTATCTTTTTACTTTTATTTTTTGTTCCAAAATCAGGTTCAGAAGGAAATTTATGCTTGAAGTTTATTTTTTAACTGCATAGCAATGTAGGCATAAACCCAACTACAAAACTTGAAAGGGTTCAGATATTTAGGATTTAAAAAATGAAGGAATTCTCTCCTTTTAGACTATGCACTCTCCATGAAAGAGTGGGGAACAATTTGGGCATGGGTGTAGGCCTTGCCTAAAGCCAGGTGGATGACCAGATAGGAGGCAATCATCCAGCTTCAGCAGGAGAAAGGTGGCCATGGCCAGAGGATTCCCTAGTAGCTCATGGGGTTGTGCTGCCATGATTTGGACTATGCTTCATGCTCACAAGTTCCCCAAGTGCATTTCTTTTTTCCTTTGATGATTATCAAATTATTTAAAAAAATTCTTTGTTTCTTTGTTATCAATAAATTTGAAAGGGCAGAAGATAGTTTTAGTGAACTAAAGGACTGGACAACTAAAATATGGCATGCAAAAAATATATAAAGGATGGTGCATCAGTGGTTCAATGAAAGAATTCTTGCCTGCTATACTAGAGACCTGGGTTCAATTCCCAGAGCCTGTCCATGCCAAGAAAGAAAGAAAATATAAGGAAAGGAATGGAAAAATATGTGTGGGGTCTCAGGAAATTGAATGACAATATGAAGCACATAAATATATGCATTATGGGTGTCCCAGAAGGAGAAGAGAGGGAGAAATGGGCAGAGAGAATAAAGGAGAAAACAAACAATTAAACTTTCTCATCTCTTATGAAATACATAAAAGTACAGATCCAAGAAGTGCAGCATGCCCAAAATAGGGTAGATCCAAAGAGATGTACTCCAAGACACTAATCAGATTGTCAAATGTCAAAGAGAAAGAGAATTTGAAAGCAGTTAGTGAAAAGCCATCCATCACATACTGGGGAAGCTGGATAATGCTACATGTAGATTTCTCAGCAGAAATGATGGAAGTGAGAAGGTGGTGGTATGATATACTTATTTCTTAAAGAGAAAAGCTGCCAACCAAGAATTCTATATCTACCAAAATTATCTTACAAAAATGAGGGGGGGATAAAAATATTTTCAGACAAAGTCACTGTGAGAATTTGTGACTAAGAGACTCTCTCTACAAGAAATACTAAAAAGAGCACTACAGGCAGATAAGAAAATACAAGAGAGAAAGCTCTGGAGAAGAGTGTGGAAATGACAACATTCAGTAATAGTGAAAAGAGAACATGTATATGACATATAAAATAAAAAAACAAAAAGTAGAGTAAAATATTGCCTTTAGAACAAATTTAGAACATTTCAAATTGCCATTTAGAACAAATGTTAATGGATCAAACTTTGAAACAGGCCGAATGGATGAAAAATCAGTACCCATCTATATGCTATCTACAGGAGACTCACTTTATACCAGAGGATGAAAATTGCTTGGAAGTGAAAGGTTGGAAAAAGATATTTAATGCAGTTTGGAAAACAATATTTCATGCAAACACCAACCAGAAAAGAGTAGGACTAGTTATATTAACATATGACATATTAATCCTTAAGTAAAACAATTAAAAGAGACAAAGAAGGATGCTGTATTAATAATGGGAAATATTGAAGAAGAAGAAGAAGAAGACATAATAATCATAAATATTTATGCATCCAACCAGAGTGCTCCAAAGAAGATGAGCCAAACACTGAAAACACTGAAGGAATTAGACATCTCTACCATAATGATTGGAAACTTCAATTCCCTCCTCTCATCAATGGACAGAACACCTAGATAGATGATCAATAAGAAAACAGAGATTTTGAATAATAGTATAAATTAACTAGCCTTAAGAAAATTTAGAGAACAATTCATTCCACAATAGGAAGATACAAGTTTTTCTCAAATGCTCATGGTTCATTTTCAAGGCTAGACCCTATGCTGGGTCAACAAAACCAGTCTCAATAAATTTAGAAAGTTTGGACTTACACAAAACCCTTTCTCAGATCTTAATGTAATGAGTTGGATATCAATAACAGATAGAGGGCCAGAAAATTCACAATATATGGAGGGTAAACAACACACTCTTAAATGACCAGTGGTTCAAGTAAGAAATTACAAAAGAAATTAGTAAATATGCAACCGTCAAAATTTATACCATGCAGCAAAGGAAATGCTGGGAGGGAAATTTCTTGCCTGTCATGTCTATGTTATAAAAGAAGAAAAGGCAAAAATTGAGGAATTAACTATTCACTTGGAAGAATTAGAGAACAACAAACTAACCCCAGAGCAAAAAAGGAAAAAATTACAAAGATTAGAGCATAAGTAAATGCAATCGAGAATATGAAAACAAGAAAGAAAACCAACAAACCAGAACATGGTTCTTTGAGAAAATCAATGAAATTGATGGAGCCTTAGATAGGCTGACAGAAAAAAAAGAGCAAGGGTACAAATAAATAAAATCAGAAATGAAAAGAGAAACATAACCAATGGCCTCACAGAAATAAAGGTTGTAATGAGCAAATATTCTGAGCAAATATATGCTAACAAGCTAGACAACATAGATTTCATAGACAATGTCCTAGAAAGGCATGAACAATGAACATTGACTTGGGAAGAAATAGATAACCTTAAAAAAATCACAAGTAAAGAGATTGAAAGAGTTCAGGACTAAATGGCTTCACATGTGAATTCTACCAAGTATTCAAGAAACTGAAACCCTTCAAAAAAATTGAAGAGAAGGGAAAGCTACCTAAATCATTATATGAAGTGAACATCACCCTAGTACCAAAGCCAGACAAAGATAGTACAAGTAATGAAAATTACAGACCAGTATCCTTAATAAATATGGATGCAAAAATAATCAACAAAATACTTGCAAATTGAATCCAGAAGTACATTAGAAGAATTTACACCATCACCAAGTGGGATTTATGCCAGGTATACAAGGCTCTTCAAACATGAGAAAATCAATTAATGCAATATACCATATCAACAAACACAGTGGAAAAACCACATGATCATCTCAATTGATGCAGGAAAGGCACTTGACAAAATTCAATGTCCTTTCAGGACAAAATCATTTCAAAGGGTTAGGAATAGAAGAGAACTTCTTCAACATGATAAAGGAAATACATGAAAAACCTACAGCTAACATCATCCTCAATAGGGAAAGATCAAAAGCTTTCCCTCTAAGATCACAAACAAGACAAGCATATCCACTCTCACCATTGTTATACAACATTGCATGGGAAGCTTGAACCAGAGGAATTAGAGAAGAAGAAGAAATAAATGCATCCAAATTGGAACAGAATAAGGAAAACTCACTGCTAGCAGATGATATGATATGTCAAAACTCCATACATTTCTACAGTAAAGCCACTACAACTAATAAATGATTACAACAATGTGGCAGGGTACAAGACCAACACCAAAATTCAGTATTGTTTCTATACATTAGTGTGAGCAGTCTGAGGAGAAAATCAAGAAAAAAATCAATTTACAATAGCAACCAAAATAATCAAATATTTAGGAATGAATTTAACTAAGAATACAAAAGACATACATAGAAAACTACAAGAAATTGCCAAAAGTAATCTTGGAAGACCTAAATAAATGGAAGGGCATACTGTATTCATGTTTGGAAGTGTAAATCTAGTTAATATGTCAGTTTTATCCAGTTTGATTTATAGATTCAATACAATACCAATTAAAATCCCAACAACTTAGTTTTCAGAAATAGAAAAGCCAATAACCAAATTTATTTGGAAGGGTTGGATGCCACAAATAGCTGAGACTATCTTGAGAAAGAAACTTGAAGTGGGAGTTCTCACACTATCAGACTTTAAAGGATATTAGGAAGCTACGGTGGTCAAAAAGCATGATGGTAGCATAAAAATAGCTACACCGACCAGAGGAATGAAATTGGGTTTCAGAAATAGACCCACTCATCTGTGGACAACTAATCTTTGGTAAACCAACCCACATGGAAAAGTGAAGTCTCTTGAATAAATGGTGTTTTGAGAACTTGATATCCATATGTAAAACAATGAAAGAGGTTCCATATCTCATATCCTACACAAAAATTAACTCAAAATGAATCAAAGCCCTAAATATTAGATCTAAGGTCATAAAACATTTTGTAGAAAATGTAGAGAAATATCTTTAAATCTTGAAATAGGAGGCAGTTTCCTAGACCTTACAACCAAAGTAGGAGTAGTGATAAATGAAACTGATAAACAGGATCTCCTCAAAATTAAACACTTTTGCATATCCAAGAATTTTGTCTGGAAAGTAAAAAGGCAGCCTGTGCAATGAAAGACACCATTTGTAAATCACATAACAGATAAGAGTTTAGTATCCAGAATATGTGAAGAGCTTCTTCAAGTCAACAACAAAAAGACAAACAATCTAATTAAAAATGGGCAAAATATATAACCAGACGCTTCACAGAAGAGGAAATGCAAAAGGCTAAAATGCACATGAAAAGATGCTTAACCCACTGGCCATTAAGGAAATGCAAATAATCACAATGGGAAATCATCTGACAGCCACTCAATTGGCCTTTATAAAAAAACAAGCAAAGAAACAAACAAACAGAAAGCAAGTGCTGAAGAGGATTTGGAGAGAGTCACACATCCACTGTGGGTGGGAATGTCAAATTTTACAACCCTTCTGGAAAGCTGTTTGACAGTTCTTCAAGAAGCTAAGTATAGAATTGCTATGTCATCCAGCAATCCCATTTCTAGGTAAATATTCAGAAAAACTGAATGCAAGGACAAAAGTGGGCATTTGCACACTGATGTTTACAGAAGCATTATTTATGATTGCCAAGAGATGGGGAATCAGCCCAAAGGACCATCAATGGACTACTGCTATAAAAGCTGTGGAACAGACATATGCTGGGATATTACACAGCTGTAAGACAGAACAAAGTTATGAAACATGTAATGACTGGATGAACCTTGTGGTTCATGCTGAGTGAAATTAGGGAAATAGTATCTGGTCTCACTAATATGAACTAATTTTAATGAGTGAAATTTGAGAGTTGAAATTAAGAACACAGGTTATAAGGTCATAGAAAGAGGGTAGAGATTGGGCAATTAGTGTTTATAGAATACAGATTGTGGAATGGATTGATTATAAAAATTCAGAGATGGATAGCACAACACCACATGTTGGCATTATGATAATATAAGTACCCTGAATGTGGCTGAATGTGAGTAGGGTTGAAGGAGAAAGGCTGGGTGCACATATGAAACCAGAAGGAAAGATAGAGGACAAATGCTGAGATGGTATAACTTATGAATGCCTAGAATGGGCAATAATGGTGACTAAGTGTGTAAAAACATTTTCACATGAGGGAGAACAAATGATTGTGAGCATTGCAATGTTTTGGTAATGGATGGTATACAGGAAAAAGTACAACCAATGCAATCTCGGGTCCAGAGTCAAAAGTAAAATTGTAATATAATTCACTGAATGTACAAAGGCTTTATGTCAAAACTAAATGTCAACTGGCTGGGGACATGGGGGAAGATCATGGATTCTATACAGAAGAAAAGAAAATGTCTTCATATAGATTATGGTTGTGAAGGCATGTCTGTTTAAGTTGCATTGTATGATGTGCAAATAAAATGGTTTAAAAATGAACATAGAGAAACAAGTGCTAGAGAAAATGTGGAGAAGAGATGTACCTATTCACTGTCAGTAGGGAAATTAGGAGGTGCATCCTGTCTGGTGAATAGTATAGTGGATCCACAGGAGTCTAGGGGTGAGGTTACCATATGATCCTGCAACCCCATTTCCCAGGACATAGCTGGAGGAATTGAGCATTTGGATATGAATGGACATTTGCACACTGCTCATCACTTGCAGTGGGTGTGGGGTACAAGAACTGAGTAATAGAAGGGGGAACTGTGGTGTAGTGTACACATATGATGGACTACTGAGTAATTGCAAGAAGGAATGAAGTTGTGAGGCATACAACTAAATGAATGAAATGTAATGACTGTATATTGAATGAAATATCAGAAACAAAAAGACAAATATCATCATACCTCACTCATTTGATCTAAGTACAGTATACAAACTCAGTGAATTGAAGTCGAGAGCATGGGGTATCAGCTTGGGGCCTATTGTAAAGGGTCCTAGATTGTAAGCTCTTACAGCAGGCCTATATGTTCAGGATTTGTAACTGTTATTTCTTAATTCTGAGATACTGAGTTTTTTGTCTATAACCTGATCAGTTCCCAAAATTTCAGGTGTTTATGTCATACCTGAGACTCAGCTTTAAAGCTCTGAAGGTATGTAAGCCAGCAGTACCCCATATTGCAACAGTTGAAAAAGAGATCAGACTTCAAGTAAAGATGCAGGAAGCTGATCTGAATAAGACTCAAGTAAATCAGAATACAGGATTAAGCAGGATATGGTCCATATTTTAAATACTTCAACTTGTGTCTGAGATGAAAAACAAGAGATGTTTATTTGGTGCAAAGTTTATAATTTGGGTAATGCATTACCTAATTTAACTTTTATGGCCAGTTTAGTTGACCACCATAAATACAGGGAATCTTGAACAGAGTGTGAGATCTTGTTGGTTTGTCCATGTTGGTGTGATGTCTTGATGTATCCCAGAATAATTTGGACAATGAATAAAAAAGTGTCTTCAAAGTTCTCTTGGGGGTCTGGGCAAAAAGGAGGAAATATTCATCTGCCACATTTGGGGAAATTCTGATGTTATCTCAAGCAGTACAGACAACAAATCAAAAGGCTGTGTCCACAGTCTTGCAGTTCACCCCTATTTGTCTTACTCTTTCAAAGGATAAGCTAAGCCTACTTATAATTATGCATAAGTGTCATCTCTAGGGAACCTCTTTTGTTGCTCAGATGTGACCTCTCTCTGTAAGCCAATTCAGCACATGAACTCACTGCCCTTCCCCCTACATGGAACATATCACCCAGGGGTGTAAATATTCCTGGTAATATAGGGCACAGCTCCCAGGATGAGCCAGGACCCAGCATCATGTTACTCAGAAAGGCTTCCTGACCAAAAGGAGGAAAAGAGAAATGAGGCAAAATGAAGTTTTAGTGGCTGAGTGATTTCAAATAGAATTGAGAGGTTATCCTGGAGTTTATTCTTATGCATTATATAGATATCCCTTTTTGGTTTTTGGTGTATTGGGTGGATGAAGAGAAGTAACTGGGGATGTTGAACTGTGTTCCAGTGGTCCTGATTCTTGAAGACAATTGTATGATGGTATGTCTTTTGAAATGTGGCTTTGTGATTGTGAGAACCTTAGGTCTGGTGCTTCTTTTATCCTGGGTGTTGGCAGTTAACCAAAAATGAATGGATAAAAATAAATAAATAATAGGGAGATAAGAGGTAAAATAAATTTGGTAGATTGAAATTTAGTGGTCAGTGAGAGGGAGGGATAATGGTTATGAGATGTATGAGTTTTTTTTTTTTCTTCTTGTGTCTTTTTCTAGAGTGATGATGACATTGTTCTAAAAATGATCATGGTGATGAATAAGCAACTATATGATTTTATGGTAAGCCATTGATTGCACACCATTTATGAACTGTATATGTGTGAAAGTTTCAGAACAAAAATATTTTATTAAATGTAAAAAAAAAACTCATATGATGCCCACATAATCTGCCTTCATAGGTGTCTATGTTGGCAGACACAAGAAGCTAAAGAGATTGAACATTTTACATTTACTACTCCTCTCCCATGGGATTGAATGGTATTCAAGAGTGATAATTTATCTGTTTGTTCCAAAGGAAAAATAGGCTACCTTGGTCTCCATTGCCTTTCTTAATTGGTGTCAGCCAGTTATAAATCTTACTGTGTAATTAGTATCAGGTAATATTTTCATTCTGTCCATTGCAGATTTATGGGCAGAGCCATAAAGAATTCTAGTTTCCAATTACTCAGTCTTCATTTCTTGAGTAGCTTTCATGGCACTGCACCAGATAAATCAGTATAGCAAATCAAAGTCAAGATTTTGTGGGAATTTCATTGTCTCTCACCAACAAGTTTTGTTTTGATTAGAGGCAGAGGTTTGTGATGAGTAGATGAGGGAGTCTGCCTAAGGAGAGCTTTACTGGAAGCAGGTTCATAAAGGGCCCATCCCTGAGGTAGAAGGTTAAAGATAACTAGTAGAGGGTACTTCATCACTACGGGAGTGAGCAAGGAGAAATTGAGCAGGAGAGGAAATGAAGAAAGAGGTTTGCATCATAGCATCAATTTTCATGGGAAATATTTTTAATTTGTGTTATGCATGCAAGGAAATTTAGAATTGTTTGACTAGAAGAGTAATATGATCTGATATATATTTGAACTTGTCAACTGTCTGAAAAATATAGATTGACCAGGGACCACCTATTCTGAGGTTTTTGGTTTGATGGTCCTAGACAAAAGACATAGTTGCAGAAGTGGGAGTTTCTGGGTATAGTTTTTATTGTGAAGCCTAAAATATACATTTTTATTTAATAATACATCATTTTATTGATTTATGTATTCATTGATTAATTTTACTTACTATAAGATCTTGGCTTAAACTATTTATTCAGAAAAAAAATAAACTTTACTTTTAATTTTTGGAAGAAATTAGTTTTGTATCTATAATTCAGTAACCAGTAAAGTAATGCTGCATCTTGGATGGCCAAAACAATCGACAAACCAGGACACTTTCAAAATATGTGTGAACTCTATTCTTTCATAGATTGCTGCCTGGATTACCTGGAAAAATTAAGTTCCATTGGTTTTTCTAAGCTTTTGGATCTTTCTTTACCCCATATCTGCCTCCAGTAAAATTGCATGTGTTAAATGCTCATCCCACTAAAATTCAACTTCACTTATATTTTCTTTTTTTTTTTTTACTTCCTATCATTTGATGATCTTAGAAAGGTCTCTCTATTTACAGTTCTTTAGAATTTTACAAAGACCTGCTCTGGGTTTTCCAGTAGGTAGTTTTAAAAATTCATTTCCTTCAATCTGATGAATGATCTTATTTTATTTTTTGATATTTTCTCCTCTTTTCTTTTTTCTGGGATTTTGTCAGTTGGGATTTTTTCAGTGATATTATTTTTAAAACTTTTCAATTTTCAATTTCTCTATCACATATCTTACCCTTTAGGAATGTGCCTCAACCCTCCTTCTAACATTATCATGACACAATTTTATTTCTGATATAAAATTTTCACATATTAAGATGTTTCTCTAATTTATTGAGGTATTTATTTCCTGGTTTTCATTGTAAAGATTCCCCTTTTTTCCCCTGTGGTAAGTTTTAATATGAGTATTTTCTTTCTTCTTTTACTATCTGCAATGCTTATTTACTCTTTGTTTCTTTATTCTGACTGAATTATTTTTCTTTTGCTCTCTCTCTTTAAATAGAAACTTTCCACAATGACATGATGACCCTAAGAGGTATGCTTATAATTAAGAGGAGGTAAATTATTGGCAGTGCAATGAGCATGAACTGGTCTTGTGTAGAGCTCTACTTCTTTGACTAGTGATGCAGAGATTTTAATGGTCTTAAATATCAATTATTTTAAGAAGTCATTTCTTCCAGAAATGAATCCCCCAGGGATCTCTGAATGGAGCATTAGCTTAGCCACCAGCATTCTGCAAAATATCTTTAAAATAAATTAATGTGTTCATGTTATATAATATCCAGATGACCTTTTAAATATATAACCTTCATCCCCACTTCATACTTCACAGAACATATTTTTCTCCAGACTGATGATTCAGTTTCAACCATTGTAGCCTCTACATTCCACTATTTCTGTCAACAGGACAGGGCTTCCTCACTCTTGAGATAAAGGCAGCAGTGCAGTTTTATCTCCTTTTGCACAAACTCTCTTATGATACAAATTACCTGGTATTTCCCATTTGTAGTGGCTTCTTTCCATATTTTCTTTGTCTTTGTGGGTTTAACCTCTCATTTAGTTGTTTTAGAGGATGAGGTAGAGATAAGTATGTTTTAAATATCATTATTACCAAAACTATATTTTGTTTGGTTTGATTTGATTTGCATTTTTCTTGTCTAAGTCACACAAAACAATTAGTTTTCTATTATTATAAAATATAGACTTGCACACCTAAGCATGATAATGTAAATGGCATCAAAAAGCCTATTAACTCTCCAAACATGCATACTAATTTTTCATTCTTTTTAGTGAATAAAATGTAGAAGACAATTCTTTTCAGACAAGTTTGAGACACAGAGTTCAGACTGGGAATACTGAATAAAAATGACAGAAAAATATAATGCAACTTTTTGGAGCATGAAGGCAATGATAAAATTATTGACTTATTTTTAAGATTTCAGAAAAGAAGCCAGCCTTCTAGTAGTTACAGCATCCTCCCCTTCTAAAATTCATATTGAGAAATGCTAGTATCATAGAATTGGATTAAAAGCATAATGCATGAAAATGGATAAAAGAATCCCCACATTATTCAAAGTAACATTGTTTGAGCATGATAGAAAAGCAATGGAATTAAGCAAAATTTAAAAATATTATGGAGAGTAGCATACATAATTAATAGCAATAGATAAAGTAGCAAATAACAAAAACAAGTACTATTGATTCACTACTGTTTAAAATCCTCATACCTTATATGAGTGTGTTAAAATTTCCCAATAACAACTTCATATCTATAATTACATCTTTATCTATATATGTATATGTCTATTTCTAAGTCTATATTTATCTAATATCCAGTACACAATTTTTCAGTGCGTATTTCTTTTTAATCTGGAACAAGCTTTGTCTTTTTATAGTCTTCTTCAGTGATATTTTGATGAGTATAGGCCATTATTTTGTAGAATATCCATCAATTTAGAACAGAGAGTGGAGGGAGAGGTTTAAGGAAATAGAAGAGAGAGAAAGGGAGAGAGCTAATGAAAGAGCCAACTGGCATGAGCTGTGAGCCTCAGTTGGAGAATTCTACCAGCCTCAGAATCCTCCACAAAAAGAGAGCTAAGAAAATACTCCTCTGAAGGCAGTAATCTCACTCCATCTGATTTCTTGAAACACCTCTCTAGCCCATATCCAACAAGAAGTTAAGAACAATGATCTCCCACATGCATTCCAGGATGTTTAGACACCAGGCAACACAGCAAGGTGGAGAAAGATAAAGGGTGGATCTGGAGGAATAAACAAAAGATATCTATACACCAGTGTTCTAGTTTGCTAACTGCTGCAATGCAACACACCAGCGATGGATTGGCTTTTCATAAAAGGGGATTTATTTTGTTAGTTCTTCAGAGGAAAGGTAGCTAACTTTCCACTGAGGTTCTTTCTTACATTGGAAGATACAGTATGGTCGCTGGCAGCCTTCTTTCCAGGTCTCTGGGTTCCAAAAACTTTCCCTGGGGTGATTTCTTTCTGCATCTCCAAAGGCCTGGGCTGAGCTGGTGAGTGCTGAGATGAGGCATGCTGAGCTGCTTGGGTTGTGCTACATTGTGCTCTCTCATTTAAGCACCAGCAAATTAAGTCAAGCATCATTCATTCCAGCAGGCACACTTTCTAGCCAACTGCAGATGTAATTAGCAACAGATGAGGTTCACGTACCATTGGCTCATGTCCACAGCAACAAAACTAGGTGCCTTCGCCTGGCCAAGTTGACAACTGAATCTAACTACCACAACCAGTTATAGATTATTTTTCATTTCTCAAGGTTGAAATAATGTTTTCTTTCTGAATACATAGATTCACATATTTATTACTTTTTAAAAAGTAGTCAATTCTTCTTCTTTTCTTTTTCTCAACACTCATCCACTTGTCATATCTTTTATTTTGTGTGTGTGTGTTTGTGTATGTGTGTGTGAAATTTCATTTCCTTCTCTGTGTGGTGTTCAGTGTTCTTCAGGTCTATTTTACCTTCATTAATTAGTTTATATTTTCATTTTCATTTCATCTTTGCTTTAAGGTATAACCTGCTTCAATTTATTCATGTTTCACTTATTTGTTTTTCAAATTTGTGTGGCCATTTATCATTTTCACAGTTGCAAGTTAATCTTCCTTTTCCCTTTAAGTATGTGGCACATAGTCCTTAAGGTTCCAAGTGGAGCAATTGTATTACACAGATTATTTGCCTAATGAGAGATTTGTTTTATTGCTTCCAGTTCTAAAATTATATTGGGAATGTGGTAACACATGTAATTGACATGGAATTCCTTCACATTGACTATAAAAAGAGAAAAAAAGTCATTTAGTACATCAAAAAGATAAAATCAGATATCTACATAATCATAGGAAATTGTGATAAAGTATATTTGAATCAAGAAAACTGAGTACCATAATATTTTATTAACTTACTAAAATGTTTTAAATTTCTTCTTTGGACAAAGTTGACAAAAATGTTAACTTTGTAAATTATGATAATGCTTATTAAATTGTTCCACATATTTTTTACTCAAGTTATCTAATTCATATTACTGCCATTCCTATAGGTAGCAGAATTATAATAGGGGAATGCATTCATGTTAAAAAAATAAATGATTCTGAGGCAGAAAAACAAAAAATTCTAAACATTTAAAGGAAAAATTTACAGTATGAAAAAATGTCAAAACTTCAAAAGAAAAATATTTTTAAGTTTCTATAATTATTAATGGATGTGCTCCATGTCAAAATCAATATGTAGCTGAATTTAAACTCAAAGCTGAATATTGTCATCTTAGGATGAACTTTATGAGAAAGAGTTACTATTGTTCAATATCTAATTAAATTATGTTTTCATTAAACAATTTATAATAAATATTCATGTATTTACTATCACAGAATAAATAGAACAAAATGCTTCAGACTAATTAGCATCAAGATTATTCAGATATAGTTACTATTTTTGAGCCATGATTTTGAGAGAAATTAGTTTTACACCTACAGTTCTATAACTGACAAAATAGTATTACAATTTGGAGCACCAAAATAATCAACATGAAAACATGCATTTTGGATATGCAAGAATTCTACTCTCTCATAAATTGCAGCTTTGATTTTGGGAAGAGGTTAAGTAGGATATTGTCTTTCCTAAGAATTTGAATATTTCTCCACAACCCAACCCCTAGTCCAGTTACATATGTTACAGTCTCATTCCACTAACATTCACCATTAATTCTACTTATGTTTCCTTCTAGACTGAATGACTTAAAGGAGTCTATCTTAATAGTGCTTTTGAATTTTACAAGGATATAGCACCGGTTTTCCCCCACTGCTTCCAGATACTTTCTTTTAAATTAATGTCTGTTATGTTGAAGAATGCTCCTATTTAATTTTGCATTTATAATTATCCCTCTGTATACATTCCTCTTTCAGAATTTTATTAATTAATTTTTACACATTTATTGAAACATTTCCCTCCAATTTTCACTTTCTGTATTAAGCAGCTTACTCTTTAGGAATGTGCCTCAATTCTTATTCCAACATTTAAAGGCATAATTTTATTTCTGATACAGAATTTGTACATATGAAATATTCTCTCTAGTTTTCTGAAGTACTTTTTCACTGCAACCCATTAGAAGGAGTTTCCACTTTTAAATTTTTTCCTATGTGGCTTTTATACTAAGTTTTTTAGTTTTTTTTCTTCTAATATCTACAGTGCTTATTTCCTTTGGATTTTTATGTTATGCATTCCAAATACAAGGGAGCATTTTCATTTTTACCTTTAATATTTAGATGAATAATAAAGCAAGATTGCCCATTTAACTTTAATTATATGCTTTATCATTCTGGTTGATCAATAAATATGTAAAGGGAAATTTTTTTGTACCACTATTACAGTAATTTGCATTCCTTCCAAATAATCATGCTTTTAGGCTTTTTATTTTGCTTGCTTGTTTTTAGCAAATAGCATGTTCTTTTTTTGGGAAACATGCCAATAAAGTGGTACATTCTTTATCCTTTTTATTTATTTTGTCCCAAAAACAAGTATAGAGGGAACATTAGTTAAAATTTTTTCCTTATCAGCATAGCAAATTAGACATAAACCCAATTTCATTTGGTTCAAAAGTGTGAATATCTAGGATCTGAGGAATGAAGGAATTCATTCATTTTGTCCATGTACTCTCTGTGGAATAGTAGGAAATGATATGGATGTGTGCATGGGCATTGCCCAGAAACTCAGTGGGTGATGAGATAAAAGGTGCTCTTTCAGTCTCAGTAGGACCAAAAGTGCAAAGACTAGTGAATTACCACATAGCACATGGGACTGCGATGCCCTAATTAGCTGATGCTGCTTGGTGACCAAAAGTTCACCAGGTGCATTTATTTTCTGTTTCATATCAAGAGAATCATGCCTGAAGACCATTAGTCAACATAACAGCAGCTTCTATGAAGAATCTGCATAAATCTGTTCAGTTTACTATGTTGACACTTTTTATTCAAAATGATGAAATTTGCTTTTCATATTAAATGATGGTAATAAAATGGGATTTGATTGAGAAATGTTTTCAGCATTCTGGGAAAATATTTCCTGGTTTTCTTTAACTTCTGCACAAAAAACCACAAATCATTTTTACCTCAGCATTCATAAACACATCTCTGTGCATAAGGTTAAAATGAAGTGAAAGAATGTGAACTGCATGTAATGAATTAATATCATCATTTTGAAGCAATAAAAAAACAAAGAAATCATTTGAAAACTGTAATTGCATAATTCCTAGAAGTTAAGTAAAAATAATAAAACATTAATTAAAGGTCCAACTACAGATATTAACATGAAGACAATTTTAGTATTTAAACATTTTAAAACATATTCCTCTTAAGCACATATTTTATGACATCACAAAAAGTAAATGATTTTGACTGCAGAACAATAAATGGTAAGTGAACATGTGCCTCTGCATGGGAAACAAATAATAACTTAGAGAAATTCCTTTTATAGACCTAGGTGAGAAAATAGTTCATGAAAACTGAAATATAGTTTACAGAATCTAATTGAATTATATCCTTGTGAAAATCTTATATTCATTAATTCTTAAATGTTTTATAGACCTAAAATATATTAAAAGAACAAAATATTCTGGAGGAATAATTTCATAATATTTTATGATCAGTAAGTGAGAACCTTGAATTTCCCATACAAATTATTCAGGATAATAAATATATATGTACATTTCTATGGTGATTTCAATGAAATATTTTTAAAAATACTAGAATAAACATTTAAAATAGTAGAAGAATGATTGAGGAAGTAATGAGATATGTAGTAGAATATCAGCTATTGAGACAAATTTTGAGGATTAATGAGAATCCTCAAGTAGAGGCAAAATGAAAATAAAAATACAAAGTGGTTTTATTTAGAAAGTACAAATATTTATTTTAAATTTTTATAATTACATATGCATTTTTTATTTATCAGTGAATTATAGTTATGATGGAACAAAAATAAAACATCAACCAAATTAATATTCATTTTGTTATGACACTTGAAACATAGTTCTTATTTCCCTTAAATTAGATAACTTATTCTTGCAGAATTTATTTATGCTCATTTTTTTCTCCTGTCACAGCAAATCCTAAATGATATATAAAAGGAAGGATAGGATTCCTAAGTAATTGAGGTGAGTGAGAGCACCACATTCAATCTTGAGGCAAATTATCTCCCATAATGATATATAAATGAGACACCTAAAACAAGAAATAAATAATAATGTGACAAAAATTATACAAATTTTTCTTCATTTGAATTTGTGAGATAATATGAAAATAGAGACATTGGGAAGTTTTTCTTTGTTTTGTTTTGCTGTGGTAGTAGTTGGTAATTTAAAGTAGTGCTTTCTGAGCAAACTTATTTTTCATTGTGTAAAAATATCTAGAATTCAGCTTCTGAATATGACATGAGAAGGGGTTAAGAAAAAAGGATCCATGATTATAGGTATACTGGAAGTTAAATAATAAAAGAAAAAGTAACTTTTATACTCAATACAAATTCTTAATGAGTCATTGCTCCTTCTCTTCCTTCAAATAGTTACTTGTAAAAGTTGGCAGACAAATTAATAAATATTTATAAATTTTACCTGCAAATGAAAAATAGAGGCATATCTTACTTTTTGATGAGCTTTCTCTCCAACAACATGCCCAGAGCCATCTTCAAGGCCTTGTTTCTTAGACTGTAGATCATGGGATCCAAGGTTGGAGGTAACAGAGTATAGAATATGGAAATTACAAGGTCAGAAATGGAAGGGGGCCTTGAAGTTGGTTTAAGATGTGCAATGAACATAGTGAACAGAAATAATACAATGACCATCAGGTGTGGAAGACAGGTGGAGTAAGCTTTTGACTTGCCTTCTGTTGATGGAATATTCTTGACAGTTGAAAAGATGTACAAATAGGAAATGACAATGTAAATAAAAAATCAGCAATCCAAAACAATACTGATAAAGATGGGCCCAATTTCTGTCATTAAATTTTCTGAACAAGAAATAGCTAATAAATGGGGGATGTCACAGAAGAACTGATGGACCACATTGGACCCACAGTAGGATAAAGAAAAGATACCAGCTGTATATATCACAGCAGACACTCTTCCCCCCACCCAAGATGCAATGGCCAGCCACAGACATGTGCCCCTGCTCATGATGACTTCATAGTGCAGAGGATGACAGATGGTAGCATAGTGGTCAAAGAACATCACTGTGAGGAGGAACACCTCTGCAATTGCAAATAAATTCACTGGAAAGACCTGGGTGACACAGTCAAAATAGGAGGTTTTTTTTTTTTTTTTGTCAAAGTGTTGACAATGGATTTGGGGACTGTGGTTGAAATAAGGCAGAGATCCAAGAAGGATAAATTATTCAGGAAGAAGTACATGGGGGTATGTAGATGCTGTCATCATGATAATGAGGATGTTCCCAATCAGGGCAGACAAGTAAATGCATGAGAAGAGCACAGAATGCAAAGTTAACATATTTTGATTCATAGAAAATCCCATCAGGATAAATTCTGTCATGGCTGTTTTATTTTTCATTTACTGCAGGCATAATATGATGTAATCAATAAACAAAGAGAAGAATAAAATGCCAACAAAGTCAGGAATCTCAATATATAATGAATATATAAATATGGTACTATCACATTCAAATTACTAAATTTTACCTCAATCTATAACCTCTTCCATATATTAGTCATCATTCCCTCATTAATTTAGTATATTTAAACTATTTAATTTCAGTTCATATATACTTGGCATTATAATATTGTTCAAATGTATCTGTGAAAGAAAAGTTCTGAAAAGTTTCTACTGACCTTTGCAAAACAATTCACTCAAAGAAAATAGAAACTAACCATTCCTAAATTGCATCCTGCATCCTGTTCCATGATGAATATAACCCTATTTTTACAGAGCTTTGGAAAATTTGAGAAGTAAATAATTCTGAGGAAAAAAAGCCTGAACTATTTTTATTCATGTTTTTCATCTGCACTATAAAATCTTTACCATATATGTCACTAGAGAACATTCAGTTTAGAGCAGTTCACAACTTTCAAAATTAAAAAAAGTATTTAGCTAATGGCTGGATTATTTTTATCCTTCACCACACCAAGCCATTTTTATTTATAGTCCTATACTTAGAGATGCATATGACACATAACCTGATTAAATGAGCTATTAAATATATGTGATGAGATCCTTACCCTCATATTACTCAAATTACTTACTTTTTAAATTCCTTCTCCTTGGCTTTCCCTTATATCTAATAATTTAAAGAGTTATATTTTCCCCACAAGCTCATTTTTTTCTCTTTCTCTGCTACATCTTCAACTATCAAAGTGCAAAACATATCTGCAGTATATCTGAAATAAGTAAAATATTTTATAACAATTTTTAGGTCAGCTAAACTGCTACTTCCACAACCTACTGTTTTCCCATCCTTCTCAGAAAGTTAATGCAAATCAATAAGGGAGAAGGGAAGACAGAGAAATAGGGCTAAATTCACATAGAATCAGAGTTAATAAAAACAGCATTTGGATATCCCTCTTGCAGTTACAGGTTGATGCCTTCTATTTGTACAGATTTTGATATTTAACCTTCCTGGAAATGTAAATTTTTAACAATGTACTTAAGAGTTTGATCTCCCCCATTGTCCTTTTTACCTCCTTCTTTTAAATATTATGCTAGTCCCCTCCCCATGATCATGAATAGTGAAAAAGTCAGAGAATAAATGTTGTTCATTTTATTTGGAATAGCTGTGAGTTAAAGTAATTTATAGTTTAATATATGTATTTTATTATCTACCAACTTATTAGAGGAAAATAATCTATATGTTGCATTAAAGAGAATAAATAAGATTTGGGATATAGGTAAATGTTTTCTGAATAATTTAAAAAATGTTTCCAGTGATAAAATTTGATTTGATACCTCTCCACTGCTCTTCTTGCTAAAACTATTGTGGAATTTTCATCTTAAAAAATTGCTCACTGCCCCTGAGTGGTTGTGTAAAAACATGTTCAACATCATACATATGCAGATTTTTAACTTATCTATATTTGACTGTCTTTCAGCATGAGGGATATAAAATAGGAAATATACATCAAGTCATTATTCTTGATAGTTATATAGGACTCACTTAACTGTCAATATTTTAAGGCTGAATATACAGTACACTGCTTTATGAACACAGATTATTTTTAATTTTCTTCATTTATTATTTCTTATATAATTTGATTAATTGTGATTTCATTTAATATTGAAAACACTTCAGGCTTATTGAGTTATATAAAATACTTCTTACCCATCATATGCAATTCTGAACAAGATTTTATAAATATGTCAAGAATATAAAAAGACATAACCTTTTATGGAACATCTAAATTGAGGAAGACAAATGTAATTTTTGAATTCCATTCCAAGTAAAAGCTGTCATTGTACCTTTGAAAATTAGAACACCAGACAATAATGTATGCTATAGTTTCCCTTTATATTTTGTTATTTTTCTGTATTTATTAGGTAAGGATTTTAACCTTGCTTTCTTTTTCAAGCTATTTTAAAAATAAAACAAATTTTCTTCTAAAAATAATGACTTACTAGGACTCTCCAGTCCCTGTACCTGAAGATTCCAGCAGTCTGCTGAGTTTCAGGACTAAAGAAATTACAGCTGAGTACAAGGGCCAAAGGAGGTTATGAACTTTCATTAGAGATTAGAGAATTTGTTGATTCCTCTTAGCACTCCTGTGAGGCCCACAAAATCTGGCTTCATTGGTGTCTTTGTTAGCAGACACAGGGAGCTAGAGAGATCCACTATTTTGTTTGTTGCTGCTCTCCCATGGGCTTGAGCATTGCCAAAGAATGATGATTTATCAAACAGAGTGATTCCAAAGGGAAAATTGGCTACCATTGTCTCCACTGTTTTTTTATTTAGTATCAGCCAATAATGAAATCTTACTGAGTAATTTTTGAACTGGTCTGTCATAATTTTTACCATGTCAGTGTCTTGCACATTTATTGGCAGAACCATAATTAATTCTATTTTCCAATTACTCAGCTTTATTACTTGAGAGCTTTCCATGACACTGTTTCAGTTAAATCAACACAGTGGTCAAAGTTCAGATATACCTGGAATTGCCATTGCCTCTCACTAACTGGTGGAAGGCAGAGATGTGTTATCAGCAGATGAGGGAGACTACCTGAGGAGGCTGTGACTGGGAGAATATTCATAGAGCCCTTTAAAAGGTAGGAGGGATCCTGGTTATCAGCAGAGAGGACTGTGGCCCCATGGGAATGGATAAAGGAGATGAGCAAGACAGGACTTGAGGAAAGAGGGTTGCATCCATGGACAATGCTATTCATGGGAAGTGTTTCATTTGGATTATGAGTGAGAGGAAAACATTGAATGATTTTTGTAGAAGAGCAATATAATCCAACTTATACTTGAAATAGGCAACTTTGTGACAAATATTGACTGTCAATGGAATCCCTCTGGTGAGGGTGTGAGGTTCATGGACTTGGTCAAAAGAGGTAATGATACAATTGGGAGAGAACTATAGTTTCTGAGTACATTTTATGGTGAAACTTAAAATACTTTTTTTGGATTTAACAATACATCATTTTACTTATTTTTATGCTTTCCATATTATGGGTTTCACTATTCAGATTAAGATATTATTCTGAGGTATAATTTTTGAGAGAAATTAGTTTTATACTGATAACTTTATGATGGACATGATAATACTATAATATGGACCACCAAAACAAGCAACCAGCAAACATACACTCCAGATATACAAAAATTGTACCCTGTCATATATTGCTGCTTTGATTTTGTGACTAGATTAAGGAGGAAATTGTCTTTCCTAAGAATTTGAATGTATTTCCACAACCCCACCCCCAGCCATTTACATATGTTACAGTCTCATTCCACTAGCTGTGCTTTGGAGCAGTCAGAAGGAAAAATCTGAGATGTTGGAATGGTAGCCCATGACAAATTCTGAGATCTGTTCTATAGTTATTTGTTGATGTGCTTTGAAAATTATTGCTGTTTTCTTTATTTGATTTGTATGTATGTTACCTTTCATAATTTTAAAATGTTAAAGAAAGAAATTTGGGGAAAATCGTGAAATGTATGATAGTAAAGTATTAATATGAGTTCTGAATAAAGATATCTTACAAATATGCAGGTAAAGAAATATAGAAACAACCATATGAAATGAAAATATCATAAACAGGCAGGGGAATGTAAAATTCACAGAAGATTAAATCCTTTTTCATCAAAAATCAAATTGAAAAATTAAATAATAATTGATAGCATCTATGGGATGAAACTGGAAAAAAATTAAAGAATCTCTGTCACTGTTTGCTATTAGAGATATGGGAGCAACCAAATGACACACTTTTGCAGGTGAGTGCAAGATGTGCAGATTCCTTTGATCTGAACATCAGGTTTCTCCCAACACTACAGGGAAACCAACATTGAGGGGTCCTCGGGAGAACTGTCTGCTGTGCAAAATCAACTCAGGTCTAACTGCCTAACAGCTTGTCTGAGCATAGTACCAGTAAATACCTTAATCTATTTTCATAAAGCTCTGGATTCTGACTTTTCTACCTTATGACTTCATCATTTAAAATTATTGAAAGTGTTCTTCATTGACCTCTGGAAATTATGGCCATTAATCAGCAACATCTCTCAGAGTTCCAGGCATTTCTCAAAATCTTCCCATCTTATAGCATCTTCAGAGCATCCATAAGCTCAGCAGAGCTTCTTTCACCTGATCGTCCTTCACTCCCTTATATGCCTCACTCTGGAAGCAGAGCAAATGACTATATTGTTGCAAACCCTATTCCATCTATCTGTCTTAGTTTGCCAAGGCTATCATAAGAAAGCACCACAAACTAGGTGGCTTGAAACATGAGAAATTTATTGTTTCACAGTAATGGAGGCCAGAGTCTGAAATTAAGGTGTCATTGTGGACATGCTTCCTCTGATGTCTACAAAGCTCTGGCAGTGACTTGCCAGTAATCCATGGCATTCCTTGTCTTGGGTTGTAACTCAGTCTCTGCCTGTATCACATGACCTTTTTCTTTCTGTCTGTTTGAGTCCAAATATTCTCTCCATATAAGGATACCAGTCATATTGGATTAAGGCTCACCCTTAAACCAGTTTGGCTTCATCTTAACTAATAGCATCTATGAAGAATCTATTTCCAAATAAGGTCACATTCATGGGACCAGGGTTACTGGAATGACTTTTTTTAAAGGGAATTTATTATTTACAAGTTTACAGTTCTAAGGCCATAACAATGTCCAAACTAAGGCATCCAGGGAAAGATACCTTAACTCAAGAAAGGCTGATGGGTCTGAAACACCTCTGTCAGCTTGGAAGGCTCATGGCAGCATCCACTAACTCTCTTAGCTTCTCCTTTCAAATCACTTCCCCAGGGGTGTTTTCTTCCTGCAGCTCCAAACTTCTAGGTCTTGTGTTGGCTCTTAAGCTTTTCCCAAAATGGTTCCCTCTTAAAAGACTCCAGTAAGAAACCTCACCTTAAATAGATGGAGATACATCTCCATGGAAACCACCTAATCAAAACGTCCCATGCCCAGTGGGGTAGGTCACATCTCTATGGAAAACAGCTTAATAAAAAAGATCTGACCTAGCAATATTGAATCAGGATTACAGAACATGGCTTTTCTGGGGTATACAACAGTTTCAAACCAGCACAGGGGAGGAGACTATGCAATCTATAACACCATCTATGCAACATTATTTTAAACTTCCCTACATTCTTCTCTGCTCCAGAAACTCTTTTCATTGTTAGTCTTATAAGCTGAGTTCTTTCCCAGATCTGTGCTATGCCATTACTTTTCAGTCACTTAATACATTTACAAAGCCATTTCCTATTGCATTTCAAAACATATAGGGTCTTCATGTATTTTCTATGTTTATTAGTTTTTACTTCCCCCAATCACATGCTAAGTTTATTGACTATAAGATCTTTGTCTTGAAATTTTGTGAAAATCATATGATTTTGGGCAGATATGGCTTTCCTGGCTTATGAAATTTTTACAATGTGGTAGGAACACACAAATTGCAAAACATGGAGGCAGATTTTTATCAGAGACCTTAGGAAGACAATGACTTGCACCCAGAAAGAAAACTCTCATAGAAGTGGTCAAATTCCAGGGTAGCTTGAATGAGGTTATTTAAAGTATTTCTTATTCATCTTTTGCATTGTGGTGTGCAAACTCAGACCAGTGAATATGCAAGGAAAAATGCTACCTAGGTGAATTGTTCCTCATTTTAAATATTTTACAAAGTATGTAAAATGCTCAATGTGTTCCTCCTATTCTCCTAATGATCCAGATGATATCTGAACCCCAGATAAATATCTAGTCTTGGAAATGTGAAATGTCATCATTACTACTAAGTTGGGGAGCTATTTTTTAAATGGGCTTATAATTCCAGTTAATAAATAGAAACTTTTTCCCTTGAAGAAGGCTGAGGAGGGACAGTTTCACACCTTATAATAATTTCATAAATAGATAATTTGACACCAAATTGCAAATCATATTGCAGTAAGCTAGTGGAACAAGCAGGTTAACTCTAGCATTTGGCATGCCCTCCTCTTGTGTTAGAACATAGGTATTAGAACTGCAACATGGGCCAACACATGTTTAAGAACAAAATATGTCAAAAAAAGTCAGATGAACAAGAGCTAGACAAACAGAGAGATAGAGATAGAGAGAAAGATACAGAGATTGAGAGAGAGAGGGTGTGGAGAAAGAGAATGTAACATTGCAAGAATATTGCAAAGGTATATTGAGAAATGTTATAGGTGAATACATCATTAAAAGCAGCCACAATTTTTGGTTATGAATAATTAATAAATAAAATCATACAGTCAAATTAGCTCATTTTCATCTCTTATTTATAGACATTGAATCTAGATATGCTTTCCACAAATAGGTACTAAATTTGGAGCTGGTATGGCCGAGTGCCTCCCTACATTCTCTTCTCCTCCCTTTCACTGTTTTTGATAGGTCAAATAGACACTCTAAAATAGAGCTTCTACTTTAAACTGATATTACTCTAATTTCTGCTAAATTAATCTGTAAGAGCGGCATATCAACAGTGTTTGAGGACTCTGGATAGTAAAGTGCTCTTCTATCCGCTATTGCAGTTATGAAAGTTAAAACTAAAAAATATCCCTAATTGCATTAATTAGCAATGTTACATCACTGTCAGTACAAGAAGGCCCTGAATCAACTATTGTAGTGGCTTGGTTGAAAGACAGCTTATCAGGAAATGGATCCGTATTGGTAATGTTCTGGGGCTAATTTCATGGATGTTTTTGTTTCCATGATCTTCCTTTCCCCTTTTCTAAAGAAAAGTGCTTCTGAAAATTTCTGTTTAACATCTTTCACCTTGAATAAAGAAAACACAAAACATTTGCCTTGCAGCCGGTATTGGTGAAATTACTTCTCTGGAGGGACCAGCAGATGAGAGTTCTTGTTTGAGAAGAACCAGGGAGAGGTTTCATTCTATATCAGAGCCCACACTCAGACCTGTAATCTGAGCTTTGTCCCTTGCTCCCTTCTCCACCTACACACACACACACACACACACACACAAACACACACACACACTCTAAATGAACACAGATGGCTGGCACCCAGAGTAGCATCTAGGAAAACAGCCCTGAGCTTTTCTGGTTGCTGTCATTTCATTTTACAAATAAAGAGGAACCTTCAAGATGCCTGTGTTGTTTCTTAATCTGTGATCACTCCTGTTTGAACATTTAGCCACTTCCTGTTAGGAAATGTTGCAGGAGCATCAGAAAGATACCCAGCATTTTATTTGACTAAAATCAAACATTCTTTTAAACTCACTGGTTGTGTAGTATTATGTTTAATGAAAACCACATTGTGATAAAATCCATATTGAGTTCTAAAAGGCAATTTCACCCCACCCCCACCCCCTGCATGGCATCATCTGATCTATTTGTTTCTCTGTATGAAATAAATTAATTTTTCAAACATAATATAAAAGAGGATAAAGCCAAACTTCATGAATGCTGAAAAACACTCTAAATCTTTATACCCTTCGCCAAATCAAACCAAACACACATTTTCCCCCATTTATTTCTATATAAAATATGCAATTACCTGGATTTGGAGGGTGTAATTATGAAGAGTTTGATATTGAAAAGGTTATTATTGATTTATAGGGTTCTCTAGTTTAATAGAAGACAGACTTAGAAATAAAAAAATTACTCCTTTCCCCAGTAACAACAAATGTCTCAAAGGGGAAATGTAAGATTTAAGAATAATTTTTATAAGATGTGTATGCTACAGCTTGGGGATCTGAGTGATGTTTCTCATTTGAACAACTTCTATGCAATGAAAATTTTGTAGAGCCATCTCACTCATTGTAGTACATTTTATATGTCTTAAAATGCAGTAATTAAATTCTTATGGTAATTTTTGTTGCAACTTCATGCTTTAATTTCCTAGCTGGGATTTATAATCCTCAGTCTATAGAGTAAATTCTGCATTAAAATAATAAAATATTTGTTTAAATAAGAAATTTAGTTCAATTCACTGCCTGTCATGTGTACATGTTCTCTGTGTCTGTTACATATGCACTCATGCACACACACACACACACACTTGCACACACCCACACCATACAAATTTGTAGAAGCCAAGAGTTTAAAGCAAGACCTACAGAATTTGTTGCAAGCTGCTGGCCTCGGGATGGCAGCGGTAAACTGTGGCAATTGTTATGTAGAGCAGTCTGGGAGGAAGAGAATATTTACCCAAAACAGTTATGTTAAGTATGAAGAACACTGTGAGATAATAATCTTGCTCCCTCAGGAAATGCCTGCATATCTATGACATCCTGTGGTATATAACTAAGATCTGGTTGAAAATAAAGTTGTCTGAAGTCTGTCTGAAGTAAACTCAAGTTTCAGACCCCCTGAGCCCGTCTGTGTCTTTCTTTCTCTCCTTCTTCCTTTCTTTCTTTCTCATCATTCTTTAATATCCTTCAAGCTCTGTTTCAACAGGAAGCAACATCTGGCACCCAACGTGGGGCTCGAAGAAGAAGATTCCAAATCAATATTAAGGAACCAAGGAAAAGTCTCATTAGAGGCACGTGTGTCCAGCCAATAGAAGAGGACTCGAGTCATATTGGTAAAGTAAGCATTTTCCTTGGATCATCAGGGTAACAGGTAATCATAATAGGTGGCTGGAGAAGTATGGAGTATGTATGTATGTATGTTTGTGTGTTTATGTGTTGAAAACATCATCAGGGTGTCATTACTAAAATAAGGTTCTAATGAAGTTTGAGTTATTTTGTATTTTAAAGGAAAAAAGACTTTGTGGATAAAGCAGAGAAGAGTCTAAAGCAGACTCCCCATAGTGAGATGGGATACATTGAGGGAAAAGGAGTGAAGAAAGTTCTGAATTGAAAACAGTTTTCCATGACAATACAGTGAGGCCACATGGGGCAATAACAGAAGGGAGTCTAGGAAAAATAAAGAAACTGTGTTCTTGTTAGAAGAAAATAGTAAAGGAAAATAGTTAATAGCATAAAGATGACACAGCCAGGAAATAATAGCCAGGGACAAGGTAACTCTAGTTGGGAAAAAGGTTAAAAAGGCTTCTTCAAGAAAGAAGCTATTTCTTAAAAAAAAAAAAACTTCAAAATAGAAACACAGAAGTGTAAACCTGAGGTAAGGGAAAAGGAAAGCAAATAAATAACTTAAGATGGGGTGCATAATTATAAAAATTTTGCATCAATATGAGCTGCCTTTATATAAAAATTCATATACACCTGAGTCAGAAAATATTCAATAGGAACAATGCCATGCCAAGCAAAAGTCAGTACTAATTAATGGTTCCTATAGAATTACAATAGATCGGTCCCCTAAGGGGTATGCAATTCAGGATTGTAGTTCTGACTCAAAGTGTTCTGTTAAGTTACCCTGGTTTAATCTAAATAATTATTCTACTGAAATTATACCAATGCTACAAATAAAACCTTGTGACCAAGAATGGGAATAGTAACCCCATCGCCTTTTACAAACAGCAATTTGGAAACTGGCCATGAGTTTAGCTCCTACTCATATTTTAAAAAGAAATATATTTTAAGAACTTTAAAATGAAAAATTCTTGTTAAAAACTATATATTGATAGTTAATGCATATTTGAAACATTAATTAAAGTATTTTAAGTATTTAACATTATTCTAACAAATTTAATTTTGATGGTAATTATATGTGGTAAAATATTTGTTCAAGGTAATGATTTAAGTATGAAAATATGAAAGATGTATTTTTATTAATAGGAAAATAGAATAGTTTTATCCTAAAATGAATAACTGTTACTAAATGACAAGCCTAAACTAGTATAATAAGTGCTGAGGGTTTGTAAAAATGGAAATTGTAAGAATTTGAGAATTTTGCCACGCAAAGGAGGACTCCAAGAGACGTTCTCTCATGCAACACGCAAGGGGTTTATTTTCCACACATGTGTGGGGCTCGCTGAACACGCAGAAACAGAGAGCCCCGAACCTGGGTTTTGGGAAGCCTTTTGAGGGCCAGGATAAGGGTGTGGGGTTTGAGGGTTGAACATTAGTTACAGGTTCTGCTTTATGCAGGAAGTAGATAACGAACATTTTGCAAGAAGCAGATAACAAACATTTTTCGCGCATGAGTCATGGGAGCTGCTTCTTGCAAGAAGCAGCTGTCTCGTGCAAAACTCCCTTACTCAACCTTCTCTGTTGCATTCTTAGATAAACTTTCTCCGGCAGTTACAACCTTGCATAACCAAGGCAGCAGAAAACCTTGCATAACAAAGGCAGCAGATAACCGCCCCTGGGAAGTCCCGGGTTGTTTTAGCCTGATGGGGCCCATAACTCTTTTCTTTATAAAATCCTTCTTTACATAAGAAAAGTTAGCTACTGTTAAGTTTTATAAAATCCTTCTTTACATTCCCCACTCCTTTTTGTACATATCTCTAATCTTAGAGATTTTCTGGGTTATTTAATACTGAGTACTGTTGTCTGATGAGCATTAATTTGACATTTCCAATCTGCCTTTGTAAAAACTGTATAATTCTATTTAGAATATATGGTCCTATAGTTATTATTAAAAGTAACACAATTAAAGGCCCAGCGAGAGCAGATAATAGCGTTGTCAACCAGGGGGACTTAGTAAACCAAGATTCAAACCACCCCTGTTGCGCCTCTCGTTCTTTTTGTCTTTCACGAAGGCGCTCTCTGAGTTTTGTCATGGACTCTTTAACAACACCCGAGTGATCCGCATAGAAACAGTACTGTTCTTTTAAAGCTGCACATAGTCCCCCCTCTTTAAGGAAAAGTAAGTCAAGTCCTCGCCTATTTTGCAGAACTACTTCTGAAAGGGAGGTTAGAGAGTTCTGAAGGGCTGAGACAGATCTTTCTATTTCATTTAAGTCTTGATCTATCGTGGCCTGTAATTGACTGGTTTGCTGATTGCTATGTACAATGGCAGCAGTCCCTGTGCCTATACCGGCAGCGGCAGTTACCCCCATAAGAACTGCCAGGGTTATTGAGATTGGTTCCCTTCTGTATCTGGTTTGGCTTAATAGTATAGTTTCTAATTCTGTCCCTGAATGATAGAGAATTCGGGGGTATATAGAAACCAACACACAATAGTTGACAGAGTTGTTAAAAACCTTTGTAGATACACAAGGGGTAATTCCAGTGTTACATGCCCACTTTAAACCTGGGGGAGGTTGAAGGAATTTATCATTATTTTGGGTTTGATTAATGGTGGCACATAAGATTTTAACGTGGGGAGGAGGGTTACCTATACAAGTTCCTTGTCCCATAACTTCAGTCAGGGTGAGTTTATGGTCGCTGTCCCAGTCGCAAGACGTGCCATTAGGGAGGATGGTATATGACTTATTTATAGCTATTCCTTCATAATAGGGTGGCGAAGCTGACAGGCAAAGCCAGCATGACTGGGTGAGATTAGCTCGGGAGTGATTGAGGGCAGAAAAGGCTCCTAGAATTAGGTTGTATAATCGGTCACCAGGAGTCTCTGGATTGTAGGGAGAAGTACTATTGGGAGTTGGAAGGGGGGAAGAAGTGGGAATTAGGGAGCTATTGCTAGGCCTTCCTGGGGGCGTAGGCTTCGCACGAGGCCCTGGGTTTTTCATAGTCAGAACAGGGTTGGGGCCTACCCTGATAGCTTTTTGGGGAATTTCTTCCTTTTTAATTAGTATTAGCCTCCCCCTGTCTGTGCCGGTTTCGTATAATCTGGCTCCCCAGGTTTTTCCAGTTATCCAACTATTATCTGAGGGGTTAGTGATATTAAGCCAAATTTTAGCACAAGGGTTTTGTGAGAAATCTGTTGTAGGCCTACCGCCGGTCATGAGTGTTCCATGGTGGGCCCCGGGCCATCCATCAGACCCACAGCTTCCAGGATTAGAACAGGTTTTCTGGTACCCTATTTTGAGGAAGGGGTCGCCTAAGGTTGTCCATGTTAAAGCTAAAGTCTCACAGCCCCAGTAGGCACAATAATAGTGTCCTGGGCTGTTACAGTAACTTTTTCCCTGATTGGATGCGGGACATAGGTAGATGGGGGTCAGGTCGCAGCAGGGCTCGTTTCCCAGAGTGGTAAGATTACAAGGGGTCACTAGAAAAGAAGGCTCCCCTGCTCCCTCCCAAGTTTTTATAGTCTTCCCATCATCCCATCTGGTTATTGTCCATTTCCAAGGCTTATGCGGGTTGGAATTGGGTTCCCCTAGGGGAAGGAGGAGAAGGAGTAGTAACCCTACGAACCCGCAGCTTGAGAGGATTGTCAGTCCTTTCCAGTTTCCATTGGGACTCAGAGGGCGAAGGCGCAGGTTTGAGATGAGACGCATGGATCCAGGATGCGATGCCATCGACCTTGACTGTGGTGGGGGTGGTCAAGAGTACCTGATACGGTCCTTTCCAGCGAGGTTCAAGAGTCTGTACCTGGTGGCGGCGGACATAGACGAAGTCTCCCACCTGATATTGATGCGGAGTTCTGTTATCTCCTGGCTGGTAGGAGGTGGAGAGCTGCCGCCACAGGAACCGCTGGGCTTTTTCCAAGGCTCGCAGCCTGTCAAGCAAGGGGGTATGGAGGGAACTATTAATCTCTAGAATGGAGGATATGTCTTTGACTGGAGGTGGCGCTCCATACAAGATTTCATAAGGGGTTAGATTACACATAAGAGCAGAGGGGGTATTCCGGGCCCTGAACAGGGCATAAGGCAGGAGCATGGTCCAATCTTTCAAGCCAGTCTCTAAAGCTAATTTGGTTAGGGTCTCTTTAATTGTCCTGTTCATTTTTTTTACCTGTCCTGAACTTTGGGGTCTGTATGCGCAATGCAATTTCCAATCAATCCCCAATATCCTGGCCACACCCTGACTTACCTGGGCTACAAATGCGGGTCCGTTATCTGACCCTATTACCTTTGGTAGACCGAACCGGGGAAATTTTTCTTCCATAATCTTCTTGACTACAACCTGGGCTGTTTTTCTCTTAGTTGGGTAGGCTTCAACCCATCCTGAAAAGGTGTCTATAAAAACTAGTAAGTATTTAAGTCCATATTTTGCAGGTTTAATTTCAGTAAAGTCGACTTCCCAGAACTGCCTAGGTCGAGTTCCCCTTAGTCTTTTTCCATTAGGAGCTTTGGTGGGGTAGGCGTTCACAATTTGGCACGCCTGACATTTTCTAGCTACGCGATCTGCCAGCTTTTTCCTTTTTGAGGCTGTCAGAGGGTACAATTCCCTCTGGTCTTGCAGGAGCTGCTGTAGTTTCCCTGTCCCCAGGTGAGTGAGCTGGTGGACCTGCTGTATGTAAGCTAGGGCTTCCGATTCTCCTAGGGGTGCAACTTCAGATAGTGTTTCAGGGGGTTGCTGGTTTTCTTTGGTCAAATAACTTTTGTCCCACTGACTACCACCGCTCACGCTCGTCTCTTACCGTGTTGGAGAAAGCTGCTTCCATCTGAAAACCAGGTTACCTCTGAGTTAGGCAATGATTGGTCTTTTAAGTCTCTGCGGATTCCGGTCTCTTCAGCTAATATCTCTTGGCAAGTGTGCAGCAAAGGTCCCGCGGTCTCGTCCGGGAGCAGGGTAGCCGGGTTTAAAGCTGATGGGGCCCCAAAAGTCACCCTGTCTTTGTCTAGGAGGATGCTCTGATAGTGGGTAATTCTGGCATTTGACATCCATCTATCTGGAGGCTGGCGGATTATGCTCTCCAGGGCGTGAGGGGCTATTATGGTCAGCTTCTGTCCTAGAGTGAGTTTGTCTGCGTCTTTTGCCAGGAGGGCAGCTGCCGCGATGGCCTTGAGACAGCGTGGCCATCCGCTGGCAACTGAGTCTAATCGCTTGGACAGATAGGCCACCGGTCTCCTCCAGGGGCCTAAAGCCTGTGTTAGGACCCCTCTAGCCACGCCTCTCCTTTCTTCTATGTAGAGCATGAAAGGTTTATTCACGTCTGGGAGGGTTAAAGCTGGAGCTGACAGGAGCGCTTTCTTAATGCTGTCGAAGGCTTCCTGCTGGGCTATTCCCCACTGGAAATCAGCGCTCCCTTTGAGCAAGGGGAATAATGGGGCAGCAAGGGCTGCAAACCTTGGGATTCATAACCGGCAGAATCCCGCTGTCCCTAAGAATTCTCGTAGCTGCTTTTGGGTCGTGGGTGGGGGTATTTGTGTTACAGTTCTCTTTCTAGCTTCAGTGAGCCATCGCTTTTCATTCTTAAGAGTATATCCCAGGAAGATTACTTCCCTTTTACAGATTTGGGCCTTTTTGGCCGAGGCTCGGTTCCCCAGTGCGGCTAGCTTATTTAACAGTTTTCGGGTTTCATACTCACAGTCCTCCTTAGTGTCTGCTGCCAACAGTAAGTCATCCACATATTGTAGCAAGGTGACTCTGGGATGCTGAATTCTGAAGGAGCTTAAGTCTTTATGAAGAGCTTCATCAAAAATGGTGGGGGAGTTTTTGAACCCCTGGGGCAAGCGTGTCCAAGTCAGTTGGTTCGAGGATCCCGTCTCTGGATCGATCCACTTGAAAGCGAATAAGGGTTGGCTGTCCTTATGCAAGGGCAGGCAGAAGAAAGCATCTTTTAGATTAAGCACAGTATACCAAGTCTTTTCAGGAAGGAGAGTGCTGAGCAGGTTATAGGGATTTGGCACAGTAGGATGTATGTCCTGCACTCTGCTATTTACTTCCCATAAGTCTTGCACCAGTCTATAGTCTCTAGTCTCTGGCTTTTTGACCGGCAATAAGGGAGTGTTCCAGGCTGATTGACAGGGCTTAAGTACTCCCAAGCCAAGGAATTTCTCTATATGGGGCTTGATTCCTTCCCGGGCTTCCTTGCTTAAGTAGTATTGTTTTACCCGAATTGGAGAGGCGGTGGGCTTTAGGGTCACTACTACTGGGGGCTGATTGACCGCCAACCCTAACCCGGCAACTTCTGCCCAGGAATTAGGGAATTCTTCAAGCCAGGCCTGAGGAATAGAACTGCGGAGCTGTTCTGGTTTTATATACAGCTGATATTCTTCTTCGACTGGCAAGGTGAGGGCAGTTATTACAGGTTGGCTTACTAGCGGGTTTAAAAATTTCACCTTTGGCCCCTTAGGATTGAAGGTGATTCTCACCCTTAGTTTAGTTAACAAGTCTCTTCCCATAAGCGGGGCAGGGCACTCAGGGATAACTAGGAAGGAGTGTTGAAGCTTCCCCTTCCCCAGGTCCATGGTTCTTTTGGTAGTCCAGGTGCAGTAGCGACTGCCATTTGCTCCCCGCACCAAGGACCTTTTTGTAGAGAGCGGGCCTATAGGTTCTTGGAGGGCCGATATTACTGCTCCCATGTCGACTCCAAAATTAATTGGTACCCCCTCCACATTAAATTTTACCCTGAGCTCGGGGAGGGGTGCCAAGCCCTGACTCCCCTAGTCTTCACTTTCTAGAGCCAACATGGCCGGCTGTTGCCAATTTGGGGGCCTAGTACCCCTCCGTTTTTTTTTTGGACAGTTTTTGGCCCAGTGCCCAGTTTCTTTGCAGTAGGCGCATTGGTCTGGATTAAGAGGGGTATGATAACACCGGCCCGAGGGATTTTCTTTAGCTTGTCCTCTACCTTCAGTGTTTCTTTCAACTACTGTGGCCAGGATCTTTGTTAATTCTTTTGTTCTCCTTTTCTCTCTTACCAACTCTTTTTCCTCTCTCTCTCTCTCTCTCCTTTGTTCTTTTTCCTCCTCTGTTTCTCTCTTATAAAACACTTTTTCAGCTTCTTTGACTAAATCTCGCAAGGCTAGGTCCTGCAACCCCTCTAAGCGCTGCAGCTTGCGTCTAATATCTGGAGCTGATTGGCCGATAAAGGCCATGGCCACTGAGGCTCTTTGATCCTCTGATTGAGGATCAAAGGGAGTATACCTACGGTATGCTTCCATTAGTTTTTCTAAAAAGACTGAGGGCGATTCGTCCGCTCCCTGAATAACCTCTCTTACCTTGGCCAAATTGGTGGGCCGGCGTGCGGCTGCTCGGAGACCCGCTACTAGAGTCTGGCGATAGATGGACAGATGCTCCCTACCTTCAGAGGTGTTCGGGTCCCAATTAGGGCGGCGCAGCGGGAACCGATCGTCGATGACATGCTGGAGTTGGGTGGGTCTCCCGTCTTGTCCAGGAACTTGCTTCCTGGCTTCCAGTAGGATCCAATCTCGCTCCTCCGTGGTGAAGAGAGTCCCCAGGAGTTGTTGACAATCATCCCAAGTGGGCTGGTGAGAGAACATAAGGGACTCCACCAATCCAGTCAGCCTAGTGGGAGCCTCGGAAAAAGGAGGGTTATTATTTTTCCAATTATATAAGTCAGAGGAGGAAAAGGGCCAGTATTGTAGAGCGGGCATTTCTCCCCCGTGTCCGTCATCCACTGGAGGCCCGTACGGTCTGAGGGGGAGAGTGACCGCCACATCAGATGGGCTTAGTGCTCATCTGCTTTGTGTACTATGTGCCGGTCCTGGTTCATCTGGGATCGTCTGTTGGTGAACCTGCGGAGAGGGAATGGAAGAGGGCGGAGAGAGAGTACTAGAGGAGGGAGAAGGTGAGCTAAGAGAGGGGGGGTCCTGTACCGGAGCTGAAGGGTAGGGAGGAGGGGAAGAAGGACCTGCATCGAAGAGGATTAGATCCGATTGGGATTCCGGTAGGACTGCAGGAGACAAAGAAGGATAGAGTTTCGGAGCTTGAGAAGGACCCGGCACCTTGATTGGGAGTACAGAGGGAGAGTCATGTTGACCAAGAGGAGTAAGAAACGGCTTTACCCATGGAGGTGGGTTTTCACACAGGTCCTGCCAAACCATGATGTAGGGCTGCTGGTCCGGGTGGCCATACGGGTCAGGGCGGAAGATGACTGACTTGACGGCCCGAATCAAGGGTAGATGAAAAGTTCCTTCACGAGGCCATTCCACGTTAAAGGAGGGCCACTCGGCCGAGCAGAAGGTCTGCCATTTGCCTTTCTTTACAATAAGAGATAGATTCTGACCTCTTTCCCTGACCTCCGACCAGTGTCTTAAGGTCAGAGAAAGTGGAGTCGACATTCCCTGACCCATCTTTGGTAAAACAAAAACAATTCCTAACACACAAATACAGACAGACACACACAGAGCCGGCACACCACGTTTACACAGTTTCAGAGACACAGCTCAGACTGGCCTGATGATTTTGATCGAGTTTCCCCCGTCAGAAGGGAAACAGAATCAGAGTCGGCCCTGTAGGAAGCCTCCAGGCGTCCCTGGAGGTCCCCCAATCCCGAGGCGTCCCTCGGGAGAGTGACCTGCAACCCCGGACACGTCTGTCGGTTGCGGTCGGGGAGTGCTCACGCGACTCTCTGACAGTCACTGCCAGTCTGACAGACTAAGCGATCGCACCTCAGACAAAAAGGCCTTACTTACCCCGAGAGAAAGAGCTGTTGGAGCCTTCCCCTACGAAGAGCCGATCTCGGTGGGACCTCCAAATGTAAGAATTTGAGAATTTTGCCACGCAAAGGAGGACTCCAAGAGACGTTCTCTCATGCAACACGCAAGGGGTTTATTTTCCACACATGTGTGGGGCTCGCTGAACACGCAGAAACAGAGAGCCCCGAACCTGGGTTTTGGGAAGCCTTTTGAGGGCCAGGATAAGGGTGTGGGGTTTGAGGGTTGAACATTAGTTACAGGTTCTGCTTTATGCAGGAAGTAGATAACGAACATTTTGCAAGAAGCAGATAACAAACATTTTTCGCGCATGAGTCATGGGAGCTGCTTCTTGCAAGAAGCAGCTGTCTCGTGCAAAACTCCCTTACTCAACCTTCTCAGTTGCATTCTTAGATAAACTTTCTCCGGCAGTTACAACCTTGCATAACCAAGGCAGCAGAAAACCTTGCATAACAAAGGCAGCAGATAACCGCCCCTGGGAAGTCCCGGGTTGTTTTAGCCTGATGGGGCCCATAACTCTTTTCTTTATAAAATCCTTCTTTACATAAGAAAAGTTAGCTACTGTTAAGTTTTATAAAATCCTTCTTTACAAAATTATGGTTAAAATCATGAAAGATTTAATGGCTAAAATGACAATGTTTTCTTGGACTCTTAGCCTGTTCTAATGAAAAGATATTAAAAATTTTTTTCTAAATAATTAGTTAAAAAGCAGAGTCTGTATTTGCCGCATCCGGCTCTTGAAGTCGAGTTGGGAGAGGGGCGTCGAGGTTGATTTATGAAATCAGCACTCAGGAGACAAGTATGGTTCCATCACTCAGGCCCCCTGCTTCTTGGGAGTGAGTCCTCTTTATTGTTTCTTTCTTAGTAGTTCCCCATCTTAGTAGTAGTCTTATGTTTTCTTGCCTCCCTATTATATCCTCAGAACTTCCCTTATAGGAGGGAGTTCGCACCGGCGGGGGGGGGGGGTCCCGGCGGGAACCTTGTAGTACTATATCTAGTGGGTCTTTCCCCCCAGGTCATACCCGCTTCTTCTCTACCCCCCTTTACAGGGGGTATTGTTTTCAGAAACTTCTGCATGCAATGATCCAGGAAATTCCATTCCCTCGGGGCCGAGGGTAAATAATTGTCTGTTAGCTGTTTGCTCAACAGAGCTTGTAAAAGAGCTCTTAACAGAGCTTGTAAAAGAGCTTGCCCAACATTAACCCCATAAATGCCTGCAACTTCTCACTGATAGGGGAAATAGGGGAATTACTTTATTCCCAGGCACAGATGTCCCTCCGGCCAGGAGGCAACATGTATTTTATCAAAATAACTTATGTTAACTTTTATCCTATTGTTATCTGTATAAAAAAATACTGATTTTCTCCTGGGTATCATTATACTGGCAAAAACTACTTGTTTCCTTGCCCTAACCAGGTGGCTTAATATATTAATCTAAATACTATTACTATAAATAAATCTATTACTGGATAAATCATATTCAAATCATATAAATACCTATATTCCTTTAAGCCAAAATATCTTAAGGCTTTGTCCAGTCTTTATATAAACTATATATGTATAAACTAAATTTATCCCAAGATAACCATGGCTTATATTTGAAGCAGATCAGATTTGAGGGTTGAATGCAAGGAAAAAATACACTTGTGGAGTCTTTTTTTCACCTGATGTTGCCATTACATGCAACTGATGTTGCTATCACATGACCTTGGTAAGGAATAATTAAAATGTAAGAAATAATTAAAATAATTCTAGCTGGGAGGAATGGCTATCCCCCCAGAAGGAGGTGTACTTTAATAAAGATATCTAGGTCCCAGGAAGCTCCTCTTGGTCCCTAGCCAGTTCCCAGAGGACCCAACTGGGCCCGGTCATGTAAGCAAATCTGAATTTGGCCACTATTGTGAGAAAATATCATAAAAACTGCATGAAATAAATGTAAAATTAGCAAAAATGCACAACCAATTATAAAGAATCCACATTCTTGCATTCCTTTTCAATCAATCCAATGAATTCAATTTTAAAAATCTGGTCATTTACTATGGGTACATGTCACTATTGGCACTCTGCATTCATTTTTGCTACCTGCCACTTTAGGGATTCCTAATTATATGTTACAAAACTTGTTTGATATTTTACAAGGAGATTCCGATTTATTAAGCAAAAGGCAGTTAATAGCTGCAGCTGAATGAGAGTGACAATTAATTGAACAATGCATTCAGAAAGGACAGCTTGTTCAAATAGATCTAAAAAAGCCTGTTGATTTTATTATTTTCTTTACCTTGCAATCTCCCACAGGCCTATTTTAGCAAGACGGTGTTTTAAAATGAATTTTTTACCAAACAATTGACAAAAATGTTTAAATACATATTTGCAAAAGATTATTTCTTTAATAGCCAAAAGTCACCAAAAATATTATCAATTAAGAGGTCATGATCCCTAATTGCGCAGTGTGTGATCTCACAAAGGAAGAGGTTCAAAGTCTATTTTCAATACCTCTTGGCAAATAGCATTAAGTGACTTTAAAGGACAAATGAATAATCATTTGCTATATCAAAACTTTTACAATTTTTTAAAAATGAACGCAATGGATTTTGCCTAAAATAGTTCTAGCTTCCCTGCTAGCTATTACTGTCTTTAGTGATGATAATATTAATGGGAAAGCTGCATATGTCACCCCAGTGGAAAACAAGTTAGAAAATACCTTATACCTCTGCCCAGCTTACTGAATTAGCAGCTGTAATTCAAGTATTGCAAAGTTTTCCACAATCTCTTGATATTGTTTCTGATTTTGAATATGTTTACCAAACAGTTACTCACATTGAGACGGCTTCTTTGTTTAAAAGAAATGAATTGTCCTGAATGTTTTTACATTCACAAACATTAGTCAAAGGCTGAATTACTCCCCTTTTTATCATGCATATAAAGAGCTCAAACCAATCTTCCAGGTCCTTTATCATTACAAAATCAGCAAGCAGATACTTGTCAAACCTGTGGGCCTTTAAATGCACTCCCATTTGCATCAGGGATTAATCCTAGAGGTTAAAAAGCAAGTGAATTATAGCAAACGGGTGTTACTTGTATTTCACATTTTAGTAAAATGAAATATGTACATGTTATCATAGACACTTGTTCTCATTTCATCTGGGCTACCGCACAATCTGGAGATCGTTTTTGCCATGTTCAATCACATTTACTTAATGCTTTTGCTGTTATGGGATGCCCTCAATCTATTAAAATGGACAATGGCCCTGTTTATACAGGAAAATAAATTTTATACTACTTTTAATATTACTCATATTACAGGAATTCCACACAATCCCTCAGGGCAAGGAATTATTGAACGAGCAAACCAGACGCTAAAGTCTATGCTTTTAAAACAAAAAGGGGAAGACGATGATCAGGAGGATGTTGTTATGAAAATAAGTACTCCTAAAGATCAATTAGCAAAGGCATTGTTTACTCTAAATTTTTAAAACATTTATGGTAATTCATCACAGACTCCAGCAGAACAACATTTTAGCAATTTGGAAAAGAAAAATGATATATCCCAAACAGAACTGCAGCTGCAGCCAATCTATTGGAAAGATGTTAAAGATGATTTATGGAAACCAGGAATGGTAAAGGTGTGGGGTAGGGGATTTGCTCTTGTCATTGCAGATGATGGAACTTCAGTTTGGATTCCCTCGAAGAGAATAAAACCCAGACATATCAACCTGGACAAAAAATAACTAAATGGGTAATGTATACTATAGGACATACAATTTTGATTGCTGAAGGACAGGGACATATTTATACTTACTGGGATTATCTGTGAGCCCTAACATGGGCCAATCCAACTTTACCAAAATAATCTGAATACAAGTTTAAGATTCCTAGGTCCAATAAAAAGAAAACTGGTGTCAAATTTAATTCCATTTTTAGAAAGACCTATATGCATAAATCTATGGATACAAAGGATACTTGCCTGTTAGATGGGAAAGAAAGTTGGAATGGATGAGTTATGTCATATGGATTGAGCAGTTATCATAATTAATGATTCCTATGGAATTGTAAGAGATGCAGCCCCTGTGGGGCCTCCCATCTCTAACTTGAAGATAACTGAGACTATATGGACAGGCAAGCTAAATCAGGGTTTAATTCATGGAGGATAATTTGTGCCAAATTCATGGGATGATAAATATAGCATTAGTGAAAGAAATTGACAAAAAATGTTTTCTAGGACTGAGACCAATTTTTATAGCCAATTCTAGTAACTATAACTTCTTTTTAAATAGCAGCCATAAGCACTATATACAAGTATGTATTAGAGATCCATATATACTTGTTAAAGTTCATATGCATATAAGAAATCAAAACTTCTAATTGTGAAAATTATTCTCTATTCACTTGTCCCCAAGCATTTATGTTGCAGGAAAATGAGACGATTATAGCAGAAAGGAGAAGAGGTATTTGGTTGCCAGTGCAGATGTCAAGATCTTTGCAATCCTCTCCAGAAACACATATACTGATCCATTTGGCAAAAGAATATCTAAAAAGGACTAATAGACTAATTGGATTCCTTATTGCATCTGTCATTGGAATCATTGGAAGCATCACAGTGGCTGCAGTCACTGAAACCGCATTGCAACAAACTATACAGATGCAGCATTGTTAGAAAAACACCAATGAACTGTGGCATAGACAATCTCATTGATGAGCAAACTAATAATGGACTAAATAATATAGAAATGACATTTGTTCATATTGGAGATCAAATGTATAATTTAAATTTTTTACAAAGTTTAAAGTGTAAAAGGAATAAGAGCAGTTTTTGTATTACCCTCTTTTAACATATGGTTTGTTTGAAATAGAATGGGAAAAGGGAATAGGCATCTTTTAAGGCTTTCAGGTAGTTTAAGTCCTGATATCTTAGAATTACAAAAAAAGGGGTATTAGAATGTAAATTAGAATAATCTACATATAGCCTATGGAAGTAATGTTACACAATCACTTACCCAAGAGCTAAAAAATCTTAGGTTTGGGGCTGTTTATACTTTGCTTCCTCCTCAGCTGTGTTTAACAACAAAGAAAAAGGTGATTCTTGCAAAAACTCGTTGGCTCCCTCCTGAATCAAAGTCAGAGAGCTTGACTGGCAGCCAATGATGGGTAAGACCCTTTGGATCCTAAGGGCAACCTAAGACAGGTGCTGGCCACCTCTGCTTATAACAATGTGATTCTTGTGAATCAAAGTCAGAGAGCTTGACTGGCAGCCAATGACGGGTAAGACCCTTCAGAGCCTAAGGGCCACCTAAGACAGGTGCGGTCACCTCTGTTTATAGTCACCCTAAAAAAGGTGATTCTTGTTTTCCTCTGCTTATAAAATAAAAAGGGGGAAATGTAGAAGCCAAGAGTTTAAAGCAAGACCTACAGAATTTGTTGCAAGCTGCTGGCCTTGGGATGGCAGCGGTAAACTGGCGATTGTTATGTAGAGCAGTCTGGGAGGAAGAGAATGTTTACCCAAAACAGTTATATTAAGTATGAAGAACACTGTGAGATAAGAATCTTGCTCCCTCAGGAAATGCCTGCATACCTATTGACATCCTGTGGTATATAACTAAGATCTGGTTGAAAATAAAGTTGTCTGAAGTCTGTCTGAAGTAAACTCAAGCTTCAGACCCCCTGAGCCCATCTGTGCCTTTCTTTCTCTCCTTCTTCCTTTCTTTCTTTCTCATCATTCCTTAATATCCTTCGAGCTCTGTTTCAACAGGAAGCAACACAAATTCATCTAATGTTGAACAATGTGATAATGCTTAATATTAGCATGTGGTTGTGTAATCAAAACAAAAGCTTACATAGAGAGGCTCCCCATATGTTAGCTTCATATACATCATAAACTATGTCATGTACTTAATAAGAGTAACCTAATTTTCAATTTTCAGAGGATTACATGGTATCACTATTCAGAGTAAAACAAAAAGAAAAGAAAATTAAATCTTATCCCATTAGGGAAAAATCTCAAAACCTTAGTCGTATCATAAATAAGATTTTAAATTATATGAAAGTTTCCTAATTTGTGGCTTCCACATAAAGATGGGCCCAGTGCCAAAAATCCAAAAGTCAAATGTTATAAGAAATGAAAAGCAACATATTGCAAATTTAGATGGTTTCATGTATGCTAATAACATCTTATAACCTCATATATAAATCTGTACAGTCTGTGACATATCCATTGTTATTCTTTATCATCTGGATCATAGCTGAAGACTCTCCACCATATCCCTAAAATTAACATTCACAGGGATAATTAATAATAGCCAAAGACTACCACTTCTGTTCAAGATGGAATAACAAGGACCAGTACTTTAATGAACTAGAAAACTGGACAGAATATCTGATTCAATGACTTTCAGACATTGGGCAATAGGCAGCACAGGGCTGTGACTCTTGAGAGCAGGGTAGCAAAGAAGGTAAGTCCTGTGATTTCACCAGTTTAAACACTGAAGTCAGTTTCCAGTCTGCAGTGCATGGAAGGACAACACAATATCCAGTGGTCTTGCTGAATTAAGGGAGACAAAACTGCAATTTAGGTAGGCCAATACAGCTCAAATCTGTGGTACAGAGTAGTAGAGAGGAGAAAGCAGTACAGAGAAAGAGAGGCAGCATTCTAGTTTGCTAGCTGCCGGAATGTAATATACCAGAAACAGAATGGCTTTTAAAAAGGGGAATTTAATAAGTTGCTGGTTTACAGTTTTAAGGCCGAGAAAATGTCCCAATTAAAACAAGTCTATAGAAATCTCCAATCAAAGGCGTCTAGGGAAAGATACCTTGGTTCAATAAGGCTGATGAAGTTTAGGGTTTTTCTCTCAAGTGAGAAGGCACATGGTGAACACAGAGTTTCTCTCTCATCTGGAAAGGCACATGGTGTACATGGCATCATCTGCTAGCTTCATCTCCTGGCTTCCTGTTTCATGAAGCTCCCCAAGAGGCATTTTCCTCCTTCATCTCCAAAGGTCACTGGCTGGTGGACTCTGCTTCTCGTGGCTATGTTGTTCTTCTCTGCTCTCTCCAAATCCCCCATTCTCAAAAGTGTTTCCTCTTTTATAGGACTCCAATAAGCCAATCAAGATCCACCCAAATGGGTGGAGACATTTTGTCACCTAATCCAGCTTAACAACCACTCTTGACTAAATCACATCATCTAGGGAGATGATCTGATTACAGTTTCAAACATGCAGTATTGAATAGGAATTATTCTACCTTTATGAAATGGGATTTTGATTAAAACATGGCTTTTCTAGGGGCATACATCCTTTCACACCAGCACAGGCAGGGAAATAGAAAGAGATGAAGGATGGCAGAGATAAAAGGAATTAAAAAGAGAGCACTGACTTGCACATGCATGGTTAAACTACCTGAGAGTGAGGAAAGAACAGCTGGAAAGGAATAGGGAGATGAACGAGGCTAGGGAACAGTTTCTGTCCCTACCAGTCCTAGTGGAAAGAGCTCATGTCACAGGAGGCATCCTCAGGCAAGTTTTGCTGAGTAGAGTGCTACATAGCTAAATTACTTTTAGACTGAAGGCTTCCTGAACCCACCCTAACAAAGTTTAAAAGCAAGATTTGAAAGTAACTTAGTTGCATTCCAGATCAAAATGCAGCACTAATAAAATTCAGTATAAAATTTACAGTGCTCACTTTCTACGCCGGCCCACCACGCGGCGCCCATGCCCCGCAGCAGCCGAGCCAACCGCCCTCCTTCTCTCCTCTCTTTCTCCGCCGGCCCGCCACACGGCGCCCACGCCCCACAGCAGCCGAGCCGCCCGCCCTCCTTCTCCCCTCTCTTTCTCCACCAGCCCGCCACACGGCGCCCACGCCCGCAGCAGCCGAGCCGCCCACCCTCCTTCTCCCCTCTCCTCCCCCTCCTGCTCCGGCTGCTCTCCAACCACCACAGTGCCCTCTTCCCCCGCCTTCACCGTGCTCCTCCGCCACCAGCCTCGACAGCCTTGCCGCCCTCACCATTCCTCCTCCAGAACAGCTACTGGGGGAGTGGAGATAATACAGAGCAGCTCCCGGAGCCACGAGGGAGATCAAAGGGACAGCATACCCCATCCTGGAACGGCTGACTATCTGGGAGAACCAGCTCCGGTGAGATCACCAAGGGGCACGGGCTTTCCTGGGTGGGACGGCAAGCGACCGGAGTCCCTCCCTTCCACCTTCCCGGGCCAGCTGGTAGAATTGGACAGGCAGTCCCCTTAGGCCGTGGCGGCTGGTGCCCCCACCACACGAGGCCCCCCGGAACAACTGAGATAGTTGGGTCGGAAATCCCCAGACTGCAGAGAACAGTGACCGGGGGATCCCTTCCAAACACGTGACTCCCCCGTCGGCTGGGAACAGTGCACTCTTCCGGGCTGTGACAGCTGGCGCCCTCCCGCCACGCTTGGTGCCCCAGGCCGACTGGCTAATTTGGCCAGACGCTCTCCTGTGCTGCGACGGCCGGCGACCCTCCCCGCGTTTGGAACCCCGGGCCGGCTGGCATTCTTCCAAGACGCTTCAGCTGCCGAACCTCCCCTACGGCGAGAGTTTTCCAGAGCTGAGGGACCCACAGCAACTTTCGCTGGTGGAACCCACAGACAGGCGTGTGCCACGAGCGCCACCTACTGGGCAGGATAGGAAGAACAGAACCCAGAGATTGCACAGAAAAACCTTTCAACCTGTGGGGTCGAACACCCGGGGAAATCTGACTAAATGCCCAGACGCCAGCAGAAGATAACGGATCACGCTCAGAAAATTGAACACATGGCCCAGTCAAACGAAGAAACCAATAGTTCAAATGAGATACAGGAGCTGAAACAACTAATGCTGAATATACGAACAGAAATGGAAAACCTCTTCAAAAACGAAATCGATAAATTGAGGGAGGACATGAAGAAGACATGGGCTGAACATAAAGAAGAAATAGAAGAACTGAAAAAACAAATCACAGAACTTATGGAAGTGAAAGATAAAGTAGAAAAAATGGAAAAAACAATGGATACCTACAACGACAGATTTAAAGAAACAGAAGATAGAATTAGTGATTTGGAGGATGAAATATCTGAATTCCAAAAAGAAACAGAAACTATCCGGAAAAGAATGGAAAAATTTGAACAAGGTATCAGGGAACTCAAGGACAATGTGAACCATACAAATATACGTGTAGTGGGTATCCCAGAAGGAGAAGAGAAGGGAAAAGGAGGAGGAAAACTAATGGAAGAAATTATCACTGAAAATTTCCCAACTGTTATGAAAGACCTAAAATTACAGATCCAAGAAGTGCAGTGCACCCCAAAGAGATTAGACACAAATAGGCGTTCCCCAAGACACTTACAAGTTAGAATGTCAGAGGTCAAAGAGAAAGAGAGGATCTTGAAGGCAGCGAGAGAAAAACAATCCGTCACATACAAGGGAAACCCAATAAGACTATGTGTAGATTTCTCAGCAGAAACCACGGAAGCTAGAAGACAGTGGGATGATATATTTAAGTTACTAAAAGAGAAAAACTGCCAGCCAAGACTCCTATATCCAGCAAAATTCTCCTTCAAAAATGAGGGAGAAATTAAAACATTCTCAGACAAAAAGTCACTAAGAGAATTTGTGACCAAGAGACCAGCTCTGCAAGAAATACTGAAGGAAACACTAGAGTCAGATACAAAAAGACAGAAGAGAGAGACATGGAGAAAAGTGTAGAAAGAAGGAAAGTCAGATATGATATATATAATACAAAAGGCAAAATGGTAGAGGAAAATATTATCCAAACAGTAATAACTCTAAATGTCAATGGACTGAATTCCCCAATTAAAAGACATAGACTGGCAGAATGGATTAAAAAACAGGATCCTTCTATATGCTGTCTACAGGAAACACATCTTAGACCCAAAGATAAATAAAGGTTGAAAGTGAAAGGTTGGGAAAAGATATTTCATGCAAACAACAACCAGAAAAGAGCAGGAGTGGCTATACTAAAATCCAACAAATTAGACTTCAAATGTAAAACAGTTAAAAGAGACAAAGAAGGACACTATATACTATTAAAAGGAACAATTAAGCAAGAAGACATAACAATCATAAATATTTACGCACCAAACCAGAATGCCCCAAAATGCGTGAGGAATACACTGCAAACACTGAAGAGGGAAATAGACACATCTACCATAATAGTTGGAGACTTCAATTCACCACTCTCATCAATGGACAGAACATCTACACAGAGGATCAATAAAGAAATAGAGAACCTGAATATTACTATAAATGAACTTGACTTAACAGACATTTATAGGACATTACATCCCACAACAGCAGGATACACCTTTTTTTCAAGTGCTCATGGATCATTCTCAAAGATAGACCATATGCTGGGTCACAAAGCAAGTCTTAACAAATTTAAAAAGATTGAAATCATACACAACACTTTCTCGGATCATAAAGGAATGAAGTTGGAAATCAATAATAGGTGGAGTGCCAGAAAATTCATAAATACATGGAGGCTCAACAACACACTCTTAAACAACAAGTGGATCAAAGAAGAAATTGCAAGAGAAATTAGTAAATACCTAGAGGCAAATGAAAATGAAGACACAACATATCAAAACTTATGGGACGCAGCAAAGGCAGTGCTAAGAGGGAAATTTATTGCCCTAAATGCCTTTATCAGAAAAGAAGAAAAGGCAAAAATGCAGGAATTAACTGTCCACTTGGAAGAACTGGAGAAAGAACAGCAAACTAATCCCAAAGCAAGCAAAAGGAAAGAAATAACAAAGATTAGAGCAGAAATAAATGAAATTGAAAACATGAAAACAATAGAGAAAATCAATAAGACCAGAAGTTGGTTCTATGAGAAAATCAACAAGATTGATGGGCCCTTAGCAAGATTGACAAAAAGAAGAAGAGAGAGGATGCAAATAAATAAGATTAGAAATGAAAGAGGAGACATAACTAATGACCTCACAGAAATAAAGGAGGTAATAACAGGATACTATGAACAACTTTATGCTAATAAATACAACAATTTAGAAGAAATGGACAGGTTCCTGGAAAGACATGAACAACCAACTTTGACTCAAGAAGAAATAGACGACCTCAACAAACCAATCACAAGTAAAGAGATTGAATTAGTTATTCAAAAGCTCCCTAAAAAGAAAAGTCCAGGACCAGACGGCTTCACATGTGAATTCTATCAAACATTCCAGAAAGAATTAGTACCAACTCTCCTCAAACTCCTCAAAAAAATCGAAGCAGAGGGAAAACTACTTAATTCATTCTATGAAGCCAACATCACCCTCATACCAAAACCAGGCAAAGATATTACAAAAAAAGAAAACTACAGGCCAATCTCTCTAATGAATATAGATGCAAAAATCCTCAATAAAATTCTAGCAAATCGTATCCAACAACACATTAAAAGAATTTTACATCATGACCAAGTAGGATTCATCCCAGGTATGCAAGGATGGTTCAACATAAGAAAATCAATTATGTAATACACCATATCAACAAATCAAAGCAGAAATATCACATGATCATCTCAATTGGTGCAGAGAAGGCATTTGACAAGATTCACCATCCTTTCCTGCTGAAAACACTTCAAAAAAATAGGAATACAAGGGAACTTCCTTAAAATGATAGAGGGAATATATGAAAAACCCACAGCTAATATCATTCTCAATGGGGAAAAATTGAAAACTTTCCCCCTAAGATCAGGAACAAGACAAGAATGTCCACTATCACCACTATTATTCAACATTGTGTTGGAAGTTCTAGCCAGAGCAATTAGGCAAGAAAAAGAAATACAAGGCATCAAAATTGGAAAGGAAGAAGTAAAACTATCACTGTTTGCAGACGATATGATACTATATGTAGAAAACCCAGAAAAATCCACAACAAAATTACTAGAGCTAATAAATGAGTACAGCAAAGTAGCAGGCTACAAGATCAACATTCAAAAATCTGTAGCTTTTCTATACACTAGTAATGAACAAGCTGAGGCGGAAATCAAGAAACGAATCCCATTTACAATTGCAACTAAAAGAATAAAATACCTAGGAATAAATTTAACTAAAGAGACAAAAAACCTATATAAAGAAAACTACAAAAAACTGTTAAAAGAAATCACAGAAGACCTAAATAGATGGAAGGGCATACCGTGTTCATGGATTGGAAGACTACATATAGTTAAGATGTCAATCCTACCTAAATTGATTTACAGATTCAATGCAATACCAATCAAAATCCCAACAACTTATTTTTCAGAAATAGAAAAACCAATAAGCAAATTTATCTGGAAGGGCAGGGTACCCCGAATTGCTAAAAACATCTTGAGGAAAAAAAACGAAGCTGGAGGTCTCGCGCTGCCTGACTTTAAGGCATATTATGAAGCCACAGTGGTCAAAACAGCATGGTATTGGCATAAAGATAGATATATCGACCAATGGAATCAAATAGAGTGCTCAGATATAGACCCTCTCATCTATGGACATTTGATCTTTGATAAGGCAGTCAAGCCAACTCACCTGGGACAGAACAGTCTCTTCAATAAATGGTGCCTAGAGAACTGGATATCCATATGCAAAAGAATGAAAGAAGACTCATCTCTCACACCCTATACAAAAGTTAACTCAAAATGGATCAAAGATCTAAACATTAGGTCTAAGACCATAAAACAGTTAGAGGAAAATGTTGGGAGATATCTTATGGATCTTACAACTGGAGGTGGTTTTATGGACCTTAAACCTAAAGCAAGAACACTGAAGAAGGAAATAAATAAATGGGAGCTCCTCAAAATTAAACACTTTTGTGCATCAGAGAACTTCATCAAGAAAGTAGAAAGACAGCCTTCACAATGGGAGACAATATTTGGAAACGACATATCAGATAAAGGTCTAGTATCCAGAATTTATAAAGAGATTATTCAACTCAACAACAAAAAGACAGCCAACCCAATTACAAAATGGGAAAAAGACTTAAACAGACACCTACCAGAAGAAGAAATACGGATGGCCAAGAGGCACATGAAGAGATGCTCAATGTCCCTGGCCATTAGAGAAATGCAAATCAAAACCACAATGAGATATCATCTCACACCCACCAGAATGGCCATTATCAACAAAACAGAAAATGACAAGTGCTGGAGAGGATGCGGAGAAAGAGGCACACTTATCCACTGTTGGTGGGAGTGTCAAAGTGTGCAACCACTGTGGAAGGCAGTTTGGCGGTTCCTCAAAAAGCTGAATATAGAATTGCCATATGACCCAGCAATACCATTGCTAGGTATCTACTCAAAGGACTTAAGGGCAAAGACACAAGCGGACATTTGCACATCAATGTTTATAGCAGCGTTATTTACAATTGCAAAGAGATGGAAACAGCCGAAATCTCCATCAACAGAAGAGTGGCTAAACAAACTGTGGTATATACATACGATGGAATATTATGCAGCTTTAAGACAAGATAAACTTATGAACCATGTAATAACATGGATGGACCTAGAGAATATTATGCTGAGTGAATCCAGCCAAAAACTAAAGGACAAATACTGTATGGTCTCACTGATGTGAACGGACATTCGAGAATAAACTTGAAATATGTCATTGGTAACAGAGTTCAGCAGGAGTTAGAAACATGGTAAGACAATGGGTAATTGAAGCTGAAGGGATACAGACTGTGCAACAGGACTAGATACAAAAACTCAAAAATGGACAGCACAATAATACCTAATTGTAAAGTAATCATGTTAAAATACTGAATGAAGCTGCATCTGAGCTATAGGGTTTTTTTTGTTTTTGTTTGCTTGTTGGTTTGTTTGTTGTTGTTGTTTTTTACTATTACTACTACTTTTATTTCTTTTCTTTATATTAACATTTTATATCTTTTTCTGTTGTGTTTCTAGTTCCTCTAAACCAATGCAAATGTACAAAGAAATAATGAGCATGCATCTATGTGATGATGTTAAGAATTACTGAGTGCATATGTAGAATGGTATGATTTCTAAATGTTGTGTTAATTTCTTTTTTTTCTTTTTCTTTCCGTTAATAAAAAAATTTAAAAAAAAATGAATGAATGAGCTTAGTGCCTCTGCAAAGTGGATGCTGAGAAACTGATATGTAGTCTTTAAGGGCTTAAAAGTAAACTGGAAAGAATTTTAATAGAACCTTTTTAAAGCAAAGACCACTTCTCTGTGTCCATAGAAGAGTGAATGTAGTGAGAGAATGGCAAAGCCAGATTAGCAGCATTCAGGTGTGGAAGAGCTACAGGGTACTTGATTTTTTTTTTTTAAATCTGCTCAGGCATATAATAATTAAACTGTTCATGACAGCATATAATTTCATCATTATGTACACAACTCTGTTACTATAATTTGTATCATAAGAGAGCAAGTGTCAAAATCACTTTAATGGGGTTTAATTTTGTTTTAGCTTTTCCTAAAGGAAGTATTCAGTTTGTACTTTGAACTTGTAAACTTTACATCCTTAGCTGTAGTTAATCATGCATGAAAAGTATAGAAATGACTCTGTCCACTTTTCATAAGTTGGAATCAGATTTTTATGTAGTTTGTCTATTTCAGTATTTAAGGCACCTATATTTGTATAGTTTTAATGCACTTTGTTTTTTTAGTCTATTAACTTATTCAGAGTTAATACTGTTATTAATATTACCTATAATAGAATAAAAACTCTATTCAAGATCAAAAAAAAAAAAAAAACGTGTACCCTAGAACTGCTTAAGCTAAAAAAAAAGTCTCTTATGTATGAATAGAGCTGGTAGCCTTTGTTTATGCTTTAGTCTATCTGCTTAGACTCCTGGGGATGAATGAATATTGTGGTCAGTTTAATCCCACACCACTCACAGTCCCAATGAAAAAATGTACTGTTATCACATTTGAAAAGTGTCGTATGTTTTTCTAGTAATTACATCTTCTTATATATTTACTATTCAAAACATGCAGGTGTGGGGTTTTTTGAACACTGGCCAATGAAAATTTGCCTTACTGGCAACGGTTCCTAAGTGAGTCATGTTTCACTGCCTGTTCATTTTTATAACTATTTTCACTACTAATTTAGTTCTGTGCTGCAATGTGCAATTAGTTCTATTATGGAAGCAGCTGTGTTCAGTTTTACAACAGCACTTTTCCCCTTGGCTCTCACAGAGTTTGTTGTGGTTCTGCTGATGTGATGATGAGTTATAAAGTGGTACCCAGAAGAGCCACAGAGGGCCCAGATCATCCACACAAGTGGGATTCTTGTTTACTCACTGTGACTCAAATGTTGTTTCTCAGCTCAATTAAAAATATGGTCACAAAGGAATTTTCACCTTGCAAGACATGTCCTGTAAAAACTGGTGACAATACCACTCTCACTTCTGAAATCCTATTGTTTTTAAAAACTCTATTTGTAAGTGATATATTAGCTCTAAGTTGAGATGAGCAGGTACAGTGAAGAAGACAAAAGCGTTGTATTTGATTCACTTACTCACATAGAGCTGTGGTTACTCAGAAGAATGAAGACAAAGCCTGAATGCAGCAAATGACAGTATATGAATGACATAAGAACCAGCTCTAATGCTTATTGGATGTGATGTGTTAATATGCTGTGGCTTCTACCACTCTTTAAAAGATCACCCTATTGGGTGGGCCACGGTGGCTCAGCAGGTAAGAATGCTTGCCTGCCAAGCCCGAGGACCTGGGTTCGATTCCCAGTGCCTGCCCATGTAAAAAAAAAAAAAAAAAAAAAAGAGGACCCTATCTTTTCAGGTGCTTTCACTGCCTAGGTAGGTCAATATCTTCAGTTTTCACTACCAAGCAAAATTCCCTACATGTCTTTAGAAACTTGCCACTCAAAGTATGATCCTTGAACCAAGAGTATCAGCTGATATGAGATTCTGTTAGACACATAAGATCTATGGCTCCACTCCAGACCTATTGAATTGATATCTGCATTTTAATAAAATCCCCAGGCAATTTTATGCACTTTAAAGTTTGTCAGATTGCTTTAGAACTTTATGATTTGCTCCCCAAAACCATAGCTGGCTGGTTTGAGAATCTGATTGCTACCTACTAGTGGTTGCTAATAAGCATAATGTATTTTATTTAATTCAGAGCACTTGTCAATGGAAAATATCTGGTTCATTTATTTGTTCACTTATCTTCCACTACTTCCTCTCTATAATATAAGATCTTTGACCATAGGTACTTTCCTTGTTTTTATTTATTTATTTATTTTTTGTTGCTACACCATCTGCAGCAAGTGGAATAATGCCTATCACATATTTAACATTCAACAAATACTTGCTGAGTTAGAAAAAAAAGCAGGCAAATGACTGATTGTAGACACAATGTGTGCACAGTAACTGAAGACTGGCAGATCAAGTTCCATAATCCCATGGAGTTGCCTCAGGGCCTCAGCACATCAGCGTCTGGGGTAGGCAGGTGAGGGAGAAGGTTGAGATATGGAGTTTAGATATTCAGAGATCATACCCCATTGAGAGCACTGGAAGAAACTTTGGCTATCTAGGGAAAGAGTGGTGGCCCTGTCTTTTCTTCCCCTAATTTTTGGAGACTGTAAAAGTTAACGTGCTTACTGCAAAATGTCAACACATTCCAATTGAACCAAAGCATCCCTTGGTAAAACCACTGTGCACAGACGACTGGAAAAGCAGCTTGAAATGTTGCAGGACCTGAGATGTGAAGGGACAATCAAGTCATCCTGTTTGCCTGGAGTTGTTCCAGTTTTATAACTGCCAGCCCATGTCCTAACAGCCTGAGCTCCAGGAAAACCAGGATGATAGGATACCTGACTTGAGGGCTTGTTGGAACACCATATTTGCTGAGATTCCCCAGTTAAATGGGGATGTTAGCAGTCATTTAGCTTTTAGGGGCAGTTTTTTGATTCAATCAAGTACGTACAACAGCAGAAACTTACCAAGAGGCAGGCCTATTAAGTCCATCTATGGTATGGTGGCTTAAATCCCATTATTCTAAAAAAAAAAAAGAATCACCTAAGTTTGTCTTTTTGGTAAATGTGGGCAGGTGTGGTCATTTTCCTTCAATGATAATCATTTCCTCAAAAGTACCATTTTAGCAATCTTAGTTTTTACTCTGATATTACCAGGAAGGTGCTAACATCTGAATCATTTTGGAGGTACACTATTCCAAGGGCTGAAAAATACCTTGTTGGAAATATTTTCACACATTGAAGCCACAGGGATTATTTCATTAAATTACATGCATTTCAAAATATAGTTTTTATGCCTGCCATTTCCAAGTATATCTATTTAGTTATGTTTCCTCCTAAAACAAACAAACAAAAACAAAAAGACAGAGATGGAATGGGGTGAGATGAGGTTTTGGTGTTACAAAAGTAGAACCAGATAATTTCATGGCAAACTGCTTTGGTTCTATTTTCATGCTTTTACATATACACAGCAGTATATTGACTCTGTAACTAAACAGTATTATTATTTAAACTATAATGAACTATGCTTCAGGTTTTTGCCAAGAAGTGATTGCCACAGTGATAGGTGGCCACTATACAAAGAATAAAGGACCGTTCAAAGCTGGACTCTTGTGAATTTAAGAGCAGATTTTTATCAAGGAAAAGCTTCTAGGGTTTAAATAGTTTAATTTATTCTTTAAAATAAAACCAGTAAGATATCATAGAAAATTTTGGGAAGGGTTAGGAGGAAATAGGCATTTTAAATCTATTCATGTTTTGTATATTCTTAAAACACTGTTTTAAACATTATTGTTTCATAGACTTGATTGGGAAAACACAGAACATGACATGCAGTTCTAGAATTAAAGAGAGATAAATAAAGCTATTCCGCAGACTCATGTTTAATTAATTGTTCAACATACCTGAGTGACTTTAGAATAGCTAGGTACTATATTACTTAGCACTTAATAATGGCAAATGCAATTACCAACTGAAGTGCATTAATAGTTTCTGAACTGAATTTATTACTTTGATTACAAAATGGTTTATGATCCCATTCCTAAAGCCTGATTTATTCTTTATACTCATCTACTGGACACTTTGTAGTTCATGTTTCCTTGTATTTATACTAATATTCCTGTGATGTTGCAACATGGTGGTATGCTTTACGGAGACACACTGTCACCTAAATTTGATTTTAACAGACTTAAGTATCTCTTATTCCATCACTCAAAGACAATTACTATTAACTTTTTAGTGTATAAGTCCTTCAATATTTTCTCAATTTATATGTAAAGAGATATATTTGTACATATATACTTCCTGCCTGTGCTGCCACTTACCCCAACCCCTACTCAAATGAATTAACCAAAGCATATTTCCCCCAACTTAATGCATTGTGAACATCAATTTGTCTTGATAAATAGAGATCTGTAGTATTTTAATGGCCACATACAGTAGAGAGTGTTAGAGCTTGCCCATATCCTTTTCTCCTCGTCTTCCTGGGCACACAGAAAACAATACACGTCAGCTCCTTTGAAGCTAACCAGGGCTATGTGGCTACTTCTGGCCAACTAGGTTTAAGTGGAAATGGTGTGCATCACTTATAGGCTGAGAATGAAAAGCCCTTCCATAGCCCTTCATCCCTGCCACAGTGATGCTACATAGAAATAATGTTGGTGTTAAAGGATGGAAACAGCCTGGAAAAGATGTTGCCCTGGGAGACCATTAGACTCTCAATGGACTTCATATGAGCAAAAGGAAAAAACTTTTCTAAATTAAGCCTCCATGAGTTCAGAGTGCATTTTATGCAACATACTCTACCTTATTTTGACTAACATACAGGGGAAAGCACTATATTTGCACATATAGGCTGTTTCAAATTATTATTATAAGCAATTCTGCAATGGACATTCTTGTATATATATTTTTGCAAATTGGTCTATTTCCTTAGAATAAAGTCCTAGAAATAGAAATTCTGGGTTAAAAAATATGCACAATTTAACTTTTGATACATATTGTCTAATTGTTTCTCCCTAGAGTTTGTGCCCAACTTGTAAAGCCATCCAGTATATAGTAGAGTATCATTTATTATATATGTGTAACAAAACTGGAGATTATCCACAAAATTTTAAAAAAATTAATGTGTCTGATTGCTAGTGAGGTTTAATTTTTCATATATTTACTAGTCATTTATATTTATTTAAAAAAATGCCAATTAACGTATTTAGTGTGTTTTTTCTATTTGGTTGTTTGTTCTATTGTAGTACTCAATATGTCAAGAATATCAACCCTCTGTCTGCTTATATTTTCCAAATATGTTTTTTGTTTGTTATTTGTCTTTCAATCTTTTAATGTTTTGCCATATGGGTATCTTTAATTTTTATGTAGTTAAAATTATTAAACTTTTCTGTTATAGTTTCTAGTTTTGGTGTCCTGATTAGGGTTCTAATCTTTTCTGTTGCAAGATTTTTAAAACTTTACTCATATTTTACTCAAGTATCTATAAGATTTTATTTTTTATACTTGAATTATTAATCCATCTGGAAGTTGTACAACAGGGCTCCTTATATTATATGTTAGCTAGTCATTTTCTATCTGATTTGAAATTACAATCCATCACATACTAAATTCCAATATATTTTTAGTGTTTGTGTACACCTTATTAAGTCAATCTAGCTGTTTATTCCTAAGCCAGTGCATGCTATTTTATTGACTGCAAGTTTAGAACTTACTAAATCTAGGGCAAATTCTACCCCTCCCATTTAAAAAGAAATGTAAAACTTTCTAGATATTTTTCTACATCAATTCTTCAAGCTGTTTGGAATAACTTTGTGAAGTTCCAGAAAACAAAGTTTTTTTGTGAATTCACAAAGTTTATTGTGAATTAAATCTTAAGAATTGTTCCAATAGAGATGGCTAAAGTCTCACCCACTTGCCATTCACTGGATCCCTGCTGCAACCCCTGAGGAGGAATTTGGATAACCACTTCTCTGGAGACTCCTCCTGCTCAGATGGACAGCCCATCTCATCAGCAAGCATTACAGGGCAAACAAAGACAGAGGACCATGTTCTTTTCCCTATACACATTGTCTGCTCACAAAGTGGCAGAGTCTTCCACACCCTCGGTTACCTACAACCTTATGCTTCTACTCACTACCATCCACCATGAGTCGATGGCCCCTGCCCTTTTATCTGTGTCTCAGCTGCCCTAAATAACATATTTTTGCCCCAGAATCTTAACATCTGTTCCACATTTAAGTATTTTCACTTAACAGTAGCTTTGGAGCCATTTAAATAACTATTTCCATACTCAGCTGAAGGGAGTATAAACTGTGAAACGTTAAAGATCTGCTGTAGATGGAGAGGTGACAAGTATGTGGAGACTCACTTCCCATGGGTAAAAGGAGAAAGCACTGTGGTGGTCTGAATATTTCAAGTTCCATTTACATGTTCTTTGCACCTTAGGAGGAAAAGTAAATCCATCCTTCTAACTATGTCTGGAACGTTTGTATTATCCTAATTTGCTAAAAAGGATAGAACATTTACTGCTCATTCTTTTTACATCTATACCATCGAATAAGAAAGGCCAAGTTACACACTAGTGAACACACATTCTAGTCTTGGTAATGATCACCTGTAGATCCAGCCCATTCCACTACTTGTAATTCCTATAGATTGCATTTAATTCATTTGGTCAAAGTGAAGTTGAGAGAGTTTTATGGAAAACTATCTTTCCTTTGTTGTAATGACTTTAGAATATATAAATACAAATTAAAATCACATTAATTTGTTAAAACAAGGAAATAGAACATACATCTTAATAAGAAGTTTGACTTACCTTTACTGGAATTTTTTTAAGAAGATCAGAAAGCTTTCTGGTCATTCATTCTTCATTTATTCATTCACTCATTAAATATTTATTGAATGTGTAATATAAACTACTGTTCTAGGGGCCAAGGCTGTAGAGCAATATATATGTATTTAGTGAGGAGAAGGCTCATACTATAATGGAGCTAAAAGTTTAGTGCAGAGAGATAAAAAACTGATAAATAAATAAGAAAAATATCACACTGAGTGATAAGTGTTATACTCAGAAATAAAACTGAGTGATTGCTGGAGGTTGCCTCCTTTGGATTAGATGGTCATGGAAATTTCCCTGTTGACATGACTTTAAGCCAAAATGTGAATGAAAAGAGGGAGAAACCCATGAAAATATCAAGGTAAAGAATATTTAGTGAACACACATTCTAGTTTGGTAAAGATCAGGTTAGAAAGAAATCTAGAACAAAAGCCATAGGGTCATATATTAGTTTGTTAAGCTGCTAGAATGCAATCTACCAGAAATGGGATGGCTTTTAGAAGGGGAATTTAATAAGTTACAAGTTTACAGTTCTAAGCCTATAAAAATGTCCAAACTAAGGTATCCAGGTAGAGATAACCTAAATTGATGAAAGGCCTATGGGTCTGGAACACCTCTGTCAGCTGGGAAAGCACGTTGCTGGCATACTCTTGTCCCTGGCTCCTGGGCTCTGTTGCTGTCAGCCTCTGTTCCTGTGGAGATCCCTCACTTTGCATCTGTGGGACTTAACTTGGCTCCTCCAGGACACAATTGTGGGCTCTGGCCTTCTCAGCATCTCATGGGGAGACACACGGTAAGGCCTGCAGGGCCCATATCTCCAAACATCTGGGTTTCATATCAGCTCTGTCAACCCTGAAGCAACTGCTCTCCAAGCATGGGCATCTGCTATGCCCTGAGCTCTTGCCAAAATGTTCCCTCTTTTGAAGGACTCCAGTAAATTAATCAAGATCTACCTGGAATGGGTGGACTTGCATCTCCATCTAATTAAAAGATCACACCCACAATTGGATGTGTCACATCTCCATAGAGATAACCTAATCAACTGTTTCTGCCCTAAACTATTGAATCAGGATTAAAAGAAACAGCTGCCCCCATAAGATTGAATGAGGATTACAACATGTCTTTTCTGAAGTACATCACAATATCTTCAAACTGGCACAGGTGGGAAGAAGTTTGGGGAGTTTGGGGAGGCTACTTTACCTGGAATATAGTGAACAACAGGGAATGTGGTAGAAGATGAGAGTAAATAGACAGGCTCCACATCACAGAGGTCTGTGCAAACTAATTTAAGCAGTTTGGATTTTATTCCAAGTATAAAGGAAAGCCATTGGAAAGTTATAAGCAAATCAGTGAAATGTTCTGATTTACATTTACAGCATTATGATTGCTAAATAGATAATTGACTAAGAGGGGCAAAGTATGAAAAAATGCAGTAGATGAGGGGAAAAAAACAATGCTGGGGAAAGGGAAAAATTATTGGAGAGATGAGCCTGAGTAGGCAAGAAGAGTTGTAGGAAAGGATGGCCCAGAACAGACTACTGATTCATAACAAGAAAGAAAGTGGCCTATTTGGTCTAGGGGAAAGTAGGTGGGTAAAGTGACAATGGGAGAGCTTGGAAGATCTATTCTGATTACTTCTGTTTTATCAATTGAATGGGAAGCAAGATCATTACTGAGAGTGGGGATGGGGAAGCATATGGTGGAGGTTTGAGGAGAAAAGGTAAAATAGGTGTGAGGTTTAAGGGAGAAAATGTAAAATAGTAATATAGGGGCATGGGAGAGTGAATGAACTTTGAAAATTTAAGATAATTGCCAGACAGCACAAAAAACATTCTTATAGTTAATGGTCAAAAATTTATAGTGAGACAGGTCAATATGGATTTGTTTTTATCTAGTGAATTTTAGCTATATTAGGGCACATGGAAAATATACAGAAAATCCAAATTTCCAGGGTTGATATTTGTCAAAGCCAGAGATGGACAACAGAGTTGAAGATTTATGCAAAGTGGTGATTTTAATGAGGTACCATGGGAATATAAGCTTGTTAGGGATAAGAGTGTGGAGATAGACAGCTTGGGGTTGGGAGATGGTCAAGAGCAACAGGGAAAAGGTTGTATGATCAACAGTTTGTAGATCCTAGAGGAATGGAGGAGTTATCAGAATTGAATACTAGGAGTGAGCTGGAAAGATAGGAGGTGGTGGGAAAAGCCGAAGTGTTGAAATTGAGATTATGGAGTAATTTCAGTTTGGGATAATGACAAAGACTAAGATATTACCCTGGGCATAATTAGCTGAGGTTGAGAAAAAAGATCACTGGAAGAGAGGAAAGTAAAGAACTGAGAGTCCAGTTTACAGAAGGACCTTCTATTTGGATATTGAAACTTCCAAGAATTATATGGAGTAATGGGACACAGATGAGAAGCTGTAATAAAACACAGTGGAAATGACCACGGTCTCTAGTGAGTTTATAAGTAATATCACCATACTGAAGGTGAACATGACTGAAAGGGGTTGATAGGCCAATATGTCCCATAGATTAACACTAGAAATACAAATAAATTTTTTCAAGAACTACTTCAAAGGTATGATTCATGTACAAAAAGTGTTTAAGTCCAGGGTATAGCAGGAAACTACCATTGCACATTATGGGTTATGTTTAACAGAAAAATATTAGTAGTACCACAGCAACAGCAGGGGTAAATAATGGGGGCAAGGACCAAAGCTAAGGGGAGGTTTAGATTTCCTATTCACTGAGGGTGTGTTTATGGGTTATCTTTCTCTTGGAAACAATGAAATTATCTAGAATTGAGAGTGTTGGTGGACTCTGGACTTTGGGCATTATACATGATATCTAAAAAATAGAGGTGGCTGAAGGATGCACTGACTGAGAATTAGATTGGTGAATGATGGTTTATATATATGATCAAATATTGGGCTGCTACAAAAAGGAATGAAGTCATGAGGCATGCAACGATGTGTATGAACCTGTGGAACATTTGGTGAAGCAAAATAACCCAGAAATGAAAGAAAAATTATTGTATGGTCTCCTTTAAAAATTGCTTATAAGAAAACAGGGGCCTAGATTGCAAAGTTTTATAGCAGACACATTTGGTCCAAAGGAGAATTTTTATTTCTGGATATTGAGAGGCTGTTTTATATGTATAACCTAGTATTTAGAGATAAAAACAAAGCCAATCAGGTTTAGATTAAGGTAATTCAGAACACAGGGGTAAGGAAGACATTGTCTATGTTTCAGAACCAAAATTTACTCTTTGAGATCAAAGGAACAAAGGTTTATTTTGTTGGAATCTAAATTTTCTGTAGCACACAATCTAACTCAATCTTCCTGGATAGCTCATTTGAACAACTGATGAAACACAGGGAACCCAGAATAAGAAAGAGCACCTTTAATCCTGTATTGCTTAATGCAATGCCTGGATACATTCTAGAATATATTAAGCAGATAATAAAAAAGTTTTGGCAAAGTCCCTTGAGGGATGGGATAAAAAAATATAGAACTATTAAGCTTTACCACTAGGGAATTTCCTGAAACTGTATCAAACATTAGGGACACCAAAATCAATAGGCCAAGCCCTAGATCTTGAAACTTACTCTTGTGAGGTAAGTATGTTGGTACCAGAGAAGCTCAGCCTACCTATAGGTATGCCTAAGAGTTACTTCTGGAGGACCTCTTTTGTTTTTCAGATGTGGCCTCACCCTTTCAAAGCCCAACTCTGTAAGTGAAATAATTGCCCTAACCCCACGTGGCACATGACATCCATGGGTGAAATTCCCTGGCAACATGAGAGATGACTCCCAGGGATAAGTCTGGCCCTGGCACCATGGGATCTACAATTCCATCTTGACCAAAAGGGGGAAAAGAAGTGTAACTAATAAAGTATCAGTGGCAGAGAGAGTTCAAAGAGAGTCATGAACTGTTGGAGGTCACTGTTATGCAACCTACAGTTAGACACTTCTACCCACCATAACTTGCTAAAACACAGCCAAACCATTCCAGCCAATCCTAAAGAATACCCAGGGCAATATATATAAGATTCTAGAAAGGTTCCATGCACTAGGATAACTTCCCAGAAACCTACAACATTCAGATGGGTCCCTGGACCAGATAAGTCCTGAAACTTAGAGGACCCAACCTCTCCAGAACATTGCCTAGTTCCATTGTCCTACCCCATATTACTGACAGTCCCTTCAAACATAAAAAAAAAGTTAGAATGGTCGTAGCCCCAAATACCCCTAAGAGTGGGATAGAAAGATCAAAGGTGATGGTGGAGTTATACAGAGAAGCCATTTCCCTGAGGGATTCTGATACCCTCTGAGCACATTGAGCTTCCACTTTGATAGGTACAATAGATGCAACAGATGAAAGGAAAAGCCTGAGATTAGTACTCAGCAAGAGATATAATAGGAGATCTCAAAAAAAGATTCTTCCTTAAAAGCCACACCCTCAGTACAAGGGCACATGACAAATAAAATCCCAGAACACAAAAAGTACAAAAAAAATGCCTAGCTTGAATATGGCATGAAGTGGAAAAGGAAAAGTAATCTACCTTGAGAATTCCTGGCCATAAGTGTGCCTTTACTTTGATTTTTATTATGAACTCATTTTATAAGGTATATGATCCAACTATAAACTTCCCAAACAAAGGAAACAACTGCAAACCACTCAAATCCACAAATAATATTAAGCAGAGCTAATAAATGAAATTTAAGGTAGTTCTATCAGAAGCAGATGTAAGTCTGTTCCAGAAGAACTCAATTTCAATCCCAGTTCTAACAATTCCCAAATTTCACAGGAAAATAAGTCACTTATAGTAAGTATTACAAAACACATGAGAAATCAACAAGCCAAGGGGTTAAATTGAGCAGAAAAAGAACTAGGTGCAGAAATACTTCAAATATTAATATCAGAAATAGAATATAATTATATTTAACATGATTAAAGAGATTTTTGAAAACTATCTTGAAAATATAATCAAGACATACAATACTTTAAAGAACAAACAAAAAGATTTGGAAAAAAAGTAAAAAGAATGACTAGAAATGATAAATTCATTATTAAAACATGAATTAAAGATTAAACAGCTAAGGAGAGAATCAACAATCTGGAAGTCAGGTCCAAAGAAATTACAGAATACTGTTCAGAGATTTGGATAACATGAAAGAGACAGTATGAGGCATAGAGAATAAAATATGAATGTTGAGCATACATTGAATTGGAGTTTCAGAAAGAGAAGAGAAAAAATTCAAAGAGTTAATGGGCTATGAATTTTTTAATCTCATGAAAAGACACCAATTCTTATACACAAGAGGTCCAAAAAAGCCCCAATATGATAAATAAAATGATGTATACATCTAGACACATCACAGCTAAACTTCAATATACACATACCAGGAAACTAAAAATAAAGACAGCTATATGGGCAGCCGAGAGGTAAAAAGTAGATTCCTTACAAAAACAGCACTTGCAGCTGACCTTCCAACAGCAATAATGGAAGCAGACATGGCAGGCAAGTATCATAAATGTGCTGAAAGAAATGAATTTATTTCATATTCAGCAATTTGCATACTCAGTAAAACTGTCTTGTAATAAAATAAGGTTAAAACAGTTTCACCCAGTCACTGAGAGAATGCTTGACAATGAAGGAAAAGCTAAAGAATGCACTTCAAGCAGAGATAAAGTGATCCCAAAGGAAAATCTGAAATGTAAATATTCTGAGCAAATATGTCACTAATATGCTTATAAAACTAAAAAAATAATGACCCTACATATAATCATGTTTAATTTATGGGAGAAAAACTAAAATTTTGCCAACTATCATTTATAATAGAAGAAAGTACAATCAGAGATAAAGCATTCTAAGATTTTTGTACTGTTAGCAAAGAGGATAAATACATAGATTATTATTATAATTATAGAATATTTAATTTCCAAAATAGTAGAGGAGAAAAATGAAGTGAAAAAAAATATGTCAACACCATCCCCATAGACACATACAGACCCACCCAAATTAATCTATAAATTCAAAATAAACCCAACAAAAATCTCACAATTTTTAAATGGCACTTTACAAGCTTAAGTGGGACTCTTCTCTGATTCTATTTCATTATGCTGTCCTTAAGTTCTGTCTTTAAGGTATAAAGATTACACTGGCCTCATAAAATAATTGGAACAATTTCTCTCCCTCTCTTCTCTGAGACAGCTTGTATGAAATAGAGATTATTTTTATTTGTAGCTAGAGAATTCAGTAAAACTATCTGTTTAGGCTGGATGCTTTTCTTGGGTATAGGAAAGTTGGGGGTAGACAATCAGTGATAAATGCAACTTTTTAGGAGTTATTGGTTTGTTATTTTCTATTTCATCTTGAGTCAATTTTGATGATTTATGTTATTCTAAAAGTTTTCCCATTATATATAAGGTTTTGATTTCACAAATCAGGGTAGTATGAAGATGAAGACTCAAAAATTTACCTTCTCTGTGGTTAGAAAACAACCCTGGAATCCTGATCATAACAGGTTTTACTTAGTGGCTTTTAGGGTTTCAGTCAATCATCCTAGGATCTTATATTTTCATTAAAAGTCTCTTTTTTACTCAAAGGTGAATTTGATTTTTTTAAATGTCATTTCATACACTAAAGTCTCCCAAAGTGGGCTAATGGTTTTGGCTTTTGGTGGGGAAAGTGAATTTATAAGAGTACAGTACTTTGTGCCCTACAGATTTATAGCCTTTACTTGTAAGTTGAAAGACTGGAAGGTATTTGTCCCATAAATTGTAATGCCCATGATGCTGCCTTTATAGTCTAAAGGTTGATACTCTGTGAGGCACATTGTTAGTAAGTGGGTTTCATGATTTAAAAAAGAGGAAAAAGAAAGAAATGAGGAAGAAGAAAATAAATTCTACCAGTCCAATCCATTCAAAGGTGCTCTGCAATAAATTCCTTCAGAAACCCATAACTCACTGAAGCCAAATAGGACACCAAAATGTTTTTTATTCTCAATATAGACTTTGCAATTTAATAGTCTAAGGCTTGATTAATGATTACACACATGTATTCTCACATACACATCTAATTTTACCAATGAAGAAAAACTGAGAGGCTTAAAAAAACCAGATCTATTGGAGAAGCTTGTTAAAAATAAAGGTGTCACAACTTGCTTCCTATCTCTATTAGTATGGGTAAAATCAAAAGAGAAAGCAGTGCAACAAAGAGTAAAAATATCAACTTCTCACATGACTCTTTCTCAAGAGTAGCCCATATTGGGGCGGGCCGCGGTGGCTCAGCGGGCAAAGTGCTTGCCTGCTATGCCGGAGGACCTCGGTTCGATTCCCGGCCCCAGCCCATGTAACGAAAACGGAGAAACAGAATACAATAAAACAAGAAAATGTTTAAAAGATGTTTCCCTTTCTTCCTCTCTTCTTCTATCCTTTCTTCCTTCTCTCTGTCTTTCCTTTAAAAAAAAAAAAAAAAAAGAGTAGCCCATATACATTGTCCTTGTCATGCTGGATTAGTTCATTAAAACCTTAGGAATAATAATGCAAATTCATGCCAATAATACACTCATGCACTTTTCAAAGTCATATACCTTGGGCTAGAATGAAATATCTGCTGCTTAAAAAGTGCTACATTAGTCAATTTGCTTAATTTACTTTGCTTCATACCTGGCTTCAATTTTTTTTAAAAAATATTTTATTCTTTAAAAGTAATACACCCTTAAAAAAAGTTTCCATTTTTGGGTGGTGCGACGGTGGCTCAGTGGCAGAATTCTTGCCTGCCATGCCAGAGACCCGGGTTTGATTCCCGGTGTCCGTCTTTGCAAATAATAATAATAATAATAATAATAGACCCTTGGTTAAAACTTAAAATATAATGCTCAGTAAAAAGTCCTTGTTTATCCTACCTTGTCCCCTAGTTGCCCTCTATAGGGGAAACTGTTGTTAACCTCTCATGATGATTCCCCACAGAGATATCAAATGCAGGTACAATCATTCATGCATGCTTGTTTTAATATATCCCAATTTGATGGATTTAAGTTATATAGTGTTGTTGTTTTAATGAACACTTCTTCAGTGATAACAAGACTGGGAATGCTGGCATTTAATTAAATCTGTTTGAATTTATTTTTCAATAACTGCCTTTTCTCTCCAATTTCCTACCGGTTTTTAGATTTTTTTCTAATTGATTCCTAAAAACTCTCACCATATTCAATGATTACCCTGTTATCATTTGAAGTATGTTACAAATCTTCCCAATTTGTAATTGGTTTTATTTATAGTATTCTATGGTTATGCAGAGATGTTTAATTTTTCTGTAGAAAAAAATATCATCTCTTATGCTTTCTAAGTTTTGTGTCATGTTTAGAAATACTTATTTCTTGCCAAGATTACTTCAAAAATTCTCACATAATTTCCTTAGTATTCTTTACAGTTTTCTTTTATAAGGTTTAAATCACTGATCCTATTTGATTTCATTTTGATATAATGATTGGAGTCAGAATTTTTATTATTTTCCAGAAGGGTGGATAAGTAAATGGTCATCACTTATAGAAAAAATAATTTTTGCATGAATTTGAAATGCTTCTTCAAGCCACCTTACATTTAAATTTTGATACATATCTCAACTCTTTATTTGCTCCCTGAAGTTCTGTTTATAAGTATCAGTAAAAATTTGTAGCATTTTATTTTAATGCCTATACAATGAATTGGCCCTCATAAATCTCCCGTTTCTAAATTGTCTATTCTAAAAGTTCTGTGCATTAATTTCAGTCAGACAATATTAAGTGTATAGATCAGTCCTGGGAGATTTACCACCTTTACAATATTGAGGCTCCCTTAATTTTTAGTGTCCTTCTGTACTCTTTTTTTTATGCTGTATGGCATGGTCACATTTCATGGTTTTGCCATGTGAATATCCCATTATTGCAGCACCATTTGTTGATTTTTGTTTATTTGGTTTTTGTTGTTTGTTTTACTTGTTCATTTGTTTTTTGGGAAGTGTATGGACTGTAATGCTTCCATGCAGGTCTCCTGCATGGAAGGTGATAATTCTACCATTGAACTACCCTTGCACCCTCTTTCTTCTGTATTCTTTTGAATTCCTTTTACATAGATCTTGAATATTTCTTGTGAAGCTTATTCCTCCTGTATTTTACATTTTGTTCCCATGGCAAATGTTATTTTTTAATTTATATTTTAAAATAACTTCCCTTTGTGCATATGAAAATAACTGGTTTGTGTGTATTAATGTTATAGTCAGATATTTTACTTATTGTTTGTAATGTTTTTTGCAGGTTCTTTTCTGTTTTTCAGCTGTACATTTTAATCATATATGTAAATAATGATAAGCCTATAATGTCTCATCAAGCCTTTATACTGAATTATTTCTCCTTTCTAATTGCAAATCTAGAACCTCCAAAACAATAGTATTAATAATAAATGTAATAGTAGGAATTTTTGTCTTCTCCGTACTGAAAATATTTCTAGTGGTTTTACCATTAAGCACGTGCAGGCTTTTGGCTCCAAATTAGAAATTTTAGAAATAATGGACAAGTGTTAGAAATAACTATTAATTTTTATCAAGAGTTTTTAATCAACTATAGATTTTAAACTTCAATATCTCTATAGCTTTCATGGGCATACTCATGTAATTTTCTTTTCTGAAATATTAGAAATGTAAATTATATAAATAATATTCCTAATAGTGAATTATCCTTGTTTTTTTGGTCATGATGTATTCCTTTAACATAATTTTAGATTCTGTTTGCTAATATATATCATTTTGTATTTGGGGGCTCAATATTCATGAGAAACACCAATACATAATTTTCTTTTAATATGCTATCAGATTGTAGTTTGATTATTATGGTGAATGCATATGAAAAGCAGAAGTTTTTCTTGTGCCTCTTCTCTAGAAACATTTCAATATCATTGGAAATTTCTGTTCCTTAAAACTTTTGGTAGACTCATGTAATATCTTCTAGGCCTGACACTTGCAACTTTTGGATAACTTTTATAATTACTCTGAAATGGCCTATTTACATTTTCTATACCTTTTGAAGACATTTTAGGGAATTTAAGTTTCCTAGAAAAATGATCCATTTAAGTTTTTCAAATCCATATGTATAATGCTGAGCTAAGGCACACCCTAATTTCTAATGCCCTCAATATTTGCTCCAAGATCCTCAATCAGATCTCTCTATTCACATATTTATACTTTTATCTCTCATCCTTTAAAAAATTATGTCAGTGGTTTCTCTATATAATTAATGTTTTTAAATAACAATTTCTTGAATTTACTAGTTCTACCCTTTTTGGGGGGTATTTTTGTTGGTTGTGTATTATTTAGTAACTTCATATTTTCTTTATTCTGATTTTCTTAGACTTATTTTGTTGGTGACGAAATTCCCTTGTATTAACAATTAACTACTAATTAATTCTTTAGTACTAGCTAAGTGTTAACTACATATTTATTTCATCATGAATTAAAACAAAACTTTCATTTGTTTGGGAATGTATTAAGATTTTCATGGTCTAATAGATGGTCAGTCTAAAAAAACTCTATGTGTGCTTGAAAAGAAAGTCTATTTATGGATGGAATTCAGCATCCATTTTATTAATAATAAAATGTTAATTTTATTATTTTCTTATTTTGTAACTTTCCTTATTTGGGGCTACCTCAATATTTATGGGTGGAGAAGACAAACGAATATCTATATTGTTGCACAAATTTATTCTAATATTTGTTATAGTTTTGCTTGATGAATCTTTTCATTATGCTATTTAAGTATATAAATTATTTTTACCTTCTTGCGGATTACAACATTGTCATTAGACACTGTCTTCATTATGTTTTTTTATTTGTCTTATTTATGTTTCTTTGCTGTGATCCAATTTTGTCTGATAACTTAGTCCCTGCATGATTGTCTGTTTTCATATGCATGATGCAACATTTTTCTCCTTTTATTTTTCAACCATTCTGAGATACTTCATTTTATAAGCATCTCTATGTCTAGAATATAGTTGAATTTTTATTTGATTCAATCTAAAAGTAATTTCATGGGTGAGTTTATAACACTTACCTTTCTTATATGTTTGTTTATATTCTACCATCTTACTTTAATTTCTACTTTTAGTTCCCTCCTTTTTATGTATATTTTACTATTTTGTCTATGTTTGTTTTCTTTTGTGTGTATGCATGTATTTTCTAATGTTGATTGCCAGGTTTGTCTTTTTTATTCCTCTAAATGGTCTGTGTTTGCTCTGCTTTGTTATTGTACATGCATTGTCCTTCTAATAATTTGAAAGGTTTATAATCTTTTAAAAGTTTTCTGGTATTTACCTTTATAAATTTTACATAATATGTTCAATTATATTTTTAAGGTATTCTTTTGACTTCCCACAAGAAATGATAAATAGATTAAATATAGTTCCACTTCCTTCCACCTCTCTTCCCTTCATTCCACCATTCAATTTACTTAGCTATATTATAATCCTTAATTCTTCTAGCAATTTTCTTTAAACCTTTAAATGACATTCTGAATTATGTTTTAGATCATATGGCAAAAATGCTATCATAAAAACATTTCTTGTCCAAAACAATTAGAGATGCAGGACACAACATTTAATATTTTTAATGATAACTGAGCCAGCAAGCAACTGAGCCACCAACCATGAGACAGGATAGCTACAGAGAATAAACACGGTGCCATCACCCACAGCTGCTCTGGGGGCCTCTACCATTTCCTGATGGCCTAGAGGTTGGGCCTTAAATGGGATGCATCTGTTCAGGGAACCAAAGCAAAGTTTAGGGCCTACTCAAGGCAGAAAGTTTGGCTCAGAGGCTCCTGCACCAAGCCAGGACCTTCAACAGTGACCCTTTCAGTGAAAAGATAAAAAATATTAAAATCAATTAACTAACTAATTAACTAACAAACAAAACATTCAGCAGAGGGAAAAAGGAAAGAAATGTTTAGCTCTCTCAGATTTGGTTCTAGGCAAAGGAGTTTGGGGAAATGTCTCTCTTTGAATTCAAGAGAAGCCAGCCTTTACATGGGTTTGCAGATGGATTTTAAAAAATTCAGTGATTCAGTGATCTGAAAACCCCAGGTGACTTTCAGAAGCAAAAATAAATGATAGCTAAAGGAAAACACTTTAAACTTTTTCCCACAGCCAAAATTCCAAAGAAAGTGAGCTCAGAAAAAAAAAATCAAATTAAATGAGGACCACTATGAGGAAGAGTCAACATAACGAAAGAAAAAAACAAGTAACTACATTAGACCCACAAAGACTACAGGACTAGAAATCATTACATACAGAATAGAAAATATATATAGGTATGTTTAACATGCTTAAAGAAATAAAAGAGAGCTTAAATAAAGCTAGGACCAAAAGAATATGAAAAATGACCAGGCAAAATAGAAAATGAACCAAGAAAATCAGATTAGAAACTCAATAGGCTAAGTATATTAAACTCTGACAGCTGATTAAACAATGAAGAGAAACTCAGTGAACATGGCAGACAGAGTAAGGATGGCTAACAAAAAGTTCTAATCACAGCACTTAAGTGAGAAAATAGACTTGTGGAAGGACAAGATTCAAATCTTGGCAAGAATTTTGCAGAATTGAGGAAGACACAAACTTAGATTCACATTCTTAAAGAAATTCAAATAATATTAAGAAAAAGAAAAAGTCACTAGGTACACAAGGAAATTGCAGATTGCCAAAAGAAAAAGAGAAGTTCCTAAAAGGGATTAGAGGGGGAAAAAAGCACAGGTAACTTAACAGGAATGAAAATTTGACTGAGACCATCAGAAGGTTGGATAATATCTTCAAAATACTAAGAGAAAATAACTGTCAGCCTAAAGTCGTATAGCCAGTGAAACATTTTCCAATGTGAAATTAGCACATTTCTGACAAGATACAAGCTCTCTTGTCTAAAGAAATGTTTAAGAGAAGAACTTTAGGATGAAGAAAATGATCCCTGAAGGGGTGAGATACAGGGGGGCATGGTAGAAAAGGATATAAGTAAACAAGTGGGCATATCTGTGATAAAAACAATAGCTTCTTGGTGGTGGCCTTCAAAATAACACTCTTGCTATACAGCACATTGGTAGACCATCCTACCTTATGAACTACCCTCTGAGAGACGCTGCTGATTACTGCCAAGGGTCTGTCATAGTCAGCCTCCTTGCTGGGGTAGTGCATGCAGGTGCCTGCCCACCCAGGCTCTCTATTTCAGGGAAACTTTAATCTCTACTTCTGAGCTGGTTTGAAAGGATGTATGTACCCGAGAAAAGCCATGTTTTAATTCTAACCCCATTTTGTAAAGGCAGCCATTTCTTCCAATCCCTATTCAGTATTGTATGTTTGAAACTGTAATTAGATCATCTCCCTGGAGATGTGATTTAATCAAGAGTGGTTGTTAAACTGGATTAGGTGATGACATGTCTCCACACATTTGGGTGGGTCTTGATTAGTTTCTGAAGTCCTATAAAAGAGGAAACATTTTGGAGAGTGAGAGATTCAGAGAGAGCAGAGAATGCTGTAGCAGCATGAAGCAGAGTCCACCAGGCAACTGCCTTTGGAGATGAAGAAGGAAAATACCCCCTGAGGAGCTTCATGAAAGAAGCCAGGAGAGAAAGCTAGCAGATGACACTGTGCTCACTGTGTGCCCTTCCAGATGAGAGAGGAACCCTGACCCTATTCATCATGTGCCTTTCCAGATGAGAGAGAAACTCTGACTGTGTTTGCCATGTGCCTTCTACTTGAGAGAGAAACTCTGATCTTCATCGGCCTTGTTGAACCAAGGTATCTTTCCCATGGATGCCTTAGATTGGACATTTCTATAGACTTGTTTTAATTGGGACATTTTGTCAGCCTTAGAACTGTAAACTAGCAACTTATTAAATTCCCCTTTTAAAAGCCATTCCATACCTGGTATATTGCATTCCAGCAGCTAGCAAACTAGAACAGAAAGGAATCATTTTAAAGAAGAAATTGTTGGTTATTGCTGTGCATAGGTCTGGACATCTTAGAAGTTCAGCAGTTTAACCTATGAATGTCATCGTTATGCCATATATTAACTTAGAAGCCATAGCTATACTGAAATTATAAGAACTAGTCTCTCAAATCTTGGCATATTTGTAGTAAAAACCACAGGGGAACATGGCAAAGAATATAGTATAAAAACAGTCACATCATCATTTTAATTTTTACTTCCTTAACAACCATGATGAGATTCCAAGGTTTCCTTTGGTGTGTGTGTGTGTGTGTGTTTTAATAAGAAAAGCTATTATGATGCCATCATGAGGTGATTTCAAACCCAGTGGTGCCAGTCACTACCACCATTTGAACTATAGTTAAGCCTTTTGGCTATAGCTTAGTAATGATATTAAGTGTGAATTTTCTTGCAAAAGCAATTTATTCATGTCACACTTACTGCTTTAAGTTTGTTTATGACTTGTTAAATAGGATCTGTTTTACCATTCTTTCGCCAGCACATTTTGCCTTTTGTAAAACACATACATTTCTGCCAATGTAATCATAAGTGATGAGAGAGGAAAAGAACAAAATTAAGAGGCAAATTAATTCCCCCAAATTTACATATGCTGTCCAGTTTTACAAAGAGGAAAGAGAAAGCACATTGTAACCATATAAGAAATTTTCAAAATCCAATAAAAATCCTTGAGTGTGATATCAAACTAGCTTTTACTCCTACCTACCTCCACTTGTGAAAGTTGAAATACAATTAATAAAATTAAATAAAAGATCATAGTAAAATGAAGTTTTATAGTAAGAAAGGTTGCCTCTAGAAAGGGAAAAACAGGTAATTTAAAATCTTTAGTTCTGTATCTTGATGGCAGTGATTGGTCACCTGAATCTACATGTGATAAGAAGTGACATAAAACTAAACACTCACTTTAAACCAATTTAAATTTTGTGGGTTCAATATCATAGTTATGTAAGCTCTAACCAATGGAAGAAACTGGGGAAAGGATATACAGGATGTCTAGGAAACCATCTTTGTGATTTTCTGTGAACCCATAATTTTTTCTAAAGTTTTAAAAAACCTGTTTCCAGGGGTGCAAGGGTAGTCCAGTGGTAGAGTTCTTACTTACCATGAGGAAGATCTGGGTTCGATTCCCGGTCCATGCACTTCCCAAAAAACAAACAGTGGGGTGGGCCGCGGTGGCTCAGCGGGCAAAGTGCTTGCCTGCTATGCCGGAGGACCTCGGTTCGATTCCTGGCCCCAGCCCATGTAACGAAAAACGGAGAAACAAAATACAATAAAACAAGAAAATGTTTAAAAGATGTTTCCCTTTCTTCCTCTCTTCCTTCCTTCTATCCTTCCTTCCTTCTCTCTGTCTTTCCTTTAAAAAAAAAAAAAAAAAAAAAAAAAAAAAAAAAAAACAGTGGTGCTGCAATAATGTGGCACTCACATGGAAAAAGAATGAAATGTGACCCCACTATACAGCGTACAAAAAAAATCTATTTCCTCACCTCTCAATTTCAAAAAAAAGATAAACACTGGGGAATTTTCTTTGACCCTGGGCAAAAGCACAGTGGTGGCCTGGCTTCTGATTGTTGCTGAGGATTAACCACCTCACCCAGATGCTCCCATCTTTCCTGCTCAGTGCCAGCTTCAGTAGCAAGAAGGACTCTTCCCACCTGAGCTGACAGACACAAAGGCCATAGCCAGTCCATTTCTTAGCAAAGCAGATATTGAAAACTTGTGAAAGGGGAACCCCTTCACCCCACTTATATAGACTGTCAGTTCCTCACTGCCCAGTCAAAACGCCCTACTTGCCCATCAAATCACTAGACCCTTTACCCAGATAACCTCATTGAATCCTCTCAGCCCACCACGAGGCTGATAAGATCATTGTTTTTTTTAAAGATCATTCTTATTTACATTTGACCATAGGCCCAGGCACCTGTGTGTGCCTTGGTGAGTGATGCATTGCTCATTTCATCTTTGAAAACTATTTGAGTAGTCCCTGGATGATAATTCAAAGATGAGTAAGATGGTAGTGCATGGGTAGCTCAGTGGTACAATTCTCGCCTTCCATTGTGGGAGACCCAGGTTTGATACCCGAGGCCTACACATGCCAAAAAAAAGATGAGTGAAACATAGATTCTCCCCCAAGGAGCTCACAGGTGGTGGTACAGATAAAATTTTGCCTAGAGAGTTCACTGAGAAGGATCCTCACTATTGAGATGTTTTTTTTATTCCCATGCCCTAGGCGTTAAGTCAGGTGCTTTACAATGAATATCTCATCTGATTCCTCCAACAATCTAAGAACTACTCTGCTATCATTATGACTGAAGTGTGAGGAAACCGAGATTTAAAGGGGTCAGGGATCTTGTTAAGGCAAATCAGAAGACCTGGAATTTGAACCCAGGAATTACTTCCTTCAAACTCACCCTTTTAATCACTTTGCTGTTCTGGTCATTACCAAATAATAGCATGGATTAATAAAGCAATGACTTTAGATACCAGATACCATTGAGATGGACACATTATCCAGATCCAGGCTTCTGAAGTGGTTTCACAGAACAGCAGAGTTAACTGCTTCATATACTCATAGAAAGGGAATGTACAAAGCAGTGTGATAAAAAGAATTCTATAGTCAAAGAAATTTGAGAAAAACAAACATTCATGCATTTATTAAAATTAAACAGATTTTTTAAACAATAGGACCTTTGAGAAATTGTGATGTTGAATTATTTATTGGAGATCTCGAAGATGGGTGTAAATACATTTCTTTAACATAATTGTCCATGGAACGCTGAGAAAAATATACTAGTAATTCAGTATCTGTCCTTTGTCACATTAATTAAGATCCTGCATGGTATAAGCCCATTGTTCATCCTCTAAGCACACTGGTCAGAAACACTTGTCTGTGCCTCATATTTCATCAAACCAATGAAAACAAAAGGAGTTTTAGTTTGGGCACTTCAGACTATAGCAACAACATTAGGTTTAAAACAATAGGTATATTATTTGATAATAAAAGCCCACTACATTGCAATAATAGAAGTACCAATACTCTATTTATTTCCAATTTGAACTCATCAGAAGAGTAAGGAAAAAAACACAACAATTAAAATTATTAAAAGCAGACTGGGGGGCCAAGATGGCAACTTAGTAAGGTACGTGCGTCTTAGTTCCTCCTCCAGAGCAATTACTAGGTGAACAGAAACAGTGCAGAACAGCTCCCGGGGCCACGGCAGGGAATGGACACACAGCATACCCCAGTCTGGACTGGCTAGTCTGACGGTGAGACTCAGCTGCGGTGAGATCCCCAAGTGGCATGCGACTACCCAAGCAGCGGCAGCTGTGGTGGCCGGAGCTCCTCCCTCCCTCCTTCCCGGGCCAGCTGAGAGTCTCAGAGAGGCAAGTTTCCCAAGCTGTGGTGCCCAGAGCCCCTCTTTTGCAGGTGGCTTCCTGGTCTGGCTATGAGTCTCGGATCAGAGGGCTACCCAAGCCACAGTGGCCCTCCCCTGCAGGCAGCTTTCTGGTCTGGTGGCGAATACCCCGGGCCCACTGCGGCCGCGACCAACACCCCTCCAGGGAGAGGAGGGAATTTCCAACAGTGGTAGGGACTGGGTCCAACCAAACACGAATAGGGAAATTAAAAAAGGAGCCACAGGGTCCCATCAAGCCACGGCGGCTGACACCCCCACCACACGTGGCCCCCCGAACCAACTGAGAGAATTGGATCGGAAATCCCCAGGCTGCAGAGAATGGTGACTGGGGGGATCCCTTCCAAACACGTGAGACAAACATATGCCATGAGAGCCACTTACTGGGCAGGATAAGAAAAACAGAACCCAGAGATTTCACAGAAAAATCTTACAACATTGTTGGGTCCGACACCCAGGGAAATCTGACTAAATGCCCAGACGCCAGCAGCAGAATATAACGGTCCACACTCAGAAGATTGAGAATATGGCCCAGTCAAATGAACAAACCAATAGTTCAAATGAGATACAAGAGCTGAGACAACTAATGCTGAATACACGAACAGAAATGGAAAACCTCTTCAAAAACCAAATCAATAAATTGAGAGACGACATGAAGAAGACATGGGCTGAACAAAAAGAAGAAATAGAAAAACTGAAAAAACAAATCACAGAACTTATGGAAGTGAAGGATAAAGTAGAAAAGATGGAAAAAACAATGGATACCTACAATGATAGATTTAAAGAGACAGAAGATAGAACAAGTGATTTGGAGGATGGAACATCTGAATTCCAAAAAGAAGCAGAAACTATCGGAAAAAGAATAGAAAAATTTGAACAGGGTATCAGGGAACCCAAGGACAATATGAACTGCACAAATATACGTGTTGTGGGTGTCCCAGAAGGAGAAGAGAAGGGAAAAGGAGGAGAAAAACTAATGGAAGAAATTATCACTGAAAATTTCCCAAATCTTATGAAAGACCTAAAATTACAGATCCAAGAAGTGCAGTGCATCCCAAAGAGATTAGACCCAAATAGGCGTTCTCCAAGACACTTACTAGTTAGAATGTCAGAGGTCAAAGAGAAAGAGAGGATCTTGAAAGCAGCAAGACCAAAACAATCCATCATATACAAGGGAAACCCAATAAAACTATGTGTAGATTTCTCAGTGGAAATCATGGAAGCTAGAAGAGAGTGGGATGATATATTTAAATTACTAAAAGAGAAAAACTGCCAACCAAGACTCCTATATCCAGCAAAATTGTCCTTCAAAAATGAGGGAGAAATTAAAACATTCTCAGACAAAAAGTCACTGAGAGAATTTGTGACCAAGAGACCAGCTCTGCAAGAAATACTAAAGGGAGCACTAGAGTCAGATACAAAAAGACAGAAGAAAGAGGTATGGAGAAGAGTGTAGAAAGAAGGAAAATCAGATATGATATATATAATACAAAAGGCAAAATGTTAGAGGAAAATATTATCCAAACAGTAATAACTCTAAATGTCAATGGACTGAATTCCCCAATCAAAAGACATAGATTGGCATAATGGATTAAAAAACAGGATCTTTCTATATGCTGTCTACAGGAAACACATCTTAGACCCAAAGATAAACATAGGTTGCAAGTGAAAGTTTGGGAAAAGATATTTCATGCAAATAACAACCAGAAAAGAGTAGGAGTGGCTATACTAATATCCAACAAATTAGATTTCAAATGTAAAACAGTTAAAAGAGAAAAAGAAGGACACTATATACTAATAAAAGGAACAATTAAACAAGAAGACATAACAATCATAACGATTTATGCACCGAACCAGAATACCCCAAAATACGTGAGGAATACACTGCAAACACTGAAAAGGGAAATAGACTCATATACCATAATAGTTGGAGACTTCAATTCACCACTCTCATCAATGGACAGAACATCTAGACAGAGGATCAATAAAGAAATAGAGAATCTGAATATTACTATAAATGAGCTAGACTTAACAGACATTTATAGGACATTACATCCCACATCAGCAGGATAAACCTTTTTCTCAAGTGCTCATGGATCATTCTCAAAGATAGACCATATGCTGGGTCACAAAGCAAGTCTTAACAAATTTAAAAAGATTGAAATCATACACAACACTTTCTCAGATCATAAAGGAATGAAGTTGGAAATCAATAATAGGTGGAGTACCAGAAAATTCACAAATACGTGGAGGCTCAACAACACACTCTTAAACAATGACTGGGTCAAAGAAGAAATTGCTAGAGAAATTAGCAAACACCTCGAGGCAAATGAAAATGAAAGCACAACATTTCAAAACTTATGGGACACAGCAAAGGCAGTGCTAAGAGGGAAATTTATTGCCCTAAATGCCTATATCAAAAAAGAAGAAAGGACAAAAATGCAGGAATTAACTGTCCACTTGGAAGAACTGGAGAAAGAACAGCAAACTAATCCCAAAGCAAGCAAAAGGAAAGAAATAACAAAGATTAGAGCAGAAATAAATGAAATTGAAAACATGAAAACAATAGAGAAAATCAATAAGACCAGAAGTTGGTTCTTTGAGAAAATCAATAAGATTGCTGGGCCCTTAGCAAGATTGACAAAAAGAAGAAGAGAGAGGATGCAAATAAATAAGATCAGAAATGGAAGAGGAGACATAACTAATGACCTCACAGAAATAAAGGAGGTAATAACAGGATACTATGAACAACTTTATGCTAATAAATACAACAATTTAGAGGAAATGGACGGGTTCCTGGAAAGACATGAACAACCAACTTTGACTCAAGAAGACATAGATGACCTCAACAAACCAATCACAAGTAAAGAAATTGAATTAGTCATTCAAAAGCTTCCTAAAAAGAAAAGTCCAGGACAAGACGGCTTCACATGTGAATTCTATCAAACATTCCAGAAAGAATTAGTACCAACTCTCCTCAAACTCCTCAAAAAAATCGAAGCAGAGGGAAAACTACTTAATTCATTCTATGAAGCCAACATCACCCTCATACCAAAACCAGGCAAAGATATTACAAAAAAAGAAAACTACAGGCCAATCTCTCTAATGAATATAGATGCAAAAATCCTCAATAAAATTCTAGCAAATCGTATCCAACAACACATTAAAAGAATTTTACATCATGACCAAGTAGGATTCATCCCAGGTATGCAAGGATGGTTCAACATAAGAAAATCAATTAATGTAATACACCATATCAACAAATCAAAGCAGAAAAATCACATGATCATCTCAATTGATGCAGAGAAGGCATTTGACAAGATTCAACATCCTTTCCTGTTGAAAACACTTCAAAGGATAGGACTACAAGGGAACTTCCTTAAAATGATAGAGGGAATATATGAAAAACCCACAGCTAATATCATCCTCAATGGGGAAAAATTGAAAACTTTCCCCCTAAGATCAGGAACAAGACAAGAATGTCCACTATCACCACTACTATTCAACATTGTGTTGGAGGTTCTAGCCAGAGCAATTAGACAACAAAAAGAAATACAAGGCATCAAAATTGGAAAGGAAGAAGTAAAACTATCACTGTTTGCAGATGATATGATACTATACGTCGAAAACCCAGAAAAATCCACAACAAAACTGCTAGAGCTAATAAATGAGTGCAGCAAAGTAGCAGGTTACAAGATCAACATTCAAAAATCTGTAGCATTTCTATACACTAGCAATGAACAAGCTGAGGGGGAAATCAAGAAATGAATCCCATTTACAATTGCAACTAAAAGAATAAAATACCTAGGAATAAATTTAACTATAGAGACAAAGAACCTATATAAATAAAACTACAAAAAACTGTTAAAAGAAATCACAGAAGACCTAAATAGATGGAAGGGCATACCGTGTTCATGGATTGGAAGACTAAATATAGTTAAGATGTCAATCCTACCTAAATTGATTTACAGATTCAATGCAATACCAATCAAAATCCCAACAACTTATTTTTCAGAAATAGAAAAACCAATAAGCAAATTTATCTGGAAGGGCAGGGTGCCCCGAATTGCTAAAAACATCTTGAGGAAAAAAAACGAAGCTGGAGGTCTTGCGCTGCCAGACTTTAAGGCATATTATGAAGCCACAGTGGTCAAAACAGCATGGTATTGGCATAAAGATAGATATATCGACCAATGGAATCAAATAGAGTGCTCAGATATAGACCCTCCCATCTACGGACATTTGATCTTTGATAAGGCAGTCAAGCCAACTCACCTGGGACAGAACAGTCTCTTCAATAAATGGTGCCTAGAGAACTGGATATCCATATGAAAGAAGACCCATATCTCACACCCTACACAAAAGTTAACTCAAAATGGATCAAAGATCTAAACATTAGGTCTAAGACCATAAAACAGTTAGAGGAAAATGAGGGAGATATCTTATGAATCTTACAATTGGAGGTGGTTTTATGGACCTTAAACCTAAAGCAAGGACACTGAAGAAGGAAGTAAATAAATGGGAACTCCTCAAAATTAAACACTTTTGTGCATCAAAGAACTTCATCAAGAAAGTAGAAAGACAGCCTACCCAATGGGAGACAATATTTGGAAATGACATATCAGATAAAGGTCTAGTATCCAGAATTTATAAAGAGATTGTTCAACTCAACAACAAAAAGACAGCCAACCCAATTACAAAATGGGAAAAAGACTTGAATAGATACCTCTCAGAAGAGGAAATACAAATGGCCAAAAGGCACATGAAGAGATGCTCAATGTCCCTGGCCATTAGAGAAATCCAAATCAAAACCACAATGAGATATCATCTCACACCCACCAGAATGGCCATTATCAACAAAACAGAAAATGACAAGTGCTGGAGAGGATGCAGTGAAAGAGGCACACTTATCCACTGTTGGTGGGAATGTCAAATGGTGCAACCAGTGTGGAAGGCAGTTTGGCAGTTTCTTAAAAAGCTGAATATAGAATTGCTATATGACCCAGCAATACCATTGCTGGGAATCTACTCAAAGGAATTAAGGGCAAAAACTCAAACGGACATTTGCACACCAATGTTTATAGCAGCATTATTTACAATTGCAAAGAGATGGAAACAGCCAAAATGTCCATCAACAGATGAGTGGCTAAACAAACTGTGGTATATACATACAATGGAATATTATGCAGCTTTAGCACAGGATAAACTTATGAAGCATGTAATAACATGGATGGACCTAGAGAACATTATGCTGAGTGAGTCTAGACAAAAACTAAAAGACAAATACTGTATGGTCCCAATGATGTGAATCGACATTCGAGAATAAACTTGGAATATGTCATTGGTAACAGAGTCCAGCAGGAGTTAGAAACAGGGTAAGATAATGGGTATTTGGAGCTGATGGGATACAGACTGTGCAACAGAACTGGATACAAAAACTCAAAAATGGACAGCACAATAATACCTAATTGTAAAGTAATCATGTTAAAACACTGAATGAAGCTGCATCCTAGCTATAGGTTTTTGTTTTGTTTTGTTTTGATTTTACTATTATTACTTTGATTTTTTTTCTCTATATTAACATTCTATATCTTTTTCGGTTGTGTTGCTAGTTCTTCTAAACTGATGCAAATGTACTAAGAAACGATGATCATGCATCTATGTGATGATGTTAAGAATTACTGATTGCATATGTAGAATGGTATGATTTCTAAATGTTGGGTTAATTTCTTTTTTTCCGTTAATTAATAAAAAAAAAAGCAGACTGAAGGGGTGTGTGAGGGTAGCTCAGCAGTAGAATTCTTGCCTGCCATGCGGGGCCCTGGGCTCGATTCCCAGCCCATGTAATTCCAAAAAAAAATAAACAAACAAACAAACAAAAATTCAAATGGTGCCACAATAATGGGGTTCTCACATGAAAAAATAATGAAATGTGATCCCCACCATACAGCATGCAAAAACAAAACAATTTCACACGTCTTAGATTTATTTAGATACATTTTTTAAAACTGGCTTTATTATAAAAGTTGTTGTGTTAGAAATCATAAGGCAAAACCCACATTCGATTGATTTTGTAACTACTTTGCTAATAATCCAGAGCCAGGAAACTAAAAATTAGGACATTCTGCTACTGCAATTATGATTTTGAAAGAAATTGGCTTAGGACATTTTTCTTGGGATCCAAAAACCATGGAAATATTTTTGTTTTCTTATATTGTCCTTATGACAGCTCAATTTAATGCAGCGTCTCATCATCCCCAGGTTGAACTAATGGTAATCTGACTATCACGCTGGCATTGGTTATTCTCATAAGGCTTCACCAGTTTTGAGTGACTGCAGGTGACTCGAGTAATGGAAAGTGTTTTACATGATCAGGCACAAAAATAAAAAATGCTAATACAGAGAGAAAACAATGATGATTTCATGTTTATACATGAAATGCATAGAGAGAAAATGTATATTTTACTCTAGTGTGAGAAAAGCATGAAATCTCTCTTGTTTGCCAAGATTATCTTAATTTTCCCTATTATTTAGATGAATCTTCTCATAAGTTCCCAATTATGAAACTGAAATTTATTTCATTTCTTTGCTTCTTAATAAAATGTTATTCATAGAGAAAATCCACAGATAAAAATCAATTTGGGCTGTAATTAACTCTAAGATTGCTAGATAAAATACTGGGTGCCTGGTTTTAAATTTGAATTTCAGACAAGCAACAAGTAATTTAGTATAGTATAAAAATGTCCCAAAGATTGCATAGAACATACTTATACAAATAGATTATTCATTGTTTATCTGAAATTCAGATTCAACTGGGAATCCTGTACTTTTATTTGCTTAATCTGGCAACCCTACTCAACTCCTTCACTACTTTTATTTATTTCTATAAGTCACAGAAAAATCCACAAAGTAGCTCTTTTTTGTTACATTAATTCATGAAGAGAAAATAAAATTTAGAAATAGATTAGTTTCATCACAGAATATGAAGTAGGAAATATAATAATATATACTGAGGTCCTAAATAACAAGATTCTTTTAGCTTTTTCTAATTGGGTCATAAAATACAGTAGAATTTCACAAAACAAGAAGACATTGCTTCAAGTGATTGGGCTGTATTAATTAATAAAAGTTCAGCATCTTCATTCTAATTTAAATTTGAATGCCTGAGAAAACTAGCATGTAATTTGGCAAGATCTAAGGCAATTACTTAAAAAGAGGAGATGGTGTAATTTAGCATGCAGCCTTGTCATCCTGTCATTCCAAGAGCAGGTAGATTCTGCCACTGAGGAAGTGTGGTAACACCAAAAGCATTTCTTGAAACCCTATTTTGTGTGTGTGCACTGGAGGAGGAGGAGATTGCTGAAGGCGGGAGAGTTTGTAAACATAGGAATGTGGCCCTTAGGTGAATTTATATTAGAGAGTACCTGGCCAAAGCTGAAGAGTAACACTTTACTTGATGAAACCATCCAAATTAAATGAATACCAGGGCTAGGAGCCAAAATAGAGAAGACACATTACTTGTTTAGAGAAGTGATCAGGCTTTTAAAAAATAGATGTAACATACTTGACAACTTAATTGTTACTCCTTATCAGGTGCTCTCATTAAGTCTACAATTTTCCCCTTTTGTTTTTCATGGATTTTTATGTGGCATATTTCTCAGGGACTGGAGCCTAGCCATGCTTAAAATTTTTTAATCCTTCTCTCCCTCTCTACATTCACTCTCTGCCCTCCGTACCTGTAACCCCCCTCTCTGTTCCCCCCTTCCCCCTCTTGTTGTAGACCGCCCATTTCCATAGCTCACCACTAAACTGCAAGCCTTCCTGTTATTCTCTTCACTCCTCTATACCTAACCTAAGCCCTCAGCCTAGCAACTGCCTCCTACCTTGTGTGATTGGCTGTCCCTTCCTGACGTGTGCGCCCAAGACTCCACCCCTCCCCGAGAGTACTTAAGCCCCACGCTTACCCCGCTCTGGGTCATCCGAGCCCCGGGGTCTTCGGACCCCAGACGTCTCACTCCTCAGGTTCCCGGGTGGCCCATCCCGGAGTGTAACAATAAAAGCTTAAAACCCGCATCTGGCCTGAGTGACGACTTCTCGTGACCGCCGGCTGGGGAAAGCGCCGGCTCCAGCTTACCCAGATTAATTCCTGCGAGCTCGCCCCAAACCCACCCAGTGTACCGGTTGCGCGGCCTGGCTGAAGCTATCAGCGGCAAGTGGCGCCCGAACAGGGACCGTCTACACTTCCGTCACTGACTGGACACTGGAGATCCTAGGACCTCTCTTCTGAACCAAGGTAAGCCTACTAGACTCTCCTGCTAAATAAATGCAGTCCTAGGTTCTACAAGCAGTGAGTAGTCCCCTCTAAATTCTGTTATGGGTCAATCTCTCTCTAAAAGCCAGGTCCCCCAGGTGTGCGCCCTATCTGCACTCTTGGATACCCACAAATGTAAAGTTTCTGCCCGGCAGCTTACGGCCTAAACCGGTAACTGCTGTCGCCGCAGAAGCTTCCGCATCGGGCTCCAAATCTGTCTCAGATGTGGAGTCCTTGCTCAAGCCGCTTGAAGAGCGGCTCAAGAGGCACCCGCCCCTACAGGACTATGGCGGAAAGCCTCAGGGTGGAAAAACTAACTCCACCCTTCCGCCTTCTTCCCCATCATCCAGACTGGAAAAGGGCCGCAGCCTTTACCCCACCCTCCCTGAGGACACGGAGGCGGGACGTCCTGCCCCCCCTACCCTCTGCCCCTCCCCCGGCTGCCTGTCCTCCTCCCTTTAACAGCACCAACCCCTTCTTCCCAGAAGCGCAGCCGCCATCTTATGTACCCCCGCCACCATCTTACGCAGGGTCGTGCCCAGAGCAATCGCCATCTCGTTCACCCCGGCCGCCCTGTTGCAATCCCACAGGTGGCAACCCCCCCTCGGGTCCAGGGCAGCTCTGGCCCCCGATCCGGCCACTACCGCCAACACAGGCAACGCTCTTCCCCATTAATCTCACCCATCCCCACAGCGCCCATTCCTGTGGGTTCCCCACAGTGAGGAAGATATAAAGCGGCTACGCAAAGCAGTCAAAGAGGATGGGCTTACCGGTCCCTACGCTACCCAGCAACAGTTGCTCCAAAGGATTGGAGCCTCTTTGAAAGAATCCTATTTGCCATAATTTTCCTGTGCATCATCGCATGTTTTAACCTGCTCATTTTCTTCCTCTAGGTGCTAACCTGCTTATTATTTTCAGTAAAAATGTTCTCCCTAGCACGCCCCTCCGGAATTCCCACCTGGCGACTCCTCCCTGTAACACTTCTAATTTTCTCCACAGCCACTTCTGCAAAACCTCCTGAAAGCGAAGTGTGGGCCGCAGTCCAATATCCCCCAGGATTACTGTACCACACCCCCAATTCCCCCACATTCCCACAACCTTTTGTTAATTATTGCTTACTAGATCTCCCGTGCGATCCCAATGTCCTCCCCACTAGTGCGTCTCTCAACCTATCATCATTCCCCAATTTCTCCCCCCCTCTGGAAGCCCTAGCGATTAACCTTACCTTTTTGCAGAATTCATCAATGCAAGCCCTCCCCGAAGTCTCCCAGCCAAACAACAAACTACTCAACCCCACGTTCACTAATCTTTCAGGACAAGCAGAAGATGGGCTCCCGTGTTCTCCTCAATGGCCTAATTGCATCCACCTTATCTACTCCCGAACCATAAGTGCTGGTATACTCTGTGAGAACAAGCCAAAAGCCCTCCTTTTCACTGGACCTTGGCCAGCTAGAGGAACTGCACCTGGATATAACCAAACTCGCCCACACCCACCGGCACAGCCCCCAGTTCCCCTCTGCTCGCCTGGCAGCTTTACACCCTCGACTTCCTTTACAGAAATCCCGTGGCTTCCGTGTCATTCTCCCCCTCGAACTTTCAACTCTTCCAAATATAACTTCTTCGTTCCCTATAACCCCCCCTTTCTTTATGGTACCAGCGGCTTCACGCATCTCTCTCTCTGTGGAAACCTCATTTGCCTAAACCTACATCCCCTCCTCGGAACAACCCAATCCCAATGGTGCCTGGTCACCTACAACAGCACCCAGCAGCCCCCAACTGAGGGTAACAAGGTTACCAGTCCGGGCTACTATGCGTTCAATATTTTAGGTGGCGAAAACCTCACTTCCACGGTATTTTTAAGTCCTCCATTCTATTTCTTTACCTGCTCAAACTATAGTCACCCTAACACATGTCACCTGTTTAACTACCTTAATACCTCTTTCTCAGTAGTTTTCATAGTACTTCAACCTAGACTCCTGTGGATCCCGCTCAACGCGACCAGGTGGGTCGCTCCTGCACTACCCATGGACAGCTCCATCACTCAGCTCAGCTCACGCGCGAAGCGAGACTTCGGCATCACTGCCGCCATCTCTGCAGCCATCATTGCCTCAGTTGCAGCTTCTGTCATGGCAGCCGTCGCGCTCACCCAGACCTCCACCTCCACTTCTGTCATAAATAACCTTACCAGTTCCACCGCCTCGGCCCTGTCCTTACAGGCAAGACTCAATTCCCTAACCCACCAAGCCCTGTCTCTGTGTCACCCCTGTACTTGTCAACACCTCTCGTCCTCACCTCACCCTGCACGATTGGATGTTTTCTGCTTATAATAACTCATTCTAAAACTATACTCATAGCCTTCAAACTCAAATCCTAGATATAAAAAATTTATCTGTACCTAAACTCTCTAGCTCTCTCCTTTCGGACCTCCTCCATAAATTCTCTTCCCTTTTCCAACCTTCCAGCCTTATCTTCTACGGTGTCCTCCTACTAATTTTAATTGTTATCCTTTTCTTACTTAAGTGCCTCTTTTCAAAAATCTCTCATCACAAATGAAATACAAAACTCTTAGCTCTTGCTGCGCTAGAGCTCCAAAATCCCTTCACCAATGCGGACAATCATCGCCAGGCTCAGGTATGGCTCGCTAGTGTTGCTCACCCCCAGGATTGATCACCCTGAGATTGGTGTCGCTCTCAAGACTGGCCATCTTGTGCAGTCGGCACTATGCTGCTGCGGCTCTAGCCTTGCCTGCCTATGCCTGCGCCACTCCCTGCCTCTCTTCATTCCCCTACAGGGGCTGCACGTCACCAGAGAGCATGCATCTGGGGCTGCCGCACGGCTACCTGATGGGTACCGCTGGGTGCGACACAAAGTAGTCGCAGAAGAGGGTCTCTCTAACAGACCTCCTCTGGCTCTTCTGGGGCACATGGGATTTGCATAAGGGTCGGCTCAGCACATACCCTTCCCCTGAAATTCTGAGCCTCAAGTGCAAGGGGAATCTCATCCCTACACCTCCCAGCAAAGGTTAATGCCCACCACCTGTCACACAGGTAAGCCTTTAAAAGAAAAAGGAGAGGAATTGTGGCATATTTCTCAGGGACTGGAGCCTAGCCATGCTTAAAATTTTTAATCCTTCTCTCCCTCTCTACATTCACTCTCTGCCCTCCGTACCTGTAACCCCCCTCTCTGTTCCCCCCTTCCCCCTCTTGTTGTAGACTGCCCATTTCCATAGCTCACCACTAAACTGCAAGCCTTCCTGTTATTCTCTTCACTCCTCTATACCTAACCTAAGCCCTCAGCCTAGCAACTGCCTCCTGCCTTGTGTGATTGGCTGTCCCTTCCTGACGTGTGCGCCCAAGACTCCACCCCTCCCCGAGAGTACTTAAGCCCCATGCTTACCCCGCTCTGGGTCATCCGAGCCCCGGGGTCTTCGGACCCCAGACGTCTCACTCCTCGGGTTCCCGGGCGGCCCATCCCGGAGTGTAACAATAAAAGCTTAAAACCCGCATCTGGCCTGAGTGACGACTTCTCATGACCGCCGGCTGGGGAAAGCACCGGCTCCAGCTTACCCAGGTTAATTCCTGCGAGCTCGCCCCAAACCCACCCAGTGTACCGGTTGCACGGCCCGGCTGAAGCTATCAGCGGCATTTTTATCTTAATTTTCTTAAACTATACAAAACTCAATGAATTAGGCAATTTGGTAGGATTGCAGCATTTATTTTGCTTGATTTCCTTTTTGGTTATTTCTTAAAATGAAACCAAATAGCTTTAACCCCACCTGAAGAGAAATACCTATATCTCACCATAGAAGACTTTCAATTAACTTCTGAGGTTTTAAAGTAATGAACCATCAACCACCAGAAAGGCAAACTTTGATCCTTAAGCAAATTGAAGATAAAGTAGCACATCTGGCCCCACCTAAGAGAACTGAAAATACTTTTTTGAATTAATATGTGCATTATATATTTCAAGGAGAATCAGATGACAGGTTCTACAAAGGTTGCTTTAATTAGAGTACTTTAAAAAGTCATTTAGCAAGAATGCAGCCTTTAAACAAGTATCCAATATAGGTTTGATGATTTCACTGAAAGGGCTGTACTGAGAAATGACTTCAGGGTCAGTTTTGGTCAGCACTTTACTCATTCCTAAAGGTCCTAAATCCTTAAAACAATTTACAGGTCCTTACCCAAAGTTCTTTCTTGGGGTGTCTCCTGAGCATAGAGGGCTATTACTTTCCCCTTCAAATGTATTCTAATTCAAATCCTTCCTTCACTGAAATAGTGTGAAAGGAAACTTGGGGCTATGGTGAGAATTTTTTTCCTCCTTTCAAGATGACAGGCATTTGCTAAGTTTCAGGGAAGCATCTGTATTAATTGTATTTCCTGCTGCATGTGTTGCTTTTGTTTGCAATAAAAGAATTCATCTCAGGTGAATTAACCTAGCTTTTTAGAGAGGGCACCTGCAGTCATCTTGGTGCAGATTATAAATCAAAACATGTTGAGCATTTAAAGAATGAAATAAAGAGGTGCTGACAAGAGGGGATGCCAGTAAGATTAGGCAGCTTTCTCACCACTTGTATTATCAGGACAGAGAACAACTGAGTCACATTAAATTATGGAGGGGGAAGATTCCCAGAAATTCCACAGATGGGAGGTTGACTGGCATCTTGGGTAAGTCTAGGAAGAGGAAGTCCCTTAGGGTCCATGAGGTATGAAAAGACAACTCTCCCCTTACCCTTGGGCTTCCATAATTGACTAAGATTTTTCAGTTTGTGATTTGATCCAGCCAAACCTTGTTAGAGGTACTTGCCCCCAACTGAGACCAAGGCTGGAGTGAATAAGAATTAGGTAACTCACTGGTATGTACAATACATGCATTCACATCTTTTAGGATAAATGACTCATTGCTCACTTTAAGCACAGGCAGCTGTAGATTGTCATATTCTGAAAATGACAACTGTTATTTATTTATTGAGAATATTTATACAGGTTCTTCTTGGGCATAGAGAATGCATTTTTCAGCAGCACTGTGACACCAGGCTGTCATGTGTCTAGAATGGAACAGAGCAAACTATAAGCCCAAGTGGAGACAAAGCACATGTATTGGGGCAGCAATCTGTAGGTGTGGAGATTTAGATGACTTAAATGCAGCAGATTTTGAAGCAAGGGCCAAGTCATTATATTAACAGGGTTTCAAGCTACTCTGAAGAAAAAGGATTTTTCCACACAGTAGGATTTCATCAACTGCCAGAGCATGGGTCTGAGGCATTGATTAATTTGGTCAAAGGGTTCACATATAACTCAGGGGGCACATTGGTCAACTAGTGAAAGAGGGATGGAGAAAGCATGTAAGTAGAATGGGAAGCAATGCTGCCGCTATTCAACACACACACAGTCCATGGAGCTCTAGAGAAGACTCTTCATCACTGTATACTGTCATTTTCCCAAACTTAAGAGAGAGGTCCACCATCTGAAAATGGTGTTTCTCCAAGTATGGACCCCAGTTGATATTGCCCATTCCTGGATAGGCGATCTACCAAATCAGACCTTTCTGGAGTGGAGCGTTGTACTCTGCATTTTACCAAGTATCCTAGGTGTTTCTTTTGCACATCAAGGATGGATGTCCATTGTCTTGGGAAATTAGAATAAAGTTATGTAAACAGGTGTATTCTGAGTTTCATAGTTTTTAAGTGGTTCACATTGAATTCACAACAATAAATCCTGCCTGATGGCCATTCTGAAATTAATGCTGAGTATCTACACACAGCCCAAGCCCAAATTTCTAAAGGGGTACTGGCCTTTCCTTGTTTTATATATATATATATATATATATATATATATAAAGTGTGAAGGAATAAATATAATCTTTTTCAGAAAAGACTGAAATATATATATATTATATATATATACACATACTATATATACATACATACACACATATATACCAGAAAACACAATTAAATGTAAGTTTTCTCTTACAGACACCTGGAACTAATTTTTGGAAATGTTGGCCTATTCCATAATCACAGAGATAGAATTTGCAGATTCCAATGTCCCATATGTGAGATTGACCTGTCTCATATGGCTAAGGTAAGTCCTGCAAGGTAACACCTCTTAGAAATAGATTAATACCTTTTGGAAATTGCATTTTAACATGAACACTGAATTTCATAACTAAAATTTAAATTTCAGGCAATTATTTTATTCGGAAAGGCCAAAGAAATCCAATGTTGAAGCAATCTTTTCTTTTTTTCATTAAAATTATTTCCCTTATTACTAAAATAATTGATGGTCATTGGGGAAAAGAGTGAAAATGATTCAAATAAGTATTTTTTTTTTTGAAATCTTATGCTTCTACCTGCCCAGGGTCAACTATTGTCAACACCTTGGCACAAATAAATTCAGATCCGTATATAGAGAGAAATAGAGATTTGTATAAAAAGCAAAACTGGGATTTCACCATTCATATTGTTTTCTGTTTGCTTCATGCAAAAAAATACTATTTTGGCCAATTTTCAAGTCAATAAATACACTGTTATGGAACACTTTTTGATGTTACATGATATTCTGCTGTATAATATACCATGTGTATATAACTAACCCCCAGTTTTGAATATTTAGGTGATTTCCAACATTGCTATGACAGCCAGCAAGCTGGTAGTGTCAGCCAGGAAGAGTTTGCTGAATGGTCTGAGTCTTGTATGAAGCAAATTCATACAACCACAAACAACCAAATGCCCATAATTAGAAGGAGATTGTAAATAAGCTTGTGCATGAAATGGGGAGAGTCCCTAGAGCCATTCCTTCTCAGTCATTTCCTGCCTCCCCACACCCAGAGCTCCTGCCAACTCAGTTTCCCATCCTTCATCTTATGAGGATTTGTGGAATTTAGAGATTCACTACCTCTCCCCCAAATTAGTTTAAGGCTTCTAACTTTAAATTTAAGCTTAATACCTTTGTATTTAGTGATACACTGCATTGAGCAGGGATGCACAGAGGAGTGGGGCATGACCTATTCCCAACAGCACATTTACTACAAACTCATCATCTCTCAGAGGCCCAAAGACAGTTCTTCCATGATTTCAATGAAGCTGAAGCTTCATGGCCTCTTAGTTTGCATGGATTCCTTCCAAATATTATGCCTTTATAAAATTTGAAAAATTGGTCTAACATTTGAGAAAAAAATTGGGGAAGATGTCTTGGAAGACTTCAATAGAACAGGTGTTAATTTATCCACAGTGTCTTCCCAATTTGAATGTTTATGGAGGGTATCTTTTTTTTGTCATCCATAAATGTATTAAAGAACTAGGAAGAATTTCAGAAATAATCAATAGAATTTGAAAATTAAAGCAATACAGATGAGTGATGAAGCCATTAGCAATTTCTCTGATACAGAGAAGCAATTTACCATGAGAAAATTTTACAGATTGAAACAAAAGCAGCAATTGATTAAGAGAAAGTGAGAACTTCCAAATAGAAGTAGTGAATCCTTGGATTGTTTGATAACTCAGTTAATGAAGAGGAATGAATCAAATAAACTCATTAAAAAAAGATTTAAATGTTTTGCTGCTTTGGCACAAAATGCTGGCATTCGCAAAGATAATATAAAGCTCAAATACTCCAACTTTCTGATGTCATCTACAGCAATGAGTTGTTGAATGGCCTTAGTTCAAAGCATATTTAAGATTAGTCACTGCAAAATAAAACTTAAAATATCCTGAAATATTATAGTTCATGTAGGAAACAGTCTATAAACATTTTCCCAAGTTTAACGAGAATTCTAAAACTTTACATGACATCAGCAATAATAAGTTGTGATGTTGAAAGCAACTTTTCTAACAAATGAAAAACAAATTTCAATCAATACTGCTAGAGGATAGATTGAACTATCTTTCTTTTACCAATATGAAAAAATAATAAAACCATAGTCATATGAAAAGGCATCAAAGGCTGCCGCTGGCCCTACCACTACCACCAAAGTAGAAAAATGCCATATAATAGAATCAGGAAGTTAAAATTTTAAGTTACATGTTTTCTTTTGTTTATTTTCTAATTGTGTGATGCCTATAGGTTTGACTTTTACAATTTTGTAATTTGTTTCTTCGTCTAACTATTCATTTTGTACCTAATTTTGTATTCATAAACAATTGTTTCTTTTTGTTAAAGACCCTGCAATCTACTCCTACCTCCACCCAATTTGTGGGAGCTTCAGACCCTACATAACCTGGGTGCAACCCTGAGGTTGTACAAACCCATAAAGTCCAGTTGCATCAACATTCATTTACACCAAGAAGGTGTTTGTGGCCAATAAAGAGGTGTGTAGCCCAGTTAAAGATCAAAGGATGGAGAAAGCTTTGCAGCCTTCCCAGGGATGAGGGCAGCTAGGCGGTGTCATGAAGAAAGTGTTCACAGTACACAGAGGACTTGGGGAACCCTTTATAAACCAGTAAAGTAACTTTCCTGAGCAGCATGTTAGCTCCCTAAGTCGTGCTTAAATATATCACAAAGGTAGCAGATGAAGAATTAGATAGTTACTGAACAACTTGCTTGTAAAACCCATAGAGCAGTGGTTGATCTGATAACTTGAGGATTCTTAATAGTGCAACACAAATAAGCCACTTGTAAATGCCCCTGGGCTCACAGCCCTTTTCACATGACAATAATATATGGCTGGTAATTACCATAATGAGCCACCAGAAGGCATCTATTTGTAAGCTGTGGAAGAGCTTGCATCTGGCTTTTAGGTGTGAAGCAAGGAGAGGCAAATGACAAGGAGTATTTGAATATACATTACCTCAGGGCAGTTACTTATTTGAACAGCTGCTTATGAGGCATACAGCAATACTCAGTCAGTCCAATTCAGGAGGCTATGTGCATCTTTATTTCTATTTTTTTTTCTTTGAAGTACAGGACCAGCCTATTTTCTCCACAGGTAATAATTTCTCCAAATTAAAAGTGGTTACCCAACTTAAAACCTGTGACAAGTCTATTGTGTTGACCTCTACAGCTGGGAGAGGGTGGAGGTTGCCAGAGAAATGGCTCTAGAAATGAAATGTGGAAGGCGCTCAGAAATCACATGCCAAATTGTTTGGTTTTAGATTAAGTTTCATGGGAAAAATGATCCAGAGCTAGCTTTCTTTCTTTTTTTTCTGTCTTTGTCAAAACAAAGGATGCATAACAAAAGCAACAATTTTAGCCATCTGCTGAAAATACAAAAATATTTTCATCAAAATAATGAATTGGTGGTTTGTTGTGTCAGCTTGTATATTTAATAATTCCAATGATAAATATTCCCCAGATATGAGATGGAGGCAAATTTGATATCTGAACAAAAGATAGGAATCTAGGTACAAAAAAAACAAGCTTAAAAATGATACTGGAGCTGCCATTGCAATTGGAGAATGGAGAATTTATTGGGGGAAGGGGAGTTGATAAAGACATGGATAGAAGGGGAAAATCTGTGAATTTTTGTAATTCTGTGGAGAGGAATCCAAACAAATGTATGTTGTTCTTACCACTGAGCCTTAAGAGTGTTAAACCATGCATGTTACTCCAACCTATTCAGTACCTCAACGTCTTTGCTTAAGAAAAGATATTAGAAATGTTGTGTGTTTCTTGAGCTATGAGGAGGATATGTGAAATAATGCCTCTAAAACACTCAGGAGTATAAAACGAAGGTTGCAGGTATTTCTTATTGACCCAAAGTTTACCTTAATGAGTTTTTATATGAAACTTGGGAGAGGCATATCAGAGGTTTGCCTTAACATTCATGGATTCACTGAGCAGTTCCAAATGCTTCTAAGAAGATTATCTGGTGGTTGTGTTTTCTGAAGTTTCCTGATCTCTCCTTTTACCTAGGGGTCAAATTGTTGGCAATTGGTAACTTACCACTGAGATATTAGCAAGACACAGGATGACAGGGGTTGCATATAAGTCTATAGGTCAATAATAAAGATTAGCCCTACAGATCTATTGGCTTGCAATTTTCTTGACTGCTACATTATATGTATGTTTTTTTTGGTATAATAAAGAACTTAAAAATTACCATACATATAGCCAATATGGTCATGGCTTAAGAACCATGGCTTGAGAATTTAAAAGTATAAAAATTGGTCTATGGTACAGTGTCTCCTTACCCCTGTCCCCAGTCATGTCAGCTGGCTCCTGCCTGTTCCACTCATAAGTTTTTGTGACTCTTTTTCTGTATTCAAGTAAATATAATGCATATATATTGTTGTACTCATCCATTATTATTATTTTTTTAACATGGGCAGGCACCAGGAAATGAACCCGGGTCTCTGGCATGGCAAGTGAGAACTCTGCCACTGAGGCACCACTGCCTGCCCCCTCATCCATTTTTAAACCAAAAATTAGCACACAGTCTTTTATATCTTACTTTTCCACTTAACAATATATCTTGGAGATATTATTATCTCAATACATGAGTTCCTCACTCACTTTAACAGCTGCATAATATCTTATTGTTTGAATGCATTATAATGCATTTAATCCAAACCACCACATTTTTTTTTTTTTGAAAGAGGGAGGAAGGGAAGGAAAGACAGAGAGAAGGAAGGAAGGAAGGAAGAAAGGGAAACATCTTTAAACATTTTCTTGTTTTATTATATTTTGTTTGTTTGTTTGTTTTTTACATGGGCTGGGGCCGGGAATCGAACCGAGGTCCTCCGGCATGGCAGGCAAGCACTTTGCCCGCTGAGCCACCGCGGCCCGCCCCAAACCACCACATTTTAAAAATTTATTTATTAATTAAAAAAATTAAGAAAAAATAAAATAAGATCCATAATCAGTAATTCACAATATCATCACTTAGTTGCATATTCATCATTTCTTAGAAATTTGCATTGATTTCAAAAAAGAAATAAAAAGATAACAGAAAAAGAAATAAAATGATAACAGAGAAAAAAAAGTTTTTTTACCATACCCCTTACCCCTCACTGTCATTGATCACTAGCATTTAAACTAAATTTATTTTAGCATTTGTTCCCCTTATTATTTATTTTTATTCCATATGTTCTACTCCTTTGTTGACAAGGTAGATAAAAGGAGCATCAGACACAAGGCCAAACCACCACATTTTTAAGCCCTGGTATAACTCTTAGAAAACCAGCAAAAATGTGATATGACAAACTATCAACTATGAGTATTTTCACTTATATTATGACAGTAAATTAAATTTTTTTTCATAGTCTGAATTTTTAAAACAGGAAAATATAGTGAATCTATGGAGTCAGGGATCATTGAAAATAACCTAATTTATGAGTTAGATTTGGATAAAATGCAGGGAATTAGAACATAGAATTAAGTAAAAACATTTAGAATGTTATTAGTTCTCAGTAACCTTTGATCCTGGGTTGCCCATATTGTACTGAGGTGTTTGTCATGCCCATCTTATTTTCTTTAAACATCAAATAAACATTCAGACTTACTTTAATTTTTTCCAAACATGGGAACAGCTGCCCTTCAGTGCTTTGTCTCTCAGACCACAGAAATAGGGTTTCTTTAAGGTCTTCCTACATCTCTAATCCTACTTTTACATTTAATTAAGGTAATCCTTCAATCTACATTCTCTTCCAGACCCCATTCTCCTTTCTTTCTAAGTGATTATCCATGTTCCACCTGAACCAGGAGATCATGTTGCAGTTTTGGTCCTAAACTCATTATAGAAGAATGTATCTGGCATTTCTCTGGGAGGAAAATGGGCTTTCAAGTTCTAATTGGAAAGAACTGAAGAGTGTAGGACTAGAGTGTCTTTTTGACCAATGGCTCCATACCACTGAGTTTATTCTCTCTGTGTGGAAAACATAGGGTCTATGGTCTCAGTTGCACTTGCTGTTTGCCTATTAAATAAAATTAGTATTTTTTTAAACCTCAATGCTAATGTGGGCAAAATTGTGTAAGCATATGCAGTCTCTTATTGAGATTAATATAATTTGTCCTTCTGTAAAAGAAATCTTAGGAGGTTTTTGGATAATCCTTGGGTATTAGAAAAGTTCAAAGAGAAATACAACCAAGAGTGAAGCAGTGTCATGGTGGTGGGGGTGGAGGGTGCTGGGGGGACAGGGAAAAAAATGGGAAGGAAGGAAGGAAAGAGGAAGGAGGGAGGGGAAAACAGAAAGGAAAGGAAGCCCCTGGATCTGAGGTTGATGCCTTTGTCTTTGCCTCCCATCAAAATGGAAGATTTAAGCTTTATCTGGAGTAGAGAACTAAAGCATAACACTTGGTTTTGCCTAAAAGAAAATGCTGCTGAGTAATGTTCATTCTCTCTCTCTCTCTTTCTTTCTTCCCTTCCCTTCCTTTCCTCTCCCCTTCCTTCCTTCCTTCCCTCCTTCCTTCCTTCTTTCCCTCAATCCTTCCTTCCTTCCTTCCTTCCTTCCCTCCTTCCTTCCTTCCTTCCTTCCTTCCCTCCTTCTTGCCATCCTTCCTCTCTCTCTCTCTCTCTCTTTCTTCTAGGAAGTATTAGAGGTTCAAAACCTTTTGTACTGTAGAAATTGAAAGGATTTAGGATTATCAGAAACAAAACACAATACCATACAAAACCCATAATGGTAGCAAATGGTTCTCTACCAACGTTGTTACTGAAATACATGGGTCTCCATATTCCTGTCCAGTGTTGACATATTCCCAAGGATACATAATAAATAGCTGATGGTACAGATAAATTATATTATTTCCCACACTTAGTCCTACACATGATAATCTTTATAAATATTGTGATATCCCTCTAACAGTGCTACCTTTCCCAAGCTTCTTTTTTAAAAAGTAACATGTATTTGCACTTACAGGACTTTAAAGAGATCAAGAGGAAAAACAGATTCCCTTCCTGCCCTCTGACCCACACCCATCCTGGGGTCAGCCCCTGGCCTGGCTTTACAGAGTCACTAGAAAATAGATGTCAGATCCTCTTCTCTGGATTTAAACCCTGGCTCTGTATGTATTTATTTTCACCTGTTGAGAGCACAGTTCTGCTAAAATTTTAAACCAAATATACAGATCCTTTCTGAAATAATCATAAAAGGATTTATTTTCCTAAGAACTTGTTAGCTTATCTAAACATCTGTTACTTAAAAATGATTATTTGGGCATTTCCAGGTCACACAGCAACATGTGAGTCTGTTGCTGATGGATTCATACAGACAAAAACCAGCAACCAGACACTTCAGGGTGAAGCAGAGAGTGCTCTAAAAATTAATGGGTGTTTAAGGAACTCAAAAAATGTGAATTTACATAGTTTTAAATGTCATTCCTTGTTTTGTTTTATTTTAATCAATCTACATCACTGGCCCTTCTGGTGATGTCTTAGGTATCAAATATGCAGAAACCATGAAGGACTTTGAACATAAGACCAAAAGATTCTCATGTAGCAACAAAATAATTTTTTAAAAGAAAGAGAGAAATGCAGAATCTTTAAGAATATATGTTTTGGAAAAAACATTTTAAGGGGAGACTTGAAGATCTAGGAAATATTTATGATAAGGACAACAGATTGAGGGAAAATGAAGGTTTTTTTTAGAGTAATACATTTAAAAAGAGTAAAATATATTTAAAAAGTAAGCTAAGGATATGCTAAAGTGTCTTAAGGGAAGGAAAGGAACCAAATCCCCTAGAATGGTTTTAGCAAACATGTGACTTGGGGAAAAGAAAGAGGCTATCATTCATTGAATACCTACTATGTGCTATGCATCTGGCATTCATTATATCCTTGAATCCTCAAACAAATGTGACTCCATTTTACACACAAGGATTTTGCAACTGAGTGAGGTTGAGTAAGGTACTGAAGGTAAGCTCATTTGCGTCCATATTCATTTGCACCAAGGTAAGTGGTAGTGTCAGGATTTCAACCTGAATTTGCCTGCTCTGGAGCTCACCATGGAGTTGGAGCTCTGGAGCTCTGGAGCTTATCTCTGTATTCATAGTGTTATTGGGAAACAGGATTTAAAGTAGCAGTGGTGTCATCCTGAAATGTGAGTGCTCTGACTGCTGCTTAGTCCTGGCCTCAACCACTTGAGAGGGTAGGCAGGTATCACAGTAGGTACATGATATTCTTCCTGGATTCCTCCCTTGGCTCTCTGTCTGCAGATTGAAGTCTGCTATGTGGTCCTGTGGCTGGAGCAAGTTTGGAGAGAGCAGTGAAGGAAAGAGGAGTCAGAGGGAAGCTAAGGTTATATCTAGAACCACCCTCTCCCACCATGTCTGTCTGTCTCTCTCTCTTTCACACACCCCCACACACAAACGTTCCTGCACTAACTGCTTTTGACTAAACAAAAGGGGTGCTTGTGCAGACTTGGGGGGACCAGGGTTATTGGCTGAGGTGGGTGTAAGGGCTGCCTCACTTCTTTTACCCAGAAGCCATCAAGAGTTGAACTTCATGATCACGAGGTCAGTCCACAGAATGTTAGTGAGCTATGGAGGAGGATGTGGTGCCTAAGCAGGCCTTTTGAACACTTCACTGACTGCTCTTTGAAAAAGGAAATGGTCACCACACTTTTGTTAACCCCCTGTCCACCCTCATTTTTCCTGAGAAGACACCATCCTTTCAAACATATGCACATAAAAAGATGTTTCATATTTTCTGTTGCCAGATCCCTTCATTTTCTTCATCTGTTGGTTTTATTTTGTTTGCGATTCCTTCTTCCTGATATCTTGAGCAACTGGTAAATGGTTCCCATGGCAACAGTCACTAAGTGAAATCTCTCTCAGCAGCTCTCCTCCCTCCTTCACCTCCCACCTCACATGCTCCTTTTACATCATGAGTTTGGGTTAGCAGAGAGATTTTAAAACTCATTAACTAAACTTAACTGCTCACACATTTAATGGACACTGAAAGTTACAGGATAACTTTTCTTAAAACTTTTTATTCTAGTAACATAATACAGCTCAAAGTTTCCCATTTTAACCATGTTCAAGTATACAATTCAGTAGTACTAATTATGTTCACAATTCATCATCTCAAATGGAAACTCTGCACCTATTTAACAGTAACTCCCTCTTCCTACCTTTTTAAAAATAGAGAGACATCAAGCACTATCCAGGTATTATAAGGTTTGGATTTGTTGATGCATGTAAATATATAAGAGCAAAACCCTTAATAATAAAATGATAAAAATATTTTAAAGAGAAGTTTTTCAAATAATTTTCTTGAGAAATCATCACCACATACAGTCCACCCATAGTACACAACTCATGGTTCACAATATCATCACATAGTTGTGTTTTTATCACCATGATCATTTTTAGAACATTTGCATCACTCCAGGAAAAAAAATTAAAAAGAAAAAACTCAAACATCCCATACCCTTTACCGTTCTCTCTCATTGACCATTTCAGCCTATCCAAATTTTTACCCCTTTTCCCTCCATTATTTATTTTTTAATCCTTATTTTTTTTACTCATCTGTCCATACCCTGGGTAAAAGGAACACCAGACACAAGGTTTTCACAATCACACAGTCACGTTGGTAGAAGTTCCATTGAAGATCATTAAAATATTCTTTCTGTAACTGTTGCAACATACAATTTGAGTATGAGGCTTTCTACACTAGATCAGACCTAGCTTCCACCTATCTTTCCATCTGTCTGCAGTAGAGTCTCGGAAGTAGGGTTTTGGAGAGACATTGTGGTTGTCCCCATTTTGTCTGCTTCTACAGGCAAGGGCACACCCTCCAATGCCCCAATGCCCTTTCATATTACATTATGGATTTACCTTTCAAGAATTTGGCAGTCACGTCTACTTGTATTTTCAGCCATTGCCACATCTTGGCATAAAGTAGTCTATAAGTTTTATCTGTTTTAAAGTTTTATACATCTATGTATTCCAACAGTTGAGTTTAATTGACTATGCATAAAAGGCCACCCAGTGTGATGGAAAACCATAAACTCTCATGCAGATTGGCTGGAATCAAATCCCAATTTTGACATGTATTGGCTGTGAGACTTTGGGCAAATTACTTAACCCCTCATATGTGCAATGAAGATAATACTTTTAGTATGTTCTTACAGGATTGTATGAAGATTAAATGAGTGAAACAATATAGTTTTTTATCATTCATGCATTTATAGGCTTTAATAACCCACCTTGATCTTGTCATATTAAAATCCTAATTTAGAATAACATTAAATCAATGTGTAAGACTGCTAAATTCCTTTTGTTGTCCTAGTTGCTCTTCAACCTTCAGTTCTGCACTGTCATTTACAAGTTGGAGAGACCAGAACTAAATTCAAATAGACTATGGTGTCTTGAGATTTTTTTTCAAAATAAATATTTACTAGAAAAACCAACACAAAAACCACAGTAGAATCATATAGCAACACATATTTGTAGATCACAGACTGTTGATACAAAAGTAACTCTGCTTTAGTCCTGGGGATTACTGGCAGCAGGTTTATGGAGTAGGCCAGGAGTTCCTCTGCCACCTCACTATGCCTTCTGAGGTGGAGGCTAAACAAAGGCTTTCCAGATACAGGCCAAGGTACCTTTGGACTGGGACTGCTTCTAAGGGTGGTAAATTATTCAGGCCTTTCCAGATTCTCTTTCCCAGCCTTTTAACTGTTGAATTGATTTGCATTGAGTTTTATGTAGGACAGAGTAGGGGAAATTGTTTTCCCCTTGAAATACATTTCCTGCTGATACCCAGAGTTTCTTTGATTGCAATAAAAAGAAACCTTTTCAAGTGAACTTTAGGTAAATTAGATGTATACAGGGCACAAGTTCAGGAAAAGTGAAAAGTAAATGTCTCTCAGACGCTATTTATCAATAGCCAGAGGTAATGGGCCCATCAGACACTTGAGGTTGAGCCCACCTTAGCAAGACTGGGGAAGCCCTTCCTGCAAAGCAGGCACCCTAACCATGCCAGCCATCTGCCATTTTTTTTGACAAGAAGAAACAGACCCATATCCATGGACAACAGGCTAGAATGGAGGACATTAGAAAAAGTGGAGGGAAAACTAAGACACAAGCATTGGGAAAAGATTTATTTATTTTCCATAGACATTTTCCATCCCAGTCCAGAGATGCATAATTAAAATAATGCAGGCCTTATTTCTTTCACTGCATTGAAGTTGAAAAGTAACCCTTCACCATAAAGAGTCTGCCATCAACAACCCTTTCAGATTCTCTCCGAGTTCAGGTCTGATAGTTAGAAAACATTATCTTATAGGTACATTTGTACCATTTTCCCATAATGTGTTATCATCTTATATCAGTCTGATGGAGCTTATTTGTCATTTTCCTGCCCACTCATATGGCCAAGTTATTTCCTTTCACAGCTTATTCTCATTGCCTCACTATGTCACTGCACAAAAGAGCTTTGTGGAAGTTTTTTACTGTAGCAGGCAGTTTTTTTTCCCAGATTATAACAATATTAAGTAAGATTGACCCAGAACTAACTCCTACAATTTACACATTTCCATACATAAAAGTCTCTCTTCCCCCTTCCCTTCCTCTTCCCCGTCTTCTTCTATCAGCAAATATTTATTGAATAGCTTTTTTGTGCCAGAAACTGATCTAGGTTCCCAGGAGACCTCAGTGAACCAAACAAATGTAAATCTTGCCTCTTGTAGCGCTTACATATTAGTGGGGAAAGAGAGTCACTAACGAATAAATAAATTTGTAATAATAGGTCATGTTGCCACCATGATAGGCATTCTTTTTCTCTTCACATAGTTTTATGATTTGAGTTAGTATTTCAGTGATAAAATATCCCCATCCCCAATTCACAGTCTTATTTAAGAAGTTCTGTGTGCCACATCAGAGAATAGGAAAAGCTTTTGACAAATATAGGGTGATTAAGGTATGTCAGTGGTCTAATTTCCAAAGCTTTATCAGAAAAATTGCTGTTCTCCTCATCTGTGGTGGAAAATATACCTATAACATCAAATCAGAAGGGAATCACATTCCTGCATTTTACATTTCATTCTGAAAGAGTTGAAGTAATGAAAGGAAACAGAAAAAAATGTTTAAGGTGGAATTTTTTCATTTAACAAACATTTGTGCAGTATCTATGAAGCACATAAAAGAAGAAATTACAGCCGTCATTCTTAAGAACTTCATACTTTAGTTGAATACAATAGACAAACAATTGGGTAATAGTAGTAGCGAGCAGTCCCTGCCTCGTATTTTTTTACTGTGCCATCCCCAGCTGCCCATTGTCACACTGATCCACCAGCAGTTCAGGTCATGGGGGCCCTCCTTGTTCCCTGTGACACCCTTGTCCAATCCCTAGGTGTCCCCTGTATTGACAGTGGTCTTCCCACATAGCTTGCTCACTGGAATTTGACCTTGGGCTCTGCTTCCAAGTCCCTCATCTTCATCAGTATCCATTTCTCCAGCCAGCTTCTGGAATACTGTTGTGGTTTGAAGCTGTGTGCACCCCAAAAATATATATACTTAAATCTAATCCATTCCTGTGAGTGTGAATCCATTGTAAGTAGGACCTTTTGATGAGGTTACTTCAATTAAGGTGTGGCCCAGCCCAATCAGGGTAGTCTTTTTTTTTTAACATGGGCAGGTCCTGGGAATTGAACATGGTTCAAAGAACTCTGCCTGCTGAACCACCATGGCCCACCCCCAGCCAGGGTTGCCTTAATCCTATTACTGGAGTCCTTTATAAACAGAATTAAATTCACATGTAGATAGAGAGAGAAAGCCAGGTAGAGCAGCCAGAAGCTAAACATCAGTAGAAGATAAAAGATAAGGGAGAGACCATGAGATGCCACCCTATGTATGCCCTGTTGTGAGGACCAAGAATTGCTGACAGCCAGCCCCCAAATACCACAGTTTTTTGAGGAGAAAGCATTGCCTTGATGATGCCTTGATTTGTACATTCTCTTAGCCTCAAAACTGACCAAACAAATTTCCATTGTTTAACAGGACCCATTTCATGGCATTTGCTCGAGCAGCCTAGGAAGCTAAAACAGGCTCCTACCTGTGTACCCTCCTAACAAACATTTATTGAGCATCTACTTGGATCAGGCATTGTGGCAGTGATGCTAGGGTATTGAAACGATAAAGAAAATGTCTCTGTCATCAAGGGACTGAGTCTAATAGGGAGAATGTCCCCATGAAAGCCACAAAAGAATGAGATAAGTGCTCTAACAGTGGTTTGTGTGGGGTGCTATGGGAAGAGAAGAGGAGGAAGCCCCTAACACTGCCCAGAGGGAGAAGGAGTCACAGGGGACAGATCCAAGATGATTCTCAAAGGAGGAATAAGGAGTTACTCAATGAACAAGGGGGGAGGATATCCCAAGCAGAAGCAAGAGCATAAACAAAAGCACAAACATTGGTAAAGGTAATCTTACTAGCACCCCAACCATGAGAGTGGAAATTCTAACTTTGAATTTTAATGTGTTGGTTGGGGCTCTGTTCCTAATCTTCCATGTTCTCCCCTCCTATTGGTACATGGTGCAACTTCTTTTTCTTCTTCTTTTTTATGAGAATGCCAATCCTAAGTTTCAAAAAAAGTTTTATTCAGATAATTTATATATTACAAAGTTTCCCCATTTAAAGTATACAATAAAATGGCTTTTTAAAATATTTGCAAAATTCTGTGACCATCACCAAAATCTAATTTAGGACATTTTCATCATCCCCCAAAGAAATCTTATGGCTGTTAAGAGTGACAACCCCATTTCCCCCTCTTCCAGGTCCTGGCAACTATTAATCTGCTATTCGTCTCTAAAGATTGCCTATCTGAACAGCTCACATGAAATCATAAAATATGTGGCCTTTGTGTCTAGCTTCTTTCACTTACCATGTTTCAAGATGCACTCATAGTGTATCATGTATCAGAAATTTCTACCTTTTTATTGGCCAATAATACTCCATTGCATGGACTTTCATTTATCTTTTGGACATTTGGGTAATTTACATTTTTTAATGATTATGAATAAAACTGTTATGAACACTCATGTCAAGTTTTTGTGTGGACATATATTTTCATTTCCTTTGGGTAAATACCTAAGAGTAGAATTGCTGGGTCATATTTTAACTCTTTGTTTAAGTATTTTGTTTGTTTGTTTGTTTTATTTTTTTGTTTAAGCTTCTGAATAGCTGCTGAAGTGTTTTCCAAAGTGGCTACACCATTTTACATTCTGAACAGCAATGTATAAGGATTCCATTTTTTACCACATCCTCACCAACACTTGCCATTGTCCATCTTTTTTATTATAGCCACCTTGTGTGAAGTAGCTCCTCATTGTGGTCTTGATTTGCATTTGCCTAATGACTAGTGATGTTGAGCATATTTAGCTATGAGTACATTGCTACTTCTTAATTCAGTGATGTTAACATTGTCTAAACGATGACCTATGGTTTATCAGTGGCAGGAGATGTTCTTAGAAGAGGACACTCAAAGCCTTGTAAATCAAGCAGGGCAGTAATCTAAAAGAAAAGGGATACAGACAGAATCAAGATATGTAAGGAAACAATAAACAGACCCAACACTAACTTGGATTAAGGAGAGATGAGATGTGAAAGTATGGTTGAAATTTGAAAGTATAGCTGATACTTGTTGCCTTGTCTTTAAAGAAGAAATGCCTTCTGCCTTCCTTTTGGGATGTTTCCTCCTCTCAGCCTAACCATGTGGTTATGTGACCCCTGTCCTGACTCTTGACTAAAGTTGATTGGGCCAGGCATAGGCAAACAGTGTCAGTTCCTTTCCATTGAGGGAAACCATAATCTATAAATTGCAGCAACTTTTGATAATCAGTTTTCCTACTATGGGGAGGAGAATTGTCTGCTATAAAGGTGAATCATGTGGATACCAAAGAGAAGCTGGGTGAGAGAAGAGAAAGAGAGGCAGAGTTCTGGCTGTGTTCAAATCTCTGGCTTTAATTGTTCTTGAGATTCAGCTGTATGCATCAATGACAAAATTTTTAAATATGAAACATCAAGTGACTTCCCAAAATTAATCTATGCCATAATCTTTCCAAGCAGTATAAGATTTATCCTCTTCTAAAATGGGACCAGATATCTCTAGAGCTTTGATCAATGGCTTACATAATTCAGAGAAGTTCCCAGATCCTACAATCCCTTGTGTAAAATACTGGGCTTGGAGCAGTGGGAGATCCTGAGATGTATACAGCTTTGCTTAGCATCTAGGCAGGAAGAGACCAAGTGTGTAAGAAGAACTGGCAAGTCATCAACCAACAATGTTTGCATCATAGAGTATGAGCCAGTGAGATTGGTGATGAAAAGTGTTGTTTAGAGTTCGGCGAAAGGAGAGAGAGAAGGTAGGTCTGGCAAATGAGTAGAATTCACAAAATAAGGGAAGAAAAAAAAAGGAAATGTTGCAGAGCTGAGCAGGTGAGTGCCACCTGTTTTTTGAGATTTTTACTCATATTTATCTCTGTAAGAACTTTTGGGTCATGCTAACCTACAAAGCAATCACAGACTCCCCTGTTCAAACAACTTGACCCCATTACACTTGTGAACAACTCCTATCAAGTGCAGAGCCTTTCTATTCAGTCCTGGCTGACCTCAACTCTATTTCATTAGAAATAACTACCTTGTTTACATTATTGGGTCCTAAATTGATCAGACCTATTACCTAAAGGTCAATTTATGACTTACAGGTTTTGCAAGACTTTGTCAAACACATTTCTATGCTGACAAAAAAACTTTTATTTTTCTTTTCTTCTTCTCATGCTTTCCAGAAGAAAATACAGTACAGTTTCTAGCATATCTATGTCCTGTTCTTTATAATTGGTTTATCAAAATTATGACCACTATTTTAAGCATCATCATTATATACACTTTGTAGTCACATAGCACTTTACAGTTTACAAGACATCTCCATATGTATTTTCACAACAGTCCTGTGAGGTAGGCAGGGGCATGTGATGATTCTTTCTTAAAAGGGGAGAAAAGGCTCAGAGCAATTAATAGACCTGCCCAGACATTGTACTGTATGACTCTTGCCCTAATTCTGTCCCATGGAAATGCTAAGTTTATCTGTAAAAAAGTACATGGCATCTGATATTTGCATCCTGCCATCCAAGGACAGGATGGGTTGTTAAATCTTCCTTATTCAGGTCAAGAATTTAAGCATCTCTCATTAGCCCTTAGCTAGGCTAATCCTCATCCCTACTCTTGTCCCCAGACTAGGGAGTGAGGGCACACATCATAATTCTCAACATTAATTACCTTATCATTAGAGGCACCCAACCAGTTTGTACTTCAGAATAATCTGGCTACTAAAAAAATTATATATCCTTAGACCCAACTCCAAAAATATGGGTGTTTGGGTCTTGGAAGGGAGGGAAAAATTTATTTTAATTAAAAAATTTAAGTTGGGTTTATGTAAAGAAAAGAACAAAATCCTATGTACCTGCAAACCAAAATGAGCAAAGGTTAACTGTTGGGCATGGTGTGTAGGGAAAAAGATGTGCTCCACATTTGACCCATCTAACATGAAGATGCTAGGTATGTCTGGTATGAAATACATGTTCATTTCATTCCCACCACGTTTAATGAAGATCTGCTATACAGAATCATACCTTTTTACACCTAAGGAAATCTGGAGCTGGGTGTACATTTAGATGGTTTGTGTATCTAAAGAGAGCTGTCCAGGAAAGTTTTAACTGTTGTTTTCTTTTCCTCCAATAATAAGGATGAGTAAGAAATAAATATTTAATATGTAACCAATATCAATTGAACACTCATTAAAAATCCTAATTTTGGTAACATCTAAGAATTGATGAAGTTCAGATTGTGTTTTGGATAGGCTGGCAGGAGTCTTCTTTTTGTTCTAGAGAATCTAACAAATTTGTTCAGTCCCTTCCCAACATAAAAGTCAGTTTTAAATTAGTAATAAGAGTAGCCTGGGGCAGGGGGTTGTAGAAGTAAAAGTGGGTTCCAGCTAGCTGTTTCCAATGGTGAGGATAGAAGCATTTAAAGGCTGATTGCATGTATCCAATTTGCTTGCTTGTTTTTTTAACATCACCCTTTTCTCTTCTTGCCTGTCCTTCTTCAGATAATTGTCTGTCCAAGACACTACTACAGAAATTAATAAGCAAATGGATGAAACAAGATGAAATTGAGTTCAGGTATTAATCACCCACCATTGAATTTATATATTATTGAAATGAAAAGCGCTAGAAACTATATTAGCGAATTAATTTGGAGTTTAAGGGGCTATAACTAGGAGTACAGTAAATTCAGATTTCTCTTTTTTAGGGGGTAGGTGCATGGTCCAGGAATCGAGCATCAGTCCCCCACATGGAAGGTAAGCATTCTACCATGGAACCACCCAGCCACCCAAGATTCTCTCTTTTTAAAAACAGATTCTGTATGTATTCCTAAATATGGCCTGGAAGCCACACTGTTGCTGATATATCAAAGAGATTTCTGGCCTCTTCTTCCCTGTGGCTGAGGTAGAAATCCTGAAACAGTACATGGAATCAGTCTGGCTTTCAGTGGCAAAATGAGTCCCCAGAGTAAGTAAGAGACCACAGCCAGCTTCCCCTCAGGGGGATTGTCTCAGTTGTGAGCCAGTATTGAGCCAGAAGTAAGCCAGTAAGTGTGGAAGCCCATCTCACTGGGTGTGGGGTTGGCATGGAGTCTTTTCCATAATTCAGGCTCAGACAGTCTGCTATCTTTGTTGCTGTTGATGTTTCCTTATCTTTATGAGAAAAGGAAATATGCTAGCCTTCTAGTAAAAGTCTTTGAATTAAACTCAGATGGAAACCACTTCACCTAATAAACTCACCAAAACATAAATGGACATGGAAAAGAATAATAAAACTAATGCACTAATCAGTTCAATAAATGCCCAAAGCAGATCTTAAATCAAATGTAAGATGTGAAAGGGTGCCTTATTTCAGAGCTTTGAGACATGAAGTGATCAGAGAATATTTCCTCAGCTTTAAATCACTGGGCAAAAATAGGAGTTATTCAGAAGGAACCTGACCTGGTTACAGTGGCAGTTTCTAAACAGGGGTGCCTGTAACTATGTGTAGACATAAAGTTTGTCAGGGCTAATACATTTCAAATGATCCTTTTGCTTTCTGTCTTGTTCTGAAGTTGGAAGCTCTCATGTGGCAAGGTGCTTGTATCTTTGTTTTCCCTCCCACTGTCTGGCCAACGTGAAGCCTGCTTCCTGGGTATTGGTAATTCTCCCCTCCAGTTTGATGTAAGTTAGCCCTAGGCAAATAATAAGGTATGTAAAGATTTTCTTTGTCAAATACCCATCAGCTGTGACCTTTCTCTCTCTAAGCCAACTCAACAGGTAAACTCATTGCCTTCCCCCTAAGTGGGACATGGCTCCTAGGGGTTTAAGTCTCCCTGGCAACATAGGACAGGACTCTTGGGGATGAGCCAGGACCTGGCATCATGGAATTGATAAGACTTCTTGACCAAAAAGGGGAAAGAGAAATGAAACAAAATGAAGTTCAGTGGCTGAGAGATGTCAAATCGAGTTGAGAGGTCATTTTGGAGGTTATTCTTATTCATTACAGAGTTATCCCTTTTTTGTTTTCAGTTGATTAGAATAGTTAGAAGGAAATACCTGAAACTGTTTGGACTCTATTCCAGTAGTCTTGATTCTTGAAGATGATTGTATAACTATTTAGCTTTTATATTATGACCGTGTAAGTGTGAAAACCTTGTGGCTGACACTCCCTTTATCCAGTGTATGGACAGTTGAGTTAAAAAATAAGGACAGAACATCAACTAGTTCTATCCCCTTATCCCATATTATCAACAGCCCATTCCAACGTGAAAATGTTAGAATGGACATAACCCAAATAACCCTAAAGATTGGGAGAAAGATAAGAGAAGAAGGTGGAGTTATACAGAGAGGGTAGGGTTTACAAATGAGTATGATTGCTGAATCATTATACTGATATTTCTTCTAGTTTCCAGTTTCTTGGAGCAGCTAGAAGTAAAAAACTAAAATTGTGGAATTGTAATCCATACCAAACTCTGAAGTCTATCTTACAACTAATTGTTGTGTTGTCCTTTGAAATGTATTGCTTTTTTGTATACATGTCATTTTTCACAATAAATAACTAAATGACAAAAAATAAGTGAAGAATGGGGAAATAAGGGGCATGGGATATTTTAGGTGTGCATTTTCATTTTTATTTTTATTCTTATATGTATTTATTTGAATAATGAAAATATTCAAAAATTGATTATGGTGATGAATGCATAGCTATATGATGATACTATGAACCATTGATTTTACACTTTGGATGATTATAGGACATTGAATATATCTCAATAAAATTGAATTTAAAAATCCCATCTATTCATGGGAAAACCATGTGATATAAAACCAAGTCCTACCATTGTGTTAGTGACCTAATGCATTGTTCCTGTCTAGGGATGTGGTATTTTCAAAGGGAGCAGGCAACATTGATATAAATAGAGAAATTTTTCAAATGGTGGAATTTCAGCCCCAGTGAGTGTTTCTTGGATTACAAGTACTTTGGGTTTAATTCCAGTCTTGGCATCTCTGAAGAAGTAATTGAATACTTCCCCAGACTACCAAAAATCAATTCCAGGCTATTGATGGGAGAAGGCGCTATTCCACCTTTTCTCCAGTAGGAGAATTGTGCCCTAACATCTTTCTCTATAAGGAAGGAGGGATGTGAGACCCTTGAGGAAAAGCCCAGGAAGATGGCAGTCAGTGGAGCACTCGTGCACACTCTCCATTGTCTCCCACCAGCTCTGCCTTCAGGCAAGTGGCTATAAGCAGGGGGGGGATCAGAGACAGCTTTGAGCCAAGCTCTGCCCCAGCAAATTTGTGAATCTGCAAGAGCCCCTTACTCTCACAATCAGACAAACCCAGAATGTGAGACATTCTATGGGTTTTTCAACAAGTCAATGTTACTGAAAAGAATAGAAAGTGAGGAGAGCTTTTCTAGATTAAGGTAGACTGAAGAAGTACAAATACCAAATACATGTAAGGTCTTCAGTTGGATCTAATTTGAACAAACCAGCCATAAAAGACCTCTGGAGAACAATGAGGAAAATGTGAATATAAATTATATGGTAGATGATATGAGAGAATAAGGATTATGTGTTAGGGTCCTCTAGACAAACAGAACCAATAGGAGAGATCTGTAAATATGAGATTTATAAAGGTGTCTCATGAAACTGTGGGAATGGAAGAGTCCAAATCTGTAGGACAGGCTGTGAAGCTGGTGGCTCCATGAAAGATCTGAACCAACTCCACAAGAGAGGCTTATTGGCTGAAGAAACAGTGAAAAAGTCTCTCTTCTCCCTTCAAAATCTTCAGTTGATTGGATTATCTCATATGCAGATGCAATCAACTGACTGATGATTTAATACACCAGTCTTCCAGTTTATCAAACAGCCATGAAATATCCTTGCAGTAATGGTCAGGTCAATGCTTGCCTGACCAGACAACTTGGCATAACTTGGCCAAGTTGATGCCAGAACTTAATTATCACAGCTTAGTTCTGGTTTTGGTTTGATTAGTGTATTGTGCTTATGAAGGGAGAATATCCTTATTTTGCTGTTGAAGTATTAAGGGGTTGTATTCATTTCCTGGGGATGCTCTAACAAATTATGACAAACTCAGTGTCTTAATACAATAGAAATTTATTTTCCAACTAGTTTGGAAGTCAGAAGTCTGAAATCAACTGTTGGCAGGGTCAAGGTGTCCACCAAGGCTCTAGGAAAGTATCCTTCTTTGCCTCTGCTGTTTTTTGGTTGCTCCAGGCATTCTTTGACTATAGCTGCCTAACTCCCATTTCTCCCTGCAAATTCACATGGCCTTCTCCTCTCCTGTGTGGGTCTACTCCATCTGTGTTTGTGTCAAATCTCCCATGGCCTTTCTTTTATCAAGACACTTGTCACAGGATTTAGAGCTTATTTGATAATCCAGGTTGACCACTTTATCTCAACATCCTTAACTTAATTACATATCCAAAGACTGTTTCTCTTCAAATAGGTAACAATCTTTTACCATATAAGGTAATAGTCACAGGTTCCAGAGCTCAGGATGTGAACATGTCTTTTGGGGGCCACCATTCAATCCACTACAGAGGTGAAGTAGCATGATATCTGAAATTTATTTTAAAGTGATTCAATAAAAATAAATATGGATGAAATAAATAAGAAAAAAATCAATGATTGATAAATCACTTAACCACTTAGGTATGTGTATGGAGATTCATCATACTATTTATTCTCATTTTTGTATGCTTACAATTTCCATCATAAACCAAATTTAAGTTCCTTGTTTTGTCAACCAGAGCCACATTTGGGTCGTTATTTCAGTGTGAAGGGTAAGAGGATGGGCTCTGCAGACAGAATGCCTGGGTTTGCATCCTGCCAGGTTCAACACTAACTAGTTGTGGGATCTTGTGCTGGTTACTTAGCTCTTCATCTATAAAATGGGATAATAATTATACAAACTTCAAATAGTTGTGGGAATAAAATGAAATAATGCTCATGAAGTACCTGGACATAAAAAGGGCCCAACAAATATTATCTATATTCATAATTATGTTGGATTTACCCTTCAAAATCCCTCCATTAAAATATGATTACCCCTGTTTGGGGCTGCCAGGAGGGGAGTTAACACTTTCACCTATTATCTACCTTAACCCATTAGCTACTAAAAAAAGATTCTTTGCAGGTTTGGAAGGCTTGATTTTAGCCAAGAGAAACACTCTTAGGAAGGAGACACCAGGGGCCCTCAGTGTGTGTGTAAAGTGAGTGCATGTGTGTGGGGAGCAGGAAGGGAGGTGGGGTGGTGAGGTAGTTGCTTAGAGGCACAGGACAGGCCTGGAGGAAAGAGTGACAGCAACTGGGGAGGTAGGAAAATGGAAAGATTCTGAAAACAGGCATAATCCTTATAGACTTTTAGGCAATCCTGTCAAAGCCACTGTTCAGCACCAATTCTTAGCCATGAGCTGAAGAAGTTAATGCAAATTCAAGAGGACCTAACATATCTGGAAAAATTCATTGGTGCTAAGTGACTGTAACTCAAGCTAAACTAAAATGTTATTTAAGAGGACTCTCTCCATGCTATATGTCACAACAATAGGGGAATTTGGTTTATTAAATTAGGATATTGCTTCTTATGCAATTTTGAACAATTACAGGGTAGAAGATTTCTTTATCACTGTGGGAAAATGTTAATGATGGATTGCTTGTTGAGAAAGAGATACAGATACATTGTAAAATATGATCCTAGTTGCATTAATATATAGAAGCTAATATACATGGGTTAGAAAGCCACAAATCAACAGCTCATAGTGAATGGGGAGATTATAGGTGATTCTGTATCTCTTCACTGGGGTTTTTCTATATTTTCTCACACATACATTTATTTTATAATTAGGAAGAAATAAATCATTTAAAAAGCAAAGCTTGACCAATGAAGAGAAAAAAATTGGTAGCTCAAATGTAAAGAATTGTAAGGGCAAATAAGTATTCATGCAGCATCCTGTATGTTTCTTAACAATTTAAGTGGTTCATTTGTATCATCAAGGGGATAGGAATTTGTGGCACCGTTTGAAAGGACAGAGCAAAGGGGGTGCTTAAGGCATGAAGTTAAGTACTAATTAATAGTGATTTCTTGGCTTTGGTCTTCCCTGAAAGATGCTAAAGTCCTTAGATCACAAAGCATCCTGAAACCAGTAGATTGGGGGAACTTGAATAAGTAGAGTGCATTAAAAATTGAGTGTGAAAGCAGTGCCACATGAGGACACTTAAATTAGCAAATGATGAGGTGGTGAACCCAGACATCAGGTGCAGACAGAGGCCTGCTAATTCACTGTTCCTTAGTATCTGTTAACTGTGGTCTTTGCCCTGGGTCCCTGAAGGGTAGTTAGGATGGGCATGTCATTCTCCTTGTAAGCTCAGGAAGGGTGGGAGTGGGTAGAGAAGAGGAAGTCTGCTGAGATGGAGAAGAGAGTCTGAACAGATCCTGCAAGTGCGGGGAGGCCAAAGGCCCATCCAGAGACAGAATAACAATGATCCAGAGTGCTGATAGTGAGGAGACACTAGTCGAGAAATGAAGGAAGTGCTGCACTCAAATGGGGACCATTTGCCTATGCTCAACTGATTCAAAAGCAGGACAATAAGACAAGAGACCCTGTGATAGGAGGGGCATCACTGACCTCATACAGAAGCATAGTTTCTTAGCACATGCACTGAGAGTAAACTTTGCCTCTTATGAAGGTTTGCTCAGAGCCAAAGATGCTGAAGATCAAAGAGAACATATAATCACTTGTATAATCTAGAATTCTATCTACAATAAATTACTAGAGGAAAAACAGGAAAGACTTTCCAGCAGTGAGAAACATTTCAAAGGAATACAACTCATCTGTTGAAATGTCTAAGTATATAAATATGTTGAAAGCCCCAAAATACCTCACTTCTGTTGGCTTCAGGTTGTGATTGAAGAAGATTTAAAAAACTTGAGGCATGCCATCCAAAAGCTTGAGAGCTCAAATGAGAAGTGCAGTCAATTTTTGATCAGGGACATGAAAAACATCTGTCAATCTCAGTGTCAGGGTGAAGAACACACTGAAACAGCCAGAAAAGACATGTGAGTAATGCCACTGACATTTAAAAATCTTATTTTTCTCTGTGATGTACACCTGGTGACTTCATGGTTTCCTGGTAGAAGCAATGCAGTTATATGCTTTCTACATCAAATGATTTCCTCCACAGCACTCTCCAAAGTACTATGTGAAGGAAAAGGCAAGTAGCTACCAATAGTCATAGACTCATAGTCAGAAGTGAGCAAAATTCTGGATCATCTCCTGCTTGCATGTTTTTTTCTTTTTACTTCTCCTTTTCACCCAAAGAATACATGTTTCAGATGATAGGAGTCACCTCCATCCACTGAGGAGTCAGCTGCAAAAATTCAGATACTTCTCATGCTTGTAACGTGCAGTACCAGATTGACTTTATCATGAGCCATGGACCAATTCAGAGAATCTCTCCACAGCAATAACAGCCACCAACTCAAACAGAGAGAGATAGTGTCTCCATCCAATGCCAGTTCTGAATTCTTCACTTTGTGCCTCATTCACTATCCATATTTGTTTAAACCAAATCAAATCTAACCCTTCCCTATTTGGACTCTGAAAACTTACTTGAGCACTGGAAACAATACCCTGGAAGAATCCAGGACTGTTTGTAAAAAGCTGATTATGACTTCCTGTGGTGACCAGACATGCAAATACACACACACACACACACACACACACACACACTTTAGAAATCTTGAGTTAATACCTGCTGCTTTGTTACCCTCTGTTTATTTGATGAGCAGGTGTTCCTGAGGGAAAGGGAATGGGGGTGAGAGGAGGGTTGGGGTGGGGGAACTTCTTGGGTTTTGTCCCCATTACTAACCACACTGAAGAACTCTTGGAGTAACCTGTGGTTTGTCACCATGTCCTGTGGATTTCTCCAGTACAGTTACTTGATGAGGCATGAATTCTGCCTTCCCATCCCTATAACATTGCTCAAAATATTCCAGTTATTGTGGTCTTCCCTCCATTAAATCCCTTCATCCCTTTGATAAGTAAGCAGAAGTTAGAGGCCCTTCTTTTGATGTCTCACAGATGATTTGCACTTTGCTTAGGGCACTCACCTCATTTCACCTCATGTTGGAAGTCTTGAGACTCTTATTTTTCACATCTTTCTAGATGGTAGGCTCCTGATATGATGCCAGCAGTCTGATAAATTGAATTGATTTGATCTGCTTTTGAAACTACTTAGATTCCTAGTGATGGTTGGTTTTCAAACTAAAGACATTAATTCTTTTGATTAGAAAAAAATATACTATAGAAAAATTGGAATGAAAATATATAATTACAAAAGAAAAACACCCCATATACCACTTAGATGTAAGGTTTATAAGCCTTTTGAAATATAGTCTTCTTTTCTTTTTTTTCTAAAAAACTGTGACCAGCTATTAACGTTCTTCCAAATAAGTAGTACATTATATCAAGAACATTTATGAATGATCCTACTTCTCCCCACTGATCTGAACTGTCACTTTTAGCAAATTGAAATACTTTTTTTATCATACTGAAATGTTCAAAATGTCACTTTAATTATATTGAAAAATAAGCCAAAATTAGCAGTCTCTACTTCCTTACCTCTCATTCTAGAAGGGTCCTTAGACCCAACAACTTCAGCAAAATTGCTGTTCTTCCAAGCTAACCAGTAGCCTCATTTTGTTCTTATCTTACTTGAACTCCCAATAGCATTAACACAGTTGACCACCCTTCCTTGAACTTCTTTCATCTCTCATCTACAATGACCTCCATGTCTTGTTGATTTTCCTTATGACTCATTAGTCATTTCTTTTCTATTTCTATTGTTGCCTTACTCCTCTTCTGCATGCCCTTCACATCTCAGATTGCCCAGGACCCCTCCCTAGTCCTCCTTTGTTAAAGTATCCATCTGTGCCCTGACTTTAAATATCATTGATATACTGGTTATTGCCCAAATAGATGTCTGTACCCCAACTTGTGATCAGCATAAGAGAGTATTATATTCATCTGCTTACTTGTTATATCCTCACACTTAGACTTATAAAGCACGATACACTTCAAACCCTTGATGTCCCATCCCAACTGCAATCGTGTCTTTTCTTCAATCTTCTTAACATCATTATCCCAAACCCAACTGGGTAATTGGGTTTACCCCATAACTAGGACTTACCCTTTATTACTTTATTTATTTTTTTACATGGGCAGGCACCAGGGATCGAACCTGGGTCCTCTGGCATGGCAGGCAAGCATTCTTGCCTGCTGAGCCACTGTGGCCACTCTATTACTTTATTTTCTTAAGTATTTCAATAGAATTTTTTGGACTTTTCCTCTAAAACATATTCCAATTCCATCCACCACTTTTCAGCTCCACTACTATCACCATAGTCTAAGCACTTTGTCTCTCCTCAGATCACTCTGATAGGCTGCTAAGTTGGTTGCTTACTTCCATACTGGCCTCTTTGCAATCCATTCTACAAATAGAAATCAGCATAATCTTTATAAAGTACAAATCAGACCAAGTCACTCTTCTGCTTTTCAATGTGTGCTCATTATACTTAAAGAAAATAAAATTAAAAATTCTAACTTGTTCTCAAAGTCCTACAAGAAAAGTTCCCAGTCATCAAGATGGCAGAATGGGGCACTCCAGGACTCTATACCTGCAAAGAAACTTTAAGCAAAAAATAAGAGCTGGCAGAACATTTGGCCTGAAGCTCTAAGAATCAATTGAAAGGTTGCAGTGATAAGGGGCAGGAACTGAATGGATAATAAAAAGCAACTTAAAAATAATAGGATCCTGTAGCATAGTGGCAGGCTGCTTCTTCATCCCATCATTGGCTTGCAGTTGAGCTGGCCTGTGCTCCCAGTGCAGGTCCCTTGACCTAGTCTGGCAGGAGCAGAGCAACCCTTGTGCACATATTGGGAGCATGTGTATCTGTGCCAGTCTTGTGTGGCATCCTAAAAAACTGAACCAGGCCACTCATGGTAGGCTTACCCTACATGTAAAAGGCAGGTCACAGAACTCTCCTACAGAAAACTGTAGGAGAACAATCAAATTGCAGCTGTCTGGGGCAAATGCTGGCTGAGGGTCATACAGTGCAGTGCCCAGGATCATGATAAAACACTTTCCCAGGGAGGAGGGGAACATTTGAATCCATGTAAATGAGAGAATGCTAGACCACCCACCCATGCCCATGATAAAGCACATGCACAATAAAGACCAGGGAAGACATTGTGCCTTTTCCTGGGGTTGTTTTCTAAACACACTGTATGGCTAAGCTCTGAAGGATAGCACTCACACAAGACAGGAGAGGAATGCAAACTTAAAGAACAGACTCCTTGGCATCTAAATTTCAGAGTTAACACATTAAAATATCAAAAGGTCCAGGTTGCAACAAAAGGTTACAAAACCTACCAGAAAAAAACAAAAGAAAATGATAGCTTGTACAAAGAAGTAGGAAGAGCACTGGAAGTCATCAATGAGGAAGAACAGACATACCAGACAAAGATTTTTTTTTAATGGACCAAAATATGCTCAAAGAACTAAAGGAAAACATGAACAAAGAACAAAAAGACATCAGGAAAATGAAAAATGAACACAATGAAAATATAAATACAGAGATGGAAATTATGAAAAGGAACCAAACAGAGCTGATGACCATAGCAACAGAACTTTAAAATTTCCTAGAGGGGAGCTGGAAAGAGAAAATATCAGTGAACTCAAAAACAAGACAATTGAAATTATTCGCTTTCAAGAACAGATAGAAAAAATAATTAAGAAAAGTGAAAAGAGCCTGTGAGACTCTGAGACATCATCAAGAATATCAATATATGCATTGTGGGAGTCCCAGAAGAAGAAAAGATAAAGGGGCAGAGAGAAAAATTGAAAATAATAATGGCTGAAAACTTCCCAAATTCAATGAAGGACATGAATATATACATCCAAAAGCCCAATGAATCCCAAACAGGATCAACCCAAATAGACCCATGCCATGGGGTCTTGTTCTGATCTCTATCCACAATGTTCACAAAAGGATTATTCACAACAGCCAAAAGGTGGAAGCAACCCAAAGTTCATCAGCAGATGAATGGAAGGACAAAATATTGTGTATAAATACAATGTTGTATTATGTGGCTAGGACCCAATTAAATTCTGAGATATATGCTACTACCTAGATGAACCTTGAAGACATTGTGCTGAGTGAAATAAGTCAGGCACAAAGGGATAGATATTGCATAACTACACTTATATGAAATAGCTAGAAAATGAAAATTCATAGAGAATGAACGTAGAGTATAGGTTACTTTGGTGGGCTGGGGAGAAGAGGGAAAAAGAGGAGTTAATGCATAATGGGTAAAGGTTTCTAATTGGGGTTTGGGGAAAATTCTGGTAATGGATGGTGGTAAGGATAGCTCAACATTGTGAATGTGATTTACCCATTGAATATTTATGCTTGGGAGTAGTTGAGATGGGAAAGTTTTGTTATATATATGTTTCCAAAATTAGAGAGGAAGAGAAAGAGAGAGAGCACAATTAAAGAGACAAAAACAGCTAAAATTAATGCATGATCCCAGACTAAATCTAATTATGGAAGAGAAATTGTTCAAAATGATGTTATGGGGACATGTGAAAATATTAAGCTTTGTATCAATGTTAAATTTCTTGAACTTCTTAACTGTACTTAAGGGGTTATATAAGTGAATATCTTTGTTCTTAGGAAATACACATGAAGTATTAAGTGTTCAAGGAGCATGATGTATACAACCTACTCTCAAATATTTAAAAAATAAACAGAAAAATAGATGAATGAATAAATAGATAGAATCATATGGCAAATGTGGAAAAACAGCAAAAGTTGGTGGGTCTGGAAATCGGGGGAGGGTGGTATGTTGGAGTTCTCATATAGGGCTTGAATTATTTTTGCAAGTGTTCTGTAAGTTTGAAATTATTTCAAAACAAAAAGTTGTTTTTTAATGTCCTATGAGATCTAGTTTCTGCCAAACTCAGTTTTTTCCCCTTGCCTACTCTGCTCCACCTACATTGGGCTTCTTTCTGTTCCTTCAACACATCAAGCTTGATACCTTTGAGGAGCATGATGGCCCCTCCTTCGAAGGTTCTTTCTCCAGAATTGCACAAAACTTCTAGTCATTCACTTTTCAGCTTAAATGCTCTCAAGCCATTATTACACTACCCTACTTGGGTCATCCCTATTTTTCTTGTTGGTTTTTGCGATCTTTGTGCACTGTGTGTCTGTCTCTCCCACAAGAATACAAAAAAAAACCCAGAACCTTGTCCATCATATTCACTTACTCAGTGCCTAGAACAGTGTCTAAGGTACTATTTTTTTTAATAAATGAATATACCATAGGTTGTAATTGTATCTATACTTTGAGTGTGTTTCTGGGTTTTATTTTCCATTCTAATGATCTATCTATTCTTCCACCAAGCAAACAAGCAAAAACAAGGAACAAAATAGTCCATTTAAATTACTATTGCACTCCCATACATTTTAATAATTTTTTTGTATGCTCTATGACAGGAATCACATTTCATTCTTTTTCCATGTGAGTATCCTGTTATTGTAGCACCATTTGTTGAATTTTTTGTTTGTTTGTTTTTTCTTTCTTTTGTTTGTTTATTTTGAGAAGTGCATGGGCCAGAAATCAAGTCTCTAGCATGGCAGGTGAGAATTCTACTACAGAACAACCCTTGCATCCCACCCCCCATACATTTTAACATCTGATACATTTTAATACCTGATAGTGAAAGTTCTCTCTTATTATTTTCACCTTTCTAAAATTTTCTGGATAGTGTTGCCTGTTTATTCTTCCAAATGATTTTGGAACATAGTGTATTTTTCTTTATTCACTTTTCATAGTTTTCAGCATAAAGATTCTGAGTTTCTTCTTAAGTCCTAGATAGTTTATATTTTTCTTGTGATCATGAACATGATAATCTCTATACCAGGAGTTACTATGCATCTATGTTGCTACTGGGCCTTTGAAAGACCCTGTTGTATAAGAATATGCAGCTCCTGTTATATAAGAAGGCTAATCTTTCTTCAATATTTATTTTCTGTATAATATTCATACTGGACTGCTTGATTGACTTTAGGAAGTCTTAAATTGATTCCCTTTAGTTTTCTAGGTAGAATATCATCTCATCTACAAATAACAAGACTTAGCTTTCATCTTTTCCAAGAGCTAAACTCATTATTTTTCCCTTTAGTTGCATTAAGTAGAACTACCATAATATTAAATGATGATGGGTGTCCTTACCTCATAGCTCATTTTAATGTGAATGTCTCTAGTCTCCCTACTAATTATGTTATTAGATGCTGGTTTCAGACAGATTTCCTTTATCATAGTAAGAATAACATAACCTCTTCTATATAAATGCTTTCTTTCTAAATCAGGAAAATGGATTTTGAATGCTATCACATGCTGTTTCCACAACTATTGAGATGCATGCTTTGGTTTCTTCCAATAATCTATTGGCATAAACTGCATCAGAGCTAGTGGTTAAGAGCAGGGCTATGAAGCCAGACTACCTTTATTCATGCCTGGCTCTGCTGCTTATTAGTGGTGAGATTTGGAGTAAGTTACTTACTCTTCCAATACTTCAATTTCCTCATCTTTAATAATGGATCCAACAATAGGATAATTTCATTTATTCTTTTGAGAATTGAGTTAATACATGAGCAGATTTCAGAACAGTACCTGGCCATGTATGTATTTGCAATTGCTTTTCAATCCTAAAAGTAACTTTCTCAATATGTTACTAAATGTTTTCAACTGTATTTAGAAGTGGGAGTCATCTACAAATTTTTTTTGTCATCATTGAATTTTTGTCAAGTTTGGTATCAAAACCATATGGTCATTATAGCAGAAATTAAAATTTTTCAATTTTTTTCTATGCTCTGGAATAATTTGTATATAATCTTTTCCTTGAAGGTTTGAAAGAACTCACTCAAAACTCCCAAGACCAGCTCTTTTTAGGGGTAAATTTTTAAGCCTTAAAAAATCTATAGTTATCAAGCCTTCTACTTCTAAAATTAATTTTGATAACTTGAGCTTTCTTCAAAATGGGGAATGTATATGGGAACTCTATTTTCTGGGTGATTTTTCTGTAAAGCTACAATTTCTCTAATAACAAAAGAAACTAATCAATCTACAATCATCTCTTAGTTCTTAAACTTTGATAGAACTATATTCGGTGGGGAGGAAGCAGAGATTGAAAATGTGACCTTTCTGCTCTCAGGAACTCAAAGTCTGGTGGGAATACACATCAGTGATTAGGTACACTGTAATGGGCTGTGTGACCTGCTCTAGTCACAGAACACTAACATCAGGAGAGAGGGCACAACTCCCAGACAAAGCAGGTTGGGGAAGTATCCCCAAGGAGGGGACACTTGGACTGGGTCTTTAAGAATGATTACGTTCTTTTCTCAGGTGGACAAGTTGGGTGCTGTGTGTAGGGTGGGAGGGATGTGCTTTCCAAACACATACATTTGATAAACCCTCTTCCCTCCAATGTCTTCTCCAAAACCAACAGTCAGCAAACAACAGCTCACATACTAAATTGGTTCTGAAGCCTCCTTTTGTAAATAAGGTTTTATTGGAACTCAGCCCAGCCATTTGTTTACATATTCATTCATGGCTGTTTATGGCAGAGTTGAGTAGTGGCAACATAGAGCACAGGTGACCCACAAAACCTAAAATATTTGCTATCTGCCCCTTTACAGAAAAAGCTTGCCCACCCATGGTCTTCTCTAGAGTTATCCAAACCCTGCTCATTCCTAAAAATTTCAGTTCAAAGCTTTTCTTGAGTACCCCAGATCACAGTGCACTTCCTCTTTCCTCTTTCCTCTGATGGTTGTTACTGACTGGGCCTCATTTATTTGAGCCCTCTTATTATATTTTGCCTTGGATTTCTTCTCTTCCAAAATTCAAATTCATAGTGTGTTTTTTTTAACACCAACTACAAATGTCAGCTCTTTTGAAAACAGGTACTAGGTATGTGACAGATGCTTACTGGCTGTCCACAATATGCAAAGCCTGGTTCCACACATTGCCTGGAAGCCTCTGGATGCCTCACTACAGTTGTTTTCCATTCACTGTCCTGATAACCCCTCTCAACACCCTTCTCCCCCACTGCTGCCCCACCCCCAGGTGCCATAGGTAACACCACTTTGAGATACTTGCATACAGTGATGGCATATGCCTGCAAGACAGATGCCATCAGAGTTCCAACCAAGAATCTCACAGTTTATTTCATTTGTCAACAGAAGATGAATTAACAGACATCTGTAAAGGACTAAAACTCATTATCATCGCTGTTCTTCAAATAGTAATCACCTGGGTCAATTCATTAGCATGGAAGAAACTTTTGATTCTTTCAAATTGCAGGTGGGTTTTAATAGCAGTCACATGATAAGCACTGGGAAAACTAGCAAAGTAAGCAACTATTCTAAGCATAAGCAGTTTCTAAAAAATTATTCAACAGAACTTGTATTTAACAATAAATTACCAGTTTTAACTTTCCAACAATTATTATGCATATGGCAAACATCCCTGTTGGCATCCTCAATCCATCAATGTGACAGTCATTGCCAGTCAAGATATGGGTATTGACATCAAATGTGTCATTTTTAAAAAGAGTTCAAATATTTGCTAGTCTATTATCAAATGATAATTGTTAAAATATTTGAAGGTATAAAAAATACTGCTTGGGTGCACAGGTGGTTCAGCCATAGAATGCTCACCTTTCATGCAGGAGACCCAGGCTCGATTTCTGGACCGTATACCTAAAAAAAAATACTGCTTCATATATAAGGTCTCTCTCAGAAAACACATATAAGAAAATGGGAGCCTAGATTGTAAGCTCATTTAAAAAATATTTTTATTGAGAAATATCCACACACATACAGTCCAACCACATTATACAATCAATGGCTCACAATATCATCATATAGCTGTGTATTCTTTACCATGAGTATTTTTAGAAAACTTGCATCACTCCAGAAAAATAAATTAAAAAAAAGAACTCATACATCCCACATCTCCTACCGTTTCCTCTCATTGACTCACAGCATTTCAATCTACTCAGTTTTTATCTCCCTCTATTATTTATTTATTCTTTATCCTTATTTTTTTAGTCATCTGTCCACACCCTGGATAAAAGGAGCATCAGACACAAGGTTTTTCAATCACACAGTCACATTGAAGAGCTATATAGTTATACAGTCTTCTTCAAGAAACAAGGCTACTGGAACACAGTTCAAAAGTTCAGATACTTCCCTCTAGCTACTCCAATCCACCATAAATTAAAAAAAGGGTTTCTATATAATGCATAAGAATAACCTCTAGGATAACCTCTTGATTCTGTTTGAAATCTCTCAGCTCTTGAGACTCTATTTTGTCTCATTTCTCTCTTCCTCTTTTTGGTCAAGAAGGCATTCTGATTCCCATGATGCCACCCAAGAGTCAGGTCCCACATTGCCAGGGAGATTTACACCCTTGGGAGCCATGTCCCATGTAGTGGGGAGGGCAGTGAGTTCATCTGCTGAGCTGACTTAGAGAGAGGCCACATCTGAGCAACAGAAGAGGCTCTCTGGGGGTGACTCTTAAGCATAATTATCAGTAGACTTAGCTTTACCTTTGCTGGAATAAGCTTCATAGGGGTGATCCCCAAGACTGAGGGCTCAGTCTATTGAATTGGTTGTCCCTACTGCTTGCAACAATATCAGGAATTCCCCAGATGGGAAAGTTAATATTTCCTCCTTTCTCCCCAGTCCTCCAAGTGGACTTTGCAAATACATTTTTATTCTCTGCCCATATTACTCTGGAATATATTGAGACATCAAACTAACCTGTAAAAACCAACAAGATCTCATGCCTTATTCAAGATTCCATATAATTATGGTGTTCAAGTAAACTGACCATACAAGTTAAATTAGATATTTTTCTACCCAAAATATAAATTTTGCACCAAATAAACATCTCTCCCTTTGGTTTCACACAGAGGTAGAAGTTTGAAAATATGGGCCACATCATCCTTTATCCAGTATTTTGATTTCTCAAAATCCAGATCAGCTTCATTATTATCTCAAGACTAAGTCTGATAACTTTTTCATCTTTTTTAAACAGTTGCTGAATGGGGTAATGCTGACTTTCATATCTTCAGTACTCTAACTCTGTGGTCCAGTGACACATAAATACCCCAAGTTTTAGGGAATGACGAGGTTATATACAAATAGCTCAGTATCTCATAATTTAGAAATATCAGTTACAACTCTTAAATTATGTGACTGCTGTAAGAGTTTATATAGGGTGTAAGTTCTTATAGCAGCCATACTTAGTCTGAAGGTGTAAATGTATTTCTAGATTCTAAGATGTTGAGCTATACATGTATCAGCTGGCATTTTCCTAGAACTTTGAGTAACTTGTGACACCTAAGACCCAGAAATGGAGTGCTGCAGCCCTGAAAATTAGCATAGCTATATATAATAAAAGTTATTATAACCAAAAAAGAAATCAGGCCTCAATAAGAGTTTAAAATGAAGCCAGTCTGGCTGGGTATAAGGTAAATTGGAATACATGGTAAAAGATAGTAGCGTATGTAGTCTAAACTTTCACCTATTGTATGAGGTCACAGACAGAGAGGTTTATTGTCTATAACCTAAATTTTCTGTAACATATAATCTAAATCAATCTGTCTGGAGGCCTCATTTAAACAACCCAAACTCCTGGAGCCCAGTACAGGAATGAGACCTTGTAATACCAGGATACATCTCAGACTATGGTGGGCTGACAATTAAAAATAATTGGTAGAGTCCCTTAAGGAGCCAAAGGGGAAAATACACACACACACACACACACACACACACACACACACACACACACACATATGAAACTATTAAACTTTACCATCTGGGAAACTCCAGATACCATTTCAACCATTGGGGGACTCCCAAGAAAGTAGGCCAAGCCCTGGATTTTGAGGTTTGTCCTTAAAAACCTTATTTCTTTAGGGGAGAAGCTATGACTTCCCATAATGAGGCCTAAGAGTTTCTTTCAGGAAGCCTCTTTGTTGTTCAGCAGTGGCCTCTCTCTAAGCCCCACTGTGCAAGGAAAATCATTGCCCTCCACTCTATGTGGAACATGACATTCAGGGATGAAAGTCCCTGACAACATGGGACATGACTCCCAGGGAGTCATGAGTCTATTCTGGGGGCTACTCTTAGGCAAGCTTCAGTTAGATAGTGCTACCTGCCATGGATTCCTAACCCCGATCAACATCACTCTTATTGACTCTTAAGAACACCTAGGGCTTGAACTCAGACTCTAAAAGGCTTCATGCACTAAAGTTTGTTTTCCTGGAACCTATAATTCCAGAGGATTCCTAGGTCATGAAACCCAGAGGTACTGGTGTCTTCCAGATTTTCAGTTAATTACATCCACCTATGCTTTAGTATTGATGCCGCTTCTCAATATGGAAAAAAAAAAATCAGAATGGGCATTGGCCAAAGATCTTTATAGATTGGGAGAAGGATCAAAGGAGAAAGAGAAGGAATAACAGAAAAAATAGGATTTAACAAATGAGTATAACTTCTGAATCACTATATTAATATTCCTTCTAGCCTCCAGTGTTTGGGAGCAGCCAGAAGGAAAAATCTGAGACGGTGGAATAGAAGCCCATTACAAATTCTGACATCTGTTCTGTAACTACTTGTTGAAGTGTGCTTTGAAAATTGCTGCTTTTTCCTTTCTCTGCTTTGTATGTATGTTATATTTTATAATAAAAAAACATTTAAAAATACTGCTTCAAATAATCTTGGTTATTCCAACATTCATTAAAGAACTTAGTTGTTTATTAAAGAACTAACTGTACAAGACACTAACATATATGTGTGTGGGCTTGATATGTTGCATGCCATTGAAGAAATTAATTTGATAACATAGGTTAATATAAAAATGCATTCTGTGCCTATAATTTAGCAATAGACACCAAAAGAACCCATGCGGTTTGTGGTGCAAATGCTGAGAAGTTTACAAAGAAGTAAAGTATTTCAATTTCTTATTTGTTCTCCAGCTTCTTCCCTTAACTCTGTTTTCATGCCCCGCAGGTGTAGTGAAGCATGTGAGGTACTAAATTTATTTAGTTAGTATTTTAACACCCCCTTTGTTTTTAAGACATTAATTGCATGGTGGTAAATAATGCAGGGTCTGGAGTTAAATCCTGGCTCAACTACTTACTAACTTGCCCAAGTTCCTTAACCTTTCTGTCTTAGTGTCTCATCTGTAAAATAACAGTACTGTCTCAGAGGGTTGTGAAATAGTGCAGGCCAGGTTCTTAAAATAATGCTGAGACACCATAAGCAATCAATAAATATTAGTTATTTTTCTTGCTGTTATAATTATGAGACAAGTATTTTTTCTTAGAAATTGTATTCTGTGAATACTTGGTCACTTATGGTTTCTTTCAGGCCCAGATTTTCTTGACTACTTAAAATGAGTCTAGTGATCTAGGGTCCTGCATTTTTCAGCAGTAAGACCATGACAATTTTAATTTGGGATGATGAACTAGAAAATAGGAAATAAGAGCACTTATTCTGAAATCAGTTGAATTACAAAAGCCTCTCACAGGAACTGTAATGACTGCTTTATTTTAAATGATAAAAAACTTTAAGACGAGTAAAAATAATCCTCCAGTGCTGGTATCATGCCCTGTGAACACATTGTAATTGTTTTTCTTTTGCTTTTTGAATAAAATAATAAACATTATGTTAATATATCTAAAGGTAAGCTGGAATGTGCAATCCGTGCAGGAATGGAACTGCAAATGTTTGATCAGTATAGCAGGAAGCACACACTCTGCCACTCCACTCCTAAAGTAGAACATCTATTTAGCACTTTGTAAAACACACTAAATGAAGTTTGCTCTCCACTGCAGATAGAGATTTTTTTTTTTTTTAGAAATCATACCGTTCTACATATGCACTCAGTAATTCTTAACATCATCACATAGATGCATGAACATTGTTTCTTAGTACATTTGCATCGGTTTAGAGGAACTAGCAACACAACAGAAAAAGATATAAAATGTTAATATAGAGAAAAGAAATAAAAGTAGTAATAATAGTAAAAAACAACAACAAAAAAAACCCTATAGCTCAGATGCAGCTTCATTCAGTGTTTTAACATGATTACTTTACAATTAGGTATTATTGTGCTGTCCATTTTTGAGTTTTTGTATCTAGTCCTGTTGCACAGTCTATATCCCTTCCACTCCAATTACCCATTATCTTACCCTGTTTCTAACTCCTGCTGGACTCTGTTACCAATGACATATTCCAAGTTTATTCTCTAATGTTGGTTCACATCAATGGGACCATACAGTATTTGTCCTTTAGTTTTATAAGTGTGCCTCTTTCTCCGCATCCTCTCACCATACAGAAAATTGGCCCAATGGCTACAATCATTTACAAAATGCATGAATTTATTTTTCTTTAGACAATGACTTTTTTTTGTATAAGGTTAGTCTCATCCATTCAATTTGATAGCAATTGCTGCCCAGAACAAGTCTGAATGAGAATTGCTTATGGTTTTTTTCAGATGTGGGGATGTGGAATTTATGTGTGCATTTGATTTTTGTCTTTGGACTTCTGTGGCTCTGAGTTACTAGAACTGAGAGGAAAGCATTTACTATGGAGAAAAATGAAGGGTAGGTGGGATGAATAACAGCAAATGCAGTAATTTAAGACACCGAAGACTCCATGCCCTCCAGAGGAACAGCTTCAAATACCACATGAGTAGTAATCCAAGGATTTTTTTTATTAGCATTGTCATAAATTTCCCAAACCTTGTAGGAAACATCACCTATTGAGGTCATAATAGTAATAAATTAGGGATCAAGAGAACTTAGAATTCCACACAGGAAAGGTTTTAGGCTCTTCCTTTAAAAGCCCTAGTAAAAACACTTTATAAACATATGATTTCCAATATCTTATTAAAGTGGCAATTTATATTTTTAAAAGATAGGAGATTATTTCTTAAAATGGATAAAGACAATGAATGAGGAGGCCTTTCTGAAACATCCACACCATCAAATGCAATTCATGGTATGTGGACTTGAGAAAAGGGACCCTGATGTTCTGTGAAATTAAAGGGCAGGTTATACTAAAAACCATGGTTTCTCTTCATGGGTAGCACCACCTGTGATCATCAGGATTGAGTAAGAGGCTTCTACCTATAGGACTAATGAAGTCTCTTCTAATCTGTAAATTTGATTTAAATACAATTGTGGAACAAATGTTAAAATAAATTGAGTAGATTGAAATACTAGTGTTCAATGAATGGGAATAGTAAGGAGTATAGAAAAAAATAGGAGAAACAAAAGTTAAAATATATTGGGTAGCTGGAAATACTAGTGGTCAATGAGAGGGTGGGGTAAGGGGTATGGTATGCATGAGTTTTTTTTTTCTTTTTATTTCTTTTTCTGGAGTGATACAAATGTTCTAATAAATGATCATGGTGATGAATATACAACTATGTGACGATATTGTGAGTCATTGTACATTAAGTATGGAATTTTCATATGTTAAGAATGTTTGTGTTTGTATGTTGTTTTGTCAATAAAAATATTTTTAAAAAACAAAAAAATTAATGCCATTGTGTTACAAAGAATTTTGTGTGCAAAATGCACTTTTGAATGAAAAAAAATTTTATATTAAAATATCATTTGTCACTTTTTTGCCTGATTGCCATTTGTAGTCCTTATGTTGTGAATTTGCCTGTTCACATTAATTGCACATTTGTTATTATGAGAGTGTTCGTATTTTCCTCATTGATTTTTATGAGGTAATTACATGTTAAGGATAATAACTATTTGTAGTCTTTGTATACAGTGTAATTTTGGTAAAGTCATTAGAGCATCTTTATACTATGATGAAATGCCATACCTTTTTGCTAAAAGTGGAAAGAAATAACAGAAAATCACCACTAACAAAAAGAATGGGAAAATCTTATATTTAACTGACCATTTCAAGGTATACACTGTATTTATCTTATTGGGATTATTTTAATTTTTAATTTTAATTTTTAATTTTATGGTGACTAAACATTACTTTTTAAAACTGTAGAAGCAGTTTTATATAATACCATTTAAAATCTCCGATAACATATAAGTGACCACAGAAAAACTTTTTTCATCTTCAGTTGGTTTCCCAAAAAAGAGAGTATTTTTTCCTCAAATTGTTTGAGATGTAAAACGAAAAGTTAATTGCTTGAATTAAACTCAAACTTAAAACACACACACTCATACAGATAACCACTCAGGCATGCATTGAAAAGAGTCTGCGACAGAATAGAAATGTTTCCCCTTTTCTCTTTTTGCTTCCATTCTTTCTATGGTTTTGACAACACCATTAGTGTTGATTTACAAGCACAATCCAGTTGGATTTTCTTGCAGTTCAGTACCATATTTTTATGGGTTCCTTAATTCTGATAACATTAAGGGTAAAAAAAGGCTAATGTTCCAGGCATTGGGCAACATGTTTCTCATGCATTATCTGTTTTGATGCAACAGCACTCTAGGAGTAGGTATTGCAACTATCACCACTTCACAAATGAAGAAACGTAGGCATCAGAGGTTCAGATTATTTGACCCAGGTCCCTCAGCCAGTGAGTGGCAGAGCCATGATCCCCACACAAATCTCACTAGCTCTGGAGTGCCCCCATTCAATAACCACTATGGTATACTGCTTCTCAAGAATCAGAACCAAACAAAGATTGGGATGTATTGCCAGCATTCAGCTTTTTGGCACAGGAGACAGATTCTGCATAGCAAGAAAAAAGGAAAAAATCTGATTGTTTTCTAAATATGAGTTACTTAATATATCAAGTATCAAGAGCTGGACAATTTGGGTCTACAGAGATGAATACCTCTCCCCTAAGTTCAGATTCTAACAGGGACACAGACATATAAACAAATTCTGGCAAATTTATTTTGTCAGGCAGAAGGGCTTTGCAGGAGAAGTGACACTTCAGTTAGGGGTGGGAGCAGGTTGGGACAGAAGTATTTGCTGTAGCCAGGAACAGAAGTGACATCTGGGGGACAGGTGGAGATGACATACATCAATACTACCCTGCACTGATTGTGTGTGTGTCATGGGCCAGGCCTTATATTAAGCATTCACTTTCTTATTTATTTCTCCCAACAGCCTATGAAATCAATTCCATTATTATCTCAGCATTATAGATGAGGAAACAGGCTACATAACCTTCCTGAGGCTACCCTGCTATCAAGTGCTGGAACAAGACAGCAGCACAGGCTATCCAGGCCTAAACCATTATATAGCACAGTCCTCTCTTTTTCCCCTGAAATAGGAAGGAGTGGGAGAGCAGTAGGGAAAAGTGGAGACATATCTTCCTGCGGGGAAGAACTTACACTTAATGGAATCTGTTTTCTATGAAGTTGGAAGCTAGACTATTTGCCCAAAATGAGGATATAGGATTAGGTGGGAGACTTGAAGAGAGTTGTAAGCAGTCATATCTAGCTAGGAACTCACTAGAGAGGAGTAAATGGCTTGCAGAGCAACCATGAGGGTCCAATTGAGGAAGGAAACCCTGTATTTGTAATGGAACTCATCTGCATGGTTAACCAATGTTGTGCAGGTATTGGCAATTGGCCAATGAACACTCATACCAGTGTTCACTGGGGAGTATTCATGGAGATGGAAGATGGAGGTCCCCATTTTCATTTGATTCTGCAGCATCACAGAGAGATCACAAAGCCAAGTTGCAGATTCAGGGAGAGGGACCTGAACTTTGGGTTGTGGGGCTTTTAAGCTACACCATTAGAAAGTCTAATCCCTCCCCTGGCATGATCAGGGCCAAAGGTATAAGAGCTAAATAGTATGGTGGTGCCTCGATACAAGTCTGTCATGCCAACTCAAGTTTCATGACTGGGGGTCACCAACTCCATCCCAGGTGTGATCAGGGACTGAGGTCCATATGCTGTGGTTATAGCTGTCAATATGGCAAGCTATCAGCAGCACTCACCACATCAGCATTCATGGTTGGGAAGCCCATCTCCTCCCCTGAAAAGTTAGGGAGAAGTTGGACCCCAAGCCTGGTAGTTGACCAGGAATGATTGACAACCTTAAGCCCTAGACCCCAGTACATTTCCATGGAGCTTTGCAGGGGCCAACTCCCTTTCTGGGAGGCCCGTCAGCAGGGGGCAGGTTGGTCAACCATGGGCAGGTTAATCTTAACCCCTTATTCAATTCTCTCCCTCAGGGAGATGTAGACGAAGGGCACCAAGGATTAGTATGTCTAAAATGTTTCATCTCAGGCACTGATAGTTAAGGAAGAGGAACCTAGAGCATTCTGTTGACAATGAGAATAGAGAGGGGTCCAATACCCACAGACTCTCATTTTCAGTGTCACATAATTGTCCAAAAGCTGCAGCTTATATCTACTTACATTTATCAACTGTTAGGACTATTGTTGCTGTTTTTTAATGGCTTCATTGAGGTATGATTGACATAGAATAAACTGCAGATATTTAAGTTGTACACTCTTAAAAGCTTTGCCATATGTCCACAACTCTAGAACCATCACCACAATCAAGACAAAGAACATAGCCATCATCCCCCAAAAGTGTCTTTGTGCTCCTTGATAACCAGCCCACCCTGTATCATAGCCTATTATTGGTGTCCTGATTTGACCCACTCACTCTTTTGTGCCATAACTTAAGTGCCTGGGGCCTTTAACAAGTACTAAACTTTCATTTTATCATCTCCACAATGGGGATAAAACTACTTTCTACACCAGTGTATTTTGAGAATACTAATGATTTTAAACAATAAGAGATACAGCTGTCGTTGTAACAGGGAAAAGTGAAAACTGAAATGGATGCATATTAAGAAGCCATTCCACTTGAAGACAGAGACTGGGTCAGATTCCTGCACCAGATCATACACAGCCTTTAGTGGAACTGGGCAGAAAGGAAATCTGTTGTTATGTAGGGTATTCCAGCCTCCTATATTTTTGCTCCCCATCTTGATTTCCCTGACTTGGTAGGCTCTAAGCAGCACATCTTCAGACAGGCTCTAGCACTGCACAGGCAGCATAGAAACACTCCCACCACCCCAACCTTGAACTCAAAATCCAATTCCCTTCTTGCTGTTGGTATCAGCATCTGTGACATTTACAAAATGCTCCCCAATCTCTCTGGTCTCCATTCCTGACTTTTGGTTGTCCAAACCTACCAATCCCAATCTCATAGTCAGAATCTTCCATTCTTGTTGCCTGAACATTCTTTGTTCCCTGCTTAGCCCAATTCCTTGGGCTCAACTTTGTTACCTAATTAAGGCTGCCTCATCTGAGTTCCCTGGTGTGGCCCTCAGTATACAGATCATGTCATTCCCCACCCAATCTTGACCTTCTGGACCTGCCCAGTCTGTCACCAACCAGTCAGATGGTAGCATGACAATTTAATTCCCATGTGCACCCTTTCTTGGTCAAATTAATTTTGCATTTAAGCCACTTCCATGATAAATTATACATTGTTTTCTTTAGTCCTCAAGATTCAGTTCAGGGCTGTGCTGGTTTTAAACTGTTATGTACCCCAGAAAAGCTACGTTCTTTTAGTTCTAATCCAATCTTGTGGAGACAGACCTGTTGTAGTGTGAGATCTTTGGATTAGGTTGTTTCCATGGAGATATGATCCAATCAATTGTGGGTGTGACCATTTGATTAGGTGGAGATATGACCCCACCCATTCAAGATGGGTCTTAATTAGTTTATTCATGTCCTTAAAAGAACTCATGGAGAGAGAGAGCTCAGAACCGACATGGAGAGCAGAGAAATGAAACCAAGACACAGACATTTGGAGATGCTAAGCTAAGAGATGAAATCCAGAGTTTACCCCCGAGAAGCTGAGTGAGGGCCTGCAGAAGCTCAGGCAACTGGATCCAGATGCTGAAAGCAGTGAAACCTGGTAGCAAAGGGTTAGCAGACGTCACCAGGTGCCTTCCCATGTGGCAGAGAAACCCCAGAAGTGGTAGGCCTTTCTAGAGTAAAGGTATTCTCTTATTAATGCCTTAGTTTGAACATTTTCACAGACTTAAGAATTCTGACTTGTACTTTAATAAATCCCCATTAGGGTAGGCCATGGTGGCTCAGTAGACAGAGTTCTTGCCTGCCATGCCAGAGACCCGGGTTCAACTCCCTGTGTCTGTCCATGGAAAAAAAAGCTAATTCATTTCTGGTATAATGCATTCTAGCAGCATTAGCAAACCAAAACAAAGACCTAGTAAAATAAAAGCAGAATTCTTCCATCTAAATTCAAGATCAACATATAGAAATCTATCTTTGTACAATGAAATCATCTCCATATATTTAGTTAGTAAAGGAAGGTGAAGCAGGAAAAATAACTTTTGAATTCCATAAAATATATGAGTGAGAATGGAAAGAACACATTTGCACTCTTTGACTATTTGGGCTGACATGGCCCTGGTGTGCTTTAAAGTTGGGCTGTAGCTGTGAACCACAGCTGAAGGCAAAAAGATGCAGTCTACAGTATAAAACTGTAGCTATTTATTCTAAATAAATATTGTCTTTAAGCACTGAAAAATCTGAAACATGTTATTCACCTCCCTAGAGACAAGAAATTTAAATCACAACAAGAAAATTTAAGTTAGACACATGGAAGAACTTTGGCACAGTGAGAATAGTTAAACCAATAAATTGGCTATGAAAGCCTTTCCATCTCACCAATGACATGGGCAACGCTTCTTGGTTGACTTTAGAGATACCATTTGTAGATCTGAAGCCCTCTCTAGGCTAGGGAAAATGTGGGGTGATTTATACACTGCAGGAGATATATTTCAAACAAATTTCCATAGCAGAGATGCTTGGCCAAGAATAAGGTACTTACAGGGATGAATGAATGGTGTAAAATTTCAAATTTCAGAGATCTTTCAACTTGTTATCCTAAAAGTGGGCATCTCTATAGGGACTTGATGTCACTCTTTCAGATTTTCATTCAGGCTGTTTCCACCCTAAGTAGACAAGGGATTAAAAAATTAGGGTAAAAAGAACCAGATCTTGTGACATGAAAGATATTCTGAGCAGAGTGGTTGTTCCCAGCTTTACCTCTCATTGGTGAAATCAAACAGAAGGAATTTCAAATTCTTTGGGGCCACTTCTATTGGGTTTTCTCAGTTGGTTGGAAAACCTCAAAGGTAAGGATTTAATTAAGAATTCAACATTGGCTTTGAAAAACAAGTCACAACATCTAGGTATTTCACACAGGGGAGAAGTCAAGCCACTCACAAAAGAACTTCCTGCTGAAAATTCTTTAGTGGCATCAAGTATGGCTCACTAAATGGGATGATGGCCAAGATGCCACCAATGGCCAACCCTTTGCCCAGGGTGCCTGTCTCCATTAGGAATGGCAATATGCCCTTTTTGTGCACTCTGAAAGACACCCAGTGCAGGGGGGGCCTGAGGAGCCACCAGCGGCCTTTGTGGAGAGGTTAGGTCTGGGCAGGTTGTTGGCCCGCAAGGCTGAGTAGCCGCCTGCTGACTGGGCCTTTCTTCCTCATGAGCAGATCCAGGGGATTCCATTAGAGGAAAGTGCTGCTTCAAGCAAGCCATGGCCACCTTTAATGATTTCCAGGGAAGGAAATGAGACTCCCACATCAATTATAATGCTCAATTAGGTTATTTAGGTTGATGAATCCCAAGTGAAATCATAAGATGGGATGTGTGATTCAATGGTCTGAAGCTCTCCAAGCTTCCGGGCCCTGGCTGCCATGTATGTAGTTTTCTAACATTCCCTGTGTAGCTCTGTACAGCAATAGTTCATTTCAGCACAGTCCTGTGCATTGAGTCCTGGGCAGTCAATCTGTGTGTAAACGACTGAGTATAAATTTGAATGTCACTTCTCTCTGGATTTGGTCAGTATCTAGGCACTCACTTGGGCAATCAGTAACACTTGGTGTATACATTTTATATAATGAAGGAATGCTGAACCTCTCTAAATGAATGGTCTCCTTACTGATATAAATTGTTAAATCACACAGCTGTTTCCAATAGTAAAAATATCCAAATAGTTTAATTTTATATGAGTCATGCCCTCTGAGAAAGGGTACAGTTAAGGATCTTCTGAAAGAAAAAAAAGAACCAAAGTTTAAATATTGATACAGGGGCCCACATATCTTAGGAGACAGTACCCACAGCTTGCCTCGTATTATAAACGGGACCCAACAATAGTAGCAGAGTCTCTGTGAACAAGTGTTATCAAGAGATAGATCTGTGATCAGGAGATCTTTCCTTAATGTACCACAGGAAGTATTCTGTTGTTCTGTAGCCCTTTGGGCTCTCTCCCTGTTCCTCAGATTTTCACACACTTTCTAGTGTTCCACAGCTGTCATGGGTCTTGTCACTTCAAGGTTGCTGTGGATGGCTGTGCCTGTTGTGTCCAGCAAAAAAGGTGCCCAGTTAAGGGTGCAATAGGTACATGAAAAACCACCCTGCACCAAGCCATGCTCTCTGTTCACTAGGGCAAAATTAAGCCCAGTGCAGGGCATATCTACCTCAAAGATGTACATTTAATTCTCACAAAGGCACTATATGTTCTAGCAGAGGCTCTGTGCTTGTGCTTGCTGCATTATTGTGGCTTTATATGGACTAACTTGTACTTCCAACTGCACAGAAACTTGATTGAAATTGCCTAGGTAGCATACCTGCATACCTCTACTGCAGCAGACACCAGTAAGGGATAAACAAGACTGTGGAGAAAACCAATATCCAAAATGAAGGCTCAGAAATTTCTAGAATTGAGAGAACATACATGAATTCACAGACACAGAAGATACAATATGTGTAAGCAAATAAATGACAAGAAATCCACATCTGGACACATTTTAGTGACATTACAGAACTCCAAAAACAAAGGGAACATCTTAAAAACAACAGAAAAGTGATTCACAGATTAGAGATAGACACCCAAATTCTGAAATAAGGGAAGCCAAAAAGTAAGGAAATAGTAGTTTCAAGGTGCTGACAGAAAATAACTGGTAACTTGCACACTTAGCACATGAGTTATGACTATGGTATTTTTTAAAAGAGGGGCTTTATCTGTTAGAGATACACAGTGAAGTGCTTTCTAGTAAAATATGATGTGTGAGGCATGCTTTAAAATGCTCCAGAAAAAAAATAGTGGTTGGGAACTTCATAAAATGAGACTGGGAAAAATATTGATAATGATTGAAGCTGGGTGATGGTATATGAAAGTTATTTTATGATCCTATTTCTGCATGTGCTTAAAATTTTCCATAATTCAAAGCTAAATGAGGAGGAAGAAACAGAGAATAGAGAAAAAACAAAAAAGAGTTCCATTTATCATAGGACGTTGTGTTACAAAAGGATGAATATTGTATGTTATCACTAAGAACAAATAATTATAGAATAAGCAAATTCATAGTCAGAAACTATAATATAGGTTACCAGGGGCTGAGGCAAGGGTAGGGAATAGGGAGTTACAACCTAACAGGTACAGAATTTCTATTTGGGGTGATAGAAAAGTTTTGGTAATGGATAGTGGTGATGGGAATACAATATTGCAAACATGATTAACACTAAGTTACATATTTAAATATGGTGAAAAGGGGAAATTTTTGGTTGTATATATGTCACTAGAATAAAACATATTTTAAAAACCATAGAAATGTACAACACAAACAGGGAACCCTAATGTAAACCATGGACTATAGTTAATAGTGCAGTTATAATAACATTCTTTCATCAGTGTGTAATAAAGGTACACACTAATACAAGGAATTAATAAAGGGGATGGGAGGTATTTGGGAAGTCGGCATTTTCTTAATGATTTTTCTGTAAAACTATAACTGTTCTAATAAAAAATCATATTTTAAAAAGACTGCTAGTTTGGATCCTCTGGGAAGAAGATGGAAGATGGAATTGGAAGTGCAAGATTTACTGAGGGAAACACATGTGAAGAATAAAGGAGAGAGGGAGCAGGAGTAGTGGGGGGAGCCCCAGATTATGGTGCAGTTCTGACCTCTGTGAAGGAAAGAAGACAGAAGAGTGGGTAGGAAAAGTCTCAGGCTGCAGTGCCACACAGACAAACTCCTGGCCAGGCCAACAGGGAGCCCCAAAGCAAAGAATGCCATGACACAGGCCTGACCCTGGGCAGAGATAGACTGGAATTAGTGCTTCTACCATGCTCAGAGTGTTGGTAAACTTGCAGAATAAAATAAGCACTTGGCCACTGCTGGTAGGGGTGTAAATTAGCTAGTAAACTAGACAAAAGCATAACTCACAATCTAATCATTCTACTTTCTGCATTGGTTTTCCATTACCGTCATAGCAAATCACTACATGTTTAGTGGCTTAAAACATCTCAAATGTATTATCTCACAGTCTGTAGATGAGAAATCTGTTATGGCTCTCACCATAATATAATCAAGGTGTCAGCAAGGTGGCATTTCTTTTTGGAGACTCTAGGGGAAAATCCATGCCCTGCTTATTCATGTGGTTAGCAGAATTGATTTCCTTGAAGTTGTAGGACTGAGGTTCCCATTTTCTTACATCCAGAAAAGTGAGGTCTGTTCCTAGCTTCCAGGAGCCACCACATTCCCTGGCTTATGTCTGCCTTCCTCCATCTTCAAAGACAGCAAGAATGAAGTGAGTCCTTCTAGAGCTATACCTCCTTGACCCACTCTTCTGCCTCCTTCTCTTCTTTTAAGGACTCATGTGATTGGATTGGGCCCGCCTGCATAATCCAGGATAATCTCCCCATCTCAACATCCTTAAACATAATTCCATCTTCAAAGTCCATTTGCCACATAAGGTAACATACCCACAGGGCTCCAGGGATGACCAAGCCTGGTCCATGATGGTCCATGGATGACCAAGGCTCCATGGTCATCATTGGAGGGCCACTATTCCATCTACCACAGCATCCACATGTGCACCAGGAGACTATGAGGAAGAGTTCACAGCACCATTGTACATAACAATAACAATGAATAAATTATGGTATATTTATGTTGACTAAATTATGGTGTATTCATAAAGTGGGAAACTAAAAAGTAATGAAAAATAAAGAATAAACCACAGACACAGGAAATAAAATAGTTGCATTTTAGATACACAATGGTGAGTAAGAAAAGCAAGTCCTGGGAGACTCCTACAGAATCTCATTTTGGCAAATCTCAACAGCAGGCCAATATGAAAAATACATTGTTCAGCGATACATGCAATGTGTATGTGTGTGTATTTTTTTAAAAAGCCAAAAGGATAGCAACACAATACTCAGCATAAAGATGACATATGCAGGTGCAGCAGAAAGATGACAATGGCAGAAACACATGTAACTTAAATGGCATTGGTAATATATATATACAAATTCAGGGCAGATGCCTACATGGTGAGAAGCTGTGGTTTCCTACTACAACAGTGCTTGAACAGAAGGGGCACTCGCCCCCGCGCTCGGCCACCCGGGCAGTCCCCAGCACTGCTCCAATGGCCCCCACAGCCACTGCTTCGGTCCTCAGCCTCCAGCCAGGATGACCCCTTCCCCACCCAGGGGCACCAGAACTACAGCCAGGACTCAGAGGTCGCCACCAATCACCAGATCAACCTGGAACCCTGTGCCCCTTAACATCTGCCTGTCCATGTCTTACTACTTTGACCGTGATGATGTGGCTTTGAAGGATTTTACCAAATATTTTCTTCGCCAATCTCATGAAGAGAGGGAACATGCTGAGACACTTGTGCAGCTGTAGAACCAACGAAGTGGCCAAATCTTCCTTCAGGATATCAAAAAAAAAAGAAAAAAGAAAAAACGAGATGACTGGGAGAGAGTAGGCTGAATGCAATGGAATATGCATGACACTTGGAAAAAAAGGGTGAGTCAGTCACTCCTGGGACCGCACAGACTGGCCACTGACAAAAACCACCCCCACTTGTATGACTTCGTTGAGCCACATTACCTGAACGAGCAGGTGAAATCCATCAAAGAGTTGGGTGATTAGGTAACAAACTTGAACAAATGGGGAGCCCAGATTACAGCTCAGCAGAGTATCTCTTTGACAAGCACACTCTGGGAAACAGTGGTCATGAGAACTAAGCTTTATTCTGTCTTCCCCAGAGCCACCAGGCGACTTCTGTAGTCATGACGGCAAAGCATGCATGTTGGGTTTACCCTTACCTTTTCTCTAGCTTATATCAGCACCCACCAGTTTCTTTCATTTGACTTCAAATAAGGAAATTTGGTACTCCCCACCCACCCCCAATATGTATATATGTACAAATTCATAGGGGGTGAATTTGGGGGTTATTTTATTGCTTTGCTGTATCATTTACATGCTTATTACATATACTCTCTTCTCCTTATATATAAAATGTTGCATAATAAAAATATTTTTAAAGAGTTATGTTGACAAAACTGAAGGGAAAAGCTGCAGGGAGTTGAATGATCTGAGGAAGTTTGGGCCTGTGGTATTGAACAAGTCATCAATGCAGACAACGAAGTCACCAACAGCATTAGTAGCTCTATAGGAGATTCTTCCTTCTTCAACATTTAAGTCACAAAGAATGATCAGGAGCGATCATCAGGTCAAAAGAGGAGGATAAAAATATGAGTTGGGAGAGAGTATACTCAAATGACGTGAGTCCTGCCTGAACCCTGACCTTGAAGCTGGCCTTGTAAACAGTCCATATAACACAAGTGGGTCCAGGAAGGCAGGCCCACCTGATGTTTCTCACTACCTGCCTGAGTCCCATCTTGCAGCCTGGCCCAATTCTTTCCTGTTGGACACTGTCTGCCTGCTGCCCTTGTCTGACCTCCTGGACACTGCCTGCTGCCATGTTGCCCACTGTCCCACTCCTTTCTTGACCTCCAGGCAGCTCTTCCTCACCTACAAGCCCAGGGTGCTGCCCCCCAAGTCTGGTCTGGCTAGTCCTGCTGCCTACCTACTCCTGTGCTGACCCAGAGAAAGAATTTAATCAGAGCTCACAGATGGATCAGGAAAAAGACTAGTCTGTGTGGATTTTTTCAATATGCTAGACAAAAACAAACTAAAAACCACTGCTTTTCTTGGCTCTTTTGGCCCTTTCACTTTCTCAGCATCTCTTAGTTAATATCAAATGCAGCATTATTACTTACCTAAAAGTATGCTTTATGAATTAATGAAGCACCCATCACACTTGCCTGTAGTAGCCCCACTGAAATCAGATGGAGAGTGACAGCATTTTAATTTTCACTCTGTACTAATGAAGCGTTATATTTGCCTGCCTAGATGAAATGTGTCATTTTCAGAAGTTCTAGCACAATCGTTTGAACTCTAAATTATCTGAAAACTTTCAAAGGTTTATTTTCACAACTATAATTTCCTTAATTTCAGTTACAACCTTGCTGTTGGATGGGGGAATTCTAGCTATAGAGAGCTTTCAACTTGCAGAGCAATTATTCACTGACAATATAGAATGATTTAGGTTAATAATATTTACCTTTACTCTCACAAGAATTCAGAAAATAATGTTTGTAATTCTAATCATGTCTACTAATATAGTTAGTATGGCTGGCACAGATTTATGGGAATAAAAAAAAAACCTCATACCTTGGGAGACCATAATTTTTTTTTAACTTTTTTATTTTGAAATATTTTCAAACTTATGGGACAATTACAAAAGTAATGCAAGCCCCATACAGAGAATACCAGCATAACTCTCCCCTCCTGCTCCTCCCCCTTGTACTGAGATCACCAATTTTAACATTTTGTCACCTTTGCCATATTGTTGTTTTATATATTCATCAATCAATCAGTCTATGGCTATTTATCAATCCATTTTGTGAACTCTTGAGTATAGATTGTATATACCATACTCCTTGAACACTTCATGCCACTGTATACGTTCACTTATGTAACCCCTTAATTATAACTATCAAGTTGAAGAAATTTAACATTGATATAAAGTGTATAACATATAGTCCAATTCATTTATCCCAATAATGTTCTTTTGAGTCTTCTCCCCTCCTTGTTAGATTTGTCTAGGATCATATATTACATTTCATTGTCATTATATCTTTAGTTGCTCTTTTTTTTCTATTGTGGGAACACATATACAGCATACACTTTCTTATCTCAACCACCCCCATGTTTACCATTCAGTTGGATTAATCACAGTCACAATGTTGCAGGACCCTCACCACCTTCCATTACTGAGGCTTCTCCATCTCCCCAAACAGAAACTGCATACCTTTCTCCCCATTTTCCCTGTTCCCCATCCCTGGCAAATGGTGTTGATATTTCTGACTCTATGAGCTTCCATATTCTCTGTTTTCTTTGTAGCTACCAAGAGGCTTAAATTTAACATCCTAAATTTGTAACAATCTCATTTGCTGTGATCCCACATAAACTTCAATAGTATATACAAACTATATCCTTATATCCCTCATTCCACAGCTTTGTGTAGTCCTTGTCAAAAATTGCATTTTTTTGCTACAAGTAAAAAGCACTTGATTATCATTACATTTTTAACATTTTTTATTATAAAATATGTATACAAAGCAAAGAAAGAAAAAAGCAATAATTTTCAAAGCACACTTGTCATGGACTACCATTCTACCACCTCAGATTTTTCCTTCTAGCTGCTTCAAAACACTGAAGGCTAAGAAGGAATATTAATTTAGTGATTCAGCAGTCATACTCATTTGTTAAATCCTATTTTCTCTGTTATATCTCCTCCTTCTCCTTTGATCTCTCTCAATCTCATTGATTGAGACAATACTCATTCTGACTTTTTCATGTTGAGAAGGGTGTCAATGGTAAAGGATAGGGGGATGTAATTAATTAATAATCTTGGAGAGGATGGTCTGTCTGGGTTTCAGGATTTATATTCTGGAACCTAGGAACCCTCCAGGTATTATAGGTTCCAGGAAAGCAAACTTAGTACATGAAACCTTTATAGAATCTCAGTTTGAACCCTAGGTATTCTTAAGAGTCAACAGGAGTGATGCTGGTTGTGGTTTAGCAAACCATAGCAAGCAGAACTATCTAACTGATGATTGCATAAGAGTAGCCTCCAAAATAGTCTCTTGACTCAAGACAGTTCAGCCATTGATGCCTTACTTTATACACTTCTTTCCCCTTTTTTGACCTGGAAGGCTTTGTCGTGATTTATCATTACATTTTGGGGGTTTTTCTCTTAGATTCTGTAGGAAGTAAAAAGGGGTTTCAAACCAAAAATAAAACAGTACTGGCATTTACATTTTCCCCTATCATTACTCTTACTAGAGATCTTTATTTCATCACGCTGCTTCTATCTTTTCTCTATTGTCCTTTACTTTCAACCTGCAGAACTCTCCAAGCATCTCTTGTAGGGCTGGCCAAGTTGTGGCAAACTCCCTTGGCTTTTGTTTGGGAGTGTCTTAATCACTCCTCATTTTTGACAGACAATTTTACTGGATATAGAATTCTTTGTTGGCAGCTGTTCACCTTCAGCACTTTAAATACGTCATCCACTGCTTTCGTCCCTCCATAGTTTCTGATGACACTTAATATTATTGAGGCTCCTTTGTGTGTGGCATGTTGCTTCTCTCTTGGTGCTTTCAGAATTCTCTCTTTATCTTTGGCATCTGACAGTTTGATTATAATATGCCATGGCATGGGTCTATTTAGATTTATCCTGCTTGAAGTTTGTTAAGCATCTTGGATGTATATATTCATGTCTTTCATTAAATTTGGGACATTTTCAGCTGTTATTTCTTTGAATATTCTCTCAATTTCATTCTTTCTTTCTTTTCCTTCTGGGACTCCATAATGAGTTATGATTATGCTTGATGGTGTCCCACAGCTTTCTTAGAATATTCTTTATTCTTTCTTCCTTCTGCTCCTCAGCCTGAATCATTCAATTGTCTTAGCTTCAAGTTCTCTGATTCTTTCATTTGCCAGCTCCAATCTGTTGGTGAACCCCACTAAGGAATATTTAATTTCTGTTATGTGGCCTTCAGCTCTTTTTGGTTCCTTTTCATAATTTTCATCTCTTTATTGATATTCTCCTTGTGTCCATCTATAATTTTCCTGATTCCCCTTGGTTTTTTCCTTCATACTTTCTTTGAGCATATTTATATCCATATTTTCAATATGGTCTTTGTCACACCCCTGGTATGGTCCTTCTCATTGATGGATTTTAATGTGCCTGGACCATCATTTCCTGTTCTTTGTATGTTTTATAATCTTTTGTTGAAGGCTGGATCTTTTGAAATTTTAATGTGTTATTACTGGAATTTAGACTCTGAGGTGCCTGTTCCTTAAGTCTGTAGTCAGCTAGTATTATCACAGATATTTCCATGAATGCCAGGAGTTAAGGTGAAGAAGGAAGATGAGGAGGAGGTGGAGGAGGAGAAAAAAAGTCGGAGAAAAGGAAGAAGGAGGAAGAGGAGGGAAAGAAGAAGCAGAGGAAGAAATCACCCCTCCAAGTCTTTGCAGTTTGACCTGTGCAGTACTCTCCTTCAGAGTTTAGCCATGCAATGAATTAAGAGAATAGCCCCAGGCCAATGCATGTGGTCCACCTGTGAATTTCTTTGCATGCATTTTGTCTTCAGCATGTGCATGTGGCCCTGGGAATTCCCCCCTTTACATGGTTCCAATAGTTTCCTCTTTTCCAGCAAACAGTTCTCTCATGTTTCCAGGCACTGCACTGTTAGGTCCTATAGCCAGCAATCCCTTGCTCCAGACAGCATGGTTTGAATGCTCTCCCATAGCATTCTGTAATAGAGCTCTGTGAGCTACCTTCTACACACAGGGTAAGTTTGGGGACAGCTGTCAGGCCACCACCAGACAGACGGGGCCAGACATACAAATTCCCAGTATGTGCACGGGGTTACTCTGCTCCTTCACTGGGACCAGGGATCTCTGCCAGCTCTGTGCTGAGCCCATAAGAGTTTGGGTGGAGGTGGGGGGGGTCAGTTATCCAAGGCATCAGGAGATTGTGCTGCTTTTAAGTAACCTTTTTTTTTAATTTGGTGCTTGCTGTGTTATTGCAATCCTTTAGCTGTTTTCTGTAGCTTTGATAATGATTTTTCTGCCTGTTCTGGTTGGTTGTTCAAAGTGCCTGTGGGGGAATGGACCATAACATTTTTTGCTCAAACCATAACTCCTTTGAGAGTGACAGGGAGCAATATGTATCATTATACCAGGCAAATCAAGATGTAGAGACCCTGCTCTCACTGCATACTATGACCATTTAGTTATGGCAACTCTCAGGTATGGCAACTATTTCTAGGCCGACTGACACATGTTTCAAAAGTATTGATTATAGAGTGATTTGAGGATCATGTTTTTATGAGGAGCCCACCTTGACCATTAAGCTGAACTGACATCCACTGGCAAAGGGGAGCTGAGGACACAGCAATATTTAATACAGTCATTCTGCATCCTCTTTGCTTGCTTTCAACTTGCTGCCCATCCAATTCAATTCCTCTTTCTGTCTCTCTCATCTAAAATACCACACCTGCTCTGTGGATTTAGTATTGGCATCTGGGCTCTGAGTTCTAAACTCTCAGCTCATCTGCAGCATTGATCTCCAATCTTCCCACCAGCTGTTGCCACAATTGTCTACCTCAGAAAAGCAATCTCCTCCTTGAAACCAGTCCCAAACGCAGGACACATGTTGATCTTTCCCCCTTGCCTGGCCAAACACCAGGGGTGGGTTTCAGACACAACTAAATTGGAGTCCCCTGCATCATGGGGAGCTTGCCAAAGGGGAAAACAAATGTGTGTGTGTTGGGAGGGGTGGGTGGTTTTTCTCATTCCTGTTCACTGTTGAAATAAGCAGCTAAATTAGAAACCTAATGAAGTAAAGAAAACATAGCCACATTAAAATTCTGAAAAAGTAAATATGAAGTTAGTTCTCTATTTATAAATAGAAAGAAACCCTTCTTTTTATGATTAAAATTTAGCCATAATAATTTTTACTCAGGAATTTCTCCAATTCTTTGCTAGACTGAAAAGCAAAATTACCTTTCACCTACCAAGGGAAGAATATTATTCAGAATGTATGTGGTAGTTCCTAAACCTGGTTGCACATTATAATCACATAGGGAGTTTTAAAAATATGGATCCCATGCTTAGGTATTCTGATGCAATTGACCTGGAGTGCCTGGGCACTGGGACTCTGGATGATTCCAATGTACAGCTAAAGTTGTGGACTCCTGACATTTCATGTGTCAGGCACTGTACTAAATATATGTATACAGGACTTCACTGACTTTTCACAATGGTACTATGTGATGCCAGCCTTGCTTTGAACATGAGGAAGTAGGGCTCTGAGAGGTCTAAGAAGGTACCTAAGAAACTGTGTGATCAACACAGCTATTAGGGTCTAAAATCAAACTATGACTTCAAGTTCTATGCACTTAACCATTAGTGAGAAAAATTTTGAATTATTGATAAGGACCTGCTTAGCAGTCTCAAATTACCACTTCACTCTAGAGCCATTTCATTCCTGCTTGAAGGCACAGCCAAGGTCTAAGCTACCTCCAAAGATCTAATTCCTATGGCCAATCTCATTCTTAACAGAAACATTCGGAGTTTGCTCATTGCATCCATCAAGTTTTCATCCTGGATCTATGTTCAATAAGGCCTAAAACTTCATGTGCTGCCTTGGAATCTTGAAACATTGCAAGGCCCCAAAGGCTTGTTCCCTTGCCTAGTGGGAAAGGTTCTCTAGCCACCTAGTTCCCCTATCAGCTGGACCAGCTGAACTACCCAGTTTTCAACTTAACAGTTTTCTCCTCCCTGACAACCTGTGAAATTATTCAAATAAATCAATCACATCCTCCCATGGGAACGAGGGACCATCTCAGCCTCTTGTTACTCCAAAATCTACCTCCCCCAGCCCCTGCTTGTTCACTCTATTCCTGAGTGCATCACTGATGTGACCCTGTGTGGCATGCTGTGTCCTTTTCTGGGTCATGAATTTGTGTGATTAATAAACTTCTGCTTGATTTCACCCATCTGGTGTCAGATGTCCTGTGTTTGACCATTTTATACTATTTAGGGTAAGTAGGAGGCATCAAAAGTCTGGTAACTGGGTTCTTGTTTTATGCCTATTGCCCAAGGCCATGGTGTGTTCCTTCCTCCATAAGGGCCAGCATAAAACATGGACAGTTTATCAGAGTCCTGGGTTCAAGTTCCTTTCTGTCATCTCCTGCATCACTATGACTTTGAGAAAGTCAATTAACCCTACTGAGTCTCAATTTCCACAACTATAAAAGATAGAGGGAAATATACCCTGCATTGCAGGGCTGAAATGAGAAATAAACCATATAACAAATGTAAAGAAGTAGCATAACATCCAGCTCATAGCAAGTGCTCATTAAATAGTAAATGTGTTATAATTAATATTAATATAATGATTATTACCTGGCACCCCTGTTGTAATGAAGTAAGAATGTTGCTATACTCTTACAAAATTAGCTTGAATGCTGCACTGAAATTTGCTCTTTGAACTTCAGCAGGAGTAGCTGCTGCCAACCCCTCTGATGCCAGAGGCTTGCCTTCCAGGTCTTCAGCCTGGTACCCACAGACAGACCTCACTTCTGTCACTCTCTTCATGCCTGACACCTAGAGACCCTGAAGGTTTTCTGACACAAGACTTATACCCATTCAAATCATTGTAGGTCACCTTATCTCTGAAGGCTCAGTCACCTGGGTGGCCGCCCAAAATAGGGCCTCTCCCTATCTCCAAGACTCCATCCAGTCTCTCCTCTGTGGCATATCTTTTTGTCAATGGCAACCCATATTATGATTGTATCAAGTAACAATTATAATGTTAACACATTGATTCATGCATCGTAACACAACAAACTGATTTTAAAAGCTGGGTTGAAGGGTTAGGTATAACTTCCTGGTTTTCTCAGAGGGATCCCAACCTAATCCATCCTAACTGTGGGGGCAGGTCTTCATTTATCCCAATGGTCACATAAGCAACATGGAGAATGAGGCATGATTCCCTGGAGAGATTTTCAAGGTCCTCCTTGAAGTATATTTTCTACACTACTGTGGCTCTAAACTATGGCCATAGTCTCAAGACCAAATTCTAGTCTTCGGCAGCTGGCTTCAGTATGGTGGTTACAGCAATGAATTTGGAGTCAGGAATCCTGGGTTTTTGGCCAACTATTCCTTGAGTAACCACAAGCAAGTTTACTGTCCATGTCTCAGTTTTTCTGTCAGTCAAATGGGGGTAATTTTTCCTTCCTTCCATCACTTCTAAGGCATATATTATGATAATTAATTACTCCATGGCCACAGGAAACTTGGAAATTTCTTTGCGATAACAAAGATATTGTCAGTTTTTCCTTCAGAGCATGATTATTTACCCTCAGGATTATTTTACATTTTGGATTCCTGTTGCAACTGGAGGTTCATTCAGCAGTGATTTTCTCTAGAGTTACTGAGCCACATATTTTATTATTGCCTTAGTGCTGGCTGAAAGAAGCAGCAGCATCCTCCAAAACATTGAACCAAAAAGCCTGGATTCAACCAAAAAGAACAATATTGCTAAATCACACTAGTGGCTTGCTTTAGCTCCAGCTGCCCAGGCTTCCCCATAATGTGAGCATCTGTTACCATTTGAAAAATATTGTAAAGAATATGGTTTGGCATTCAGGGGTATACAAGGCTTGGTGAAAAGTTTCCCATCTCCTCCTCCTGTCCTGCATAACACCAATATCTATCTTTATCTCCCATATTTCTATTACTGTTAGTTCTAAAGGAATTTTTTTCACATTCCATGTTTTAATGATGTTTTAAGCCTGAGAAATTCTATTAGCTTCTTGCATAAAACCATTAACAGATCTATGTTGACCCTCCTGCAAATATTTTTTTAGAGTAGTGTTGAGAATGAAATATCTTTAAGCTTGAGTTTCAAGCTGAGAAAATTAGCAGTCATTGGAAAAAGAATAAATTATACAGTAAGCAGATATATTATTTTTAAAAGGACTTAAATTATTATTTATATTGCTGATTTTTCCTCTTTGGTATTGTTTTGTATGGATGTCATTTCCAAATGAGAAAATAAACTTTGATAATTTAGCAGAATATTATATTGTCACCACATATGGCAGATTATGAATACATTCTATTCTGTTTTCTGGAATGGTTAACTGACAACCAAAATACAAAAGAAAACAAAACTCAATCACAATCATTCTCTGCTACTATAAAAAATAAAAATTACAGTATGGGGAATTTTGGCTAATTATAGCCCACAACATAAATAGGATGTTTCATGATTAATGTTTAAATATAAATCTCCTAAAAAGGTCTCAATACAATTTCGTGTTGCATGTAAATCAGATACAGAAGATTAATTCCATTTGAACCCATTGGAATTAATGGGAAGATTGTTTTCCAACAGTCAGAGACTCAGCTACCCAGAATCTGGTCTTGATTCTGTCACTAACTCTCTTTGTGACTTTGGTGAGTCCTTGCAACTTGATGGGATCCAGTTTCCTAATCTTTAAATCAAGTCTGCCGTGCTCTGAAAGCCTTGTCCTGCAACATTTAATATTGTTCTAAGTAAGGGATCAACAAGATTTTTCTATAAAAACCCAGAGAGTAAATATGTTAGGTCATATAGACTCTGTTGCAACTACTCTACTCTGCCAATATAGCACAAAAGCAGCCACAGACAACACATAAATGAATGAGCATGGCTGCATTCAAATAAAACTTTATTTATGGACACTGAAATTTGAATTTCACATGATTTTTATTTGTCACAAAATGTTATTCTTCTTTTAATTTTAATTCTTCTTTAATATCTTCCCCACTATTGAAAAATAGGAGACATTCTTAGCTCCCAGACTATACAAAAATAGGCAGGTTGGCCAGATTGGGGTCACAGGCTGCAATTTGTTGAACCCAGTTCTAGGTTGTTTACAAATCCTCCACCCACTTAGTGGAAAATACAGTAGGAAAGCAATATGTAGTCTTTTCCTCAGGACATATGAGCTAAGAAAGCCTGACTTGGCTGCAAATAATAATAATTATATTCACAGAGTAATATCTCACTATAATAATTTTTTAAATAAAACTATCTGAGAATAACATTTCAAGATACATAATAGAGTAGTAGTTTTTTAATAAACTTCATTTCATTATTTTAGCTCTTTACTTTAGTGGTCAGAGCTATTTTAATAATAACAAAAATATTAATAATAAAGACCATTATCATTTATTGAGCACTTATGGAATGCCAGGCATGGTGCTAAATGTTTTACAATGACCTCATTAGTCTTTACAATAACCCTCTTGTTAAGTTCACCTATATCCCCTTTACAGATGAGGCTTAGAAGGGTGATGTAATGTGCCTGAGTCCATGCAGCTAGTATATAACCGAGCCAGGGATAAATCTCAGGTGATTCTGACTCCAAGATCCACAATTGAAAACACTTTATATACTACTATTAATTTCTTGTTATGGTTAATTTTTTTAACTTCAAAAATCAAGAATCTATAACCAATAAATTGCAACATATAGTAGAACACAAAATATACTTCATTCTACTCATTAAATTAGAATCAAATATAACATTTGATGTCTTTGTCTTAAACAGCGGAATTCCATGAGCAGGTAACTGAGCTTCAACCTTAAACTTCTGAGCCCTGGGAAAGACATATAGTACAATGTTCAGTATCTATAGTAAAGCTAGATAGTGCTTTACATAATAGACTCTTTTCTTACCACCCAGTGAAAGAGAAACTCTTTTTAAAAAAAAAAACAATTGACCTGTTGATAGCATATGTGATGAAGTTTCTGATTCGATTGTATTGACAGATGGAAGAAAGGAGAAGAAAGGATCTGGATGCCAGGGAGACAGAGGATGGTGTAATTAAATACAAAGCCATCTGCATCTTGTCCCTGTGTGGCCTCATGCTCGTGTTTAAGTTAAACATTTTGTATCATCACCTGATAGATCACAGACCGGATTCCTAACCTGAAGCATTCTTTCAGCAAGCATGGAGGGGCAAAGTATTCTTTGAGCAAACTATACCTTTCTTCTAGATAAAGAAGAAGTCAATGCAATTATTAAAATAGTAGAACAGGATTGGAAGGCTTAAGCTGCAAGGATGCCATCATACCTGGCACACAGAAGGCATAAGCTATGTCTGATGTAAAATGTCTGCAGAGGGCAAACCCAGAAATCTGCTTTGTGTTACTTTCTAATAAACATCAGTGGGGAAAATGCATTTATAACTTGAAATATTGGGAGCAGAAATCTAGTCGCTTGCCCCATGAACCCAGTTCTGGGGCAATGTCAGGTCAGTACAACTGCTCTAATGCTCTTGGTCTTTACTTCTGAATTGATTAAGCTTCACTCAATGCATTTTTGGCCTAATAAGCTACAATCATGGTGTGTTGACATCATTGAGAATAGCAGGCTCCACAGAATTCAATTAATGGAATATTCACAGCTATTTGGCAGTTGGGAAAATTAAAGACACATCAATTAAACAACCTGCTCCAAAACAAGTTAGATTTGAAGTGAGAAATAAGATTCAAGTCCAGTTTCAGCACCTTCTATTTAATTTCTCTGGGATGGCTGGGTTATGGAGCTTAGTTTTTTAAAACTAATTATTTTTATATAAACTTTTTAATTTTGAAATAATTTCAAACTTAAAAGACAATTGCAAAAACAATTAAAACCCATAAAAGAACTCCAATATACTGCCCCACCCAGATACTCAAAGCCACCAACTTTTAGCATTTTGCCACCTTTGACTTTCCTTCCTTTCTTCCTTCCTTCCTTTTCTCTTCCACCCTCCCTCCCTCCCTCTCTCCATTTGTCTAAAATGTCTATAAATATTTTTATTCCATTGTTTCAAAGATGGGTTAATAGAAATAGTTCTCACTTCCAAAGCTACAAAATTATGACACTTTCACTAAGTCTTATAAGAAGCCAGCTTTTGCCCATTTAATATGGTTCAACTGACATTTAATAAGGACTATACTAGATCTAAAGATGAAAAGGCTGAATAAAGTCAACCTCCCTACCCCCACCCCATGAGTATTTTACATTCTAATGAAAAAGGAAACAAATAAACAAACAAAACCCTCAAAACAGATTATTTCAATTAAATAAGAGTAAAGGAGAAGATAAAGGTTTGGAGTGAGTGCAATGGCAAGCCAGAGGAGAGGCACTGTGGAGAAACCTGGAGTCAAAAAAACCCTTCTATTGAGAAGATGGTGCCTAAATTGAGCCCTGAAAGGCAAGGAGAAGTGAGTTAATTGAAGAAAGGGGAAAGTGCATCTTAACCCAGGGGAACTCCTGGAGCAAAACCTAGAGGCCTGAGATATGGTGGATGGAGTTCCCAGAGAGGATGTAGAACAGAGCTCTCTCAGGAAATGGATTCCTGGCCATTTGTAAATGGAAAGAGAAATCATATGGACATTATAAAAAGCTTTACAGTCACAGTGTAAACAAAATTGGAGAAACCTATTGTTACTATGAGATGCTGATATCAAGATGGAGAATCTATCCCTAGAAATATCTTTCATAAAAATGGATTTGTTTTTAGAAAGGCAAAATGCTCCCTCACTTTGTCTCCTGGCTGATGACATGGCTTATGCCTATTCTTAGGTCAGTGCTCATAATGGGTGAAAAGCTTGCTGTGACTCCAGGTAAGATAACCAAATCCAGTGACCTTCAAAGAATTTATTTATTCCAAACACTCTAGTCACACAGCATTCCTTCCCAGGGTTTCAAAGTGGTACTTTATGCTTCTACCCCAGAGTCACCTGCTACAAGGGAAGAACAAAGGTCACTGTGGGAGGGAGAGCTGGGGAAAGTTGCAGGAACTCTCTAAAAGTTTGAAGTGACTCTACTATTAAAACAAATCCAGACCCACCTAGATTGTGAGTTTTGAAGGAAGATACTCAGTTGTCCAAGAAGCTCCAACTTCACCACCACTGAATTTTCCTCCCCTTAGCTTCTCATGCTTTGCTTATGGGTAACATCACCCCCTGGATAGCTTTCTATGACTTAGGCACTAGAATGGTACAAGGTACCTTTGGTTCTCCAAATACAACAGAAGGAAACTTCCAAAAAGACTTAAGAAAATGGTATAAGACAATAACAATAACATTTGAAGAACAATTTCTAGTTAAGCTAATAAAGTACTGACTTCTCAAACAATCATAGCTAATTCCACTATAAGGAAAGCATGAAGTCCTTGCACCATTCAAAACCCAATTCTCAGGATAAACACTAACCCCAAAAGGCAGCACAAGCTCATTGGCACCCTACATGCTCTCCTTCCTCTTGTTCTCTGTCCTGCCCCTGATATGCTATACTGCTTTCTCTTCTATAGGAGCTGGCACCTGGTTGACCAGGCCCTTCTTGTCCAGACCAAGGAAACATTTTCAATCCACGTTAGAGTTAAAAAGGCCCTGTATTGACTGCCTGGGTCTGAACACCAGCTCACTTAGCAGTTGTGTGACCTTAAGTAAGTTATTTACCTCCCTGTGTCTGTTTTCTCATCTTTAAAATGGGGATAAAAAGCAAAAGTACTTAGAATTAAATAAAATAACATATGGTATAATTAGCATTTTGGAACCCATTTTTGGTCTAAAATTCATATTTTGGGGTGACTAGAAAATAAACAGTATCACTCTTCAAGGGAGCTCCTGCTATGTACCTACAGAACATGGGATAATCTCTTATGAATCAATAGTATAACAGTATGCTAACCCTACTCCTATCTCCAGACCTTCATCTGGTTTGTTCTCTCTGCCTGGAATGCTTTAGCCAGCACCCCCCAACTCACCACATCTGAAGTGGATGTTACTAATGCTCAGCAAACCCCATCTTCTCTCCTTCCTGCACATCCCAGCTCTTTGCAGATAGTAGGACCATGAAATCAATTCAGGCCAATTGTCTGAGAGCCAAGAAGAAAGCACTGTACAACATCTACCCTTGCTCATCCCTTTTGCTAAATTTTGAGAATTTAGCAACCATGAGTGGGGATGGGTTACATGGAATTGAAGCAGCCTGGTCACCAAGAACAGCTAAGCTGCCCTGGAGAGCAGACTTGGTAAGCAAGGAATAAATGTTGCAGTGTTAAGCCACTGAGGTTTGGGGACTGTTTGTTATCACAGCATAAGCCTGGTCCATCCAGAATAATACATACCACTTACACACCAGGCATCTCAACCCTACCTGCCACCCCCCTTCTTTGACAGGTTTCCTATCAACCTTCAGATCTTGACTTACTTCTCTGCTCCTCAGAGAAGATTAGTGGTCTTCCAACTTTTATTTGTCAATAAAATAGGTAAATATATTAGAACTTAGAACATCGCTAGTGTTCAGAATAGTGTTTGTATTTTTTTAGATGAATGAATATCGATACATCAAAAAGTATACATACAGTAGCAGGAAGTTTGTTGCTTGATAATACAGATGATGACATCAGGGGAATGAGAAACTCCACTGGATTATATGCTGGGCCAGAAAATTGTACAGAGACTTGATTGCAGAAGTTTATGTACAGAAGGGACTCAAGGGCATGAATTTAAAAAACTAATCACATCCCAGAGGAAAATCAGTAAAGAGTCATGGGCAAGAAACCATAAAATGGAATCAGATGTGGTACTGTCTCCCCTTCCAATAAACCTGTCCACAAGCAACTGTGTGAAGGAGCCAGATGGGATCATGTGGAAGGTTCTGGATCTTATAGGAGTCTGCTATAGATACTTGGGACTATACTAGCCCAGTCCACTTCATCTCACTCACACTCACACTCTCACACACAAAATGTAAAAAGGGAGGGTGTGGTAAAGAGATACATGAGGAAACTTTTTTCTCTGGAAAGAGTCCTCTGCACTCAGTAAGTGGCAGGCTACAGAGACTCAAGAGGGATGATGGTTTCATAACATGGATTAGTTTTTAAGTAAGTCATTTTGAATATTTACCTGAGTCTTCTTTTCCCAAGTCATCCATTTCTGCCATCACTTCTCCATATAGAGATAAGGTCATGCACTAAAAGCACTACATCAGGAAAACTTGTCACTTAAGTGCCATTGGTTCCAACACTTTTAGTATCACTGCCTTTACAGTAGTTTTGCACAGGAGCCAGGAGCACATAATAATACCCAAATCCTGTAACAGACATTTATCATTTTGTAGTTACCCAGTGTCCAACTCTAACCACACATATAACCTTTCTTAATAGTACCCCGATCTCTCTTAGGGAATGATTCAAGTGATAATTAAATTCTTACTGGGGGGTCCCTTAAGGGTCACTTCCCACAGGAAAACTCAGGAGTCTGCTCCTTCCACCACAATCACCCTGGTACAGCCAAGGGAGCACCAATCAGACATCACCCCTGGGAATGTCAATTCCAAGTGAGTGATGGAAAGGAAGAGGGCATAAGCAGAGGTCAAATTCATTACAATACCATCAGCAGGCTGAGAACCAACCTATACCTAAGTAGCAATCTTGGTTAAATAAGGTCCTGATGGCAGAGAGGCCCTAATACCTGTTACTTTCTTGGCTTCCTCTTTTTTTTTAATTCCTGCAAAGGAGAAGATAAACCTACTTATGATTATGCCTAAGAGTCACCCTCAGAGAACCTCTTCTGTTGCTCAAATATGGTCTCTCTAAGCCAACTCAGCAAGTAAACTTACTGCCTTCCCCCACTACATGGGACATGACTCCTAGGGGTGTAAATCTCCCTGGCAATGTGAGACAGAACTTCCATCATGAGCCAGAACCCGGCATCATGGATTTGAGAAAGATTTCTTGACCAAAAGGGGGAAGAGAAATGAGACAAAATAGTTTCAGCAGCTGAGAGATTTCAAACAAGAGTCAAGAGGTTATCCTGGATGCTATTCTTATGCATTATATAGATATCCCTTTTTAGTCTATGGTGTAGTGGAGTGGCTATAGGGAAGTATGTGAAACTGTTGAACCATATTCCAGTAGCCTTGATTCTTGAAATTGATTTTATAAGTATTTAGCATTTACCATGTGTTCTAGTTTGCTAGCTGCTGGAATGCAACACACCAGAGATGGATTGGCTTTTAATAAAAGGGGATTTATTTTGTTGGTTCTTCAGAGGAAAGGCAGCTAACCTTCCACTGAGGCTCTTTTCTTATGTGGAAGGCACAGGATGGTCTCTGCTGGTCTTCTCTCCAGGCCCCTGGGTTCCAACAACTTTCCCCGGGGTGACTTCTCCAAAGGCCTGGGCTGAGCTGCAAGTGCTGTGATGAGGAATGCTGAGCTGCTAGACTGTGCTACATTGCGTTCTCTCATTGAAGCACAAGCCAATTAAGTTAAACGTCACTCATTGCAGCAGACACGCTCCTAGCCGACTGCGGATGTAATTAGCAACAGATGAGATTCACCTACCATTGGCTCATGTCCACAGCAACAGAACTAGGTGCTTTCACCTGGCCAAGTTGACAACTGAATCTAACTACCACACCATGTGATGTGTGATGGTGAATATCTTGTGTCTCATGATGCCTTTATCCAGGGTATGGACAGATGATACAAGAAAATACAAGGACAAAAAGTAAATAATAGAGGGGGTATAAAGGGTAAAAAAATAGGTAGATTGCAATACTAGTGGTCAATGAGAGGTAGGGAGGAGTAAGAGGTATGGGTTTTGTCTTTTTTCTTTTTCTGGAGTGAAACAAATGCTCTAAAATGATCATGATGATGATACACAAATATGTGATGATGGACTGTATGGTGCATGAAGATATCTCAATAAAAATGTATTTTTAAAAGCAGTAAGCAGGTAGAAAGTTTATTAGGTATGCATGTGAGAAGATATTTGGGCACTTTTTCAAGAAAAGAAGTGTGGGAGGCAAGACGCCCTGACAATATGATGCAATTTGCTTCTATAGATTAGCTTTACTTACTCCTCCTCCCCCTTCCTTCTTCAGGGCTCTTTCTCCTAACCTCCCTTCTCTCCAGGGTGGTGCCTGGTGAAAAACAGTGCATTTGTGAAAGTTGGCTGTTGCTGGGTGTTTTGTATAGGTGGATGGCTCCTGGGTAGGGTGTCTCTGCAGGATAGGCCCTTCTGACCTATTTTCTCTCTCCTCTCAGGTCCCTGTGCTAGCCTGCCTCAACTCCCCCCTCAGGGAGTTATAGTCTCAGCTTCCTCTTGATCTGAGGCCCCTAATATCCTGTTAATAATTCTCCTCTGGTATAAAATATTTAGAGTTGGTCTCTGCTACAGGCAACCACTACTGAGACCAGGGATGCTATATACAACCATATGTAGGGTGTTCTCTACACATGAGCAGCCAGGAAAAGAAATCAAGGGGGCTGAAATACAGCCTGTGCTTGGCTTGCAAAGCTCATGGGGCTATATTCTCCTGGAAGGAGTGACCTTTTCCATTTTTACACAAAATCATTGTATAGGCTGGCAGTGGCCCAGCCCTTGACTGATAAATTCCCATTTTTCTGTTATAAAAGAAGCCTAGTGATTAAGTCATTAATACATACACTATGATTCCAGTAATGCAATAATATCCAACTGGGCTATTCTTCTGCCTTCTTTCCACCTAAAGATTGAATCACCTATTATTTCCAGGAAACAAAATGTGAAAGGAGAAGAAATGTGCTTACAACTGATCATCCTGTGATAAGGTGCACCACACAGTCCCAAGTAACTAATGTGCCTCCAATTATTTAAAGGGTTGAAATCTAAATTTAAAAGATACTTGCAAATATCTAACACTAGTTGCTACACTGCAGCTTTTAATAGACTTTACAGTCATCGCCACTTGCAGAAAAAGTACTCAAAGAACTCAAGAATTTTCCAAGTATCTTTTATTTCCTACAAGCTACATTTTCCCCAATTATGCTCTCCAATCCTCTATTCTCATTTCTTCAATTTTCCCATGATTGTTTTACATTTCCCAAAGGTCTTGTTCTTCCAATTCAGATCACAAATTTATCTGGAGGTTCTGTGGGCTAGTATATGCCATGCCTTTTGCATGTGACCAGAATTTATTGTTAAGAAGGAAATTAATGAGTCACCATTCCACCCATTAGGAATCTACATTTCTCTCATTTCCTTTACAAAGCTCCCTTTTACCATGGTAAACCCTCCAATCTTTCTTTCATGTTACTTTAAGATGCTAATCAAAATTTTTTGTTCCTACTTGCCCTCCCCATAAAAGAAAATTAGATTTGTTTTGCAGGCTTCAATCTTGCTAATATAAAGTGAATCAGTTCTATTTTCATTACTGTCCATTCAGTTCCATCAATCACTGAAGGGAATCACTAAAAGCAATCAGTGAACAAGGTCAACAGTACTCAGCAGAGGGTTCACACAGCGGTACTTCAGCAGATCAAAATGAAGACTGGGGAAAGGATGACAGTGTTTCACAGCCCTGAGAGGCTTGGTATGGTTTCTTAGGAAGTTGTCTCTAAGTGGGAAGGGAGAAGATAAGCCAGAGTAGGGAATTATCTTTATTGCATAACAGGTCTCTTGATACCAAACTTGTTAATGTAACAAAGGGTTAAAAGACTCACTTGGATGTTAGGGCCATCTTTTCTTGGTATGGTGAACTTTGGACTTTGAGACAAAGAGCCTAAACTTTCATAGGTTCTGATTTCTTACAGCAGTTTGTATTGTCACATCAAATGAAGAATTGCAGACTTCTTCACAATAGGCATACTATCAGTTGGGGTTAACTGGTTGCAAAGGAAACCAACTTTTGTTAACTTAAGCAAAAAGGGAATTTATTGGAAGTAAGAGTTATGAGAACCAATGAAGCTGAAGAGCCAGGCTTGGAAATGACAAGATCTAAAATGCTCTGGTGGAAAGGGTCTCAGAAGCAGGAACTACTCAGTGGTCTGGACTGAATGATTTCTGACAGTTTTTCTCATCATTTTATTTTCTGTTTAAGGTAGAAAAGTTCCAGGTAAGAATCCAATTGGCCTAGTATTGGCCATATGCCTTTACCCCCTTGGTTAGGACTTGATATGGGACCTTGATTTTTGGTCTCATCAAGACTGCAGAAAAATGAAGGGGCAGGGAGAGAGGGAATGTGATACTGTTATCTGGGTGTTGTTATTAATATAAAGGGCAGTGTATCCTGGAAGATCAAGATAGAACCAACATCCATTATGTGTTAAAACAGAAATTATGATTGTTTAACCCTAGAGGCCAGGAGCCATCTATTTAATTTACACTAATGAATGCTATAAAGTACATGTAGATTTTTCATATTCAAGCTAACAGACTAATCAGTAAATAACAGTGGTTGCTCAGTAAATATGTGTTGGATGGGTGAATTTCTTCTGTAATGCTATCTGTTCTTATTCTTTTCTTTTTGTCATTCATATGTCCTAATATATAGCAAATATCTATTATTCAACATTGATGAAATAGCATCCCTAAAAGGGAAAAAGCTCAATGCAGTGGAAAAAAATACCAGATTAGAATCATTTCTTGTTTCTGCTCAATTCTGTCTTGGGGACAGGTCACAAGCTCTTTGAATTTATTTCTTCTTCTGTGAAATGAAGTGGTAGAGGTAGATGCTCTTTAAGAAGCTGCCCACTTCTATAAGTCTAATATCATTGTCACAAATATATAGATGGCATAGACTCAGAAAACTAAGAAAAATGTTAATAATTTTCACAGTATGGAGTGGCTCTACCCTAAATCTGGATAGGAAGTAAAAGTTAACTAAGTGTTCAGGAGAAATTGCCAATATTGCAGAAAATCAAGATCACGGTTATCAAACTTCAAAAGAAATGTTACAGAATAAATTTTTCAAATGAAATGTTACCAAATCCCAATGTGTAAAACAAATAAAGGTCAAACTACTCCAAATGAAACAAAGGAAGAGTGCCTGGAGCCCTATTCATGTACTTTTCCCTACAAGTTTCTGGGAACATCGTTTGACATCACTTATTTAATTACTGACTCTCCTTAGAATCCTATATACCTGATCATACTAAATTTCATTCAGAACAAAAAAAAGGAAAAGTATATATGTATATATATATACATATATTATCTTTCGATGGTATTAAAATAGCAAATACAATTTTGTTCATCTATAAAATAATTTTAATTTAAAAAAGCAAAATCTAACAGCAATTAATCCCCTAAATTATGACAACTAGTAATATAGACTATTAAACTTTGAAACTTTAGCTCCCAAAACATTTTACTGAATTTAACAAATTGTAAAATATGAAGAAATCTAATATATAAATCAACAGCATTTAAAATTAATTGATAAATTTTAGCATGCTATCTTTCTTGTATATATTTTCTTCCTGCATCCTTACTGAATAGTAAAGATGCTTATGCCTACCAAGTCAAAGTACTTTAGCATTTGCTCTTTTTGAAATATCACCTATGAGGAAAATGCTGAAAAAAATATTAAATGACATAAAGACAAACTGTCATCTTTGTGGTTAATGATATTGACATTCTTAGCCTTAGCAGAGAGAAGTAATTGCTCATTTCATTAAATCTGTGTTGTCCACTCCTCTACTTGGAAGTATCATCAAAATCATTAAGCACATCCTATACATGAAATGCCAACCATGAGTGTTCATTTCTACCTGTGAGCTTTGCAAAATACAAACATTCTTGCTTGTTAAAATCATCTTTATTTATGAACACCAGTGTCTGGATAAAAGTACATTATTTTACCTTAAGGTTTAATTGTGAAAATATAAACAAGATCCATGCAATCAATTTTTTGAGTAGTTTGGCTAAAACTATTTTAATTAAAGCAAAAAATCATGAAGATTTATTTTGAAAGACACTTTCACTGCAAGCAGCAACACAAAACTGTATTTTATAGTCATTGGTGATCCTCCTAATCTTTTGACAAGGCATATTGTTTGAATTGTCTAGTTATAAGCAATTAAATGATAGAATTTATATGAATTTGTGGCAGTATCATCTCTCAAATCTATGTATCATAAAAGTCTGATATGCCTTATAATCAACAGAAAGCAAAAGTCACCTTTGATTGTTATAAAAGTTCTCTACTGTTTCAGCCCATTTTTTTTCTGATCTGCTCAATGGCTTCAAGAAATAGGTATAGCAAATATTAAAGAAGTACCACTACAACCTAGGAGTGTAGCAGATGTAGTTGGTTCCTAATCCTTATCTTCTTATCACTTATTTCCCCACAGAAGGCTACTTCCAACTTTCAGCAACTGACTGCCTAAAGACTTTCTCTTGACAGCCAGAACCTACTCGAACTGTTCATGGGCCAGGCTGGAACTTACTGGGAAATTAATAATTCCTTTCTCTCAGAGTAGCCTTCAACAAGTGACTAACTGGAATGGGTAGATATATACCTTGGCTCCATCGTTCCTCGACTGGATTAACTCAGAGGCACGCTGTATATGGTCTCTGTCTGTAATAGCCTCTGTACAGGCTATTACAACCAATATCCCACATTATTGGCTTCACAGGAAGTCATTGGCTCACTCTCTGAGGCCAGAAAGCTTGCATCCTCCCTGGGTCTGTAGTGTTCTGGCTAACCTACAATCCTTGGGTTTCTTGGTTTTCCTGTCACAAGGTGAGGTCCTCTTCTTTCTCTCCAGGTTCCTGCTGATTTCCTGCTCCCAGTGTTGTTTGGGTTTGCTAAGGCTGCCAGAATGCAATATACTAGAGATGGACTAGCTTTTATAAAGGGGATTTATTTAGTTACAAATTTATTAATTTGGGAAGGCACACACTAATGTCTGCTGGCCCTTTCTCCAACCTTCTGGGTTCAAACAAAAACTTTTGCAAGGGATGTTTTCTTTCTACATCTTAACATGTAGGTCTCAGATGGCCCTGAGCACCAAACTGAGATGTGCAGCGTTGCTGAGCTCTGCTGGACTGTATTGAGCAGTTTCTTTTTCCTGATCACTCCTTTTAAGACCCTCATTGTGGAAGCACTCCCCTTAGTTGACCACAGATGTAATTAGCCATAGATGAATTTCATATGCTGATGATTTACTTCCACAGCAACAGAACTGGGCACTGTACCTGGCCTAACTGACACTTGAACCCAACTACAACAGGCTCCTCCCTGTAGCTTCTATTTTCCCTGTGGCCCTCTGTATCAGGCCTCCAGTAATAGGATTAAGATCCATCCTGACTCAAGGTAGCATGTTCCATATGTCCTGTTTACAGAGGGTTCACACCCATGGAAATTGGATTAAGAACATGTTTTTTTCTAAGGCACATCACAAATCTGCTAGTCTACCAGTTTCCCAGTGGAATTAAGGTCTAAATGCCGAAAGTGGTCTAAGTTACTTGATAACACATTTTATCTTGCCTTTTTTCTTACTTCCCCACTCCCCTACCACTTCTATAAGAAACTAATCTCACTCAAATTCTTATCTCTAGGTCTGCTTTGGATGGAACTCAAAATAGGATAAAGGGAGATAAAGTTGAATACAATAGGTATTCTACTCTCAAGGAATTCAGCCTAAAACAGAAGACCAATAATAAATTAAAAACTAAACAAACACCAACCCTTCTAAGAATATCAACTAATTCCACCCTCCATCTTATAAGGGGGCTCCACCCCTATCCCTTTTTCAACATGAGAAAGTTAGAATAGTAATAGCCCAGAGACCGCTATAGATTGGGAGGATCAAAGGAGAAGGAATTATAACAGAGAAGACAGAATTTAGCAAAGAAGCATGACTGCTGAATCACTATAATGGTGTTTCTTTTAGTGTTCAGTGTTTTGGAGCACCTAGAAGGGAAAACCTGAAAATGTAGAATGGTAAATATACCAAGCTTTGAAATCTGTTCTGTAACTACTTGTTAATGTGTATTTTAAAAATTATTGCTTTTCTCTGTGGTGTTTCACAATGAAAATGTTTTTTTAAAAAACAAAAAACTAGACAACAAAAACTACCACCACATTGTAAATAGAATTTTGATGAACAGGTGAAAAAATGGAGTTTTAAATTTTTTGTGCACCTTTGAAATGCTAGCTATTGTTGCAACTCCAAATATAACCTACAATGGGGAAAAGGTGCAAGACTCTCTAACAGTCACTTAGTCCACAAAATCATCCTGTCTTGCTGCCATCACCAATATTTGCTGAATAACAGATTGTAGTCAAAGGGTAACAAAAAGCTTAAGAAATATAAATTTGATTCAATTCCCTGATAGTTCATAGAATGAAAGGAAGATGAAATCAAATATGGTGACTCCATTTGACAAGTGAATTCAAACTACAGCTACTATAAAATGAAACTTATCCTTGCATTTACCTTTTTGGCAGTCCACCTGTTCTCAAGGCAGCTATAAAGAGAGCAAAACCAAATCAACTTTCTGGCTCTCAGCTGCCATTAGTTTCTGATACACAGGTAGGTGATCATTTGCAATGCACCATTAATAAACAACAAAAAATCAGGTGTTATGAGTTGGCTCATTAGAAGCCTCTAAATTAAACATTTAATATAAATAGGATTAAGGGAAATTATATGGCAACAGTCATAGTTTAGGAGACACGGCAGATTATGTTCCACAGAAAATATGTTCTTTATCCAATTTCTTTGGGTGTGAACTCATTGTAATTAGGTTTGACACTGACCATTATTACATCTACAATCTGAATTCAAAACTATTGCAAATGGAATTATGTGACTATGGCAAATTTACAAGAGAAAAAAGCAATTCCTCACTAACAGAAACATTTATGTTTTTATCAGTAAAAACTTCTCCCACCACAAAGCCAATTTGTAGTAAACTTCATTTTTCCATATACCCACCCTGCTAAAATTTAGGAACACTTACATGGAAGAGAATATATTAGGTGCTATTGAAAGAGAAATCCAAAGTTGTACAGAATCATCCCTATTCTTGAGAAGTTTATCATCTCTTCCTAGCTCCATGATCTTGGGCAAGTTAGTGTCTCTGTGCTTCAGTTTCATTTGTAAAATAAAGATGACAACATTACACATCTCAGAGTTGTTGTGAAGATTAAGAAATATAAATAGGTTAGAACAATGCCTGCTACATGGTGAGCACCATAAAAGCATTGGTTATTAAGGGGGAAGGAAACTTCCACATAAGCAGTAACATGATCCAGAATAGGAAAGAAAAAACAGGAATATTTATTGATCACCATTATATAGCAGGCACTCTCTTAAAATTTTCATGTTATTTTATTTAATCTTCAGTTCAACTGAGTGCAGCAGGTATTCTTTCCATTTAACATAACATCAGGTTGGTTTGAAACTTGCCTAAGATAATACACAAATAATAAGTGGTCTTACTACAAATCAAATCTTGCTCTAACATCACTACTTATGGTTTTGCCAAAATATCCTGCAAGAAACCTAAGATCAGGAAATCTGTATTTGCCATCCTATAGCTACACAATCTTGGGCCCTATCACATGCTATCTTATTTTCTATGGACTCAGTTTTCTATTTGATAAAATGTTTACAACAGGTAGAACCTGACTGCCTCTCAGGGTTGTTATGAGGATGAAAAGTGAAAGAAATCTATAAACTGCAAAACCCTATAAGCATAATTTTTTCAGCTGCCTGACCAGTTTCACTTCTTACCTCTGATGTGCTTCATCATCCTGAGGCCAAATACCCAATCTCAAGTACCCAACCCTTAGCAAAAGAAAATCACCAAAACTAACTTTGATACTTAGCTAAGGTAAAAACACTGGATATACAGAAATAAACTATTAAAAGCTTTGCCCAATTCCTAAGGGGTTTTCAACCTGTATCTCACTAATTTTAACTAAAGTCACAAGAGTGGTCATCACTCTGGGTATTGATCTGATACTGCCAAGATGGGGTCTAACAATGACATCTTAACACTAACCAAAATACTGAGAAAATACACATTAAAATATTTCTTAACATGTTATGTTAACATGGTTGCCTGTCAGCATATGATTGTAAAAATTCACTTGTATGTATGATACTCATATTTTCCAAAAAGTTCTCTCATGTCTCTTATTCCATTTGATCCAGGAGTTAAAGTTTGTCTTTGAAAGATAAAACTGTTCATGTTCACAATCATTTCAAGACATAACAAATTACATTTCAGGTCCCCAACTCTCATTTTGGTGTCTATATTATATTTTTAATAAATTTTGCATTTTATATTACTCAAAAGTATAGATGAGTCTATTTAATAAGTAACATTCAAGGTGGAAAAATATTCCTAATGAAAACAATGTAAGCTCCATCCTAGCACACTAAACTAAATATTCTACTCCACAAAAGTAGATGTGGCAACAGAAATCACTCTACAAAAAATTGTGCTAAAGGAATCTGCTATGAGGTACCTGAAAAATGTGCACATCGATAAAGTATCTCAAGCCCACTTCCACTATTTAATGAAGATTACTGCTCTTACAACTGTGGTGAAAATAATCTAGAGTTTAAATACTAATAATACTTTATCAACTATAAATATTATTAATGGCACAGGAAGTAAGTAAATTACAGCAATTTGAAATTACTCATATTTTAAAACACAGGTTTTAAAGGGTCACCTTTGAAATATCAGTAAATGTTGCTTAAGTTATCAAAATACAGACAGAGTTAAGCTTTAACATGCTATAAAAGAAATGCCTTATAGTTTAAGAAAAATACTGAAATGGAAAGCAGATTAATTCTAGCCTCAGATCATTTCATCTCTCTGAGCTTCAGTTAACATTAAAACAAAAGTTTCATACTATGAAATTTTACTATTTTATATAAGATTCTGAAAAATCATATTGTGAGAAAATTAATGATTAGAGGCAAAAGATAAAGATTTTTGCAACAAACCAAGATTAGATCAAAACATTTATTTTTTGTTACAAAACCCAAAATAAGATCAATCTGAAAATGAAATAAACATTTTCATTTTTTTCAAGTGTTCCATCCTGGGTTTTCTGTCCTAGATTTTAGTAAACAGTTCAAGCTTAAGTTGTTTCAACACTTCTGGATGCTATGAAGTCTCCATTTTATAACCATGTTTCTCTAATTCAGCTCTGTAATAAAACACAAAAGAACAATATCACTAAGTATTCTTCATGATAAACTAAAGAAAACATATTTTAAAACAGCTTATCATTTATCTTCCTTAATTTTATTATAAATCTATTTTTGGAAGAAATGTGAGGGATTTAGTGCTATCTTCCAAATACCATACAAATGTTCTGTTTCCAGTAAATATTTTAATAATTAAGTTTTGAGAATCATTAACCAGATGGCTAAGAAGACAAGACAAAGGTTTCATATCTTAAAATTTTATTAACTATATCATATATATAACTACTATATTACTTTTATTTCTATAGAAAGAATAAACACATTTTTCTGTATTGATACACATGCATTACACTAACCAAGAAAAGACTTAACCAAATTTAAGGGTGTTTGAGAATTATTCTGCACTAACTGTATGAAGGCAAAAGAATATAATAAATTATAAAATGTTAAACAAAACTTTACTTTCCTAATTTTAAATGTGGATGAAAATCTCAAAAAGTTATAATGGTATAGAGACCTATATATAAAAAGATATGCTGTTTGTATCAATATTATTTTTGTAGGATTTGTGATTTATATCAATATGAAAAATATGACATTAAACTAACTAGTAGAAAAACATGACCCTGTTGCCATTACTTTGATCAGGATTACTTGTGTTTACGTGTGGATTTATTGCCAACTGTTGAATCCAAGTTTATGTTCCAATAATTTTTCTTGATATGACTGCTCTTATTTTCTTTCAAAATTGTCAAACAATCCCCTCCCCTACCCACATGCTAAGGTTATGTTTGATCTGTTTTTTTAAATAAAATGTTAAGAAATAAAGAGATACTTTTCATGATTTTAAGTAATTTATTCAACCTGAACCTTCAGTCACATGTTGAGAATGTCAACTACAGTTGTTGCTCTGCCTTGTATAAACATTTGAACAAAATAGTTTAGCCTTAAAATCAACTTCAACTATTAAAATTAACATTCCAAATAGCTGCCACAAGTCAAACTTTATAAAAGCTCATGAAAAAATAATATAAAGATTTATTAATGCATACTACATCATTACATCTAATAAGGTAAAGACACTTGTTCTCAAGAATAATTTGGCTTAGATACCATCCCATTATCCAATAAAAACACAATGCAAAAAAACACACAGAAAGAAAAAAAACACAGAAAAAATGATATATAATATGTATTATTATTTCTCCAAACTATTTTGTTTCCTGAAAATCATTACAGTTACTTACAATATTACAATACTGACATTTCCAAGAATAATAGCAAGGGCAGAGATTATTCAAATGAATCATCTTTGTCTTCTGCTGGTGGTATAAAAACTGGATTCATAGTTAAGAGACCAGTGCATATCTAACTGTCTCTTCTTTTCTAAGGTAAAATAAATTGCTTCTTTTGGACTCCTCCCCATCTCAGGAAATTGAAGATTATAGTCCTTCATACATAACAATGTGTGTCCTTTGTTGTGAGGACTAAATAAGAGAAAATTATACAAATATAATAATAATAAAGGAATTTAATGCTGAAGGGAAAGGCTAAAAGCTTCTATTTTCATTTACCACAAAAAGCTCCTCAAATGTTTCCTGCAAGGACTCCCTTGTTACCAATCTTTAGGGAATGTGGCATTTGTTGTTTAATTTTATTTTATGCTAAAATTTTTTAACTTTGCTTTTTAAAATGGAAGTAATTTAAAATTTTTCTTGGGTATTAACTTTCTGTTGCCATCTTTCGAAATCAATGTAGATTATTCATTTTCTCTTATTTTAACAAGAACAAACCTAAAGTTCAATCTAAGATTTAATTATCAAGTATACCAAATTTGTCCTCCAGAGTCTGTGTCTGTTTGCCTTCCTTGCCAGGTGGTGGTCACCAATTATGTTGATAAATTGCTTATAAACACAAAGGATGAGAAGAAATGCTTCTCTATTAGCTAAATTCTTAGAGAAAACAGAAATTTCTTTGCTAGAATTTAAGTAGAATCTACAAACAAAAAGAAAATAAATCAAGCCCACTAAGTACAAAACAAAACAAATGCAACTATCATGAGGCTGGTGAATGAACAAATTTAACAAACTAAGAGAATAGGAAGAAACCCAGCACAACTGAAAATATATTACAAGTAAAAGACCCACAGAGTGAATGCAGAGTATTTGAAGCAAAGCAGCAGCATTCCTTTTGCAACCAAACAAGGGAAAAGACTATTGGCCACTAGCAGGTTCAGGGACTTCTCTTACTATTCAAGAAAGTACTCTGCTGTTTGGTGGTGGTTATATCTGACATGGTTAATCAGGAGCTATATCAAGAGTTTTTATATAGGGTACGACACAATGTCTACAAAATCTCATAAGGCTATTACCTATTTCTATTGAAATGTAGAGAAACAAATACCAGAAGCAGCAAATCAAAATGAATTAGTTACTTGGAGGTACAAGTGACTTTCTTTTTTTCTTTCTACTTCTACTTGTTAAAGGCAATCACACTGAATGAGAAAGAGCATGGAAAGTGAGTAACTTGTCATAGAATTTTAATAAATTAATTTAATGAATACTCATACATCACTTACCAAGCACTAAACACGTTACATATATTAACACATTTAATCCTCAAAACAAACCTCTCAGTAATGCACTAATTATCACATGTATTTTATCAAATGAGAAAAACGAATCACAGAGAGGCTAAATGACTTGGCCAAGGTTTCTGGGCAGATTCAGGATTGGCTCACAATCACTCTGACTCTAGAGTTGGATGGGTTCAGGACCCAACAATGTCAGACAGTAGTAAGACATGTTTTTTATCATGGCATATGATACCACATGAAGGGTCTTCATGCATTTTACAAACACTAGGAAGAACATCTTTGCAGGAGACTTGTTAATCAAGATGATTTAAAAGCAAGGATATAAATATTGCCTGAGGCCACACTGTCCAAAATGGCAGGCAAATGTGGCTACTTAAATTAAATTTAAAAATTCAGTTTCTCAGCTGTACTAGTCACATTTCAACTGCTCAATAGCCACATGTGGCTAATGGCTACCCTAGTGAACAGTGCAGGTTATAGAACACATCTATAGTTACAGGAAGTTTTATTTGACAGAGCTGGTGAGAGATCAACAACCTCTGTGGGAAAGAACTCATAACTTAATAGGCAAATAAAAAGAAAAACCTTATTCACCAATGGAGGTATCAAGATTTATATTCTTATGGAAATTGACAAACCTAAAGACAAAATGAAATAGAGAACATAAAGAGCACTGTGGAGGTGTGTATAAAAACAAGCCACACAGAATATTTGGATATGTTTATTTCCAAACCATAAAAATGCAAGATGTAGTAGTGATGAGAAATCCAATTATCAATACATTTGCTACTCAAAGTCCCATGATAAAATCATAGTGTTCAAAAAAAGTCTTGATTTAACTTTAAGAGAAGTGCTATTTTCTGATTACTGAAAGACACAAAAGAAAAACTTGGAGAAATATGACTCTTTTGAATAACAAAGGAAGAAAACTAGTTTAGCTTTAATTTAAAGAAAGTAAACTTCAAGGAGACAACAGAAAAAAACAAACTGATATATGATTTAGAACATGGAAAAGGGCTCAACAGAGCTAGAAAGGCTGAAAATAAAAATTCTAACAACACAATATGATTCCAATGAGGCAGAAAAGGGAGATTATAAAGAAAAAAGGTAGAGTGTTCTCTGATGTGCTTCAATTTTAAAAAGATATAAAACCAAAGATGAATGCAAAAATACAAGTATGAACTTGCAAACACAGCATTCTTAAATCCCAGAATGGACAAATCTAGAAAAAGAACAAAAGGGTCTTGTTCTTTGAAAGTCATATATGGATCAAGAAAACTATGAAAGGATAGGTCCAATGCTTGGAATAGGTGTAACAGTAACACATTTTAGAGAAAAAGTACAATTATTGCTCCACAGTTATTATTTTTGTCTATAAAACTGTAGAAGGAAAAACAAACTCATGAAGATTAAATTGAAAACTGAAACATAATTCCAAAATGTATTCGAGTAGTTTAAAATCTCAAGGCTCTGAATAATTACATCTCAGGGTACAAAAAAACCAACAGATAGAGTAAAAAATAAGAGTCAGCAATCTTTAAAAAATTATGGAGAACTGTAAAAGGACCAGATTAATAGTGAAAAACATACTGCACTATATCCAAAAAAAGAAAGGAGATAGGTAAAATTGTTATCAGTCTACAGCAAAATTCCAAAATGTCTTGTAAGGTTGGTGAGCCTACAAGAAAAAAAGCAATATTGACTAGTTACTAGGAGTAACTATTTCTATTTTAGTTCATTTCTGAACAAGGCTACAAGGTTATTAAATAAGAAGACTATAATAGGCAAAATATGTGGCTGTCTATTTAGATGTCCTTGTAGCCAAGACTGATTGATACAGGTTGAATCAGAATAAAATTAGGGATTAAAGATTGTCTCTTCAAAAATGAGGCTAGGACAACTACATATTCACATGCAAAAAAATGAAGTTGGACTTCTACCTCACACTACACTAATTCAAAATGGTCCAAAAACCAAATGGATGAGCTAAAACTCTAATAAAAAATTATTAGAACATGGGGGAACATCTTCATGAACTTGGACTTGGCACTGGGCTTTTAGAGAACACTGAAAGCATAAGCAACAACAAAAAATAGAGAAGTCAGACTTCATCAAAATTAAAAATGTTGTACATCAAAGGTCATGAGAATGAAATATATCCACTACCCATAGAATGGGAGAAAATATCTGTACATCATATATTTGGTAAGGGTCTACTGTCCAGAATATATTTTAAAAACATTTAAACTCAACAACAAGAACAGAAATAAATGTGCAAAGGATTTAGATATTTCTCCAAAGAAGATATACAGATGGCCAATAAATGCAAAGATTCTCAACATCATTACGTATAAATAAGAATGCAAATCAAAGCCTCAATGTGATCTACCTCATGCCCACAATATAGAATGGCTATATTAAAACCATAACTGAACAAGTGTTGTTGATGATGTGGAGAAAACAAACCCTTCATACACTGCCAACAGTAATACATAGAATCATGCAGCACTGTGGAAAACAGTTTGAGGGTTCCTCAAAAACAAACTTAGAATTACCACATATAATCCAGTAATTCCACTGCTAGGCATATGACCCCCAAAATTGTAAACGGGTATTCAAATTAAAAATCAGGACAGGAATATTCACAGCAGCACTATTCATAATACACAAAAGCTAGAAACAACCCAAAAGTTCATCAACTGATGAAACAGATAAACAAAATGTGGCACACAAATAATTGAATATTTGGTGATAAAAAGAAAATGGAAGTTTTGATATATGCTACAGCATAGATGAACCTTGAAAATCTTAGGCTAAGTGAAAGAAGCCAGACATTGCAAAAGAACATCATAATATGGTATGATTCCATTAATATGATATATTCAGAATTGATAAACCCATAGATAGAAAAAGGGACTGAAGGGAGAGGTGGGGAATGACTAGTTCATGGGTTTACATTTCCTTTTGGGATGTTGAAAATGTTTTACAACTAGAAAAAGGCAACGATTGTAAAACACTGAATAAACAAAATGCCGTGAATTACAGTCACATGAATTTTACCTCAAATAAATAAATAAATACATAAAGGTAGATTTTAACATGAATATGAAAAAGTACACTCCCATTGCCCCAATCTCCATTCCAGTTGAGTTATTCCATATTGGTAGGGAAGTAACATTGACAGAATTAAACACACAAGGATAAAAAATAGCAAATGTGCTTTAATATATTTACCTTTGTTAGGAAACTAAAAAAAGCACAAACGACATATGCAATTACAGAAAGCAGTTATGTTTACAAACAGGAGATGAAGGCAGTGTCTAACTCAAAAATATTTCAAACATTAAGTCTCTTTTAAAAGGTCAATTACAATATGTAAGTTGTATATTACATGCTTACAATTATAATGAGCTACATAAATCTGGCTTCAAACTTACCATAACTGATTGGAGAAGTCATCCTCTCTACATTGTCATCATCCCAATTATCCTCCCAGACATGGGCATCTTCATCTTCATCTAAACCAGCCCAGACTAAAAACAGAAAGAGACATAGTATAAACATTTCTCATATATTGTTTCCAAAAACACAAGAACACAAAGTTTACCAATTCAAAACATCTAATACTTTCTAGGAGAAATGGATATTTTTCTCTTTAAATCTGTTTGTACTGTTTTATTCTTTCAAATCTTGCATTTGTAGATAATCTAAAACAGAATTTAATACAAAAAATTCTATTTGCCATGAAAATGTATTATAATTTTGAGGAAGAAAATTACCTCCCTGATTTTTCCTCAGACTAATTTTTATAAGACTTCATAATCTCTCAAATCTTAACACCAACAGCCCATCTAAAGCAAGGTAACACAATTACACCAGCTCAGAATTAAAATCTGCTAAACATAAAGTAGTATAACTCATACATGAATATTAAAAAGTAGGTGAAATTATAAGGCATCACCAACATTTGGCTAATATCAATATAAAATTTATGTTTTTAAAGGAAGATAAATATAAATATGTGAAAAGCAATGTTGCAGTTTTTAGTTTTCTAAATTTTCTTTCTCTCCCTTTCCATTTGGTAGAGGTGTAGGGTTTAAATTGAGATTACAGTTTTTGTTTAGAATGGTCAGAAAACACATATGTAAACCAACATCTTTAGACAACCATGTACAAGAATAAGAAATATGTATTAAGAGAGTTATTTCCAGTCACTGTTTCTATCTCAGAAGCCAAGGAGAATATAATATAGTTAGGCTGCTTTCCTTTACATCCTTGCCCTTAGTTCTTGAGTACTCTTTTGTAGCAAAATGTTTGAATTAGGAATCCCTCTTTGGTTCATACTCTCCCTTTTAGTGCCTCCCTGAGTGATATTTTAATATGTTGCTGTCTCCATTATAGAACTCTTTAGAATTCTACATGCAACTGCCTATTAGACACAAACATAATATGGTCAGAACTTAATTTACCACCTCCATCCAGCTCTGCCCCTCCCCACCACACATTGTGTCCCCAACCAACACACTGCCCTGTCTGTATTCAGATTCAAGCCAGGTGCTGGGAGAGTCATTCTACATTTCTTCCTCTTTCCATTGCCAAGTCCTGCCTATTTTATCCCCTAAATTATTCTCAAATCTACCCTTGTCTCTCCACCCCTATTGCCTCTGCTCTAGATCAGACATTCATGTATTTTCTTACTTATGCAATGGTAATACTCTAACTTCCCAGGTTCTTGCTTCTACTTTCTTAATCATGATCAAAATTTATCTTCTGGGTGTTAATGTCACTATGTACTCTTTTTTTAACTATATCAAACTTTCTCAGAGGCAAGCGAGTTTATGTATATCTCAGCTCTCCTATTTAGATTAACCCATTTGCTACAATCTTACATAGTTTTATCACAAAAACTTGTAATTTACTGCATAATATATATTTGTTTCAAAATAAAAACATTTTAAATTACTTAATATCCAAATACACTGGGAAGATTATTCCATGCGAGTCATACATTTCTCCACTATAAAAAAAAATGACAATGAAGCACCAGCCACAAGACTTTCAATTTTCTGCAGTTCTGACTTTATACTGTATGATCCACAACTATATACCACTTTCTATTTATCAAATATTTCATGCTGCTCCTCAACTCTCCAACATTGTTTGTGCCATCTCTTAAACCTACTACTTTGTCTGACTTCTACTCACCTTGAATTACCTTAAATAACAATCCTCTTTAAAAGGAACCCTGGCTTCTTAGAGAAATAGCTGATTTTAAACCAGGACAGGGAATTTACTAAGGTAAGTATACATATCCTTTCATGTCAGAAATATGTCAAAGGGACACAGAAATTGGCTTAAGGGTATTCCCATTGGCCAAATCTAGGACAAGGTGAAGATCAAAAAGAATAACAGTAATGGATTATAACATTTTGAATTAAAAAAAAATCCATGTGATTAGAGCAGTACTTAAAAGGGCAGGGGTTAGTGGTGAGGGGGTAATGTTTTTCTTTACAGTGCCTAGCTGTGCAAATTCAGAAAGAATGGTGGAATTAGAAAACACCATTTTGCAACCACCAATGAAATTTAGGCAAGGACAAACAAAAGATTCTAAAACTACTGAGTGAAAAATGTTGGGCAAAAGATTACTTGCTCATTAAAAAGGGAGAAATGGAGAGAGCTGGTAGTCATTATCTTAACCAAGTAATCAAATTTAGCATCAACCTGATATGTGTCACCTCATGTAATGAAATAAGAAATGTACATCCCCTGTGTAGTTAGTACTCTTACTAAAAATGTTGATCATGTACATATTATGAATGTACAATCATAATCATCAGTTTACACATCTATATTCACTACTAGTGCCTGGTTTCCCTAATGACAACATTTTATTTATCTTTCTATTCCTCACTTACAAACAGTACCTAGTATATGCACAATAAATGGCTATGTACAAAAGACACATAAATAGTTATGAAAGCAAATGAACTCTGAAATACAATTAACAGTGAAGTCAGACTTTGTAATTTCTTTTTAATTTTACCCTCCTCAAAGCAGTAATTATGGAATACACACTCTGTACATCTCTTAGCAATTACTTATTAGAAACATTGCTAAGAACATTTTAAGCCAAAAAGAAAAATAAAGGTATGATTTAGGCTTTAATTATTCATATATAGACAGAGTTACTAGACAATAAATCATAGCATGAGTATTTAATTCCCATTACAATATGTACCTAAAATAATTTTTCAATGTGTGAAATATTCCATCATGCAGATTTAACAGAAGAAAGGTACCTCCTTTTAGATGGTCTCCCAAAATTAGGCATTTTGACTATTCTTCCTTCAACTATTATATTCAATGACTAAGCTTTTTCCATTTCAACTCCCAAGTATTATCAAAGTTAGTCCTCCTCTCCCCATTCTTACTTCACTTTGTTAATTCAGGAGTAATTATCACCTACATTCTTAGTTACACTTTGTTAATTCGGGAGTAATTATCACCTTCCAGTTCTATTATTGTGGCCTTCTTTCTGTACCCATCATCCCTCCAGTTTTGCAATGTCTTTACCCATTCTCCACTGATTCCTAAACTGACCACTGACATTCCCATGAGGGACTACAAAAACTTTTAATATAGCAGAGTATCTGGCACAATGTAGATATTCAATAAAATGGAGATATGGAACTATTTTTCTCAAGTTCCCCTCCCGCTGAGCAGATTAATTCCAAGAAAACTGCGGCCAGTTGTGGGTTCAATGAAGTCAAGAAAGAAGAAAGTAAGAAGATTAAGTATTATGACTGAGCCATTTAAAATTTTCAATTGCATTTATTATAAGAATGATTTTGAAGACAGTGATAACTTCATTCTCTTTACGATTCCCTTAAGAGAGACTATTTGGGTAATTTCTTTTAGAAGCTGGTACCCAAAAAGATTAATTTCTCTTAGGCCAGTTACCAGGATGGTGAGTCTAATGTATGCATAATTTTAATCACTGTATAGGACAGTGAATCTGTATTTACTAATAATTCCCAATAATAAAAAGTACTGATTTACACATGGATAAATTCCTTCATATCATCTAGTAATATTATTATTCTCAAATGGGGAATATTGCAATGATTTAAATTCAAATCCAATATTATTCCTTCAAGTCCTTAATAATAGTAAGTAATCCAGAATTACATGTCAAAATTAAGCATCAAAGTTGGCTGGGCTAGGACTATTCTAACATCTTCTCCCTTTTTACAGAAACACCTTGAAGCTCAGACCTGAATTTTATTAATTCTCTCATTGTTTGTGAAACTATTTATATTTCATGAGAGTTGATTAAAAAGTTAAAGAAAAGGAAATCACATTCAGGATATGAAATGAATGAAAGAATGATCAGTCAACTGCTGCAATCTAATTTTGTTATAGAGCTATCTACATTCCTGTGTTAAGCTGAAACTTTCTGGAGTTATGTACCCCAGAAAAGCCATGTTCTTTTCATCTTAATCCAATTAGTGGGGCCTTTTGATTAGGTTATTTCCATGAAGATGCAACCCACCCAACTGTGGGTGGGACCTTTTGATTAGATGGAGATGTGAACCCTGCTCATTCATAGTAGGTCTTAATTAGTTTACTGGAATCCTTAAAAGAGTTCATCAGAGAGAGAAAGAGCAGAGAGCCCACAGAGAGCAGAGGCCTAGACAGAGACTAGGCATTTGGAGATGCTGAAGGAAAGCACTCCTCAATGCCCACCACCACCCCCACCCCTGTCCCAGAAGGACACACAAGAGCTGAGAGAGCTATTTTAAAACCAACCCAGGAGGGCCAGCAGACATCACCGGGTACCTTCCATGTGTCAAAGGAACTCAGATGCTGCCTTTCCTCCAAGAAGGTATCCTCTTGTTGGTACTTTAATTTGGACATTTTTATGGCCTTAGAACTGTGAACCTGTAACTTAGTAAAATCCTCTTCATCAAAGCCAATCCATTTCTGATATTGCATTCTGGCAGTTCTAGGAAACCAAAACAATCCCAAATCTAAACTGGATGCACCAAAGGAATAACATTTCTGTACATCTGGCAGACCAGAAGAGTGACTTACTAAGAATTAATTAATGTGGGAGTGCAAGGGTAGTTCATAGTTCAGTGGTAGAATTCTTGTCCCCCATGCAGGAGACCCAGGCTCAACTGCTGGCCTGGGCACTTATCAAAAAAAAAAATCAACAAATGGTGATGCAATAATGGGATAGTCATATGGAAAGAGAATGAAATATGACCCTCCCTCATCACATAGCATACAAAAAAAGGAGTAAGCATAGGGATAAAATTGTAACGCTACTCTCATATTGTCATGGCAATCAATAATACTGCTTACTATGTATATATATAATATTATAATATTTTTTATGTTTTTCTAAAGACAGAAATCTCTGCCAGAAAGATGGAAGCTATTTTAAGGAAAAAAAGGAAAAGCATAAAGTGTAGTATTTGTATATAGGAGGGGAACATTAAGTAAAGATTGTATGGGATGCAGCCTAAAATCAAATTTTAAATTACAAAGGAGACTCATTTCAGACAGTTCCTATGTTCCTCTGATATACTGCAGTACCAAAAATCAACTCAATGACTAATTTTATGAATTAAAATTAAGTAAGGCACTTTAAAATGAAATAATCGCAAATTTATCTTTTACAGAAATCCAGATTCTTGTATATTGGGCTTGTAATGGATCTAAATTCATTATCTCTTTTATAACAAGTGAACATTGACCATGATGCTATTTCTCCACATTCCTTCCAGATCTTATATAATCTATGGTTCTGCAGTTATTAATTAATGGACAGCTCAAGATGTTATGTGTTTAATGATACTAAGGCCTCTTTCACTATAAAATTTCACATAAAACTAACAATACCATTAAATTGCATTGTAACAAGATTTGGATTCATATTTCTTAATTTTATATAATGGTTAAAACTGAAAATTACATAATTTTAGAGATAGAGAGGGCCTTGGAGATCTCTGTAGATCCCCCTCTTTGTTTAAAAATCATCATCACACCAAAAAAGAGATAAAATGACAACTGTCTCAGAAATGACAGAGCCTACAGAAATGACAAAAGCCCCAGAGCTGACAACTTCACAGCAGACACAGATGTGGACAGGTGGAGAATAGAGACACAGATGTTTGGTGATGCTTGGAGCCCAGCAGACATGGCCCTGTGATGTCAAGCAAGCCAGAACCTAGAGAGAGCCAAGCCAAGGGAAGCCAAGAGATGAAAGCCAGCCCCAGAGAAGAAAAGTAAGGAATGCCAATAGGAAGAAAGGCTGAAAACATGGAGCCAGGAGCAAGGGACCAGCATGCCTTCCCATCTGACAGAGGTGTTCCAGATGCATCAACCTTTCTTGAATTAAATTCTCTACATCATAGCCTGGTAGTTTGCAAACTAACACATGATGGAAGCAAGAAGGTAGTGGTTTAAATACCTACAATGATAAGAAAACACAGAGCCAATCAAGAACTGTATATCCAGAAAAACTTTCTTTCAAAAATGAGGGTGAGATGAAGACATTCCCAGATGAACAAAAGCTGAAAGAGTTCATTACCACTAGACCTGCCCTTCAAGCAACACTACAGGGAGTCCTTCATATGGAAAGGAAAATACACTAGACAGTGGTTCAAAATGGCTTAAGGAAATACAGACCTTGGGTAAAGGTAGCCATTTTGGTAATTATAATACCTACTACTGTATTGCATTTTTTGGTATGTAACCCATATTTTACTTCCTATAGGTGCTAAAATATAATTTATAAAAAGGAATGATAAATCTATGGTTTTGGCATACAAGGTTCAATGATATAAGTAGTAACAAGTTCAAAAAAGACGAGGGACTGATGGGCGTAAGAAACATGTATGTGTATGCCATTGAAATCAAACTGTATCAAACCAAATATGATTTGTAAATATTTAGGATGTTATCTTGATAATCACAAGAAAATATACAAAAATATATTTGAATATAAATGGAAAAAAAAGACAACTGTCTTACAAAAAAATATTTTATTAATTTTTTTTTTTACTTTTACTTCCTGTCCTCAAATCCCATGTTTTAAACACATTTGGGTTGTGCCTAGAAACAAGAATTGTCAAATTAAGTATTTCTTTTACTGATATTTTAAGTAATTCTATAAAGATATCTACTGGACCTTAATGTTCCATGAAATAATTAGAAAACAAAAACTGGATATTATATTCTTCAGTAAAGGAAGCAATAACTCAAGTCACAACTGAACTGTTTTAACATTGTGAGACATCAAGCCTCAAGTCAGCCTGAATCAATTCCAACAAATCACCTTTCTAAACTGTGGATTCAATATTCTCCATCTCTACTGGTCTCTAAAGAGGAAAAGGATGATAATGTGCCAAAAGATTCAAGTTAGAAATGTAAAATAAGATTTACTTCACATTTATCTGATGACTTTGTAAGTCTTTGAAAAACAGCATTTTAAACATACACTTCCCAGTTCAGTAAACAGATCTCCAAGAACTTTCAATCTAATTATGATGTGATTCAAAATGTTGATTTCAATGTTATTACTTGATGTCATTCAAATGTCTTCTAGCTGGCTTTAATTCATTTACCTTAGAATAGACAAGTTTTTTTTTGGTTTAAATAATAGGAATCTATTATTCCTCAAGGTTTCAAAGGCTAGAAGACTTGTTTCTTCCTAGAGTCAGTGGCACTGCAGCTAGCTAGCAGTATTTGGATTTTTTGACTTTCTTTTTTTAAATTTTTTTAACAATTAAAAAAAAATTACAAGAAAGAAACACAAACATTCCCAACACATGCTCATTCCACTCTACACATACACTCAGCAATTCACAATATTATCACATAGTTACATATTCATTATCATGGGCAATACTAATTTTAACAGTATCATTGTACCTCTCCCTAACAACCATCTGATGCTATTTTAATGACAAGGAAAGGAAATGAAGGTTGAAAAAAAAATCGGCTCACGAAGGGGACAAAACCAACAGTACTGTGAGCAAGTTTTTAGAACACAAAAAAGAAGATTCACGATACAGTTCTATACTTGTTTGGTCTTAGAGTACTTCATAATTATGACCCTGCTGATGATAAAAAGATGGAAAAGCTGATTAAATTCATCAATATACTCTTTAATCTCAATACCTTATCCTAGAAGTAAGATGCACCCATGTCTGTCATACCAGACCCTCCTTCCAATTGTCAAAGATGGGGAATCTGGGACAATAGATACCCTTTTTGAATTATAACTTAGCAAGCATTTAAAACCATTAATTAAGAACAACATTAAGTAAATTAGTATTCATACTGTCAAAAGAGAATCTATAATTTTATGTAGAAATGTGGATGTTTTTTGTTTGTTTATTAACTAGGATTATGTATGGAACCATATTATGCAAAAAAAATAAATTTAAGTTAAAAGATAGGGTATAACATTCCAAAATATTATTTCCAATATCTATAAATCAGCTATACCATATGTATACAATATATATAAATTTTACATAGTGAACATATACCATAAAAAATTGTAACTTATAATCTTTGGATTCAGCTAACATCTGTTCTAATATATTTTTGAATTGTGTTGTAATTTTTGATTGCAATACTATACTAATAACCTTGTAATTTATTCAGCACTCTGTTTTTTTTTTTGGCATGGGCAGGCACCAGGAATCAAACCCAGGTCTCCAACATGGCAGGCAGGAACTCTGCCATGGAGTCACTATCATAGTGCCCTCAGCACTCATTTTTAAAGACTTAAAACAAAAACAGCTCTTTTTAAATAGGCAAAATAATAAAATCAAGCAGGGCATACCTGATTCATGTCTACTGCCTACCCAACACTAAAGGCATTGCAAGGGTTATGATTAATAATTTAAAATTGCCACAACCACATTTACTTCAGTGCACAGGCCTCCAGATGTGTACTGATAAAAAAATATTACTATATTTAAAAAAATAAGAACTGGAAAGAACCTATAGCAGATGACTAATATATAAGTTTCTAGCAATTCTAAATTGTTTAAGACTCTCTCCCAAAATTTGGCTTTGTTCACATGTGCCAGTGAGAATTACATATGCAACTAGGGTTAAATTTCAAAACTCTGAGCTGTTGAAGATCCCACATACTTCATCTGAGTATCACCTTGACATTTAAGTATGAAAAGGGGTTTCTCTCAGCTTAGAAAATGTTCTTAATATTATTTACTCTCCTCATTCTCCAATATACATTCCCAAATCTCTTAAAAATATGAAGTATACTACTTTGGAGAAAAATAGAGAGGAAATAACACTTACATCAAATACAGTTGAAAAATGTTCTATTCTATACCAGTTTTCAGGAACATCAAATTCTCATTCATTCCATAACAGCAAAGCTACTCTGAATATAAACAAACTGATTTTCAAAAGTTTCTTCAAATAAAAAATGTGCACATATATGGAGAACATTACATGAAGAGAAAAATAGAACAAAGGCTCAAAGAAGTTCTACATTGTTCTTAAATTTCCATTTACTCTAATTCTTGAGTATAAAGGAGAACAGTAATAGTTGCAAACAGAATCATTACACTCCATGAGTATGATAATGAAGCCATACCAAATCTAGTTATTCAGAGATAAATTTACATGTATTCTTGCTTAGGCTGCATAGAATAGATTAAAATTACTTTTCTAAAATTTCATTTTCTGTAGGTTATCACAGAGCAAACCTACCTATTATGTTACAAAATTAATGTCTATTCAGTGGCTCAGAAATCAGTATCTAACTTAGTATCACCATACTGCTATATTTTCTCCAACAAAGAACAAAAATGTCAATGAGGAACTTCAGAGCAAACAACCAAATCCAAGTCATAAATGATGTTGCTACCAGGCTGTTATGTAAGCTTTCAGTTATTTGCATCTGAAACAGAGGCTCAAAATAACTTACAAAAAAATCACTTATAATTATTCTTACATTAAAAAAACAAAAAACACAATTCTTTCAAAAACTATCTAGTCTGGGGTAGTGCACTGGTAGCTCAGTGGCATAATTCTCACCTGCTGTACTGGAGACCAAGGTTCGATTCCCAGAACCTGCCTATGCCAAAACAAAACAAAACAAAAACTATCTGGTCTGGAAGAAGGGTTTCACTACAAAGTCATGCTGACTTTGGTTCCCATTTTTTATTAGTGCTTTTATTTCTCTTTACTATTCTCAAAAGCCACTGCTCTCAACTTTTCCCAGTTCTCATGCCCTAAATGCATCAGGTTTTCCCACTCTGTAATGATCCTCCTTCACATCACTCAGTCAAGGATACCCAGTCTGAACTCCAGCACTCATCTTCCTAGACAGGCAAATACAAATTGAGAATCCCTGACTTCTTAATTCCCAGCACTCCATATCAAACTAATAGCCAAAATACTATCACCATTTCTACCTCCCTTGTTTTTCTTGCTTCCTTCCCTTTACTTCACTCCAGGTACAGCCTATTTCAAGCCTCTGGCCCTAGCCTGAGCCATTTCAATGATTTTCTGTTTGGTATCCCTGACACAGGTCTTTCTGTTTATAGTATCAAATTACTTCTGGTGGATTGGCCAATCTCTAATCTACCTAAGCATGAGGTCCAACCTAACTTGTCATGTGGCTTAAAGCTTTCCATGATTAGGCCCCAAACTACCTGCATTTGCAATCATGACTTCACAGCTAAATAAAATACATATGCCACGTGTACACTACCTCCTCTAGGCACATAATCCTTTTGGAATACCTTTACCACATTTATATCTTTTAAAAGCCCTGCTAAATATTATTACCTCACACTGCACAAAACCAGAAATAATTTCCCCTTCTTTGGAACTGCTATTGCACTTTACCACCAATTGCTTAATTCTCTCTTACCCCAGAAAAAGGAAACATTTCTTCAAATGAAATCTTACTCTGAAACCCAACAGGTAATCCAGCCAAAGCAAAGGTACTCCGGTTTAATCGGAGGTACTCCCAGGATAAGCACCTCCAAAGTAACTGAAGAAGAGTAGAGTGAAAACATTGATGCATACCTCTCCTAATTCTTATATCATTTACTATGTTCAAAGACAGGTATCTACCTAAGGAGTAAATTTACCTCAGCATAGCATCTAGTTATGACCTTACTTAAGTTACTTGATTTTGCTAAACCTAAGTATAAAACCTACCACATAGGGTGCTGTGAGGACTAAATGAATCTGTGTCTAAAGCACTTAGTACTGATAAATGGTGGCTGATACTCTCTCAGAGCCAGACTTATAGGATGCACTCAACAAATATATATGGAATGATTAAATTGTTTATTATGAGCTAATCACTATAAGGGAACTTGAGGGATGAGAGGGGGAGATAGAAGAGAAACATAATCCAGAATAAGGACAAACCATTTGTACCAAACAATACCTGTATGACAGAACACACAAAATGGAAAAAAAGATATTTGGTGGACTTCCAGGAAGATGGCTGACTAAGGCAGCTTGAGGTTAGCCCTGCTCCACGAAAAAGTTAGAGAAGAGACAGGAGGGCGACTAAGGCACCAATTCGGGAGTGCAGCTGACCTGAGAGAGTCTTCTACACGACACAGCCCTGGTTGCAGAGGCCAAGCAATTGAGAGGCAGAAAGCTGGAGCCTGGTGTGGAGGTGTGAAGCAGCAGAGCCCTTGGGGCTGCATGGACAGATACACGGGACTAGGAAGTAAGCCAGGTCACGTGCTTGGGCACACTAACCTCACCAGCACAGCCCCATGATGGGCAACTCACCCCACACCCCATGCACCTGAACCCCCTCACCGGCTTCCCATTCCCCACACTCCAGGCACCCCCACCCCACCAGCCCCCAATGCATGTACCTGTCCCCCACCCCTACCCCAAGTGTATCCCAACCCACCTCTCCTGCATCCCTCCCAAGCACTACCTCCCCCACCCTGTTCCCTGCAGGCACCAACCTCCATACCTAGGCTACCTCCACAACTCCGTCTGTGCCCCCCCACCCCAGTCATAGTGTTGCACAGCCTCACCCCACTCTCCCTGAGCTCAGTGCATTCATTTATGGCACTCCCAAGACCACACATGCGCACGGGCCCCCAATCATGTCATTCAGCTATGGGAACTGCATGTTACAGCAGTCCTAAAACCATGCATATGCACAGCCCTCAGCCTCACTTCCCAGCTCTGAGAAAGTGCTGACCTGCACAGCCGGGTCACATTTGCCCCTAGTCCATGAAGGCGTAACACTGACCTGCTGCCATGGCTCTACACATGCACACAAAGGGCCCTGTTCCTTAGACCAGCGCTGGTGTACCCACACAGCTACATACCCCCTGGCTACTGGGCACCCATGTTCACAAGCAGCAGTGTAACATCCCTAACCTGTGCCCATACCTACCCTGAAACAAATCACTGTACTGAGTGCTCCACCCCATACCTGCTCCCTGCTGTACAACCATCCTGCAAACACAAGGCCTTACACTACTGAAAGAAATCAACTCCTAAAGTAAATTGATCAAGATATCTACATGCGATGAAGACAGCAGAAGATCACTAAGCATATTTCAATGCAGAGAGATATAGGCCTGCCCAATGACCAAGTTAAAACACCAGAGGAGACACAGATGGTGGAACAACTAATCAAAGATATTCATATAACTCTACTTAATAAAATAGCAGGATAGTAATTAACATAAAGGAGATGAGAAGACTGTAGAAGAGCACAAAGAGGAATTTGAAAGGATAAATAGAATAGTGGAAATCACAGAGATTAAAGACTCTGTTGACCAAATAAAAAACATACTAGAGGCACACAACACCAGATCTGAAGAGACAGAAGAAAGAATAAGTGATATAGAGGACAGGATAATTGACTTCAAAGACTCAAAACAGCAAAAGGCAAAAAAGATGGAAAAAATGGAATTGGAACTCAGGGAAATGACAGATAAAACAAAGCACAAAAGTATATGAATAATTGGTGTCCCAGAAGGAGAAGAGAAGGGTAAAGGGCTAGGAAGAGTAGCTGAAGATATAATAGGAGAAAACTTCCCAACCCTCATAAAGGACATAAATATACAAGTCAAAGAAACCCAAAGAACTCCAAACAGAATAAATCCATATAGGCTTTCCCCAAGGCACATACTAATCAGTCTGTCAAATCCTGAAGAAAAGCAGAAAACCCTGAAAGCAGCAAGAGAAAAAAGAAACTACTACATACAAGGGAAATCAAGTAAGACTGAGTTCAGAATACTCATCTAGCACCCTGGAGGTGAGAAGGTGGTGGTATGATATATTTAAGATCTTGAAAGAGAAAGACTTCTAGGCAAGAATTCTGTACCCAGCCAAATTATCCTTTAAAATTGAGGGAGAGATTAAAGCTTTCACAGACAAACAAGTCCTGAAAGAATTTGTCAACAACAGACTGGCCCTAGAAGAAATACTAAAAGGAGTACTGCCAGCTGAAAAAAAAAAAGACAGGAGAGGGAGGTCAGGAGGAAAGCACAAAATTGAAAAGTACCACTAAGGATAATTTAAAGAGTACAAAGAGAAAGAGGGAAAAACATATTTGGATCTGACAAATAAAAAGATAAGATGGTGGAACCAAGAAATGCCTTTTCAGTAATAACTCTGAATGTTAACAGACTAAACTTACCAATTAAAAGATACAGATTGGCAAAATGGATTAAGAAGCATAATCCAGCTATATGCTTTTTACAAGAGACTCATTTTGACACAAGGATACAAATAGATTGAAAGTGAAAAGATGGAAAAAGATCTTCCATGCAAGTTGTAATCAAAAGAAAGCAGAAGAAGCTATAATAATGTTGAACAAAAGTGACTTTAAATGTAAAGACATCATAAGAGACAAAGAAGGGCACTATTTACTAATTAAAGGGTCAATTCACCAAGAAGATATAAGAATCATAAATGTTTATGCTCCCAATCAAAGAGCTCCAAAGTACATGAGACAGACATTGGGAAAATTGAAGGGAGCAACAGATGTTTCAACAATAATAGTAGAAGACTTCAATATATCACTCTCCTGTATAGACAGAACAGCCAGACAGAAGATCAACAAGAAAATCAAGAAGTTAAATAACTTGATAAATGAATTAGATCTAACAGACATACATAGGTCAATTGCACCCCAAAGCACAAGGTTATACATTCTTCTCTAGTATTCATGGAATATTCTGCAGGATAGATTATATGCTGGGGCACTAAACTGATCTTTATAAATTTAAAAATACTGAAATTATTCAAAGCACCTTCTCTGATCACAATGGGATGAAGCTGGACCTCAATAACCACCAAAGAGTGAGAACACTCACAAATATATGGGGATTAAATAACACATTCTTCAACAACCAGTGGGTCAAAGAAGAAATTCTAGAGAAACCAGCAGCTATCTGGAGATGAATGAAAATGAGAATACAACTTATCAGAACTTATGGGATGTGGCAAAGGCTGTGCTGAGAGGGACATTTATTGCCTTAAGTGCCCATATTAAAAAATAAGAGCAAAACTCGAGGACTTAACAGAAAACCTGGAGGAACTTGAGAAAGAACAGCAAACTAATCCCAAAGTAAATAAGAGAAGAGAAATAACAAAGATTAAAGAAGAGATAAATGAATGGGAGAACAAAAGAACAATAGAAAGAATCAATAAAACCAAAAGTTGGTTCTTTGAGAAAACAAATAAAATTGATGGGCCACTAGCAAGACTTGACAAAAGAAAAAAAAGAGAGAGGATGCAAATAAACAAAATCAGAAATGAGAAGGGTGTGTTACCACAGACCCTGAAGAAATAAAAGAAATTATAGGAGGATACTATGAACAACTATCTGCCAACAAACTAGACAACTTAGATGAAATGGACAAATTCCTGCAGATATGCAAACAAGCTACACTGACTCAGGAAAAAACAGAAGATCTCAACAAACCAATCCCAAGTACACAGATTCAGTCATCAAAAATCTTCCTACAAAGAAAGGCCCAGGGCCAAATGGCTTCACAGGGGAATTTTATCAAACATTTCAGAAAGAACTAACACCAATCCTGCTCTAATTTTTTCCAAAAAATTGAAGAAAAAGGAATTCTACCTAACTCATCTTATGAAGCTAATATCATTTTTTTTTTTTAAAGGAAAGACAGAGAGAAGGAAGGAAGGATAGAAGGAAGGAAGGAAGGAAGAAAGGGAAACATTTTTAAACATTTTCTTGTTTTATTGTATTCTGTTTCTCCGTTTTTGTTACATGGGCTGGGGCCGGGAATCGAACCGAGGTCCTCCGGCATAGCAGGCAAGCACTTTGCCCGCTGAGCCACCGCGGCCCGCCCAGCTAATATCATTTTAATACCAAATCGGGTAAAGATGATATAAGAAAGGAAAACCACAGGCCAATCTCTCTAATGAACACAGACATAAAACTTCTCAATAAAATATTAGCAAATCAAATTCAACAGCACATTAAAAGAATTATACACTATGACTGTATCAGTTAGGGTTCTCTAGAGAAACAGAATTAGTAGGAAATATCTGTAAATATAAATTTATAAAAGTGTCTCACATAACTGTGGGGACATAGGAGTCCAAAATCCATAGAGCAGGTTGTGAAGCTGATGACTCCAATGGAGGGTCTGGACAAACTCCACAGGAGAGGCTTGCCGGCCAAAGTAGGAAGAGAGGCTGTTGCTTCTGAATCCTCCTTAAAAGGCTTCCAGTGATTAGATTAAGCATCAGTCATTACAGAAGACATTCCCCTTGGCTGATTACAAATGGAATCAGCTGTGGATGAAGCCAAAGTGATCATGATTTAATTCTATGAAATGTCCTCATAGCAAGACAGGCCAACCCCTGCCCAACCAGAAAAACAAGTACCACCACCTGGCCAAGATGACACATGAACCTAACAATGACAGCCCCCCTTGTCAACGTGGCAGTTATACTCATCACCTTAAACCATACCTAATTTCTAAATAGCAAACAATAAAAGACATTTTTTTCTCACCTAACAATACTCAACTGTCCTGCATATAACAGGTTACGCATTAAATCTCCCCAGAATATGGTGCAAGTCCTTGGGTAATACTCATTCTTAAACTTGTTATCTTACAACTTAAACAGTATAACATGAACAAAACAGCACTACAGTCCTCGTTTCTGTAACTGATCATGTGGTTGTAATTCATATTGACCACTACGTTCTTCTACTACTGTGGTAGTTAGATTCAGCTGTCAACTTGGCCACGTAAAGATGCCTAGTTATATTGCTGTGGACATGAGCCAATGCCATGTGAACCTCATCTGTTCCTGATTACATCTTCAGTCAGCTAGGAGGTGTGCCTGCTGCAATAAATGATGTCTGAGTTAATTGGCTGTGCTTAAATGAGATCAATGTAGCATAGCCCAGGCAGTTTAGCATACCTCATGTCAGCACTGGCAGCTCAGCCCAGGTCTTTGGAGATGCAGAAAGACAGAAAGGGATCACCTCAGGTAAAGCTGTTGGAACCCAGAGGCCTGTAGAGAAGGCCAGCAGAGATCACCCAGTGCTTTCCCACATAAGAAAGAACCTCAGTTGAAAGTTAGCTGCCTTTCCTCTGAAGAACTAACAAAATAAATCCCCTTTTATTAAAAGCCAATCCGTCTTTGGTGTGCTGCATTCCGGCAGCTAACAAACTAGAACAACTACCCATTCCATGTTCCCTTTACCCTTAGCAAGCACTTCACTTGGCCGTGGTTCTTTGCCTGGTGGGGTGACCCAAACCTCTATTCCTGAAGTTTCAGAGCCATTGGTAGTCCTGCCTGGATTGGGTTGTTGCAGTTTTCCATTGATTTTAATCACAGGGTGTTCTGGTTTGCTAGCTGCCAGAATGCAACACACCAGAGATGGATTGGCTTTTAAAAAAAGGGGATTTATTTGTTGGTTCTTCAGAGGAAAGGCAGCTAACTTCCCATTGAGGTTCTTTCTTATGTGAAAGGCACAGGATGGTCTCTGCTGGTCTTCTCTCCAGGCCCCTGGGTTCCAACAACTTTCCCCGGGGTGGCTTCTTTCTGCATCTCCAAAGGCCTGGGCTGAGCTGCAAGTGCTGAGATGAGGAATGCCAAGCTGCTAGGCTGTGTTATGCTGCACTCTCTCATTTTAACACCAGCCAATTAAGTCAAACATCACTCACTGCAGCAGACACGCCTCCTAGCTGACTGCAGATGTAATTGGCAACAGATGAGGTTCACACACCATTGACTCATGTCCACAGCAACAAGACTAGGTATGCTCACCTGGCCAAGTTGACAACTGAATCTAACTAACACACGTCCACCCCTTGTCAACTTGGCAACTTCAAGCATCACCTTAAATGGGTGCAAAAAATTCTCTTCTTGCTGTGGACCTGTGAATCTCAAAACCAGTTGTCTAGTGCCAAGATGCAAAGGAGGATACTCACAGGATACAGATTTTCATTTCCATAGGGAGAAATTGGAAGAAACACAGATGTAAAACATGCAGGGCAAGTGCCATGGAATTTCAAAGTCTGAAAGTCATTCATCCTTTGGCTGTAGAAAGTGGCAGTCCCACCCCTTCCAAGGGCCTATGCAGTGGCTGGCCTCTTTCCAAGTCAACCTCAGGGAACATCAAGGAGACCACCTCCAGACCCCACTCTGTCCAGGCATCAGGGCCACCCCTGGGCTCTCTGCCATTTCTGGGGCACACGCTCAACCCCTCCACATGGTGGCAGCCAGTCTCTCCCAGTCCCCCAAGGAGCATGCTCTACCTTCTCCAAGGCCTGAAGCTACACAACTCTTCCACTGCAACAAGATGAGAGGCTCATCCTCACCCTTCAGGTAAGGATGTATACAGGTGGGTTCACTCTCCTGGCCGAGGTTTCTTGGCTTCAGATCTGAGCGTCCATGGTTCTCACTCTGCAAACTCCAATCTCTCCCTTTTGTGTCCTCCTTTATCAAGACTGGCAGTGATTCCACTTACGCCAACAGTCCCTTCACACACTCCAGGACTTCTCCATCATTTGCTTCACGGTTTCTCCAAAATCTTCCCTTTAGCCATCCAAAAACTGTTCCAACATATCTGGTATTTGCAAACCACAGCAGTGCCCCACTCTCTGGTACCAAATCTGTTCTGGTTTGCTAGCTGCCGGAATGCAACACACCAGAGATGGATTGGCTTTTAAAAAAAGGGGATTTATTTTGTTGGTTCTTCAGAGGAAAGGCAGCTAACTTTCCAGTGAGGTTCTTACGCGGAAGGCACAGGATGGTCTCTTCTGGTCTTCTCTCCAGGCCCCTGGGTTCCAACAACTTTCCCCAGGGTGACTTCTTTCTGCATCTCCAAAGGCCTGGGCTGAGCTGCAAGTGCTGAGATGAGGAACGTCAAGCTGCTAGGCTGTGTTATGCTGTGCTCTCTCATTTTAACACCAGCCAATTAAGTCAAACATCACTCATTGCAGCAGACACACCTCCTAGCTGACTGCAGATGTAATTGGCAACAGATGAGGTTCACACACCATTGACTCATGTCTGCAGCAACAAGACTAGGTATGCTCACCTTGTCAAGTTGACAACTGAATCTAACTAACACACAGGGCATTACAGTACTAAAAGATGCCCTAGGGGATATCCTATATTCCAGAAAAACTCTTCTTTACTCCCATTGTGTAGTTGCAGTCCTATTTTCCCCTGATAGTCAGGGTCATTCATCCCAGCCAGTAAAGTAATCCTCTTCTTGGCTTGTTGATCCAGGGGCATGAGTAGCCCAAAGTGACCAGGTGGCAGTTTTAGATTCCAGTTCAATGGAATTGTTGTTTCTCCTGGTGGAAACACTCCCCCTTTTGGAACTAAAACCTGTAGATCAGCAGAGCTCAGGGTTGCAGGGACAGGACACAAAAATTTTCCTAGTGGATTACTAGGGGAAATAGTGAGTGGTGCCAATTCCTTTTCCACCCCTTGGTTCCTGGACCCATGGATCCTGGCTATGGGATAAACAGCACCATACAGTGGACGCTGATTCAGAGCATACACAGCTTCCTGGAGAACATTACCCCAGCCTTTCAAGTTTTTGCCACCTAGTTGGCACTGTAATTGAGTTTTCAAAAGGCCCTTCCATCGTTCTATCAATCCAGCTGCTTCTGGAAGATGGGGAACATGGTAAGCCAGAGAATTCCATGAGCATGTGCTCATTCCTGCACTTCATTGCTGTGAAGTGTGTTGCCTGATCAGAAGCAATGCTGTGTAGAATACTATGATGATGGTAAGGCATTCTGTAAGCCCATGGATGGTAGTTTTGGCAGAAGCATTGGTGCAGGGAAAGCAAACCCATATCCAGAGTATGTGTCTATTCCAGCTAGAACAAATCACTGCCCCTTCCATGAAAGGAGTGGTCCAATGTAATCAACCTGCCACCATGTAGCCACTGGTCACCTTGGGGAATGGTGCCATAACGGGGGCTGAGTACGGGTCTCTGCTGTTGGCAGACTGGGCATTCAGCAGTGGCTGTAGCCAGGTCAGCCTTGGTGAGTGGAAGTCATGTTCCTGAGCGCTTGCATAACCTCCATTTTTGCCACCATGCCCTCTTTGTTCTTGAGCCCATTGGGCAATGACAGGAGTTGCTGGGGAGAAAGGCTGACTGGTATCCACAGAACAATCATCTTATCCACTTCATTATTAAAACCTTCCTCTGCTGAAGTCACCTTCTCATGAGCATTCACACGGGACACAAATATCTTCATATTTTTTTAGCCCACTCAGAAAGATCTATCTACATACCTCTTCCCCAGACGTCTCTGTCACAAATTTTCCAATTATGGTCTTTCCAACTTCCTGACCATCCAGCCAAACCATTAGCAACTGCCCAAGAGTCAGTATACAAATGTACCTCTGGCCAGTTCTCCTTCCAAGCAAAATGAACAACTAGGTGCACTGCTCAAAGTTCTGCCCACTGGGAGGATTTCCCCTCACCACTGTCCTTCAAGGATACCCCGGAAAGGGGTTGTATGCTGCAGCTGTCCACTTTCGGGTGGTACCTGCATATCATGCCAAACCATCTCTAAATGAGGCTGGAGTTTTCTGTCAATTCACTGCAAGGAACTCCTCAAGAGGCTATAGCTCTGGTCTCAGAAAGAGAATGTAATGTGGCAGGAGTGGAGACCATGGACATTTGGGCCATTTCCTCATGTAACTTACTTGTGCTTTCAGGACCTGCTCTGGCCCTATCTCATATATAACAATTTCATTTTATGAAGGAGTGCTTCTGCACATGCCCAACTTAATGGTCAGTGGGTTAGACAACACCCAGCTCACGATAGGCAATTCAGGTCTCATGGTAACTAGGTGGCCCATGGTTAAGCGTTCAGTCTCTACTAAGGCCTAGTAGCAGGCCAAAACTGTTTCTCAAAAGAAGAGTAGTTATCTGCAGCAGATGGTAAGACTTTGCTCCAAAATCCTAAGGATCTGCATTGTGATTCTCCTATAGGGACCTGCCAGAGGCTCCTAACAGCATCCCCATTTGCCACTGACACTTCCAGCTTCATTGGATCTGCTAGGTCATATGGTCCTAGTATCAGAGTATATTGTACAGCAGCCTGGGCCTGTTGCAGAGCCTCCTCTTGTTCAGGTCCCCACTCAAAATTAGCAGCTTTTCTGGTCACTCAATAAATGGGCCAGAGTGGCACACCCAAATGAGGAATCTGTTGTTGCCAAAATCCAAAGAGACCAACTAGGCATTGTACCTCTTTTCTGGTTGTAGGAGGGGCTAGATGCAGCAATTTATCGTTCACCTTAGTAGGAATACCTTGATATGCCCATCACTGGACACCTAAAGATTTCACTGATATGGAAGGCCCTGTATTTTTGTTGGATTTATCTCCCATCCTCTGACACTCAATATGCCTTACCAGTAAGTCTAGAGCAGTTGCTACTTCTTGCTCACTAGGTCTAGTCCACATAATATCATCAATATAATGGACCAGTGTGATGTCCTGTGGGAGGGAGAAATGATCAAGGTCACTGTGGACAAGATTATGACATAGGGCTGGAGAATTTATATACCCCTGAGGCAGGATAAGACCCATCTGTTTTCTGCACAGGCCAAATAGGAGAGCTGAATGGGGATGTGGTAGGAATCACAACCCCTGCATCCTTCAAGTCCTTAAGAATGGCAGTAATCTCTGCAATCCCTCCAAGAATCCAGTATTGCTTCTGATTTACTATTTTGCTTGGTAGGGGCAGTTCTAGTGGTTTCCTAGTCTTTCCTACCATAATAACCCTCACTCCACAAGTTAGAGAACCAATGTGGGGATTCTGTATATCTATGCCAAATATGCTCAGTATGTCTATGCCAATTATGCATTCTGGAACTGGGGAAATAACAAGAGAATGGGTCAGGGGGCCCACTGGACCCACTGTGAGATGGACCTGAGCTAAAACTCCATCCACCTGACCTCCATAAGCCCCCACTCTCACTAGTGGACCAGAGTGATGTTTTGGGTCTGCTGGAATTAATGTCACTTCTGAACCAGTATCTAATAATCCCCAAAATATCTGATCATTTCCTTCTCCCCAACATAAAGTTACCCTGGTAAAAGGCTGTCAGTCTCCTTGGGGAAGGCTTGGAGAAAGATTAACAGTATAAATTTGTGGCAGTGTAACAGGGTTCTCTACCTGGCCTCCCCTTCATTCCAGGGGCTCTGGTTCTGTACACTGTCTCAAGTCTGGAAACTGATTAAGGGGCTGAGACTCTGTGTTTTTGCAATTCAAGTTAGACTTCTGCTCACTTGACCTAGAACTCTTTTGTTTATACAGCTCAAACAAGAATTTAGTAGATTGCCCATCTATTGCACTTCTAAGTACCCCATGATTTACTAGCCAATGGCACAAATCTCTGCGAGTCAGATTATTTTGACTCTTGCTTTGAGTTTGCTGGCTATTATAATAGCCACATCCACCCTGTCTTTGGTGATTAAGTGCTGCCACCTGGCTTCTGTTAACTTGGGATCCCATTATCCCCATTATGTTTAAGGATTACAGCTTAGTGACAGCAGTTCCTACAGTAACAGCTGACTTACAGAGAAGTGCAACTACAGAGCTCTTCGGGGATGATGGCACTAGTCTCACAAATTTATTTCTCACTGTTCTGGTAAAAGGTGCATCCTCCAGACATTTCTGGGGTGTAAGAGCAGGCTTTGCATGGCAAATCCACTCTAATATTCCAATCTCTCTAAGCCTCTGGATCCCCTCATGTACATTACACCAGGGCAGTCCCGGCATTTCAACCTCAGGTAATGTTGGCCACCTTTTGATCCATGTTTCAGCCAACTATCCAAACAAACTGCTAATGCCTTTTCTAATCCTTCAAGCTATAACACTGAGTCCAGAATCTCTGTCTAGTGGGCCCATATCAATAAATTCAGCCTGATCCAGCCTTATATTCCTCCCACCATTATCCCACACCCTTAAAAGCCATTGCCACACATATTCTCCTGATTTCTGTTTATATAAATTAGAAAACTTACACAGTTGTTTTGAAGTATAACATACCTCCTCATGTGTGATGCTTTGTACTACACCTTTAGGGGCTTGTTGGGACTTTAATCTAGTTATAGGTCTGGAGGAAATGAGGGGTGGTGGGGGTGGGTCATGAAAAGAATTGGAAATATCTTCCAAGCCATTTGCTTCAGAGTATTCATTTGCAGTTTCATCTGGTGAAAGAGGATTAATCACTCTAAGCGCTAATCCCTTCAGGTGGAGGTTGGGTGGCCAACTCCTCAAGGCAGGCCGGAGGTGGTGTGACTATGTCCTCAGGGCAGACTATTACAGGGTTACCTAGAGAGGACTCATCATGATCTAGGGTTTCAACCTCACCACCAACATCATTATTCATCCATATGTCACCATCCAACTTTTCAGAGTCCCACTCCTTTCCAATCAAGGCCCTCAATTTAACAGCGGACAGCATGCAAGATTGAGATTTCAATTTACATTGTAAAGTTGCTACTGTAACAATAAGATTCTGAGTTTGATTTTTGGAGATTTCAAGTCTATGGCTACACAAAATAAGATTTTCCTTCAGGACACTCACAGAAATATTTACATCTGTCAGATGGCACGTAAGTTCCTCATCTGAAGTCTTAACCCCATCCCTTTCAGTCACTAATGTATAACCAGCCAACATCTCTATATCTCCTATTTCCACAAAACTCTGTAAAAGTGTCAAAAACATTATTTCCCAGAGCCTGGCTTCATACAAGCAAAGCATTAGAAGAATCCAATGGTGATATTTTGACTATCTTTTCTGCCAACTGAACCCATGGATTGGCAGTCTCATTCTGATTACAGGAATCAGAGCCCTTAGTGCTTTCAAATCCAGTAAGAGTAGATAACCAGTCATAAAACCCATTTTTAAGATTCTACTTCTTAAGAACCACTCCTGGTACCAAGTCATATTAGTTAGGGTTCTCTAGAGAAACAAAATCAATGGGAAATATCCACAAATATAAATTTATAAAAGTGTCTCATGTAACTGTGGGAATGCAGAGTCCAAAATTCATAGGGCAGGCTGTGAAGCTGAGAATTCCAGTGAAGGGTCTAGACAAACTCCCCAGGAGAGGCCTGCCAACCAAAGCAGGAAGAGAGCCTGTCTCTTCTGAACCCTCCTTAAAAGGCTTCTGGTGATTAGATTAAGCATCAGTCATTACAGAAGACATTCCCCTTGGCTGATTACAAATGGAATCAGCTGTAGATGAAGACAAAGTGATCATGATTTAATTCTATGAAATGTCCTCATAGCAACAGACAGGCCAACCCTTTCCCAACCAGACAAACAAGTACCACCACCTGGCCAAGTTGACACATGAAACTGACCAAGTGGTGTTTCTACCAGGAATGCAAGGATGGTTCAACACAAGAAACTCAATTAATGTAATACAGCACAGTAACAAAATCAAAAGGGAAAAAAATCACAAGATCATCTTGATTGATGCTGAAAAGTATTTGACAAAATTGAGCATTCTTTTTGGATAAAAACATTCCAAAAGAAGGAATCAAAGGTAACTACCTCAATATAATAAAGGGAATATATGAAAAACTGATAGCCAGCATTGTAATGGAAAGAGAGTGAAAACCTTTCCCCTAAGATCAGGTACAAGAAATGGATGCCCACTGTCACCACTATTATTCAACACTATGCTAGAAGTTCTAGCTAATCAGGCAGGACAAAGAAAAGGCATCCATATTGGAAAGGAAAAAGTAAAACTGTCATTATTTCCAACTGATATGATACTATACTTGGAAGATCCTGCGAAATCTGTAGCAAAGTTACTTGAGCTAACTGACAAATTCTGCAAGGTAGTGGGATATAAAATTAATACACAAAAATCAGCAACATTTTTATACACATGCAATGAGTTAGATGAGGAGTCAGTTAAAGAAAAACTTCCATTCAAAATAGCAACTAAAAGAATCAGATACTTAGGAATGAACTTAACTAGGGATGTAAAGGACTTGTACACAGAAGACTATATAACACTGCTAAAAGAAATCAAAAGAGATCTAAACAGGGGGGAAGACATTCCCTGCTCATGGATAAGAAGGTTAAATATAGTTAAGATGTCAATTATCCCCAAATTGACCTACAGATTCAACAAAGTACCAATCAAAATTCCAACAACCTACTTTGAAGATTTGTAAAAGCTAACTAACAAATTCATCTGGAAGAGAAAGAGATCCTGAATAGTTAAAAACATCCTAAAAAGAAGAAGGAAGTGGGAGGATTAACACTCTGACTTTAAGACCTATTATAAAGCCACAGTATTTCCTCTCTATTTTTCTCCAAAGTAGTATACTTCATATTTTTAAGAGATTTGGGAATGTATATTGGAGAATGAGGAGAGTAAATAATATTAAGAACATTTTCTAAGCTGAGAGAAACCCCTTTTCATACTTAAATGTCAAGGTGATACTCAGATGAAGTATGTGGGATCTTCAACAGCATGGTACTAGCACAAAGACAAGAAGCATTGACCAGTGGGACTGAATTGAGAGTGCAGAAATAGACAACCAAATCTGTAGTCAACTGATTTTTGACAAGGCCCCCAAATCCTCTGAACTGGGACAAAAAATCTTTTCAATAATTGGGCATGGAAGAATTGGATATCAATAGCAAACAGGACTCCTATCTTACACCCTACACAAAAATTAATTCAAAGTGGATCAAATACCTAAATATAAGAACAAGCACTATAAAGTTTCTAGAAGAAAATGTAGGGAAACATCTTCAAGACCTAGTAATAGGAGGTAACTTCCTAAACTTTGCACCCAAAGTGGCAAGCAACAAAAGAAAAAATAGATAAATGGGAACCTCTCAAGATAAAATGTTTCTGAAACTCAAAAGATTTTGTCTAAAAGCTGAAGAGGCAGCCAACTCATGGAAGAAAATATTTAGAAATCACATATCAGACAAAAGTTTGATTTCCTGCACATACAAAAAAAAATCATACAACTCAACAATGAAAGAACAATCTAATTATAAAATGGCCTTAGGTTATGAATAGGCATTTTCCTGAAGAGCAAATACAGATGGCTCAAAAGCACATGAAAAGATGCTCATTTTCACTAGCTATAGGGGAAATGTGAATCAAGACTACAATGAGATAACACCAAGAACGGCTGCTATTAAACAATCAAGAAACTATAAATATCGGAGGGGATGTGGAGAAACTGGGACACTTATGTACTGCTGGTGGAAATGTACAATGGTGTAGCCACTATGGAAGACTGTTTGGCAGTTCCTTAGGAAACTAAATATTAAGCTGCCCTACAACCCAGCAAAAGAACTACTTGGTATATCCCAGAAGAGCTGAAAGCAACGACACAAACAAACATTTGCACACTGATGTTCATGGCAGAATTATTCACAATCGTCAAAAGATGGAAACAAACCAAATGCCCATCAACAAATGAGTGGATCAACAAAATGTGGTATATACATACAATGGAATATTATGAAGCAGTAAGACAAAATGATGTCCTGATGCACATGACAAGATGGATGAATCTTGCAGACATAATGCTGAGCAAAATTAGCTAGACACAAAAGGATAGATACTGTATGATTCCACTTTTATGATCAGCATAAAGGTACAATCAGGGACTTAAAATACAGAAATCAGGGGACTTAGAGATACATAGAAGTTAGAGATTGGTGAACTGTTACTAATGAGGTTGAACTCCAATGTAAGGGAATAAATAGGAGCAAAGGTGATTCTCTAGTAGGTCTAGAAGTAATATTACCATATTAAAGATGAACAAGATTGAAAGGGGTTGTATAGACCTACATGCCCCACTGACTCACACTAAAAATATGAATGAGTTTTTGTAAGAATTACTTCAAAGATATGATTCTTGTATAAAGAGTGTTTAAGTCCAGGGTACAGGGAGAAATTGCTATTGCATGCTATGAGCTATGTTCAAAAGGAAACCATCAGCACTACCACAGCAACAGCAGAGGTAAATAAAGAGTGAGGGACAAGAATTAAGAGAAGGTTTAGATTTCCTATTTGTAAAGGCATGTTTATTGTTTTTTTGTCTCTTGGGAACAATAAAATTATCTAAAATGGAGAATGTTGATGGACTGTAGGCTTTGGGCCTTCCTCATGATGCCCAATGAATGCAGGTGGCTAAAGGATGCACTGATAGAGAAGTAGAATGGCGAACAATGGTGTACACTTATGAGTGAAGGCTATGCTGCTCCCAAAAGGAACAATGTCATGAGGCATGCAACAATGTGAATAAACATATGGGACATTTGGTGAGACAAAACAAACAAAAAACAACAGTGGTATGCTCACCTTTAGAAAATGCTTATAAGAAAACAAAAGCCTAGATTGTAAGCTTTTAGAGCAGATACAGTAAGTCTAGAGGGGTGATTATTATTTCTGGATTTTGAGAGGCAGTTTTATATATATAACCTGATATTTAGAGATAAGAATGCACCCAAACAGGTTGGGGTTAAAGTAATTCAGAAACAGGGGTAAGGAAGACAGCGTCTGTATTTTAGAACCACACATATTTTTGAGACCAATGGAAGAAAGGTTTATTTGATCTGGACCTGAAATTTTCAGTAGTGTGTAATCTAATTCAACCTATCTGTATAGCTCATTTGAACAATTAAAACACAGAGAGCACAGAATGACAAAGAGGTCCTTTAATCCTGTATAGATTATTGTAATGCCTATCTAGGCAACATCCTAGAGCATATTAACCAGATAATCAAAAAGTATTGGCAAAGTTCCCTGAGAGAAGGGAGAAAGAATATGAAAGACTATACTATTAAACCTTACCATCCGGGAATCCCCTGATACTGTCAAACTTTAGAGACACCCAAATCAATAAGCTATGCCCTTGATCATGAGGCTTACTCTTGTGAAGCTTATGTAGGTAACATAGAAGCTTAGACTACCTATAGGCATGCCTAAGAGTTACTTCTGGAGGATCTCTGCTGTTGCTCAGATGTGGCCTCAGTCTCTCTAAGACCAACTCTGCAAGTGAAATCATTGTCCTCCCTCCTATGTGGGACGTGACATCCAGGGAGGAAAGTCTCCCTGGCAACATGGGAGAGGACTTCCAGGGATGAATCAGACCTGGCACCGTGGGATCAACAATTACATCCTTACCAAATGGGGGAAAAGAAGTGTATTTAACAAAGTATCAGTGGCAGAGAGAGTTCAAATAGACTCGAGAGGTTACTCTAGAGGTTGCTCTTATGCAAGCTTCAGGTGGACCTTGCTACCCATAACCTGTCAACCTCCAACCAAGACCACTCCAGCCAATCCTAAAGAACACCTAGGGCAATTTATAAGATTCCATAAGGGTTCCAGGCACCACAGTAACTTTCCAGAAACCTACAACCTCCAGATGGGTCCCTGGTCCAGATAAGTTCTGAAACCTAGTTCACCCTCTCCAGAACATCAGATAATTCCATCTCCCTATCCCATATTAGTGACAGACCCTTCCAGGATAAAAAATTGGGTACTGCCATAGCCCAAACAACCACAATGAGAGGTATAGAAAGATCAAAGGTGATGGTGGAATTATACATAGAAGATAGGACTTAACATTTAAATGATTATGAATGCTAAGTCATTAAATTGATATCTTTTTTAAGTCCAGTATTTTAGAGCAGCTAGAAGTAAAAATCTAAAATTGTGAAATTGTAACCCATGTCAAAGTCTGAAATATATTCTACAACTAACTGTGGTGCTGTGCTTGGAAATTTATAGCATTCTGGTATATATGTTATTGTTCACAAAAAAAGAAGGGAAAAAAAGTCTATTGTGATGATAAAAAAGTATTTAAGCCCTCTAGTCTCCTATATTTTGGAGCAGCTAGAAGGAAAAATATGAGAGGATCATATGGTAGCCCATGACAAACTCTGGGATCTTTCCTGTAACCACTTTTTGAAAAGTGTTTTGAAAACTATTGCTTTTTTATTAAAAAAAAATTGGGTAAATTTTAAATATTTCCAAAAAAGAGCACATTGTTTTTGAAACACTAGTTTTTCTCCCCCTCAATGTTTTCACAGTTCATCACCACATTTCATCTTTCAATAAGTAATTTTTAACAACCACCAAGTAGTAACATTAAACATTATTTAAATCATTCCATAGAATCAATGAAATAGGTAATCAAATAACTTTTCAAAGCGATTTTTACTGTTTAATATCTTTGGTCACACCTCTCATCCTAAATTGGGATTTTTTTTTATTCTGATAAATTTCTTTGTATTTCTTTTTTATAGGTATGGATCTTTATACAATGTATGCTCTTGTTATATGAATAACCACACTATACTTTTCAAAGTTCTTTTGGACAAACATTCAATTATAACATTTTATATTTTTAATTTAGAAGTTTTTAATATTACAAAGTAAATTAAATATTAAATAACTTGCAAACTTGATAAGCTAAAATTACCCAATAAGAGAATTTTAAAGTCCCTCCCCACAAAAACTTATTACAAAGAGAAAAAGCATAAGTTCACACTAGAGAAACCTGATGGACACTACCTTAATAAAGTGAATACCATCAATAAACAAATGAGAATCATGTTTCTACTGTTAGGATGCAATGAGAAAAAAACAGGATCACAAACGTGGTATTTCTGTGAAGATTCAGAGAATGAACTTCTTTTCATGTGGAAATATGGGACCAACTCAAATTAAGAGACATGCTCTAAAATAACTGGTCTGTAATCTTCAAAAGTGTCAAAATCATAAACATCAAGGCATACTGAGGAACTGCTCTAGACTAAAGAAGACTAAAGAGACATTGACAACTCAGGATTTGAATCAACACATTAAGAGAACTGATAAATCCTGAAAAGGATCTAAGAATCAGAGGATAGTAATGTATCAGTGTTAGTTTCCTGATTCTGGTTTATTGTAACTACACCTTTGTAGGAAATATACATTAAAGTATTCAGGGGTGATGGGGCATCAGGTTGGCAACTTATCTCAAATGGCTCAAAAAAAAGTTGTTTGTAGTATACTTTCAAACTATTCTGTGAGTTTGCACAGGGAATAAAAAAATAAATTTAAAAAAGAAATAAAAAGGAATCTGCCAACTTCCACTTTAGGAGTCTACTGAATAAATAAGCACAAAAACATAAATACAAAGATGTAAGAATATTCACTGCAGCATGTTCTATAATAGATTCATGAATATAGAACATTCTATAATGTTCTATAATATGATGTTCTAAATCACACATAAAAACAAGCAAAAAAAAAGCTAAGAACCTAGACATCTATCAGTAAATGACTACTAGTTAAATGATATAACATGTATACAATAGACTATAAAAAGTATTAGGTAAATCTTTATATTAATAGGGAAAAGTATGTAAGCTATATTAAGTGATAAAAAGCAAGGAGGATAACAGAAAAATGGTACTTTGTGTGTGTATTTAATGGCTATTTACAAACAAACACAACTAATAAAGAAATTCTGGAAGACACTAAAAACTCCATTTAACAGGGGTTAATGTATGAGAAATTCGGAGGGGGAAAGGTGAGGAAGAACAGTGCTTTTATTTTCAAATTTATACCCTATCATAGGTTTAAAATTTTTACCATATACAGTCCAGCCAAGCCTAAAGAACACCTAGGGCATTATATAAGAATTTACAAAGGTTCAATGCACTAGGGTAACTTTCCAGGAACCTACAACCCCAGATGGGTCCCTGAACCAGGTAAGTCCTGAAATCAGAGGGGTCAATCTCTCCAGAACATCAACTAGTTTCATCCCCCATCCCATATTAATGACAGCCGCTTTCAACATGAAAAAGTTAGAATGGGCATAGCCCAAATAACCCTAAAGAATGGGAGAAAGATCAAAGGTAATGGTACAGTTAAACAGAGAAGGTAAGGCTTAACAAATGAGTATGATTGCTGATTCATTATACTGATACTTCTTTTAATCTCCAGTATGTTAGAGCAGTCAGAAGTAAAAAATCTAAAATTGTGGAAGGGTAACCCATACCAAACTCTGAAATTTGTTCTACAACTAATTGTTGCAATGTGCTTTTTTTTTTGCTTTTATGTATATGTTATTTTCCACAAAAAAAGAAAAAAAAATTTCTTCTAGCCTCCAGTGTTCTGGAGCAGCTAGAAGGAAAAGTCTGAAACAGTGGAATGGTAAATCATAACATACTCTGAAATCTGTTCAGTATCTACTTGAAGTGTACTTTGAAAATCATTGCTTTTCCTTTCTTTTGTTTGTATATATGTTATATTTAACAATAAAAATGCTTAAAAATTTTTACCATATGCAGTTACTTGTACAACTATCTTATATATTATACTATAAAAATATTTTAAAGACAAAATTAATTAACATGAACTAACAAGCTAATAGCTTATGAACGGTGGATTTGAACCCAAGCCTGATATTAAATTAATCATGCTTATTCATACTTGGGTTCAAAAACTTTCCTTACTTACTTGTTGCATATGATTATTAAGAATGGAAACTCAACAGGCATTCTGGCATTCATTTATATAGAATTTTTTTTCTTAAAAATTTTTAGTAACATAAATTAGTCATCTTTTATTATTATGTAACTAATCTCAATGTTTGAAGGTATTGTTTTTGTGTCCACTATATTATACTTTATAACTGCAAATATCAAAACTCCTTTTGGCTCTAGGTAAACTGACAGAGTCAATGTTTGTGACCTCTACCTTCTTCATTTAAGATTCTAAGGAACCATTCTGTTGATAAATTATTGCTAGCAGCACTTTGCCAAGTTGTCTGTTATTTATCAGAGCAGTTTATATTAGTTAGTAAATATTTAGTAATTTCAACCAGCCAAGCTAAATTTGTTTCCAGCAAAATCTCACTAATTCAAATTAGCATGTTAGGAAGACCTATTTGAACTATAAACCAGAGAAGAAAACTACTTGAATAAAAGCCACTGTTGTTTCTCACGAATTAATTAGGTACCACTTCAAACTTGAAAACACATATTCTGTAAGGTGACCAATAAATGGTGAGTTACTTAATACTACAAACTAGTCTACTATGAGATGTCTTTGTCTTTTGAGAATATATTTTAAGCGTGTTTCCTTTTCCTCTTCATTTTAGATGGAGTCTTTTACTAAGTAACTAGAAACTAGCAAAAATTTGCTGCTCACCACATAAACTTAGAACACGGACAAACTACACAAAGTAAAAACAGATGAACTAAAAGTTGCTGAAACAAATCAAATGTACATGAAGTTTGATTAAGAAGTGAATCCTGCCCTCAGTGAGTCACTTTTCTACTATATAGCTCAGTGTTTGGGGATTATCAAACAACTTGAAAAGAGAGTCAAAGAAAAAAACATTGACTGGATAAATCAACCAACAAAAAAATACAAAAACCAAACAACGCTCACGACATATAATTAACTCCAGAATTCAAAAGAAATGTGCTTTGGGGTTAGTCTGAATTCCTCTAGCATTCATACTAATGTTCTCTTCCACTAAACAAAATGGAGCACAAGATAAAATAAGCACTCCAGCTATATACCTTTAAGCACAATAGGAGCATGATGGGGTACAATTTAGGACAATTTTAGTGAAGCACTAACTGCTTAATACAACAGATGTGTATACCATTAATCACTCTTCTTTCTACCAACCACCTTCAGAAAAGCTACCTAAAGCTACCTAATAGTTAATTTCAGTTCTATGATTTCTAGCCAGTTGACTAACGCTGGCAAGTTTCTCAACCATTCCAAGCTTCTGTTTCTTTAGCTGAAAAATTGTAATACCAGTACACAAGTGCCTGGCAACATAGTAACCACTCAATAAATATTACATTTTATGTTTATAAATGATAGTTATGTGGTATTAACTTCACCGAGAAAACTAAAGGTCCTCCTGTCAACCATGGAAGTAAATGAAATGCATAAGATTTAAGGTCTTAAACTTAAGTTAGTACGAAACTAAGTGACCAAAAATGATGAACAAGCGTAAGGCAATACGTGAATTAAACAACATGGTTCTACTTAACAGGCTTCACTTTGCAACATCTTAGCATAACCAGGGAACAATTTAATCTTGGAAAGACTTAAAGGCAACGAAAGCTGCTAAAACAAGGGAAAATAAAACAGACATGAACATGGTGGAAGATAATCTAGCTAAAGTGTAAAAGAACCAGGTCGGACAGTGCTGGGAGCCCGGGGTCGCCATGCCTCCTCCCAAAGGAGAAGCCGTGTGGCCTCGCCGGTGACTCCCACGGTGACAGCCGGGAGCCGAAGGCAGGTACGTGGGGACTGCCGAGAGCCAGACTTCTCGCCGGAGCCCCAGAGCACCGCTTCCACTGTCTCCGAGGCCGGCGCTATCATAGAGGCTCCAGGGAAGAGCTACGGGAGCAGAGCGGTGAATGCTGGGATACTGAAGTCCTCCCAGCGTTTCCTGAGGGTTTAGCGGTCGTTCAGTTAGTTTGTTTCATGCATCTTGGAAATTGCTACTCCCCCATGTTCCTGAAATAAGAACCAACTTTTGTAAGTCAGTAGTACAGAAAGCTAATTAAATTCCTTTGACTGATGCTCTGCCTTGATAGGCAAAGAAATCCTGATAATATTTTTATGTAGGTCTTTTGCTTTGGTTTGTCTGCTTAAGACAAGCTAGTGTCTTTTTCATGATTTGCATCTCTATTTAGGAGGCAGAGCTTGATGGACAGTTCCATCCTAGGTGGGAAAAATGGATGTTAATATTGTTGTACCTTCAGATTTATAGATGGATTTTATTTGTTAGTGCTCTTGAAATAAAGTTGGACCTTGAACCTTGTTCCATAAACTGGTCCTTGCCTCCAAGTGTAAAATGGTCATGTTTTGAAAACTTGAAAGGGAGTAAACTGCAGTGGTGAAAAAAAAAAGTTTCACAGGGGATGCCAACCATAAAAAAGAGAGTAGGGTGTACATAACACATGGAATTAAGAAAATGGCATCCTTGCCAATCTTTTGGATTGTCAGCTTGATTTTCAGTTGACTCACTAATAAAACTGATTTCTTAATTCACTTGTCTAAAGTTGTGCCTCAATCTTTTTATTTTCCCTTTCAATCTTTTGACATCAGAATGATAGTACTGATGTGGCACCCTGCGGTAAAAAGAGGTGGTACCCTCACCCTCGTACCAGGCCATCCACGACACACTTACAGCCCGTTGGTGGTACACCAGTTGAGAAGCTCTGATCTTGGGCAGAGTCATGCATTTGATCCTCTCACAAGCCTTTTAGCCTTGACCTCTTCGGTGGCCCAAACTGCATAAATTAGCTCAGGTAGGTATTGGGCTGATAAGTTCCTGGAACTGCCAGGCAAGAAAGCCTGCATGGCCCAGGAGACTTATCATTCCAGGAAAAAGCAACTCAGAGCACATTTTGTCATATGGCCACCATGAATCATGTTTTCATTTCCTTTACCCACCATGAAGCTTTGAGCCACTCTCAGCAGCTGAAAAAGATGGGGTTGTGTTCTTATGCATGGCTTTATTATTTCTCTTCATCAGAACTTCCTCAGTTACTTTTTGTGTTACAGTTATTTCTGTAAGCTGCTTCAAATCCTTTTTGTGGGTTCTGGATTAAGGAGGGGAGTAAATCATTTTAAAAGGAAATTCAAAACACGCCTTACCCACACTGGGTCAATCATGTCATTGTTATATATGGACAGAATATTTTTGTCCTTTAATAAAAATTGGTAACTGAAATTGAGATTAGTCAGGATATGAAATAATTTTCCTTTTTAAATGTGAGGAATCATCCTTGCTTTATTTCCCCATCTGGAAGATGAGTATGATAATTATCCCTTTGAAAATAGTATATGGCCAAATTAGTTAATGTTGGACATGCTTTTCAAAATGATGATACCTAATAATTTATTAGTGGTTCTGCTGGCATGCAATTTGAGAATGAAGTCTGCTTTTGAGGAATTGATATTTGCTCTTATTTATGCTTCCCTTAACTTTCTTTTGAGATCTTTCTGTATTCTGTCCCCTGGGCTCTGGCCATGCCCACCTGAGGCACAGGTCTCCTGGTCTGTGCCTACAGCAGTCCTGCTTGAGCAGGGAAAGAAAGGTCTGAAATCATAGCCTTTAAAGGGAAATCAAGCAAGTGAAGTCCCCATGCATGTCTTTTAAATAAACTCATTCATTTTCTTTTTAATCAAAATGAGATTTTAGCAATGGAAAAATCTTGCAGCATTTTATTTTCCATTTTGTGCCCTTCAAGATACATTGTTTAGCCCTGAAATGCATTACCTCTGTTAAATCTTAAATAAGGTGAATGAAGTTTGCTGCATGTACTATAATTTCCTTCTTTTTAGACAATTAAGCTCTTCCTAATTCAGAAAGCATGACATTTTTATACAGTCACAAAGAGGATCAAGAAGGACAACACAAAGTAATAGTAAATATATCTACCATTAACTGAACAGTTAATGATAGATGTTGGAAGCTTTTTACACATCTTATCTCCAACACAACCCTGAAAATTATTTACAGATTAAAAACTCAAGGTCCAAAATTGTTTAATTAACATACACAGTCACATAGTTATAAAGAGATGTAACACTGGGATTTGAACCAAGGTTTTGCTTTTATTATTCACTTTGTAGTTTGTGAGCCTAAATCTTTAACAACTATGCTTTATTTCTGTACACTTCTGAAAAAGGTGTTTTTCCAAAGAATTTGTTGGATACTAAGAGAAACCATGTCCTGATGTAAGAGAATTAAGACCAAATGATCTCCTTGTTCCTTTACAACTGTAAAATTAGATCAATCCACGTGGGTGAGAAATGTTTAAAATATTTAATGTACTTTCTTGAGTGCTTGCTATATATAGGACTCTGTAGCAAATCATTGTCAAATAAAATTCTTCTATTCATAGACTAGAATTCCTCCTTGTCAATGAAATTAAATCAGAAAATTTTACTTTAAACAGCTAAAAGTTAATATAAATAAATAAAAACCCCATATTAACAAAGTAAGAATATTTTACTTGTCTCTTTTTCAGTTAGGATAGAATACTTCTTCTTTTCCAACTGCTGTATGTCAATAAAAAGGGTTCCCAATTCCAGTTCACAGGCAGAAAAAGTGAAACTGTGGTTGGTAGTCAATAACTAGTTATCTGTTTAGCAAAAAAAAAAAGAAGTGAGTTTACCGAAATGAAAAGAGATTGATGTACCTTAAAGTAAATAATGTTATTCTACTTTAAGAATCTGTGGACTTTTGAAGTTTCAAGAATTGATTTATTTGTCTCTGGGAAGGTATACTTAGTACTATAACATTGTGTCTGAACTGCCAAACATTTAGATGTCATATGGGTTCCTGCATTTAAAATGTTCATTTAAGAGAAACTAGCCCCAGATGGAAATGATTCTAACTAAAAATGATCTTTCCCAAGTATAAAAACATTTCTCAAAATCCAATATTTCCCTTATAAAGTCAGTTAGTTGCAGGCTTTAGGACCTTGTTTTCCATTGCCAATGAAAGCCTTTGATTGGCAAGCTTTTCTTTGCCTTAAATTTGAAACTCAAGTATGTAAGCAGAGCTTAGATATGAGTGGAAAAACTGGCTTAATTACATGATTTAAAAAATCACTGTGTGTTTATTTGCACAGTTTCCTGTAAAGGGGAAAATTAATTTAATATTTGAGTGTGTGTATTTATTAAAATGATAGAAAATTAGTAGGCATTTGTATTCTAATAGAAATGAGTTGTTCTTCATTGCATTTTCATATTTGTCCCTGTAAAGACCCAGTTTTCATACATCTTATGACAGAGTGTTTACCTGAACATTTAGAAACAGCTACTGGTAGTTATGGAAACTATTCCATACATCAGCCTTTAGGGAATAAGTATTGATAACTTTCCTTGATAGAGACAAACCTTCCCTCTGGAAGATTCCTGTGTCTCTTAAAATCACCCTTCACCCATTTACTCTGTTTTATGACCTGCATACCAAAGAACAGCCAGTAGAGCGCGCTGCTGCCTTACTTTTCGGGCACTGCTCACTGCCTGATTTAAGCTCTTTTTAAAAACATACATGGAAAATATTTTTTATTCAGTCAAAACAATCAGGACGAGAAAACTGTCTTAATTCATCAAAATTGTTTTTTCATATCTTTTGCCATCTTGTCTCCCCAAAGCCATCCATAAAACCGGGCAGTTTGGTTTTCACACATCTGCTGAGCCCTTAGCTGGCCCGCGATGAGAATGGGTATGGTCGTTTAGGCTAATTTTTCCATCAGCTTGAGGTTCTTATGTGAAAGTTCTATTCACAGAGAGCCAAAAGAAGGGGAAAATAAAAACCTGTTTACACTTTCACTTTCCAGCTGGCCTTGCCAGTTATCCCTTGACCTGGTATAATGACAAGAAAACATCTGTGTACCCTTGGCCACCACAGCTGTGGGATTGGGAGGGGGAGCCGGCGGCCTTGCTGGGGAGCAGTCAGATCCTATAGACTCAACAGCATTCTCTTTTCTCCGGCAGGCGATGATTCCCTTCCGTACAGTGCTGATGCTAAGAAGTGATGTGAGGAGGAAACTTTACATCTCCATTAGCACCTCCATGCTTTAATAGGAACTACTGTCAGTTCCTCAGTATTTTATAATCTGTCATACAAACACAGCTTTGAGTGAAAATCTCTAGCCGACTCTCTCTCTCTAGTTCCCCTTCCAAAGAAAACGCTATACCTAAGCACTTCCTACTCAGAAATTCTGCACCCTCCACCACTTATACAGGGATCCTCTGCAGAACTTCCCTGCCCCTCCAACTTCCCAGGAACATTTACAGGTTGTTCTAAGACATTGTGGGGAATATAAAAAAAAAATACCAAGGCAATCTCATTTGTTCTTCACCTTTATGGTGGTGTCAGTTAGTGCCAAAAATCATCCTGATAAAATTCTTGATGAATCCAAATTTTGCTTAATGTGTTTTTTCTGCACTGTGTGGGCACTGGGCAGTTGCCATCATTCACAGTTGGTAGGTGCCACTTTTGGTGGGCTCTGGAGCTGGCTGGAGTCACCTGTCCTTCCACTGGATGAAAAATGTCTTCCATTAGCTAATGGCTGTGCACGCCATGAAACTTTCTGCCCCTCGGCCTGGGGCTGCAGGGACGCATCAATCAAGTCTCTTACAGGAGGCCTTGAAGGAGCAAGGGGAATTTGTATAATCCCAAACTGTAAACGTGGGGACCAGTGGTTGAGGCTTGGGATTGGAGCAATATTTTTAAATGTCTATTTGAGCATCTAAAGCAAACCTTTCTTTTCAAAGAGAAGCTGAGGTCCAAGAGGCTCTCTGGGTGGCCTTTAGGAAGTCAGTCTACTTTTGTGCCTCCATTTCCCTTTTTTTTCAAATTCGAAGGGGAAAAGAAGGCCTTATGTTTCTGGTTCACAGGTGAATTGATTTGATTTGATTCCCAGGGAGAGGTCCTCAAACTAATTTAATTTTCACCAGCCAGGTTTTCTTTATGCTTCCTTACAGCTTCTAAGCCATAGTGTATGCCCTCATGCCTCAGGTTTAAATGTTCACCAGCAGCCACCTCCTGGTTTTGTTTTTTTATTATATTTTAATTTTTGCCATGAGTTGTTTATTTTCCTTTTGGTTATTTCCTTTCTCTTCACCCTCTTCTCTCACATACTAACCAAAGAAGGGCTGAAGTGTTCTCAGACTTCCTGGTGGAAGCACACCAGCCTCTCGTTCATGAGGTAAATTATGAAGCCCTGGGTGCAGAAAAGAGGAAGTAGGGGTGTGTGTGTGTGTGTGTGTGTGCGTGTGTGCATGCACATGTGTGCTTTAGCAGTTGACTTTTTTGTCATGGTTTACTGCTGTTGGCACCTTTAAATGCTGTCAAGCTAAAGAAATTCTTCAGGAAAAAGAATGACTCATTTTCTAGAGGTGAATGGAAGGTTGCTGAGGCCTTAAGGGAGAAATTTAGGTAGAGCTGACTTTTCTTCTCTACTTTCCTTTTATGGTTCATTTATTTATTTTTAATTATTTGTTGTGAGGACACATGTGTTTATCATGTTCTCCTGTTTTCTCTTTTAAACAAGTATCATAAACACTTACTTTTGGTATTACACGTTTCTCCAAGACATTTTGGGGACTGCTTAAAATTCATGCCTTTTCCTTTTTAAAAGACTATGTATCAGAACATAAACCCTGTGAGATCTTGAAGAGTATACCCCACAGTTTTAGGACCTCTTTTACTCTGGGCTTTAAAAGTAAGAGTGGAAGGACACTGACAAATTGTTACCCTTACACATGCAGATTTTTTTCTCAGTAGTAAACTCAGAATCTTGCTGTTTTACTTCATGTTAATATAAGGTATGCACTCTTGTAAATAAGCAGTGAATTCTACTGAAACAGCTAAGTAAGGTTTTGAATAAACTATATTCTAATAAATAAGTAAACAGTTTCTAAGCATGGTATTTGGTTGTTCACCCAATGTCACTTACCTAAAGCTTTCTTCAAAGAGTGGGGAAACAATTAGTCTCAGGCTAGCTAATTAGAAATATGCTATGCTAATTTCAGCTTTAAATGTCATATGACATCCAGCTTATTTAGGTTAGGTAATTTTAGATTATAGGTTAATTTTACAAATACAGCATTAATTAGGTTTGATTTTTCATTTCATGCTAAATTAGCTTCTTTTCATAGCAACACTCCATTGGAAAACAGGTTTAAAACATGGATTTTCTAGGATACATAATCTTTCCAAACCAGCACAGTCACCATTCCTCCTTTAGCTTCTCTAGACAGTGACAATTTCTTGGACTTTCCTTGTTTTTGATGACTTTGACCTACAACTTTCCTAATCTCACTCAGTATTTTTCCCCAAATTATACATGAGATAGATGAGCATGCCAATGTTCTTGTTGATTTTGTGCTGTTTGAGAAGTGAAAAAACAGATTCTTAAATTTGGTACATGATGTTTCACGCTGGAAAAGACATTAGGTCGAATTCTTTACTCAGCTAGTGGATAATTGCACGCTTGGCTAGAGTCCAACTATTCCTCAGAATGGGGACAATGGACCGTTCCAGCATTTCTGGTACACTATCATAATGTTTTCTCTTTTAATTTATTTTACTTGTTTTCCAATGACATAAAATTGAGCAGCTGCTAAAATTATGTTTTTAATCTTATGCAAATCACATGGAAAATCAGATTTTTCTTTACGATTTTTTTTTCTTCTTTACTATCAGTGGGTTGAAAGGTGGTTTCAGTAATTCTAAAACCTCCTTAAACATACTCCTGTATATTTTGAAATGTATTTTAAACTTTACTCCAAAGCAAGTAAACTTTATACCTCTCTAAGACACAGAAGGCAAAACTCTTTGGAGAAGGACTGATTGGTTAGCTTGCTTTGGCATGAGAGAACTTCCAACTATATTAAACTGTTTAACTAAGGAAACCAAAACCTATTTCACTTGGTTTGCCATTCTTACTGTACTCCATGTGTGGCATTTACAATAAAAGAAAGTAAAAGCTACACATGAAGTTTGGGTCCTTTTTCTCATCCCTCCCTATTTCCATGTTGGGGCAGAGTGGCTATTTTTGTGATACCCAGACTTCCCCACACTTTTCTGTGCAAGACAGCTAGCCAGGGCATATGTAGCAGATATATAATTAGCCAAATGGTATATTTTTCAATCCATATGCAAACATGTTCCCTCCAGCTTTCCTCCTTGATTTTAGGTGTTGAACCCAGGGAAAGCAACACCCAGTGAAGAGAGGATCCCACATTTTAGGAATCTTTAAATTCTTCTAAAAGGAAGGCCATCAATTAATTTAGAATTTCAAAGGCCTTCTTTTTTTTTTTTTACATGGGTGGGCACCGGGAATCGAACCCGGTCCTCTGGCATAGCAGGCAGGCATGCATGGTCCACCCCCAAAGGCCTTCTTAGGTTCCCTGTGTTGTTGCTTTTTGTTGTTGTTGTTGTTTTTCCTAATTAGAAAGTACATAAATTGAGTTCTCTCATTTAAGCAGTCTCACTTCAGAACATTCCTAAGCCAGTTCATTATTCTTTCTTCTGATCAATCCTCTCTTCCAATCCCATTCCTTTGACTGACTTTTCTTAAATTCTAAGGTCAGTCTTTTAGCTTCAGAGTTTTAATTTTTCCAAAAAAATTTTATTTTCCCATTCTCTTATTTATTTATTGGATCAGGCAAACGGCTCTTCCCACAGCAGGTAGGACTGTGCATAGAGTGATTTAAATGGGATGTGGGTCCTTGGGTCAAGAATTTGGCCTGCTATTTTATCTGAGGGTTAACTGAATATGGGAATTGTTTGGGCTAGAAGAACTTATTTTATTGGGATTTAATAAGATAAGAACTTTAACTTACCCTAATAAGCAACCTGAAAGATTCACTGATAGTTTTTTTTTTTTTAATCAAGAGCCCCACTGCATTGACCTTGTCATGTGCCCAGAGGAGGTACAATGTTGGGGAAAAAAGCCACTGTGTTTTGCTCTTTTTGTCTTCTGTGTCTCACAAGGTTTCTTATGAAGCTTAATGAGATGGTGTAAACTGGGCTTTGTAAACAGTAAAGCACTATCCACATGTAAATCATTATTATTATTACTAAATTATAGATTGTGTTACACTGAGGAAGACTGTACTTGAAAAACCATTTTTTTGTGGGATAGGAACATTTTATAACTTATTTTGCAAAACTTCCCTACATAGTTAAAACAATGGCATATCATTGTGGGGAATAAGTTAAACCCTGCTATAACATCTGTTCGTCATTATTTTAATTGCTTTGAACAAGAAGCACACATTTTGAAATTAAGTACATTCACTGGGCAAATGCCATTTAAATGAAGGGGCAATTATAATGAAGCACTACCCCTACATTTTTTTAAATTCGGGCCATGCACAGGATTGTCTTACAGGAACTTAATTTTGGCATCAGGAATTGACACTGGGGCATAGGGACAATTTTGTATGTTCTTCATGCTGGGTGCCTCTTTACATACATACAGTTTACCAAAGGAAAAGGAGAGCTGCCAACTGCTTTGCATTTTGGGGCTACTATGGAGAGTGAATTTCCCTTCGGAAAGTGATGTCATCATGGTTTCGGAAAGCAGTTGTGGGCACTGATTTACAGGGCATCTCCCATATTTCTGTACATTGCTGGGTTTCTCACATGAGCATAGTGGCAATGAAATACTACTTTCTGCGTTTTGCATCTTCAATTGTCCTTTTATTACTTAGGTGGTCCTGTGTCCTTATATTACTTAGGTAATCCTGATGCAGATTTTATTCTCTAGATCTGTACTCCAATTCAGTAGCCACTAGGCATTTGAGGCTGTTGAACACTTGAAATGTGGCTTTCCCAAGTTCAGATGCACTGTAAATATAAAAAATACACTGGATGTGAAACAAAGAGGAATATGTCTTAATTTTTGTATTGATTGCCTGTTATATAATATTTTGGATATTTTGGGTGAAGTAAACTGTTTTGTTAAAATTAATTTCACCTGTTAGTTTTACTTTTTAGCATGGCTACTAAAAACTTTCAAATTACATGTGCAGCTTGCATTCTACTTTTATCAGACAGTACCAACCTAAATAATGGACAGCATTTTTCTGCTTCTAATAAAAATGGGGCAGGAGAAAACAAATTGTGTCACCTATTAGGGAAAATTGTCTGATTCTTTTATTTGATATTCATTAAATTTCAGCTAATTTTGATGGGAGAGCTTGGGCTAATCAAATGTGGAAAGCTAGTATGACACATTGGTTCAACTTGTGGTCTCTGGAGCCAGAGTATGCGGGTTTGAATTGTGGCTCAACATTTTTTGTGATGTGACCTTGGGCAAGTCAGTTTCTTCCTTTGAAAAATGTAGATGTTAACAGAACCTTCCTCATAGGGTTAGCATATGTGAAGAACTTAGAAGAGTTCCTGGCACAGAAGTTAAGTGTCAGGTGAGTGCTAACTGCTATCATTAAATTCTTTTCAACAATTAAATGAGAGGTAATCAAGTGTCAACAAGTGCTTTTTTCCTCACCAAAGAACAACCTTCTGATCTTGCAACTAGAATGCAATATGGCATAAACTTTGACAACTGAAAATTTCAAACCTGATCCTTGTTGACTTAAGAAGGTTTCTTTTGGTATTCACAAAAATGTCCTTTGCTTGTCAAAATATAGGTTGCAATATTTGCTTGTATCATCTCCCCATTCTCTCCCTTTGAACATGTTTATTATCATTAGGATATTCTGGGTGGCATTGAAGGAGCCATAGGATTAAGTATACACCCAGGGAACCTAAGTCATTCCCAGGTAAAGCAGAGATGTAGTTGCAAAAGAGGCCATTTCTCACATCAAAACAGTTCCCAGACTCTCCAAAGGTTGACATACAGGTGTATTCTTGATTTGTATCAGAAGAGACCTAGACTCCATGGCAGGGATGGATCCTATGTCCTTGACCTGTTCTAAAGCAGGCTTGCCCACAGGGATACCAAGCTGAGTATACTGCAGCCTTAGCTAAACCAGTGTAATCATTGCAGACTCTTATACATCACCAAAGAACAACCTTCTGATCTTGCAACTAGAATGCAATATGGCATAAACTTTGACAACTGAAAATTTCAAACCTGATCCTTGTTGACTTAAGAAGGTTTCTTTTGGTATTCACAAAAATGTCCTTTGCTTGTCAAAATATAGGTTGCAATATTTGCTTGTATCATCTCCCCATTCTCTCCCTTTGAACATGTTTATTATCATTAGGATATTCTGGGTGGCTTGTATGGTTCACTTAATTGGGGACAGGAACTTGCCAATATATTATCGATGTCTTGAGCTTGAAAATACATGTTTGGATTTTCACCAGAGTGAAAATTTTTGTTGAATCACCCCCTTTCCACCTCCCTTTTGATGAAAATCATCAAAATGTGAAATGAAAGGATCTAATGGGTTGTCTGAATGTTTTTCCCAGCCCTGTTGGAAATGATTGAGGCATTGGGTCTTCAACAATTCCTCTGAGAAAGCAATTCCAAAGGTAGGTGACAACTTACAGCTTAGTAATGGACTAATACACATTATCCTGTATGCAACTCTAATTTATAGCCTGCCAGCTGTGATTCTGAAAGTTTGGATAGGTTCCTTCCCAAGATTCTAAACAGAAATGGCTTTGAATGTTGTGGGCATGAATCTGTCTAACCCTTCTAAAGGCAGCATGAATGCTGTAACATTCTATTGATTTTTAACATTCACCTCTCTAGAAAATAGAAATGACCAAAATTTGACAGACACTTTGCAAAATGATGTGATCTTTTTTTGTAGATGCAGAGTAAGAGTTAGGTTCACAAGCAACATTTATGCTTAAACTTGGAACAAATCTTCCTTGTTTCACTCTTATGTCTTTTATTATGCATAGTGGTATTACACTTTGCTGAATTTCAAATCTTCAAATTTTGTTTTATCTTCTTTAGTTTGTCTTTTTGTCATTTAAATATTTATGGCCACAACTTACAAAAGCAGAGTGCTTATTTCCAATAAAATTATCTAATGAGTTTAGCATAATATATAAATCAAAGCAGACCAGATTTGAACAAGGAACCATGTTGCATAAAGTTAATCATATAAAAGATGATGCCCAGTTGACCATGGTATGGGTGAAGAGGCTCTGCTCATCACTGCTATGGGAGTTCAAGTTGTCACAATCTTGCTGAAAGGCAGCTTGGCAATATTTATCATCATAGGCCCTAAAACTATGCTTATTGAGTGATTTAATTTCTAAGAATTTATTCTATTGGAAGTAGTTAATGATGAGAGAAAAGAGTTAACTATAAGAATGTTCATTGCAATATTGAGCATAATGCCACAGAATATATTATTTAGATTTATCTGTTACTTGAGGACTAGATGCATATATTAAGGGGCATCTATTTGATGAGATGTAATTTTACCATTTAAAAATGAGAGTTTATGATGTTCTTTTAAGTAAGGAAAACATTAATAAAGCAGGTTACAAAAATAAGCAGGCTACAAAATACATATGAATGTGATTTCATGTTGGCAAAAGTAATATTCACTTTTTGCATCTTCATAGACAAACCTGAAACGATTATACCAAAGAATGAATGATGTTTGTTTTTGAGTCTTAGAATTCTTTTAATCTATTCATCCCTTGTATTTGAGAAGGTACAACAACTTTGGCTTCATTGGTAGTTTCTAAAACTTTTTGAGAACATCCTTCAAATTTTCCTCATCCCTCTATATGTGCTTGGATGAGTAAAAATTATATAAAATAGTAGTAAGGATAAAATGTAAGTGGGGGTATAAAATTATCGCCTTGTTATTGAACTTGACTATTCTATCAGTCTAATGGTAGAGTTGCCTTCATAATTATATTGTTGACCTTGTTCTTTTTTAATCACAATCATCCACCCCCCTCCTGAGAGTCTTCTTCAATATAAGTACTGTCATCATGCCCATATCATATTATCTTTAATATAAAACTCAAGACAATGTAGGTAAGGACTATTTTGTTCAAACTGCTTCTCTCACTTGTTAACATGCTCTGAAATGGCAATCCAGCCTCTCATATGTTCAAAATATTTGACAATACTGTGAAATTTTTGTAAAAATATTTGAACAGACTCATTTCATGAGCAAATAATTTAGCAGTTCAATGGTTCCTTTTAACGGTTGTAATATTGCAGAATATAAATCTTCCCAGAGTAAGAGGAAAGAGTATTCACTTTTTATAATATCATAGAAACCCTTCAAATGTATAGCATGGATTAATGAACTTTACAGTCATTTATGTTATTCCTATAGTAAGAGCACTTGGCAGTTCCTCCAACAGCTACTTATCCTGCCCTCAAGAAGCTCACAGTCTAGTAGGGAACATAAGTGGCCATACGGTACAAGGCACACCCTAGTAGTCATAAGGGAGAGAAAGTGAAGTGCTAAAAAAGTGCCACAAAGAGAGAGAGAAATGGTAGGGATGAGACCAGGAGAGAGGTGGCATTGGTGTTGGGTCTGAAGAGCTTCCTTGGGTTAGCTCACGACATAGGAAGGTAAAAGGTAGATGAGTTAAAAATGCTGAATTAATGGTAAATGTACTAAGCTGATAGCCTTACTATGATAATGTATGAGTATATACCTTTAATTAGGATTCTCAAAGAAGACTACAGGGAGAAAGAAAGAAGGGGAGAAAGAAAGAAGGGGTTTAGGGAGGAGGAAGCAACTGATATAGCAAATGAGGTAAAATACTAATAATAGATGAATCCAGGTAAAGGGCATGTTCTTTATACTACTTTTATTTTTCCAACTTATCTATTAATTCAAAATCATTTCCAAATCAAACCTTTTGAAAAAGCTAACACTCAGATAAGAGGCCTCAGACAGGATTGCTACCCTTATTTGCTGCCTTCTGAAGACCAGAACAGATGTCAGCTGCTTTTCTATTTCCCAAAATGTGGCTCATTTCAGTTATTTGTTGACTTCACTCAACCACCGCATAATTTCACCCAGCCTGGGACGGACAGAGGGCAACAGCATCTGTTTGACAGAACCAGAGGCCTGAAAGAGCAGGAGGGCTGTACGGTGCAGTGGGCTGGAAGCCTGGCCCCAATCCAACCACATTTGGCCTGGCTTGTGCAGTTTGCCATGTGACCCTACGTGGTGTAATGAACAGCCAGGGTAAATAAAGTGGAGATTCTGACTTACACAACAAAGCTTCCTGCCTTCCATTTGAATGTTGCCTGGCCTCCTCCCCACAGGGTAGCTCATGTTACTTTAATGATATATCCCAATTACTTCCATGTTCTCCTTGTTAAAATGTAGCTCTAGCAAAAGGATGCCTGGTGCTTCATTCTGCTCTCCAGATTGCCTCCTCCAGGTATTTTCTCCAGGTGCCTCAGACCTGAGCTATTTCACATATCCTACCTTTCAAAACCACCTCAATTCAAAAAACACATTTTCTGGAGTGCTGCCCATTTTAAGGATCCCTCAGCAGTGAGAACTGTGAGAGTGAAGAACCAGGAGAGGAGCTTGCCCCACTCTTGGGGTGTGGAGGGATAAGAGCTGTAACCAGAAAGAGCTGTGCACATTCCCTACCTTCACCCTTCCCAGCTTGTAGCTACAGAAAGGTGAACTAGGAACACTGAAGCTGATTCTCCCTTACCAGGTTGGAAGGGTCAAAATAGAGGGTGTGGAGGGAAGCAAACTCCATCTGATCTCCCTAGCATCTTGCTCTGACCCCTCGGGAAGCCAGAGAAGCTTCAAGTCCTTCTTCAGGTGGCCTTGGTAGCTTTCTTGAGTCTGCTCTCCATGTGGGCTGTCACAGCCCTGCCGCACAGGCTGCAGGGAGAGTGCCAGTGCCCTTGCTGCTACTGCACCCTTTCACTCTCCTCCCTCCCAGGACCAGTCTTGGGTGCAGTTCTGGGTGTTCCTGGCTCTGCCCCAGTGGACAGTCTTCAGAGTTAGCACTACCAGGGTCCCACATTGGCTCTCCTGCTTACTGGCTCTACAGTTGCAGCCATTTCATGAACCTCGCTAGGCCTCAGTTTTGCCATCCACCAAATGGAGATAATAACATTACCCAGCTCATAAAATTTTTATGAAGATTAAATGCAACAGACATGCACTTTAAGTATGAAGCATAAATGTGGTTACTGCTATTGCTGTTGGGCTTAGACCTGAGTATTCCTGTTGGCAGTCAGGTTTCTCTCCTTTCTCTCTCTCTTCCTTCCCCAGCTTTATTGATGTTGCACAAATGGTACATGCTTGTGTAGAGATATTTCTCCTTTGGAGATAGGGAGGATTGCAATTGAATATGAGTAAAGTACTCTGAGAAACTGTATTTATCCATAAATAAAGATGAATGTTTCTAGTTGTCCAGATCCAACCGAGGTGGGTGATTTTAATTTTCTAGCACCGTGTGTATTCTGCCCTTCTGTCCCACCGTGCCCTGAGCCCCATGGTACCTAAGCCCAGGAATCCTGTTTCCCTTAGTTTGTGTTTGTTAAACTCATCACTTAAAGCTCTGCAGAACATCACATTCTGTGGTCTTCCCTCAAGTGGAAGACAGAAAAAGTTGCTCCTGAAGCACCCTTTACCTAACTCTTTAATAGCCCTTTTACACAAAATAATATGGTTTTGTTTTTTAAGTTCATTTCCCCTGCTTGACTATGAATTTCTGGAGGATAAAGTTGATCATGCTTATCCTTGTTTTGCAGAGACTGGCTCTTAGGCTGCTCAGTAACAGTCATACTGGTGGTGGTTGCTGTTAATGTTGTTCATTGGTAAATTTTTTACAAGTATAATAAGCATTCCGAAAAGCACTTAAGTCAGAAAGATACAGGTTGATATTGTTTACAGAATGAACATGCCCCTGCAACCCACCTGCAGATCAACATTCAGAATATTGGCAGAAACCCAGAAGTCCTCTTTGTGCCTTTTCCCCCAAGGGTAGCTTTAACTTTCCTTTTAGCACCATAGATTAGTTTTGCCTATTTATGATCTTTCTAGAAATGTAATTGTACAGTATGTACCCTTCTGTAGCCAACTTATTTCATTTAATATGATGTTTGTGAGACCCATTCACATTGTTGCGTGTAGCTGCTCTTCATTCATTCTCGTGGCTGTGTGTCTTCTGCTACACAAATATACTGCAGTTTCTCCATTCCACTGCTGAGGGATATTAGGGAGCAACTGTTTTGTGAACTGAATTGAATATTGGTGTCTGCCTCTTAAGAAACATTTCCCAAGCAAAGGGTGACAGGACAGAAGTTTAAATTCATGAACGCTAGAAAGTCAGCCCTAATTTCTCACCCTTCGAAAAGAGCAGCAACTTCCACAGCCAGAGCCAGCACAGTCTTTCAGAATTGGGGCACCCCGGGTTCCCAGCTTGTGAGGTTTTTTTTTGTTATGCACTAGCCTGACTAGTCATTAGCATCTGTAAAAAGCAGAGAAACAGATTTTGGGGTTGGTAGCATGCCTAGGATTCTGTTGTGCTATTAAATATTGGCATATAAATATATAAATGTGTTTCAGTAATGAGTGTAGTGGCATTAATTATAATTATTTGTCCATCCAAATTGCTGCTGACTTAAAAATTTCCAGCATGTCTGAAAAGGTTTCTAAAAGGTTTCACTAGCAGTCTTGTAATTGTTTGTCAATAAATGATGAAAAGGTTTGGCTGTTTATACTTCGATGTTATCATTTTAATGGGCAACTGCCTACAAGCCACCCACCACAGAAATGCTTTTACCCTCCTTTTTTTGGAAGAAGGTGTTTAAGGTGGAGGGAGGTCTGGTTGCTATGGATATCTGAAATTTCATGTTTACATTTTAAGAGGTAAGCTGAAACCCTCCCTATTCGGACTCTACCTGAGTGGAGTTCACGTTTAGAAATTACAAGATTGCTATCAGCTATCTCGAGGCTGAGGATGTGGCTTGGTGCTGGCAGTTAATTAAAACGAGGCTGGCTTTCAATATTAGAATTATGCAGCCTGTTTTTGTAGGATGTCCCTGAAGTCTTCACCACCCTGCAATGTGTTTTTGATGTGAAAAATATATATTAAAAAGGAACCATAACAGAGAGCAGCTTGTCCTCATTTATTACAGAGGGGGTTACCCCAGGAGCTTTTCAGAGTGGGGTTCTGCTCCAGTGTTCTTTGTCCTTTAGCTCTGAAGGCCCTGGGCTGCAATACTTTAATGTACCCAGGAGAGCTGATAGGAGGAGCACAAAGCCCTGGAATTCTCCTGGTGGGAGGGTTGCTTCACGGGTCATATATTGGGAAGACTTTAGAAGAGTTTATCAAGTCAGAGAATGTGCTGTTTTAGGTGGCAGGTGAAATAGTAAGCAATTATTTTTTAAATACGTTTTGAATTATAGAAATAATTGATGCATGTCTTCTTAATGCAAAAACAGAATCTGACAATACGGGTGAAGAGAAAATTCCCCCTCACTAATCATCAGGCCTGGTGTCCTCCTTACAGGAAACCCTTTGAATCAGATTGGTAAGGATTATTCTAGGCGAGGGGTCAGCAGGCTATGGCCTGTGGGCTAAAACCAGCCCTCTGCCAGTTTTCCTATATCAAGTTTTATTGGGGCACAGCCATGTTCCTTCATTTACTTCAGGCTTACAACAGCAGAGTGGAATAGTTGCAGCAGAGTCCATGGAACTCACTAAGCCTAAAATATTTACTAACTGCCCTTTTACACAAAGTGTTTGCTGACCACTATTTTAGGTATTTAAACTCCTCTGTAATTTTACATGCAATTATGTAGATATACAAATAAATAATTTTATTTTTATGTAGAGGATATGTAGTGGCCTACATATCATGTCCTACAACTCACATTTAAAAAAATTTAGCAGTAAGCCTTCATTGTCTGCTCATTAGCTATTGCAAAGGGCTGAGCTAAAAACTTATTTCATCATCCCCTGTTGGTACAGGCAGGTTATTTTCAGCTTTTATTGTTACAAAGAATGCAGCAATGACAGCAGGTGAACATCTTTATTTTTCCATACCAGTACTAGAAAATCACATATACTACAGTGGGCTTTTAGGTTGAGTGGCACTTCTTCACATCAGAAAAGTTATCATGATAATCAGGGCTAATATGAAGAAATTAAGCATTCACAGACTGGGTCAGGGACTGAAAGCACAGCAGTGGGCATTACTTAAACATTCTATGCCCTGTTTTCTAGGCAGTGCCTACTCCAGTGAAGACCTGAATGGATTGAAAGTCTCTTTATCTAAATAGTATCTATGGAATTAAAAGGTGCCCATGTAGGGTATCTGAAAGCTTGCCCCAGCTGGTAGCCTGGGAAAATGTCAGCATTTCAGCATGTGTGTTAGAGACATGAAACCATTGAATATCAAGCTTCTAGGAACCTCTACAATGATCAAGTCCCTTCAGTGTTCAGATGAGGGAACTGAGTCTCACAAAGGTTAATGTAGTTTATTCAAGATCATAATAGTATTTTTTGATCAACTGACTCCAATTTCACTGGCCTAGAGTTGAAACACCATATTTTCCTAACTCAGGAGCAATAAGACTTTCAGTTACATATCATCTAAAAGTTTTACAGCTTGTCAGAGCATTTGTATTTGCAGACTTTTTAAAAAATATTTTTATTGACAAATCTTCACACACATACTGGCCATATGTGGTGAACAATCAGTGGCTCACAATATCATCATGTAGTTGTGTATTCATCATCATGATAACTTTTAGAACATTTGTATCACTCCAGAAAAAGAAATAAAAAGAAAAAAGAAAGAACTCCTATGTCATACCCCTAAACCTTCCCTCTCATTGACCACTAAATAGTATTTCATCTATCTAATTTATTCTACCCCTTACCCCCCCATTATTTATTTATTTTATCCATATTTTTTTTCACTCATCTGTCCATACCCTGGATACAAGGAGCACCAGACACAAGGTTTTCACAAGTACACAGTCATATTGTAAAAGTTGTATTGTTATATGACATAACAACATCTTTAAGAATCAGGGCTACTGGAATACAGCTCAACAGTTTCATGTGCTTCCCTCCAGCCACTACAATATAGCATGAACTAAATAGGGGATATCTATATAATGCATAAGAATAACTCCAGGATAACTTCTCGACTCTGAAATATTTCTGTCACTGAAAGTTTATTTTATCTCATTTCTCTCTTCCCCCTTTTTGTCAAGAAGGTTTTCACAATCTCATTATACTGGGTCCCGGCAAATCCGGGGAGTTCTCTCCCACATTGCCAGGGTGATTTACACCCCTGGGAGTCATATTCCATATAGGCAGAAAGGCAGTGATGCCCAGGAGGCTTAGAGAGAGAGGCCACATCTGAGCAATGAAAGAGGTTCTCTGGGGGTGACTCTTAGGTCTAATTCCAAGTAGACTTAGCCTATCCTTTGCAGAAATAAGTTTAATAGAGGGGAACCTCAATATCGAGGGTTCAACCTATGGATTTGGTTGCCCCCACTTGTACTTGCAGATTTTTCAAATACATGATTGAATAATGGAAAATCATATTATAGCAATTTTGTTTCTGATCACAAGTAGCATCTCCCCAGCAATCACAAGAAAGACTCCAAACCAATCAACAGCCTAAACTATTTATAACTACTGCCTGACAGTGCTAGGCCATTTGTTCAGGTATCTTTAAGTGTTATTGTGAAAGAAATACACAATCTCAGTGGAAGTTGCTTTAGCACAATTAAGTGACTTGAAAGGTTAATCCAATGCAGAAACATAATATTTTCAAGAATTGTAAGGCAATGAATTTGCTTCCAATAGATCAAAAATAATAATGATTGCTCATATGAACTAACATTGGGGGGAGGGTTCAGTTAGCTTACAAATGGTACCAACAAGTGAAAAACCCACCTTTCCATGAAGAAATACCTTTAAAAAATGGAAAATGTTTTATTCATGAAAGGCATACCATTTGCATTCAAATTCTTGCAGAGATAACATGAAGCTATAGTAAAGGTAGTGACATGTTTTGCTTTTAAACATCATATGTAATCATGTACACATTTAATGTGAAAAAGATTTCCTGCCTTTAAATTGCTCTTGCAGTGCCTCCCATAGCCTTTTCTCCTTCACTGTTCTTAACTACATTCATTTTGAGCCTAGTGGTGGTAAAAAGAAGTAACATAAAATGAAAGTCAACACTCAGAACTATCTACTACATAATTCCTAAAATTCAGTCTGGGGTCACCCAATGAAAGATTTGCCTAGAAAACAATCACAGTCTATACTCTCTGCAGTTGGGTGGAAGAGAATTTTACCACTGATAATTGTTTTTATGTAAGTGCCAGAAATAATTGTCTGGTGGTCTTGGAATGAAGAAAACAGAGATGAATGACTGGGGCAAACTCTGCTATTCAATTTCTTGGACTAGAGAACCTGTGGAGACACAGAAAAAACCTGAAAACAACCATCTAAGGTGACTCTTAGTGACTGCAAGATGTTAAACAATACTGGACATTTCATCAGCATAATATAGAGACACTAAGTATTTGTGGAGTTCCTGTAAGGAACACAGGTACATTATTAGATGTTAAGGGACACATATTAAATTATGATGTTATAGATAAGAGCTTTATCCCCTGAAGGTGTTCCCTTATCAAGGAAAGCAGGGCAAACCAGCCACAGTCAACATCCAAGCAGAAATTTCTTCTTAGTCATTCCTAAGACTCCTAAGACTTGCTTTATTTAAAACTAGAGCTGAACATATAAAATATAAAACAGCTCATAGAAAAACAATCAGTTATACAGACACAACAAAATATTTGATTAATACTTATTTTTTATAAACACAGTTATGTTGTTGCTTTGGTTTATGTAGATAGAGGATGCAGCTAAGTCCACATTATAAAACACTGAAGGACCCCAGAACTAGAGAGGAATTTAAGGTCACCTAGCCACATGTTGTTTCCCTCATACATATTAGCCACATGGTGGAATTTGCTTGTAAATTTTTTAAATCCCAGGCTGACTTCCCCTTACCTTTCCTTGAATTTTAAAGTTGCCACCTCATTCTATCACTTGAAAATGCAATTTTTTAAATAAGCTTAACAAAATATGAGATAAATATTCCTAAAAGTACAACTTTAAAAAAACTACATAAATTATCTAAAAATTGAGAACAATTAGGTTTTTTTTTGCCTTTGCTGAACCATGTGATAGCAAGATAATATTCTCTTCTCTCCTTGAAAGTGCTAATCAGATGTAATTCTCCATAACATTCTCCTGCATCTACTAAATAGGGAAGCAAAAATTAAAATGAAGACTGGGTCATAGGAAAGTAGGTATTGAGAAATTAGTGAAATACTGGTGTGTTTGCCATATAAAATGAGGAATTTAAAGAAGCTCAGTGTGTGTGCATGTAAATATATGGTTGGCATGCTTGAAAAGGAAAATTGCTAGAGATGAGTCATTTCACTGAACTTGCCTCAGTGATGGCCACAAATAGAATAGTTACAATCTGAACAGTTCTTCTTAAAAGGAAGACCCTGAAACATTCACAGACTCTGGGAAGTTGACATTAGGATACTGCCTAGATTTATAAAACCATGAAAGAACAAGTTTTCATGGAGGCTGGTTTTTAGGTGAAATAAAGTATGTTTTACACACATGCACAAAGCAGGGAGAGAAATAAATAGAAATAAATGCAAACAGGAGGAAGGAGAAAATGCAAGGAGAAGAAGAAAATTACCCATATAGTGCTTATACTCAGAAAACAAAAATAATATGCTTTGAAAAAACACAAATAATAAGAAGGGAATCTTGGAAATTAAGCGTACAATAGCTTCATGAAGAAGTAACTAGATATAGCCAGAGCATGGAACATTCTTCAAAAATGTGAATTCTACAAAATTCAGTGTCATGTTGAAAAATGTTGAGGGGAGCAGGAGTGGCAGGAGTGGGGTACTCTATTGGGTTTTAAAAGATACTGAAGAGAGATAACCAACTATGTGTGAAGTGTGACTCTTAGTTGGATTATGGTTCAAAAGGAAAATAGTGATACAAGAAATTTGGTGGGCAGTTAAAAAATATGAATATAGATTGACTATTAGGTAGTATTGGAATATTGTCATTAATTTTCTTGGTGTGATGTTATCACAGTTAGTAGGAAAATGTGCTTATTTCATGAGATTTTTGCAGAAGTAAATAGGGATGAAGCACTATGATATCTGAAAGGATCTTTCTAAATAGTTCAGCAAAACATTAAAATAAAAAGACATGCAAAAAATGTATGTGCAAAACTTTCATTACATTTTATTTTTTGAGTTACAAAAGCAGCCTACTTTCAATGTAGAAAAACAAAAAATGCAGAAAAACAGGAATGTTTACAAGTACACATAAATACAACTCACCTTTGACACTTAATACTTCAGGGTGTGTGTGTGTTGCATGCATAATTTTAACAATATTATAACATTTGTATTTATAATATTTAATCTATTTGTATGTATCATATGTATATACATACATATATACACATGTACATATGTTTATACCTATATACATACATACATACATACATACATACATACACACACATAATGTATATACTTTTGCTTATGTAATACATGCCTTTTTCTTTTAGTAATATACAGAAATCATTTCAGTTTAGAAATGTTAATCTTATAGTGTCAGTTTATTGGCTGGGCAGTAGTATTGAAGTATATGCATGAATCCTAATTTATGGAACCAATCTTTTACTATGACAGGAGTTTTACTTGTATAACTCAGGTACATCTCTTCCTCCTTGCATCAGAGGCCTTCCTTAAGTGTGCATAAGTTGGAATGTTCTGAATTCCCTCTTGGTGAGATCTCAGCAGTTTGCTATATTTTCTTGTCATCCATTCTATCAGTGGCATTTTTTCTCTCATGTATGTTAGCCCAGCAGGGCAAAAAGCACTTTTATCTTGATGGATAAATCTTACATATAACAAATTGGTTGCATATCTTGTTCACCAATACTTTATTTAGCAGACAAATCTGATACACTACCTATTTCTCAAGTTATAATAACATTCAGGGTAGAGGTGAACTAAGACTTCAAAGACAGAAGCTGATTGCTTGTGGCTCCATTGCCTAGTGGCTAATTCAATAAAGGATTGCTTTTCATGTTGAAAAGATAATAATTGGGAGGGGGTGGGACATGGCTGGCCTGTTAGGAAATATGCAGAACAATCACATATGGCAATGTGTTGATTTCTTTGGAAGTAGGGCTTCTTTATTGTAGTATCATTTTGAATAAGACAACTTGGCATTGGATAGTCCTGACTTCAAATAATGGCTCTGTTACTTCCTAACCTTGGTCAAATTACTGGTTTCTCTCTGTTCACTTTTCTCATCTGTAACACTGATTACAAGGTAGGTATGGAAACTTCCTGGATCTCTTATAAGGGTTTATGAGATCAGTATTGAAAATTTTAGAGAGCTAGTGGTGGTGGTGGAACTGGCACTGGTAATAGTGGCAGCAGCAACTGCAGAATTATTAGCAGTAGCAGAAATAGTGATAGAAGCAGGAGAATTATTAGCAATGGGGTACCCTTACTGAGATATTTATATTTTAAAGGAGGTTTCTTGAGGATAAAAAGTATAATCATAATCAAATGCATTTATGAAAGTTTATTTTCAGGCACTCTAAAGACCACTGTAAAATTGAAATATTGTGTATTTTGAAGTGGCAGGGAGTCAGAAGTATTTCTTGCCCCTAAAATGTCACAATAATATAAATGGTTATTCTATATTTCACTAATGCTGCAAAATATTCTATGTTATTGCAAAGACAGTCAATAGCAGTTTAGTAACAAAGTCTTCTAAAAGTTTTTCTACCAAATTTGTAGCTTCTTCAATCTCTTTTCAGGATTCTTAATATTACAGAAACATCCCTTTCATTTTGATTCATATTTGTTGATATTCTTGAATCTTTATTGAAAAGGAAAAATGTACTCCTTTATAAGAAAATGATAAGGAATAGGCAGATGTATAAGCTATCTCACATAATAAATCCACTTCAGAATACACTTCTGATTTTTTCTTTATTTTAAAAAATAATATTGGGAAATGGACAAGTTTGTGGTGCATTAAGTTAGCACCATTCATTTTCTTAACTTTAAACCTTAGGAATTTTGTGATCCAAGAGACACCTAATGCAAAAGAAATGAGCACAGTCTTGTTTTTTATAGTAGAGGATTAACGAGGTAGGTGTTTAATTGTTGCTGTTTTGAGTGAAGGATTTAGTGGTGTGTGCATTTTAAAAAAGCACTAATACATCCAAATATGAAATGATATTTTAGGCAAAGAAAGGTATTCTTTCTACCTATGTAGATTGTTTCATCTTAAATTAGGGTGCATAAAAAACCACATAGATATGATAATATAAAATGCTGAAAACACATGCATATTAAAAAAAAAGAAACCGAGTTCTCAAAATCCCACCTCCCCCACAAAATCTTCCTCAGTGACCTAGAGAGAGGTGTGAGTTTTGTCACCCACAGTCCACTACATATTCAAACATGTGGGCACTATACACCCAAGCTCTGAGATTCATTCATAAAGTATGAGGGAAGGAACCATTTGAAATGTTAGGGTGGAGCAGAAACAAGTCATTCCCTGCCACTTGTGGTTCATTCATTCATCAATCAATTCATTGATTACCTAAATATTTAATAAGTGGCTACTCTAAACCAGACCTCTGTGCAGAGGGCATGGTCGTGAACAAGACATAGTCCCTAACTCTTGTGGATCATACAACTTGTTTTTAGAGGATGATGGGAAATATACAATAAATAAATCAAAATAGAAGACACAGAGTTTGTGAGTCATTGATGTGTGCTATAGGGGAGACTAGAGCATAGTAAAGGAACTAGGGAAGGAGGCCAATTGGGAAGAGAATGCTCTTTTGTGTAGGATGGTCAGCAATTAGAACAGAGGCATGAAAAAGGCAAGGTAGAGGGAATGGTTGCAATCAGAGGTGATGCAAAGGCAGGTACCTGCGAATGGTAGTACATTTAGTGACTTTGAAGGAGAATTAAGGTTGACTAAATTTTCTGAGCTGCAGTTTACTCTGTTGTAAACTGGGGTTAGCATAGTACTGTGAAGGTTGATGTGTGAATATTCAGTGATACAGTATGTGCAAATGCCCAGCACATAGATACAGTATGTGCAAATGCCCTACACCCATAGAAGTGCACTAATCCTTCAGAACAGGATTTTCTGCCCCTGGGTAGGGCCAGGGAGAAATGGAGGAAAATAAGGCACAACTTTCCTTCTGGAAACCTCATCTTTGGAGAAAGCTAATTTACTGCACATTTGAATGTTTGGCTCTCAGTGGCCATTAACCTAAGCTTGACCCACCAGAGTAGCTGGTCCTTAATGAACTATTCCTTTTCTGCAGGAGAAATTCTTGAGATTGTTATAAAAGGGAAAAGTAAATCCAAGGGAATTTCAGAACTGGTAGATGAGGCCCATTTCTCTAACCTAGCTGGATTTCCTTTAAACACTAAGATGAAAGCCATTCAGCGTGAAGCTCTCACCAGTGAGGATCTGAGAGGTTTCCCTCTTGTTCTATACTGCTGCCAGGAAGTCTAATTAACAGGCATATATAAGAGATGGAGATGTATTTTTTTCATCTGATTTAAATACCCCCTCCTTTAAAATCCAACATATAAACAAAGTGAACCTGAATAATGGAATTCCAGATGGACAGCAAACTCCTATGACTCCACAAAACCAGGACACCTGTTAGCTTCTTTTTTTTTTTTTGGCCTGAGCATTAATAGGGTGCTTTGGATTAGTGTGCCATTAATCTCTCACCTTTCTTTTTTTTCAGTAATATAACTTGCAAAAATGTTTTATTTGGTATATTAGAAATCTTTGATTTTTAGATCAGTTCACTTTGAAGTTTTACCTGTTTTACCCTCCATAAATGTTTGTCCACTCCTAAGCAACTTGAAATTTCTTTTATAGAAGGAAATGTCCCATAAAGAAAAAAAAAGCAAAAACAAAAATGGTTGCTTAAAAAATGTAAGGGCCCTGTAAAACTTTTCTATTTCTAAAAGGACTTCTAGGGAAGTAGCATTATGGACATATGAAAAATACTTGCCATTCTTTGAATATAAAGATACCATTTTTCCAGGAATACTTGGCAGTTTTATTTCATTTTGTTTTGGTTTGGTTTTTTTTTATTTTTTGTTTAGCATGTGGTTTTGTTTGCCTGCTTATTGCTTTGTCCATGAATATTAATGGATTTGCACTGACTCATTTATACCCACTTCTTGTTCTCCTTTTGATAAAAAAATGTACTTCGGTCTGGTATGATGAACAACAAAAAGCTTATTCATGTAAACTGTTCAGTGTGTTCCACTGAGTCATTTACATATAGATAAGTAGCTTGTATTGCCAGTAAGAATGAGAAAATTTGAGTTTCCTTTATCATTGTCCTAATTTGACATTTATGACTCTCATGGCAATTTGGCAAAACTGAATTCAGAGTCATAACTAGAGAGTCAGAAGGTCAATTTTGGTCCAAGAGACAAAGAATAGAATGGCAGTGTTATGGTCATTTGGGAGAGGTTGAACTACAATCATACTCATGAAACAAAAATGAAAATCAAGACAAAGATCAGTTTGGAAACATCAACAAAAGCATACTGATGAAATACCCGTGAATAAAGATCATAAAAATTAAGCAAACATAGGACAATTGTGACACAGAGTTTCGAATCACCTCTATTTCAAGCTGTGTGAAAAACTTACTACCTATTGAAAAGCATCACAATTTTTTTTTAGTCTTTATTCCCTTGAAACTAGTCTTATAACTCTTCAGAATTAAATGGTCTTATTGAGCCAAGAATGAACAAGGTTGAATGAAATAGACTGGTATGTTTTGGTGACAATGATTATGCCTTTTCCATAAATGGCTCTTTACTATTAGCATTATTTTCTGCTCAATAGATAGCACCAGTTCCAGAAGTTTTGTGATATAATTGAAATTGATTTTCTCTCTCAAGCAACATATTTGACATTTCTTCAGTGAGTTGCCAGCTCTCTCCCCATTCCTTCCCCAAGGTCTGTGGTGAAGAGGCCATGACTCCACCAGTCTCATCCTTGATGTAGCCTTGACCTTCCTCTTCATAAAACCCTAAAGACACTGTGATGGACAGTATGTATGCAGAATGAGATGTGGTATGCAAGAGGCGAAAGTGCTCACATTTTCTACAGTTATAATAAGGCGTGGCATGGTCCAGACATTGGCCACCTTGGAAGAGTCTTATTTGGGTTTGGCTGAGATGTTTTTGTGTGTGGCTGTTCATTACCAATAACTGTCTGTTACAGTTCATTCTTAACTTCATTAGAAGTAAGATTGAAATATCTTTGTTTATGGCATTTTCACAAGCTCACACTTCCCCCACTTTTCAAATTTCCTCATCTCACAAAATGAGCAGGAAAATCTTTCTGTGACATGGCAGTATCACCATCTCTTTTCAAGTGGGAGGACTCCATGCCTGCACAGCAAATTTTCTCTGTGTTGTGGTATTTGTGCAGCCAAAAGCTGCCCTTCTAAAGGGTTTCTTGGGTAAATGCTTTCATCCTTCTCACCTTAGAGACTTCACCCAGACTCCTAGCCAAGTTGTGGTTCAGGAAGTGCCCCACCCTGACGCATCTTTTCTGTAAATGTTTCTTTGTGGTTCTCCACAGCGCAGGGAGCTTATTTCTTTCAGTCTCCCTCAGAATCGTTTAGGCTTCATTATTTGCAGATGGGAAAACAAACAAATTGACAAACCAGGAAGGATCTTCTTATTTAAACCTTTGGTCACCTGAGTGATTCTGAAGTGTGCGCTCTGGTCACCAAGTGAATGAATCAGATTATAGAGTGTGGGAATCTTTCTTACTGTTTCCTCTCTTCTTTCATTTTTCTCTTTCTCTATTTCTTTCCATTCTCCCTTTCTTCCTTTCTTATTTTATCATTTTGAAGGTCAGTTTTTTCCCAGATTACTCATTACATTCTTGATGAAATTTTTGTGTCTTTCTGACTCTCAAATTATTCCAAATCACTGTTAATGCATTTATCAACTTCTGACACAATGTGGTAGTTTTTTGAGTTTATGTTTTCTTCCCCTTTATGACTCCCTTCCTTCACTAATGGCGGAGAGTGACAACCAGTGATTACAGGAACCTTGAAAATGCCACTGGGAGCTCAGCAACAAGAGGCGCCATGCCAGGACTAAGACATGTAGTGAAGATTGGATCTCCAGATGCCCCTCACCCCATATGCACCTCTTTTCTCCCCACTTTACTGGCAGAACAAAGTAACCTCTTTCTGCTGCTTGACCTGGCGTTCCAGCTGTAAACATGGCAAGTCCAACGGCACACACAGCCCTGCTTAGTGCTTTATGCTGCCCTTCTCCATGCAGTCTTTTTGGAAGTACACATTCATATTATTTCTGTACCGGGCAAAAAAAATTATTTTTGTGTCAATGGAGTTTGTAAAATCTATAGGTGCTAAATAATAGGCTTAAACTACAGACATCTCATTGCACCTCCATTTTACAATCATATTTCTCTCTTCTTTCTCTTCCTTCCTCTGTCCTTCTTTCCCTCATCATGCTGTCCTTTGTCTCTTTCTTTGTGCATTTTTGGACTTAGTCATGTGTGGCTGAGTTCTGAGTGTACTTAGGGAGTGATTGATCATAGTACACCTTCAAGGGCTGCTGGTCTAGCTCAGCTCAACTCAAAGCCAGGTGGTAAGATTCCATTTGTCTCCATGAAGTAGTATTATACTGGCCAAAGCAGCTAATGGCCTTCATTAAGCACAATTAGGAATTACAATGGTAGGTCTATAGCTTAAGAAGTTCATGCATTCACTCAGCAAATGTTTATTTTGCACTGACTATGGGCCTTTCTGTCCTAGCTCTAAGAATACACAGAAGACAAAAACAGACAAGGGTCCCTTCACATACATGACTCACATGTTAGCATATATTTTCATATTTTCTTAGTAATAGCAGTTTTAGTAATGCAAGTGACTCTAGTTTCTTTGGAAATAAAATGCTAAATTTATGTATATATTAATAAATATATAAAATGTAAATAGCTGTAAGCATCTAGTTCAGTTTTATATATTTCTTAAGAAACAGATGCTACAAAACCAAAGGGAAATGCTTTTTTCCCTTTTGTGTGTGATTGGAACAGTCTTTTGCAGACAAGTTTTACCTTTTCTTTCCCTGTTTTTTTGTGACTATCCCAAAAAGTAAAAAAAAAAAAAAAAGAAAGAAAGAGCAAGAAAAAAAAGAAACATGTTTGGGTTTTCACCACCTGGTTATGGTTAGTTCTTTATTTTAAAATTGTTTTCAAAACAGATCAGACATTACACTGTTAAAAACAATTTTCACTGTAGGTATCGAATATCATACTGCGCTTGTAGTAATAACTGATCGATATCTAGAGTAATCTTCAATATGGACTGAGAGTATAAAGAACTGTCAATCACTGAGTTTAACTTTAAACACAGATGATTTGAATTCATGCTAGCAGTGTGAGGAAGCCAAGAAGATGGAATAGTGCTGGTTGGAGAAAAGATGATAGGATTACCTCTGCAGTCTGCCTTTCTTGCTGGTCATTTGAGTCGCTAAATCAAGGCAAAGTTTATGAAAAGCCTGTGGCTGGGGGTCTCCCACTTTTCATTCCTGCTGAGATTTTCCTATTATAAATCTGCTGTCAGAAATAAGTGCTTTACTTGTGACTTAATTCTACACAGGCACAAACACCTTGTTTCAACACTTTGGCCAGTCTTGAGAGTAACAGTGATATCATCAACTTGGGCTGTTACAAAGAAAAGGGGTTCACATGCTCTGTGCTCATTATTCACTGCCCTGGTAGCAATCCTGTGGATACCCAAAGAAAACCTTGACTCCAGGGCTACCCTCGGGCCCAAACACCAAGGCTTGGAAGGACAGCATGGAATAGTGGTGGTAGCATTTGCGAATCCCAAATTTTTTTTATTATTATTATTTTGCATGGGCAAGGACCAGGAATTGAATGAAGGTCCCCAGCTTGCAGGCAAGAACTCTGCCTGCTGAGCCACCATGGCCCACCCAATCCCGAAGCCTTATCCTTCCAAAACATTCCACTATTTAATATCCCCATGCCACCTCTTCATAAAAATTGGTTATTTTCAAAGATTTCTGCCACAATCCTAATTAGCTAGACCTGCATTGTTAATCACGGAGCCACTAGCCACAAGTGGTGAATTAAAGTAATTAAAATTGAATGGAATTTAAAAATCTAGTTCCTCAGTTTTCAGTGGCCTCAGTTTTTCTTTTGTTTTTTGTATGTTCTATGCTGGGGGTCATGTTTCATTCTTTTTCCATGTGAGTATCCCATTATTGCAGCATCATTTGCTGCATTTTTGTTTATTTGGTTTTTTCATATATATATATATATATATATATATATATATATATATATATATATATATATATATATATATATATATATATATATATATATATATATATATATATATTGCTTGTTTGTTTGTTTGGGAAGTGCATGGGCAGGTAATCAAACCGGGCCTCCTGCATGGCAGGCAAGAATTCTACCATTGAACCACCCTCACACCCCCAATGCAGTAACCTCATCTCAAGTCCTCAGTAGCCACATGTGGCTCATGTCTATGGTATTGCACAGCCCAGCACATTTCCATTCCCTGGGAAATTCTGTTGGATAATGCCAGTATAGACCATTTCGTAGCTTTCTTGATCTTTGGCCACTTGAAGACTTTACATTAATTAGACTTTTAAAGAGTAAAATGTTAAGTGCTTAATGCTAAAATATAAGCATGTTTTCATTTTTATTTCTTTTTTTTACATGGGCAGGCACCAGGAATCGAACCCAGGTCCTCTGGCATTGCAGGCAAGCATTCCTGCCTGCTGAGCCACCATGGCCCACCCCATGTTTTCACTTTTAATATTCTGACCTTTATATTAGGCTTTTTCCTCCTGTAAAGATACATGAATGATTACTTTCTTTGCCCTCATTCAAAATGTCTTTAAATATCATTTCTGTCCATGTGTATAAAGTGTGCTCCCAGATTGGTTCCTGTCCACAAACTGTTAGTTATTAGTCTATGATGAAATAAATGAAGAAATTGAGTATAAGCATTTAGAAACTTTAATATGGAGTCAGTACTGCCGTGACTGTCAGCCATTCGTGCTTACTGAATTTTATAAAAGGATCAGACTATAACAGGTTGGAAATTTCTCCAAAGGAAAGAAACTGGTCCTGCATTACAGAGAATTGAGAAGCAAGATGCATGAAAATTTTCACCATTGGAAAACACTTTAATTCAGCTAAAAATTTCAGCTAGAAGGGACCATCTAGAAATTTCAAAGGAGACCAGCTTATGTAAAAGGAACAAAGGCTCGATTCAGAGCAGGAAATTGTATTAAATTTATAATTATTTGACATGACTATGAACATAGTTTGCAGTAGTTTTCTCATTCACCCTTTACTGTATATGAAGATGTCAATGACAGGTGCCCTTTTGTGTAAATCTAGCTGCACTTTTATGTAACATTTTGTATCTCATGAATCTCCAACTAGAGTAGGAGGAATGGGTGTCTGTCAGTTTTTGAGATGAATGTGGTTCTTATTATTACACATGACCAGGTTTGGACTTTAGCTAATAAAGATAGATGCTGTTTTTAAAATATTACAATATTTGACTTGAAAAGTGAGATGCTTTACTGTGTTTCAGTAGAAAGGAGATGTTTCCTGTGATGCAGCCTGAAATCCTATAGTATTGTCCCTGTTTCATCCCTGGGTAGCTGGCGACATATCAATGCACTTGGCCCACAGTGACCACAACACATACATTTTGAGAAGATAAATAAATATCATGTGCTATTAAGTGCTAATTTGCCACCTTCCATGGCTAAACTCTGAACTCTCCAAGGATAGCCACTTTTGTGTCTCCCTTACTTTGTGCAATATATGTTCAATAAGACTCTTTGTTTAATTGGCTAAAAGAACATGTTAAAAATGACCATATTTAATCATGAAGTCAGTCATCCAGTTCATTCTACACAGCACCAAATCACTTGGATATAATTATTTGGCTTCCTCTGGTTGTTCTCTTGTCCTGGATATGTTGAGTTTAAACTCCAGCTCTGTCAGTGACTTGTTGCATAACAGAAAACTCTCATACTGAGTTATTCCTATCCTTACTCTAAAAAGATATGGTTTGCATCAGGCAGAAATAATGAACAAATGCTTGTGAAATACTTTATAGTGACATAAAGCTAAATTGTTAATTACATAATATATTACTACCAGAAATTTGAAAAAATTTTAAAAACCCCTGAATTCCAGAGGAAGTTGTAAATTGTTGCTTAGAATTTCCAAATCATGACATCTTTGTAAAGCCAGGCACTTGGAAAGTGAATCTCAGTGCATTATGCTTTCCCCATTCCACTCCTCCATTTCTTTACATCATATACCTGATCCTAATGGCTGCAACCTCCTCCAACTAGGTAATTTAACTAGTTTTCTAAGCTATTTGTCTTCTGTTGCTGCTGTTGCTTACTCCTGGACTCAGGATTTCAGGATTGCTCATTCTCAGAAGCTCCTGCTCTCTAGGTCTTGCCCTGGGACTTGTTGAGTGGAGACCTGGGAAGTTGTGGCCCTCAGACATGTGGGTGCTTTCTATGCCTGTTATTTTGCATGAGCTGGAGGAAATGGCTCCCACAGCCTGAATTCTTCTCCTGGAGGCAATCAGAAGCCACGGAATTGTCTGGAGGAAGAAAATGTTTTGCTGATGCGTGTCTTAAAGGAAGGACCGAAACAACAGTCTGCTCTGAAAGGTGCGAAGTTCACCATCCTCAGGACAAAAGATCTTGTCCTTCTGGTCTTAGCCTTTAAGCCATATTCACAACCACAGAAAATACCACCACTCACAAGCATTTCCACTGAAAAGCATAGGCTGGTCATTCCCCTGTTCATTACAATTCCAATGATCTCTCTTCAGAGTGAGCAGATCTGCCTTATCATAGACCAGGGTTTCTCCACCTCAAGGCTACTGGCGTTTGGGGATGGTTAAGTCTTTGTTGGAGTAGGAAAGGGATTGTGTCACCATTGAGCAACATCCTTGGCTTCTAACCACTAGATGGCCAGTAACAACTCCCTAGATGTGACAACCAAAATATCTCCAGATATTTCCACATTTCCCTTGGCTGGGGCAGGGATGTGGGGGTGAGGGGGACCCCTGTGTGATTCATTCTCTTTTAAGAACCATTACCATAGACAGACTTTAAATGTAAAAATGCTTTAAGAGACAAAGAAGAACATATATTAATAAAAGGACAATTTACCAAGAAGAAATAATCATAAATATCTATGCACCAAATAAAGGTACCTCAAAGTACATGAGGTGAACACTGGCAAAACTGAAGGAAGTAATAAATGTCTCTACAATAATAGTAGAAGATATCATTACATCACTCTCTTCAGTGGATAGATATCTAAACAGAAGATCAATAAAGAAACAAAGAACCTAAATAATATGATAAGTGAACTAGACCTAATAGACATATATAGAATATTATACCCCAAAATAGCAGGATATACATTCTTCTCAAGTACTCATGGAACATTTTCCAGGAAAGAGCACATGCTAGAGTATAAAACAAGTCTTGATAAATTTTAAAAGACTGAAAGCATACAAAGTACTTTCCCTGATCATAATGGAATGAAGCTGGAAATCAGTAACAGTCAGAGAATTAGTCACAAATAAATGGAGGTTAAACAAGCCAGTCTTAAACAATCAGTGGGTCAAAGAAGAAATTGCAAGGGAAATAAGTATCTTGAGACAAATGAAAATGAGTACACAATATATAAGAACTTATGGGATACAGCAAAGGCAGTGCTGAGAAGGACATTTATGGCCCTCAATGCCTACATTAAGAAGGGAGAAAGAGGTAAACTTAAAGACCTAATTGAACACCTGGAGAAACAAGAAAACTTACAGCAAACTAATCCCAAAGCAAGCAGGAAGGAAAAATAAAGATAAGAGCAGAAATCATGAAATTGTGAAAAAAAATAGAATCAATAAAACCAAAAGTTGGTTCTTTGAGAATATCAATAAAATTGACCAACCCTTAGCTAGACTGACAGAGACAAAATGTGAGAAGATCCAAATAAATAAAATCTGAAATGGGGAGGGAGGGTCATTACCATGGACTCCATAGAAATAAAAAAGGTCATAAGAGGATTCAATGAATAACCTTATACCAACAAACTAGATAACTTAGATGAAATAGACAATTTCCTAGAAACACACTAAAAACCTACACTGATTTGAGAAGAAATAGAAGATTGCAACAAACCAATCACAAGAAAAGAGATTGATTCAGTCATCAAAAACCTTCCAACAAAGAAAAGCCCAAGAACAGGTGGTTCCACAGGTGAATTTTACCATTCAATCTAAGAAGAATTCATAACAATCCTGCTCAAACTCTTCCAAACAATTGAAGAGGAGGAAACACTATCAAATTCACTCTATGAAGCCAACATCACCCAAATACCAAAGCCTAATACAGATACTACAAGAAAAGAAAATTACAAAACAATCTCTCTAGTGACTAGAGATCCAAAAATCCTCAACAAATACTTACAAATAAAATCCAATAGCATATTAAAAGAATTATACACCAATGACCAGGTGGGCTTTATTCCAGATATGCAAGAGTAGTTAAAGACACAAAAAAATCAATTAATGTAATATATATATATTTTTGTATGCTGTATGGCAGGGTCACATTTCATTATTTTTCCATGCAAGTATTCCATAATTGCAGCACTATTTGTTGAATTTTTTCTCTTTGTTATTTCTTTGTTTTTTGGAAAGTGCATGGGCCAGGAATTGAACCTGGGTCTCCTGCAGGGAAGGCAAGAATTCTACCATTGAACTACCCTTACACCCCTGTAATATGCCCTTTTAACACATTGAAAGGGATAAACCACATGATCATATCAATTGATACAGAAAAGGCATTTGAAAAAATCCAGCATTCTTTCTCATAAAAACACTAAGAAAGGTAGAAATCAAAAGAAAGCTCATCAAAATGATAAGGAGCATTTATGAAAAACTCACAGCTAACCATACACAATGTGAAAAGACTGAAAGCTTTCTCTCTCACATCAGGAACAAGAAAAGGATGCCCACTGTCACCACTGTTATTCAACATTGTGCTAGAAGTTCTAGTTAGAGCAATTAGGTAAGATAAAGAAATAAAAGGCATCCCAATTGGAAAAGAAGAATTAAAACTTTCATTATTTGCAAATGACATGATTCTAAATTTAGAAAGTCCCCCCCCAAATCACTATAACCAAGTTATTAGAACTAATAAACAAGTTCAGCAAAGTGGCAGTATACAAGATCAGCACACAAAATTCAGTATTATTTCTGGACACTAATGATGAGCTATCCAAGGAGGAAGTCAAGAAAAAAATTCCATTTACAATAACAACTAAAGGAATCAAATATCTAGGAATAAACTTAAACAAGGATGTAAAGGTCCTACACATAGAAAACTAAAAGAAACTTAAAAGAAATCAAGAAGACCTAAATAAATGGAAGGATGTTCCGTGTTTGTGGACTGGAAAGCTAAATGTCATTTAGATGTCAATTTTACCCAAATTTATCTGCAGATTCAATAAAAGATCAATAAATTTCCAACAGCCTACTTCACAGACATGGAAAACCTAGTGACCAAATTTATTTGGAAATGTAGGGGGCCTCATATAACCAGAAAGATTTGGAAAAAGAAAAATGAAGTGGGAAGACTCATGCTTCCTGGGGCTCATATTACAATGGTCAAAACAGCATGGTACTGAGACTTCCAGAGAAGATGGAGGCTTAGTAAGATGCGCGGGTCTTAGTTCCTCCTTCAGAACAGCTACTAAAGAAATAGAAACAGTACAGAACAGCTCCCAGAGCCATGACAGAGACCAAAAAGACAGCATACCCCATTCTGGAAAGGCTGAACTGGCAGGGAGAATCCACTGCAGTGAGAAACCCGAAGGGCGTGCGCTTCCCCAGGCTGGGGCGGCTGGTGGCTGGAGTCCCTCCCTCCCTCCTTTCCAGACTGGTTGGGAGAATTGGACAGGTGGTCCCCTCAAGTCGCAGCAGCTGGCGCCCACACCACACGCGGCCACCCGGGCTGGCTAGGAGAATTGGATAGGAGGTCCCCCAAGCTGTGGAGACCAGCAACCGGGGTCCCTTCCACACATGTGGCTTCCCGGGCCAGCTGGGAACGTTAGATCAGCACTCCCCCAAGCCACAGTGGCCGGTGCCCCATGCCATGCTTGGCTTCCCGAGATGGCTGGGAGATTTGGACCGGCACTCCCCCAAGCCGTGGAGGCCGGCGACCCTCCCCCACAGTGAGAGTTTTCCAAAGTTAAAGGAGCCACAGCATCTTTTACTGGGGGACCCGCAGACAGATAAGTGCCACAAGTACCACATACTGGGCAGGATAAGAAAAACAGAGTGCAGAGATTTCACAGGAAAATCTTTCAACCTGCTGGGTCCCACACCCAGGGAAATCTGATTAAATGCCCAGATGCCAGCAGAAAATAATGGATCACACCCGGAAAATTGAAGATATGGCCCAGTCAAAGGAACAAACCAAGAGTTCAAATGAGATACAGGAGCTGAGACAACTAATTCTGAATATACAAACAGAAATGGAAAACCTCTTCAAAAACCAAATCAATAAATTGAGGGAGGACATGAAGAAGACATGGGTTGAACAAAAAGAAGAAATAGAAAGTCTGAAAACACAAATCACAGAACTTACGGGATTGAAGGACAAAGTAGAAAAGATGGAAAAAACAATGGATACCTACAATGGTAGATTCAAAGAGACAGAAGATAGAATTAGTGAACTGGAGGATGGAACATCTGAATTCCAAAAAGAAACAGAAACTGTAGGGAAAAGAATGGAAAAATTTGAGCAGGGGATCAGGGAACTGAATGATAATATGTGGTACACAAATATACATGCTGTGGGTGTCCCAGAAGGAGAAGAGAAGGGAAAAGGAGGAGAAAAACTAATGGAAGAAATTATCACTGAAAATTTCCCAACTCTTATGAAAGGCCTAAAATTACAGATCCAAGAAGTGCAGTGCACCCCAAAGAGAATAGACCCAAATAGGCATTCTCCAAGACACTTACTAGTTAGAATGTCAAAGGTCAAAGAGAAAGAGAGGATCTTGAAAGCAGCAAGACCAAAACAATCCATCACATACAAGGGAAACCCAATAAGATTATGTGTAGATTTCTCAGCAGAAACATGGAAACTAGAAGACAGTGGGATGATATATTTAAATTACTAAAAGAGAAAAACTGCCAACCAAGACTTCTTTATCCAGCAAAATTGTCCTTAAAAAATCAGGGAGAAATTAAAACATTTTCAGACAAAAAGTCACTGAGAGAATTTGTGACCAAGAGACCAGCTCTGTAAGAAATACTAAAGGGAGCAATAGAGTCAGATATGAAAAGACAGAAGAGAGAGGTATGGAGAAGAGTGTAGAAAGAAGGAAAATCAGATATGATATATATATTACAAAAGGCAAAATGGTAGAGGAAAATATTATCCAAACAGTAATAACACTAAATGTCAATGGACTGAATTCCCCAATCAAAAGACATAGACTAGCAGAATGGATTAAAAAATAGGATCCTTCTATATGCTATCTACAGGAAACACATCTTAGACCCAAAGATAAACATAGGTTGAAAATGAAAGGTTGGGAAAAGATATTTCATGCAAATAACAACCAGAGCAGGAGTAGCTATACTAATATCCAACAAATTAGACTTCAAATGTAAAACAGTTAAAAGAGATAAAGAAGGACACTATCTACTAATAAAAGGAACAATTAAACAAGAAGACATAACAATCATAAATATTTATGCACTGAACCAGAATGCCCCAAAATATGTGAGGAATACACTGCAAACACTGAAAAGGGAAATAGACTCATATACCATAATAGTTGGAGACTTTGATTCACCACTCTCATCAATGGACAGAACATCTAGACAGAGGATCAATAAAGAAACAGAGAATCTGAATATTACTATAAATGAGCTAGACTTAACAGACATTTATAGGACATTACATCCCACAACAGCAGGATATACCTTTTTCTCAAGTGCTCATGGATCATTCTCAAAGATAGACCATATGCTGGGTCACAAAGCAAGTCTTAACAAATTTAAAAAGATTGAAATCACACACAACACTTTCTCAGATCATAAAGGAATGAAGTTGGAAATCAATAATAGTCAGAGTGCCAAAAAATTCACAAATACGTGGAGGCTCAACAACACACTCTTAAACAACGAGTGAGTCAAGGAAGAAATTACAAGAGTAATTAGTAAATATCTCGAGGCGAATGAAAATGAAAACACAACATATCAAAACCTATGGGACACAGCAAAGGCAGTGCTTAGAGGGAAATTTATTGCCCTAAATGCCTATATCAGAAAAGAAGAAAAGGGAAAAATTCAGGTATTAACTGTCCACTTGGAAGAACTGGAGAAAGAATAGCAAACTAACCCCAAAGTAAGCAAAAGGAAAGAAATAACAAAGATTAGAGCAGAAATAAATGAAATTGAAAACAATAGAGAAAATTAATAAGACCAGAAGTTGGTTCTATGAGAAAATCAATAAGATTGATGGGCCCTTAGCAAGATTGACAAAAACAAGAAGAGAGAGGATGCAAATAAGTAAGATCAGAAATGGAAGAGGAGACATAACCACTGACCTTACAGAAAGAAAGGAGGTAATAACAGGATACTATGAACAACTTTACGCTAATAAATACAACAATTTAGACGAAATGGACAGGTTCCTGGAAAGGCATGAACAACCAACTCTGACTCAAGAAGAAATAGATGACCTCAACAAACCAATCACAAGTAAAGAAATTGAATAACTCATTCAAAAGCTTCCCAAAAAGAAAAGTCCAGGACCAGATGGCTTCACATGTGAATTCTACCAAACATTCCAGAAAGAATTAGTACCAACTCTCCTCAAACACTTCAAAAAAATCAAAGTGGAGGGAAAGCTACCTAATTCATTCTATGAAGCCAAAATTACCCTCATACTAAAACCAGGCAAAGATATTACAAAAAAAGAAAACTACAGACCAATCTCTCTAATGAATATAGATGCAAAAATCCTCAACAAAATTCTAGCAAATCGAATCCAGCAACACATTAAAAGAATTATATATCATGACCAAGTAGGATTCATCCCAGGTATGCAAGGATGGTTCAACATAAGAAAATCAATTAATGTAATACACCATATCAACAAATCAAAGCAGAAAAATCACATGATCATCTCAATTGATACAGAGAAGGCATTTGACAAGATTCAACATCCTTTCCTGTTGAAAACACTTCAAAAGATAGAAATATAAGGGAACTTCCTTAAAATGATAGAGGGAATATATGAAAAACCCACAGCTAATATCATCCTCAATGGGGAAAAATTGAAAAATTTCCCCCTAAGATCAGGAACAAGACAAAGATGTCCACTATCTCCACTATTATTCAACATCATTTTGGAGGTTCTAGCTAGAGCAATTAGACAAGAAAAAGAAATACAAGGCATCAAAATTGGAAAGGAAGAAGTAAAACTATCATTGTTTGCAGACGATATGATACTATACATCGAACGCCCGGAAAAATCCACAACAAAATTACTAGAGCTAATAAATGAGTACAGCAAAGTAGCAGGTTACAAGATCAACATTCAAAAATCTGTAGCATTTCTATATACAAGCAATGAACAAGCTGAGGGGGAAATCAAGGAACAAATTCCATTTACAATTGCAACTAAAAGAATAAAATACCTAGGAATAAATTTAACTAAAGAGACAAAAAAACTATATAAAGAAAACTACAAAAAACTGTGAAAAGAAATCACAGAAGACCTAAATAGATGGAAGGGCATACCATGTTCATGGATTGGAAGACTAAATATAGTTAAGATGTCAATCCTACCTAAATTGATTTACAGATACAATGCAATACCAATGAAAATCCCAACAACTTATTTTTCAGAAATAGAAAAACCAATAAGCAAATTTATCTGGAAGGGCAGGGTGCCCCAAATTGCTAAAAGTATCTTGAGGAAAAAAAATGAAGCTGGAGGTCTCACGCTGCCAGACTTTAAGGCATATTATGAAGCCACAGTGGTCAAAACAGCATGGTATTGGCATAAAGATAGATACATCAACTAATGAAATCGAATAGAGTGCTCAGATATAGACCCTCTCATCTATGGACATTTGATCTTTGATAAGGCAGTCAAGCCAACTCACCTGGGACAGAACAGTCTCTTCAATAAATGGTGCCTAGAGAACTGGATATCCATATGCAAAAGAATGAAAGAGGACCTGTATCTCACACCCTATACAAAAGTTAACTCAAAATGGATCAAAGATCTAAACATTAGGTCTAAGACCGTAGAACAGTTAGAGGAAAATGTAGGGAGATATCTTATGAAACTTACAACTGGAGGCGGTTTTATGGACCTTAAACCTAAAGCAAGAGCACTGAAGAAAGAAAGAAATAAATGGGAGCTCCTCAAAATTAAACGCTTTTGTGCATCAAAGAACTTCAACAAGAAAGTAGAAAGACAGCCTACACAATGGAAGACAATATTTGGAAATGACATATTGGATAAAGGTCTAGTATCCAGAATTTATAAAGAGATTGTTCAACTCAACAGCAAAAAGACAGCCAACCCAATTACAAAATGGGAAAAAGACTTGAATAGACACCTCTCAGAAGAGGAAATACAAATGGCCAAAAGACATATGAAGAGATGCTCAATGTCCCTGGCCATTAGAGAAATGCAGATCAAAACCACAATGAGATATCATCTCACACCCACCAGAATGGCCATTATCAACAAAACAGAAAATGACAAGTGCTGGAGAGGATGTGGAGAAAGAGGCACACTTATCCACTGTTGGTGGGAATGTCAAATGGTGCAAGCACTGTGGAAGGCAGTTTGGTGGTTCCTCAAAAAACTGAATATAGAATTGCCATACGACCCAGCAATACCATTTCTAGGTATCTACTCAAAGGACTTAAGGGCAAAGACACAAACGGACGTTTACACATCAATGTTTATAGCAGCGTTATTTACAATTGCAAAGAGATGGAAACAGCCAAAATGTCCATCAACAGACGAGTGGCTAAATAAACTGTGGTATATACATACAATGGAATATTATGCAGCTTTAAGACAGAATAAACTTATGAAGCATGTAATAACATGGATGGACCTAGAGAACATTATGCTGAGTGGGTCTAGCCAAAAACTAAAGGACAAATACTGTATGGTTCCACTGATATGAACCGACATTCGAGAATAAGCTTGGAATATGTCATTAGTAACAGAGACCAGCAGGAGTTAGAAACAGGGTAAGATAATGGGTAATTGGAGCTGAAGGGATACAGACTGTGCAACAGGACTAGATACAAAAACTCAAAAATGGACAGCACAATACTACCTAATGGTAATGTAATTTTGTTAACACACTGAATGAAGCTGCATCTGAGCTATAGTTTTTTTTGTTTGTTTGTGTTTTTTTATATATTTTTTTTATTTTTTATTATTATTATTTTTATTTTTTTCTCTATATTATCATTCTATATCTTTTTCTGTTGTTTTGCTAGTTCTTTTCCTTAATCGATGCAAATGTACTAAGAAATGATGATCATACATCTATGTGATGATATTAAGAATTACTGATTGCATATGTAGAATGGAATGATTTCTAAATGTTGTGTTAATTTTTTTAATTAATTAAAAAATAAATGAATAAATAATAGGGGGAACAAATGTTAAAAATAAATTTAGTTTGAAGTGCTAGTGGTAAATGAAAGCCAGGGGTAAGGGGTATGGCATATATAATCTATTTTTTTTCTGTTATCATTTTATTTCTTTTTCTGTTGTCTTTTTTATTTTTTTCTAAATTGATGCAATGTTCTAGAAATGATGAATATGCAACTATGTGATGATATTAAGAATTACTGATTGTATATGTAGAATGGAATGATATCTTAATGTTTTGTCTGTTAGTTTTTTTAATTAATAAAAAAAATTTTTAAAAGCCTACTAGAATAAGTACGTTTCAGAAATAGACACAAGCTAATTAGTATGAAATCAATTATATTTTAATATGTTAGCAAAAATCATTCAGAAAATGTAATTTACAGATTACCATTTATAGAAGCATCAAAAATATGCAATACTTAGGGCTGAATATGACAAAAGATGTGTAAGAACTGTACATTAAACTAAACCATGTTATTTTCAAAAATTTAAGACCTAAATAAATAGATATAGCATGATCATTGAAAAAAAAAGCATGGTACTGACGTAATGATAGACATATTGATCAATGCAACTGAATGGAGAGTTCAGAAATGGACCCTCAGATCTACAGTAACTGGTTTTTAACAAGGCTTCTAAGTACATTCAAGTGGGACTGAAAAGTCTCTTGAATAAATGGGAATAGGACAAATAGATAACCATATCCAAAAGAAGTAAAGGGGACCCCTACCTCAAACTATGCAAAAATTAAGTCAAAATGGATCAAAGATCTAAATATAAGAGCCAGGACAGTAAAACTCTAAGAAGAAAATGTGCGGAAACATTTTCAAGATCCTGTGGTAGGCAGTGATTTCTTAACCTTATACCAAAAGCACAAGCAACAAAAGGAAAGAACAGATAAATGGGTTCTCCTCAAAAATGAATACTTCTGTGCTTCAAAGGACTTTGTAAAAAGGGTGAAAAGGCAGCTGACTGATTGGGAGAAAAATTTGGAAACTGTATATCTGATAAGCATTAGATAACCAGAATATATAAAGAAATTCTACAACTCCACGATATAATGACAAACAACCCAATTTAAAAAAATGGGTAACAACACTGCAAGGAAAATCATTACCTCTCCACTATATGGGACATGACATCCAGGGGTGAAAGTCTCCCTAGCAAGGTGGGACATAACTCCCAGGGATGAGCCTGATCCTAGCAGCATGGGTTCAACAACTCGTTGCTGACTAAAAAGGAGAAAAGAAATGTAACAAAATAAGTTATCAGTGGCTAATGAAGTCCAGAATAGCTTCTTGACTCTCCTACAGGCTACTCTTAATGCAAGCTTCAGTGAGATACTGTTAAGTACCATGGTTTTCTAACCCCCAACCAAAACCATTTTTGTCAACCTTAAAGAACAGCCAGGGCTCTATCTGAGATTCTACAAATGTTTTACACACTAAGATTACTTTCCAGAGACCTACAACCTCCAGATGGGTTCCTAGACCAGATAATTCTTGAAACACAGAAGGGCCAGCCTCTCCAAGAACATCAACTAGTTCCATCCCCCTATCCAAAATTGTCAACACTCCTTTTCAACTTGAAAAACTGAGAAAAAACCCAAATACCCCTAAAGATTAGGAGAAGGATCAAAAGAGAAGGATGAGCTATAATAGAGAAGATAGGATATAATAAATGAGTATGACTGCTGAATCATTATATTGATATTTCTTTTCATCTAAAGTGTCTTGAGACAACCAGAAGAAAAAAACTGAAATTGGGAAATGTAACACATACCAAACTCTGAAATCTGTTCTATAACTACTTGTTACAATGTACATCAAAATTTATTTTGTGTGTGTATATATATACTTCACAAGAAAAAATGGACAAAAAAATGGACAAAAACACGAATAGACATTTTTCCAAAGATGAAATACAAATAGCTAAAAAACACATGAAAAGATGCTCGCTTCACTACCTAGTAGGGAAATGCAAATCAAAACCACAATGAAATATCATTTCTCACCCACTAGAATAGCTACTATTAAACAAACAGGAAACTACAAGTGTTGGAGAGGATGTGAAGAAATTGCTCCTGGGAATGTAAAATGGTATAGCTGCTATGGAAGACAGTTTGGCAGTTCCTCAGAAAGCTAAGTCCAGAACTGCCATATGATTTGGCAATCCCATTATTCAGTACATACCCAGAAGAACTGAAAGCAGGAACACAGAGACATTTGCACACCAATGTGCATAAGGGCATTATTCACAATTGCCAAAAGATGGAACCAACCCAAGTGTCCATCAACCGATGAATGGATAGACAACATGTGGTATAGATATAAAATGGAAAATTGTTCAGCAGTAAGGAGTGAAGTCCTGAAACACATGACAACACTGATGAATGTTGAGGACATTAGGTTGAGTGGGAGTAAGTCAGACACAAAAGGACAAATATTGTATGATGTCACTAATATGAACTAATTATAATATATAAACTTTTGAAATAAATCTAAAATGTAGAGTACCAGGAGATAGAATGAGGTGCAGATGCTTAATATGTGCAGAATTTTTAACAAGGTTCAATTTAAATGTTTGTTGATGGTAGCACATTATGGTGAGTGTGAAAGTGGCTGAAAGGGGAAGTTTAGAATCATGTATGTCACTAGGAGGTAACCTACAGGTTAAAACATAGGACTGTACAACAGCAACTCTCATGATGGATGACAACTGTGATTGACAGTAGAGATATGAAAAAGCTCTATCATGAACTAGAACAAATGTACAGTAGTATTACAAGGACTGAATAATAGGGTGGTAAATGGGAAGAAAATGTACCTTCTGCAAATTAGGTATAGTTAACAGTAACTGTGTGCTGTTCTATAGTTCATCACCAGTTACAAATGTACTATACCAATGGTAGGTATCAACTTGGGGGGGGATAAGGGGTTTGGGATTTTTTTTTATTCTTTGGAGTAATGAAAATATTCTACAGTTGATTGTGATTATGAATACACAACTCTGTGATGATACTTTGAGCCACTGATTGTGTGCTTTGGATGGATTGTATGGTATGTGAATATATCTCAACTATATAGGATTTTAAAACAAGAGAATCTGACATGGCATTGTTTAAGGGAGACCCAATGAAAAGTACTGAAGAAAAACACACAATAGTTTCTCAAGCATACACTAAATGAGCAGAGGGTGAATCAATAACCCTCGAGCTGCTTTAACAGACTAGGCTCTGAAGATTCAATAAGTTAAGACGATGAAAAGTGCAAAGGCCAGGCTTACTTGCAATAAGCTTACAAAGTTTTACCAGAGTTTTAATGCTATATCCTGGGACATATCCTGCTATGGTAGCTCATCTCTAGAACAAGTCCCCAGTTCTTGTGTAGTCCTCTCTCAGGTTGAATCTAAGCTGAACTTGTATAACACAGAACATGGAAGAAGTGACAATATGTAGCCTTTGAGACAAGAATATAAGAAGCTGAACAACTGCCTTCTAGGTCTCAAGGCACACTCACTCTTGTACCTCTGAATCACCATGTAATAAATCCACCTACTCTGAGGCCTCTGGGACCTGCAGAAGCTTTTTAATGTGAATAGAATAAGGATGATGTCTCCTTTATAATTCCTAATGTTGGTAATTTGTTTTTTCTTTTAAATAGTCTTGTCAAGGTGGGAGGTTTAGGGTTAGGGTTAGCATTAGTATAGTCAACCTTGATGAAGTTTTGTTTGTGCTTCAGAAGAATGTGTATTCTGCTTTTTGGTGGTGAGTTCTATAAGTATTAATTATGTCAATAATTTGATGATGTTGTTCAAACCTTCTCTATACTTACTAATTTTCCACCTACTTGTGTCAAATACTGAGAGAAGAATACTGAAATCTGCAAGTATAATTGTGAATTTCAATTACTCTTTCAGTTTTTTCAGCTTTTGTTTCATGTATTTAAAGCTCTATTTATGGGTCCACACACATAAGAATTTAACGTCTCTGATGAAAGATGCCTTCATCACTAAGAAATATCCTTCTTTACTCTTAGTATTAACAGTCCTGGCTCTGTAGCCTACAGTGACTGATATCAGTATCTCCAACTCCAGCTTTATTTCAATTTCTGATTTCATAGTGTGGGAGACTGAATCATGTCCCTACAAAGCCATGCTCAAGTCCTAACCCCCAGTTCTATAGGTGTGAACTCCTTTATAGTCAGGAACTTTGAAGGTGTTAATGCAAAACTGAATCAGGGTGGCCTTAATTCAATATGACTGGAGTCCTATGAGTGGAGAAACTGGATACAATAGATGCTACAGGAGGAGATGGAATGTTATTTTCTTATGCTGCTTAAAGCAAAATGCCATGAAATGGTTTGGCTTAAACAATGGGAATTTATCTGCTTACAGTTTCAAGGCTGAGAAAATGTCCAAATTAAGGCACCATAAAGGAGATGCTTTCTTCCCAAAGACCAGCTGCTGATCTTTGGCCCTTGTTCCTTGTTCCTCTGTCACACGGCAAAGCACATGGCAGCATCAGCTGGTCTCTCCACTTACTTTTAGGTTTCATTGATTTCAGCTTCTTGCTTCTGTGGCACTTTCTCTCTCTCATTCTGTACTCATTATGATTATAAAAGACCCCAATAATAGGATTAACTCCCATCCTGATTGAGGTGGGTCACACCTTTACTGAAATAGCTTCATTGAAAAATCTTACTTATGATGGGTTTATACCCACAGGAATGGATTAGATTTAAGAATGTAGTTTTCTGGGGTATATATACAGCTTCACACCACCTGACTACACCCTCTGGACCCCCAAAAGACATGTTCTTTCCACATAAAAAATGCATTCATCCCATCACAATAGCCAAAAAAACTCTTTTAGTCTAGGCTGGCAGTAGTTCTGTTCACTTAGAATTCACAAAAATTTTATAGTACAGAGGGGTAATTTTTAAAATATTTTAACAGAACATAGATTTCTTGGTTAACAGTATTTTTACAATACCTTGAAGATACCATTCCATTGTTTTATCCCTCATATGGTGTTCTAGTTTGCTAGCTGCTGGAATGCAACACACCAGAGATGAATTGGCTTTTAATAAAAGGAAATTTATTTCGTTGGTTCTTCAGAGGAAAGGCAGCTAACTTTCCACTGAGGTTCTTTCTTACATGGAAGGTACAAGATGGTCTCTGCTGGTCGTCTCTCCACGCCCCTGGGTTCCAACAACTTTCCCCGGGGTGACTTCTTTCTGCATCTCCAAAGGCCTGGGCTGAGCTGCTAGTGCTGAGATGAGGAATGCCGAGCTGCTTAGGCTGTGCTACATTGCATTCTCTCATTTAAGCACCAGCCAATTAAGTCAATTATGTTCACGTACCATTGGCTTATGTCCGCAGCAACAAGATTAGGTATGCTCACCTGGCCAAGTTGACAACTGAATCTAACTAACACATACAGTTTCCAGTTAGTAAATCTTTTAACACCATCATCTTCCTCAGTGGATGATGTGTCCTTTTTCCTCTGGCTGCTTTTATAATTTTCTGTTTCACCAAATTCATTATGATGTATTTTGGTATGGTTTCTTTAGGTTTCTTTTCTTTGGGGTGCAGTGAAATTTATGGATTTGTGGGCTTATAGTTTTCCTTAAATTTGGAGAACTTTTTTTGTCTCCCTTAAATATTTTTTGCCTCCCTTTTTCTAGGACCTCCATTACATGTGTTGCATTGCTTAATATTGTCTCAGAGGTCACTGATGCTTTGTTCATTTTATAGATTTTATTTCCTTTTGAGAGTATCCTTTGCAATATCTTCAAGTTCATGATCTTCACTTTTGCAGTGTCAAAATTTTCCATTTCATGTATTTTTCACTTCAGGTATTATGATGGTCAGGTCCATGTGTCAAATTGGCCAGGCGATGGTGCCTAGTTGTTTTGTCAAGCAAGCACTGGCCCTTCTATTGCTGTGAGGACATTTCATGGGCTTAAACCATAAGCACATTAGTTGAATCCATGTCTGATTACATCTGCAGTTGGCTAGGGGGAGTGCCTTCTGAATGAGTGACACAACCTAATCACCGAAGGCTTTTAAGGAGAAAGCAGAAAAGAAAATCTCTCTCTCTGTTTAAGCCAGCCATCCTTCCTGGGAAGATCATTGAGGACCTTCATCAGAGCTGCCAGCTCACAGCCTGCTCTATAGATTTCAGACCCTTATGTCCCACAGTTCCATGAGACACTTTTATAAATCTTTTATTTACAGATATCTCCTGTTGGTTCTATTTCTCTAGAGAACCCTAATCAGATACTGTAATATCCATTGGGTCTTTTGTATCTTCCCTTTCTCTCCACATCATGTGCTTCCCCTACTTTCTTGACTATATGGGTTATTTATAATAGCTGTTCCAATGGTCTTATTGCCTGCTCCATCATCTGTCATTTTTGGGACTATTTCTATTGAGTGATTTTTCATCATATTGCTTATATTTTCCCTCCACTTTTATGACTGGTAATTTTTGTATTGGATTCTGGACTTTGTGAATTTTACATTGCTAGTTGGGGATTTTATCTTATTCCTTTAAATAGTGTTGAATTGTGTTCTGATATTCTCTTATACCACTTGGGACCAGTTTAATTATTGTAAGTCCTCCTTTAAAGTTTGATAGCTTATAGCCAGAGCAGTATTTATTGTAGGACTAGCTTAGCCCCATTCATAGCACAACACTCTTTTAAGAATTCTACCAAAATTCTACCTATTCTGAGGGCTCTCCCTGCTGGCCAGTGAGAACACAAACTATTCCTTCTCTATGAGCTCCAGAATTTTTCTTCTTCCTCCTTTTCATGGTTCTTTCCTAAGAAAAAAGACTCTTTTTAAAGAGTCCTCCTACAAATGCTTAAATCAGTACTCAGTTCTTCAAAACTATCTCTTAAAGCATCTCCCTTCTGTTTGGTACTTTGTCTTATAAATTTTAATTCTCTTGGTCTCCTTGATCTCTGATTGCATCCCTTCAATTTGGGGAGACTGCTGTCCTTTCCCTTTCCCCATACTGTGACTGGAAACTGCCTCCAGGCAGTAAGCCAGCACCAGGATGAGTGAGTGACACAAGGAAGGAAGGGAGAGAGAAATCAACTTTATAAATAGAGGTCACAGGGTACAAGTTTCAGATTAAGTGTGAACTGTTTCTTCAGTTAGGGGGAATGAGGTACATACACTGCAAAATGAGGTGGGCAAAGGTGAGACTGACAGTGTAAAGAAAGCTCTATTTTCCATAATAATAAGTTCAATAAACATTATCAGCCATTTCACTTGTATCATGAAAAGAAAAAAAAACTCCTTTTTCTTCATCCCAAATTTTTATTTTTCTGATTTTACTCTCATAGAGTGTAAGCCTTTTACAGCACTGGAGCTATCCCCAATGAAGAGATTATCATAAAAAGCAGCCTCAGATGCATGGTGGCTCATTGTCAGGGGACATAAATTCTCAAATTGAAAAAGCCTACCTCCAGACTTAGAATTTATGTAGGTAAAGTCTTGAATTTATGCTTCAAAACAAAAATTCCCACTCTGAATACAGCATTCTTTTGAGAAAGGAATGAGGATATGACATTTTAGTGTGTTGTTTTTTCTTTTTTCCTTTTGCTCAGGAAGAAAATGCTGTACATTTTTTGGTGTGTATCAGTCTAATCTGCTTCCATTTATCTAAGAATGGGGAATGGCTGCAAAATGCAGTGGTATACTATTCTCTCTTTTAACATTCAGGGTAGCAGAAAACTTGTTGGAATACAGTAAGACTTTTCTACCATTAGTGGTGACAGATATTTCATGTCCAAAAGTAATTCCAGCAAATCCTACATTCTGTAGACTATCTCCATTCCCTCCAGATGTACTTTGAGGCCAAGTACCCATTGATACTTTTAATTTGGTTTCCCATTACTTCCAACTTTTATTGAAGACTGGCATTTTCTATTTATAGTAGGCATTTTTAAGATGGTCCAGTTCAGTTTCTATGATATCACATTGCATTGTAACAGTTTGTAAATTTACCTCCACTTTTTACACATTACCTTTCAATTTTAAATCTGTATGAGGCAAGTGCTTCACATTTACCTTAATCCTCTCTTTACTTACTTTAGTAGGCTGTAAAATAGTTTCAGAGGAACCTCAAAAGGTTTTTCAGGATTCACCTGATCCTAAGGCTCTGGGATTCTTTGAGATAGCAAATGCACTTACTATGGTAAGCCATCGGAGACCGCCCTTCCCTTCTACTCTACATTAAGTAACGATAGAGCCGACTGAGAACTGGGGACTATTAGAAATCTTGGACAAAGACTATCATAAGAACTTTCTATACCGACTTTTGTTAAACACACACACACGCGCGTGCACACAAACACACATGCAGCAGCCTAGTAAGGAAAGAACAGGTCTTGGGCTCCTGTCTGTTCTGGGTTTTAAATCCTAGCTCCCTGACTTGCTTGATCTCCTCATTTATAACACAGGGAAATGTAAAACCTATCTTAAGGGTTGTAGGGAAGATAAAATGAGAACATGTCTAGCATCTAACAGCCCATATTTATCGACCCCTTTCAAAAGAGCTGCACGGTAGAGGCAGAATTACTTGTCCCTTTCTCATTTGAAAGCAACTCAATAATGTAACAGAGCAAGAGCTGGGATAAGTGGCTAAGGATGGTGAGAAGGGGTGAGGAGAGATAACGAAGGGTGTTTTAACCACCTTTTTTTTTTTGTAAAGCTGTATTTCCCTTTTCATACCTTGTAGGACAGACTACATAGCATGCTTGCATGAGTCCTATCTGAGAGTTTGAACCCATTTGTAAATTAACTTAAGAACCACTTGTCTGCAGTCAAGCACCCTCTGCAGGGGCAGGAGCCATGGCCAGGGCAGCTGAAGCAGTGGTGGGCACTGGAGCCATGGTGGCCGCGCTGGGGGTGGCTGGGCCTCAGACAACTACATTTAGGGTGTCTTCTTAACTTTCCTCCTGAAGTTATTCAAGGGGACTGCAGTTTTGCCTTAAGCAAAACCCCCTTAACAGTGGGAATCTAAAAATAAACAACATTATTTTATTAGGTTATCCCCACAGATGAAAGCAGCATATTTTGTCTGGACTCTTTTTGGAGTCAATTAATGCATTAGCTAAAGAGAAACCTTTCTGAAAGAGAGTTCTCATTGTCCTGAGCAGCTTCTAAAGGAAAACATAATTCTGTGCTTCTAAGGACATGTGAAGTCAATGAGTGAGGTGAACAGAGAGGAGTTGAAAACATGTAGTCATTGATAAGAAAAACTGTTTTGATGAAACATCTCAACCCTAACATAACATCAATATCAAAGGAGATAATGTGTTTTTGAAGATTTATTTTTAACAACAACAAGGGAATGTTAATATCTTATAGTCTCTATGCCAGTTCCTGGCTCAAAGTTACCAACCAATTAAAACCAATGTTAAATAGCTGTGCTTGCTCTAATAAAATTTTTTCAACTTCTAAAGTAAGTGACCAAGTAAAACTGATTCTTCTCAGTTATGGTTTTAACTCTAACCATATTAAAAAAAAAAAGACCTGTAATGTAGGAAAATAATGGACAAAAAGCATTTTTCTCAAAAACTCATCCATCCTTTCTTCTGTTCTCCCACCCACCCACCCACCCACCCACCTGTCCATCCATCCATCTACACTCTGTCCATCCTTGAGAATAACAGCCAAAAAGCCTTCTAACTTCCAGTCACTGTGGAACTAGAATTAAACACCATCTCCATGCTCTAGGTACCCAGTCTAGGTTTTTAACTGAAGAATGCCACCATTTTAAATGAGTAAGGTGACACTTTTAGATACCTAAGGCTTTAAAATAAGGCAGTGACCTCCTTGTGATCTTCATAATATTGAAAGAAGAATTCTGTGGTTGGGGTTGGGCTATTCCCAAAAAGGTAAAATAAAAGGCACACCTCTTTTCAGACCAAGCCATTTGTGGAAAAAATTTCACTGCTCTGACCCAGGAAATCTGGCTTTACAAAGACTTTGGAAAAATTCACATCTGGAAAGCATTTGACTACCATGAAATTAAAATAGGATTGTGTTCAGTGGTGAGGATACAAATCCATGCCCACAAGCATGGCCTCTGTGATACAAAGCACAAGAAAACACTGAGGGAGAGGTGATCTAGAAGGGTGATAAATGGGACCAGAGGACAGAATTTGTCACATTCTGTTATTGACAATTTCCCTCTCTCCACCTGAAGTATCCCAATGTGACTTGTTTAATACCTAGTTGGAGTAGGTTACAAAAATTTTTAAGAACAATCCATTCCTCTTTTCATTCTCTGCTGAGTTACGTGCTGTTAAACATTCCCAGGAGACCATCAAAATGTAAGCAGCCTGAGGTTTACACAGGCCACACCATTAAATAACATATAAGCACAAAATTTCAAACATTGTTTTCCAGCAATGGTAAATATTTCAGCTAAGTAAAAACTGAAGCTTGAAATGCAGAAAGCATTTAAATGATTCCTTTCTGTGCCAGAAGTCTTATTTTCCCCTGTGCAATGCAGGCTGCTGGGATTAAGGTGACCCCAGGGAAGTGAGCAAATGGCTGTGGGTTATGAGGTGTAGCACACTCGGCAATGGCATGCCACCCAGCCTCAAGAAACCCAGCCACAACTGGAACCCAAGAATCAGTGTGTTCCCTTGTGGTCAGCTTCGCTTTTTTCCCCCTCCTTGAAAAAAGAAAACTGCTACTAAAGTCAAGCCTCCCCCTCTCACCCCTGGACCAAAGGCCACCCTGAAAGACTCCACAGCTGGGAGAGCAGGGGAGGCTGGTGCCCTTGGTGGACAGACCAGCATGCGGTGGGTTAAATGCCTTTCAGTTCTGCAATGCGAAGGAGGGAAACGACTGAATGCAGGAATAGCATCCACACCACTGCAACATACTGTGCTGTCACTTCAGGAAGAAGGAAAACCCAGAATAAATTTTCCATGGTTTTCACCACAGGGTGATTGCAGTCCTATTCAAGGATGTCACTGACATGTCACCCACTGAGCAGAACTCATGGAAATTAGCTTCCTCCAAAGTGTCTCAAGTCACAGCTTCCTCCTCTCCCTCCAGAGAATAAGCCAAGGTTTTTAAAGAAACACAGATGTGCGACCTTCTGTCTGATTGGCTTCTGTTGCTTTCTTATGATCTAAAGAGAATTGCCCTCAGTTCTGGGTTAAGTCTAAGTGGAGCCAAGATGCTCCCATCACATACAACAGTTCTCATGGGAGCAGCCAGTGAGCTGGGTCATGAACACTTGACTTTCTATGATATTTCAAGCTAAATTGAAGAAAAGGAATGCTAAAGTTTAGACTATATGACTTATCTCCATATTCAAAAAACAAATACTAGTTTTCATGCCCAACTTCCACTGAAACTTCACCTTACATTAATTCTTTTTTTTCCAGCAGGGGGGTGCACAGCCCAGGAATTGAACCCAGGTCTCCCTCTGAACCACTGAGCACCCTCACATAAATTCTTACAACAGGAAACAGCTGAAGTGCTAGGGATGACAAATAAAAACTTTGATAATACCAAATTCTAAGGTGTATTTGAAGTTTTGTGGCTCTCCCTTTGAGACAATATAGAGAACTGCATTTCAGAGGTTTCTGCCACTTACCACATTGGATGAGTAGAGATGGAAGGGGAACGGTTTCCACTTTGGTTTCACCAGACATGGAAGGAGGCATGTGTATATATGCCCTGTCTCTGCTGAAGAGAAGCCATCTGTTCCCTTAGGGACTTGTGGATGGTGTTGACACTTTCCAATTTGAACTGCAACTTTCAGTCTCATCTTGACCTACAGCAGCAGGGAGCCTGAGTAAGGGCTGTCTCCTAAGGAGGGAAACCTGGAGACTCAGAATATTCATATTAACTACTGATTTATTCATTGTGAGCCTCTCCTGCACCATAATTTTATTCTAATACCCCCAAATTCAGCTTCTCTCCACAAATATTTATAGTACAATATTTAAGTAAACACAAAATATGAAGGGATGTGATTTTGGGATGAGCAAGAGTCAGAAAACTTTGGAAGTTACAACTGATTTCATACCAGTTATCATGCCCAAATTCCAGTGAAACTTTACATTAATTCTCCTAAGACACTGCTGAAAGTGTTGGGGATGGCTAAGACAAAAGTGCCAGTGTACTAGTTTCTTTGCTTACTCAGGGTTAAATATAGTTTCTCTTACTCACTCTGAACTATAGTATAATGAAAATAAGAGTATATGTTGCCTTCATGAAGGTCTACAAGAGGCTAATATGAAGAAACTCCTCTCAAAATGAAACCTGTATAATCCAATAATGACAATGACTGCAGTTGTTCAGCAAGTGGCAAGCACTAGGGCACACAATGGAGTGGCATTAAACAGTGTTTATTTCCAGCTTCACAAACACATGAGTCTGAACATTATGCAGGGCACCATGAATTAAATAACAATCTACATTGGAATACATTTGTCTTAGACATGATTTAAGATAAGGTAGGCTTTAAAAGCAAATGGTGCCACTTCCAAGGGATAGGTAGGGATTTGGGTGCCATCCAGAGGTGTGCATATTTTCTACAGTATTGACTGAAGCAGGCAGGAAGGCAGTAATCTGTGATTAGTGTATCCAGGAACAGTGTGACATTTGAGTTTCCTTGTCCACATAATAAAACCCCCAAAGTACTTGCCTACAGTGCAAAGACTTTCCATTGGTAGTCCCAGTCCCAGTAATAACAGAATATGATTTCTAAACATCTCCAGTGTGGTTTTCATTACCAAAAAAACCATGTTTCACATAAAAGCTTCATAGTATAATCCAGAGGCAGCATGTTTAAAATGCGAAGCCAGGCTGGCTATTTCTGAAAATTTTTTCATTTCTTCAGTGTTTTTTACATTTATAAATATGCACCTAGTTTACTACCAGTGAAGTACACAAAATGCTTTGTTCTGAGCACCAGGAGTTGCCTTTCAGAAGCCTCTCTGGGACTGCAATCCCTGTCTAAAAGCCCTGATTTCTATCCATATTTTCTCCAACTCCCACATCATTTTAGTATTGACCAAACCCTAGCAAATGTTTGTGGGCTCAGGCCCAAATAATACTTATCAATAATTTCATATGGATCTGGTTAAGAAAACACAAAAAATATATGATTTCACTTTATAAAAGGCTTCAGTTTGAATTTAAACATGACACAGAGGTGGAAAGAATGAAATGTTGCCTCACTCTGAGCTGGGACAACCTTCACTGCACTAACAACAAAGCTACAGGACACCCAAGGCCCGTCCTCCTACGGAGCTCCCTGAGAACTTTTGAGGTAGGTGCTACTGACTTGATGAGAGGGAGGTAGAGTCCGAATTTGTTCTCAATCCTGGCAAATATTGTGACTGCCACTCTGTAGCCCCCAGTGTAATCAGGACTGGGAGCGGGTAGCATGATCTTCGATGGGGAGCAGACTCTGACCCCATCGATTTTCTAAAAGAAAACAGAGTGTGAGTCAGAGTTTTGTTTTTGCTTTATTCATTTTTATCTTGTTAAACACAGTTTTCAGAAACTGTTAAGAAATGCGAACTAAAGGCCTTGTACATCTCTAGTCACATGCATGTTCCTCTTTGACTAGAGCTTCACTAACATTACTCCAGTATTTTCATAAATATCCTCTATTGCTTCAAAGGGACTGGACTGATGTGTCTTTCTCAATGGCAAGTAAATAGTAGAAGCTGCTGAAATTCAGAGTTAAAGTGATACTCACATTCCCTCAAAATCAATGTAGAACAATCGCTGTAGTAATTCATAAGTCAGCAAAGTTACATCAAACCGCAGTGAGGAGCAAAATACACGAGCTTCGAAAAGGAGGGGAAATAATAAATACAATTAGATTTAAAAAAATTATCTGATACCAAATGGTTTGTTAAGAACAAATTATTTCCATACCACCAGCTCCTTTCCAAAAAGCTTTTGAACCTTCTTCCCAGAATATCTTTTTAAAGCAGTCTATAACTCCACTGTAAGTGGTTTGGCCAGCTCGGGCAGCCACCTGTAATCTCATCTTGATAACATCAGCAGGGGTCACTAAAGATGCTGCAGGCATACCTGCAGGAAAGACACAATACCATCTCAGTATGGTCACATTGTCACTATATAAAAATAACTGTGCTCTCAACTGCTGGTCATGGAAAGAAAGTTAAGAATCAAATGAAATAAAATGTTGATTTTCCAGCTCCGTGTGGTAAGTGTGGCCATGAGCATCTTGCCTGCAGTGACAGATGCTTCAACACACTCACAAATACCTCTCCGGTCCCAACTCCCCAAACCTTCCCATGCTTAGTTTTAAGGAATTGGAATTATTTATCAATACCATTACTTTATGCAGCTGAGAATAAAAGAGAAATGTGGTTTTATGTATTTAAGTGCTTTCCTGTTGAAATCAGAGACTTACTTGCAAAATTATTAGGTCTGACTTTTCAGAGGTGAAGCTTGTTATTTGTTTCCCCTTCATGCCTTCCTGGGGCTGCTGGCAGTCACAGGAGATGCCTTCTCTCACACATTCAATTACCTCTGCTTCCTACTTTTCCAGTTCCACCAGAAAAAGACTTTATTGATAGCCAAACACACACTGTGTGAGTGCGTGTATGTGTGCGTGTGTGCAGGGGAGGTCTTGAGAGTGGGAGAGAGAGTCTCCCACTGATAACAAGTTTAGAATTCCTCTTTCCTAAGACTGATCTCCTCAGCAAAACAGTTGACAGAAAGCTTAACATTTATGTTGGCTGATAACCAGTGAAATAGAAACAATGACAACAAAAACCACCCAAAATTACCAATGGGAAATTTTTCTGCAGTCGTTTTATCCAAAACGGGGCAGCCCATGTTTAGATTTTTTAAAAGTGAGACTGTACTCAGAAGACATTGTCTCTTATGGTTTTATTACTTTTCCACGACGAACCTATTCCAAACCAAATTGGTCAAATGGAGATGCATAAATCTCTTTTGTTTTTTTAATAAATTTTTAAAATATTTTTTTAAATAAATTCTTTAAGAATTTCTGTCCAAACCAACATGGTCTGGCTCACAACTACATCTCATCCTAACAGACAGCTTTAAAGTCACAGAGTGGGTGTGTATGCATGCATGTATGTATAAATTGCATACTATACACTTAAATTTATACTACTAATGTAGTATCTTTCTCTTTCACTTTTAGCTCTTCAAGGTCATGTAACAATTTTTATAAAATTCATCACAATTTTGCTTGCAAAAAGCTCACTTCGTATCCAACACTTCAATGGATAACTCATATTGGATTTGCTATTAGCTTGGAGGAATTATTTTAACTTTGAGCCAGGAATTTATCCTCCATCGTAATGGAAGGAAACATGAAAAATGCTTAGAAACCCACTGTGTTCACACCACTGATTTTGTTTTACTTCCTGGCTTAGTAAGAGTTTAGTAAGACAGTCTGCTTTAGACATGTAATAAAATCCTCCTTACAACAGTGGGCAGGCATTTCAGAGTGTGACTGTGAAAGAAATACAAGCAATAAAATGGCTATAAGTTTCCTTTAGTCAGGGTAGTTTCCATAAACACTTCCTTGTAATGAAAAAAGAGAGGGAAGACAAAAATTTCAGGAGATGGTGGGAGAGTATGAAAACACGAATTAGTTGAGTGGGAATAAAAACGCCAAAAGAAATGTGTAAGATAATAGTAAATTGTCTGGCAAAACTGATCAAGGCTGCTGGGGCTGCTGGAAATAGTACGACCCTCCTCATCTCCACCCCAGCAGCACGCACCACTGAGATGACATCTGCTAGGGCCTTGAAGAAACTGTGGACATGCCAGTCGACAGGGGATTTCTGGTGTGGGGGTTACAAAATTAAGTTGGAGAAGAGCTTCTGGCTGTCTCAGAGCAAGGATGGGAAAGCCACCGATACTAGGAAGAGTCTGGCTATCAAGAACTCTTGCTTTTTCCAGGGGCAGTAGGGGTGGGTAAGATTCCAAGTGAGTTTGCCTGGCCAGGGCAAAACAGATCAAGTGATCTGCATTTTCTGTTTCTAAAGAACGAGAACAAGAGGAGACCAGGGGATAGGGAGGCTTCTTGTAAGTTCCTAGAGAGGGGATGGCAGCCTGCTGGGTTCTTCACAGCTGAGAGACAAAGGTATAGACAGACCCTGAGTTGTTATCCATCACCTTTGTGACCACCTTTGGATGCTCCCCAGTCAATACAACTATTGCAACCCTTCAAGGAAGCCCAATACATGGAGAGCAGAAGATCATTTACAACAACAACAAAAAACACAACCAGCAAAGTTCAGACTTGGCGCAAGATTCATCCTCAGTTTTCATAAATGCCATTACTATTCATAAAGAATAGTTTATTAGATACAAAGTTAACACATTTTTATTTTGGATCAAGGATGGGGTTTTTCAAGCCCCTTTTGCATACTTATCTATATTATCTGGTATGTCAGCTTCTAAGAGAAATGTGAAGCAGTTTCTAATTAGCAATGATAAAGTATATTCTCATCATACTTTTAACAGTTTTAGCTTTCATAAGACAGTTTTATGTTGTCAATACATACAGGTTGATGACAGTATCTTTTTAGTGGATTATCTTTAATAAGTTTAAAGCACCCCTTCCTGTCCTTCTGAATGTTTTAAAACACTGAATTCCATTTTAATTTGACATTACTATTGCCACATTTCTTTCAGTTGGTATCACCTGGTACCTATTTTTCAATCTGTTTTCTCTCAATCTTTTTACGCCACTGCCTTCTTAAACTTCACAGACCTAGATTCTCTTTTAAAATAGTCTGACAGTGTTTTTTATTTTTCTCCAATAGGAGAATTGAACCCATTCACATTTATTATCACTATTAGACTTATTTCTACTATCCTATATTCTATTTTCTCTGCTTCTAGTTTGGTTCCTTTTTGATCTCCCTTTTCTGACTAAATTTAAATATTAAATATAGTATTACACAGGTATACATTTTCACGTGTACAATTAGTTAGCATTTATATCCTCCTCCAGTAAAATAAAAACTTTAAGCACACTTTCACTTTTGCCCTTCCTTTCCTTTATCTGCCGCCCAATAACCCTTCTAGTATAATAAATACACATATCAATTGTTCTGGTTTGCTAGCTGCTGGAATGCAATATACCAGAAACAGAATGGCTTTTAAAAAAGGGAATTTCATGAGTTGCTAGTTTGCAGTTCTAAGGCTGAGAAGATGTCTCAATTAAAACAAGTCTATAGAAATGTCCAATCTAAGGCATCCATCCAGGGAAAGCTATCTTGTTTCAAGAAGACCGATGAAGTTCAGGGTTTCTCTCTCAAGTGAGAAGGCATGTGGTGAACACAGTCAGGGCTTCTCTCTCAGCTGGAAGGGCATGTGGCGATCATGGCATCATTATCTGCTAGTTTTCTCTCCTGGTTTCTGGTTTCATGAAGCTCCCTGGGAGGTGTTTTCCTTCTTCATCTCCAAAGGTCGCTGGCTGGTGGACTCTGCTCTGTGGTGCTGCAGCATTCTCTGCTCTCTCTGAATCCCCCATTCTCCAAAATATTTCCTCTTTTATAAGACTCCACTAATCCAATCAAGACCCACCCAAATGGGTGGAGACATGTCGTCCCTTAATCCAGTTTAACAACCACTCTTGACTAAATCACATCATCCAGGGTGTGTTAGATTCAGTTGTCAACTTGGCCAGGTGAGGATACCTAGTCTTGTTGCTGCGGACATAAGCCAAAGGTACATGAACCTCATCTGTTGCTAATTACATCTGCAATCGGCTAGGAGGCGTGTCTGCTGCAATGAGTGACATTTGACTTAATTGGCTGGTGCTTAAATGAGAGATCACAACGTAGCACAGCTAGCAGCTCAGCATTCCTCATCTCAGCACTTGCAGCTCAGCCCAGGCCTTTGGAGATGCAGAAAGAAGTCACCCCAGGGAAAGTTGTTGGATCCCAGGGGCCTGGAGAGAAGACCAGCAGAGAACCTTCCACTTAAGTGCCTTCCACTTAAGAAAGAACCTCAGTGGAAAGTTAGCTGCCTTTCCTCTGAAGAACTAAAAAATCATCCTCCGTTTATTAAAAGCCAACCTGTCTCTTGTGTGTTGCATTCCAGCAGCTAGCAAACTAGAACACAGGGAGATAATCTCATTACAGTTTCAAACATGCAGTATTGAATAGAGATTATTTTACCTTTATGAAATGGGATTTATATTAAAACATGTCTTTTCTTAGGGAGCATACTTCCTTTGAACCAGCACACCAGTATCAACAATTATTTAGATACACTCACAGGCTTTACTTTTTATTTGCTATTTCATATATGCTACATTACATTCTTTCTTAAATTCACTTTCTATCTTGCTTCAGAAGTTCCTAGAGGGCTAACCTCTGAGTGTTTGCATGTGAGAAATTAACTTTGGCTTTCCTCTCCCTCCTAAGTTAGTGGGTCTGGGAATGTAATCGAGGTTCAAGATGACATCTTGGTAATTCTGGAATTCCTATTTGGAAGATAAGATGAGAAGTATATATCACTGATTCATTTTTTTGCTCTCTTTTCCTCATTACCTCTCCCTGGGAACTCTCGTTAAATGAAGGTTAGAGTGCCTGGTAATCCTACGAGTCTCGATTTTCTCTTATTTCCCATCTCCATATTTTTTCTCATATCCTAGAGTTGTTGATGTTTGGAGCCTATACTGCAGATGTCCAATATGGTCTTTGATCCTGCCCATTCTATCATTCAGATGACTTAGAGATGTTTAAGTGTGGCAATCCTTTTATTAATTTTCAAGAAATGACAGTTACTGTTACACTTCTCCAAGGACCCCAATTATAGTTCTTAAAAGTTCTCTTCTGTTATGTGAATTACCTGTCTTTTCCCTAATTCTTCCATTCACTTACCCTGGAGCCCTTCATGTTCAGGGGCCTTGGCTGTCTACTGATAGTCAAGTTCACAGGATAAGCTGCTGAGTACACTAGCACCGGGCTTGTGCCTATCATCCCCCATGTTCTAGGTCCTTTTCATCCTCACCCACAGGCCTCTCTCCTGAAGGGGAACACCCTCTGTGGGCTTTGTGAATTGGATGAGTTCTCCTAACTGGGTGTGAGGGGCTAACACAGGCTGGCAGACTGGAGACCTCCCCAAATGCTGAAAGGAGCAGGGCTTCACTCTGGAGGTAGAAGAAGTTATTTCATCTCCCCCTTGAGAAGAGCTGCCATTAGTGTATTTTTTTCTGCATCTGTGGGAGAGGTCTGGCATTACCTAAAGCCCCGCCCTGCTTTTTAAAAAATTTCCTGACACTTGCCCTCTCCAGGTGATGGTCTTCTTTCTACAGAAGACAGTTCTAGAGTTTTAGCCTGAAGATAAGTGTTGCCTACAGGAGGAGAGATGAAGGGTGGGGGTGGGTTAGAAATGTAGAGTGACTGCTTAAAGGGTACACAGCTTCTGTTTGGGGTGATGAAGAGTTTTGGAAATAGAAAGTGGTGATGATTGCACAATATTTTCCATGTCATCAATGCCACTAAGCTGAACACTTAAAAATGGTTAAAATGGAAAATGTCATTACATACCTTTTACCATAGTAAAGCAACACACACCAAAATAAAAAGGGGGGAAGAGTAAGAGGGCGTGCCCTAAGCTTGATCTCCCTGCAATAAATGCAGTTCTTTAACTCCAGTTAATGATTTATCTAAAACCTCCACCACCACCCCATCCTCTACTCCAGTCCTTGTATTGATCCCTCAGATTTTGAGATTCTCTGGTTTGGTTGTTGCTCTTAAGGGTCTAAGAATTGTCTTTAAATTATCTTAAGCTTTTTTGTGTCCACACAATTAACAAATTTGTGCTGACAGTTCTTCTCTTCTAATTTATCCCTTCTAATATGTTTGCAAAGCACCATATCAGTCACAAACTTATAACACATCTCTTTTCAGGGACTGAACTGCTTTTAAAGATATTCCTGAATTAAATGTAGTCTAAACTAACTAGTTCAAAGGTAAGACTGTCACCACAGTTTGACTTGTATTGCTCTGACAATTAAAATAATCTAGTATGACAGATCACTCTATAAAATCTAAGAATTAGATATCCTTATTTGATATCATCCATAAAACAAGCATATTAAAATGCTCTTCTCTTAATTAAAAAGCAATGGTGACTAGGGGAATTATAAGTTGGTTTCTTAATTCCAAGGTCCCTGCTTCAGCAAACGCCTACCTTCTGACATGCACATTAGCTAATGAATGTGAATTCTAATATAGGTTAGTTTTGCTCTATTCCTGTGAAATAATGGAGTATATATCCCTAGTATTTATAGATAGTCCCAGTTTATAACTAGATATATACATCTAAAAAATTCAAAATTCTATAGATTTTGAGATGCTAGCAAATCACTTTTTGAAAGCTGTTTATTACTAAAATGATCTAACCTCAAGTCTAATCAAATTCTTAGAATAAGAAAAAGTGAAATGAGACACTGAATAACTGAAATTACCATAAAAATGTAGAAAGCAGGATCATATTAATTTAATCACAGAGTCATCTTATTTATAATAATTGCTCAATGATATATATATATATGTGTGTATAAGAGATCAAGTTAAATATGGTACATGTAAAATTAGTCATGGGACATTTCTGTCTTACAATAGATAAGGTAGTGGCCAACTACTATTTATTGTTATCCTGAGATAAACCTTTCTACCTTCTCTTAATGGCCAACCTGAACACTTCTGTCCTTGGATATAATCCCAAGGGTTTTCCATATACTCTATGAGTGTGTCCTTAACCCAGGCCATGCACACCTGTGCTCTCCCTGGTGTCCACAGAGGTCACCTGGGGGCCTAATCTATCTTCCACTCAGTGGCCCACATGCAGGTCTGGTGTGCTTTTGTGCTTGCTTCTTTCTTGATGGAGTCTCACTGCGCAAACTTCTGAACAAATAAATGTCTTCTCGTGCTTTTCAGCATGCCTATTTTGAATTCAACTTCCTGGTTAAGTATGCTGACAAGGTTTGATACACTCAGCAACTGGCTGTCCTGCTCCCTCCCCCTTTACATAAGTTAGCAGCTTATCACAGCTATAAATTTTTATGTGCATCCTATAACAAAATACATTACCAATACTTCTTATTAATTTTAATAATTTTAGGTATTTTAATTTGGTTTTCAGGTAAATATTCATTTGCCATAACGACAGCATCATTTCTTCCTTTCTAATAATTATGTCTCTCACTGGAACCTCTAAAAGAAGGCTGAATAACAAAGATGACCCTTATCATAACATTATCATATCCCTAAATTCTATGAAAATGGTGGTTTGATGTGTCCTGCAGGCTTCTGATATACGCTATTAAATTAAGAAAGTAGCTTAGTTCTCACTACATAGTTTATACAGAGTTATGGAATATACAAGGCCATCTACTTTCGTAGTAGGTCCGCTCTTTGAAGAAAATCCAATATGATAAATTGTGTCTATTTTCCCATTCTACAAGGAAGGAGAAGGCTAGAGGAAAGAGGGACAGTAAAAAGAAAGTAAAGGTCATATAGTAAGTGTGGCAATTAGCTTCCAAAATGGTCCTTGGTGACCCTCATCTCCAGGTATCCATGGCTCTATACTGTCCCCTCCCACATTACCCAGGGCTGGTGTGTGTAACCAACAAGATTGTGTGGGGAAGAAGGAACACGACTTTGGAGGCTATGTCATAAAAAGCTTTTGTGGCTTCTGCCTTGTTTTCCATCATGGCCTTGTTTTCTCTCTCTGTCTTGCTCTGGGGGAAGCCAGCTGCCTATTGTAAGGATACTCAAGCAGCCCCATGGAATGGCCGACATGGCAAGGAACCGAGGACTTCTGCAAGCAGCCATGTAACCAAGCCATCTTGAAAGGGGTCCTCCAACTCCAGGCAAGCTTTCTAGAATCCTGAGTGACATCTTGATTGCAAGCTCATGGGACACCTGGAGCCAGAGGCAACCAGCTAAGCTCTCCTGACTGCAGTAACTATGAGATGTGAAAAATTACTGTCTCATGGTGATAAATTTGGAATAATCTATTATACAGCAGTAGAAAACTAATACAGAAGGTATCTGGAAAACAACTATGAAAGACAACAAGATAAATAACAGCAATATGGAGGTATAAACTGGTTTAAACTTTTGAGAATAAAATGACAATGTCTTAAAAACAATCATACTTTTTACCAGGAAATATGTTTCTGAGAATTTATTTCTCCAAAGAAAATAATCCAAAAATAGGCAGAAAACCTTTAAGCACTCTTTATAATACCATTTACTTTTTTAAATTTTTGAAAAAAAAATTTAAGAATCTGCGATTGAGATTAGATAAATATGCAGCAATTAAAAACTATGGTTACAAAATTTCAAATGTCACATAAAATTAATACCATCAAACATTTGTGTGTCTTCTTAAACCCTTTTTACCTATCAGTTCATTTAAGACCCTATAATCTGAAAAGACTATGACTATTATTATCTACATATACAGATTTTTAAAATAGGCAGAGAAGGGGCTAAAAAACTTGTGCAGGTCACACAGTTCTAAGTGGGAAGCTGGAATTATTCAACCTGGGCAGTCCAACCCCATAGCACAGACCATTAACCACATAAATATGCATTAAAATTTTTCATTTGGACCATTTTTAATTGTATGATTCATTAATTACATTTATAATGCTCAGGGATGCTATGGAGCTTTGTGGAGATTCTGGTCACATATCTGATGCAAATCATTCATATCAAAAAGTTCAAACCCAAGCATCCTATGACTTCCTTAGGGTTTGCTAACTCCTCAAATGTCTTCACAACCTGTACAGACAATCCAAATTGTTTCCTCAAGATCTCTGAACAAGGAGGAGCATCAAGGAAGGAATTGATCCCTGCTGTAGCTGTAATCAAATGTCCTCTAGAATTTACATGATAATCTTCATTTCTATCCATTTTTGTCTTTCAATATTTTCAATGTAGTACTGAAAAAAAAAGATAGTCATTTCTATCTGTGATGTAATTAACACACACAAACCACTCCTGTAGCCTTTCACAGCCAGGGGTAAAAAGGTAACTGTAACTGGCCTAAGCCATTTTTTCTATGAGTACATTTCTTTTATCTAAGTGGTAATAACTACTGCTTAAGCTCTGGAGAAGATCTTCTGCACTGTTTTGTTTAGACACTTTTAAGAAACAAAACACTCAAAATTTTAAAAACTTCTTCCTGGATAATTACCATTCTTAAGCCATGAGGTGAAACCGTGAAATGACAGACAACTTGAACTGGGTAAGAATACCGCAAAATGAACCAATTTTTAATTGAGCCTTTTCTAGAGGTAAGAAGTCAAGCTTGCCCAATAATCTAATCTGCAGAAGTAAGAGTAGTCTATTTTCCTTTCTTTTCAGTAGCTACTGAAAGCAATCTGTAGCTAACCCATGGGTATCCTGTCAAAAACTATCAACAGAAAGTTCTCGAGCAGTGGCATGAGGGGTGGCCAGGGGTAGAAACAGAAGTCTCTGAGGGACACTAACTAGCTACAGCGCTAGCTAAGAGCAGGCTCCCCGGGCTAATCTGCCCATCCTCATTCCCTAGGGAAGCCTTCACATGAGCATGGCATGGGAAGAAGATGGCCGAGAAAGGTATGTCCCCCAGAAAGCATGCTTTGGCACCCTGGATGGTTGAAAAGGAAGCAAAACCACATGAAACACACATCCCAGTGAGAAGATCAAACTTCTCTGGAACTCACCTCAGAACAAAATATTCCTGGAGAAGACCAAATTTATACTCTCAAGTTGAAAGGTGAACAGAAAAAATAAGCCAAATTCTGCAAGTAATAAATCTAATTTTTTTATTTTAAAAAACAAAACCAATTTTGTTGTGTGGCTTAAAGAAGGGTGTTCTAATTTATTATAATGATGAGGATTCTATTAAAGCATATTTTGGAACTCTTGCCTTTCTGCCCTTTGCAAATGGCAAATCATGGGCATTTCTGAAGGATCTGCTGTCTTGTCTAGACAGAAAGTGGGCAGCAACAGCAAGGATGCTTCGCTATTGACACATTAGGAAGTAGATTAATTATATTTGTGGTGGGGGAGAGGTTTTACTGTTTCTGGATTATTTATTTATTTATTTTTGAGACTCTGATTAAAGCCTTGGACCCTTTTCCAGAAAAAAATGACACATACATATAAAATCATATACATTTCCACGGGATTTATAGATCCCCCTGAAGTTTATTTACATACTTCCTCCCTCCCCCACCACAGAGTTTATGAAACACTGACAAATGCCTGGTCTAGAGCCTTAAAATATTTACAGTAATTTGGACATCTTTAAGAGCTGTGTATATAACAATTAGCTCCTACAGCAAGTTTTCACCAAAGAATTTCTGGTGCCAAAATAATGCCAGGGGGAAGGCCTCGAGCACTGATGAGTTCATCCAGAAATGTGAAATAACATTACAGTGAAAACCACAAGACATATATTGTGTCCTGGGTAAGCGGAATGGGAAGGAAGTCACCTCTTTTCAACACTTCAAGATTTAATACAATTTTTTTCACAGGCTTCTAATACCTAAAACTTTCCACCAAATTTAAAGAGTCCTTAAAGAAACTAATGAATCCATCCAGATTCAACAGATCCTGCCAAGCCCAGCCATGTTTATGGAGGTCTAGTGGTGCTGGATCTTGGTATTTTTCTCTGACACTATTTCCAATCTGTCAAACACTACACATCTGTTCCTGTAGCCTTCACGTTCCAAACACCTGCATCGCATTCCCGACTCAATCTAGGCCTTCTGGGTCATAAAACCCTTTGTCTTTTTCATACTAACTCCTACCAACCCGGTTCTACTGCAACTTAATTGCCTTAAAAAATAACAAAGGCAGGACTTTAAGTTTAATCTTTTTGAATTTCATTCTAGTTTGGCCCATCCTTCCAAGCATAACAAATACTTGGAATCTGGATTATGTCCTATGGGCTCTTTAGTCCATTCACCCATGGGTGTGTCATGCATGCTTCTGTGACAGATATCAGTCTATTTCTTCTCTCTATTCTGAGTACATGTATCGAAAACAGCACAGTTCCATGTCACCAACTGCCAATTTGGCCCATAGTGCTCATCTTGTCCACACAAAAATTGTGCCACTCCCTGTTAAGTGTCCTATTGAAATTAAGAACCACAAAATGCAACTTCTCATTTTATACCTGTGGAAACCAAAGCCCAGGGCACATTTACTGAGGGCCATGCCTCAACAGTGCCAGCAGTAGGTCCCATACTCAGAACTCTTTTTTTTATTAATTAAAAAAAAAGAAATTAACACAGCATTTATAAATCTTTCCATTCTACATATGCAATCAGTAACTCTTAATATCATCACATAGATCCATACTCAGAACTCTTTAGATCTTTCTACTTCCCTCAGTACAAGGGAAAAAATACAGTACAACGTCAATATCCATTATCATACCCAATCCTCCTCTTACAATTAGTTTATTTTGTTTTGTTTTTTTAAGTTAAATGTGGTTTCTCTTTAAAGGTAATAGTACACTAGAAGTTTTTTGTTTCTTGGTGTTCTCTTTCTTTTTCCTACCTTGCCACCAAACCTTCCTATAAGTTCTATCTATTCACCCACAGGAGAAATTCATATGATATGAAATAACCAATTCAAATTCAGATCAGTGAAATAGTCTTCATGTCTAGCTTCCTCAATACAGTTGAAAACATCACCAGATTATTGACTTTCACAACAAATTACCCCGGAGTAATTTTGAAATTGGCATAATTTCTCCTCCTACACATCTTGCTTCTCACTAAATAAATCTATTACTTTTTACCGTTAATATATGACCCAAATCTCTATATCAAACTTCAGCCTATGCTCTGCTCCTTCTCTTTCTCAGTGTTTTTCCCCTGATTATAAAAGTACTAAATGTTTATCATAGGAAAAGATAACTATTGCAAAGTTAAGTTGCTCATAATTTTTATCAGCCAGAAAAAAAAATCACTGCAACTCCCGTAAAAGTTCTGGAGCATTTCTTTCAACAGTAATATTACAACCATTCCAGAGTTCGAGTACGGTTGTGTGGTTCAGGGACATGCCTTTTCGTCATCTTCTATTTATGGTGTATGGGGTTTTTGTGTGACTTACATCCCCATTTCTTAGCCACGTTGCTTAAACTTCTTTTCTATTGTTGTTTCAAAAACTCTGTCACCATCTCTGGTCCTGGCTGTCCCACGGATCAGGCCTGGCACTCCCACTCTCGTTAAAGCTGTGTAAAGACTTCACTTGCCCAGTCTCTACCCTGGGTCAGCCTGACTCCTATGTGGAAAAGCTGCTCAATACCCCACTCATTGAATCAATCAAGGTACCCCAATGGCTCTGCTTCTTCTCTGATGCTTGCTGAGAGGGAAACATCCACCTCTTAACCACCAACTAATCATTTAAATGTAAAATACCACCCTCTCCACTGGAAATAGGCAGAGAGTGAACTGCACAGGCTACACATGTCCTATACTCTCTCAATGCTGGTATATCTTCATGCCCTCACACCTGCTTACATCAGTGTTGCCTATTTCTGATAGTAACAGCCAAGGAGCCAGGAAGTACTGCCTGACTCAATTTATAAAATGTGCAGTAAAATCTTAGGCTGTCAGTGGTAGCCTAAGAAATGTTCCCAAGGACACTGATTTTGCTCTGCTATGAATGCCATAGGAAAAACCACAACCAGAAGGAGAAATGAGAGTCTTTGGAGTGTGCAGTTAGGATTTTGCATGGAAAACTACCTCGTTTCTTGGAAAAATATATTAAAAAGAAAACCCAAGCATTAATTTTTGCTTATTGTATAACTGTATATTATTTATGGGGGATACAACAGGGTCTTGGAGGAAAGATGAATAATTTTGTACTAGATTATTAAAGTTAGAAAAAGAAAAAGAGAGATTAGACTGTCTTGTGGTAAGCAGCTTCAATATGATCAGAAGGGCATGGGAAGACATGTTCTGAAATGAGAAATATCGCTGAGAGACAAGAAGATGCAAAGTGAAGCAGCAGCTTGGTTTTCCCTAGAAGGAACCTCTCTCAACTCCTGAAATCATGACAATAAGTCAAGTACCAGTGTGGGAACAAGTGCCTCATAGGAGGCATGAGACATTTGAAAACAATTCTAGATGGCTGAGAAGAAAAATAACAATCAACACATCAACATAAAAAAAGAAAAGAAAACAAAACAAAACACCTGAAGAAAAGATCAGACTGCTAAACACTGAAACACTAAAAGAGCATTTGGGAAATGTATTTTTCCCCTACCAGGACTTGGACAATGGAACCAAACAATCTATGCAAACTAGAATAGGTAAGATATCTTAGGTTTCTGTTTATCTGAGAAAAAAAGTGGAAAAGGATAAGTCAAGGAAGAAAGAAAATTTGTGCAACTGCCATTAGCCCTACTCCAGAGGCAGGAGAAAATTGCTGGCAAGTTGAAAACCTACAAAATGCAAATTTCTACACAATCCCCTCTGCTGCTGCCCAGCTGTGTGACCAGATCAAGGGCTGAAACTTCCTCACCTGTAAAAAACATGTAAGATCACCTCCTTCCTGGGGTCAGGGCACTCGAGGTTAGGCATTGAGAGAGGCAGTGACTGTGAAGGTCCTGCGGAAGTGATGGCTGCAGTACAGCTGGCTTCACACTGGGGACAGGGCCTGTGTCTCCCTGCCTCTCTGGCTCCTGCATGGCATCCCAGCCCAGCACCTGTGCAGGCATCTCTCTAAGGCAAATATCTCTGGAGCCAGGAGGTGGACCCTGCCCTTCTCCCACCCCAGGCATCAAAGCCCAATTCCCAGGGAAGGCAAGCCTTGCAAATGGTTGGAGAGAAAGGCACAGACCTATTAAATTTCTCTGTCCTCCTTCCCATTTCCTTTAGGTTTTAAGCACAAAGGCAGGTGCCAGTCTGTAAGGCTGCCTTAGGCAATACCTGACCTGTTGCTCCCACACAATGAGAAGGGAAGCAGGATATTAAAAAGGCTTTGAAAGCTCCAACCATGAAAATTTTCCCTTCCAGATTCCCTGATAAATCCTTCAGGTTGCTGAGCACACCCATTCTCTGGTCCTACATCAAACATAAACGTGTTTCACTCCAATATTGTCTTCTGTTTAATTTTTACTAAGAGATCAGCCATTGTGAACAGGTAACATTACAATGAAGGTAAACAGTCTGTGCTGCCCAAGTATCTGCATCAGCAATACAAATATTATTACTTTTGCATTAAAAAATTAATAAATTACAAAGTGTGTGGCCACATAAAATAAACTTTTAAACATTTCTGCCTTCTGAGAAAATTCTCCCATTTTCCCACCTTAAGTCTTTCACTGATTCTCTAAGCAGGTCCCTAAATTTCCTTTGTACACACAATAACATCACTTGGGGGATGTTAATGAGTGCAATATACAATTATCTAGTTGCTTATGATTTATTAAAATACTTCTTGAAGAGGGGAAATTATTCATTTTGAATAAAAGGCCTGCTAATACAGAGTCAGGAAAAATGAAAAGATGTCTAGGGGAAATCTACATGTCAATGTGGATCAAAACTGAGACATAGTTTGATAATTGACTCTGGATTGGTTCAATTCTGCACCATTTTAAAGTCTTTTCATCATCCTTCCAGGAAAGGAAGGCTAGGGGACCTTCTTTATGGGCAGGCCGCACTTAACTTCACGTTAATCACCTGCAATTGGCACAAGCCAATTAGGAAGCATCACCATGGCACAGGATCACTGTGGCAAAGGAATCAATTTTTTGTTTCTCATGCCTTTTTGATCTGGACAACTGTGTTGAAGTTTTTTCAGCCCAAGGGCACTTTAATCAATTCTCAAGTTGCAGAATCATCTGCTCAAGTTTACTTTGGTAGCTCTGCCTGGCATGAAATTTTCAAAAGATACAACACAAGAAGATCTGTAGCTTAAACACACTTATACCCCTATCTTCTTCCTTTTTTTCCTTTAAAGTGCTTCATCTTAGATGGCTCACGCCTGCCCAATCAATCCAAAGGGAAAAAGGCAATCCTAAAGGATGGCTCTGATAAAGAAGTCAGGGCCAGGCAGTACCTTTTGCATGCTAATCCCTGCTTATGCTAGCTGTACCTGCAAATACAGCTCTGAACAGAGTATTTCTAACACAGGGAAAGATATTACACTCAGAAAGGCACCTCTGTGCCGGGCAGGCACCAGGAGCCAGAAGGTCTGGGAGATGGAGGCTTAGCAGAGACTCCTGCAGTGAATGCACATTGTCTAACACAGGGGAGAATGCCAGATGGGGGACCCCGCAGCATTCAAGACAACAGTGGTGCACCTTGTCTGATAAAGGTATTTAATGCTTCTGGCACCTGTAGTCAGAACCACCCTCTTTTCCTACCTTACAGGTTTAGAATTTATTTGGCATGTATAATTGTATATTTTGATCCTAGAGCTATAAACAATGGGCAACATGTCATTTCTCAATCCCTCAGCATTCCTCTTGGTTTCTCCCAGATGGTTTAACTCTTAGTTACACAGCCTGGTGGCACCAGTCAGGGAACAGTTATGCAGTACATGCCTGGGACTTGAAGAGGGTGAATTTCTGTGCCTTGCTGAGAAAGATCACAGGTGCCAAACTTGGTATACCATTGTGTATGAATGTTAAACTCAAACCAGGAAACAAATGAAGACCTCACATCAGTGAATGTTGAAATTACTTAAATTTGAATAGAAAATATTAATTCCTGTTATTTGGTTTCTTTGGTCCAGGGGTTTTCAGGGTGAGAGTTTCTCCTTAATTTAACTGCAATTCTAAGAAAATCACCTTGTCAACTGTAGAGTTTGTATGTGTGTGTTTGTACAAAATGGCACTCATGTCAGTTCAGTTCTCCATCCTATTATTTGTTGTTGTTGTGCCATCAGGTATGCTCATCATTTAGATGGGCTGGAAATCCTATAAGTAGTATCAAGTTCCATTGCATGGAATTTATGTCTCCAAGCTACCAGTAGTGTCATCCTCACAAAGTTGGTCTGTAAAATGTGTCCCAATGTTCTAGTTTGCTAGCTGCCAGAATGCAACACACCAGAGATGGATTGGTTTTTAATAAAAGAGGATTTATTTTGTTGGTTATTCAGAGGAAAGGTAGCTACCTTTTCACTGAGGTTCTTTCTTACATGGAAGGCACAGGATGGTGTCTGCTGGTCTTCTTTCCAGGCCCCTGGGTTCCAACAACTTTCCCCGGGGTGACTTCTTTCTGCATCTCCAAAGGCCTGGGCTTGCCGCATCCGGCTCTTGAAGCCGAGTCAGGAGAGGGGCGTCGAGGTTGATTTAAGAAATCAGCACTCAGGAGACAAGTATGGTTCCATCACTCAGGCCCCCTGCTTCTTGGGAGTGAGTCCTTTATTAGTTCTTTCTTAGTAGTTCCCCATCTTAGTAGTCATACTCTTATGTTTTCTAGCCTCTCTTTTATATCCTCAGAACTTCCCTTATAGGAGGGAGTTTGCACCAGCGGGAAGGGCTGGTTACATAATTGGTGGGGAGTTCGCACCGGCGGGAACCTTGTTGTACTATCTCTAGCGGGTTATCTCCCCCAGGTCACACCTGCTTCTTCTCTACCCCCCTTACAGGGGGCATTGTTTTCAGAAACTTCTGCATGCAATGATCCAGGAAGTTCTACTCCCTCTGGCCTGAGGGTAAATAATTGTAAATCAACTGGGACATCTGTTAGCTGCTAGCTCAACAGAGCTTGTAAAAGAGCTTGTAAAAGAGCTTGCCCAATATTAACCTCATAAATGCCTGCAACTTCTCACTGATAGGGGAAATAGGGGAATTACTTTATTCCCAGGCACAGATGTCCCTCTGGCCAGGAGGCAACATGGGCTGAGCTGCAAGTGCTGAGATGAGGAATGCTGAGCTGCTAGCTGTGCTACATTGTGATCTCTCATTTAAGCACCAGCCAATTAAGTCAAACATCACTCATTGCAGCAGACACACCTCCTAGCTGACTGTAGATGTAATTGGCAACAGATGAGGTTCACGTACCATTGGCTTATGTCGGCAGCAACAAGACTAGGTATGCTCACCTGGCCAAGCTGACAAATGAATCTAACTAACACACCCAACTTTACAATTTTTCTTTCCTTCCCTTTCTTGCCTTCTATTTTTCCCCCCACTACCTATTTGGAAGTTGCATAGTCTATTTCTAGTCTATGAGTTTATCCTGAAAATTCTAATATATATATTTATCCCATTCTTTGATTACCTTCTCTTCCTCCTGAATAGCACAAGCATTTTATAAAATTTACATTAGGAGCAAAGCACCCCCTGCCCCCCATCTCCCGTGGCAAGACCTTGGATGCCTTACTGAAGGGATGCTCAGGCTGCTCTTGTGACATTCACACCAAGGTTTCTTGAAAATATATAATGATCATGCAGGCAGCCCCCATGATAATCCCTTTCGGTCAAACTCCTGGATGTAGATCTCAAAGGTCCAGAGGAAAGAAAACAGCTCTCTCTTGAACAGTGCTCTCTCCAATCTGAACCACATGAGGGTCACTTCTCTGCACTGCAACCCTCCCCATCAACCATGACAGCCCATCAGCTTGCTGTGCTGGGCATCTCTGTGATTTGCCTTTCTGTGTGCAACTCTCCTAAATGTTTCATCCTTGAAGAGGATGAATTCTGAGACAGAGATGGGGTAGATTGAATTCAAAGAACTCCATGGCAAAATGATATATCTTAAACATGGATGTGTACTGAATCCTGCCACTCCATGCCTAAGACGGCACACTAGAGGAGCAAGAGCACAGCCTCTGGACTCAGAGGCATGGACTCAGGCCACTGTCTGTCACTTAGAGCCATCTGATGATGGTTACAGTTCTTAAATATCACTCTACCTCAAGCTCTTCATCTATAAAATGTAACACTGTACACATTGAACAGGCATAATCAAAATTTAAATCCAATGATTAATATAAAATAACTCATAGAGTACCTGGCCCAAGGATCTGCAACAGAAGCTGATGATAATTACTATTAATCAATGAAAAAGCACACTGTATTACTAGAGCAGAGCATGGCAACAGGTAACATATTCTTTAAACAATTAGCAGCTGGAGTATGACTTTGTGGTTTCACATCTGAATCACATAGCATTTTACACTCATGAGGTTAAGATCCAGGCTTCATCTGGTGGAAAAGCTAATCTCACCTAACAAATCTACACTAGAGTTTGCTAAACTGATCATACCCCATATGCGTCTCTTTGGTTGTCACAAGACATACATTCTTAACTCCAGAGTCACTGACCACTAAGCAAACCATCTTTAAAGTGCATGCCTCAGTCACAATTAGACACCAAGGAATGTAAGGATACAGTAGTACAAATATATCCATTGCTTCTAGAAAATTTATTCAGCACTCCATGGGCAGTGGATTATTAACATCATTTTAAACAGTTTTTAACATTAAGGACAGCAAATTATATTGTAGAAGTTTAGCTAAAATTAAAAAGAAAATTGCTATCAAACAAATCCTATGAGTATTTGGTAAAAAGCAAATAACAAGACATAAAAAACAAATCCAGGTCTTGCGGTTGGGAAACTACATTTTATTAAATATTCTTTTGTATCTTTGAATTTTCTCCTTTTAAAAAGGTATTGCCGGGCGGGCCGCGGTGGCTCAGCGGGCAAAGTGCTTGCCTGCTATGCTGGAGGACCTCGGTTCGATTCCCGGCCCCAGCCCATGTAACAAAAACGGAGAAACAGAATACAATAAAAACAAGAAAATGTTTAAAAATGTTTCCCTTTCTTCCTTCCTTCCTTCCTTCTATCCTTCCTTCCTTCTCTCTGTCTTTCCTTTAAAAAAAAAAAAAAAAAAAAGGTATTGCCTAATAAAATTAATTTTTTGTTTTCTTTTTTAAAATGATTTTTACTGTAAATTTAACATATATACAAAACAAAGAAAGAAAAAAGCAATAATTTTCAAAGCACATTTCAACAAGTGGTTATAGAACAGATTCTAGAGTTTGTCACTGGCTACTATTTCACAATCTCAGATTTTTCCTTCTGGCTGCTCCTAAACACTTGAGGTTAGAAGGAATATTAATAAAGTGATTCAGCAGTCATACTCATTTGCCAAATCCTATTCCCTCTGTTATGCCTCCTCCTTCTCCTTTGATCCTTCTTCCACTCTATAGTGATCTTTAGGCAATGCCTGTTCTGATTTTTTTCATGTTGAAAAGGGGTGTCTACACTAAAGGACAGGGGGATATAATTAGCTGATAATCTTGGAGAGGCTGGTCCCTCTGAATTTCAAGATTTATCTGACCCTAGGAACCTTCTGGGAATTATAGATTCCAGGAAAGCCAACTTAACTTAGTGCATGAAATGTTTATAGAGTCTCAATTTGGGCCATCAGTGTTCTCAAGAGTCACAGGAGTGATGCTGTTTGGGGTTTAACAAACTCGGGCAATCAGCATTATCTAACTGAAGCTTGCATAAGAGTTGCCTCCAGAATAGCCTCTCAACTCCACTTGATCTCTCCTGGCCACTGGTGCCTTATTTTATTACACCTCCTTTTCTCCCTTCGCCCAGAAGGTGTTGTCTATCCTATGGTGCCAGGTCAGACTCATCCCTGTGAGCCATAACCCACTTAGCCAGGGAGACCTTCACACCCAAATGTCATGTCCCACACTGGGGGTGGAGAGGGGACATGGCAATGACCTTCCTTGCAGAGTTGGGCTTAAAGAGAGAGACAGAGAGGCCACATCTGAATAACAAAGAAGCTTCCAGGAAGCAACTCCCAGGCTTTGCCATGGGCAATTTTAGCTTCTCCTTCACAAAAACAAGTTTTGTAAGGGCAAGCCTCAAAAATCAAGGGCCTGGTCCATTTTCCTGGGAGTTCCCAATGGTTGAGAGGGCACCCAGGCTCCCCAGATGGGAAAGTTCAATAGTATTACACATGTATGCCTATCTGTATATAGATAGATAGATTAGATAGATAGATAGATGATAGATAGATAGATAGATAGATAGATAGATAGATAGATAGATAGATAGATAGATGATAGATAGATAGATAGATAGATGATAGACAGATAGATGACAGATAGACAGATAAATAGATGTATAGATATTTTTTGCTTTAGTCCCTCAAGGGATGCTACAGACACATCCCAAGTACCAGCCTATCACAGTGAGATGTGTTCCAGTTTACACTGCACTACATAGAACTACATGGCTTCATTCTCACTCAGGGCCCCAGGAGTCTGGGTCATTCAAATGAGCTATCCAGACAGGCAGATTCAGATTATGCATGACAGAAAATCCAGGTTCCAGACATAACAAGTGCATCTGCCTTTGGTCTCACATAGAATGTGAAGTTCTAGAGTACACATACTATCATCCTCCACCCTGTATTCTGACCTACCCCATACCCAGTAAGATTGGCTTCATCTTTAACCCCAACAGAGACCAGCTCTCCACCTCAGTCACATCAACTGTTATCACACACAGCTATGCCAGCCTTCAGGGCTGCAGCACGCCATCTCTGGGACCCAGGTATCACAGAGTTACTCAAAGTCCTAGGGAAATACCAACTGATACACATACAGCTCAGCATCTCATCCCAAAATACATTTACAACTTGAGTAAAGTGTGGCTGCTACAAGGGCTTACAATCTAAACTCCAACCTTCCCACATTTCCCATTCAGAAAACTAATTTTTAAAATAACTCAATGGCACTAGAGTTCATGTTTTACCTCCCCATTGCACTGATCACTTTGAAGACAATTATACCTTATTCACCTTTGTATAGCCAGCACTTAATACAATGCTAGCACTCAACAATTATTTGGTGAATGAATGGAAGAATGATTAAAAGGTTAAGAATCTTTTTTTATCCAACCTCCTTCAGTATACTCAATTTCCTTAAACATAGTTTTATAAAAACAGGATTTTTAAAGGAGTCTCCTTTTTATATATAATTCCAAAGACCAAAGCAGAATGCCTAGAAGTGGGTTGTGGTTGTTTCAGGTGTCAGCTTTGCCAGGTGAAGGTGCCTAGTTTTGTTGCTGTGGACATGAGCCAACGGCATGTGAAGCTCATCTGTTGCTGATCACATCTGCAGTTGGTTAGGGGAGGCCTACCTGCTGCAATGAATGAGTTTGATTTAATTGGCTGGAAGCTTAAATGAGAGAGCTCAATGCAACACAGCCCAAGCAGCTCAGCATACCTCATCTCAGCACTTGCAACTCAACCCAGCCCTTTGGAGATGCAGAAAACTTTCACCCCGGAGAAAGTTGTTGGAACCCAGAGGCCTGGAGAGAAGGCAGAGATCTCCCTGTGCCTTCCTGTTCAGAAAGAACCTCAATTGAAATTTAGCTGCCTTTCCTCTGAAGAAATAAATCCCTTTTTATTAAAAGCCAATCCATTTCTGGTGTGTTGCATTCTGGCAGCTCTGTAGACTAGAACAGATTTGGTACCAGAGAATTGGGGTGGGTGCTGCTTCAATTTGCAAATACCAGATGTTGGAGCAGTTTTTTTGATGGATAAGGGGAAGATTTTGGAGGAACTGTGAAGAGAATGATGGAGAAGTCCTGGAGTGCTTGAACAGACTGTTGATGCAAACAGAACCACTGTCAATCTGGACAAAGGGGGACACAAAAGGGACAAATTGGAGTTTGCAGAGTGAAGGCCATGGAAGGTTAGGTCTGAAGCCAAGAAACCGTAGGCCAGGAGAGTGGACCTACTCATATACATGGAAAGGGTGAGTTTGCCATGAAGGCAGAGGATGAGTCTCCCACCTCACTGAAGTAGAAGAAATGTGCTGCCTCAGGCCTTGGAGAAGGTACAGCATGCTCCTTGGGAACTGGGGAGAGCATGACTGCCACCACATGGAGGGGCTGAGTGTGTGCCCTGGAAATGGCAGAGAGCCCAAATATGGTTCCAATGCTTGAGGAGGGTGGAGCCGAGAAAAAGGTGGTCTCCTCAATGCTGCCCAAGGTTGATTTAGAAATAGGCAGGCCACTGCATAGGCCCTTGGAAAGGGTGGGTCTGCCACTTTCTAAAGCTGAGGGATAAACGACTTTCAGCCTTTGAAATTCAATGGAGTTGGCACTGTAGGTTTTCAGAACTATTTGGGTCTTGTGACATGTTCCTTCCAATTTCTCCATATTGAAATGAAAACATGTATCTTGTGAATGTCCCTCCTTTGCATATTGGCACCAGATAACTTGTTTTGAGAATTAGCTGGAAGAGAATTTTTGCCACTTTAATATCGCCAGGTTGACAAGGGGTGGGCATGTGGTAGTTAGGGTCAAGCACTAACTTGGCTAGGTGAAGGTGCCTAGTTTTGTTGCTGTGGCCATGAGCCAATGGCATGTGAAGCTCATCTGTTGCTGATCACATCTGCAGTCAGCTAGGAGGCCTGCCTGCTGCAATGAATGACATTTGATTTAATTGGCTGGAAGCTTAAATGAGAGATCTCAATGTAGCAGAGCCCAAGCAACTCAACATACCTCATCTTAGCACTTGCAGCTCAGCCCAGGCCTTTATAGATGCAGAAAGGAATCAACCTTGAGAAAGTTGTTGGAACCCAGATGCCTGGAGAGGAGGCCAGCAGAGATCACCCAATGCCTTACTCAATAAAGAACCTCAAAAGAAAGTTAGCCACCTTTCCTCTGAAGAACTATATGTTTTTAACTAAATGAATCCCCTTTTATTAAAAGCCAATCCATCTCTGGTGTGTTGCATTCTGGTTGCTTTGGTAAACCAGAAAATGGGTGTTGGCCACACAGTATCAGCAGTTCCAGGCCTAGGACATGGAGAAGGAGCAAGGTATTCCTGTAAGAATCCATTCATTGTTGGGCTATATTTTAAAAATAACTGAAATCACACAAACTAGGTGCCACCCATATCCTATGTGCTTTTCATGGATTATTTCAGTATATCCCACAACAATACTAGGAATATGTGGTCCATTTCAGATGAGGGACTTGAAACACAAACAAAAAAAAAGGAGTCAAGTTTTTGGTTTTTTTAAATTAATGCCACTTTTAAGCAGAATTTGAATAATAACAAGACTTCCAATATTCGTCAAACCTTCACACCATTTCAGGTACAAAACCCCCTTGAGCTGCTAGATATTTCATTGCTAAGAATCTGTTCTTTTAATAAAATGCCCAAAATATTCATATCATGACAGAAATTTCTGACAAAGAGAATAAAAAATGATCAGTCGGGTACAAAGGTATTTCAAATAAAACAGAGTTATCACTTAGAAAAGGAACATGGCTCCACAGTCAGGTCATGTGACTCTCTGCTTAACCCTCCTGATTTTTTTAAAATAATAAACTTTATTTTAAGAGCAGTTTTAAGTTAACAGAAAAATTATCACCACCCCCTCAATTTTCCCCCAATATCTTCCCCTATTATTAATTACTTGCAGAATTGAGGCACACATAACAACTGATGAACCAGTATTGATACATTTTAGTCCATAGTTTACATTAGGGTTCATGCTGTATGTAAATAGTGCATGTGGGATTTTTATTGCCACTGTGGTTAAATAACTCATGATAGATAGTTTAGATTTCTATAATTTAAAGAGTTAATATAGATCTGAGGCATCATAGTCTTATATTCAAACACAATAATAAAATTGAGTCACTCTTATGCAATATTCTAACATTTTATAATAACTTTGGGTACTAAAAGCAACTAGGGAAAATAATCACATAACTACACTGGTCTAAACAACTAAACAATCACACATTCATGTTTGGTGTCATGCCAACTCTTCACCTCCGCTCCCTTAGCACATTCACTATCAACAAGGACACCAAATGCCAACTGCTCAATATCTTTGTTTAGCATATAAACTAGTTTTTCAATTTCCCTGAAACCATGGAAGTTTTGAGTGAAGTATTCTCTTCTATGGAGCTTGACATCTTTATGTGATAAACTCAGGTTTCAAAGCAATAGTGGGTTGGGTTTGAAACTCAGCCAATTACTTAGTAGGTAAGTAACCTGGACAAATTACCCCAACTCTTTAAACCTTCCTTTCCTCAGCTACAAACTGGAACTAAGATATGGTACCTGCTTCACAGGCTGCAGTGAAGATCAAATGATATAAAGCATATGCAGTTTTAAGTATGAGGCCTGGGACAGAGTAAGGACTCAATAGACATTAGCCTGCTGAGTTCATAATTCACACACACACAATCTCTAAGGCTGGACCCTCTTCTCCTCTTGGCTCAGGATTTAATCTTGCTATCTACAGATGCTTCAAATCCTTCCATCTTCACAGTATATTTTCTATATATATATATACAGACAGGCATGATTCTCTCATTGTGTTTCCCATTCCCCATAGAGGTTTTGGCTCCTGCCATTCTTCTTAAATTGGCCACTGACCTCCATCTTTAAGTTAAAGACCCTTCCCTGGTTTGCATCCCCCCTGGCCTCTGCATAATGTGGCTAACTGACCTATTCTTCCTCCCCTCATTCCTCATTCCTCTCCAAGGTGACATAGTGCTATTCATTTCAGTTCTCCACCTGACCACAGCACATTTTCTCCACCTGTACTTCTTTCTGCCTCATAAATCTGGGTAGTCTTTGAATTCCATCATTGGGTTCCCATCAGCTTGGACATCTGACCCACTCTATGGCTTCATGCAGCAGACAACCCTTCACACAAGGTCTGCAGTCCCTGTCCCTCTGCAAAGCTCCAGTCTCGCATTCAGTCTGATACAAGAAGAAAAACACAGACTTAGTCTTAGCCTGCCCTTCACCTATCTATGTTGCCTAATCACATGTGATGATTTCTGGGCCTCCATTCCTCACTTATAAAGGATGCCCTTTAAAGTTCCCTGCAGTCCTCATATATTCTGAAATTCTAATGTTCACAGCAGCCAGCATCCACCCAGGTGCTCAAGACAGAAATCTGGGTGTTGTCTTTTAATTTTCCTTACTTTTTGCCTTTTAATCACTTTCCAAAACTCTGTGAGCCCAATTCTTGAACACCTTTCAACTGTACCCCTTCTTACTTCATCCCCATTGTCACTGCCTGGGTTCAGGTCACCATGTTTCCCTCACTGGCCAAACCCCACTCCCACCTACATCCTCCTGGCTGGCCTCCCTGCCTGCATTCTTACTTGGCCACATGGCATTCTCCACACTGAAGCTAAATTACCCTTCCTCAGACACAAACCTGACCATGCCGCATGTCTGCCCCTTACTCATCCCCCGTTGTGAAGACCTTCCCATCTGAGTGGGACCCCACTCCCTTAGATCCTGTGCAGGTCCCCCTCACAGCACTTCACACCTGCACATATGCTGTATTCTTTGATCTCATTACTTGTCTGACTGTCCCCAAGTGGTGGTAAACTTCTTATTAAAAAAAAAAAGCAAGCTGATTTATTCATTTACACATCCCCAACACCTGGGACAATAGTGTTGGCTGACTGAATGAATGGATGAATTGAATCTCCAAAATCAGGAAAGTGACCTCATCTATGATTAGTTACCTTCTTTACATTCAGCTTCCTCAATGTCATGGTGTTCCTTGGTCATTACTCATGAATTCACTGTCTGTGCTTTAATATCCTTGTTAAAGGACCTGTAAACACCTGGCTTTTACTTACCTCTCATTTGCTTAACAAATATTTGTCAAGCATCTACTACTTATGTGCCAAAAAGTGTTATAGGTAGCAGAGAACAAGATAGGCCCCTGCTCTCAAAGTACATTCGAGAAGAGGTGGACACACACCATGTACTAAGGAAAAATATCAGATGGTGGCAGGTGCTCTGTGGAGAACTGCAGCAGGGGTATGAGACAGCAAAGAACATGCCTTTCTTTCTGAGGAGGCATCATCTGAGTGAAGATCTGAGAAAAGAACTCTCAGAAAATGAGTGAAGAACCTTCAGGCAGACTGAAGAGCAAAAGGGAATGACCTTGGAGTATCCCAAGAAAGAAAAGGCAGTCAGTTCAACTAGTAGGGTGGGAAGGTGGCACAAGACAGAGGGTGGAGTATGCAGGACCAGCAGGTGAGGAGTTGGAGTTTTATTTTAAGTTGCTAATCCTAAGCAATAAGAAGCTGTTGGGTGGTTTTTCCCTGGAAATGACAATTTCTGTAGGGCCCATTAGTTTCTCACTTCCTTCTGATTTCTGCCCAGATATCTCATCAGAGAGCCTTTCCCTGACCACCCTACTGAAGACAACCTCCTCCTGCCTTGGCCCTTCTCTGTCCCTTTAGCCTGCCTTCTTTATCTTCAAGGGACTTAGCACCACCTGATGCTATATATTTGGTTTTTTTGATGGTTGACTTTTTCTATCCACCAAACTGTGAGCCCTGTGGGAGCAGGGACTTTTCTTTTCAAAGCCAATCCCAAATGGCTAGAAGAGTGCCAAGCATGCAGCTAGTGAGCAATAAAAATTTGCTGAAGTTGAATGAATTAGTCTGATTTATATTTTAAATAGATTACTCTGGCTGCTGTAGGGACAATGAACCTGTGGGAGTCAAGAACCAAAATAAAGAAGTAGAAGGCTTTCACAGAGTCCCTGAGAAAAGGTAAAAGTGGGGGAAGTGGAGGGGAGGGAGAGAAGTGCTACTGAGGGGTAATAAAATCATACAGAGTCCCTGGATGTGAGAATGTTAGCACGGCAATATGATTCCAGAGTATTTACTAAACAGGGTTGGGAGCATTAAAAAAATGGATACTTTTAGAGGTTGATATATCAAGACATTATTCTTCTAAGTATTTGTATGTTACCCAGGTAGAGCTGATAAATTGAAGCGAATCTGTTGGAGTTTAATTTGACAAAATCTGTTAACAATAGAAATATGCCCCCTGACCTAACAATTTCATGGCTAGAAACTTATCATTTATAAATACTAACAACAGAATGTTAAAATAAACACAAGGATGTTCACCATGACATTTCCTGCAATATCTCCAAACTGGAAACAACGTAAAATACCCATCAACAGAGGACTTCTTAAAAAATTTTTTTGAATGTTACACAGCTATTAAAATAAGGAAAGAGTGTCAAGATATATTATGTATTTAGAAAGACATATAGATTTTTAAATGCACACACATTTACACAATATTGATATTGCTATTGATTATACAGCAAAACAAAAAGAAAGAAAGGGAAGTCAGATAAACACTGATATAGATATAAACTTCTTTTGAAGGATATTTTAAAAACTTATGCAGTAGTTCATGCATTGAAAAGGGAATGGAGCAGTAAGGATAAGGGGAAAAGAGAGAATTTTACTTTCCTTGATACATCTTTTTGAATTATCTGATATTTTAGAAACTTGTATTTTACTTTTTAAAATAAAAAAAATCAGATCTCTTTTAGACAACTAACAGAATAAACAAGAATGTACTGACATATTATTACTTATTTTCTCATTTTATGGGGAGAAGCACCAATGATTCACTTATACACACACACACACACACACACACAGGAAATGAACATACACACATATGTTATGTGGATGAAAAACGTATTTGAATACTCTATCAAAATACAGTGGGATAAAACAAATGTCTTTGATTAGAACCCAACACACAGAACACACATTACTATTTGACCTTCTGTGTCAGAGCCAAGGTTTAACTTGTGGTTAACAATGCCTGTGAAGCTCTATTTATGAAAGGTTTCCAAGACTGCTTGATGCAGCCTAGCTGAAAGTGCTACACTGACCATCTTTTGCTCTCAAATGAAGAATGAACTGTTCACTGCTTCCTAATGAAGCATCCTTTGGCCCATAATAGCTGTGTAGCTGTTTAACGTTAAATGACAAGTTTCACTCCCGAGATGTCAGTACTCTCATTAAAGCTCTGAGGGCTCCCAAGGGAAAGTCACTGTCCAGTAGTAGATGTGCACCATTTTTCTGTCAGCAATTACTTTATTTATCATATTTATCCAGGAGCCTATGCAACAAAATGAACAATTATCCAGGAACTTATATCATAAATCCTAAAGAAGAATAGTTCATGGTACAGATTTTATTCTCCTCTAAACTATATTATACTCAGATAGTTCTTCCAAAGACAAGTCATTATTCTGCCTTTTCTTTAATCACCCACCTACTCGGCCCTGTAACTAAATCTAATGGGTACCCCTTAGAGGGGGGCTTTGTTTACACAGTTCACTATCTCTGTTCTAAACTATTTCTAACCTCAGGAATGTCAAATGTTTACCACATCCAATTTTTTTTTCAGTTGCAAATGTATTTCTAAAGCAAGTATTCTAATTACCATTTATTAGGAAGTCACAGAACAGTTCAGTATTTTGCAAGTGAATCCAGGAGAAAAACAGAAAGCTAAACTAAGCTCAATTTAGGTGAGGTTAAACACCTTAGGCCTAAACACACAGAAGGAGCCCTCTGGAGTCAGGCATTGTGATGTTAACAGCCACAAAGAAAAGAACCCAGGGAAGGAAAAGAAGATTACCTGCCCCAACTAAAACTAGGACAGTGTTCAACAATTTTAAAGACCCTAGAGGGGCATATAATATACCAGGTTTAAAGATATTAGGTCAACTCTAGGTGATCTGCATTTTTCTATCCAATCAAGACTTGAAACGTGTTTTATTACTAAAAAGCTTTAACCTGAAACAAAAACACATTAAGCTACATAACAACGTTAAAGCCCATGAAGCCCCTGTTAAGACTGTTAAGAATGGAATTTAACTGATGAAGGAAGGGGTGGGATGGTAAAGAGGAGAGAGGCTCATAAGAAATCAAGCCTGGGGCTGGAGGTGGGCACTGTTCATTGGGGTGACAACTCAGGGAGGTAAAAGGAGACCCACCGTGATAGAAAGGAACCCCACAGCACAGAGAAGTGGACGTCTGCTGAGTGAAGACCAGACTGACAGATTTAAGGGAACTCAGCTGATGGCAATGGCTGTCAGAACCAACCAGATGTCAGTCCACACTTTTGCAATGAAATCAACTTTTCAGGAACTCAAAGTATTTATGAATTCACTTGGTAATTACTAATACATTAAAAACAGTTTTTTTGTTTTTTTGTAAGGCAGCACCAAGTCCTGTGGAATGCTTCTGAACTAGATTAAACCTCTAAACTAATAATTAAACTAAATTTATATGGAAGAGGTCTCTTGCTCAAACTTGAGTAGTCCTGCTCATTTCAGGAAAGTAACTATAGCACAAAAATGGAAACAAGAAACTTCTGAGACTCAACTTCAGTCCAGATACCACCTTCTAGGCAGCCTCTAGTCAGGGTACTACTTTCAAAGAGTGTTAAGGGAATTAAGATTATAAAATACTGTGAAGATGAAAAGCACCAAGTCTCACATCATTTATCATCTCCAGGCAGTTTTAGCAGTCTGTTTCTCTTATCAGCAAACAAGTTTTTACCATTTTATCCATCTAGGCATTTTGATAACAGTTATTGCCTTAGTATCTGAATGCTTTTTATCACAAAACCAGTTGAAAAGACTGCTTGGCATCTTGTCAAAATGACATACTGCTACATCGTGTTACAGATTACAAGCAGCTAAAAATTTAGAAAAGAGGATGATTTTACTTCAAATTGATCAACATGATGCCTGTGATAATACTGTTTATTTTTATAGCTGGGTAATAAATTGGTAAATGCAATAGCTACAGAAAATTTTGTCATACTGCACAATCATAGATTCAGTATTTTAAGTGCCACTTTGAAAATCAGCATGTTTTTTTCCTAAACACCTCACATGCCTAAATATAAGACATCTCCCTCTTAGATTAACCCCAGAAAGGAGAGTGTCACATCATAGCTGATCTCTGCAAAGTCTCAGATCACAGTGGACTCTCCCAAACACCACTGGGGGGAAATAACCTCATTTACTACCAGCTCCGGATGCTCACAGAGGTTGCCTGACGAACAGAGGTTAAAAAGAAGAGTACAGAAGTATTCCTAAGAATGTGAACTCACAAATGCACTGTTGGATGTTGAAATAAACCATTTACAGATCACTCTAAAGAGCAATATGATAAATCATTAAATTACCAGTTGTGTCCTGATATGCCCAGGTTGAGCTGGGAATGGGGACCGGGGGTGGGGGGTGCCTAGATGCCTTAAGTGGGAGGGATCAAATTTCCAGACAGCCTCATACAGGCATCAAAAATGTTCACCTTGCACTACTTGGGATAGAAATGAAGATGATGTGTTCTCCAAAACCACGTTAATGGATGAGTTTTGAGTAAAATATTTCTTAATATGTGAATTCAGTGAAGACCAATATTAATTTTACATAATTTCATTTTATATACTGATGTGTAAATAAATGAAACAATATTTTACATAGACACTTGGCTTTTTCCTCTATTTCCCCAAAGGTTTACTTACTCAAGTTGGCCATAAAACACTGTTATGAATCTTCTCATTGGAAAAATGGTGAATTCTTATATTTAATATAGCAATATGCCAGAGCATATACACAGCTAATTCTAGTATACTGCCTTACAACCTTTTGGTAACAAAGTGTGAACAAGAAATTTCAAGTATCCTATAAGTTTGATTCTGAAAAACCATTTTCAAAATGAAAAACACTTAAGATTCATATAATAATTCTGACAAGGGCTGTACTTATATACAGGGGACATGAACAAGACTGGATCAGAAAATAAATTCCTGGGCTGGCATGGGCTTATTCTTAAACCGAGCTTAGTGTATCTCCCAACAGATGGTGCCCTGTGATCCTCGCATCTATTCTTTATGAGGTACAGCACTGCAAACTAGGTTTCTGTGCCAATAACAAATCCTAAAAAAGCTCCAGCCAGTGCTGCTGCAGACAATGGCTGTGTACCCAACCCCAGGGAGCACCACTGGCATCAGATTCACCCTGGATTTGGGTGTTTATAAGGACAGTCTTCCAGCAGATGGCAGGAAGAGGCATCTTCTTTAATTGGCATGCAGGTGCCTTACAGGTACCAACATCACTGCCCCAACAGTGTATCTCTTCCAGGAGTAGAAATGTAAGAAATCAACCTCATGTTGATGATCAGTTACTAGTTTAGAAGATGAGAAATGCAATCAAATAAATGATGAAAACTAAAGTTACCTTGTAGATACCAAAGAACCCCAGATCCCGCACAACAGACAGAGCACTAACTTGAGGACCAGTGGTTATTTCTCCGGCTACTTGCAAGTGGATCTTGACAATTTCTAAAAGATTTGTGAAAATCACCTGGGAGTCTCTTGCCTAAAAAGGAGAACAAGAAAACAAAACATTAGGAGCCATGGCACAGAGTCAGGAAAAGGTGAGCGTTTATTCTCTAGAAGCTCAGAATAGTCTATCCCTAAGAGAATGGAGCTCCACTATGTATCCCATCAATTAAAACAGTGAGTGTGAGTCTGAATCAGAATACAGTCACTACTAGGAAGTGTTGGGTAAAGAGGTCCCAATTCTGTAACACTGAGGTTGAAAGGGTGCAAAGACCAGAAAGGGACTTCTGCAGACATCACCAGAATCCTCATACAGACATGGCAAAGCCTTTACCTTGAAGCATAAACAGGCAGCCACAAACGACTACCATCTCAGGGGTCAAAGCCAAGCACACAAAGGCAGTGATAAATAAAAAACAGCTAGTACAGAAGAAACAAGGTACAGATCTGCCTCTCAGAATAGAAAGAGGCAAGGAGGGCAAAGGGACTTGCATGATGGATTTCCTGATTCTGACAAAGATACAAAAACTGCCAGAAAGCATGTAAACTTAGTTGAAAGCGATTTGTTCTTCTCTTACAAAAAAAAAATCAGATAGATCATCAAACCCATTTTATGGAGTTACAAATTCTTATAAATTTATTTATATATTACCTGTGTATGGAATGCTCTTTCCATATAAGTGGTATGTTAAAGTAGTAAAAATATGCATTAAGTCAATTATGGAGTAAACTCTGAACAACTCCAGTTATGTCATTCCAGCAATGGTTGGGTGCCACAACCCCAAGATCATCATTGGTGAAAATTTTAAAGGGAAGTTGTAAGCTACTTTGAAATTAAGCTTGTATTAATTCTAAGCAATTAAGTTCTTTCTTACTTTACTCCAACTTATTGCTCCTTGTCACAAATATACTAAATTTTTATATCATACAAATCAAAGTTAACCTGCAGTATGGTTCTGAATATTTATTATGTAGTGATGTCAGCAAAGCCAGACCACAGACATGCTACTTACATTTTATAGCCTAGTAGATGGCTTCATGTTAGTAGGTGCATTTTGGTTCAACACCATACAAAACTACTCTTTGCTAGATTCTCTTATCTCACTAACCAATATGTGTGCCCTTATAAACAGTCTTAACTAATCAAAATTAGGTACAAAGATATCTTGGAAGTACCGTTTATAGTAGGTAGGAATGAAAACTGGGAAGATCCTAAATATCCAAAGGTAGGTGAGTGATGGATTAAGCAAATTAAGTGTTCATACAATAAGACACTATGCAGTCAATAAAAACATAATGAGAAAATGTTCAATATATAGTTAGATAAAAGTCCTCATATTTTTAAAGTACATATATGCCTTCTCTCCCTTTCCCCACGTGCAGTTTGAAACCATCCTATACCCCAGAAAAGCCAAGTTCTTTAATGTTCATTCAATATTGTTGGATAGGATCTTTTTATTTATTTTATTTTATTTTACCTTTATATTTTTATTGACAAATCTTCACCCACATATAGTCCAACCACAGTATACAATCAATGGCTCACAATATCAAAATACAGTTGCACATTTATTACCAAGATTATTCTTAGAACATTTGTGTCACTCCAGAAAAAGAAAAAGAAGACAAACACTCATACAATACATTCCATATCCCTTACCCCCTTTCTCCTTGATCACCAGTATTTCAATCTACTCAATTTTTTACCCTTTATAGCCCCCCCACCAATTATTTATTTTTTATCCTTATTTTTTTTACTCATCTGTTCATATACCCTGGGTAAAAGAAACCTCATATTGGGCGGTATCTTTTTTATTGTTTCCATGGAGATGTGACTGAACCAATTGTGGGAGCGACCTTTTGATTATATAGTTTCCATGGACATGTGTCTCCACCCACCCAAAGTATGGTTGCTTACTGGAGCCCTTTAAGAAGGAACGGTTTTGGAGAAAGCTTGAGAGCCAACAGAGACCACAAAGCCAGGGATACTTGGACCTGAAGAAGGAAATTGCCCCCTGGTGAAGCCGTGTGAAATGAGGAGAGAAAACCAGCAGATGTTGGCATGTGCCCTCCCAACTGAAAGATGTGTCCAACAGTAACAACAGCATAAGAACAGGATATACTGACAAGGGGGACAAAATAAAAACCTAAGTTTTATAATTAAAAAATTTATAGGGTTTGAATAAAAATCACTTTAAAATCTTTTATCAAGACAATTTAAAACAGTACTCATCAGTGTGATAAATTTAGCTGGGTCAATTTTCAGCCTAAGTAGAAATTTAGTATCCAAAAATTTCTCAAGGATCTTCAAAAAATGCTGACAGTATTAATTAAATTTATGCAATAGTTTCAAATGGTGTATGCTGGGGGTACCAGGGTGGTTCAGCAGCAGAATACTCACTTGCCATGGGGGAAACATGGTTCACTCCCAGTCCATGCACCCCCTGACACTACACACACAACACAACACACACACACACACACACACACACACACATGCTCCAGGTTACTTTAAGGAACAATCATATTTTTGGCATATATAAGCCAGAGAAGATAAGCTATTCCAAAGTCATATAATAATATGGTAAACAAAGAATTTCAGGCTCCAAGACCCCATGGCTAAAATTAAACCAAGTTTAACCTTCAGGGACGTCATGGCCTTACTTATTTACATGTAAGATCTACCCCTTCCACAAACACCAGGCACTTACGATTCATCAGACATGAGCCAGGCACCAGGGAAAATGACAGCAAGTGCCATCTGTGAACCATCTGACAAAGGATCAACTTCAACCAGAATCTAAATTCCTCATGTTTAACTTTGGCAAATGCTTACGGAGTATGTCTTAAACATTAATTCTGGTTGGTAAATGGCAAGTGTAATTGAAGGAGCACATACTTTGGAATCAGAAATATCCGATTTTTGAATTCTACTTCTCACACTCACAAGCGGTGGCAGGCCACCTAAACCCTATGAGTCTCAGCTTCCTTACCAGTAAACTGCAGCTCTTACTGTGCTTGAGATTAAAACAGTAAGTGCTAATAAATGTGAAGGGCTAATGTAGTATCCAATATATGGTAGATAGTCAAGGAATTTGAGCTGTTACAATGATGATGATGGTGACAATGATGAAGGCAACCACTAAAAGTCTTACTCAAATTTATTCTCAAAAATTAAAAAAAATATTTTTATTGACAAATCTTCACATACACACAGCCCATACATGATGTATAATCAGTGGCTCACAATATCTTCACATAGTTACATGTTCATCACCATGATCATTTTTAGAACTGCATCACTCCAGAAAAAGAAGTGAAAAGAGAAAAAAGTCATATATCCCATACTCTTTACCTCTCCCTCTCACTGACCACTATTAATTTATTTATTTTGCTCCTTATCCACACTATCATTTATTTATTTTTATCCTTTTCTTTTTTTTTTTTTTTTTTACTCATCTGTCCATACCCTGGATAAAAGGAGCATTAGACACAAGATTTCACAACCACACGGTCACACTGTAAAAGCTATATCATTATATAAACATCAAAAGTCAAGCCTCCTGGGGCGGGCCGTGGTGGCTCAGCGGGCAAAGTGCTTGCCTGCTATGCCGGAGGACCTCGGTTCGATTCCCGGCCCCAGCCCATGTAACAAAAAACGGGAAAACAAAATACAATAAAACAAGAAAATGTTTAAAGATGTTTCCCTTTCTTCCTTCCTTCCTTCCTTCTATCCTTCCTTCCTTCTCTCTGTCTTTCCTTTAAAAAAAAAAAAAAAAAAAAAGTCAAGGCTCCTGGAACACAGCTCAACTGTTTCAGGTACTTACCTCTAGCTACTCCAATGCACCAGAAACTAAAAAGGGATATTTATGAAATGCATTAAAATAAACTCCAGGATAACCTCTTGACTCTGTTTGAAATTTCTCAGCCACTGAAAATTAATTTTGTCTCATTTTTCTCTTTCCCCTTTTAATCAAGAAGGCTTTCTCAAACCCATGATGTCCGGTCCTGGCTCATCCCAGGAGTTCTGTCCCATGTTGGCAGCGAGAGTTACATCCCTGAGAGTCATGTCACATGGGGGGAAGGCAGTAAATTCACCTGCTGAGTTGGCTTAGAGAGAGCAAAGAAAGTTTCTCTGGGGTTGAATCTTAGGCATTTTTATAGGTAGGCTTAACTTATCCTTTGGAGGAATAAGTTTCATAGGGGCAAACCCCAAGATTGAGTGCTCAGCCCACTGATTTGGTTGTTCCCACTGCTTGTGAGAATATCAGGAATTCCCCAAATGGGAAAGTTGAATATTTCCTCCTTTTCCTCCAATTCCCCAGGGGCCTTTACCAATACATTTTTTATTCACTACCCAAATTAGTCTGGGATACATCAGGGCATCCCACTAACCTAGACAGACTAACAAGATCCAAACCTTATGCAAGATTCCATGTACTTATGATGTTCAACTAAGCTGACCATATAAGTAATGCACTACTAAAAATATAAACTTTGCACCAAATAAACATCTCTTCCTTTGGTCTCACACAGAAGTTGAACTTTTTAAATGTGGATGATGTTATCCTTTACCTTGTATTCTGATCTATCCCAGTCCTATCCAGATCAGCTCCCTTCATATTTCCAGTCCAAGTCTGATCTCTTTTTCAACTTTTTAAACAGTTCCTGTCTGGGATACCGCTGATATTCATAGATTCAGAGCTCTAACTCTGAATCTCAGGTGTCACATAAATACCAGAAGTTTCTGGGAACAACCAGATAATATTACAAACAGCTCAGTATCTCAGAATTTAGAAATAACAGTTACACCTCCTGACTATATGAGACTACTATAACAGCTTATAATCGAGGACCCTTTACAGTAGGCCTCAATCGATAACCCTCGGGTCAACTTCAGTTCACAAGTTTTTATTTTACAGTTAGTCCATATGAGTGAGGCATGATAATATTTGTCTTTTTGTTTCTGACATTTCATTCAACATACAGTCCTTAAGGTTCATTCACCTAGTTGTATGCCTCTTTTCTCAAATTTTTGAATGTCCAGTATTAAATGGGGAATAATGAAAAGCTGTGTATAGTGAATACTCCTATGTTTAAATTAGCTTGTCTCTCTGAAGAAACACATACCTGCTATTTCATAAGAACACTTGGTAGATTGCTGAGTATGTGCAAACTCCCTCAATAACAAGCACCAACTCAAAGGACTTACTGTAAGTTTTATGGCCTTTTCTGGTGCAACTCCCAATTAACTGTGGTAAGAGACCTAAAAAACAACAAAAAACAAAAAGTATATTACAAAAATTAGCAACAATAAACCAGTCAATAGCTACACAGAGGGGATCATCACCCCAAAACTGGGGCAATCCTTGCAAAAATTTTCTGCTATTAGCTTTAATAAGAATATTTGAAATGGAATGTTTAAGTACTAATTTCCTAACAGCCACATCAGACCCAAGTAAATTCCCTTTCACATTCTAGATCATTTGCACTTTGGGTAAATCAACAGTATGAGTGATATAGAAAATCTGATTCCATCTGTTTGCTCCTTTTTCTACTGCCTCCTAAATTAGTGAACTTTATTCAGTACATTATTTTTTCTAACACTTTTCTCATCCAAAAGAAGTGCCCATGGTCCAGCCATTAGTTCAACTATGACTCGCTGACAAGCACAAGATAAACAAGGTTTCTGCTCTAACCAATCTCACAGAGGAAGAGGAAAGAGGCCTTTTTGAGGAACTGACAATTGGAAAAATGCATCCCAGGAAGTAGAACAGCCAGGCCAAGGAAAGTAGAAGGAAAGAGGCTGGCAAGTTCAAAGAAGAGAGAGAATGTTGCTGTGCCTGCATTCTACAGCCAGTCACAGGCCAGCTGGATTTATGCTAATATAAATGGGAATTAATTAGAGGGCTTTAAGCAGGAGAGTGATGTGCTGATTCAGATTTTTAAAAGATCACTACAACTACTGTGTGAAAAATGGACAGGACAAAGTGGGGATGGGAGTATGCATGTGTGCCTCTGGAGAGGTGGTGAGGTGAGAGAAGGAAAAACTGGGTTTGACTGCTATTGCTAGGACTTTGGCTTGAAGTATTGGGTAGGGACGAGGAAGCTACAGACTGCAGCACACTTGGGGTGAAAAGCAAGAGCTCTGTTTTGAACATGTTTGATTAGGAGGGAAAGAAGCAAGATTCAGAGCACAAGGGGGAGGTGTGATCTTTGAGAGGAAAGGACCCCTTTTAGGAAAGCTCAGACAGCAGTGAACCTACCAAATTAAAAATGCTATTTTCATAAAAGAAAAAGGAAAATAAAATAAAATACAAACGTCTTTCTTGGACACACACATTAAGTTAACGCTGAGGATGAGAATATTCTACAGCCCGTATCACCTCATGTCTTTGAGAGGGACATCAGGGCATCATGCGTTGTCAGTAAGCACAATTCTCTAACTTGTCTATGTAAGGAGGGCTGCTCACAGTCCCTTCTCAAGGAACAGCCCTGCCCAAATAATCTTCCTTAAAAAGCAGCCTGAGGGACTTCCTGGAAGATGGCGGCTTAGTAAGACGCGCGGATCTTAGTTTCTTCTCCAGGACACCTACTAGGGGAGTAGAAATGATACAGAAAGCGCCCAAAGCCACAACAGAGATAAAAAAGACAGCGTACCCCATCCTGGAACGGCTGGCTGGCTGAGAGAAGCAGCTCGGGTGAGATCGCCGAGGCGCGCGGGCCTTACCGGGCGGGGTGGCAAGCGGCCGGAGTTACTCCCTTCCCCCTTCCCGGGCCGGCTGGGAGAATTGGAGAGGCGGTCCCCTGAAACAAAGACGGCTGGCGCCCACACCACGCGCAGCCCCCGGACCAACTGAGAGAATTGGATTGGAAACCCCCAGGCCGCGGAGAACGGTGACGGGTGGGGGAGGCCCCTTCCAAACCCGTGACTCCCGGGGAACGTGCACTCTCTCGGGCGGGCCGCTGCCGCTGGCGCCCTCCCGCCACGCTTGTTGCCCAGGGCCGACTAGGAAATTCGGACGGGCTCTTTCCCTGGCTGCAGCGACCAGCAACCCTCCCTGCGTTCGGACCCCGGGCCGGCTCAAGCCGTTTCGGCTAGCGAACCCCCAGGACGGCGAGAGTTTTCCAAAGTTTAAGGTCCCACAGCACCTTTTACTGGTGGGACCCGCAGACAAACGTGTGCCACGAGCGCCACCTACTGGGCAGGATAAGAAAAACAGAATCCAGAGATTTCACAGAAAAATATTACAACCTTGCTGGGTCCAACACCAAGAGAAATCTGAATAAATGCCCAGACGCCAGCAGCAGAAGATAACTGTCCACACTCAAAAGATTGAGAATATGGCCCAGTCAAAGGAACAAACCAATAGCTCAAATGAGACACAAGAGCTGAGACAACTAATCCTGAATATACGAACAGAAATGGAAAACCTCTTCAAAAATGAAATCGATAAATTGAGGGAGGACATGAAGAGGACATGGGCTGAACATAAAGAAGAAATAGAAAAATTGAAAAAACAAATCGCAGAACTTATGGAAGTGAAGGATAAAGTAGCAAACATAGAAAAAATAATGGATAGCTACAATGATAGATTTAAAGAGACAGAAGATAGAATTAGTGATTTGGAGGATGGAACATCTGAATCCCAAAAAGAAACAGAAACTATCGGGAAAAGAATGGAAAAATTTGAACAGGGTATCAGGGAACTCAAGGACAATATGAACTGCACAAATATATGTGTTGTGGGTGTCCCAGAAGGAGAAGAGAAGGGAAAAGGAGGAGAAAAACTAATGGAAGAAATTTTCACTGAAAATTTCCCAACTCTTATGAAAGACCTAAAATTACAGATCCAAGAAGTGCAGCGCACCCCAAAGAGATTAGACCCAAATAGGCGTTCTCCAAGACACTTACTAGTTAGAATGTCAGAGGTCAAAGAGAAAGAGAAGATCTTGAAAGCAGCAAGAGAAAAACAATCCATTACATACAAGGGAAACCCAATAAGACTTTGTGTAGATTTCTCAGCAGAAACCATGGAAGCTAGAAGACAGTGGGATGATATATTTAAAATACTAAAAGAGAAAAACTGCCAACCAAGACTCCTATATCCAGCAAAATTATCCTTCAAAAATGAGGGAGAAATTAAAACATTCTCAGACAAAAAGTCACTGAAAGAATTTGTGACCAAGAGACCAGCTCTGCAAGAAATACTAAAGGGAGCACTAGAGTCAGATACAAAAAGACAGAAGAGAGAGATATGGAAAAGAGTGTAGAAAGAAGGAAAATCAGATATGATATATATAATACAAAAGGCAAAATGTTAGAGGAAAATATTATCCAAACAGTAATAACACTAAATGTCAATGGACTGAATTCCCCAATCAAAAGACATAGATTGGCAGAATGGATTAAAAAACAGGATCCTTCTATATGCTGTCTACAGGAAACACATCTTAGACCCAAAGATAAACATAGGTTGAAAGTGAAAGGTTGGGAAAAGATATTTCATGCAAATAACAACCAGAAAAGAGCAGGAGTGGCTATACTAATATCCAACAAATTAGACTTCAAATGTAAAACAGTTAAAAGAGACAAAGAAGGACACTATATACTAATAAAAGGAACAATTAAACAAGAAGACATAACAATCATAAATATTTATGCACCGAATCAGAATGCCCCAAAATACGTGAGGAATATACTGCAAACACTGAAAAGGGAAATAGACTCATATACCATAATAGTTGGAGACTTCAACTCACCACTCTCATCAAGGGACAGAACATCTAGACAGAGGATCAACAAAGAAATAGAGAATCTGAATATTACTATAAATGAACTAGACTTAATAGACATTTATAGGACATTACATCCCACAACAGCAGGATACACCTTTTTCTCAAGTGCTCATGGATCATTCTCAAAGATAGACCATATGCTGGGTCACAAAGCAAGTCTTAACAAATTTAAAAAGATTGAAATCTTACACAACACTTTCTCGGACCATAAAGGAATGATGTTGGAAATCAATAATAGGCAGAGTGCCAGAAAATTCACAAATATGTGGAGGCTCAACAACACACTCCTAAACAACGACTGGGTCAAAGAAGAAATTGCAAGAGAAATTAGCAAATACCTCGAGGCGAATGAAAATGAAAACACAACATATCAAAACTTATGGGACGCAGCAAAGGCAGTGCTAAGAGGGAAATTTATTGCTCTAAATGCCTATATCAGAAAAGAAGAAAAGGCAAAAATTCAGGAATTAACTATCCATTTGGAAGAACTGGAGAAAGAACAGCAAGCTAACCCCAAAGCAAGCAAAAGGAAAGAAATAACAAAGATTAGAGCACAAATAAATGAAATTGAAAACATGAAAACAATAGAGAAAATCAATAAGGCCAGAAGTTGGTTCTATGAGAAAATCAATAAGATTGATGGGCCCTTAGCAAGATTGACAAAAAGAAGAAGAGAGAGGATGCAAATAAATAAGATCAGAAATGGAAGAGGAGACATAACTACTGACCTCACAGAAATAAAGGAGGTAATAACAGGATACTATGAACAACTTTACGCTAATAAATACAACAATTTAGAGGAAATGGATGGGTTCCTGGAAAGACATGAACAACCCAACTTTGACTCAAGAAGACATAGATGACCTCAACAAACCAATCACAAGTAAAGAAATTGAATTAGTCATTCAAAAGCTTCCTAAAAAGAAAAGTCCAGGACCAGATGGCTTCACATGTGAATTCTACCAAACGTTCCAGAAAGAATTAGTACCAATTCTCTTCAAACTCTTCCAAAAAATCGAAGTGGAGGGAAAACTACCTAATTCATTCTATGAAGCCAACATCACCCTCATACCAAAACCAGGCAAAGATATTACAAAAAAAGAAAACTACAGACCAATCTCTCTAATGAATACAGATGCAAAAATCCTCAATAAAATTCTAGCAAATCGTATCCAACAACACATTAAAAGAATTATACATCATGACCAAGTAGGATTCATCCCAGGTATGCAAGGATGGTTCAACATAAGAAAATCAATTAATGTAATACACCATATCAACAAATCAAAGCAGAAAAATCACATGATCATCTCAATTGATGCAGAGAAGGCATTCGACAAGATTCAACATCCTTTCCTGTTGAAAACACTTCAAAAGATAGGAATACAAGGGAACTTCCTTAAAATGATAGAGGGAATATATGAAAAACCCACAGCTAATATCATCCTCAATGGGGAAAAATTGAAAACTTTCCCCCTAAGATCAGGAACAAGACAAGGATGTCCACTATCACCACTATTATTCAACATTGTGTTGGAGGTTCTAGCCAGAGCAATTAGACAAGAAAAAGAAATACAAGGCATCAAAATTGGAAAGGAAGAAGTAAAACTATCACTGTTTGCAGACGATATGATACTATACGTCGAAAACCCGGAAAAATCCACAACAAAACTACTAGAGCTAATAAATGAGTACAGCAAAGTAGCAGGTTACAAGATCAACATTCAAAAATCTGTAGCATTTCTATACACTAGTAAGGAACAAGCTGAGGGGGAAATCAAGAAACGAATCCCATTCACAATTGCAACTAAAAGAATAAAATACCTAGGAATAAATTTAACTAAAGAGACAAAAAACCTATATAAAGAAAACTACAAAAAACTGCTAAAAGAAATCACAGAAGACCTAAATAGATGGAAGGGCATACCGTGTTCATGGATTGGAAGACTAAATATAGTTAAGATGTCAATCCTACCTAAATTGATTTACAGATTCAATGCAATACCAATCAAAATCCCAACAACTTATTTTTCAGAAATAGAAAAACCAATAAGCAAATTTATCTGGAAGGGCAGGGTGCCCCGAATTGCTAAAAACATCTTGAGGAAAAAAAACGAAGCTGGAGGTCTCGCGCTGCCTGACTTTAAGGCATATTATGAAGCCACAGTGGTCAAAACAGCATGGTATTGGCATAAAGATAGATATATCGACCAATGGAATCGAATAGAGTGCTCAGATATAGACCCTCTCATCTATGGACATTTGATCTTTGATAAGGCAGTCAAGCCAACTCACCTGGGACAGAACAGTCTCTTCAATAAATGGTGCCTAGAGAACTGGATATCCATATGCAAAAGAATGAAAGAAGACCCATCTCTCACACCCTATACAAAAGTTAACTCAAAATGGATCAAAGATCTAAACATTAGGTCTAAGACCATAAAACAGTTAGAGGAAAATGTAGGGAGATATCTTATGGATCTTACAACTGGAGGCGGTTTTATGGACCTTAAACCTAAAGCAAGAGCACTGAAGAAGGAAATAAATAAATGGGAACTCCTCAAAATTAAACACTTTTGTGCATCAAAGAACTTCATCAAGAAAGTAGAAAGACAGCCTTCACAATGGGAGACAATATTTGGAAATGACATATCAGATAAAGGTCTAGTATCCAGAATTTATAAAGAGATTGTTCATCTCAACAACAAAAAGACAGCCAACCCAATTACAAAATGGGAAAAAGACTTGAACAGACACCTCTCAGAAGAGGAAATACGGATGGCCAAGAGGCACATGAAGAGATGCTCAATGTCCCTGGCCATTAGAGAAATGCAAATCAAAACCACAATGAGATATCATCTCACACCCACCAGAATGGCCATTATCAACAAAACAGAAAATGACAAGTGCTGGAGAGGATGCGGAGAAAGAGGCACACTTATCCACTGTTGGTGGGAATGTCAAAGGGTGCAACCACTGTGGAAGGCAGTTTGGCGGTTCCTCAAAAAGCTGAATATAGAATTGCCATACGACCCAGCAATACCATTGCTAGGTATCTACTCAAAGGACTTAAGGGCAAAGACACAAACGGACATTTGCACACCAATGTTTATAGCAGCATTATTTACAATTGCAAAGAGATGGAAACAGCCAAAATCTCCATCAACAGAAGAGTGGCTAAACAAACTGTGGTATATACATACGATGGAATATTATGCAGCTTTAAGACAAGATAAACTTATGAACCATGTAATAACATGGATGGACCTAGAGAATATTATGCTGAGTGAATCCAGCCAAAAACTAAAGGACAAATACTGTATGGTCCCACTGATGTGAACGGACATTCGAGAATAAACTTGAAATATGTCATTGGTAACAGAGTTCAGCAGGAGTTAGAAACAGGGTAAGACAATGGGTAATTGAAGCTGAAGGGATACAGACTGTGCAACAGGACTAGATACAAAAACTCAAAAATGGACAGCACAATAATACCTAATTGTAAAGTAATCATGTTAAAACACTGAATGAAGCTGCATCTGAGCTATAGGTTTTTGTTTTGTTTTGTGTTGTTTTGTTTTGATTTTACTATTATTACTTTTATTTTTTTCTCTATATTAACATTCTATATCTTTTTCGGTTATGTTGCTAGTTCTTCTAAACCAATGCAAATGTACTAAGAAATGATGATCATGCATCTATGTGATGATGTTAAGAATTAATGATTGCATGTGTAGAATGGTATGATCTCTAAATGTTGGGTTAATTTCTTTTTTTCCGTTAATTAAAAAAAAAAAAAAAGAGAAGGGATAATTGGAGATGAAGGGATACAGACTGTACAACGGGACTGGATATAAAAACTCAGAAATGGACAGCACAATACTACCCAATTGTAATGCAATTATGTTAAAACACTGAATGAAGCTGCATGTGAGGTATAGGTTTTTTGTTTTTGTTTTTTTGTTTTTTTTCTTTCTATTATTGTTTTAATTCTTATTCTGTTGTCTTTTTATTTCTTTTTCTAAATCGATGCAAATGTACTAAGAAATGATGAATATGCAACTATGTGATGTTATTAAGAATTACTGATTGTACATGTAGATTGGAATGATTTCTAATTGTTTTGTTAATTCTTTTTTTAATTAATAAAAAATAAAAAAAAAAAACTCAAAAAAAAAACTCAAAAAAAAAAAAAAAAAAAGCAGCCTGAGGCCAAAAGTCACCAGCTCAATGCAGATCTGTTTTATTGAGTAGCACAATGTTTCAAATATAATTTGAGTTTCTCCTAAAAACAGAAAGAATGGATGGCACACAGCCCATGAAGGCAGCACAGGCAGGTTGATGGTCCTGACCCCTTTCTAGGCCCCAATGAAACTCCTCCCTCATTCATCAGGGTGTTCCTGCCTTCTTCCTCTATCAGACAATCCTTACAAGAAGTCCCCATTCCTTCCAGTGGCCTGAGAGGGACTATGCCATGGTACAAATTAAATGAACCAAAGCAGCGCACAAGGCTGAAAACAGAATAGGAAACACCTGTGCAAAGCACCTGCTCTTACTCAAAGCAAGCACTCCTTCTCCCCATCACCTATCCTTACTTGTTGATCTTTTAATAAGATACCTATAGCATGACAAAAAAGAAAGATTTTATTAATACTTTCTGAAAGTAAAACTAATTTCCACCAGTAAAATGTAGAATAAGCTATTTAAATGGCATCTTAGCATTAAAAGCTTCCATTCCATTCTCTGTATTTGGGCCAAGTATCAAAATGTTTAGTTAAACATTTACTTGCTGCATGTATTTTTCTCATCATTAAATTATAGACCAAAACTGTGGAAGGGTTGAAAGCACTGTGATTTAAATGATGATTTCTTGTCTCTGTAGCTACCTCATGACAGTCTTTATTAACGACTAATAAAAATACATCCCATGGAACCAAATGACTACAGCATTAGATACAATCACTACTGTCAGCATTTCAAGCTATTGCATTTTGTCTTCCTTGTTACAGAACCAGGATGAACACAACAATGCCCATGTCTGGGAAATTCCGTTTAGGGTGGAAGGGAAGTACAGGGAATCTGAGGTGTCCTTGTGCAACAGAAAGGAAATGAACTACTAAGAACAGAGTGGTAAGTACCACAGCCCAGAGAGAGCAAAGCACTATGCAGCAGTGAAGAGAAACAGTTATTCTGCCTGCAGGAGGGGGAAAGCACCAAAGACAAAGATGTATCTAAGCTGGGGTTCAACAGATGCTGGCACTCAGGGAGGTACTAGAGAGGTACCAATCTTTTGGCAATTAGTCTGGCTAAAGAGGAAATGAAAGTGGTTATTGAGTACAATCCGAGGCCCACTACAGATGTGGGCTGAGCAACACCATCAATCCCAGGGAGATGTCCTTTGGGAAGAGGTCATGATTTATACAATGAGAAGCCACAGAGGTGGGAATTCCAATAACCCCCTTTCCACCTTGACCTTAGAGGGAGGTGGGGTGACATGGCTCAGTAATGCCTAGAATAGCCAGCCTAGTTAAAGCATTTCACTGAGATCACATTTAAATCCAAAGTACATATATGTTTGACATGTGGGTAACTAAGCAGAAAAATTAGGGTTTTAATATATGATGTTTATGCCAGGTCCTGGACATTCATTTTAGCCATTAGAAACAGGGAATGGATGTGTGTGTTGTTTCTAACTTGTCAAAATAGCAGTATATTTTCCAACTACCTCAAATGAAATGTATGAGTGTGGTCCACTTTCTATCCTCCTCCTTTTAGTTCAGCTCCATCAGCACATATGGCAATGCTTCCTTGGCAAAATTTACTCTACCAGAAGGCTGCTAATGTGAGAAAAGATTTACAGGGCCCAGTATTAACATAGCATTTCATCCTCAAATTTCATGGGCTTGAGAAGTAAATCACACAATCCCTTCTGATTCCAAACCCTTGTGCAACCCAATGAAAACCCAGCTAGAGGTGTGGAAACTACACCCACATCAAGAACCTCCAAGTTAAGCTTTGTATAGCACCCCTGAAAAGAGGTTCTTGTGAGCAATATGCTGGGTTAGAGGGCTACTATGCTAATTTTTACTTTAAGAACTCTCTAGAAACATAGTTCTAGGATCTCCAAACTGAAAGGGACTATGAAAGAAGCCCATTAATAACTGCTGGCCTAGTTAAAGCTATTTATGTGCAATGACTTGGCAGCTAAATGAACGACCTGGGGCTTGGGCTTGGGAGGTGGACAGATCTGAGTGAGAATCCTAGCTCTGCACCTTTTTCATGTTGGTGATCTTGGATAAGCTATCCTTTAAACCCTGGGCTCCTCAGTGGTAAAACAAGGGTGTTGATTACTACTGATGAGTTTTCTATGCTGATCATGAGACAAAGTATACAAAGAGTCAAACACTGTTCCTACATTTATCCTATACCCTCAAAAACATTACATTTCTTTCCACCTATCTCTTCAAAGACATACTCTTAATTGTTTTCTTGTTCACAAGAGGTGATCTAACCTGAGTAATGTTCACAGTCCAGAATGAGGTAAGGAGAACAACACTGTCTCCATGATGCTGTGCCTCTCCTTGGAGGAGCTGTCCCCAAGCAGCAATGACATATCTGGTCTGGTCTAGTGGCCATGCTTACTTCAGGCAAAAATAAGGGAGCAGTATACCTATTAACAACACAGCTTCTACTCCTGTTTTTAAACTAAAATAAAATGTTTGAGTTAAGAGCTCAATCTTTTTTTTCTTAATTTCCACATATGTAAAATGAGGATACATCAGGGTCCCATCTTCATGGGGGAGTTATGAAGATGAAATGAGTTAATATGCACAGAGCCCTCTCAGGACAGTGCCAAGCACAGAGCAAGAACTACAGAAATGAGTTTTCTTATTGCTAGCTTATTTTTACTTTCACCAATATCATCAATGCTATCATTTGCCATCTCTCCTCTTCTTTCAGGGAAACTGCCATCTAGAGAGGTTAAACTTGCCTTAACCCCTCAGCTCTTCAATGACTATGCAGTGGCACTGAGAGTCAAATTCAGGGTCTCACTGAGGTCCACCACTCATTTGAAGCCATCTCTTTGCCTCCTAATGCTCAGCTTTACCCTATCTAGTGGCATTAATGCTCTTTCTAAAGGCATGTCATACAGTCTAGGCTGTTACAGTATTTTTCCCTGGGCCCATAGCTTGTGCTGGGCCAGCCCCTTTTACTAACTGACCCTTTCAGACAACAAAAGGAGCATGGGCTGGGCTTGAAGCCCACATCATGCCTCTGCCCTTCTCTCTAGGCCATTGTTAGTAGGCTCTTTAAAACACCGAAAGCCCAGACCCACACAGCCGAGTCTTAGGTTATAACCTGGCAACCAAGGGAGAGTCATGGGAATATATCAGAAGCAAGGATCAGGAGCCAGCTATGACACAATGTGTAAGGTTTTCCAAAGGATCATGCTAAAAAAGACAAGCCAAAGAACAGATGCTGAGATGCCACTAACAAAGAAGCTCAACAACCAAGGCAGCTTTTCTGTCTTCATCTAGACAAAAACAACTTCAAGAGTGGCCAGCCCAGCCCAGAGAAATGTAGCTTAAAGCACACAAAATGAGGTGGAATGCATTCAGGACAGAGGCAAACAATCCACAATGCACCCCTTCTACTTATCTAAAGCTACACCCAGTACATTGCTGAGTTTCTGAGTTTCAAATTGGCGGCAACCTCTCTACTGTTAAATTCTTACCTTCTTGACCTCATTATTGAGGCCACTACACTTGCCCCTATCTTCCCTGGGATGACTCCTTGCTTTCAACATGAGATTAACCTTCATTCTGGAGCTATCAGCACTTGCTGCACCCTCTCTCCAGCTTTTATTCTTGCTTCTATTTCCATGCCCTTCTCTCTTCACTTGTTCACTTGTCCCATTTGTCTTTCCACTTTTGACTCATATTGCCCCTAGGCAGGAGGCATTTCCACCCTCCCAACTTTGGACCTGAGCATCCTATCCTCTTACAAAGCCTTGGTTACAACTCAGTTCTCCACCCACTTTTTGGGCTGCCACCCCAAGGTGATGACAATGGAGCTGGGAAATGTGGGGCGGGGGGTAAATTCAGAGATCTATGATCTAAATCTATGGGTTAAATGTTTTGTTCAAACTAACAGTCTGTTGTTTTAAAAATGGCTTGAGGTGTATTTGGGAGACAGAGTGTTAAAACACAATGAAAGAGACTGATTGCAGTCTGGAAATTATTTGACTCCTCTATTGTGAGACATTTTAAAAGTAAAAATCGTTGGGAAGGAGAATCACATCATTTCCTTCAGTTTTCCACACTAGTATTTGACAACCTTCAGGGTTCTAGTTATCTTTCTTCAACTGAAAGTATTTCCCTGTTCCTGAGGACTGACTCTGTTTTTCTTCTTTCACTCTTGTCAATGCTGGCAGAAGCTGGTTATAAATTATCATGTCTAAGACCTGGAACAAATTTATTCATTAGTTCTCTAAGCTACATATAATTCTATCTTTTTGAAATCCTTCAAGCCAAGCATTGTGTTCTTTCAGCCCTTGAAAGCCTCTAGCAATATCCCACATCCAAACTTTAACATGAGTTTTTTTTACTTCTGCCTCAGATTGTAATGTCCTGTGCTCAGAGTTAGCTCACCATGGATTTCCAGAGAACTGATCAGCCAATTCATGAACTATTCATGTCATTGCGCATTATTGTTTTGATTCCTATGACCACATACCAACCTTTTGAACTTTCCACAATTTAGCACACCAAGTGAACACTTGGAGAAATTAACCCAGAAAATATGACTCAGACCAATCCATGTTGGTCCTCATTAAAAGCAATAGCAGACCCAGGACGCACACCCAGGGCTCAGGGCAGTCTGTGTTGTAATGTGGTCATTCCAAGATGCATCTGTTCTGAATTAATGGAAAACAGATGTTGAAACCTCGATTATTTTATTTTGGTTCTAGGATTTTTTACCTTATTTTTATCCACAAAAATCTCACTATGGAACCACAGAATTTGACTATTCCTTTCTCTTAGTGCTATCAATCACAAGCAGATGCTTAGTTTAAACTAGCTGCCTGAGAAAATCTCTTTCTAGAATGCAAATGTATTAATAATTTCCTGAGATATCACCATAGCATCCTCTAAATGTCACCTTGAGAAAATTCCAGGATGGAAGATGACTGCTTTGCACCAGCAACTTAAAATAGACACATTTTAAAACTTTGCAAGCCTGGATCTATGCATTGATTAAAAAATATATTCTTGGCATTCACCTCAAGGATTAAGTACTGCTCCCAATTAAGTTTAATTCATAAAATGATCTAATTTCTCTTTCAAGGTGATTTTCTTTAGGGCTTCTCCCATCAGAAACAAAAACCTTCCTCTAAGAGGCATTCCTGTTGATTCTCATGTCTCTTGAATACACCTTTCTCCCCAAGGTCCTCCCCAAAACATTATCCAATTTCTAAGGCTGCTTATCTCAATACTTGAAGCATATGGAGGAGAGTATGGCAAATTTTAAAGGCCAAACTTCATTATTTCTGGAGCATTAAGAGCATATAATTATAGATGATAGTCCAATCAATTGTTTCTCTTTAATATTTCAATCTATAGCAGGCCAATAACTGAGTTGTTTGGTCACACAGCTCATGCAAACCAAGCAAGCTGTAAGGTAATTCATTAAGAATTTCAGACACCTGAATGCATTAAATCATTGTGGAGACAGGGCAGGAAACAGAGGAAAGACTTTTACAAGTGACTTCAGGGGGACCTGGATTATCTCTGTGTTATTTCGCTTAATACAGAAAGATTTAGCCTACAGGTCAGATTTTCAAAAGTTACAGAATAAGCTAAGAAAATCAGTTGTTACCATGTAAAGGAAGTAATCTGCATGACAGAGATGATCTGAAGAGCCAATTTCCTAAGACTTCTAAAGGAATCTTTACTAACAAGCTAAATTTATACAAAATATGAAAAAGATTCCCAGAGACAAAGAAACAGTGAGCTCTAAAAAGTTGTGGAGGTAAATAATAAAGTCACAATATTAACATTATTCATGACCCTCTAAGGCACAGGACTCAATGTCTACTGAAGACAATCACTGGCAACACCTGTGGTTGGGTCTTCAGTCTCCTTTGGACCGGGGTGCAGTGACTCAAACCTGCTCTCTGATTACTAATGGATAACTTCCAGGACTGTGTGTGGACACCAGCAACTTGCTTTTCACACCGTGACAACTGCCAGAGAAAGGAAAGAGCAAAACCACTTGTGTTTGAGCAATGAAAGAGTTCTTTAAAAATAATGTTCATTCTAGATGCATGGAGAATTACCTCCAAATACAAAGCATCTTCTTTCCAGAGACCTAAATTATTGTTACATGGGGAAGAAAAAGAAAAGAGAAATAGTAAATATTATAAGGGCATAAGCTGCAAGCACCTTCATTTGGGGCCAACTGTCAACTTTTTTTCAAAGTATACACAAACTTAATTTTTAAGTAGGGGAGAGACCTTACTTATGCAACATTCCCAATTTTACCTATTCAGGAAATAATAGCAATCATATGTTTTGATGCAGAAAAATTACACTTTAAACAAAATAGGGAAAATATGTTCAATATTTGAAATACAATTATAAATTAGATATGTACTCTTGACACCTCAAATATTGCCAGCTCAAGCACTAGCAGCAATTTCAAATATTCAAAATTGAAAATTAAGTTTTCCCCAGAATAAAAATTTTAAACAATAAAATTATATTTAGTGAGAAATCTAAAGTCAAAGAATAACACATAGGTATTTGATCTCTTGACTTTGTACACGAAAGTTAGAATGCTGATTCTCAGACATACCTCAAGTCATTTGTGGTTCTTTTATTTTTGTAAATTAGCATTGTTTTTTTTTATGAATTACCCACGTTTTCATCAGATCTCTCTCTTACTCAATGATAAACTCTCACAAATATGCAATTATATACAATTATTAATTAATGATTATATGACAGACACTAAAGGGAATTCAGAGATAGGTAAAATGCAGTCCCTAACCAATCATGAATTGCTTATGAAAGCATTCATGGAAAAATTACAGATATGATTATAACTCATATTTTTTTAAAAAATGAACTTCCTGTCACCTATTTGCTCTGAAGATCCAAATTACAGAGTGGAATTAAAAGTTTTACTGTAAATCTTTTGTTTAGAATCAGCTACTAGAAAAGACAGCAGGGAGAAATGAACACTGGTGATTCCCAGAACTAATCTCATATTCACAATCTACTTATCCTCTGACAGACAGCTTGGCCCTTGCCCTTAGGGTTCAGGTACTCAAAGCAGGTTAGATAAAGGGCTATTCCTAAAACAGGTAAGGCATGAAGAGCTGCCTCTATGGTGCTCCTGGTGATCCCAGGTCTCTGAATACTCTGGCTCACTTCCCTTTCCTGGGGAGTTAAAACCAGTCTCTCTAGACTTATACACAGTCAAAAAACAGCAAGAGGCCATAGGAACACCCACACTAAATCAGCACTAAACCTAGAACTCAGATTAGAGACCAAGTGGCTTTTTTAAAGCTGTCCCATATATGGGTCAAAAGGACAGGGCGCAGAAGGGAAATCTAGATGCAACCAAGATTCAAGAACTGCCAGGAATGGGCAAAAAGAATAGAGAAAGGACTCAAAAACAAACCAAATCAAAACAAGTAAATTACCGACAAAAGGTACTTCTCACAATTTTAAAGGCATCCTTGACATTTAGCAGTCCAATATCAAGAAAAGCCCATAAAAGTAGTTTGTGAAGTAGCACAGACTTCTGTCCAGACTTAAGGCTCAAACTCTTCCTTCAGAAAACAACCCACATGAACCACAAGTGGTCACCTTTACCTGACTTTCTACAAGGCAGAACTGTGACATTAACCTTGTACTACTTGGAAGACACTTCATTTGCAGGGTTGTTCTCACCAGGGGGGGAAAGTATTTCAAGTAGAAGACAGTGACCCTGTAAGGGTCATCATCAATCACCTGGGGTCAAAGACCTTCCAGATTCTAAGAAGAGGCAGGGGGTAAGGTAAAGAGGGCAGAGAAAAGATCAAAAGGCCTTTGATGGGAAATATCTATTTACACAATAGTACCTACAAGATGGAACTTCTCTGGGGCTTAAAACCTAGTTTTGAAAGTGAGATGCTTTAAGAGTTTTTGTTTGTTTTGTTCTTATTTTTAACTTGGGGGTTTAAGATGAGAGATTAGAGTCAGCAGATGGCAGAAGAGTCCTTAGAGGCACAGGCTAACATGGCTGCCCATTTTGCAATCTGTCTCAGCTGAATATTAAATACTATTTTTCTTCAAGAGCAAGCACCAGAAAAAGAGGAGGGAAGACCCCACCAGCTCCAGTTATCAAAGAGCAAAGGAGCTCTCTGCTTGGGATGCCTTAGGACAGTGTATTTTAACTGATGCAAGTACACCTACTTCTTATCTCTTTGTAGGAGGTCTCCTTGACATTGAGTCCAGTGCCAAGAGAGAGTTTGGGCACTGGAGCTAACCACTCATGTGCTGTATTTATGTCACATACTTGGTTGTCATAGGAAACAGTCATCTCTGCTTAGGCCCATGCCAACAGAAGCAAGGTCTGTGGAATTCTTTCCATTAGTGATTATACACTTTTTGCTACTATTACTGCTGCTTAATGAACCTGAGATGATGAAATAAACAGGTGGATATAGAAGGAAGAGTAGGAGAATCAACTTCATGGGGTATAAAGTCAGAGGAAGGGAAGGGACAACTTTAACTCAGAAAGAGGCAGTAAACGAGGGCTCCACTGAACCCTTGATTACATGCTTGAAGGACTGGGTTTTTTTGTGGAATATTCAAGGTGAATCATGAATAATGAGCAGGCTTTGTCCCATTCCCAAGATGCCTTCTCCTGTTAGCTGGTTAGTGAAACAGTTAAAGAACACAAACAATATGAGCCTTTTAAAAACTCACTGAAGATGTTCATAAAAATAATTATTTTAAGAAATAAAACATATTACAAAAACAGTATAAATGGCTTTAGAATTATGGGCTGTTTTGATTTAGCCATGCCACTCACTGGCCTACTCCCATTAGCATGGATAATTGAGAATCTGCTGTATTTCCATTTCCACAGCCTCTCTAACACATTTCAGGTATTCAGATGGGAAATCAAACCTTTGACTGTTATTTCACCTTGCATGAATTTAGCATACAGCACTAACCTCTATACAGTCCAAATAAGCCTTTATAGTGCAGCACTTTCTTAAAACAATCAAAGCTGTTTTTATACATAAGTTCTCTCACAAAAGAGCCAGTAGATCATTGGTTTTGCATTTGAGTTTTTACAAGATCGATAGGATATACGGCAGTGGCTCCAACAACTAAAATCGAATAATACCAATATTTCAGATAGAATTGAAGTCTCTCAGAGGAAAGGAGAGGAGGTTAAAGTCAAAGGGAAGACTGAGAAATGAGAAAAGAAACAATTTTTTCATGTACTGATTTTAAAACTACACTAACTTTTTATACACCTAATAAACAACTGCGGATTTTCACGCAAGTGGCCCCTGATAAAAGCATGTATATAGTTTACACTAATGTCTGTAAATATGGGGAAATGCCATGTCCAAGTCCCGACCACCACCAGGTATGGAAGGAAAAAAATTCCCTTGGATCTCATCCCACCTCAAAGGTGCAAACTGATAACTGGCTTGGAAAAAGGGCTTTGCCCTTTACTACTGCAAGGTAGAAAATCAGAGAGAAGATAAGAGAAACAATAAAAATGAAAATCTTACACTTATCCCTGACTAACCTCCAGGAGAAGAGCCTAGAGGCAACCTGTAGCTGACTCTGCAGCTTGTACAAGAATTGGCCGAGCTGAATCCCCTGAGGTCTTCTGCTTTGCATGAACAGGAATTGGGCAGCAGGAAGACAGGAGATAAAAGAAAAAAAAAAGAGGAAAGAACATAAATGAGCACATATTATGTTTTTAATTATTCATTGGGTCCTAAATCTATAACACAATTAAAATGTCAGAGAGAAAGTGGAGTTGGATTCTGTGAGTTCTCATCAATAAAAGTTTATTGGTATTGTTAATGTTTAAAGTAAAATTTCAATATAATGAAAGTGATTATTCACAAAACAAAAAAGTTAAGAATCATTTTTATGTGTTCAATTCTCATTAGTAACCAAAGAAATGTACATTTTAAAACATCAAGGAGACATCATTCTTCAGCAAGCAAACTTGCTTTTGTTTTTTAATGACAATACCCTAGCTGGCAAGAATTGACAAAAACAGACCTTCTCAAAACTGCTGTTAAAGCAAGTGTAAATTGAAGAGAAATTTGCTAATACACATCCAAACCTTCAAAATGTTCATAACCTCTGAACCTGCAAATCTACTTACGAAAAGTTAGGTTTTAGAGACACCAAAACACAAGCAGTGAAAGAAAAAAAAATAGTAAATCGGACCTCGTCAAACTGAATACTTCAGTGCATCAAAAGATATCGTCAAAAAGGTGAAAAGGCTTGCCAACTGTGCTGGTTTGAAAGGATGTATGTACCCTAGGAAAGCCATGTTTTAATCAAAATCCCATTTTATAAAGGCAGACTAATCCCTATTTAATACTCTATGCTTGAAAGTAATTAGATCATCTCCCTGGAGATGTGAATTAATCAAGAGTGGTTGTTAAACTGGATAAGGTGACATGTCTTCACCCATTTGGGTGGGTCTTGATTAGCATCTGAAGTCCTAAAAAAGAGGAAACATTTTAGAGAATAAGAGATTCAGAGAGAGCAGAGATGAGTGACATAGCCACTAGAAGCAAAGAGCCCATGAGCCAGCGACCTTTGGAGATGAAGAAGGAAAATGCCTCCTGGGGAGCTTCATGAAACAGGAAACCAGGAGAGAAAGCTAGCAGATGTCACCTTGCTTGTCATGTGCCCTTCCAGCCAAGAGAGAAACTGTGACTGTGTTCACCATGTGCTTTCTCACTTGAGAGAGAAACCCTAAACTTTATCGGCCTTCTTGACCCAAGGTATCTTTCCCTGGATGCCTTTGGACATTTCTATAGACTCTTTTTGATTGGGACACTTTCTTGGCCTTGGAACTGTAGACTAGCAACTTATTGAATTCCCCTTTCTGAAAGCCATTTTGTTTCTGGTATATTGCATTCCAGCAGCTAGCAAACTAGAACACCAACTCAATGGCAGAAAATATTTGGAAATGACATATCCAATAAGGGTTCAGTATCCAGAACATATAAAGGAAAATCCTACAACTCAACAGTAAAAATACAACCCAATTTAAAAATGAGCCAAAGACTTAAATAAACATTTTTCCAAAGAGGAAAATGGCTAAAAATACATGAAGAGTTGCTCCACATCACTAGCTATCATGAAAATGCAAATCAAAACTACAACAAGGTATCATTTCACACCTACCAGAATGGCCATTATTAAAAAACAAACAAACAAACAAAAACTAAAAAACAGAAAACTACAAGTGTTGGAGAGGATGTGGAGAAACAGGAACACTTAGTCATAGCTGGTACAAATGCTGAATGGCACAACCACTTTGGAAGGCAGTTTGGTGGTTCCTCAAAATCTAAGTACAGAACTGCCACATGATCTGGCAACCCCATTACTAGGCACATATTTGGAAGAACTGAAAGCAGGAATGCAAACGGACATCTGCACACCAATGTTCAGAGTGACACTATTCACAATTTCCAAAGATGGAAATAACCCTAGTGTTCATAAACTGATGAATGGATAAACAAAATGAGGTATACACATATGATGGTAAATTATTCAGCAGTAAGAATGAATGAAGTCCTGGAACATGCAACAACTTGGATAAAAATTGAGGACACTATATTGAGAGAAATGAATCAGACACAAAAGGACAAATATTGTATAATCTGACTAATATGAGCTAATTAAAATAAGTAAACTCATAAGAGTTATAATCTAGACTATAGATTAGCAGGAAACAGAATGAGGGTAGAGACTGAGAAACAGATGCTTAATGTGTGCAGAATTTTTAATATTGAATCTAAATATGTGGAAACTGATAGGGATTATGGTGGCACAATTTGGTGAGTGTAATTAACAACACTGAAATACTGTGTGATTGTGGTTCAAAGGGGGAGGTTTAGACTTGAGTATGTCACTAGAAAGAAAGCTAGAGGATAAAACATGGGACTTTATAACACATCAAACCCTGTGGTGAGCAGTGATGGTGATTAATAGTACAAATATAGAAATGTCCTTTCTTGAACTAGAACAAATGAAGTCACTACTACAAAGAGTTAGTAATAGAGTGGTATATGGGAAAAAGTGTACCTATTGCTAATTGTGGAATATAATTAACAGTCATATTTTAATATTTTTTCACCAACAGTAACAAATATTTAGCATTTAATTTTATGATGCAAATATTAGCATCAAGGCTAATAGGAAAGGGATATGGGGTATGGCAGGTTTTAGTTTAGTTTCTTTTGTTTGTGGATTGTTCTGTTTTCATTTTTGAGTAATGAAAATGTTCAAAAATTGATTGTGGTAATGAAGGTGCAACTATGTGATGATACTGTGAACCACTGATTGACCACTTTGGATAGATTATATGTATGTGAATATGTCTCAACAGACTGCTTAAAAAAAATTAGGTTAGAAAATACTCATGTATGTAAGTGAGAATAAAGCTATAAGACTGTTAAAAAGCAGTACTATTTTAAGAACAAAAACTCTGGAAATAGCTTTTGTTTATAGTCCAATAATAGAGAACTGGTAAAAAAAATAACAGTATCACCATAAAGAAAGACATTGTTTTAGTATGTCATTAAAAATGATGCTGTAAAAGATTATTTGATGTTAGGAAAATTGTCCATAAGGTATTAGAAATGAAAAATATATGGCAGATAGAAAGGTATTCATTAAGCTTCTCTTTATCTTTTCAAATGCATGAAATGTTCTGTAAAAAATGTTTTAAAAATTATTTTAGAGACTATACACAATAGGTATTTTCCTTATATCTGTGAGTATTTTTATATGTACACAAATAATACTAACATTTTTGGCTATTCCACAACCCAGACATGTTTAAAACACTTACAGTGGTCACAACTAGGTGGTTGGATCACAGGTGACTATTTGCCCCTTTTTGTCTTTTTTTTCTAAATTCACATTTCTGGTTATTTAGCAGTTGTTTTATTATTGTTTTTCTGACCTATTATTCTTAGTGTTTTTGACGCCTGAATACTTCAGAATACTACCCTTCTGTGCCTACATAAATAGAGTAGCAGCTTTATGCCACACTGATGTGTCCAATGAGGCTGACCCATGGTCAGTATTTAACAAATACCTATTGAATGAATAACATGGTCAATAAATTTATTTTCCAAAATAAGTGAACAATGAAATTAGGAACTACCCACTATAAAGCCACTGAATTTAGCTATCGGTGTAACAATTTGAATACCAAATTATTTGACTGAAAATGGCTTTACATAGGAATATGTATATTTGAGAATCTAAAACATCTCTTCTTCAAATTCCACAGGGTATTCTCCATTCTATCCTTTATAGATGGAAATCAACAGTAACCATCATTTTGGCCGACGGTTGAACATTTAAATATATAATATATTTAAATTATATAAGAATTTTAGATGTATAATTAAGAAAAGAAAAGGAACCCATAAGAAAAGGAACATTTAAATAAATAATATTTAAAAATGCTCTGGCATCAAAATACTCTGAATAATGAGTGGAGGAGAAAAGCCTACCACTACCACTAATTCCTTATTCTAAAAGATAAAAACAAAATCCCAAACTTATATTAAGTTTGCCTAAGTTAGAAATGTAGTACGTTTTTAATTGAGGCAAAAAAGAATCCTACTCCTCCCACAGCTCATATAGGATCAGCCTTACAAGTGCTGCACAGCCTGGAGCAGAGAGTGCCCTGCCTTGCAGGAGAAAGATTACCTGGCTGCCTGGACAAGGTCCTCAGGTCCACTGGGATTCACAGAGCAATGCATATTCCAGGCCAGGCCGATGTAAATTACTTTAAACCTCTTGGCAGCAGCCAATCATTTCCTACTGTAAATCTCATCAATCTAGTCTAACCCTTTCATAGCCAGCATCAACATGTACCCATCATCAACTCTCAAACCCCGCAAGGTCAAAAAGGCAAAACTGTGAGATACCACTGCCAGCTGAAGACCAGGAGGGATCTATAAAAACCACCTCCACAACAAAACTCCTCTCCTTCTTCTTAATTCCCAAATGTCTACAACCTCTAGCAACATACAGATGAAGAGAGAATCATCTCTTAAGCAGTGCTTAAAAATCAAAGAGAGGAGAGGGAAACCAAGGTTGCTTTTCCCTCTGTATGTGATAACACAGTTCTCTCTCCTGTACTGGGGGAAATCTGCTTCCTTGTTAAAAAACGGCTGGCTGGTTTTCCAGAGGTGCCTAGTTGGCATTTACCGAGCACACACCCACTACTTTAAATTACTTGCAACAACACAAAACTCGCCACTGCATTCGGGTGGGAAAGATCTGGAAGGAGGGGGTGGGTGGAGGGGTCCTGGCTCCAGGCCTAACAGCCTGAAAAATGTAGCCTGCATCAACCCATTGTGGTCAAACTGGTGTCTCTAGATAGACCCAGAGCACCAAGCCAAAAAATGGGAACTCTTGCAGGACTCAGAGATGGGCTTTGCCTTCAAAAAGGTATTTTTCTAAAAGGACGCTTGGCTGTGAGTGGATTCATTTTACAAATATCATTTAAACACGACACATGCTGTGAAGGCTCTTATTCTCTAATCCTGATCTATAGAAAGTCAAGCAAGAGTTAAATGAGGAGGCCCCATTCTTAGATTTCTGACTCCCACAACTTCAAGAGATTGTTTTCTGCTAACCATAAAATAAAATTTAGCATTCCTAAAATTGTTTCCACATAACTTATGAATCATTTCACAGAGAAAATAGGTCTAAAAGCCTTCAAACTAGGACTCTAGACTAAACAAAATTATCTCATTTTGATATTCAAAAAAATGGAAGGCACGACAGTTAGACAATGCACTGAGGAGGTACCTCTCGATGGAGGAAAGATGGCTTTCATTTAGGAGACATCAACAGCAAAGCAAGACTTCTTCCCCACATCTCTCAAGAAGAGATTCAGGGAACCAGTGAAGATCTTCTACAAATTCTGGGGGGTGTTACATTTCCAATCCAGCTGCAAATCACCCCATCTTTGAAAGAAATATGCAAATACCAAAACTCTTTTAATCAGGGTATCTCCAAGTCATTTCTCCTTTCAGCCTTCATCTGGATTTTAGGCACAAAATAGAAAAGTGTTTACTTAGACACCAGCCCCAAACAAAGGCAACTGCAATTGAATAGGGGCTGGGGTACCCTATCGAAGAATCACTGGGAAATATATCAGCTTTTCTCTGCCCACCTGTCTCTGGGCCTCAGCCCAAGTTGAAGGACAGTGTTTCCTCTTCCAGAGGAGCAATTCGTTCAATGTCTGCTAAAGTCATCTATCTGTAGGGAAAAACAGACACCAACAACAACAAAAACACCAATTCATTACAATTTACATTACAGAAATTTTAAACATTCCTTCCTCCTTTTATTTCCCTTATTTCAGGGTTGTCTTTAATTTGGCTTCTTTTTCTCCTGGGTTGCTGCCCTCTTCCTACCCCTGCCTCCTTGCCTCCTTTTATTAAGCTGATTTAAAAAAAAAGCCAACTTACCCCCATGGCTCATATAAATCTGCCCCGTGGCTCATATAAAGAAACAAGATGTCAACTTCCATGGGTGTAACCTGACCAAAATTTCTGAGCTGCCAGAACAAGCTCCTCTGTATAGGGGGAAAAAAAGTTAAAAAGGAACGATTCAAAAAGGAATAGCCACTAAATTCAGAATTAACTTAAAGCACTGGAACGAGTGACGACCACAAAACTTTATTATTACCAATTGCGAAATTCAACTCAATCCAAATAGGATAAGAATTTTTAATTTGCTCATTCATCCAGAAAGAATGGGCAGAATATTTTCTCTAATATTTAGCCTAAAATAGTAAACCCTCTACAAGCTCTCAATAAATGATGAAGGATGTAATTCAAATTGCAGGTCAGGGAAAACAAAGAAACAGATATGAAACTTCATATGCATAGGTCTCAGGAAGCTATATTAATAAAGTTTTGGAACTCCTAAAGGAATTTTATATTTTAAAAATCCTATTAAAAATGCTGATAATATCTTGTTCCAAGCTTGCAGATCAACTTACACCATCACCAACACAAGTTTATAGAATCTTCACTACTTTTTTTTTTCACATGGGCAGAAACCGGGAACCAAAACCGGGTCTCCAACATGGCAGACAGAACTCTGCCACTGAGCCACTATGGCCCACCTTCTTCATCTACTTTGGAAGACAACTTCCAAGGCTGCCAATTTAGCTGAAGTTCTAGCAAGATTCAAGAACATTTGAAAAACTATACATTTTCCTCACCCAAGCTGTCTTCAGTTTATTTAAAATTTGCTGAACATTGTCTTTTGTTTGCCTTTGAGTGCTCAAAGGAGGGAGAACACATGTAACCTATGGTTAATATTTCAATGTGATAGAAAAATCAGAAACATAATCTCTTGGTTGCCCTTTCAACTAAGCTACTTTCAGGCAAGAATTCAGAGATGTTCTCACTCACCCTTAGTCACCTCTACATCTTTCCTGTTGCCAACCAGGGTGCTGTAGATCTTTCTAATAAGCTCCACTTTGTTAAGGAGTGAATTGATTCCATTAAAGTAGGAGAAACTAACTTGATGAGATGTGGTACCTCCAGCAGCCTTAAAAAAGTTTAAAATAAGAGAAAGGAGAAGAAAAATAAACAAAGGATTTATAGAATGAAGAAGACCCAGAAGTATATATATCAAATGCTACTTTGGAAATAATCAGGAATGCATATGTAAGAAGAAATGGCCATCAGTATTTTTCCTTCACATTAAAAAAAAAACCAAAAACCTATAAATGATTTTTATAAGTAACTGCAACTAATCACGACCAGAACTCATACTCTCCACACACAATTCTTAGACAACTAAATAAATACATGTGTAGGATTTTAACAAAAGGACCAGTAATAATTTACAGAGCTCAGGTTTCAATCGGAAATGTTTTATAAGTTGGTTTATTTTATCTAATGAGGAAATCTTAAAGGCTTATACATGCAAAACCATATTATACACATGCACACACACAAAACCATATTATCACAACAAACATACTTTGAAAAGTGGTCAATATAACATGAATATCAAGACTGGTCATGTTACTTATAACTAGCAATAAATAATCATTTAAGCACATACTTTACACAGGTGGGATTTCTAGCAAACAAGTGTATTATGGTAAAATTATGAGATGTCATATGCTTCAATAGAGGTTAAAACTGGTCAGAATTCTGATAATCAGTATTTGTAAGGAACCATATTTCTCCATAGGGGACAAGGGAAACAGACAGCAAGTCCCTTATGAATGAAACTTCAATTTGGGGTTTCAGACTTCTTTAACAAGGCAAAATATTTTTATTAGGAAAGCAAGTCTTTATAAGGTAACAACCACATAAGTTTTCACTTAGTAATCATTTAAAAAAGCTGACATGAGAGTTTAAAATGAGGTAAGGAATGGGGGCCAAAAAAAGGAATTTAATTAACACAGTGCAAAAGAGGAAAAGGCCTTTGTAAGGATGCCATATCTTCAAAAAGAGAAAAAAAGTAAAAACAAAAGACCACCCTGAGTTCCTGCCTATGGTTAGCAGCATGGGAAACCCAAAGGACAGTGAAAACATGCAGAGTCTTCTCTCTGGGATTAGCAAAAGGAGAGTTACCATTGGATGATGGCTCCCAAATCTAAGTGATCATCAGATTTGGCCACAAAGTTTTAGAAATGACAGATTCCAGGGCCTCATCACCTCATAAATGCTGAATTGGTACATCTGGAGGAGACTTTGGAATTTGCATTTTGAATAATTATGCACGGTCATGCTGATGCTCTGAGACTGAGAGGCTTGGGGACCATCACCACAGAATGTCCCAGGACACCGTAGGGTCATGAAGAAAGGATAGTGACTGGACATGCATGAGGATGGAGGTTTCAGGACACACAAGAGGGAGGGTATGTCTGTCAAATCTGCCACTGCAGCCTCAGAAAAATTTGTTGAATGAATATATGATTTGGACTTTCTGTTCTGCTTACTACTCTAACAAGCAAGTAAATGTGTGCACTTTTTAAATTTTATTTTAATTTTCCCTTGAAGAATAGACAGAAGTGGATATCAACATCCAACAAATATTAAAAAATAAAACAAAATTAACAACATGAGAACAGAAATCTGTTTCTCCTTTCTTCTTTTACCAGTTAGTACTTGTCTCTAAGGTAGTCCATATTATCTAGACAACCAAAAATTAACCTCTCCACACTAAAATGAGCCAAAACACACTCTTGGTCTGTAAGTTTGATTATGTGTATCACATTAAGGATGTTAGTACTTTAAACAGAAAAGCCCTATACAATTTGTAAGAATTGTTTCTACAATCTCTTCTTTACTGAGCTTGAATAAGGTAGAATACACTATGTTATTAAGACAAGTTGTTTACAACTTACAGCTACAAGACATTCTTCCACAAAAGGTGTCAAGACATGGGGACGAATGGTGACCATGATGTCTCAGAAGTCAATGGCCGTAACTCTTCCAGTCCTGGCATCATCACGTTGCACAAATGCTTGCTTTGCATGCTCTAGTTGTATCTCCTACAAATAAAGAGGATGAAATACCTCATTTATGCTTTTCCCTTAACTGCTACAACAACTGATCATTTTCAAATTAGGGTGAAAAAATATAGATAACATCTTAACTGAACAATCCCCTACGTACTGGTCAAGAGGGCCCCAAAGCTACTGTTTCCTTTTGAGAAAGAGAAATTTGCTCAGACCAATGAATAGGTCTAGAGAAAATGCACTCCACCTTAAATCTCCTATCCAAAGAAACCAAACCACTTCTGTGCCCTGCTGGAGTCCAGGGACACAAAGAAACTGAAAATAGAATGAAGTTTGATGGGTTCAATGACCTGGCCAAACCCAGTGTAAGTGATGCAGATGATCAAAGGGACAATGCCTGCAGGGACATTCAGCTCTCTCAAAATGGAAAGCAAGAACTTCTTAACATCCAGGTGGAACACAGGATGCATGGGTGGTTCCATGGTAGAATGCTCACCTCCCATGTGGAAGACCCAGGTTCGAGTCCCAGACCTTGAACCCCAAAACAAAAAATAAATGAAAATGTAGAACACAAACATGTGATGTAACAACAGACTGAAGAGAGTAGTTCCTCTGGAACACCGTAGTGCTCTAGCCCAAGGTCACACCACCCAGGCATTCCTGGCATTTGGAGGAGGGGGGTGAGGCTAAGTCTTTGCTGAGAAACATCATTCTCACTGCAGGATGTTTCACAGCATCGCTGGCCTCTACCCACTAGATGCCAGTAGCACTCTAACCCCCCATCCAAAAGCTGCTTCATAGTTACAGCATCTGCCAGTTTTGATCCAGCCTATCTTGGCTAAAACTTGTCCCCAGGACCCTGACATTTCTGGCACCAAATCTACTCACTCCTTAAAAGGAGGCATTTGTCACCACTTTGGTCTTCTCACTCTATTATGCTAGGAAAGTCCACTACCCCAACTCCTCAAGAATATGGCTTATCCAAGGCTTAACTCCCAAATTCAAATCTCTTACCCTCATCTGCTGAAGCAGAATTTCCAACAGCCTAGAGGGCATCTCCATGTGGGTATCTTGTTAAACCAAAAAATTACCCACAAGCATCACTATCCCCACTACTCCCCAATCACCCTCGGACCTGATCCCTCTCCTACAACTACTGGTATGTTGTTTTTCCCATCACTTCACCTAGAAATCTGTCTCTTTCTCCACATCAAACAAACCAGCAATCAAATTGTGTCACTTCAACCTCTGAATGATCACTCAAACCATATCTTTTCCTCTTTATCCTGAATCCAATGGTTCAGATTTCCCCTGAATTTCCTCTACAGTCCAGCTGTCAGCTGGCACTTCTCTCTGACCTCTGTGATCCATTGCACATGCTTCAGAGGTCAGAATCTCAGCTCTGACCTCAATCTTCCTTGGCAGAAACTTCCAACAGCCCTTCACCATAAAGACTCAATTCTCCACAGTCAAGCCTTCAAGACCATATGGGAGCTGCTCTCAGCCTCATCTCCCTCCAATCCAAGCCCAGCCGCCCTTCCATACCTCCAGGTCTGCCTTTGCTTAGTGTACCTGTTACTCCTTTCTCTAGCTCCTGAAATCCTACCACTTCAAGGCTTAGCTCAAATACCCCCCAGGTCTCCTACCTGAAAATAACTGATCTGAGTTCATATGGGGCCTCTGCTTGAACTCAACTATAATACTTCTTTCCTTTCCTCTTTCATTATAATCCATTGTTTATATTCCTATCTCTCCCTCTACCTCACTAAAAGAAAAGAGACTATATCCTGTTGATCCCATTTCACAGCACTGGGCAAAATACATACAATAGGTGCTCAACAAATGGTATACATCATCGCCAGTATCATGTGGTCTATAAAATCAACTGGATGAACAAAGCATGATTGACCGAACTTGTATTAGGCCCCCCAATTTAGCAGGATGGAAGAAACTGACCACTGAAATAATCTGAAGTGAGAATGACCACAGCATATCTTCAACTGAAAATGAATGAACATAGTCTCCTTTGAATAGCCAGACCCGGGAAATGTAGACTTGATAAAGCTGCTAAAACTTTCCCAAGCCAGGATTACCCTCAACAACAGCAAATGGTGTGTTCAGTTATTTGCCATTTTCCCTAGTTTATAACTCATGCAGAGTCTTACAGATGCTCAGATCATCACACCAAAACAGCATCAATTTGCCCGACCACCCGGTGTCCTGAGAGGACAGTGAAGCCAGAATACTGAGGTCAGCTGTGTAGGGTTCAGAATGAAGAGACGGATGCCAAAGCAGTGGCCAGTGCCCTCATGCAGGATAGGGGTACACCTGCAATGAGAAATGTGTCCTTACACATTCCTGCACCTACACCTCCATGATTAAACCTTTACCAACAGGGACCCCTCAGTGACAGAAAATGAAGGCCCTCTTCCTCCTTGTGATGAGCAGCTTGGGAAAACACTCCCAACAACTCTTGAAGACTTAGGGCATTAGAGTTTCCTTGAACAAGACACTAGATCTATGTATTTCTCTAAACAGTAGGCTACAGCTAAAACATTTAATTAGGTGTTTCCCCCACATTAAAATTCATTTACTGAAGATGGACAGCTGAAGAGCATCTGTTTATATGGTGACTATTTTTCTGGCTGCAGAAATGAAACCACTACCTCACTGGGCACAGCACTCACGGTGACAGCATGCACTGCTCTACGCAGCAGACACAAAGTCTCCTTAAGCACTTGATAAGAATTACTTAAATGGTCACAGCAACTTCTTTTTTTTAACTTTTTTATTCTATAGTATAACATATATACAAAGCAAAGGAATAAAAAAGCAATAGTTTTCAAAGCACTCTTCAACAAGGAATGACAGGACAGATACCAGATATCATCATGGGCTACCATATGATTCTCTCAAATTTTTCCCTCTAGCTGCTCCAGAATATAGGAGGCTAAAGGGGTTAAATGTTTTTTATCACCACAATCAACTTCTTTCATTCTTTTTGTGAAAAATAACATACATACAAAAAAGAATTTCAAAGCACAGCACCACAATTAGTTATAGAACATATTTCACAGTGACATGAGTTACAATCCACAATTTTAGGTTTTTACTTCTACCTGCTCTAAATTACTGGAGGCTAAAATAGATATCAATTTAATGATTCAGCAATCATATTCATTTGTTAAATCCTATTTGCTCTGTATAATGCCATCATCACCTTTGATCTTTCCATCCCTTTCTTTAGGGGTGATTGGGGTATAGTCATTCTAATTTTTCATGTTGGAAGGGTCTGTCACTAATACGGGGTAGGGAGATGGCATTATCTGATGTTCCAGAGTGGCTGGGCCCTCTGGGTTTCAGGACTTATCTGGTCCATGGACCCCGCAGGAGGATGTAGGTTTCTGGAAAACAGTAGTCCTAGGAACCCTTGTAGAATCTTTTATATATAGCCTTAGGTGTTCTTTAGGATTGGCTTGAATGGTCCTGGTTGGGGTTTGGCAGGTTATGATAGGTAGCAATGTCTAACTGAAGCTTGTGTAAGACCAATCTCCAGAGTAGCCTCTTGGCTCAATTTTAACTCTCTCTGCCCTGATACTTTATTCATTACACATCATTTACCCCTTTTGGTCAGGATGGAATTGTTGATCCCATGGTGGCAGGACTGGACTCATCCCTGAGAGTTATCTCCCACACTGCCAGGGAGACTTTCACCCCTGGATGTCATGTCCCACATAGAGAGGAGAGCAACGATTTCACTTGCTGAGTTGGGCTTAGAGAGAGTGAGGCCACATCTGAGCACAAAAGAGGTCCTCCAGAAGTTAATTCTTAGGCACATATATAGATAGGCTAAGCTTCTATGCTACCTACATAAGCTTTACAAGAGTAAGCCTCAAGATCAAGGACATGGCCATTTGGGTGTCCCTATAGTTTGACACAGTATCGGGATTTCCTGATGGTAAAGTTTAATAATTCCATACTTTTTCCCCCATCCCTCAAGGGACTTTGCAAATACTTTTTTATTATCTGCTTAATATACTCTAGGATATATCCGGGCACTACAATAATCTATACAGGATTAAAGGACCTTTTCTTATCCTGGGCTCCCAATGTTTCAATTGTTCAATTGAGCTACAGAGATAGGTTGAGTTAAATTATGTACTATAGAAAATTTCAGTTCCAGACCAAATAAACCTTTTTTCCTTTTGTCTTGAAGAGTAGTGTGGTTCTAAAATATACACACTGTCTTCCTTACCCCTGTGTTCTGAATTACTTTAATCCCAACATGATCAACTTAATTCTTATCTCTAAATATCAGGTTACATATAAATTACATATATATATATAAAACAGCCTTTCAAAATCTAGAATAATTACCACTCCAGACTAAATGTATCTGCTGTAAAAGCTTACAAAAACAGCCCATTTTCTTGTAAGCATTTTCTAAAAGAGACCATACCATTGTTGTTCTTTTGCTTCTGGCTTATTTTGTCTCACCAAATGTCCCACACGTTCATTCACAATGTTTCTTGCCTCACAACTTTGTTCCTTTTTTGTAGCAGCGCAACATTCGTTCATAAGTCTACACCATCATTTGCCAATCAACTTCTCAGTCAGTGCATCCTTCAGCTACCTGCATTCATCAGGGATCATGTATAGTACCCAAAGTCCACAGTCCATCAACACTCTCAATTTTAGATAATTTCATTGTTCCCAGGAGAAAGAAAACCAATAAACATATCCTCACCAAATAGGAAATCTAAGCCTCCTCTTAACTCTTGTCCTTCCCCTGCTGTTGCTGAGTTGGTGCTGATGTTTTCCTTTTAAACATGGCCTATAGCATGCATTTTCCCCTGTACCCTGGACTTAAACACTCTTTGTACACAAATCAGATATTTGAAGTAGTTCTTGCAAGAACTAATCTATATTTCTACTGTTAATCAGTGGGACATGTAGGTCTATACAACCCCTTTCAATCTCGTTCATCTTCAATATGGTAATATTACTTATAGACACACTAGTGAACTGCTTCACTCCTATCTATTCCCTTACATTGGAGTTCAACCTCATTAGCTAATTGTTCATCCGTCTCTAGTTTCTATATATCTCTAAGTCTCCTATATTCTGTACTATAAGCCTCTGATTTTACCTATACCATGGTCATAAAAGTGGAATCATAGAGTACCTATCCTTTAGTGTCTGGGTTATTTTACTCAGCATTATGTCCTCAAGGCTAATCCATCTTGTCATGTGTTTCAGGACGTCATTTCATCTTACTTCTGTATAATATTCCATCATAGGTATATACCACCTTTTGTTAATTCACTCATATGTTGATGGGCATTTGGTTTGTTTCCATCTTTTGGTGATTGTCAATAATGCTGCTATGAACATCTGTGTGCAAATGCCTGTTGGTGTCATTGCTTTCAGTGATTCAGGGCATATACCAAGTAGTGCTATTGCTGGGTCATAGGGCAAGTCAATATTTAGCTTCCTAAGGAACCGCCAAACAATGTTCAATAGTGGCTGCACCATTATACATTCCCACCAGCACTGCATAAGTGTCCCAGTTTCTCCACATCTTTAACATTTATAGTTTTCCTGTTTGTTTAATAGGAGTCATTCTTATAGGTGTGAGGTGGTATCTCATTGTAGTCTGGATCTGCATTGCCCTTATAGTCAGTGAAAATGAGCATCTCTTCATGTGCTTTTGAGCCATCTGTATTTGCTCTTAAGAAAAATGCCTATTCATATCTTTAGACCATTTCATAGTTGCATTGCTTGTCATTTTGTTGTTGGAGTATGATTTCTTTTATATACAAAATCTCAAACCTTTGTCCAATATGTGATTTCCAAATATTTTCTCCCATTGACTTGTCTCTTCACCTTTTTGATAGTCTTTTGGGGTGCACAAGTATTTGAAATTTGAGGAGTTTCATTTATCTGTTTTTTTCTTCTATTGCTTGTGTTTTAGGTGTAAAGTTTAGGAAGCTACCTCCTATTACTAGGTCTTGAAGATGTTTCCCTAAATTTTTTTCTAGATGTTTTATGGTGCTAAGTTCTTATATTTAAGTGTTTGATCCACTTTAAGTAAATTTTTGTGTAGGGAGTAAGATAGGGGTCCTCTTTCAGTTTCTTGGCTATTGATATCCATTTCTTCCAATGCCCAATTACTGAAAAGACTATTTTGTCCCAGTTCAGAGGATTTGGGGGCCTTGTCAAAAATCAGTTGACCATAGATTTGGTGGTCTATTTCTGCACTTTTGATTCAATTCCATTGGCCAATGCTTCTGTCTTTGTGCCAGTACCATGCTGGTTTGACCACTGTGGCTTTATAATAGGTTTTAAAGTCAGGAAGTGTTAACCCTCCCACTTCATTCTTCTTTTTTAGGATGCTTTTAGCCATCCAAGATCTCTTTCCCTTTCAGATGAATTTGGTAACTAGCTTTTCCAAGTCTTTAAAGTAGGTTGTTGGAATTTTGATTGGTACTGTGTTGAATCTATAGATCAATTTGGGGAGAACTGACATCTTAACTATATTTAGCCTTCTTATCCATGAGCAGGGAATGTCTTTCCACCTATTTAGATCTCCTTTGATTTCTTCTAGCAATATTATATAGTTTTCTGTGTACAAGTCCTTTATGTACCTAGTTAAGTTCATTCCTAAGTACTAGATTCTTTTAGTTGCTATTTAGGGATATTTTCCTTAACTGACTGTTCAGTTAGGTCATTGCTAGTGTATAGAAATGTTAGTAATCTTTGGACATTAATTTTATATCCACCACCTTGCTGAATTTGTTAGCTCAAGCAACTTTGCTGTAGATTTCTCAGGATCTTCCTAGTATCATGTCATGTGCAAATAATGAAAGTTTTACTTTTTCCTTTACAATTTGGGTGCCTTTTATTTCTTTGGCTCACAGCATCATAAAGCTGTGCATTCATCACAGCTGATTTTTGAACATTTTCATTACTCAAAAAAATAAAAATAATAAAAATAAAAATGAAAAAGTACACCCAAAACATCCAGTATCACCCTTTCCCTCTTTTACTTATTTTGTGTCTTTTTTTTATACTCATCATACACTGGAAAAGGGAGTGTCAATCTCAAGGTTTTCATAATCACACAGTCACATTTTAAAGCACTATACAATCATCTTCCAGAATCAAGGCTACTGGAATATAGTTCAACATTTTCAGGTATTTCCCTCTAGCTATTCAAATACATGAAAAACTGAAAAAGGATATCCATATACTGCATAAGAATAACCTCCAGAATGATCTCTGGCTCTATTTGGAATCTCTTAGCCACTTATTTTATTTCATTTTTCTTCCCCCTTTTGGTGAAGAGGTCTTTTTCACTCCCACAACGTCAAAGTACTGGTTCATCCCCAGGAGCCATGACCCACATTGCCAGGGATATCTACACCCCTGGGATTCATGTAGGAAGGAAGGCAGTAAGTTCACCTGTGGAGTTGGCTTACAGAGCGAGGCCATATCTGAGCAACAAAAGAGGTTCTCTGGGGGTGACTCCTAGGCATAATTATAAGTAGGTTCAGCTTTTCTTTTGCAGGAATAAGTTTCATGCAGGTAAGCCCGAAGATCAAGTGCTTGGCTTTTTAAATTGGGAGGCCCCAAAGATTGTGAGAATATCCAGTAGAAGTTTAATATTTCTATCATTTTCCCCCAGTCCCTCAAGGGGAATTTTCACAGCAACCTTTTAAAGTAGTTTACTATTACTAGCGTCTTTGTAGCAGTTGAAGAAACTGAGGTCTCACTGACAGAGAGCAGCAAACCTCCAAATTCAAACCCAGGCAGCCCTGCTGTACCAACATTGCTCCAAATACTTCCCTATGCTCACAGGGAGCCATGGATAATGACACTGTCAGGAGTTTAATTTAAGAATACATTTCATGCTTAGGAATTGTTCTAGTTTGCTAGCTGCTGGAATGCAATATACCAGAAACGGAATGGCTTTTAAAAAGGGGAATTTAATAAGTTACAAGTTTACAGTTCTAAGGCCTAGAAAATGTCCTGATTAAAACAAGTCTAAAGAAATGTCCAATCAAAGGCATCTAGGGAAAGATACCTTGGCACAAGAAGGCCGATGAAGTTCAGGGTTTCTCTCTCAAGTGAGAAGGCACATGGCGAACACAGTCAGGGCTTCTCTCTCAGCTGGAAGGGCACATGGCGAACACGGCATCATCTGCTAGATTTCTCTCCTGGCTTCCTGTTTCATGAAGCTCCCCGGGAGGCATCTTCCTTCTTCATCTCCAAAGATCTCTGGCTGAAGGACTCTCTGCTTCGTAGTGTCACTCTCTCTGAATCTCTCTGAATCTCCAAAATGTTTCCTCTTTTATAGGACTTCAGAAACTAATCAAAACCCACTCAAATGGGTGGAGACATGTTATCCCATAATCCAGTTTAATGACCATTCTTAACTAAATCACATCAACCAGGGAGATGATCTCATTACAGTTTCAAATACATAGTATTGAATAGAGATTATTCTACCTTTAAGAAATGAGATTTATATTAAAACATGGCTTTTCTTAGGGGGCATATACCCTTTCAAACCAGCACAGAAATCTTAATGGCTGTGAAGAAATAAAAACAACTTGCTTTTAAGTTATTCTTAATGCTCTAGATTTTTCTGTTGCTTATTTTCCATGGAAAATATTGAAACTCCTGGAAGTTTCAATTAAGGCAAAAACCTTCTGTGCATTTACACTGTCAGGATTGTTTTGCCTCTGTGCAGCAGAGAACATGGAGGAGAGAAATGGAATCTAAAGGCCTTGCTCAGTTTTTCTTCTTTCCCATAACCCCAAGAGGCTGAGGAGGAGAAACACAAATAAGGAAACCTGTGGGAGCCAGCACATAGGGGCTCTATGATATTTAAATTAGGAATAAATGATTTTTGGAATAAATTACCAGGCTCACTACTTGGAGGTAGAGTGACAAAATCGAAGCTCTCCATTTGCACTTCTAAAGCTATTTAAGAAAAATCTAACTCATACTTAGGACTATGAACAGACTGATATTTCCTATATCTGAACCAAGAAGCAGTAAAAAAAAAAAAACTAGGACAGAAAGTTTTTAGTAATCATGAAATAGAGCATTTGTGAAATAATGTTCATTTCAAGACAAAGGGTAGAAAAATAAATCTGGGGGGGGACAATGGGAGAATCAATAGTAACACTCCAAAACTTAAGGTAAAAAATAACCTTAGACTGGTTTTCTGTATTTCTTAAAAAAAGAAACTATATGGGTCAGGTTTTCATATAATACACAGAAGTATTTAACTTTTAGAACTATTGAGCAATGAAGTCTATTACCTTGTAAAGTAGCAGGTTCCCTCTCACTAGAAACATTTGTTCAACTATAGGCTGAGCAACATATAATAATTTATTCTATTTAATAGAGGTGACTATGGAGCAACATGATATTACAAAAATATGCGATTTGGAACAGGAATGGGCAGAGCTCAAATATCAGTCTTGACACTACTAGCTAGCAGGGCATGGGTTGTGTCTGCATTTAAGAGCCTCAGGTTCTCTTCTATAAAACAGGCACAGTCCCACCTACTTCGCAGAGCTATAAATACTGACTGGAGGCTATGTATTCAAGGCAGGCATTTAATAAACAGTACTTTAACTTTTTGCCAAGGTGAAAGGTTTAAGGTTTAGGTTTCCCTAATGTCCTTTCCAATACAAGTCATTTGGATCTTTCCAAAAATCACTCAGTAAGGAATAGCAGTGCTGCTGATTCATTCTGAACCAGCCACAGGAATAAAAAGATAAGGACTAGACAGGTGAAAACAACAAGAACAGCTGGCTACTTAAGCAGCTTTCAAGAGGCTTGGGGGCTATGCCAAGAACTTCCAAGGTAGTATTTCAATAAGCCTCACAATCATTCTGTGAAGTAATCACTATCTTCACCTTACAGAGAAGTACCTGAAGCTCAGGGAGGTTAAGCAAGTAGTCCAGAGTTACATACCTAAAAAGGGGCAAGAGCTGAGATTCAAACCCACGTATCTCTGATTTCAAGGAAGATTCTTAACCATGAATCTATACTGCCTTGGGTAAAATCCTAAGTAAGGGGATTTGGACAGAAAAATAGAATAAGTTTTAAGAAAAGTTTTGGTGATAACTTGAATATACAGAAACTATATATAAGCAAGATCTATCTTAAGAAATTCTCATCTGGGGTGATGGCTGAGATATGAGTGTTTATCACAAAGGTAAATAACTTAAGGGGAGAAGATCACGATGAGAAATGTGGTAGGAGATAAAGAGTTTCAGTAGTGATAAACAAAATGAAGCTGGAGATATTTGTTGAAATATAAATCTGGCAAGCATAAAAGAATTGGGGGATGGGGAATAAAGCTCACATGTATTAAGCCTTAAGGGTGTGCTGTCCTCCACGGCTCAGGCATCACTTCTGAACCCTCCCACAATCCTGTGAGTTTACACTCTACCTCCACATCCCATTTTGTAGATGGGGAAATGAGTTAAAGGGCAACTGAGATAAAAACAGAACTCAACAGGCACCCAGGCCTGTCCCAGACCACAAGCTTAACCCACACAAGACTGCCTGCTCCTTGGAGAGAGAGACTTATAAAAGCCGGAAGAAAGAAATCATGATTGTAGAAATACAGATCACCCCACAGTGTGTGCAGAGGTCAAGTAGACTTCAAAAATCTGATATCTATATAAGTCTGTACAGAAAATTAAAAAAGGAGGGCCTGAGACACTCCAGAACCCCCAGAGGGCTAGCAAGCTGGGAGGGGACCCCTAACCAGTGCCAGGCAATGGGTGCTTCCTAAAAGCTGCTGATGGAAAAGTCAACTGAAGAGAACGGGCTCCAATTACCTGAGGGCAGCACTCTAGGGTGAAGGCTCCATGGCTTTCTCTAAGGCACTTAAGCTCAGATACATGAAAGGAGGCCCAATTTCTCTTAAATATTTGCCAGTAAGTTGTTTTCTAGAGCATGATGCTTAATGAACTAGGCTTTTATTGCAGCAGTTTCCAACTACTTCAACACATCCATTCAGGCTGCTGTAGGGGGAAAAAAATTCAAACTCTTCAAAATTGCTAGGTATACAGAAATAAGCATAGATTAGGGTTATACACTTTAGATCTAACATTCATGTACCAAATAGTTTCAGGCTTATCATTTCCTTAATAATCTCCAATTTTCAAGTGACTATATTGTGAATGCAAAAATTCTCTTCACGTCTATTCAGACATGCAAGCTTGTGCTTCAGCTTGTGAACAATTCATCAGAAACAAATAAAAAAATAGGTTCCAAAAACAAGTAGCAGACCCAGATGATTTATTATAAAACCAAGAACACCAAACAAGACCCCTTCCAAGTTTGCACATTTGTGTTTTGTACATAAAACACAAAGTTTTGAAATAAAAAAATAGAACTTTAATGGAAGTAGGAAGTTATTGATAAGGGAACAGTATAGAAAAACTTGATTTAAGGGATGGTGGTAGAAGGATTCTGGGAAATAGATAGGTAAAATTTATTCAAACAAGAAGAAAATCTATAAAGAATTGCTTAAAAAAAGATAGTAATAAATTTGGCTCTATTTTGAATGAATTTGAAACTACATCAAGTGTCAGAACCTGTGTATTATTTAATATATAAGTATCCACCTTTTCATAATTCTATGCTAACTTACAGGAAAAAATTCTAATTAAGAGATCCACATATTTTAAAAAGAGTAAGAACAGAACATAGCAATGAAATAGGTAAGAGATAAGGACTGCCAATTCTTAACATTTTTCTGTGCTCTCCACATTCAGACTTTCAGAATTCAAGATGAAATTTCATCCCCAATTCACTGGATGGGGACTTTTTATTAAAAGTGCCTTCAGAAGCAGGGTCACATGTAGTATTGCACACAAGCAGCACCTTGGCAGAAACCAAGAACAGAGCTTTACCAACTCCATTTCCTTGCTCTTCTGGATAACATTAAATGTCACAGTGGGTAGCAGGCAGCTGGGGTGATGCTCTGTGGCCTGTTCATTTTTAGCAGAATGTCCCTCTAAAAGCCTGCACAACAGGCTGTCCTACAAACAGCAAGCTGGCTAATACCATGGGCACAAACAGCACAGTGAATCCTTGATTTCCACTGCCTAGAGGACAAAAAGTGTGCAGTGTGAATGGAACATGTCCTGCATCTAATTCACCAAGTGACTAGGATATTACCTCACCTCTGGTCACCTGTCTCCAAACCAGCAATGGCCTCCATTTAGATAGAAAACACAACCCAATCTACTGATGGAGCTGAGGGCCAACAACCTTAGCCACCTTTACTCATTTCATTTTAGAACATCATGTGGTTACTTTACTAATGAAACAAGTATCAAAGCTTCATTAGAGGCCCCATCTGGTCCAACTTAAATGTCAACATAAAAGCACTTGCCAATTGAAAATGTAAATGCAACTGTGGTTTCTGGCTACTGAAGGTCCACAGTCTAGATATTTTAACTAATACAGATGCCCAGTTGGGGGACAGTGGGGAGGCACAAATGGCTCAGGTTATGCCATCCTAAGCAAGGAACTTGTTAATTGTCCACCATCCTGTTTAAGCAAAGTGGCTTCAGTGAGCTCTTCTACACGTGACTGGTTTCATTAACACCTGAAATCCATTATTAATTCCAAAGCTTGAGAATTTGATGTTGCTTTGGTTGAACATATTACACTGAAAATAGGTTTTGTTTGATGAAGGAGGTGATTTCTTTTTAGTATGCATAGCCCTTTTGGTGCTGAAAATTTTTTTCCCTTTACATCAAGATTCCATAACAAACACAGCAGCAACCCTAAGTGATGGTGACTGTCAAGCCCAGAACATAACTAACTAGCAGCACTGACCCTTTGGCCTCTAGGGGGATATAATAACCACCAGCATCTCAGAGCTGCAGACTTCTAGCACCTACTGCTTTAATACACAGAACCTAAACAATCAGGCTTTCCATTTTACACAAAATACTTGGGCCCACCTGTATGCCGCACTGACTCATAAGCCAAAATAAAGAGCAATTTGACTTAACAAAAGGACCAAAATTGTTCAGTTGCGTTATCAACATGAGTTTACTTTGGCCTCTACAAGGGTTGGCATGGGGCTCATGTGATCCTGAGACAAGAGTTCTTACCAATAAAAATGGCCAGCTCAGTATACAAGACAGCTTCAATTCAGGCTCTGTTTCCAACTCTATCAACTATGATTTACCTCTCTGGGATTTACCAAAATGGGGATCTGAATTAAATGATTGTAAAGCAACAACTTTTGTGACAAGGGCTCTTTGTTGCATCAGGTAACATTATTTTTCAATTGTACTGATGAGATGACAGAAAGGACTATTAGCCCATTTTACTGTCCTTTGCATGCTCAAGCACATACCATGAAATGGGCTGGGTTAAACAATAGGAATTTATCTGCTCACAGTTTTGAGCTCAGGGAAAGGGCCCAAATCAAGGAATCATCCAAGCAATGCTTTATCCCACCCAAGCAATGGTAGTCTGGGGCTGGGTGCCAATGATTCTTGCTCCTTAGTTTGTCATATAGCAAAGAGCATGGTGGTGTCTCCAGGTCTCTCCCTTTACTTCCAGGTTCCACTGATGTTCAGCTTCTGGCTGTTCCCTGTGGCTTTCTTTCTCTCTCTCTCTCTCTGAATTTCATTCTCTTATAAAGGACTCTAATAACTGGATTAAGACCCATCCTGATTGAGGTGGGCTACACCTCAACTGAAGTAGCCTCATAAAAGGTTCTTCTTACAGGTCCTACTTACAATGGGTTCACACCCCCAGGAATGAGTTAATTAGGTTTAAGAACATGTTTTTCCAGGTACAGACAGCTTCAGACCACCAAAGGCCTACTCTCTTCAAGTCACTTAACTAATGGAATCCTAACAGCAAAATTTTGCCTATCCACCAGTTTAGAGTATTGAAGATTTACTGTTCTTAGAGCAATAAGAGGAAGGCCCCTGGAAAAGAAAATATTTCTTGGCTCTACTAATTGGGGAGAAGAATTCTTCAGAAAATCCTGAGTCTGTGGGGGCCATATTAGGGGCACTACAATAACATCCTAACTCCAAGAAACTGAGGCAAGGAGGCAGGGTTTACTGTGTTCACCAACACACATGTGAACAGCTATTATGTACAAAGGACAACCCTTGTCCTACCAAACTCCCCAGCTCAACAAAGGAAACCACCATGCACCCCTTGCCCACACCTGATACCTGGAGTCAATCCTGACTTCTGCAAATCCTGAACCATACCTATCCTATTAAATCACTAACCCTTGCAGGTCTACCTCCTAAATTTCTCTTGAATTCATTTACTTCAGCCTATCACCAGCACATGCATACCTCATTCTACTGCACTTTTCAGATACTGCTTTTTTTTTTTTTAACAAATTGAAGGTTTATGGCAACCCTGAGTCAAGCAAGCCGATTGGTACCATTTGTCCAATAGCATGCACTCACTTTATGTCTCGGTGTCACATTTTAATTAAGGTATGTACATTGTCTTTTTTAAATACATAATGTTATTCACACTTAATAGACTACAGTGTAGAGTAAGCATAACTTTTATATGCACTGTGAAAATCAAAAACTTTGTGTGACTTGCTTTATTGTGATACTCACTTGACTGCAGTGCTCTGCGTGCTCCATCCGCCTAACTCAGGCCATAGTTAATTCACTCTTGGATTAGAAAGTGAACAATGGGTCTCCCTTTCCTTGGTCAGGTCCATCTCTACCCCATTTTCCATACAATACCCAGAGTGGTCCTTCTGAAACACAAATCTGATTATGGATTTCTCTCCGGGCTTCCCATCTGCCTCAGAATGAAGACCTGAAGACCTGTGCTTTTAAACAGCCAGAGTTGTCTAGTTTAGGCTGATTTTCTCAAAGTGTGGTCCCTGGAACATCATAATTCAGAATGGTTGCTGGAAAAACAGTTTCTTGGGCTCTAGTTAAGACCTTCTGAATCAGATCCATGAGGAAGAGGGACCCAGGAAACTACATTGTAAAAATAAGTCCCTCAGATAATTTTTACACTAAAATTTGAAACACACAGCTACAGATTTAGGAAAACTAAATTCAACTCCAGTTCTACAGGTCTGTCTTGAACACACCCAGAAAATCTGTTTTTGTGTGCTCATCTTTCATATGGAAATAATGGCCACTGCCTTATTTAGCTCCTAAGGTGACTGTAAGGGCAAATATTCATAAAGGCACTTTCTAAGCCAGAAATTTCTATGAAAGGTAATCAGTAACAACATTTTTATAGTTAAGATGATTGGATTTGGTAGCGTTCTTAGACTTTTTGACCCTAAGGTTGAAGCCACTGGAAATTCATGTGTATAGATTATTTTAAAACTCTAATCATATGAGAAATATATACCTAATAAAAACATCACTGAGCAATAACTGGAAATGAAAGTATCATCCACCCAACCCTCTTTTGTTGACTATATCAGGTAATTAATGGGTAGGGGTCAGCAAAGCTAAATGGCCAGCAATACATGACCAGGTACCCCAACTGAGAAACACGGCCCCTTCTAGAACATAAAATAACTCTTTGTAGCATTGGCCCTGGAGGAAGTATGTGTCTTGGTAATGGTAATATCATATTTTTAAATTCCTGGCATACCTGGGATCTTATATAAGAAGCTAAACTCCAGAGCAGTTGCTCTTTACTCCTCTGGGGTACTCCTTTGGGAACCTAATAAAAGTTATGGGCCCTATGCTAAGCAAATTACCCATAAATACAAAATTTTACCCTAGAATCTGTTTATTTTTTGCATACAATGGGGGATGACAATGACATCCAGGCTATTAGGAAGAAACTATTCTCAGAAATGTAATATTTGAAAGTACTCTGTAAATTATCAGGATTGTACAAATATTAGTTGTAATGAGTACTCTCCTTTTTCTGAAAGTAAGTGAATACTGACCTGAAAGAATAGTTGGGCAGAAGAGTAAAAAAAGGCTTTTCACTCCATGTCCCTAGCTGCCAACAACATTCACTCAAGTTTTTAAAAATAAGCAAAGGATATGAACAGACATTTCTCCAAGGACAATATACAAAGCATAATCCCAAATATGCTCCAGAAAAGATGCTCAAGATCATTAGTCATTAGGGAAATGTAAATCAAAGCCATGAATGAGATATCATAAAGAGCCTCTGAAGTGAAAGGTCTTCACCTCCTCATCTCTAAAATGGGACCTTATGAGTAAATGACCTTCATGCCCCGACCTGGTTCTTTAAGTTTTCAGTTTGGGTGGCTGCTCTAACCATACTTTAATGCTGTTTCTGGATTTTTATCTCCCTTTAATAGTTTTTGCCACCAAAGTACAAACCCTTTGGTATGAATTTTATACCTGCTGCAGTTGCTCTTTTTGAGCTGCTCTCTGCCCTTTGCACAAGGCCTCTCAGCAAGCCCTCAAGGTGGACAGGCTGCTGCTGAATCAGGCAGCTTGCCCTACATGAGCAATAATCACAGCACAAAATTTACTTCCAACCAAGGTAGAGAGTGTCATGTTTATACAATTCATAAAAAGGTATTATATCAGATATAGAATAAGAAGATTTCTCCAGATGGTCTTCTAAAAATTCATCCAACCAGAAACTGTAAAATAAGAGCTCTGTTCTAGGAGCTGAGAGTGAGATACATGGAGAGTTTTATAGAGTATTTAAAACTGCACCCGCATACCCACATATAAAACCTATTCACATTCAGACATACAAACTCATTTAGGCATTAAGTGGTGATGACAGACATAACTGGGGATAAAGAAACAGTAGCAGTGGATGCAACAGGATTAAGAATGGAGTGAGGGGAAGGGCGTCCCACTCCCTTTTAAAATCCTTCCCTACCAAAGAGGGAAGAAGGTATCATTAGGGCCCCTGCCACTTGCGTCAACATTATCACTCAGGTGCAAAGTAATGATAAGGCAAGTTTAACAATTCAAAGGATATAAAATTGATTTTCCATGTGATGACTTTTATAACCAAAATACAGAAAACAAGTCTCCAGCTCACCATCCACACGAGATACCATGTGACCACTGCTACCTCAGCAGGTGGGCACAATGCCCAGACCAAGCACAGAAGAATCAGAACCAAAGAAAGCCTTCACCATCACATGGTAGCTTACAGCAAGTTCACACTTGCCTCAATATAATAAAGCATTCATTAAATGAAGACAGGTTTTTAAACATCTGAACTTACTGAGGATGACACCACCACCCCGTCACACACACACACACACACACACACACACACACAAGCATGGGTAATACACACAGACGTGAGGCATGAGTTGGCTGGAATCAAGCTGAGCAGCCTCCTAGGGACACTTGGGGGACACAGCAGTGTAGTCTTTCCACTCAACTCTGGTTCCCTGAAACCACAAGCCTTCTCAGCACTACCTGCAGCCACACCCATTCCTCATCAGGTGAGAGGCAACAGCATGTAATGTGGCAGCCCTTTCACATCTCAAGCAGCCAAGCATCTACTTTCATAACCATGGCGCCAGTGTTTCTGAGCCCTGCCTTAGAGCTGAAAGGCAGGAGCACACTTAACAAAGCTAGAGCCTGAAACAGGAGACTAAATTCACTTATATCTTTAAGAAGCTACCTGCATCCCAGAAAAGAGCCCAAAGGAAGCAAAGTGTTTGAAGCATTGGGAAATAACCCAATGACAGACATCAAACCTGGCATTTCCTAGACATTCAGTAGGTAAAGCCTGTTACCAACCATTCATTCATTTCAATCTGGGCCTGGAATGGGACACAAAAGCAAAGCCCCAACAGAAATAATTACCCACCACAACCATTTTAATCTAGAAAAGTTTACCATTTGCATTCTGACTATAAAGTCAAAATCATCCTATGCAGGACACTGTGGGATGTTTGCATTCGCTATTATAGCATGGAGTGAAATCTAAGTGAATGTTCTACAAGTTGCAGTTGGAAGCATAACTAGGAATCCATGAATCATCTCATCTTTGACTCTGGCCTCCTATCTTGAGGAAGATCTGGAAGCTGCTGTGAGTGGTTGTATAGTCGATTCAATTCAGCATAATTGATACCTGCTTAAAGAGAAATGTGATCATTCTTACTATTGCTAACATCCCATTAAGTCTACAAGTTAATTAGGCTGTGTTCCATAAAGTCAATTTGAGGCATTTGTCTCAACTGCATTATTGTAATTATTCCTCATCAAAACGAATACTGCCTCCTACTGTGCACCAATGTCTTGTGTAAACAGTAGCAAAAATCCAACAACCCATACTCCGTTCTCCCCCTGAATTAAATTTATGTTTATATAAAACTGAAAACAGGGATTCATCAACATTAACACATGTTTTTAAAAAATACAAAAGCAAGTTTAAGACATCCTGTTTTAAGTTGCCACAAGTCCAAGAAAAAGAAAGCAAACTAAACTGCATGACAAATTCTATACACCATAAAAATACATTTAAAAGGCAAGTAAAAAAAGCACCTATTCAGGTTAATCTATTAAATATGCTAGTGCTTAAGAACTGCTACAAAAAACAAACAAACAAAAAAACCCAGGGCTGCATGTGTGTGTGTGTGTGTGTGTGTGTGTGTGTGTGTGTGTGTGTGTTTACACTCAGGTATTCGCCACCTCTACCTCACAACTGTGTTTTTAGCTACTCCTCCAAAAGATCTGGCAAAGTCTTGAACACAGGAAGAAATGGGCATTTCCGATGATATTTCTAATAACAAAAACAATAGGTGGATTCCTCAGCAAGTTTTTCTTCAGAACCCAGAATTTAAACATAACCTAATCTCCCTAATGAGTCTTTCAAAAATTATAATCATGTGAACCTTGAAGATATCATGTTGAGCAAAATAAGCCAGACACAAAAGGACAGATATTGTATGATCTCAATGATTTGAAATAATTAGGACAAGCAAACTCAGAATCTGAATTTAGAACATAGGATACCAGGGGATGGGATAAGAATGGGGAATGGGACATTAAGGCTTAAAAGGTACAAGGTTCCTATCTGGAACAACAGAAATGTCTTAGTAATGGACAAGGGTGATGGCAGCACAACATTGTGAAAACAAATAACTACTGAAATATATATCTGACTATGATTAAAAAGGAAATATTAGATTGATTATATAACAGAATAAAAAATTTTTAAAGACCCATGAACTGCACTTCACAGTGAACCCTAAATTAAGCCACTGACCTGAGTTAATAAATAGTCCAATTTTTAAAGTATGCTACTATCAATTGTTACAAATGTTGCACACCAATGCAAGATGTTGGTAGTAGCATGGTATAAGGAAATTCTATACTTTATACATGATTGCCCTGTAAACCCACAGCTTCTTTAGTAAAGAAAAAATGAAAATTCAAAAATAGTGAAAAAATTATGATCACCAAATCAAATGCAAAAAAACAAAGGGAATGGTTAATACATAGAACTATATATCACAAAGATATAGACCTCCACTGACTATTTGGAAACTAAAACTTTTTTTAAATTATGCCTAAGAAAAACTAAACTGCCATCATATTTTGTTCATACTCTTCTGTTGGCATCATTGGTGGGCCAATGATGTGGTGGTAATGGAGGATGGGGTGAAGAGAGTAAGTCAGGAGAGACTGGTTGGGTCAGGAAAGACATACCCAGAAATGTAGACAACTCCCACAGGGCTTAATCCTGTTTTAAGGCAAGCAAGAGCCTTCAAAATGATGGTTCTCAAACTGCTGCACATTAAGGGCATTTGGGAAGCTGTAATATCCCAACAGCCAGTCTGCACCCCAGTTAAACAGAATCGCTAGAGGTGGGATCCAGGCTATAAGAGTTTAAAAAGCTTTCCAGGTGATCTCAATAAGCAGCCAAGTTTGGGACTCAGTGCCTGAGATTTGAAATTACTCAGGTGAAATAATTCTACAGTTTGGTGCTGATAATGGCATCTTCCTATTTCTCAAGGCAAAGCTAATAAGTATGATCAATAGTAGCAGAATGAGTCACAAGCCAAGAGTTTAAGGTCCTGACTTCTGTCACCTTGGGCTAATACCTTGATATTCCTGGGGCTTCAATGTGTATTCCTCCTAAACCTGAAGGAGTTCAACTACATAATCCATGAGTCCATTTAATTCTATGACTCCTACATACTACTACAGAAATATCTATAAATGGATAGTTTGGCCAGCGTTAGAATACTCGCAATGAATCAAAATTCAGAGTTCAAGTCAAAGTATCATTTGCCCTCAGTTTGTTCCCAGTTTTACTTAGACTTATTCTTTTTATCTTTTTAAGATCTAGACTCACAAGTAAAAATTGAGTGAATTCCGCATATGTCAGGTGTCTTTTTCTTTCTTTTACAAAATGTAGTTGCACAAATTCTGAATCCCAGTTGAATGGAATATGTTGATGAATTGTGGTCTGCCCAAAACTTGCTTTACATCCTCTTAAAAGAGAAAAGAGAAGTTATTTTAAAAAAAGCAAGTCAGGTTCTTCCTTATAAAACCTGTTACTGAATAAATATTGCTGCTTTCTCCTTAAAAAACACAACACAATTTTTAAAAAACATATAGATTATAAAACCACAGCTGTGCCAATTTGAATCTGTGGTGGACCCCAAAAAAGCCATGTCTTTTAACCCTCATTCAACATTGCTGGGTGAGAGCTTTTTTATTATTCCCATAGAGATGTGACCCACCCAGTTGTGGGTAGTAACTTTTTCTTAATCCATATTTTTATTCATCTGTCCATACCCTGGGTATAAGAAACATCAGAAACAAGGCTCCTACAATCACACAGTCATATTGTAAACATAATATCTTTATACAATCATCTTCAAGAAACTAGGGTACTGGAACATATCTCAACAGCTTCAGATACTTCTTGTGTTAGTTAGATTCAGTTGTCAACTTGGCCAGGTGAGCATACCTAATCTTGTTGCTGTGGACATAAGCCAATGGTAGGTGAACCTCATCTGTTGCCAATTACATCTGCAGTCAGCTAGGAGGCGTGTCTGCTGCAATGAGTGACATTTGAATTAATTGGCTGGTGCTTAAATGAGAGAACGCAGTGTAGCACAGCCAAGCAGCTTGGCATTCCTCATCTCAGCACTTGCAGCTCAGCCTGGGCCCTTGGAGATGGAGAAAGAAATCACCCTGGGGAAAGTTGTTGGAACCCAGGGGCCTGGAGAGAAGACCAGCAGAGACCATCTTGTACCTTCCACGTAAGAAAGAACCTCAGTGGAAAGTTAGCTGCCTTTCCTCTGAAGAACCAACAAAATAAATCCCCTTTTATTAAAAGCCAATCCATCTCTGGTGTGTTGCATTCCGGCAGCTAGCAAACCAGAACACTTCTCTTCAGTCACTCCAATACACCATAAACTAAAAATGGAAATCTATATAATGCATAAGAATAAACTCCCAGGATAACCTCTAGACTCTGTTTGAAATCTCTCAGCCACTGAAACTTTATTTTGTCTCATTTCTCTCTTCACTCTTTCAGTCAAGAAGTCTTTCTCAATCTCTTGATGCCAGGTCCTGGCTCATCCCAGGCTTTCTGCCCCATATGGCCAGAGAGATTTACACCCCTGGGAACACCCCATGTAGAAGGGAAGGCAGTAAGTTCACCTGCTGAGTTGACTTAGAGAGGCCACATCTGAGCAACAAAAGAGGTTCTCTGGGGGTGACTCTAAGGCCTAATTTTAAGTAGTCTTAACCTAACCTTTGCAGGAATAAGTTTCATATGGGCAAACCCCAAGATCAAGGACTCAGCATAGTGATTTGGTTGTTCCCACTGCTTGAGGGACTATTAGAAATTCTACAAATTAGGATGTTGAAAATTCCCTTCTTTCTCTCCATTTCCCCAAGGGGACTTTGCAAATACTTCTGGACTCACTGCCCAAATCACTCTGGGATTTATAGGGGCATCACACTAACCTTGACAAACCAACAAAATCTTACTCCCTATTCAAGTTTCCATGTACTTATGGTGTTCAACTAAACTGATGATAAAAGTTAAATTAGGAAATGCATTACCAAAAATATAATTTTGTACCAAATAAACATCTCCCCCTTTAGTTTCACTGAGAAGTTGAGGTTTTAAAATATGGACAATATCATCCTTTACCCAGTCTTCTAGTATACCTTAGTCCTATGCATATCAGTTTTGTTTATATCTCTCGTTGAAGTCTGATTTCTTTTTCAACTTTTTAACAGTTCCTGTAATGGGTACTGCTCATTTTCATAGCTTCAGAGCTCAAACACAGGTGTTACACAAGTACTGTGGGTGGTAACTTTTGATTAGATGGTTTCCATAGAGATGTGTCTCCATCCATTCTAGGTGGGGTTGCTTACTAGAGCCCTTGAAGAGGGAACCATTTTGGAAAAAGCTTTAGAGGCCATAAAGCCAGAGGCCTTTGGAGAAGAAGGAAAATGCCCCCAGGAGAGCTTCACGAAACAAGAAGCTGGGAGAGAAGACTAGCAAATTTCCCACACATGCCCTTCTAGCTGAGAGAGAAACCCTGCACTTCACCAGCCTTTCTTAAGTGAAGGTAACTTCTTGTTGGTGCCTTGATTTGGATATTTTCATAGCCTTGCCTTAATCCAGACATTTTCACAGGCTTAGCACTGTAAACTTGCAACATAACAAATTCCCCTTTTTAAAAGTTGTTCTGTTTCTGGTATATCACATTCTGACAGCTTGCAAACTAAAACAATGGCAGGTATAAAAATCAAATCTTCGTGATATCAGTCAAAATATAACATTAATAATCTCACCAAAAAAACTGGGGATGAGGGGGTGGGGACATAAGAAGTCACACAAAGGCTAAAAGGCACTAGGAAAAAAGTGATAAACTAAAACTATCATTTTTTTATTACAACATATATTGACAATTTTCTAGGCACAAGGGGCAGAATTCAATCTTTAGTGGTAGGACACACACACACACACACACACACAAGCACATATTAACACTTAGATTACAGATTTGGGGGAGGATTTAGAAATCAGTTACATAAGAATGTGAAATTCACATTCAATATCACTAAACTTCTACTTGAGGTTTGAAAAATCCAACAACTTTTCAAAGCTATACCTGGAGATGTATAAACAAGGGAAATGAGAGGAAAAGGCAATGGTCCAATTTTTAACTCTGTGCTGCATGCTTCTGACTTGAAGTAACTTCTCATACAGTTTAAATAACCCCTTTCAAGAGGGACTACAAATGTACAAATACTGATCCATCATCTCTTCTTAGCCTTCTCTACAAAACTAGAAAAGGACAGACAGAAAAGAATATGAAAAGCAAAGAACAAATATGAAAACAAATTATTTCTCTTCCTTGTCAACAGGAGTATGGGGAAAACATAAATTATTATATTAATAATTTTTTCCTGGCCTTCACATCTTTAAATACATCTAACAATTCTGATCATTTTTATGAACAGCTGTGCATGATACATTTTTTTTGTTTGTTTTTGGCTTCTATTTTCAATTAAAGGAAAAAAAACAAGAAAATGTTCTTTAAACCTCAATAGAGTGCTGAAAATTCTGGTCTGTATTTCTACTGTTTCCCGTAAATTTCATATCTCCACCCCCATTATACCCACAAAGTTACTATTCTATGCTTTAGAGTTTCCAGAAAATTTTAAAGACTTGCCATTGAAAAACAGTAGTGCCACCATCAACCTAAGATCAGGTGTGTATTTGCACAAAGAAGGTAGTAAAAATGAGAATTATACCAGGCATAAATTTTATAATTTATCCTCATAGCATCAGACTGGTCCTGATGAGGATAATAAAAGCCTAAAAGTATAACCCTCAATTTCCTTGAATTTATTCTGATTCCTACACTTTCAGGATAAAAGAGACAGGGTATAAGAAAAATGAAGTGAATCAAGGATTAGGACTTGAAAAAAAAAAAGGAAAGATACTTCCAGAGGATTTGATCAAGGGTCAATAAAAATCAAGTACATAGAAGACTCTCTTCAAATCTCCTTCCAACTCTAAAACATGTGAGAATAAATTATTGCCCTAAAGTTCAAATACTTGGGTTCAATCCTGCTAATAAGAGCAGCTATCATTTCTTTAACACTTGCTGCATACCAGGCATTGTTCTAATGGCTATACGTGTTAAGTCCCTTAATATCATGTAGTCTTTCTTCAGCAAAATGGATATTAATCTATAAAATCTTTAGCCCCTTTCTAATTCTACATTTCCATGAGCTGTACTAAGCAGGCCCAACAGAGGTTCAAGGAAGGTCCCCACAATATCCCAATCTAGGCCAATAAATTATTTGATAAGAAAGGTTCAAATGATAAAGTTGTGACCAACAAAGGGAAATATTACTTTTTTATTAATGTAGGACCATGCCTTACACTATAATAAAAATTTACAGAAATAATATGCAAGCAAAAATAGTTTTCTGATTTATTCTCAGTTAACCTGAACAATCCTTTCTGCCAAGCAATTGGGTAAAATAAAGTTTTAATTTAATAATCATAGGATAGCTGTCAAAGATGAAGCTTTCTGAATCCCTCTTTTAATGTTTCACAGAAAGTAATAGAAAGGAGTTTAACCAAATAGCTACCCAGTTGGCATAAAATTAAGACATACATTATCCATTTTAATATATTTATGGGCTAAACTATAAAAAAAACTCTTAAGTTATTAAGAAACCAGCAAATGAATTTTAAATGGGCCTGGCCCTAACCAACAATCTTATTTCTTCTAAAAATAAAATAACATTGACTGTCCAGCAGCGCTCCATCCACCATCTTATCCTTCTCTTTCTCCTCCTGCTCCAGCGGCTCTCCAACCACCACCATGCCCTCTTCCACCTTCACTGGCTTCTCCGCCACCAGCCTCGACAGCCTTGCCACCCTCACCTTTCCTCCTCCAGAACAGCTAATGGGGGAGTGGAGACAATACAGAGCAGCTCCCAGAGCCACGATGGAGATCAAAGGGACGGTGTACCCCATCCTGTAATGGCTGACTGTCTGGGAGAACCAGCTCCGGTGAGATCGCCGAGGGGCGCGGGCTTTCCCAGGTGGGACAGCAAGCGGCCGGAGTCCCTCCCTTCCTCCTTCCCAGGCCAGCTGGCAGAATTGGGTAGGCAGTTCCCTTGGGCCACAGAAGCTGGTGCCCCCACCACACGAGGCCCCCCAGACCAACTGAGAGAGTTGGGTCGGAAATCCCCAGACTGCAGAGAACGGTGACCGGGGGGTCCCTTCCAAACATGTGAGTCCCCGGTCTGGCTGGGAAGAGTGCATTCTTCCAGGCTGAGGCAGTGGGGACTCTCCCGGCATGCTTAGCGCCCCGGGCCAACTAGGAAATTCTGTCAGGCGCTCTCCCATGCTGCAGCAGCCGGAGACCCTCCCCGTGTTCAGACCCCTGGGCCGGTTGGCACTCTTCCAAACCACTTCGGCTGCCGAACCTCCCCCACGGCGAGAGTTTTCCAAAGTTAAAGAACCCACAGCACCTTTTATTGGTGGGACCCACAGACAAACGTGTGCCACGAGCACCACCTACTGGGAAGGATAAGAAAAACAGAACACAGAGATTTCACAGAAAAATCTTTCAACCTGTGGGGTCCAAGACCCAGGGAAATCTGACTAAATTCCCAGATGCCAGCAGAAGATAACGGATCATGCTAAAAAAATTGAAAATATGGCCCAGTCAAAAGAACAAACCAATAGTTCAAATGAGATACAGGAGTGAGACAACTAATGCTGAATATACAAACAGAAATGGAAAACCTCTTCAAAAACGAAATCGATAAATTGAGGGAGGACATGAACAAGACATGGGCTGAACAAAAGAGTAAATAGAAAAACTGATAAAACAAATCACAGAGCTTATGGAAGTGAAGGATTAAGTAGAAAAGATGGAAAAAACAATGGATACCTACAATGATAGCTTTAAAGAGATAGAAGATAGAATTAGTGATTTGGAGGATGGAACATATGAATTCCAAAAAGAAACAGAAACTATCCAGAAAAGAATGGAAAATTTTGAACAGGGTATCAGGGAACTCAAGGACAATGTGAACCGTACAATTATACATGTTGTGGGTGTCCCAGAAGGAGAAGAAAAGGGAAAAGGAGGAGAAAAGCTAATGGAAGAAATTATCACTGAAAATTTCCCAACTCTTATGAAAGACCTAAAATTACAGATCCAAGAAGTGCAGCGCACCCCAAAGAGATTAGACCCAAATAGGCATTCTCCAAGACACTTACTAGTTAGAATGTCAGAGGTCAAAGAGAAAGAGAGCATCTTGAAAGTAGCGAGAGAGAAGCAATCCATCACATACAAAGGAAACCCAATAAGACTATGTGTAGATTTCTCAGCAGAAACCATGGAAGCTAGAAGACAGTGGGATGATATATTTAAGTTACTAAAAGAGAAAAACTGCCAACCAAGACTCCTATATCCAGCAAAATTGTCCTTCAAAAATGAGGGAGAAAATAAAACATTCTCAGACAAAAAGTCACTGAGAGAATTTGTGACCAAGAGTCCAGCTCTGCAACAAATACTAAAGGGAGCACTAGAGTCAGATACAAAAAGACAGAAGTAAGAGGTATGGAGAAGAGTTTAGAAAGAAGGAAAATCAGATATGATATATATAATACAAAAGGCAAAATGTTAGAGGAAAATATTATCCAAACAGTAATAACACTAAATGTCAATGGACTGAATTCCCCAATCAAAAGACATAGATTGGCAGAATGGATTAAAAAACAGGATTCTTGTATATGCTGTCTACAGGAAACACATCTTAGACCCAAAGATAAACATAGGTTGAAAGTGAAAGGTTGGGAAAAGATATTTCATGCAAATAACAACCAGAAAAGAGCAGGAGTGGCTATACTAATATCCAAAAAATTAGACTTCAAATGTAAAACAGTTAAAAGAGAAAAAGGAGGACACTATATACTAATAAAAGGAACAATTAAACAAGAAGACATAACAATCATAAATATTTACGCACCGAACCAGAATGCCCCAAAATACGTGTGGAATACGTTGCAAACACTGAAAAGGGAAATAGACACATATACCATAATAGTTGGAGACTTCAATTCCCCACTCTCATCAATGGACAGACATCTAGACAGAGGATCAATAAAGAAATAGAGAATTTGAATATTACTATAAATGAGCTAGACTTAACAGACATTTATAGGACATTACATCCCACAACAGTAGGATACACCTCTTTTTCAAGTGCTCATGGATCATTCTCAAAGATAGACCATATCCTGGGTCACAAAGCAAGTTTTAACAAATTAAAAAAGATTGAAATCATACACAACACTTTCTCAGATCATAAAGGAATGAAGTTGGAAATCAATAATAGGCGGAGTGCCAGAAAATTCACAAATACATGGAGGCTCAACAACACACTCTTAAACAACAAGTGGGTCAAAGAAGAAATTGCAAGAGAAATTAGTAAATACCTAGAAGCGAATGAAAATGAAAACACAACATATCAAAACTTATGGGATGCAGCAAAGGCAGTGCTAAGAGGGAAATTTATTGCCCTAAATGCCTTTATCAGAAAAGAAGAAAAGGCAAAAATTCAAGAATTAAATGTCCACTTGGAAGAACTGGAGAAAGAACAGCAAACTAATCCCAAAGCAAGCAAAAGGAAAGAAATAACAAAGATTAGAGCAGAAATAAATGAAATTGAAAACATGAGAACAATAGAGAAAATCAATAAGACCAGAAGTTGGTTCTATGAGAAAATCAATAAGATTGATGGACCCTTAGCAAGATTGACAAAAAGAAGAAGAGAGAGGATGCAAATAAATAAAATCAGAAATGGAAGAGGAGACATAACTACTGACCTCACAGAAATTAAGGAGGTAATAACAGGATACTATGAACAACTTTACACTAATAAATACAACAATTTAGAGGAAATGGACGGGTTCCTGGAAAGACATGAACAACCAACTTTGACTCAAGAAGAAATAGATGACCTCAACAAACCAAACACAAGTAAAGAGATTGAATTAGTCATTCAAAAGCTCCCTAAAAAGAAAAGTCCAGGACCAGACGGCTTCACATGTGAATTCTACCAAACATTCCAGAAAGAATTAGTACCAACTCTCCTCAAACTCTTCAAAAAAATCGAAGTGGAGGGAAAATTGCCTAATTCATTCTATGAAGCCAACATCACCCTCATACCAAAACCAGGCAAAGATATTACAAAAAAAGAAAACTACAGACCAATCTCTCTAATGAATATAGATGCAAAAATCCTCAATAAAATTCTAGCAAATCGTATCCAACAACACATTCAAAAGAATTATACATCATGACCAAGTAGGATTCATCCCAGGTATGCAAGGATGGTTCAACATAAGAAAATCAATTAATGCAATACACCATATCAACAAATGAAAGTAGAAAAATCACATGATCATCTCAATTGATGCAGAGAAGGCATTTGACAAGATTCAACATCCCTTCCTGTTGAAAACACTTCAAAAGATAGGAATACAAGGGAACTTCCTTAAAATGATAGAGGGATTATATGAAAAACCCACAGCTAATATCATCCTCAATGGGGAAAAATTGAAAACTTTCCCCCTAAGATCAGGAACAAGACAAGGATGTCCACTATCACCACTATTATTCAACATTGTGTTGCAAGTTCTAGCCAAAGCAATTAGACAAGAAAAAGAAATACAAGGCATCAAAATTGGAAAGGAAGAAGTAAAACTATCACTGTTTGCAGACGATATGATACTATACGTAGAAAACCCGGAAAAATCCACAATAAAACTACTAGAGCTAATAAATGAGTACAGCAAAGTAGCAGGTTACAAGATCAACATTCAAAAATCTGTAGCATTTCTATACAGTAGTAATGAACAAGCTGAGGGGGAAATCAAGAAACGAATCCCATTTACAATTGCAACTAAAAGAATAAAATACCTAGGAATAAATTTAACTAAAGAGACAAAAAACCTATACAAACAAAACTACAAAAAACTGCTAAAATAAATCACAGAAGACCTAAATAGATGGAAGGGCATACCGTGTTCATGGACTGGAAGACTAAATATAATTAAGATGTCAATCCTACCTAAACTGATCTACAGATTCAATGCAATACCAATCAAAATCCCAACAACTTATTTTTCAGAATTAGAAAAACCAATAAGCAAATTTATCTGGAAGGGCAGGTTGCCCCGAATTGCTAAAAACATCTTGAGGAAAAAAAACGAAGCTGGAGGTCTCACGATGCCGGACTTTAAGGCATATTTTGAAGCCACAGTGGTCAAAACAGCATGGTATTGGCATAAAGATAGATATATTGACCAATGGAATCGAATAGAGTGCTCAGATATAGACCCTCTCATCTATGGACATTTGATCTTTGATAAGGCAGTCAAGCCAACTCACCTGGGACAGAGCAGTCTCTTCAATAAATGGTGCCTAGAGAACTGGATATCCATATGCAAAAGAATGAAAGAGGACCTGTATCTCACACCCTATACAAAAGTTAACTCAAAATGGATCAAAGATCTAAACATTAGGTCTAAGACCATAGAACAGTTAGAGGAAAATTTAGGGAGATATCTTATGAAACTTACAAGTGGAGGCGGTTTTATGGACCTTAAACCTAAAGCAAGAGCACAGAAGAAAGAAAGAAAGAAATGGAAGCTCCTCAAAATTAAACGCTTTTGTGCATCAAAGAACTTCATCAAGAAAGTAGAAAGACAGCCTACACAATGGAAGACAATATTTGGAAATGACATATTGGATAAAGGTCTAGTATCCAGAATTTATAAAGAGATTATTCAACTCAACAACAAAAAGACAGCCAACCCAATTACAAAATGGGAAAAAGACTTGAACAGACACCTCTCAGAAGAGGAAATACAAATGGCCAAAAGGCACATGAAGAGATGCTCAATGTCCCTGGCCATTAGAGAAATGCAGATCAAAACCACAATGAGATATCATCTCACACCCACCAGAATGGTCATTATCAACAAAACAAAAAATGACAAGTGCTGGGGAGAATGTGGAGAAAGAGACACACTTATCCACTTTTGGTGGGAATGTCAAATGGTGCAAGCACTGTGGAAGGCAGTTTGGTGGTTCCTCAAAAAACTGAATATAGAATTGCCATACGACCCAGCAATACCATTTCTAGGTATCTACTCAAAGGACTTAAGGGCAAAGACACAAATGGACATTTACACATCAATGTTTATAGCAGTGTTATTTACAATTGAGAAGAGATGGAAACAGCCAAAATGTCCATCAACAGACGAGTGGCTAAACAAACTGTGGTATATACATATGATGGAATATTATGCAGCTTTAAGACAGAATAAACTTATGAAGCATGTAATAACATGCATGGACCTAGAGAACATTATGCTGAGTGGGTCTAGCCAAAAAGTAAAGGACAAATAGTGTATGGTCCCACTGATGTGAACGGACATTCGAGAATAAACTTGAAATATGTCATTGGTAACAGAGTCCAGCAGGAGTTAGAAACAGGGTAAGATAATGGGTAATTGGAGCTGAAGGGATACAGACTGTGCAACAGGACTAGGTACAAAAACTCAAAAATGAACAGCACAATAATACCTAATTGTAAAGTAATCATGTTAAAACACTGAATGAAGCTGCATCTGAGCTATAGGGTTATCTTTGTTTTGTTTTTTTTTTTACTATTATTACTACTTTTTTTCTTTTCTTTATATTATCATTCTATATCTTTTTCTGTTGTGTTGCTAGTTCCTCTAAACCGATGCAAATATACTAAATGATGATGATGCATCTATGTGATGATATTAAGAATTACTGACTGCATATGTAGAATGGTATGATTTCTAAATGTTGTGTTAATTTCTTTTTTTCCATTAATTAATAAAAAATAATAATAAGATAAAATAACATTGACTGAAGGCTTACTAGCACTCAGTCTCTACTCCAAATTTTGAGCTCTGAATCTAGAGCTTCTTCCATCTCTCCATAGAATTTCTCTCTTTTATGCAAATGCCTGCTTCCCTTGGAAAGGGGCCATGGGTCACCCCTGACACCAGGGGCCTCAGCTTCGGCCTGCCCTTCTCCCCGACCCAATCCCAGACTGGGAGGACAGAAATCCCCCCAGAGGGGTGCAGAGGGAAGGTGAACCAAGGAGGCATGGGCAAAGGAGGGGCACACGGCTCAGTCCTCCATGGAAGAAGCCCCTGGGTGGGACAGGCTCCTGGACTTGCAATATATTGAAAATAAGTCACTCTGAAGTTAAAAGGTATATGTGATCCCCAAGATTTCTCTGAAATGCAAAACTGAAAATCCTATACACATGTACTATTGATGATGACTGGTTATACAAAAGAAATGTCTATATAGTATGTACATGTATATAGACATGTCTATATGAGAATGTATATTTATTTATTGTATAACATTTCTTTCCAAACAGGTTACCAGCCCTTTGAGGGCAAAGGGCATCTTTTCCCCATCTGACTCTCTCACTGTGACACAGTGGTGGGATGTGAGCAACTTCTCACTGAGTAATGATTGAATTAAAATGAATCAGAAAAGGTTTGCAATACACAGCACACCAGGTTAAGCACAGTGGCATTAATCCTTAAGGCACTGTAGTTTTGACCTTACTTAGAAGCTTCTTCAACAATTATTTCTCAACACTGAGTGAGGTGCCTAAGAAGCATTAGTTTTTCTTATCAAAACCCTGAGGCTCCTTCCCGAGCTGTTTCTGACTCAGCTGGTCTTCTGTGAAGCCCAAGATTCAGCATTTTAACAATTTCCCTTGGTTGTCCAATATTATGGGGTCCAGAGCCTCATTTTGAGAAGAATACTCCAAAGAGTTAAAAAAAGGGGTTAGATTAATTCCTAAATAATAACTAATTTTCCATCATGACAGAAAAGAATGGGGAACGCTCTCCAGACCAGCCAATCTAATGTGCTCTGTGTACGCACAGGCCACTGGTAGACCCATGAGGATATAAAGGTCTACCAAGGATGACCTCAGTGAATGACATCGACTTCATAGTCTATGTGACTGGCATCTCCTGGGCAGTGTACAAATTATGGTACCTTGAGAACATGGCCCAATTGTCAGTTTCTCGGCTGTTCTAACATAGCGGCAATTGTAAAAATGCCACTCCTTAGTTCGCTAGCTCTCAACTTCTCTGATCACTGAACGAGGTCCAATGGGAAGCAGAGGGCTGGTAAAAGTCATGGTGCTTTATTCAGGCTTAATCCACAAGAAAAAATTAAACAATAATTCCAAACATTATACTTGAAGAACTGATAAAGTGCAGGTGTTCCACAAAGCAAGGAAACAGGAGTTTAAGAAGGGAGGTACTTAAAGAAGCAGCAAAGGAAGTCTTCTGTAGAAGATAAAATTTGATCTGGCCTCTGAAGGCTGTGGAGGGTTTATTCAGATGGGAAGACTTGCGAGGGAGTTTTCCTGTGGAGAGCAACAGTAGGCATAGCAGTTCAGAGCTTTGGAAGCGACTTAAGGATCCATCAGACTGGTCTGGAACAAAGCTATGCAGGGTAACATAATTAAGACATGACAAGACCCTCCTCCAGGCAAATTACAGATGCTGTCATCACTGCCAGCAGCAAATATTATTATTTTTAAACCCCAAGGTCTTGATGCTACATTTATGGTGAAGAAAATTTGCTATGGAAAGAACAGTTTGACTCTACAGGAAAAAAAAAAGACCTGGAGTTATTTATTTTACCACTTGATACAATTTCTGCAAAATTTATTTTTCACATTCCTACTTACTTAACAGAGGTGTAGGTACTTAAATACCATTAGACTGCAGGCTATTCTAATTGGACAAACCAAATGATATAGGGAAGAAGGAAGATTATTGGTAAGAGGATCCAACACATTTCCTACTTATTTTCATGCCTAATATATTCTCGAAAACAAATTAAATCCTGCCACTCCTGAAAACACACATTTTCTTCAAAAATATTTTATAGTCTTATAGTCTCTAAATATTTCATCCTGCTCTTATAAATCATTTGAGGGCATCCATTTTCTAAAATGTTTGTCTCTATATTATCCTTAGGGTTCATTAATAAAAACCCTTATAACCCAATAGTCACAGCACAGTGGGTTCCTGACATGTACTCCCCACTATGGAAGACACAAATTCTATTACTTGAGGTTAATATGCTTTTCTCCTTTTAAGGAGCGCAGATGGCTTTCTCACTTACCATTTTATTTTCTTGGATTTCTCCATGCCTTCTAATGAAATGAGAGAGAGAAGTACCCTATTCCACCTTACAGCTAGAAAAACAGATTAAAAAACACAGCGAATTTCAAGTCCACTTCCATTTTTGGCTCTGGTTCTCCTGGGCAGTTCCATGAAATTCACAATGAAAGACTCCAGGAGTCAACCTTGGAAGGCCATGTCACCACAAAACTGTTATCATTTTTTGACTTTTCTAAACCTAACTTGTGGTCCTGGAGAAGAGAAAACTCAAAATATTCTAGCCTCTCTGGTTGCTTACTTTGTTGAGAACAACTCATAACTCAAGCTAAGGCTTTTCAAGTAAGTATCACTTGGCAGATTATCACTAACTTGAGAATTAAAAGAAGGTCTCCCCTGGTCTAAAACACAGAGACATAAAAAAAAAAGAACCTTGTCCAGGGTTTAGGTTGTATAGACAAAGAAGCAAAACTGAATGAGCACTAGAATGTGAATATAATTCTAGGTATATATTTTTTTGACATTTCAAATCACTTATTTATTTTTTAGCTCAGTCACTCTTCCTGAAAGTAAAAACAAATTAGAATTCTTATCTCTTAAAAGAAATGTATAATGGTTACTTCAGTCTGTGCAACACAAATTACATTTGGAAGGCCTATGGTCCCCCATATCTACTTATAATGGTGATGATATTTAACATAATCCTTCAACAAATAAGCATGTTTCCTTTGAGTTTATGGGGTTTTTCTTTCTCCACAAATATTTCCCAAAAGAAATGAATGTATATTTACATGAAACTTTTACACAAATGTTCATAGCAGCACTATTCATAAGAGCCAAAAAGTAAAAGCACAAATCAACCAATCTAGGATCAACAAAATGTGGTAGACCCATACAATGGAATATTATTTGGCCATAAAAAAGAATGTTACTGATACACACATAAACCTTGAAAACATTATGTTAAACCAAAGGAGAAGCAAAAAAACACATATTGTCTGTATTAACTCAAATGCCATACAATGGGTTGTTTTAACAACAGGAACTTATTGGCTCATCGTTTCAGAGGCAAAGGGTTTGCTTCCTCCTAGGGTTGGTATCTTTTGACTAGCCAGTAATCTTTGGATCATCCTAACTTAGATGGTCCATACCTGAACTGAAATTACCTCGTCAGAAAGTCCTGTCTACAATGGGTTCAGATTGTAACAGGAATGGATTAAGATTAAGAACATGTTTTTCTGGGGTACATAATGTGGTACATAACTCCAAGTCAGGATGAGTCTTAAAACTGTTACTGGAAGTCTCAGAGAGAAGGTACAGAGAGAAGCCACAAGGGAGCAGCCAGAAGTTAGGAGTCAATGACATCCAGAAGAGAATAGACACGATGTCACCATGTGCATTGCCACATGATGGAAAAGTTATGTCACCACATTGTCTGATTCCAACTCTTCAGAATAGGCAAATCCAATGAGGCAGATAGATCAGTAGGTGCCTAAGGTTGAGGGTGTTGATGGAAAATGGAAGGTGATCAAAGATGGGGTTTCTTGCTGGGTTGATGAAAATGTCCTAAAATTGACTGTGGTGAGGGTTGCCAAGTCTGTAAAATTACTAAAATAGGTGTACTATATGATATTTGAATTATATCTCAATAAAGCCATTTTTAAGCTGAGCCTGTCAGATCTGCCTCTTACTAATGACTGACAGATTCCAATTTTCTCCATCTGTATAATGGGATTAAAATAGCTATCTTAGAGGGTTGTTCTGGAGCTAATAGCATCTAGAACCATTTTCTAAATATAGCAGGTAACCAATAAATAGGAAAATTTCCAAATCTAAAGTCTTAAATTATGATGAAAATTGTTATCTGGGTGCCAGATATTTATGAATAATAGTTAAAAAATCAGGTACCATGTAATTTGGAAATATCAATTTATATATTTGCAAACAGCAAATATTTATAATGAGTCTTTTCCTTAGCCAATACACTTAAATTCTGAATGAAAAGCAATAAAAAATAAGTAATTTTCTATTATGTTTCTGAAAGTATGAAGTTAAGAAAGATTAAGAACCCCCACTCTTTACTTTGAAGATCTCTGAGATACTAGAAATATTTAATTGGCAAATTACTTGCACATGCCATTAAGTGAAAGACTGAATCTTGTTTTTAAATTCTATGGGCTCTTATTCCTTAGCCTTCACTACACTATAATCCGAAATCATCAAGGTCTTCACTTATGCAAATTTCAACTTTTTCCGTTTTTGTTTCCATACAGAATAACTAAATTAATGCACTTTGATTTCTGAAAGATTCACTTTTGAAGTGGCAAATCAATGAAAATGAAGTTTCCCCTGAAAATAAAACAGATTCATCAAGCTATATTATTTCAAACACTGAACCATTACATCTCTCTCATGGATTCTGAAAACTCTATTAATACAATAAAACAGGAATGATGTTTCTGTTAAACATGAAAGTAACCCCTCTCAGAGGCAAAGGGATTGTTGCTGAACAGCCACACTGTCTCTGAACAGCTTCACTGGGGCACTTTTTCTAATGTGTGCTAAATCCTCAAAGAAAGTTGTGGTTTTGCTATAAGGGAAATAATATTCCACCTTGCTGAGATGATTAACAACAGCTTATGTGGCCATCGTCCCTTAAGCAGCAAGCAAAAGACAAATTGTTAAATTTGTAAGTTAAATAGCATAATAGAGTAAGTGGATACAGACCTATCTCCGTGGCTGTACGCGACAATGTCAAGGTTGCCATTTAAAACCCTTTTGACAAGTGCCATTTTATGTTAATCACAGTTAAGGGTGTGAAGAGGAAAGAAGTATTCTGGCTACAATTCAGAGTCACTCAAGGAAGTTCTAGGGGGAAAATGGGTACCATTAAAATGGAGTAAGTACAGAATAAGTACTTCATACACGCAGCCTGTCTCATTAAAAACTGAGTCCTCTAAAGCCCCTATAAACTTTTTTTTATTATTATTCTGAACATGTGGGTACAGTGGTGATAAGTATCCATCATAAAAAAAAAGAAGAAAAGCACACACACAGATTCAACACACACCCAGGCAAGCTGAGCTGAATATTTTACTGAAGTCATATATGGTATAGGCATCTGCAAAAATTAGGGTTAATTTGAAACTCTTCCAGCTCTGTACATAGAGAGGGGGAAGGAACTGGCAAAAAACATGGTCTTTCTGGTGCCAGAAGTCAGAGTTGAGGTTCCTATGAAACCAGTAATTTCCCCTCCCTGGGAGTACTTCCTCATCCATAAAAGAAAGTCATAAACTAGACCAGCCATTTGTTCAACTGCAGTGCAAATCCTGCTTCCTTGGGGAGTCTGTCCAAAACATTTCCAAATGCTACACCCAAAGATTTTGATTTGGTAGATGTGAGATGGAGCCAGGGAATCCACACCTGCAACCAGCATTGCCACATGATTACAATGAGAAACTCTCTTCAACTTTATTGATTAGAATCCCTCTTATTCTAAAATCTGATGGATCTATAAATCCTCAAGATTAATAAGCTACTTAAGTCTTCATAGTGAATCCTGGTTAAGGGCAACAACAAAAAGGACAAAAGCAAGTAGGTATTTAGCTTTAAACAGTAATTATTTATCACAGGCATCAATTAAATCAACAGCAGAAAGGTCAAGTGAGGTGTTTTTCCACTGGTAAGAAGAGATCATTAGCCATCTTTCCCAGTACCAAAAGTAGGGCAGTTAAAAGTGTTTGGTGGTACATGCCAGAGAGTGGCACTCTCCAGATGTGTAAGCTTGCTTTAATTCTCTCTTGCGTTATCATTTGTGTTTATTACCAAAGAAAAACACAACCAAGAAAATTGAAATTTTCTAAATTCTTAAAGCAAAGGATCCTAATTCATTCTGTAAATGCAAGCATGTCTATATTGCTTAAAAAGCCAATTTCCTAAGCTTTACTCTCCTTAAACAGATGTTATCAAAAATTATTTTCTTGCAAAAGCATTAACATACATTTAACCCTACTTAAATGCTTCAAGAGCAGATGTACTATAAATGTACACCCACAGCGATCCCTATTAGTATAAAACTTTTATTTCAATTAAAATGTCTAACTATCCACCCCCAACACACACCTAAACTGTAATTTTCTCTGAGAAGTTCCAATATGTTCTTGATTTTGTTACCTTTATCAACCTTTCAGAGCAAAAACTGCCTTGCAACTGTTGGAAGAAATCAGTCATTAGCAGCAAGATTACAGCAAATTTTCCAATTTAGAAAAATTGTATTTTTATCTCTCATACTGAAAGAATGATATAATTTTACTATTTTAAAATAAGCAGTGTCATTTAAAATAGTCCAATGTTCCCAAGCCTGTAAGTTCTAGGACTTAATATTAGCTTTCTGTTCTCTACATCTTCTTTCCTACTCACGAGTTCTCCTCTTCCTTCATCTCCTCTCCCTTCATCTTATTTACACTCTCTCTCTCTCTCTCTCTCTCTCACACACACACACACATGTGTGCACACACACATGTACATACACAGAACCCAGCCTGTAGCCACCTAGACAGTCTTCTATAGAAGTTAACCTTCAGGCAGTAGTTAAATAACATATGGCTTCACATGGTTACTGTGATTTACTCTCCAATTGACATTCTTCCACCTTCTCAAGATGCCTGCCTTTTTCCCCTCCCATTTTTAAAATGGAATGATAAAGTAGGAAAAGTATATTTCAGCTATTTGAGCATGGATGATTCTCAAATTATCCCCACCAACTGGAAGTGGTCTCTGATACTACTATATTTCAAAATTGAAGCCATTATGGTCAATTGTGCAAATCTGTATTTAGCTTTTTGTAAATAGTGGATTTATGACCCTATGAACTGGAACAGCTTCTGAATGGTTTCTAGGATCTCTGCTGAGAGACATTCAGTACCCAGGCAGGCCACCATCCTTATCAGTGTTGAGGCTATTTACTTCCAGAATTCATGACTGATCTTATTTGCAATTCTTAATATCTAGGGGAATGTTTGTGTGTGTAAGAAAATACAGTTGAGTCCCCATATAAAATAAAAAATTTTATTTGGATTCCCAAATAAAATAAAATCAACCATAGTTCAATAAATTTTTTTCACCAAAGTAACAGGTTATTTTTCTGAAATACTAAAATCAGAATCAATATCCTATCTATGTCTGCAAATATTAACAGAGATCTTTACCCAAATAATGTGCCTTCCAACTTTTAACCATTTTTTCCCTTTGGCTATCTTTTTGAATATTTTATTTTCAGAGTATCTTGATAAAAATAACAAATGACCTCCTTTCCAGTGAGCTTTAAAATTATGGCTAAAGGTTTGTCCTCTTCTAGTCTGCTATTTGAACTCTCTTTAATATTAAGTTTGGGTGCTAACTTCAAAACTTCTCATTTTCCCATTTTCCACTCTCATTATTGTCTATAACCTGGGTCAAAATGACTGAAGCAAGTTGATTCCACTTAGTCTTTATGTCAACTGGCCTCAGTTTCCCCATAGCACACCAACTTCGTTTTTGGCACAGCAGGTGTTTCTGGCCAAAATCTAACTGTGAACTTAGAAAGAGCCCCTCCAAACAACAAGATTATAGCCAAAACTAACTGGACATTGCCTCATTAGTCTTTGTGTTTCATTTATGGTTACAAGCATGAAAGAAAGGTCCTGCTCAAAAAAGCTTAATAAAAGCTAGTTGACAGTTAAACAGATTTACTTTTCTGCAAGACTTCTCAGAGCCTTAATAAACTGAAAAGTTAAGGCTTTGTGATACTGAGAAGAGAGCCCTTTTTCAGAGAATACTTACTAACATCAGTAAGAAACACTACTCTAAAGAAGCTAAACTTTAAATATCTATCAATAGTGAAGATTAAAGGACAAAGGGAACTGTCATTACCAGCAAGAGGGCAAGGTCAGGCTAATTTCTCCTGGACTCTAGTCCACCACCAGAGCTGAAGCAGTAAGCCAATGGGTATCCCACTGTGGCCCAGGGCATAAGTTTCTTCTATTCTGGACTTCATGAAAATCACAACCAACTACCTCAAGAGGTCTAAGACAGTCAACCAAATGGCCCTCTATTTTTTATAATTCATGAGACAGTCAACATTTATTTCAGTTACTACAAAATGTCTTTTCAAACCTGTTTCTTGTACTATATAACATGTTGTCTGTTACATCTCTCTCCCTTGTATGTTCAAAACCAAAAGGTATCCAAAGACTAATAATCTTATACTTCTAAGTCATACATAAACTATGCTACAATGGTTTTAACAGCAATGCTGGAAAAGTCCTACACAATTCTATGTCTACTAGTTAGGCTGCTCCTCTCTCCACCTTTTGGCAAATCACTGACCTTTCTGAAATTCACTAAAAGCTATGCAACCATTCACCAGAAAAGTACTCATTTACACAAAACACTACCAACTATGGTGGCAATTCACGAACTTCCTGATAGTGACTCAGGACCCCAGGTTGCAAACTTCTATCTTTAACTTTTCATTAAAAACTGCAGATCCAGTGTGGGTGCAAGGGTAGTTCAGTGGTAGAATTGGCGCCTGCCATGCGGGAGAGCTGGCTTTGATTCCCGGCCTAGGCACTTCCCCAAAACAAACAAATAAAGGAAAAAAACAACAACACAAATTCAACAATGGTGCTGCATTAACAGGATACTCACATGGAAAAAGAATGAAATGAGACCCACACCACACAATATATAAAAAAAAAACCAAAAGCAAACAAGCAAAAACCCTGCAGATTCACACACTTCCACCCGGACAATGAAATTGGGTCCTCATCTTCATATACTAAACAGTAACTTCAAATGGCATATTAAAACACATTTCATGAAATTTTGTTCACTGTGATGAAAAAGTAAAAACAGAGGTCAAAAAGAAGAAAACACGTGATGGCATTACACAGATAAAATATTTTGGATTTTAAGGAAATGAAGTGTTATGTTATAGGACATGCTTTCAGGGGTACACTTGTGATGTCATTCAACAAAAGTAGGATTCAATTCTTACACTTATGAGTTATGCTATTAATACCATCTACTGCAGAAACTACCACTGGAAAAACATCAATAAATAACAATATGCACACAGTCAAGTGACCATCTCAAATTAGCATCATGAAAAGATACATCAAATAACTCAGATTAACACTTTCAGGAAACAGTTTCTTAAAATTCACAATGAAAATGTTTTGCTTCCACAGCATCGATAAATAAGGAATAGTGTAAAATGAACATGCTTAAGTAACTACTCTTCACATAGTGTCTGCACCAACCTGTTCAGCTGCCAGGCAAGCCCTTTCAAACTCCTACTTTCAGTTCCTTCACTCATGGGAGTAATTTATTTGCCTGCCTCACACAGACACTGTGAAGACTAAACAATTGCATGCACATCTGCCTCTGGCTCTGCCCATTCCAATCAGCACAACAATAAAAATCTTTTCCAAGCATCATTTTGAACCTTTCCTTGTCCTACCTTATGGTGACTCACAACTGCTTATCTTAGATAAAAATTACTCATCAGGGTCCCTGTGGTTGGTACGCCATCAAACAGCACTACTTCCCCAAGTGCCCATGTCTCATAAGCCATACCCCTCAATCAAGGGCCTCTTCTCTCACGAAGCCCCTCTATCCACAACTACACAAAGACCACCTTCCCGCCCTCATCTGCCAACCCTTGCTTCTCCCCTGCACACAAAATTTTGCTTATGTCAAAAGATAGAGCTTTCCTGGACAATGCCCCAACAAGCACATTTCAACAAATAACGTGGATGTATGCATAATTGAGGCAGCATGTAAATTGAGCATCCTATGTAAATTGAGAACTCTAATCCAGGTACATCCTTCCTTATATGCTGCTGTGGGTACCTACTTAGATGATGAGGGGTCCATCCCACTGACACAAGCACAAACACCACCAGAGGGAGGCAGTGTGGCAAAGAGAAAACAGCCAGAGTCAAGCTGTAATCCTGCCTCTACCAGAAGAAGTTCAGACTGTGGTCAAGTTACTTCACCTCTCCACATTCCCTACCCCAGAAAAATGAGAATTATAATATTACCAACCTCATGGATTATAAGGGTCAAATAAGTTACATATAATGTACAAAGAGAAAAATGCTCATTTCTTTTCTTCTCTCCTGAGCTTATGTAAGACCACACATCTTTGGAGGTGAACAAGCTCAAAAGCTACTCTTTGCTGGTCTTCTTATGCTTCTTTGAGCCTTTTCTTACCCCATAGCCAATCAGGAGCCAAGTCACATAAACTCATTCAGAAATGGTGCTGAGTGGGGTCCAGAAACATGATTTCAGGGCAGGTGACATTACTCCTGGCCTAGACTGTTATAGCACCTTTCAAATAACCCTACCACCACACCTCCATAGCTTTAATTCTTCTGGAAACACACAGGCCATATCACCTCTTCAGTGTTTATGCATCTTCACTCACCCCTCAGGACATGCAAAGAGCCTCCATCCTTCTCTACCCAGTTGCCCAGCTGAATACAGCATACCCCAACATTACATTATAGTTGTTTACTTCGTCTCTAAAACGTAAGCTACAGGAAGAAATGGATTTTCAGTTTTGATCATTACATGACCTCCAGTTCTCCAATATCATATGCATTCAAAAGACATCTCTATTTTACTTATTCTCCTGATGATTCCATACAGTTCAATGGTGTCGAACACCATCTATTTGCTGATAAATACTCATTTTTATATGTCTCAAAATCTATTCATATATAGATGCCTACCTGATTCCTCACTTAGACATCCAATACACACCACACCAACACATTCAAAAGTGAACTCCCATTTCCAACCCTCCACCACCACACCTGTAGTCATCTGCATCTCTAGTTAATAACAACTCCATCCTTCCAAGATGATCTGACCAAAGACTGTGGAATCATTCTTGGTTCTCCTCTACCTTCCACTCACATCTGATTCATCAAAAAGTTCTGTTGATGCACCTTTCAAAATATATTCAGAAATGAACCACTTTTCCCCACCCCCACTACTGTCCTGTTTTGCAACCTTGATTCAAGCCATCATCCATCAACTCTCACTTGGATGAAAGCAACAGCCTCCTAACTGTTCTCTCTTTTCCTACCCAACTCCCCCTATGGTCTGTCCTCTACCCAGAAGCTAAAGTGACTCTGTTAAGAACATAAACCAGATCATCTCACTCCTCTGCTCAAAAATTCTGCTATGGCTCCCCAGTTCACTTACAGCAAAGTCAAAGTCCTAATCTTGGTTCCTTGAACAGATCTTTACTTCCCTCTGTTCTCCTCCTACTAGGCTCTGTCTATCTCATTCAGCTCTAGCCACACAGCCCACTTTGCTGTTCACAGAATGTGCTAATCACATTCCAACCTTAGAACTTGGGCAACGGTAGTTACTTTTTTTTTAAATATTTTTATTTCATACAACAAACAAACATACATTCTTGATACAGTTACAACGAATGGCTCACAATATCATCACATAGTTGTGTATTCATCACCATGATCAGTTCCTTTTTAATGTTTGCATCTCTCCAGCAAAAGAAATAAAGAAAAAAGAAAAAACTCATACATGCCATACCCTTTACCCCACTCATTGAGCACTAGTATTTCAATCTACTCAATTTATTTTAACCTTTGTTCCCTCTATTATTTTTTATTCTTTATGCATATTTTTACTCATTTGTACATATTGTAGATAAAAGAAACATCAGGCAACCTGTGACTGTCACAATCACACAGTCACATTGCAAAAGCTATATCATCAAACAATCATCTTCAGGAAACATGGTTACTGGAACATAGTTCAACAGTTTCAGGTACTTCCCTTTAGCCACTCTAATATACCATAAACTAAAAAGGGGCTATCTATATAATGCATACGAATAACCTCCAGGACAACCTCTCAGCTCTGTTTGAAATCTCTCAGCCACTGACACTTATTTTGTCTCATTTTTCTCTTCCCCCTTTTGTTCGAGAAGGTTTTCTCAATCCCTTGATGCTGAGTCCCAGATCACCGCAGGATTTCTGACCTACATTGCCAGGGGAGGTTTACACCCCTAGGAGTCATGTCCCATGTAGAGGGGGAGGGCAGTGAGTTTGCTTGTCATGTCAGCTTGTAGAGAGAAAGAGATAAGATAGGCCACATCTGAGAAACAAAAGAGGTTCTCTGGGGGTGACTCTTAGGCACAATTTTAAGTAGGTGTAGCCTAACCTTTGCAGGGCTAAGTTTCATAGGGGCAAATCCCAAGATTGTGGGCTTGGCCTGTTGACCTGGTTGGCCCCACTGCTTGTGAGAATATCAAGAATTCTCCAACTGGAAAAGTTGAATTTTTCTCCCTTTCTGCCCATTCCTCCAAGGGGAATTTGCAAATACTTCTTTATTCACTGTCCAAATCACTCTGGCATTTATTGGGGTATCACACTAATGGTCATTCCTTTTGCCTGGGACAGATTCTCCCATCTCCAACCCATTAGCTATAAGGCTAATGCACTCACCTCGTGCAAATTTTTGCCCAATAGTCACTTTCTAAGTGAAGCAAATCCTAAATATCCTATTTAAACTAGAAGCTCATCCCTACATCTATTCTGGTATTCTTGATTCCTCACCATATTTTATTTTTTTCTGTATCACTTATCTCCTATCAAACTATATAATTTACGTATTTATTATGTTTATTGTTTACTCTGTTCTCCCTGCTAGAATGTATGCTTCAAGGGCAAAAAATCTTTCTTTTATTAACTTATGCATCCAAAGTGACTAGAATAGTTTTGGCACAAAATAGTTGTACAATAAATGTCTGCTGAATGAATTTGCTTGATTAATTAATATATTTCTTAAGTGAAACAAATCAATCTCTTTCTCCAGATAGTCATGGTCATTCTCAATAGGACTCCATCGATCTTTACAATCATTTCACTCTCTACCCTAAGATTCTCTTACAGGGAGTTCCAGAACACATTCCCCAAACCCCCACTCCACCCTCTTTGCTCACCTCCACATCAAATCCTCCTCTCTCCACCCCACTTCCAGAGTCCATTTTGAACATTTGTCCCTATTTTGGTGTGAATATTGGCATCCTTTATGAATGTCCATTATATTCCACAGAACACTCATCACCTTGAAAGAGGGACCTAGGTCTTTTTATCCTCTAGATGCAGGCAGTACCTAATACACTACCTTATACAGAATAGGTGTTTGGTAGAGATGCTGATGAAATTAAGACCTTGTTTAACAGACAAGGAAAGAGGCCATCAGCTGTTAAGGGATGGGGTGGTCACATGCTCACTGACCCAGACCCCACTCCCAGCCCAGTTCTCTTTCCAGGACACCACCACCCATTTACGCTATCCTATGCCCACAATCCAGCTTTGAATTTGTATTTGAATCATCTTGCATTTGTATTTGAATCATTTTGGCAGAGAGGCCCCAGAGCATCCCAGAGACCCTGTATACTGCTGAAATGGGATTCTGACTCAAGGAACTAGGAGCAAAGTCAAAAGTACCAAAGCACACCCCCCAGGGGCAATGCCCATGAAGGTGGGCAGCTCGTCCATAGGTCATATCATACTTAAGTCATGAAGATGGCCAACTCAAGTCCATTTTACATGACTGCCTGACACCTGCTACCAGAGTAAGAGACTGAGAAACAAGGTAGCTCAGGGCCTAGAGCTTGGAGTCAGGCCTAACTGGACTCAAATTTGTGCTTCTCCAGTAGCTGTGACTGGTTGTGAGAACTTGGACTTTCCTCATTTGCCTCGTATGAGTAGGGACAACAGCATCATTGCATAGGGTGCTTGTAAGGATTAACTGAAAAGCTATATGTAAAATGCTTCTCACACTGCCTGGCACATAGTAGGTATTTAACAAATGATGGTAATTACTACTAACTTACTTATCACTGCCAAAAGGGCTTCCTACAATCATCATCACTTGGCTAAAAGAATACCTCATCACCATTCCAAGGATGCAAATGTCAAACTTCTTAGCTTACAAACCTAGCTAAGGGGCTCTCAAGTATGTGTTCGGGTCACATCATTGTTAAACCAGGCTCTATATAGCAGTTCAGCCCACTTCCTCTTATAGATCAGGACCAGTCTGCTAGCACCTCAAAACCAGGTGCTTTAAAGTTGTCAAAGCTCATTTCAAAATGGAAGGTAAAAAGCAATCCACTGTATAAAGGATATGTCTCCATGCTCCATTGGGTTCATTAACACTCATTCTTCATCCTTCCACATGACATCAAGAAATGTCACTCTTTTGATTTCCTAAAGTCACTAGAATGCAATATATCAGAAATAGAAAGGCTTTTTAAAAGAGAATTTATCAAGTTTCAAATTTACAGTTCTAAGCCCATGGAAATGTCTAAACTAAGGCATCCAGATAAAGATACTCTAATTCCAAAGAAAGCCAACATCTGTCACATGGGAAGGCACATGGTTGGTGTCTGCTGGTCCTTGCTCCTGGTTCCGTGGCTTCAGCTTCTGATATCAGTGATTTCCTCGCTAAGCTCTTGTGGACCTTCACTTAGCTCCTCTGGGACACAATTCTAGGTTCTTGTCTGTTTAGCATCTCACAGGAATGCACACAGCAACATCTGCTGGGCTCTGACAGTGTCTAAGCACCTGCTCTCTCAGCACTCCAAGAAACTCCAAACATCTGTGTCTTTGTCAGCTCTAAGCAACTGTTCTCCAAGCGTCTGCATCTGAAATTTCTTCAAACACTCAAACATCACCATGATATTACAGTTCAACTAAGTGTTTTCATCCCTAGTCTTAACATCCCTAGTCTTATCATCCCCTTGTATAAACCCATCATATTGTGGCACAGGGGTCAGCAACCACACCCTATGGGGTTTTCTGACACCTTTTGTAAGCAAAGTTTTATGAGAACACCACCACACTCATCCATTTATACACTGTCCATGGATACTTTCAAGATGCAATAGCAGAGCTGAGTAGCTGTGACAAAGAGCCTATGGCCCAAAGAAGCTAAAGTATTTACTCTTTGGACCTTCACAGAGAAAGTCTGCCAACCCTGATCTAGCATAACAAGCAAAACTTGATTTTTATCTCAGCTGTAAAATCTAGCTCCCATTCCTCCTATCTTCTTTCTGAGAAATTTAGCATTTATTCATATTGGCAGATCTATCTACAAAATGCTACAAATGCACTATCATTTTAGATGATAAATGTAAATAAGCATCTTCTCTCTTTCAAAACTATAGCCTCCAACAACTCAATGTCCAAAATGTGGTGATGTGGATAGAATGATATTTTTTAGTAAACTTTTAAGTACTTAAAAAGTTGTTTGTAGTAGCCAAAACTGGATTATGCTCCAAATGTCCATCAACAGTAGGATGAATAAATTATGGTATCTTATACAGTGGATATACATTATTGGGTATACATTACTACATAGCAATTATTATAGTATAAATTATATACTATTGTTGTATATTATAAATTATATACTAAATAATTATTTAGTAATAAAAAGAAAAAGTAAAAATATAGTAATGTGGATGAATTTCATAGCCACAACACTGAGCAAAAGAAGTCAGGCCAAAAATGTATCTGCCATATCATTCCATTTATATTAAGTTTAAAAACAGGCAAAAACCAATTGATTGTGAAAGATATTTGTTACTTTGGGAGTAGAGGACAGTGCCTGAGACAGCAGTGCTGGCACCATTCGACCTCTGATCTGGACGGTGGCAAACAAAACATTCACTGTACAAAAATTTATTGAGATATATACTTATGATGTATACAATTTTCCATATGTAAATTTCAATGATGTTCCCTTCGAAAAAATTACTGGTAAGTAAAAAAAAAATCATCATATAAAATAGGCTAAAATGAAAAGGAAAATACAGAAGAAAATATTTTCTCCACACATACAGAATTGCAAAATTTTAAACTAGAATTTACCACTTACACTGATACCCTGTCTTACACCTGCTGATATCTCAAAATGTACTATAAACACAGGGTAACAAAATAAGGAAACATGGTGAGAGCAAGAATACTGGGGTTAAGTTTTCCTTTAAAGGAAAGAGAACACAGTGAACTAGAAATCAAAGGAACTAAATTGGCCTAATCAAGATATTTTCATTAAAGCAAACACAGGGAGAGATCAGTAAGAAAATACACAAGCGAGACTTCAGAGCAAACAGAGCAAGGCTTCCTGGAAATACGACACCTGATTATCTACCTCTTGCTCCATCAGATTCTTATTTACCATCTATCAGAATCTGTGTTAGGAGGGTGCACGCATGCTGCTGGCCTACTGACATACACTTGTGCACACTGCGCTTTGTCACAGAACTCCTGCTTCAAACATACTCATGTGGAAATGCAATACATGAACAGACAGAAGTGCAGCTGCTCTCTCTCTGGATGAGCTGCAAGGCTGGGAGGCATGGACAGCCTGGAAGCCACTTGCCCAGGAGACCTTAGAAGAAACTCTACCAGGTGTGAGGACCCAGTTCACCCCATGATCCCAGAACTGGCTCAGCCAACCCAGGAGGTAAAAACGGAGCCCCCTTCCTCTCTCACCATACCTATTTTCCTTTCCCAAAGATGAGCATTGGGAGAGACAACCTCCTCAAAGAGTAAGCGTTGTTCTTGAGTGAAAAAACTCATACTGACTAGGTCAAGTCTCCTATCCAACTCCAATTTCATTTTTTTGAGGTTTCCACTCCCTTATGAGATTTCCAGAAGCACATTTATTGCTAACTCCTTCTAAAGGAACCAACTGTCAAGACACTCCCTTAGGCTGCCAGACACTGCCATAAGAATGTGTTTGCTCAGGGAAAAGATTGTCAGGCATAGCACCTAGATTTGGTGACTCTACTTTTACCCTATGAAAATGTTAAAAGTGAGCTACTAATTTGCAGTTTGGTCATCATTTGTGTATTTGTTCTTTTTTGTACTAGTTCTCTTTTTCAGTTTAATCCTAAATAGGGATTGATGGCTCAGAAAATCCCAGGTTACATTTTATGGCCACCCACAGGGTGAGTGCCCTATCAGCCCATAATAAACCATGGAGACTCTGTATGTTTTGTGTGACAGCAAACCCTGGAACAAATTACCAGTGGAAGCCTGGAACACTGGGGAGGGGCTGCATGTTCTATGACAGTTCAAGGCAACTGATGACGGACCACAATTGTCTTGCAGGTGCTTTTTGCAGGTGCACACATCTTCAAAACCATAACATTAGCCCCTTGAAATAGGAAATTGGGACTTTCAACATCTTATCTCCTCTCGGATTGGGACAGTGTTCATTAGACAGCAGATGTCCAGCAAATTATTAGGTAACTGGTCAGAGATTAACACTGCAAGTCAGAAATATAAGGCTTACCAAAGAACAAGGGGGAAGAAAACCAACTAAAAAAATATCCTTCTTTGCACTCACAAGCTATTTATTTTAATGATCCTATTTTATAAAGCCCACTGTTTTCTAAGCAGCACCTTTATATGCAATAGATCTTTTAGTCTTCATGTAGCATAGTAGATACAAACCAAGTTTATAAATGAAGAAAATAGAGCCAGAAAGTTAAATGACTTGCCTACCAGCAAAGAGCAAGTAAGAAGCAGAAATAGAACTTCTGCAGTAAAGAGGACTTTTATCTTCCACATCTCATTTCTTTACTTGTTCTTTTCTTTCAGTCACACTAACACATGCAAATCTTCCTGAAAATATGTCTTCTATTTCTTTCCTCCTCTAGGGCCAGCAGTGCACCAGGCCACTGACATTCCCTGCTGCTTCACACCCAAGAAGGGAAGAGTGATCAGAATCACGGAAAACATCTGAAGCCCATTCAGCTATTCTGTCTCCAAACTGGCTCCTCCACTCCTCCCATCTGACCTCCCAAGGAAGGGAGGAGACAGAGAGTGCTCCTGTGCTGATAAAAAGACCCACAGATCCTTGAATAAAGGCACCGAACTAAGACTTACAGATTTCTCTTTGTTCATCTCAAGGAAAAGCTATCATAACATTTTCATCAAATGGGCTTCCACTGGGCAAATCACTGGCACTATAACTATAGCAGCTTATTTATTACTTGAGATGTCAATGGAGGCATTTTTGTTGGTATTTCTCTGAAAAGCTGTAGCTACAGTGGTGCTAAGAAGTAGGTGATGGAGAAAGAAATGAAAATTATTCTAAGGATCTTTAAATATTAAATAATTATCATGAAGTGTCTAATCTGAGCTAGAAGAATCTGGGCTTCTAGGTACATAAAACAAAACTAGCAAATATATAATTTTTTGCTTCTGCCCTAGCTGATCTAACTTTGCACAACCTTGCCAAGGGCACAGAGGGATGGGTATGAGAGAGGATTCGTACAGTAAAACTATTATTTTGGTTCCCTAGTCCTCATGAAGTAGTTTGAATCCAGAGGTCTGCACAAGATGAGAGTTCAGAGTGGCTATTATTTTATATGGCTATTATCCCCATTTCCAATGAGGAAAATGAGGATCTAAGAGGATAATTAACTTGATTCAGAGAAAAGAGGTAAAGCTAGAAGTGGCAAAGTCTGTTTGATCCCAGCACCCATGCTCTATTACAAAATCTGCATTTTCCCCACAACAGATCAAATGAGCCCAAATCAAGAGGTAAGAATGAATTGGAAACTAAGGATAAACACATTTGAAATAAGCACATTAACCTTCTACCTTGAAAGCACAATCCATATGCACAAAGCACTCCAAAACTCTCCATGGGCAATGCTTTAAGAAAGGTTCACCTGCACAGACAACATCTGCTGGATGCTATAGTCCAAGGGGAACAGTGAGCATCCATCAAAATCTGTTTTTGGTAGCAGTCTAATTTAGAAAAAGATCTTAGGACTGTCCCACCACTTCCAACTCTTCCAATTTCTCCTAGGTACTTAAAGATTACAGGGTTTTCTGTGGTTTTATAGCTAATTCCCATGAAGATATTTCTGCATTTCAAAATAAAGAGGCAGCAGCATGGCAGGTAGTGCCAACCCAGCTACGGTGAGCACACTGTCTGGAATAACAGGTTCTTCATGAGCCGCTCTGAACTCTCATCTTGTGCAGACCTCTGGATTCAAACTACTCCATGAGGACTAGGGAAGGACAAGAAGCATTGGGCATGGAGAAGCTTCTGTTCCTAGGCAGCTGATTAACCTGCTCATTCTGTGGGGATGGCACTGCGAGCGTGATGGTGTGGGTGGCAGTAATGTCCTGCTCTCACATCTATGACTCCATGCAGAGTTATGTCACAACCTCCCCATCTTAAAACTAAACAAGGGGATCAAAACTACTATGCCAGAAACTCAATTTATTTTTCAAACAGGAAGTTATATGAACTAGAGCAACAAACCATGAGGCATCTTTGTTAAAAGAGGTATGTATGCTTTTTCTTAAAAGCATCGCCACACAACTCATTCTTAACAAGAAAATGTTCACACAAGCCCACACTTAGATCCACGTGCACCCATTCATATTCCTTACCAAAAGTAACTTCTCCTTTGCCAGCTTTGTCAAACAGTTGAAATGCCACCATGAACATAGCATCAGGGGCACACAGAACAGATTCAAATGCTACAAAATCTTGAAAGGATATTAATCTGCAACACAAAACAAAGTCAGTAGCTTGTGGGAAATAAAAGCTTTTACAAATATACTTTAAGGGAAAAAATGAGATGTAACTGTCACAAAAAATAAAACAAACAGATAAATGCAAACACTTAGCATTTCCTTTTACATATAGTGGACTAAAATAACAATGTACAGAGTCTCAAAGGCATGACAGATTTGAGGATACTGACATACTGAATGCATTATAATTTCAAGTGTGACAGTTTCAGCCAACATATCATTTAGTGTTCCAGACCTCAATCTTCCTTCAGGCATGTTGTTAGATTCTAGAATTAGAGTTTAGAAACTTCAGGATCTAACTATGTAATGGCAAAATACAACAGGTTTGCTGTTTATTAATACCCCATATACTACATAAAAAACAGTTCACAGGTAGTCATCCATTACCAATATCTCCTAATCACATGTGAATTAAACTAGGGATATCGTGGAGGAAATACATATAAATAGACATGAAGTTGACCACACAGAGGCCTTATAGGCTGGTAAGGCAAAAAACACTAGTCTAGGAATAATACATGGGAAAGATTAACTCACAGGACTGGGACTAATACAATGACAGGAGAATAATTCTGGTAGGAAAACAGAGAAAGCTTTGTGGAAGAAATGGAATTTAGGCCATGCCTTTAACTATGAGTAAAATGCAGCCATGCGGTGGTGGGCACAGAAGAAGGCTTTAGGTAGGGGTAACGTCCGAAGGGAGACAGATGTTAGGAAGGTGCAGAGCACATAAGCAAAGGGGTAAGTTACTGAGTTTCTCTGGACAGCAGAGTGGGTGAGAGAGAGCAATGTGAGATGAGATAATAAAAAAGGACCAAAGATGGCGCTGAAGGCAGGAAAAGAGTCGGGTCATTCTTCTCTAGGAAACAGAGTGGCTCAGTTTCTGAGGAAGGTAGTGGCATGATCAAACCTGAACTTTGGGAAGATATTTAGATTTCCAAGCACATACAGATCTGTGAGAGCTTGCCCAGAAATGTTATTTTTTAAAGTCTCTTATTTTGTATTTGACCTCAGAACTCCAACCTGTATGAGAAGATAGAGAAAAATGGAAAGAGGAGGACATTCCATGCCAAGGAAAGAGCAGAGCAATGCAAAGAGGTGAAAACAAATGGGGTGTGCTAGGTTTAGAGGAGGATGGAGGAGCAACGAGCCTGCTGCGAGGAGGACGGGGAGACTAATTGACTGGCTCTCGCCAGAGGGCCACCACCTCTGAAGGACCTGAAATGCCAAGTTAAAGAATCTAGACTTTCTTGCAGACTGTTAAGAAGGCTTGTCAGTTAATAATTGCTGGGTTCAGAGCTTCATTTTAGGAAAAAAAACTGATATGGAAGGTGAATTTAAAAGGAGCACAGACCAAATGTAGAAAGAGGGCCTGACAGTGAAAGACACTCATGGTCTAAACCAGAGCAGAAGCACCAGGAGAGGACAAAGGAGCACATGCTAGAGAAATTCCACAGAGGTAGGAACAACAAAACTTGGGAACAATTAAATGTGAGGGCAGGAGAGAGGCTGGGATAACTCCAAGACATGGATAGCTAAGTGGATTCCTGACACCACCACCAAAGAAAAAATATAAAAAAGAAAAAAGTTGGAAAGGAGGGACTTGTGAGCGAACAAGACCAGTTCCCGAGAATGTTAAATCTGAGGTAACAGGGCGATGCTGAAGGGATGGTGTCCAGCAGACAGCCAAAAGGTCCAGTAAAGGACAGGACAGGACTCCAGAGAAAGGCCAGGACTGGAACCAGAGATCTGGCAATCTTTTAAAGAAAGTTACTCAAAGCTGTAAATAAAACTGCCCAGAAGCATTTTGTTTAGGGGTGCTTTATTTTCCTCTTAAGAAATCCTTTAAAAGAGGAGAGACTTAAAGAACTGACCCCCACCATGCCCAGACCGCAGAAGCAGTGGAGGGTATAAACGGGCCCCTGGTTATCTGCTTTCTTCTTGCCACGGCCACCACCTCCAGGCAGGTACAAGCAACCCTGCGGCCACACGGTGCTTACCAGTTTGGCTGGCTGGCAGTTTGCTGATGCAGAAAACAATCCTATTTGCTAAATTTTTCCTGCTTAGACATTAGGCTAGTTAAAACAGAATTACACAACATGGTGTGTTATCTAGAAAGGATTTTTTTTTACTGGTTTGAATAAAGAAAGGTTTAAATGCAATAAAAAGAACATCTTACCTCTTTCAAAACAGTATGAGAAACCTGAAGACTGTATGTGTGAACAAATCCTCCCCTGGCAATGTCAAAGATGTTTTCATAACCATCGCTAGCCAGTGACTGCTCTTGGCATTTTAGGCATGTTTCTGATACCAAGAAGGTATGTAATTTGGTGATCCTGTTAGATACAAGGATTACACATCTATACAGGAGGTATATAAATGAACCATGAAATTACAATGTATTACCACTCAGTTCATCAAGACCATTTTGGATTCTCTAGGTAATCTGACTAGAAGACTATCCAGAATAATTACAGAGCAGTACTTTCACTCACAGAAGGATATTTGAAAACATTTATCTATGTTTTAGTATAAACAGTTCTTCAGTCTTGCTTTACAGATTTAATGGGTATTAGCATAAGTTACAACAAAGAGCATGTTATATCAAGTTCAGACCTGGCTGGTGTGCTCACTTAGTACCTTTTCCACCCCCAACAACCAAAACCTCTTTCATAGTATTAGATGCCCTTTAAGAAGAAAATCACAGGAGCCTCATTACCTCCAGGGTAGCTCTCTATGGAACAGTATTTGACATTAGCACTCACCTGCAGCTCCTAGCAGACACATAAATGGGGCAGCTGACATGGAAACAAATCAACTGAAATCACATCTTCATAGGCCTACACCACACAGAGATTAAGGATAGGGCAGGTTTCTAGTATTTCATGGTTCTCACGCTACCGTAGATTTTTTTAAGCAAGTCATTTTTGTTTTCCAAACTGCTAGAGCTATTGTTCTGTTCCTGGAAGCCATTTGTAATAGCAGAAACTTTATATGTCTTTTAATCTTTTAAAGCCCAACAGAAACAGCTAAAGCACAGCCTACTACTATAAAATACTGAGCCAAAGAAAAAAAAATTCATAGGATGGGGTTAAAAGTCAACTGCATATGCACATTATGTTTACAAAGATGGAAAGATTCTATTAGCTACCACAAACATCGAAAGAGTCTAGATGGAAATATAACAAAATGATGATGGTGCTTTTTACCACGAGTACTGCAACTTAGGTTTTCCCCCTGCTCCCACCGTCTCATTTTCTCAAGGTATAGTTCTTAACCTGTCTTAGCCTGAAGATACTTAAACTATAATACAGACTGAAAACTATATATATATAGGGGAAGAGTGGTAAGTCACGTAAGGGAGGTGGAGGTAAACTGCCCAATAAGTCAGAGAAAGGAAAGACTATCCTTAGTTTGGGGAAAAAGGAGATGGGGAATCTTACTAAAATCAAGAATATATGACATCTGAGAAATGGTGAACATAGGACACTAGTCCTTAAGGAGATCAAGTGGAGATGGGAAGCTGGGAAAGGGGAGAGTACCAAACTCAGAGCAGGTTCAGGGCTGACCGTGTGTGGAGCACAGGCCAGTGAGAGGAATACACAGATGAAAAATGCAATCTCTGCTCCCAACTTGGGACAGATGGTGAGCCAGGAGCCAAGGAAGAAGCATGGAGATGAAGAGTCACAAGCAGTGCAGGTATGCTGCGGTGAAGGAGGAGCAACGGAAGACATGGTGGTTGTGTCCTGGGCATGAAGGGCCCCTGATGCTGGGCAAGGAGGCTTTACATGAACTGGAAGGTGAAGAGACAGACGTCAGAATATGTGCTGGCAGACTCCATGAAGTCCTGAGAGAAGAGAAGGGCTCCTAATATCAAGAGGATGGGATCATGTAGTAGTATATTCTCTTGAAGACAAGGTGACAACACAGCAAGACTCTTCACCATGTCTATACTCTTTTGCAATGCAGTCCCATTACTAGGAATTGAACCTGAGAAATAATTTTTTAGTGTGTGCAGACTTAACTACAAGGATGTTCATGCAGCACTGTGGATAACAATGAAAAAGAAAGTGAAAAAGAATTTCAACATTCAACAACTAATCGATAAAAAGTTAATAAAGGAACTGATTAACCATTAAGATCATTATAAGCAAATACTTATCATTAGTTAAAATAAACACTTACACAAAGGTATGTACAGAATGACCACATTGTTAAAAGCCTACAAAAATAATATCTTACAGACATTCAGAAGGAGGAACACAATTATTAGCACTGGGCAATTCTAGGTGGTTAAATGAACAGAAGTTCAAGGTTTTTGTTTTCTTTTTGCTTGTCCATATTTTCTAATCTTTTCTATAATAAGTCATATCGAATTATTTCTGTAATAAGAATAAAAATTTATATGAAATGAAACAGCAAGGATTTAAACTTGAGTAGTGGCAGAAAGAAGTAATATGAGATGGGATGGAGGGGAGGGGCAGAGGGAGAGACAAAACTGTCAAAAGAAAAGAAATGATCTGAAAGAACCCAACTCCTGGTCGTCTAAGTTGGAAATGTCAGCTCTCCTCCTTCCACTGTTGCTTATTCTCACTCAGCAGCATCTTCTACCCCATGCGGTCCCTTTCATCTCCCTGCATCCTATCTGCAGGCCAGCTCTGAGGCTATGAAAGTTTTGAGTAACTGCACACAAGGATCTAATCTGTTCATACTTCAGGAAGTTTGGTCGGAGACAATGCACCATATCGGCATCCACTTACCACTTTACTTAAGATTCCTAACCACAAGAGGGCTTCACAAAAATAACTTCTTGAAACTTTCTTCCATCTGTTACAACAAAAACCAAGGAATTGCCCAGGATTAATGGCAGAGATAAAAGTAAAAATCTAACTCAAAAAGCAGGGTTTCAACCACTAAACACCCAGGTTTAAGTATCTGTGGGTGTCAAGAAAAAAATGTCTAGAACTGTGATCACCTTCTGTCCATGATTTTAATATTTTTATTAGCTTTTTGGCTTTTCCAGCTCTCCTCTGTCTCTTCTAAATGCCTTATGAATCAACATCATTCAGGCAACTGACCAAATGCATGTCTTGCATCTACTATATGCCCCACAAAAGCGTCGGCACAAAGGACACAAAATGAATATGACTGACAGAATCCACGTGCTCACAGAAATTTACAACTTCAATGGGGGAAACACAGCCATGAGCACATATGTGTATGAAGATAAGATCATTCCACACTCAGTAACTGCTGTGTAGAAGATAAAACAGAGGACTGCATTCAAGCAGTGCTTCCCAGACCTGGGTCCCCAAGAACTGTTACCCAGGCCCCACTCCTCCAGAGATTCTATTTAATTAGTCCAAGGAAGGGCCTGAGCATCGTTTTTTGTTTTTTTTTTTTAACTTCCCCAGTGATTCTGCTATGTAGTCTGCTTGAGAATCAACTAAGGAGGGCAATGGAGGTAGATGCTGAGAGCTGTTTTGCCTGAATGGTCAGGAAATGCCTCTCATTAAGGTGTCATTAAGTTGGGACCTGGATGATAAAAAGGAGGAAGAACAGGGAAGTCTGGAGAAGGGATATTTTGAATAGGAGAAACCTCAGTGCAAAGGCTCCAGGCGGCAAGTTCCAGGGGCCAGGGAGACAGTCCCACTGGCTTGAAGTAGTGAAGGACAGGGAGAAGGGGCATGAAATGACGGCAAGAGGGCAGGGCATACAGAGCCACATGGGTTTTACTCCAAGTAAACATGAAAACTAGTTAGCATTGGAGGGTTTCAGGCAGGGGAGTGACATGACTCCTTTGAGACATTAGAAAGAACACTCTGGTCACCCTGTCACTATGGAGCACGGCCTGCCAGGCAAAACAGTGAAACCAGGTGAAAGTGGTTGCAGCAGAAGAGATATAAATGAGAAGTGGTCCAATGTACCAAAGGATACATTTTCTAGACAGAGCTGCTAAGGCTTTAATGAATAAATATGTCTGGGAGAACTGGTTGTGGAAGCCATAGGAAGCAGTTTTTAAAGCCCAGGGGCTGGTCAGATCCCCGATGGGCACTCCCGGTGGCCTGAGGCTGCAGGCTGTGGCATCCTAAAGCACAGACTCCAAGGCCCGGTGGTCACTGAGACCAGGCAGACTGCCAGCCAGGCAGTGATGATGGAGCTCAGACTTTTCTTTAATGTGCCAGATGACACCAGCCATCGAGCATACAAAAAACCTCAGAGACCCAAATACATAAATTCATCACTATAGTTTCTAACGTGTTCTTAAATGAAAACAGACAATGGATCATTACATAATTTTATACCCTAAAACCATCAGTCATACAGTGGAAAGAGGCCCAAGTTCTAGTTTTACCTTTGGCTAATCAGGTGAATGACCTTGTTGGGCAAGCTGGAGCAGGTCTCCCTTACCTGGTCTACAGAAGGGCTTAAACAAGGTGCTCTCATAGGTGCCTTTCACTCTAAAATACTATTTTCTTCCATTTTCCATTACAGGAAATCGATCCATGTCCACACTGGCTCCAGTGCAGGTCTTGGCCTTCCTGGAGTATAGTCTGTTCTGAGGCCAGCCTGGCTCTTCAGCTTTGCCATGACTTTGGTTCAACTCCTACAGTGTTCTCCAAGGGCCTACTTAAATTCACTGGCTCCAGTGAAATTTGGCAGATTGAGTTTTGTTCAAACAAATAGGCTACTGCCCAGCTTTAAAAATATATTAAAGATTTGATTAACACTTTTATTGTATTGTTATCATGAGTTTAGACTATAAATACCACTTCTGCATATATCTCTGCTTCTGTACTGCCAAAAGATCAAGATTGGCTCTTCGGTCAACAACTTAACTCTACAACTGGTCTGTGCATACTTTCAATGTATTCATCTCTCTATCTATCTGCCTATCAACTTGCAGTCCACTCCAAATACCACTCACTCAAGCTGTCCAGGACCCACAGTATCAGATACTAGGATTTAGAGGGGTCATTTTTATACTTCCAACACTTCCTCTTCAGAAGGATTAAGCACATTTAACAAACATATTCCTTTGTTAGTTCTCTTTTGCTAACAGTTAATTTATTACACAGTAGAAAATGCCTTTCATAGGCACGTTCTCATAGTCCATTCCTTCTTCCCTCTCCTATTAAAAAACTACTGCCCACTGACCTTGAAAGAATCTCTCCCATCCCTGCCATCTCCCCTAACCTCACACCTTTTCATCTTTAAGTCATAAAAAAGCTCTTATCATGGACAATCTCCACAGAATGATATTGCACCACGGAAAAGAACAGCCACAAACTTTGTAAAACTACAGAAAATTCATATTCTCTATCACTGCAAGTCTCTAGATAAACATTGTTATCTCAAATACTAGTAAACATTAAAACAACTAAAATGCTATTTTGACATATTCCATTGTACCGGTTGTATAACTGCTAATTTTGAAAGCAGATATTCTGTATCACAAACATTCTGTATTTTAATTACATTTAATTACACCCTGAATTAAATAGTATTTTGAAATCTATCAAAGACTACCTTTTTTCTTTTTTTAAGAAAATGTACTGAGTTAACAAAAAAAACAACTCAATGAATTTTAAACTGTAGATTGTCTTTAAAGGGGAAAAAATACAAGGGAGAAAGGAAGATCACTCGAGGCAAAAAAGAGAAAAGTACATGTAAATCGTTGGAAAATTGGCTTGGGCATATGAAGAACCCAAGTCTAGATTTCTTACATTTTTCCTTGTTCTTCTAATTAAGGCTGAACAAGAAGGCTTCAAACTTTATTAAAATGGCAAATGAGGAGAGATAATGAAGACACGGACCACAGTTAAGAAGACAGTAACTAAGTAGGCATGCAAATTTACCAGTCAGCATTTTTTAAACCACCACTTTATACTGGCCTAACCCTCTGCCTGAGGTAGCAGTTTGTGAGTTTATGCCTATACAACCAGTTACTTCAGATGAGCTCAGAACACACAGACAGGCCTATGTACAGGGCACAGACTGCAAAACCCTCTTGATTGTTCTGCCTCCCATTTGATTGTTCCCTTGGTATACAGCTGAAAAACAAAAAAAGTACCCCACCCACCACTCAAGAGACCCTGAGTACCAAAGTCACAGAAAACGCCTGTAGAGCAGGAGTTTCTCATGAATACTCATAGCAGATGCCCACATTACCTATGTGTTTGTTCTTTGCTCAAACAGCATTTAAAAATGCCAAAAATTGACTGAGTTTAAATGATTTTAAACTTGGAAGACTATGCCTTTCTCAATTTGTTTTCTTGAATCTCTGAATCAAGACAATTATGATTAAAACAATATTCTAAAACAAATAAAAGCCCACCTAAGTACAGATGCACAAAAATATCAAGAGTGAATGAATTACATTCTAGCCTCTGCCAAGGAAAAATTCCCACTTAGTCACTCTGTTAAAAAAGAAACAGTAAAATACACATTTTAAAGAATACATGAAATCAAAATATACTGATTCTTCTAAGAAATACTCAGGAACATTTCAGCATTTTTTCCCATTCAATTATTTTCACATTTTTGAAACATATAAAAACCTTTTGATATGACTGTAACATAAGCCTTTGGAAAAGCAAAAATTAAATGACTCAAATAATCCTTATTTTTAAAAATAAAATTATTCATGGTGTGGGTAAGGAAAAATAAAAGTATCCTGATTTAAGTCAGACTATCACAAAAAACACCCACAATGAGCCAACATTAATATCTGCTGTGCCAGCTGAATTCAAATTAACCCAATTTTTACATGTTAATTAAACCAGCTATTTTCTTCTTATTGTATTTTTGCTTCTTAAATAGTAGAGTCTACAAGTGATTCCCAACAGGCTTGTTCCAACAACAATGACGTATATTCATTTACTTCTATTATGACCATACAATGCAGTAACTGAGAAGTAATTTTTCAGTCAATTACATGTGTAGTGCTTTATGCTTAAAGATGCTGAAATATTGTGTACTATAGAGCCATATGCCTGAATCTCTAGTCTGCCAGAGGCAGTTGCCTGGGTAATACGTTTTCTCTCCGGTTTAGCATAACCCTTCATTGAATATCATTAGGTGTCATTAAATAGCAAATATTAACATGAACTTCAATAAGTTACTTAGAGTCATTTTACCCCTGTAAACAAATATTTCATCATTAATAAGTTTAAAATAGATTATGATTTTTTTTGTATTTAAGACTATAAAAAAGAAGTGGGAGGGGGCTAGTGCCTGCATGTTGTTCCCCACCTGAATTTGCAAAAATTTCTGATAATGTAAAAACATTCAGACCAAGTTTCAGAGGTAACACTTCTCATCAATATGGTCATGATATTCAATGTAAGCAAAGAAGAATTATATATTTAAAATTTGCTAGAAGTTATAAAATGATCTCGACTGCATCTCAGAACAAAGGTTATTTTTCCCTCTTTAATAAAGAAAAGAGGGTGCATTCAAGTTCAGAAACAAAATGACTTTAAAGAATAAGGTACTTAAAATCAAGGCACAAGGTAAAATAGATACATTTATGGAATCATGCATTACCTGAAATATTTTAAATATTCAAACTTTGATAAAGCAGCTAGCATCCCTCCTTGATAATCTCTATCAGCCCTATAACTCCCGCCACTCCAAACAAGCATACAATTTTTTTAAAAAAGGCTCACTCTACAGGTAAAGCCTCAACAGTTAGAATGCCTTAACTCACTTTCACAACCAGATTGCAACTCCTAAATCAGAATTAGGATGTTTCTGAGACACATCACAATGCCAAATAAGCTTGAACTCTCATCCTATAGCAATTAAAACTTCTCCTCTATCATCCACATTACAAAGGGCCCCCACATTTTCAATGTTAATATTAAAGGATATATATCAAAGGAAAATGAATCATTATGTGGCACTGCTACCCCAATATATTTTTCTCACTTCTCCTCTCCTAACAGAGGAGAAACAGAAGCCTCCAAATCCTGGAGTAGGGAAAAGGGGACTATCAAGGGTCATGAGGTAGCCCCAAAGCTGTCCACAGTCAATCAAAGAATAACTCAAGAGAAGGCTCTGCCAGGAATAGAATTCTTCCTTACAGGAATGGAGATCCCAGATACAATTATGATGATAGGGATTTTCCTTCTCTTTCCCCTACTTGTTTCCTAATCCAAAAGAAGGAAGAAATGGCCAAAACATGGACCTGAGAGTTCAGGTGCCACATTTCTACTCCCAAACCTTACTGTCTGGAAAGGTGAATAAAACCTCAATCCCCATGTTTGGTACAGGGGCTGGGATATAGTTTGCAAAGAAAAAACTCATTTCTTATTAAACATATATTGCATTTGGTTTCAATACTCTGCTTTGAAATGGGGTAAATCATAAGAAACAACCTGATAAAAATGATGTTTTTAAGAAAAAAAATGTCCATGATATAATGGGATCAGCATAAATTCAGCCCACCTTCAAAGCCTCTATGAGAATTCATGTTCTGAATGATTATCCCAGAAACATCAAGATTTCAAGTAAAATTCAAAAAATTAAAACTTACATCATTGGTAGAGTTCTCGCCTACCATGCCAGAGACCTGGGTTTGATTCCCAGTGCCCGCCCATGAAAAAAAAAAAACTTAGATTTTACCCAAAACCAATACTAAATAGAATGCTAATCTCACCTCAACCCTCAATCCAGATTAAAATTTTATTAAATAACATAATTTGCTAAACTCGTGAAATGGCACAAGATCTCATCAAGAAAGAATGTGTCTTTGAAAATAGTTAGGGGTGAAATGGGGGTGAAATGATCATGGTTCTAGGGATTTGCTTTAAAATATTATAGAGGAAAAAATCTCATAGAAGGCATAAATATGGTAAATTATTGATTGATGAATTCAGGCAGAGTATTATATAGTATGTTCTATAGTGTGTTTGCTATAGCACACTCTAATTTTGTGACTGTTGGAAAACTTTCATAATAAAATTTTTAAGTAGGGAAAAAAAGAAAGAATATGTAAATCTGTTCACATTCAATTATATTTTGCTATATAAATAATCACAACAAAATACAATGAATTCAATAATTAATACAAGTAACTTGTGAATATAAATTTTCATTAAAATAACAAAAAAATTAAAACTGTTTGAGCCTGGTATTTTCAGACTTATGTTTGTTTTTTTACTCTCAGGGAAAACACATATAAATGTTTTTTTAAAAGAAAAGGAAACAAAAGGAAGATTTCTAGTCCCAAATGATTCAACATGTTTCTCTCCCATTCCACACTCTCTCTGCATCTGTCAGCAAGTCCTATTTCTAAAGGTCTCATAACAGTGCCAAGCTTTTTTAAAAGCATGCAGTTATAACACAGAACAACACTGACAAGAATAAGCAAAATTAGAAACTGCTGGGAGCACTTTATATATTTGCAAAAGCAAATTAAGCTGCAAGACATCTGAGACCCTTTTCCTTTTTATAGGTATAAGTATTGCCAATTGTGGAAAAGCAATATCAGTATTTGAATGTGTTTTCCTTCAGGAAGTTGGTGACTGTTTTACCTTGTGGCTTTTTTAAAGCTGTAGATAAAAAAAAGCACAGAAACAGGAAATCATGAAGCTACAGAAAGAGGATCTCAATAGGAGTCATGGTTAGCCAATCCATAGGTACTTTCCAGGGGTATTTTTCCCAAATGGAAATGCAATACCTTTAGGGAATTCTAAAATAATAACCTATATTAACATCTTGAAAAATAATGTGAAGCACTAAAATGTATTAAAAGAGGAGCTAGTGCTGCATTTATTTCGCTCTACTACTACAGACAGTAACTAAACCTCCAGACTGGTCTCCAGAGATCAGATGGGAAGAGATGAATGGTACCCAGCCAGTGAACACCTGTGCTTCAAAAGCCCAATCCCTGGAAGCAGTACAGAAGGGGATGGCAAGATTCTCAAAAAAGAATTAAGATCCTAATCCTATGGCTGGTTTTCTAGATATAAAGAAATCCTCAGAATAATTTTACAATAATTAGAACCACCCCAGACTAGGCAGCAGCCTAACTGAGGAGAAAAAAGAAAATCTGCTTTAAGTGCTAGTACCTGTTATAGAGATGGAGGGCATGAAATCCTAAAGTTTTCTTGAGAGCAAATGAGAGCCAGAGATTTTAACATCTCAAAATTCAATATGGAACCAGAAAGACCTGAGAATCGTACAGCCTAATTATCTTGATGATACTGCCTCACATATATCCACTTAAATTCATTCAACAAATATTTGAGTACTGCATGTGTCAACCACACTGTTCAAGGTTCTATAGATTCAGCAAGAAGCAAAAGTCTCTGTCTTCATGGAGCTTACAGTCATGAGTGTGGGAGGGAATGGAAAAGGGATGCAATTAAACAATTAACAAGACCCATAGGTTACAATATAACTATGAGAAATACAACAGCAAAAGGGAAAGGAAGTGTTGAGAGTACAACTGAAATTAGCATGCTCAGGGAAAGCTTCCCTGAGAGGGTGTCCTCCAAGTAAAGATTTAACAGAAGTGAGTGACCTTCTTGGGGAAAGAACCTATAGCAATCAGAAGAGGAAGTGCAAAGGCCCAGAGGTAGGACCAGGCATAGTGTGTTCAAGGCATGGCAAGGGAACCATTGGACTGTAACAAAATAAATAAGAAGGAGATGAAGTGAGGGTGGTAAAGTAAGGAAAGAGTGGGCACTATAGGGCCTTGTTGGCCACAGCAAAGACTTGAGTGTAACTTGATCCAACTTACCTTTAACAGAATCAGTCTGACTGCTGTAAAGGGACTGAAGGGATTCAAGAACAGAAGCAAAGAGGGGTGGGTGCAAGGGTAGATCAGTGGTAGAATTCTCACCAGCCAGGTAGGAGAACCAGGTTCAATTCCCAGCTCATGTACTTCCCCCAGCCCTACCCCCTAAAATTCAACAAATGATACTGCAATAATGAGATACATGGAAAAATAATGAAATGTGACCCCTACCACACAGCATACAAAATAAATAAATAAATAAGAAGCAGGGGAACTTATTAAGAGACTGTTAAAATAATTCAGGTGAGAGAAATTGTGCCTTTGGTTACAGCAGTAGCAGTGAAGATGTTAAGTGGTTAAATACCAGATATGGATAACATTCTTCCATGATGCTGTAGGTGGGATTGAAAAATTAAATCATGTGAAACAAGGGATGTATTATTGTTGGTTGAAGGGATTCAATAGGAATGAAGCTACACAACTAGCCAGCTGGGAGTCATGCATCAATCACAACTGAATTTCATCTGAATCTGCTTCACTGAAGTTTGCATAAGGAACACATTAGCACTTTTTTTCACTTGTTTAATAAAGCTTTATTTCTGAAAATACACATTTACATGAAGTTGCAAAGAAAAAAAATGCAGCAGTTTATATTTGCTTCTTCCTTTAAAGCATCTCCACCAGCAGTTGGTACATATCAGTCTTTGCCATATCTGGTGTAGGTTTTGAGGGCTCTATTCAAGAAACCAACCTGATGAATCTTGTCCTAAGCACTTCCTAAGGGGATGCCCTGATTAGGGATACTTGAATTATTGTTTCCCCAGAGATGGCCATGGCAGTAATGAGCTTAGGGTGGGAAACTTCCTTAAAGTTTGTCCTCTGTGGTTTTATGAAACAAAGCCAGGACTCGGCATGTCCTGGAATTGGTTTTGGACATATTTTTTACACAGTCCCCAGACTTGTTTAGTAAGGTCTTTGTCTTTTTGAGTAACACGTTGCACCCTCCTTTTTCATATTGCCCTTGCTGGTATCCCAAAGCCTGAAGAGCAGTTGCTACTATGTCACCTCACTAAGAAATCAGAGGGAGTTTTATTATATTTTGAAGCTAAAGTCAACTGGATTGATGGAAGATTAGATCTGAGATGAGAGAGAAAAAGAGAAAGTAAGGACATTTCCAGAGTTTGGAGCCGAGCAACTGCCAAGATGGAATGCCATGTTGAGACAGCAAACACAAAGGGAAGAATGTGCTTGGAGAGAAGATCAGGGTCCTAGTTCAGGACAAATGAAATTTGAGAGGCCTACTAGACATGCAAACATCTCAGAGGCAGCAAGGCAGATATGTTACAGGAGTTCAGGGAAATGAACAGAAATAGAGACCAAGCTAACTATTTAGAGACATGACACAGACAAGATCATCTGAACTCGAGGTCATCCAAGAGTAAGAGGTGCAAGGGTAGTTCAATGGTAGAATTCTCGCCTGTTGTGCAGGAGACCTTGTTCAATTCCTGGCCCATGCACTTCCCAAAATAAACAGACCAAAAATAAACACTAACAACAGCAACAAAAAAAAACAAGCAAAAATTCAACAAATGGTGCTGCAATAACAGGATACTCACATGGAGAAATAATGAAATGTGACCCCGCTACACAGCATACAAAAAAAAAAAAAGAAGTAAGAGGATGAAAAAGAGCCAGAAAAGGAGATAGAAAGAACATCATGTGAGGTGGGAGGAAAGCCAAGAGAACATATGTCCTGGAAATAAAAAGTTTTTCAAGAAGGAGTGAGGGAATGCAAGCCTTACTGATATACCAAGTGACTGAAGGACTAATGTAATCACTGGAGTTTTCAGCACTGACCTTAAGGAGGACAGGCTTAGTAGAGAGATTAAGACATTCCCAAATACAAAAAAGCCACAGAGTACTTGTCACCACTAGGCTGGCCCTACAAATGATGTTTAATGAGTTCTGTAGGTTGAAAGGAAAGGCAGCATGGGGGAAAACTACTATTGCATGCCATGGTGCCATAGGCTATGTGGAAGAGGAAGAAATCAACAGTTCTACAGCAATACCAGGGGTTAATAAGTTAGGGGTGGGTGGGGTGGGGTGGGAGAATGAGAGTTAAGGGGAGGTTTGAATTTTCTATTTGGTGAGGGTATGTTTATCAGTTATTTTTCTCTCAGAAGTAATGAAAGTTGTCTAAAATTGAGAGTGTTGATGATTAGACAATTAAGTGAAGATAATGTGAGTCATAGACTGTTGACTTTGGACATTACACATGATGCCCAATGGACGGAGGTGGCTGAAGGATACACTGACTTAGAAGTAGAATGGCAAACTGTGGTGTATACATATGATGGAATATTATGCTGCTACAGAAAGGACAAAGCAGTGAGGCATGCAATGATGTGAATGAACCTGGGGGATATTACATGATGCAAAAGAAGCCAGAAACAAAGGAGCAAATATCATACGGTCTTATTTAGAAAATACTTATAAGAAAATTGGGCCTACATTGTAAGATCTTATAGCAATCACATTTAGTCTAGTTATAACTTATTTCTAGATTTCTTATCTTCTCTGTGCTATATATGTATAACCTGGCATTTTCCATGGAATTTTGGATACTTATGTGACATCTAAGACTCAGAGTAGTAGTTCTGCAGGTCTGAAGGTCAGCATTGCCACACACAATAACTGTTAAAGAAATTGAAAGAGATCAGGCTTCAATTAGAGATAAGAATGAAGCTGATCTGGTCAGTCTTAAGGTAAATCAAACTACAGGGGTAAGGAGGGCACTGTCTGTATTTTAGAACTTCACCTATTATGTGAGACCAAAGGAAGAGAGGTTTATTTTGTCCACAAACTAAATTTTCTATAGCACATAATCTAACTCAAGCTGTCTGGATAGATCATTTAAACAACCCAAACACAGGGAGCCTGGAATGGAAATTCTGTATAGCTTAATGTAATACCTGGATATATCCCAGAGTATACTGAAAGATAATTAAAAACTACTGGCAAATCCCTTGAGTGATGGGGTAACAAATATGGAATTATTAAACTTTTCCACCAGGGAAACCCCTGATACTGTCTTAAACATTAGGGATGCCTAAATCAAAAGGCCAAGCCCTTGATATCAGACGTTCTCTTGTGAAGCTTATTTACGTAGCAGAGATGCTAAGCCTACTTATAGTTAAGCATAACAGTTACTTCCAGAGAACCTCTTTTGTTGCTTAGATGTGGCCTCTCTCTAAACCCAACTCTGCAAGGAAAATATCACCTTCCCCCCAACATGGAACAAGACATCCAGGGGTGAAAGTCTCCCTGGTGATGATTGTACACCTTGGATATCTCAATAAAACTACTTTATAAAAAGGACACTGAGACATATAAAAGATTGCAATACAGACTAAGCTGTGTATCAGTGTTAAATTTCTTGGACTCGATAAACTGAACTTAGGAAATGTACATAGTATTAAGTTCTCAAAGAGCATGATGTATGCAACCATTACTTAAGTGTTCAGAAGGTGGATTGATAAATAGGCAGGCAGACAGACTGATGGATAATTAGATGAACTGATAGATGAATAGAATGATGTGGGAAAATATTAAAATTGGTGGATCTGGTTATCTGGAAGGATATGGGTATACTGAAGTTCTTGGCAAGGGGTGTGCATTGCTTTTGTAAGTGCCCTATAAGTTTGATAGTACTTCAAAATAAAGCATTTAAAATTTAAAATAAATAAGGATCCTATGGAAGAATGGCTGATTTCAGGTCTGGACCAGGAAATATATAAAATAACATCCTGTTTTTGCTAGAAAGTAAGCAAGCTTAATGGGTAATATCAAAAATGACATAACAGAAAGCAAACATGGGAGAGTCTAAGCTTCAAAAATAATAAATGCACTGTATATAAAAATCTAAGAGGTCATAATGCTCAGTATAAAAATATTACCCCCATCTGTTGTCTCATCAGGTTCTTTATCCTCCTACTACCTGGTTCTGTACTGAGGAACCTGGACAGGCTTTCCTCTCGCAGTGCTGTGTTGGCCTATAGGCAGTAGAGGTGCACTCCTCCCTCCTCATTGCCTCCTCCAGACTACCCCCCACTTCTCCTTCCTAACCCCAAGTTTTCATGCTCCTGGTCTCCCCCACGATAACATACACATTTTTTTTAGCTCCTGGCTGACATGCTCACTAACCATATTCCTTTCTTAATTCTCAATATTTTCAACGTGCTTATAGAATATCCTTCAAACACAGGCCTCTCAGCTACTTGAAGACCTCTTTCCCAATAAACTTGGCTCCAGCCCCTGTGGCCACTCTCCAGTCATACCCTAGACTTTTGTCATTATCAGTAACTACAAAACCTCCCTCAGTCTCAATTACAGATACCTCACTTTTTGACTATCTTCTATGCTTCTCGCTCACTCCCTCTTGTAGTGCAAATTTGATAATCTTCAACCACACTGAAATCAATAATTTGTGAAGCCTCCCTCCTTGTCACCATCCCTCACTGCCTCCTTGACTTGTTCTTTCTCTCTCTCTTTGGCTCCTTACTGAGCTTAAATCTATTGTCATCACTATAGTGGCTCCCACGTGTGCTCCTCACCTCCCTCGGCCTTCTCCTACACTGGACTACCCCAATGGCCAATGCCCCAAGCCTGATTATACCAGACCCTTCCTACCCCATGCCTGGAGCTGAGCAGCTGAACTCAGCTGGAAAACACACAGCCACACTAACTGGTCTCATTTTAATTTCATGACAACAAATCCTCACAATGAGCCCTTAGCCTTGGCCAACATTTACCCACTCACCTCCTACTTCTAAATGGCACATTTTATTACAATATATGTTAACCATGCCAATAATTTTTACTGCTCCTTCAAGGACATTCTGAAGCAAAGCTAGATTTTGTTTTTCTACCTTAATGTGAGTGTGTAGAAGTGAAAAATATGACCACTGATGCCACTTAGCATCACTTTAACTGGTGCTAAGACAACAGCGGTTTTACCCACCGATGCTTTTAAAAACACAGCTCAGTAAAAAGGCTGGTAACGTATTAGTGTTATTATACAAATAGCTTTGCCCTCTTAGATCCCTGGGAGGGAATCCTAGAGGTCCACTGACCACACTTTGAAAACAGCTATTTTATATGAACTCTGTTTTCTTACCAAAGGCCAATCTGCTACTCAAGACAGTGGATTTCTTCCAGGTCTCTCCTACTTGCTCAATAGTCTCCACTTTCTACTCAGCCATTTACATTAGCATTCATTCGGCTGCTATCTACCTACCTTAAACAGACCCTCCTTTAACCTTCCCTTCCTCTCCAGCCTGGCCCTGGTCCTCACCTTCCCTTTAAAACAAAACTCTCCAAGAAAGGCCCTCGATTCTGTGTGAGGAGGGGGGCAAAGTGGATGAGGAGAGAATGAATGAATTTCTCTGCACAAATGAATGAGAAATGAAATCAGAACTTAGTTCATTTATCTGTCTATTCTGGAATAAAAAGAAAAAGAAACCTGGGCACCTGATATTCCTATAGGTTTTCTAATACACCAGTGGCAAAATACAAACCTGTTAAAAAATTCTTTTTAATTTACTCCTCGCAGACAGTGTCTAGCCACCACATTGCATGCATCCCCCTATGGTTTCAGACATCAACTATTAACACAAAGTGAGTAATCCAAAAAGAAAGGGGGTTAATCAGACATCTTCAGAAAAGGAAAAAAAATAACACTGATTCAATGAGAGCTGCTAATGAGGCTTCTGTTTTGGTAGATTAATTTGGGTACCTGATGACTAAGAAGAAAATTTAAGCTTCTCAGGTGACTGTTGCTGATTATTATCAAGTTTTTTTCCCCTTAATTAAAGAGATGCCTTTGCTTAATTCTGTAGTTTATGAATTTCGGGTGCTAATCTGAAATCTGTGTCCACCCTAACAGTGTAGAAAACTTTCCTCATTAGCAAACTGGAAGGACTCCCCCTATTGATCCTGGATTACACTTGACAGATGATGACATTTCAGGCTGTGAACTGCTGATGTGTAAATACATTACTCTAATACTCTTTAAGCATTGCCAATTGTAAACCTCATTAACTCCCAGCATGTGGCCAAAGCCTGGATTTCATAGCGACAGCCTCACAAAGTGAAAATGGGCATATAAAAATCACTTTATCATAAACATTATTACATCTTCCTTCATTCTGTGAAGGATATAAAAAAATTTTCCCTTCAGAAGTATTTATTTATATATTTATATCGCCACACATTTTTAAATCCTAGATTTTTTTTCACCTCTTATTTTTTGAACATCCTTATTCCTCATGCCTCAAGTGGGACTTGTCCCAGGACTAATTCTCTGCACTGTGAGCAGAAAGGAATCATTTGCAGATGCTGATTGTATTGCTTATCATTTTGATTAAAAAGAAAAAAAAGGACTGACGGGGTAGGAGGTTAGACCCATCACCCACCCCATCACTAACAAATAGGGAATTGTGACATTTCCTTTTTCAAAAAAGAGCCGTTGTTCTCACATGGATTACAAGGAATTTCCACACCTGACACTGAAAACGTGTATGCGGTCATTCATATGCAATCCTGGCAAACCAGTTAGAAACCAGCACCACAGATTCTCTCTCTCTCTTTCTCTCTCTCTCTCTCTCTCTCACACACACACACACACACATGGCTCAGTGGCCTCACCCACATGTGGACCACTCAGTATGCAAAACACACCCAAGAGACAAACATGCACTACCTCCAGCTAATTCTAAGGCCCCACTTGGTCTCCACCCACGTAAGAAATACTAGTGGTCAATGAGAGGGAGGGGTAAGGGTATGGGATGGATGAGTTTTCTTTTTATTTCTTTTTCTGGATAGATACAAATGTTCTAAAAATGATCATGGTGATGAATGCACAGCCATGTGATGACACTGTGAGCCACTGATTGTATACTATGGATGGACTGCAGGCGTGTGAAGATCTCCCAATAAAAATATATTTATTAATAACAAAACTAACAGAAGCATGTGTGTAAAGCTCCAAGACCCACACAAAGCTCTCAGATGCACTATATGAAAAATGTCTAAAGATTACAATTCACTAACATACAAAGTTTCATTCTTGTTTTGTTCCATTTTTTTTAAAAAGCATAACAATCACAACCAAGCCTAAAAGACATATCCCTGAATTATAAGAACAAATCCAAGCTCAAGTAGAGAGTCCACCGCATTTTGCGATGTATTTTAGTATCTGTCAGAGGGTTCCAGTGCTGAGAAACCATCAGAGACAGACATCTCCCTTCTCAGATGCTAAGAGACCCTCATCACACAGGAGGTTCGAAGTGCTCCAAACCCGAGCCTTCAGAGTTTCTTCTAGTCTCCCTCAAGGAACTTTGTAAATCAATTTAAACCATCAGTCAATCAAAACAGTAGAACACAGAGAAATCTAAATACAACAGGCAATTAGAAGGGAGGAGTGGGGACCCAACGAGACTGAAGAATGTTGGCAATGAGAATGCTGTGCCTGGGCAAGGGGTCCCTCCTAGAGGGGAATCAGGCCAAACCCCTGATAAAAGGCATCCCTGGACAGCTTTCCATTGCTCTTAAAATAAAAGGCCCCCATTCTTAACGTGAAGTCCCTGTGTGGCCTGGGCACTGCCCACCTCTCCCACCACTCTCCCTGTACTTTCTATGCCACAGGCAAGCCAGCGTCTGCTGTGCAGACTGTGACAAGTTCCTCTGCAAGCCCTGTTCCCACTGCCTGGAATGCTCTGCCCTCCTTCCCCCACCACCTGCCGGCCCAGCTGCTCCTCCTTCAAAGCTTAGCTCAAATGTCACTTCTAGGGAAGCCTCCCCTGGCCTCCCAGTGGGCATAAGGCCTTCCATTTACTGCCTCTCACACCAAATACCTCTTACAGTAGAAATTTACAATTATTTGTGGTTCTCTGTCTGCTCTGATAAATTAGGCACCCCAAAAGGGAGGATTATGTTTTTTCCACTCACCATATACAGTACTAAGTATCAAGACAAGGCCAGATACTGGGCTAGACACTGAAGATACACATGTCTAGGACCCGATGCTTCCATTCAAGGTACCACAGTGAATGGACCAGCACCTACCTAACAGTGAGAATTTCAGAACACAGTGACACCTAGCTTAGCTTAGCACAGGTATCATTTTTAAATCCCAATGTTATCAATCTACAAACAGCTTTTCAAATTTTAATTAATTTTTACAATATAATGTCTTTAGCCAGTCAAGCTAGGTGATAACATTCTAAAAGAACCTAGCCAAGGGAAGTCTCAGGCTTCCTGATTTTACAGCATATTACAAAGCCACAGTGGTCAAGACACCATCATACTAGCATAAACACATACATATTGATCAATGAAATCAAACATAAGGTTCAGAAATTGTTCCATGTATTTCTGGTCAATTGATTTCCAACCAGCCTGCCAAGTCCACTCAATTGGGACAGAACAGTCTCATCAACGAATGGTGCTGGGAGAACTGAGTATCCATAACCAAAAGAATGAAAGAAGAACCCTATCTTGCCTTATACAAAAACTGACTCAAGATATGTCAAAGACCTAAATATAATAGACAATAAAAAAGACCTAAACATAATAGACAAGACCATAAAATATCTAGGAAGGAAACATCTTCAAGATCCTGGGGTTGGCAGAGATTTCTCAGACTTAACACCAAAGCCCCAAGCAATGAAAGAAAAACATGGATAAATGGGACCTCCTCAAAACTGAATACTTCTGTGCTTCAAATAACTTTTTTCAAGATAGTAAAAAGATAGCCTACTCAATAGGAGAAAATATTTGGAAACAAGTTATCTTATAAGGGATATCCAGAATATATATACAGAAATCCTAAAACAACTATAAAAAGAAAACAATACAGTTTTTAAAATGGGCAAGACCTGAATAGATATTTTTTCCAAAGAACAAATACAGTATGGCTTAAACAGCATATGAACAGGTATTTGAAATGACTAGCCATCAATGAAATGCAAATCAAAACCACAATGAGATATCACTTCATGCCTACTCTTACATAGAAAACCAAAAGTATTAGAAAGGATGTGGAGAAATAGAACATTTGTTCACTGCTGCTGCTGGGAACATAAAGTGGTATAGCCACTATGGAAGAGAGTTTCAGGATACCTCAAGAAGCTAAGTATAGAGTCGCCTTACAATCTGGCAATCCCACTACTCAGTATATACTCAGAAAAACTTAAAGCAGGGACACAAACATAACATTTGCACACCAGTGTTTGTAGCAGCATTATTCACTACTGCCAAAAGATGGAAACAATGCAAATGCCCATCAACTAATGAATGCATAAACAAAACAGCTCCTGTAGGAGGTTGGAGGAGAGCGGCGGGCGAGCCCGAGGCTGCCCCGAAGCGCGGAGTGTGGCCGCACTGCAGCGCCCCAACCCGAGGGTGATCAGTCCTCTGGGTGGGCTATGCCTGCGAGCCGGACTTGGGCCTGCTGCCGGCGGTCTGCATCACAAAAGGGATTTTGCAACTCAAGGGCGGCAAGTGCAAGAAGCTGGGCCTCAGCTTTGGCCTGTCTCCTGAAGGAGAGGAACTTGCTAAGGAGGTATTGGAAGAGTAAGAGGGTGAGGATAAAAAGAGGAGCACAAGAACCCCATAGAAAATTAGATTCGGGGGTTGAAGGGAAGTGTTTACGGGATGAGTGGCGGGGTGAAAACGACTGCTGCAAGGAAGACTGAGTATAAAGAGTGGTTCAAGAGCTTTGGAAATGTGGGGCTATCAGGCATGAGGAACAGGAACCCGGGTGGATGTTGTACCACCGTCCAGAGTTCTGTCTCAACTGACGCAGAGGTGGGATGAATGAAAAGGGTAGAGATTAGAATACATATTACCAGTGGGGTATGTCGTTCTGGCTTTTGCTTACTCCTTGGACAATTTTTGCCCTTTGGCTGTGGGTGGGTTGTTTCCAATTGCGAGCCGTCCCTTTTCTGTTGTGGCCAGATGGATGTTTCTCCCAGGAACCCAGATGGGCTGAGCCTCATTTTCTGGAAAAACACAAGCAAAACCACGTCCCTGCGCTAGGAGCGGGGAGGGACCTGACCAAGTATTGGTGACTGGGTCGTGCCAGTAGACAGAGGGGACCACAGAGGGTCGATTGACCGGACCCCAATGCTTGTGCAGAGGTGACAGGCCTTGTTTATTGAAGGTTAACAGATTTAGTACTATTAGCACCTGGGTGATAAGGTCCTTAGGTGCGGCGTGAGGCATGTTACTTTTCTGCTTTTCAATCTGAATTTTCAGTCGCTTATTGAGAGACTCAACCATGGCCTGTCCCTGTGGATTATAGGGAATGCCAAAGTGGTGAGTGATGTTATACAGTTGTAAGAAGGCCTTGAAGGAAGCGCTGTGATACGCAGGTCCATTGTCTGTTTTAAGAACCCAAGGGATTCCCATGAAGAGAATTCCCTGGTGGAGCGCCTGGACGCAGTGTCTGGCGGTCTCCCCTGGGAGGGGACAGGCATAGCACATGCCTGGGTATGTGTCTATGATGACATAAAGGTATTTAAGGCGTCCGAAGGAAGGGACGTGTGTAACATCCATTTGCCACCTAGCATTGGGTTTGAGGCCGTGGGGATTTACCCCTTGTTGTTGTAATGGGCCCAAAGGCGCAAATGGAGTGCACGCAGCACAACTTCTGACCAAGCGCTTAGCAGTCTGAATTGGCAACCCACAGAGATGTTTAAGAGCCCCTGCAGATAGATGGAATCTGCTGTGCAATGGCTTTGCTGCATTGACAGGATTCTGGACAGTACCAAGCATGTGGGCCGAGACTGCCTCATCGGCCAGGCGATTGCCTTCAGCGATAGGACCTGGGAGGCCAGAATGACTACTTACATGTGCAATGTACCAAGGATACCTTCTGTCCTCTAGAGTGTTTTTGAGCTGATTAAGGGCAACATCAATGGGCTTAGTATAGTCTGGGTAGAACACGGCAAGTGCTAGCACCTTGCAGGCCTGATATGTATACAGGCTGTCTGTGAAGATATTGACGGGCTCTTCAGAGAACTGCTGAAGAGCAAGGAGGACAGCATCGAGTTCTCCTACTTGTACTGAATGCTGATTGGGCCGTGTAACACAAACTGGTTCCCCACACTCGGGAACATAGGCTATAAAGGCAAATGAGTGCTTAGATGCATCAGTGAAGATGGTAGTAGCTTTTGGGACTGGAACTGACATTGGGAAAGGGTGGTATGGGCTTCTCGGTTTCAGTGGAAAATGGAGAAGCGCTTGGAACAACTTATGTGAAGGGTAGTGGCATGAGAAGTTTCCATAAAACCCTTCCATCAAGATTTGCATTTCCGGGCAGTGTTGAATTAACCAAGCAACCTGCTTGTCCTCAAATGGCCAGACTATGGTGTCTGGGGGGCGACCGAGCATCTGAACTGCATTTTTGACTAGGTCTTGAGCCAAGCAAATCCACAACTTAACTTGTGGACAGATTTTTCTAAGCTTAATTTTAGCTGGATGCACCCACAGAAGTGGCCCTGTCTGCGAGAGAACGCCCATGGGAGAATGATAAGTGTTAAGCACTAAAGCTAACAGAGGCTTTTCTGGCTGAAATCTGTCTAACTGACTTTGAGCAAAGTAATCATTGAGCAGTGCAAGGGCATGCTTGGCCCAAAAATTGAGTTTTATTGGCTGACTGAGCTCCTCTGAGCTTTTATTAGAGGTTTTTAGTAAGTCAAACAGCGGCTCAAGCTCCTGGGTGGTGATTGGAATAGAGGAGCGGACCCAATTTATTTGACTGCAAAGCTGCTGCAGCTGATGGAGCGGTAGCTTGTCTGGAATTTCAAATGAAAATTTGACAGGGGCGACCTGGCGGCCGATGGTATATCCCAAGAACGTGAACAGAAGTGTAGTCTGAACCTTTTCAGGCTGCACAGTAAGGCCTAGGTCTTGGAGGTTAGAAATGCACTGCGAAAGGGTAGCCTGTAACTGCTCCTGACTTTCTGTTCCCAACAGTATATCATCCATGTAATGAAGAATGGTGGCCTGCGAGCGGAGAGGACGCACCGCTGCATCCACGTAGGCCTGACAAATGGCCGGACTATTGCGCATGCCCTGTGGCAGGACCTTCCACTGATATCTCTGGGCTGCCCCCATGTGGTTAGTCTCGGGGACTGTAAAGGCAAATTTTTCTCTGTCCTTTTCATGTAAAGGAATGGAAAAGAAACAGTCCTTTATATCAATTGTGGCAATGCGCAGCTGCGCCGCAAGGGCAGCGGGGTGTGGCATGCCTGGCTGGGGAGACCCCATGGGCCGAATGTGCTTATTAATTTCCCTGAGGTTGTGTAGGAGTCTATGCTTTGCTCCTCCTTTCTTACTGATGACAAAAACTGGAGAATTGTATGGACTGCAAGAAGGCTCGATATGGCCTGCATCTAGTTGCTCTTTTACCAACTGCTTTAGAATCTGAATTTTGTGGGACGGAAGAGGCCACTGCTCCACCCAAATTGGCTCCTCTGTGTCCCATCGTAGAGGAGTGGGTGCTGGAGGTGTGATTCGAACAGTGGCGCAAATTATTGGGGGGGCTGCGTGGTGATGTAAGCCCTGGAGGTGGCGAGAATATCGCGGCCCCACAGTATTTGGTCTATGGTAGACAGGAATATGGGTCTGAACATACCCCTGCACCCCTCCTCGTCTTCTCACACTAGGGGAATGACGGCGCGTACTGAGGGGGCAGAGCCGGTGGCTCTGACGACCTCTGGTCCTGTGGAGGTTGGACATAAGTTTGAGTATTTAGCTGGGAGGCATGAAATTTCTGCTCCTGAATCTACTGTGCCTGTTAGCCAATCATGGCCCACCCTTAATTTTCGTGTGGGCTTTCCTGGTGTGATAGGAATTGTCCACATTATGGTTTGGGGGTGCTCCGAGTGAACTCCCGTGTCTCTTTGTGGCGGGGCTGAGACTTGCCCCCTTTTAAGTTTAAAGGCTGGTTGGGCGTGCGGCAATTGCGTGCCCAGTGGTAACCATTGTTACACTTCGGGCAAGGGGTGGTAGGCTTGCGCTCTGACCAGCGCCTGTCCCGTCGGCCCAGCTGCTTTGGGCCTTCTACTCGGAGGGGGGTCCCGATTAGGACAATTTCGGGCAAAGTGACCCGTCTCTCCACAGCGGAAGCAGTCATTATTGACGGTAAGTGCTTCAGATAGAGCTGATACGAGGCCTGACACACTTGGGATTATACCGGAGCAAGCGAGCACCCAGTCAGAGATGGGCTTCTCGCGGAGGCCTATTATGGCCTGCTTGAATGTAGGAGTAGCTCCTTCATAAATGAGCTCTTTGGCTAATACCTGTTGCCCTTGCGGGTCAGAAATTCTGTTTCTACAAGTTTCCTGAACTCCAGAGACAAATGTGGCAAAGTCTTCCTCTGGCTTTTGTAGCAACTTGGTTAACTGCTTTGGCTTGGAGGTCGTGCAATTGCAGAAGGTGCTCATGGCCACCTCTCTCAATTGAATCCAAAACCCATTCGGGGCAGCAAGATAAACCGTGGGGTCAAAGTACGGACCAAGCCCCAGAAATGCTTCAAGAGGCATACCAATGCCTGGGGGCCCTCCCTGCTGGAGCGCGAGGTGCCGAGCAGTACGCTCAGCCTCCGAATTGTAATGTGCCTTCCAGTCTACATACTGGCCGGGAGTGAGGATTGCCTTTGCTAACGACGTCCAGTCCTGTGGGGTGTTAAGCAGAGTAGAGATTTCTTCCAGTAGATGGGTTGCATATGGGCTAGCAAACCCGTCTTCCTTCACCACTTTGCGCAGTTGTTTGATAGTCTCTGACTTGAGAGGATACCAAGCAAAAGGCCGTTGTTGAGATGGTTGGAGGTTCATAGGGAAGCATCCAACCAGAGGTGGTGGGAGTGGCTGTGTAAGAGGCTGCGGTTGAGGGGTTTGCCACGGTGTAGATGTGGCACTAGCGGGAGGTACTAGAAAATGGCTGCGGACAAGATGGCGGGGGGGTGGGGTTTGGTAAGATGGCGGCTCAGGCTCCTCCCCCGGATGGGGGGGTTGTAGGGGGGAACTTCCCCTTTTCAAAACAAGGAGAAGGAGGAAGGGGGGTTTTAATGGCGTCTGGCCGCCATCACCGCTGGCGGGAAGGGCGGGGTAAGAGCACTTCCTCTTTTCTTTGTCCATGCACGAACAAGAAGGCGGAAGTTTGCCATCTTGAGCTGCTGTTAAACTAGGGTCTTTAGGTGGATCCAGTTCTAGCCTTTCATTTAACTGCTCGAGCAGCGACTCAGCATCAGAATCTGAATCGGAGTCAGTACCGCTGGCATCTGCTGCCATCGCTTGCCTTGGTCAACCACCTGTAGGCGGCTGAGAGCCCTGAAGGCAGGAGCGAATGGTGATGAGGGTAGGGAGTAACCCTGGAGGGAAACACTTTCCCTCATGCTCCATTTTATCTGTGACCCGAGAGATTAATGTATCATAAGTATCTTTGCTCCACAAGTGACAAGTAGCAAGCCACGGATTAAAGGGGAGCAAAAGATCCCAGTACACTTGCAGCTGCCTCACAGAAACCTTACATTCATGTGTGTCCAGTAGTGCTGCTAGAGCACGGACTTGAGGCGCTTGTGTTTTGGTGATTCTGCTACCCATAGTTAGAATTTGTGGGGACAATTAGCCACTCCGGTTTGGACCTAAGAGATAAGAGTGCTAATGCTGAGGGCACTTACCTTCCGATAAGGTCCTGGGGAGCGATGGAGTCCGAGGTGCGGACAGAGGACTGGCGGCCGAGGTCTGGGTTGCGGGGCTTCACTTTCGAGGTGTCAGCTCACTTTGAGGAGCCCCACGCTGGGCGCCAATTGCGGCTTTGGTCACGATCCCCTGCAATGGGACCGCCTGACCTGCAGCCCGTCCTCCCCGCAGAAGCAGGGGCAAATAGAACTCTTGGTCGCTGAGGGGTTTCGAGCTCGGGGGTCTGGGTCAGGAGAGTGTGTGCAGGGGACCACTGCGGGTCTGAAGGACTGGAGGCCGAGTCAATTAAGGCTTAAGGCAAGGTAGCTTTAATGTTGGTAGAAGTTTAAACCATGACCTCCCAGGAGCTAAAGACCCCGAGGCTCAGGGAGCTCCAGAATATATACAGATCATAAGGGGAGGGGTTGGGGCGTGACAGAGAGGGAAGGGTAGCCAAACACACTGAGGGGTAGGATCGGGTGATGGTGACATAGGCTTGGATTACCTAGGTTGAAAAGAAGTGGATGTTAAAAATAAAATGACAGCAGCGCCAGAGATGAAAATAACGCCACACACATGTATATATACATATACACACACACGTAAGCCCACCAAAAAATATGTTAACATGTCCTCAGCAGCATTATTTGCAATACCAACCAAAATTTTTTAAAATGCAAATTTCAACCAACAGTACCATGTATAAATGGACTGTGGTATATTCACATAATGAAATACAATACAGCAATGAGAATAAGCCAACTACAATTACATATCACAACTGGTTGAACCTTATAAATAGAATAGAAAGTGAAAGAAATGAATGCAAGAGTACACACTGTATGATTCAATTTATATTAAACTGGAAAACAGGCAAAATGCATGTAATAAAGTCAGTCAATTAGTTACACTTGGAGAGAAAGGGCAGCAGAAGGCTTTGGGTGTGCTTACTTTGTGAAAAGTTATGGAGTTGCACATTTATGATTTGGGCACCTTATACTTCAATACATGGTTTACAATAAAGAACAGTGAGATAGCCTTATTTTTAAAAAGATGATAAAGAAATTATCTCTTAAATGTAAGAGAATGTTAATCCAGGCACAGAAAGTGCAGTTTTCTTCAGGACATAAAACCAATTCATCACCAACGCCAAGGGTGGCCTGCTTTGGGGTTTAAGTAAATGTATAAAAAGCTATTCCTTACATGGATGGACAGAGGAGATCACGAGAATGCTTTGTCAGATGTGACAAAGGCACCTCCACTGTCCCTGCAGCAATGAGCAGAGGGTCCTGTCAATGGAGTGGCCTAGAGCATACAGCTCTATACCTTTGGAATGTCATTTAATCCTTCAGGAATATGCTTTAAAAGTTACCAGAAGCCTCCTTCCCTTAAGACTTTTGGGAGTTTTAATATCATTAAATACCTGTTTATAAATTGGAAAGGATTATAGGATTCCCTATATGACCCAGTACAGTACTAACTTTCATCAAATTTCACATACCAACAAAGAGAGGAGCAAAGGGGCAGGGAAATGAACCTCTCACTACCTGTCATGGTCAGGGTCAGGTTCAATTTGGCCAGGTGGTGGTGCCCATTTGTCTGGTTGGGCAAGTGCTAGCTTGTCTGTTGCCAGGAGGACACTTTATAGAATTAAATCATGATCTACATTGGCTGCATCCATAGCTGATTCCATTTATAACCAGCTGAGGGGAATGTCTTCTGCAATGAGTGCTGTTAATTTAATCACTGTAAGCCTTTTAAGGAGGATTCAGAAGAGACGGGCTCTCTTCCTGCTTCGACCAGTGAGCCTCTCCTGCGGAATTCATCCACTCTCCATCAGAGTCAACAGCGTCACAGCCTGCCCTGCAGATTTTGGACACTACATTCCCATGGTTACATGAGACACTTTTATATCTACAGATATTTCCTGCTAATTCTGTTTCTCTAGAGAGCCCTAGCTAATACACCACCCTGGACACTCACAGGGCAGGGCCCACTTGGGCCTGCTTACCACTGGTGAGCCAGAGCAGAACCATCATCAGCCAGCTGTGCCAGCTTTGCCATGAATCTTTTACACCCTGGGTCTGAAGCACACATTTCCCTTGGCTTTGATTTCCAAGCACTGAGAAGCTCTGCTGCACACCAGATGACTCATTTCTTCCTGGTATAGATATGGAATAAAATATAATTTAGAATTTGAAAATGGATTGGGTATTTTAGCTGATTAGGAAATTACTTTTAATTTTCTTAGCTGCCCAATGGCATTATGGTCATATAGAAAACTATTCTTATTTTTTGAAGTTTTATGCCGAAGTAGGTAGCATGAGTTACGGTGATATCTAATTTGCATTAAATAAAATCTATAAATATACATATATATGTACATATATATAATCTGAAGTATAACAAATCATTTAAATTAGGTATTTGTATACTAATCTCTGTATGTTCAAAATTATAAAATGGAATTATAATGAGAGTTAAAATGCAACTAAGAATCACAAATGTAATTAAGTATACTGCCATTGGTCAAAGAAATGCAAATTTAAAATAAAATATGATTTTTCAACTAACAAGCAGCAGAAAGGTTGTTTGTTGTTGCTGCAGGATTTTTTTTAATAGAAATCTGAGTTCATGACATAATGTGGGGAAATGTACACCCTCATACTGCCACGAACACACAACCTTCATGAAAGACAGTCTGCCAACACGAATCAAAAGACTTAAGATGTTGTAAACCCATTCTTAAACCCAACAATGCCACTTCTAGGAATTCATTCTAAGAAAATACTGGGTATATGTAAAAATGAAGGTACAAGAGTATTCATTAGTGTTGTTATGATAGAAAAGCGGAGGAGACAAGTAAACCTCTAATTATAAGGTCTGGTTAAACAAATTATGGTAAAAGAGGCATACATATGAGTACCATGCAACATTTAAACTATAGAAACACATTCTAGTATAGCAAAATTTATTCATAATATATTAGATGAGAGAAAAACTTGATGTAAACAGGATTTTTTCCCAAAGGAAAAAAAAGTATGTATCTATACATATACAGAGACATTTGGAGACAAATGGGAGGGAAGGGGGAAAGAAAGGGAGGGGAAATATCCACATATAAATACAGAAATGTGTGTATACACACAGAGGCTATATACCTGGCAGTCATAATTACTTCCTGCTCTCTCACATGCATTCTAAAAGATCAGTCATTTTTATCAAATATTCCTTCAAATGTCTCTGACTTGCTTATTTTCCACTCCTCCTGCTTCCAAAACCCGAAGTTCTTAGGACTTCCACCCAGATTACTCCAAGGCTGCCTAACTCACTGCCTTGCTGTGCCAATCAAATCTCAAACCCATCCTCCCTACCATGGGATTACTCAGAAACCTTCAATGGCTTCCTGTTGTTTAGCAAAGATGCCAAATGCTCAATTACCTTTCTAATTTTGTCTCTCCTGCCCTGTTGTACTTGGCAGAATCCTTGGTATAGAGTTGTATTTAAACAAATGTGTGAAGAATGAACGAGAATACTTCAACTTGGAGAGGCTGCTGAGTGTCAGGCTGGCCTCCATGCTGTCCCTCAGATGTGGTCCTTCTCCTGAATGCCTCAGCATGCTCCTTTCCAACTCACCCTTGAGGCTGCTCAAGTTTTTTCTCCACAGGCCCATTGTGACTACTCCCCGTATTGGAGAAGTTGCCCTCTTTCCATTTCCTGTGGCATTTGCTTTAAATCACATTTGCAGGCCCTTCATATATGCTGACAGATTCTCTTTTACCTTCTAGGCATGCCTATAAATCTGGTCTCTCCTATATAATCTTAATCCCTTTAAGACACAGTTATTGCTTTTACTTCCCTCTCATATCCCACTCATCGCAGTTTTATGGTATTTTACTTAAAACTACACACTCACAACACACCTGTTCAACACAAATCATTGCCAAAAGTATTAGACAGGTAAAAATGCATGTCAACACTTAAATTAAAAACAAAATTGATTACTCAGACTTCAACTTCCATATCCAGGCAAAACATTATGTGCCACTTATCACAATCTTCTTGTGGTAACATCCTACATAATGAAACTCAAATGCCTTAGCCTGGCAGGTCTTATACCAGGTCCACCCAAGGCTCTGTGCCCTAGGGCACCACAGGTTCCTGGGCTATTCCCCCAACACACCTCACATTCTTACAGCTCTTTGCCTTTGCACATGCTGTTTCCTTTGCCTGGAATGATCTTCCCTCTGCCCTAAAGCCCTCCGCTACATTCTCCATCTGAGAAAAACCTACCCATCCTCAAGTGCACCTCAAAATTGCCACCTAAGTGTAACTTTAACAACTCTTATGATTTAATTAGTCCTAAATCATCTTACTGATAATTACTGCTCTAATACTTATTTGACCATATCACAACTTTCCCCACTTACACACACAAAGGGTGAGATACACAGAAAAGGAGGAACTATGATTTATACATCTTCATACTCCAAAAACACTATACCTAATACAGGAAGAAATTAAAAAAAAATTGAACGGTGAAATTGATTTTAATTCTTCCCCCCAAAATAAATAAAAAGTCAGAATTGGGTCCATGCTAGTCCTTTTCTTGTCTGCCTCAGTTCCACCAGCACTCTCTTATCTCCAGAGCTGACCCTACGCCCCTGCTACCAGAACAGCCAGTACAAAGGGCACTAAGAAGCTCCTCTCCCCAGGCTACAAAAGAATCTCTAACAAGTTTAGCAAAGAGAAGGTCATCATATTTTACAAGGGATTTTTATTAGGAAGGAATTCAAGTCAGGGAGGTTATATAAGAATCAGTAGACAAATTTATAGAACGTGTACTGCTGATCCACACTTAACTAAGAAGCTTAGCCACAAGGGAACCTGGCACAGCCCCCATGGTGCCCCACAGCCCATTCTTTCCCCCAATGCAAAACCGTCCAGGCCTGATGAGATCACCAGGACCTCTGCCAGATCCACAAACCCTTTCAAAAACCAATGATAGCTATTTTATTCAGGTAAGGTTCCCCCACATCATTCCCTCAGGCTCCAAATTGGACAAAATTCTCCTCCAAAGGCCATGCGAGCCTACCTATTACAAGTGTAGAGAACACTCACCTTTGGGGTCCCAAAAGTTCACCCCCAGTCTTCAGGCCCACTACACAGAAATGCCACAGGCAGAAGCCTGCATGAAATTCTTACCTTCTCTGTATCTACCTGACCGATTAGATTTGTCCCAGTATAGATTTGCCTGTTACTGAATGGATATGTTGCCATATCCAGCAGCTGTCAAAGACACGTTGTTCCAAACTAAGATCTTAACCCAGCCTCATCAGCTGTCATGCAGCCTGAAATGGTGAAACATGGCTTTTACTTGGAGCCTTTCCAACCGATCACATAACAGACTAGTATCAAAGCTGCACCAAAACTGAAACATATTCTAGTTGTTCTCATTTCCTGTCAGAAGGATCCACATAACTCTTGCTTGTTTGAAAAGCAAAGTAAGCAGATCCAGATTTGAAAGAATGAGGATGACTTTACCAGCTTAAGTTAATGAGCTGTGTCCATTTCTCTAGGCTAAAGCCACCTATTCAGGTTTCCTGCAAGTGATCTTCCAGAAGTATATTCTAAAGTTTCACAGTGTCAATAGGCCTTAAATTCACACACTAAAAACATCAATGGTTTTCTGACCTAGAATGTCATCCCAACCACAGAGGGACTAAAATGCAAAGCAACACACATTAGTCTAGGTATGAAACAAATGCTTTGCTGTTTTCTGGACCCATTGTCCAGGATCCTTTTCTATCTGTATTATCCCCTCCTGGGCTAAAAATATATACATTTTTTACACTGTTTTTTCTTAGTTTATAATCCAAACTTTTTATGCATGTATCCTTTCTTCCCCACAAAACTGCCCCTATTTTAAACTATTTTTTGAGTTTTTGTCTTTTCCATGTTTGAATTATGTAATTTCAAACATTTACTCAATCAACATCCAATCCATTCCAGGTGGTGTACATTTTCACTTCTGTTATTGCATTGAATCTTTACAACTTTCTGTACCTTTTTATTATAAAGATGTTCAAAATATACAAAACCAGAGAGAATATAATAAACCCAATGTTCCCATTTTCAAAAGGTGTACTGCCCAATCATTTGTGTTATCCCAACAGAACTGGATTCCTTAAAAGCAAATCCCAGACATCAGGATTTCATGTATAAATACTTCAACGTTTGGTTCTAAAAGATAGACAATATTTCCTATAATTTGAAGGCATTATTCAACCTAAAAAATTACAATTTCTTAACCTCAAATATCCTGTCAAAGTTCAAATTCACTGATGCCTAAATTTTTGTTTAACAGTGACACATTTTGATGAGGAAACAGGCTGAGAGAATTGATAACTTTCTAATATGCTCTGCACACAAGAGTAGAACACTAAAACCCTGGTCTTCTCTCTGCACAGCAAAGATGCCTTTTCATAATGTTTAGAAGAGGTTCACATATTTATTTTTATTATCTTCACAAAAATAACCTTTCTTGGGTACTATGATTCCAGCTGATTAACATAAAGGTGCTATAGGACTTGAGATCCAAAGTAGACTTTTATTGTAATATTAAACATTCATTACCCAACACAATATCATGCCAAGTGGTAAAAGGGGGGGAGATGTCTTTTAAGTGTAAGAGGTCGAGGAAATAAATGTGTGTAATGCCTCTCTTGATCTAGTATCTACTACTACTCACACTGAGGGGCCTCCTCATGGGCACCCCAGCTGATGACAAGAGTGCCCTGAGGATGAATGAAGGATTACTGAGATGTTTACAGAGAGCTTTAAACATTTTAGGAGAATACCATCAAATTGTACAAGTCAATCCTCAAAAGATAATGGGTTGCAAGGTTAAATTCCAAGGAAGCTCCTTTCCAATACCTGACACCACATAAAATAAAAGAAATTAAAATTTAAACCATGACCACATTGCCATGACAAATCACCTACAAATTTCTTATATTTTGTTCTTATACATTTTTAAAATATGTAGATATACTTGTAAAAGATCCTTTCTTAAGTCTTAAAGATACTTTTTGAAATTAAAAAAAAATACAACAAAGAAGGAAAGAGCTGTTTGAAAGTAATCTTTAAAAGTTATTGAGCACAAATCAAACAAGAAACAAAACAGATTCCTTAATACTGACCTTTAAAAATATTGTTCTAAGCTCAGCTGGATCTGCTCTCTTGGTTAAAGTCACCTATAAATAAACATGAAAATGTTTATATTATTAGAACAAAGCTGAGAAATCAAACTAGCAGGCTGAAAGAAAATAAACTGCAGGTTAGAATTTAGTGGATTTCATTTTGTACTCAAAGTACCAAATTTCCCCAGTGCATAAACTACTCCATGGATTTTAAATTAGACTCATTATATGGCTTCTTGGATGATAACATTCTGGACAAAAAACAGTAGTTAAGGCTCCTCACATCCAGTGTTTAATGTATAACATTAAAAAAGGACAAAGAAAAGAGAAAGAAACGTTGAAACAGGTGCCCTTTCTTAGGGGAATATTAAATATTAAAGTACAACCTGGTTGTTAACCATGCAAGAGAATATATTTCTTACAGAATTCAATGAACTGGGCACATTATAATAACAAACAGAAGGGAATTACTTCTCATGGTCCCACCACAAACAGGTATGTAAACCTAGGCATACCAAGGAGCCCCTCCTCCTCTCCCCAACTTTAAATTCAATAAATCAAAAGAATCCAAAGGTATGATTATTCTCCACTTTCTAGAAACACAAGTGGCTGCGGCCACCTTCCAACTGCAAAATTTGAACAGCTATGAGGTTCAAAGAAGAGCGAGACTGCAAAACGCAAAGGCATTTTGAATTTATGCTTCAAAAGATGGTTAATAATTATCAAGAGACAAGCTTGTCATGTGTTCAATGTTCTGCTTGAGTAGAAACTGAAGGACTTGAAGCATTTTATGATGAAGGACTGAGAAACCACTCATCACCACCTTCTAGATGGAGCTCAGAGGGAAGCTCAGGACCTCAACAGCCTCCACAATTCAGAGATGACAAAGCAAAGGGGAGAAAATGTTAATGGCCAGAGAGATCAGATTCTAGTCTGAGACTCTGTGTTAGCTAGAAGGCAACTTGTTGGGAATCATAAAAAAATTGAAAAATGTATACCCTCCTCTAGAATCTATGTGTTTAAAATAGTCTAAGAGTAACACTATTTTCTTTCTGGTGATGGATTGAATCGTATACCTCTCCAAATCTGAAGGGCATAATGGAACGGTAACACTCTCTAATACGTATCATACTATTTTTCATCACTGGGTCATTCTCTTAAAGCAATGCTATCAATGAATAAATCTTTTCTTCTAAAATGGATAAGAAGAGTTTATCAAATATTGTGTCGAGCACCGTAAAAAAAACACAAAATGTAAGGCATACCACTACCCTCAAGAAACTTGTGATCTACTGGGAGGAAAGCTCCATATATGTAAACTGAAATGGACAGCTCAGATAATACATACTAGAGGAGCTCAAAATATAGCAATACCATATCATTATTCATTCAAATATTTATTAAAAGCTACTCTAAAAAATAAATAAGAAAATAAAAGCTACTCTACACAAGGCACTGTGATGCACTTTTGAAGCTGTCCTTGTTTTCCAAGACTGTAAGACATAATGAGATAGATAAGACATATCACAGCCAACACTAAAAAGAAATGGGACATAATAAATGACTATTAAAGTAGTTCAAACAAAAGACTATAAAATTGAAAGATTTCCAACATGTTGATCAGAGATGACTTGGGGGTGAAGATGGTAGTTGATCCAGGTTTTGAAGAAAAGGTAAGATTTCAACAGACAGAATTCTGAGAAAAGATGGTTTTACTTGAAGAAATGACATAACCAAAAGAACAAGGACAAAAAAGGCAATTAATATTCAGGAATTAATTAGCTTACAGGGGAAAAGTTAGAGAAACCTAAGAGATATCTGAGGGAAAAGATTAGAGGGCTTATACCAAAAACTTAGAAAATCCTCCAGGGAGCTGATGGCAAGTCAACTCCAGGGGCCCACCAGGAAAAGATTACCAGAAGATTTGACTTGAGTTGGGACTTGGATTTTCTAAGTCTCTTTATTCCAGCAGAGCCCAGAATAATGGAGAGGAAGAGGGAGGACATCCCAGGTGAAAACTAAAAAGCACAGGAAATCTGGAGTATACCAAGAGCTAATCAACGCCAGAATAAGCTATTTTATCTGACAATAGCCAGAGATAAATTTACAAAGTATAATTAGATTGAAGTTTGGAGATTTATAAATCTGATTAAAGAGTCTGGGTTTTATCCTAAAGGCAATGTGGAGCCATTGAGAAGTTTTGAGCAGTGAAGTGATGTGGTGGGATTTCGGGGCTAATCTCTGGCCTCAAACACTAACAAACCATACCTCACATGCTGATGCAAACATTGATTAATCCTCCACTCAACTCTTGGTCACTATATCTGCAATCTCTCTTCCAAGATACCCCAAAGCAACTTCAGTCCTGCCTTCATTCCTTCTCTCTGGGTCTTATTCTGCCTCACTGATGAAACACAAGATTGGAGGAGGTGACACAGCGGCAGGGAGCTGGTGGCTAATGCTTTAAAAAATTATGTGTCAAAGGTGGCTGAAAACTGGTGCCTACACACTCAACAGCTTAAGATTAGGGAAACAGACTTTATCCTTTCTTTAGAAGTTAGGACTAGAGAAAAGACCTTCCACAGATTTTTCCTACTTCTTTTTCCACACTCTTACCCTCCACTCACTCTCTTGCTGGTCACAGAACCCTCTGTATAATGGGGTAAAGAGAAGAGACTCTAGAGCTAAGCCACATACTTCAACCAATCTTCTACCAGAGCAAAGCCCTGGGCTTTTACAATAATAAAGAGGTAGGTATGTTTATTTTATTAGACAAATTCTTAGAGAACATTTTCCATGTTACCAGACACTGTTCAAAGTGCTTTATTTATAGAAACTCAGTTAGTCATCAACTTAACTTTGTTATGGTGTCCAACTGTTTGGTCAAATATTGACCTAATAGCTGCTGTGAAGGTATTCCACAGATGGGATTAGCATCTACAATGAACTGACTGTAAGCAGATTCCTTCCATAAGGTAGGTGGGTCTCAGTCAATCAGTTGGAGGTCTTAACACGCAAGAATTGACAATTCCAGAGGTCAGAATTTCTGTCTCAAGACTTCAACCTCAACTCTTACCAAAAATACCAGCCTGCCAGCTTCCCCAGGGAATTCAGACACAAGACCTCAACATCACCTTTGCTGGGATTTCCAGCCCACAGCCTACAGAGTTCAACTTGCCAGCTCCACCATTATGTGAGTCAACTTCTTATAATAAATCCCATTAGTTTTCTTTCTCTGGGGAACCCTATTATAGTGAAGTCTCATTATTAATCCAATCTTACAGATGAAGAAACTGAGGCACTGAAAGGTTAAGTGATTTTCCTAAAGTCACATAGTTTGTTAGTAACAGAGGTGGGATCAAACCATGCATTCTTATATAGAATTCTTGGTTTTAACCACTATCTTCTGTAGCATCTTTATTCTGCCTCTGTTTTGTCCCTTGAAACATGGCTACTAGTGAGCTTTTGGGTGGGGGTAAGGGAGAAGTTTGAAAGGACATGATGTGGAGATTGCTAGATTTCCATGATAAAATATTATCAAATGATCATATAATGATTCAGCTTTCACAATGTGATGTGTGATTGTAAAAACCTTGCGTCTGATGCTCCTTTTATCTACCTTATCAACAGATGAGTAAAATATATGGAATAAAAATAGATAATAGGGGGAACAAATGTTAAATTAAACTTAGATTGAAATGCAAGTGATCAATGAAAGGGAGGGGTAAGGAGTATGATATGTATGAACTTTTTTCTGTTGTCTTTTTATTTCTTTTTCTGAATTTATGCAAATGTTCTAAGAAATGATCATGATGATGAATATGCAACTATGTGATGATATTGTGAATTATTGGTTATATATGTAGAACAGAATGATTGTAAGTTAAGATGTTTGTGTTTGTTGCTGTATTTAAAATAATTTTTTTAATTAAAAAAATATATATTAGAGCTTACCCCTAATTACTGCATGCCCCAGAAATACATTTTCTGAAAAACTTGAACTTCAACAAACTCAATTTGATGTCAATTCACACTGGCAACTGAAATAAGAACACCCTTACACACGTTTTTAATAATTTACCTGAAACTCTATAATTAGTATGTTCATAATCTCCCAACAGAACATGATGAAAAATGTATCATAATTTACATTTAATCATATTTGTAAACATTGGTTTTCAAGCGCTTAATAGAGGCAAAACTTCAAACTGTGGAAAATTGGTTTGCTGGTAGAGAATGAAAAATCATTATTGAGACTGCCACTAGAGGAAAACATTTTAATCAGTGGCTCAAGATATTATCTTCAGTAATCTCAAAATAGTTCTTTTAATACAGTAAGGCACACAGTGATTTTCTAAATGTCACTGAAAACTTTAAAAATTAAACAAATATGATGGTTAATTTCATGTGTCAACTTGTCTAGGTTATGGTGTCCAGCTGTTTGGTCCAGCAAGCACTGAACTACTACTGTGCAGGTATTTTGTAGATGGATTTACATCATTAGTCAGTTAATTGCATCTACAACCAACAAAGTGATTGTATCTACAGTCACTAAAGGAGGCTGCCCTAGGCAATAAGGGGAGTCTTTTCATCCAGGCTATTAGAGGTCTTAAAGTCAAAACCAAAGATTTCAGAAGTCACAAAGAAGAATTTCTACCTTTTCTTTAGCCAGCCAGTTTCTCCTGAGGAAAACAACTTCCCCTTCAGTGGCACTTCCAGCTTGTGACCTGCCAATGCCCACAGTCATGTAAGCCAATTCCTATAATAATCTCTTAACATTTGTATATACTATATAATATACAGTTTAATGTATGTAATATAGCATGATTTAATATAAATAATATAAAATTATATTATGTTGTAATATAATATAAATCAGTTCTGTTTTACCAGAGTACCCTAATACAACAAATGTAATCTGAGCACTGGAGTAATCTGAAGCTATTTAGTGCATAAAAATCTCTATCACTTTATTTCTACCTAAGATTTTCACATATTTATTACAATAAAGATGATCTTTAATCATCAAGAAAATTATGTATCACAAATAAGAAACTGGTAATAATTTGTGGCCAAATCCAGTCATAAGAAAACTAATAAATAAGAATGTATTAAAATGTATTGTAGATGGACTTCTTACTTCCAGTTTCAGTTCTGACATATAAAGAGCTTGGAAATTATTACTCTCATTCTACAAGAAAAAATGGACCAAATTGAACAATCAATTATGTTTCTCAGGCCCATTACAAAACTGAAGCTATAGGTAAATCTAGAAACACAGGTGAATCCAGACAGTCAAAGCTGAGATCTGCTTAACTGGAGCAAAGCCATCAGAGCCACAAACTGGTAATTCTGATGGATTTCTGGAAGTTGAGTGTGCAGCATAACAGTAAGAAACACCCGGAGGACACACAGTCCGGGGGTTCACCTTCAGTAAACATACCACGTTATCATGGTGAAGCTCTGAGAAAGAGCTCCTCGTGGCTCTGGCCAGAAGAGGGGAGAGTCAGCTTTGTGAAATATATGAGAGGTTCTCCATAATAAAGTCCTATTCTTCCAAAAGAGGGAAAGATTGAGAAAAAAAGGAGCCAATGTGGCAACTGCTGTAAGGAAATAACAATGGTCTGATCCTGACAGAGGGACCTTGGGTCTATTGAGAATAATATGAATAAATATAGATATTTAAAGCATCAGTGATATCCCTACACATCCATACAAATAATAAAACTCTAATAAGGGTATATTAAAACAACTCTATGTCAGTAAGTTCAACAATTTTGATTAACCAGAAAAATTCCTTGAAAGGCACAAAGTTCATTCAAAAAGAAGTAGAGAACCTGATAAATACGTGGTAAATAAACTGATTGTTTAGTCAAAATTCTTTCTAGAAAGAAAACTCCAGGCCCATATAGCTTCACTAGTAAATTTTCCCAAACATTTACAGAAAAAAGTAGTACCAATTCTATACAAATTCTTCCAGAAAAATTGAAGAGGAAGAATATTTTCCAACTAATTCCACAAAGGTTAGCATTTCCTTGCTATCAGAACAGATAAAAATATTGCCAGAAAAGAAAACTACAGATCAATATCCCTTATGAACATATTTGCAAAAATATTGAACAAAATATTAGAAAATCAGATCCAAAAATATATATAAAAGATCCTATATCATAATCAAGTGGTTTTACCTTAAGAAGGCAAGGTTAATGTAACAATCAAAAAATTAATATAATTTACCATATTAATGAACTCCAAAAGAAAAACTATATGATCATTTCAGTAAATGCAGAAAAAAAGTAGTTGACAAAACTCTAGCACTTATTGCTAATAAAAACTCTCATCAAACTAATTATATGAAGGAACTACCTCAACTAATAAAGATTATCTATAAAACCTAAAGGTAACATCATAATGGCAAAAGACAAAAGATTAAATGCTTCCCCCTATGATGAGGAACAAGACAAGGGTGCACACTCTCAGCACTTCTATTCAACATTTGGAAGTTCTAGCCAGCGCAGGAAGAAAAGAAATAAAAAGCATTTAGTTTGGAAAGGAAGACATCTTTATTCATTGATGTCAATGTCATTTTTCATTGATGACACTGGAAACTGAATGTGGAAAAACTATGTTTAAATCTGTGGAAAATCCAGTGGGATCTACAGAAAAAGCTACTAGACCTAAAATGAGTTTAACAACAATGTAGTATACAACATCAATATACAAAAAATCGATTGTATTTTATATACTCACATAATAAGAAAGAGAACATTTTAAAGAACAATATACTTATAATAGCATCAAACATATGAAATATTTAGGGATCAATGTGATCAAAATGACCAAGACTTGAACAGTGAAAGCTACAAAGAACTTGCAACTCACCACTCTCCCCCTCTCTACATGGGACATGACTCCCAGGGGTGTACAACCTTCCTGGCAATGTGGGACAGAAATCCTAGAATGAGCTGGGACTCAGCATCAAAGGATTGAGAAAATCTCCTCAACCAAAATGGCAAAGAGCAAAATGAGACAAAATAAAGTGTCAATGGCTGAGAGATTCCAAATAGAATCGAGGGGTTATCCTAGAGGTTCTTCTTATGCATTAAATAGATATCACCTCTTTAGTTAAGGTGTAATGGAGAGGCTGGAGGGAACAGTCTGAAAATGTAGAGCTGTGTTCCAGTAGCCATGTTTTTGAAGATGATTGTATAATGACATAGCTTTTGCAATGTGACTGTGTGACTGTGAAAACCTGTATCTGATGCTCCTTATATCTACCTTATCAACAGATGAGTTAAACATATGGATTAAAAATAAATAAATAATGGGGGAACAAATGTTAAAATAAATTTAGTAGATTGAAATGCTAGTGATCAATGAAAGGGAGGGGTCAGGGGTATGATATGTATGAATTTTTTTGTTTTCTTTTTATTTCTTTTTCTGAATTGATGCAAATATTCTAAGAAATGATCATGAGGATGAATATACAACTATGTGAAATGATATTGTGAGTTACTGATTTTATAATAATAATGGAATGATCATATGGTAAGAATGTTTGTGTTTGTATGTGGATATGTCTCATAAATTAAAAAAAAACACCACTATCAAAATCTAACCATGATAATTTGTAGAAACTGACAAACTAAATCTAAAATTCATATGGAAATTAAAAGATCTAAAATAGCCAAAACAACCTGGGAAAAGAAAACCAAAATTAAAGAACTAACATTACCTGATGTTCTAGTTTGCTAGCTGCTGGAATGCAATATACCAGAAACGGAATGGCTTTTAACAAGGGGAATTTAATGAGTTGCTAGTTTACAGTTCTAAGGCCGAGAATTAAAACAAGTCTATAGAAAAGTCCAATCAAAGGCATCCAGGGAAAGATACCTTGGTTCAAGAAGGCCGATGAAGTTCAGGGTTTCTCTCTCATCTGGAAAGGCACATGGCGAATGCAGTCAGGGCTTCTCTCTCGGCTGGAAGGGCACATGGCAGACACGGCGTCATCTGCTAGCTTACTCTCCTGGTTTCTGGTTTCATAAAGCTCCCCGGGAGGCATTTCCCTTCTTCATCTCCAAAGGTCGCTGGCTGGTGGACTCTCTGCTTCGTGGTGCTGCAGCATTCTCTGCTCTCTCCGAGTCTCTCTGAGTCTCCAAAATATTTCCTCTTTTATAGGACTCCAGTAAACCAATCAAGACCCACTCAAATGGGTGGAGACATGTCATCCCCTAATCCAGTTTAACAACCGTTCTTAACTAAATCACATCAACTAGGGAGATGATCTCATTACAGTTTCAAATATACAGTACTGAGTAGGGATTATTCTACCTTTAAGTAATGAGATTTATATTAAAACATGGCTTTCTTAGGGGGCATATATCCTTTCAAACCAGCACATTCCACCCTTTCTGTTCTGGTTTGCTAGCTGCCGGAATGCAACCCACCAGAGACGGATTGGCTTTTAATAAAAGGGGATTTATTTTGTTGGTTCTTCAGAGGAAAGGCAGCTAACTTTCCACTGAGGCTCTTTTCTTACGTGGAAGGCACAGGATGGTCTCTGCTGGTCTTCTCTCCAGGCCCCTGGGTTCCAACAACTTTCCCTGGGGTGATTTCTTTCTCCACCTCCAAGGGCCTGGGCTGAGCTGCAAGTGCTGAGATGAGGAATGCCAAGCTGCTAGACTGTGCTACATTGCGTTCTCTCATTTAAGCACAAGCCAATTAAGTTAAACGTCACTCATTGCAGCAGACACGCCTCCTAGCAGACTGCGGATGTAATTAGCAACAGATGAGATTCACCTACCATTGGCTCATGTCCACAGCAACAGAACTAGGTGCTTTCACCTGGCCAAGTTGACAACTGAATCTAACTACCACACCTGATTTCAGGACTTGTAAAGTTACAATATTCAAGACAGTGTAACATTTGTGTAAAGATAAACAAATGAACAGATCATAAAAGAAAGTCTATAAATAGACCTCTACTTACAAGGAATACTGATTTTCAATAAAGATTGAAGGTCCTCAAAAAATGAGTTTTTACAACAAAGAGGTGGTAAATAACTGGATATTTATATACAAAAAAATTTTAACCCATCATATACAAAATTTAACACAAAATGTATCATAGGACTAAATGTAAAACCCATAATTATAAGACTTTAGACTTTTAGAAAAAAACATAGGAGAAAATCTTTGTATACTTGTGTTAACAATGACACAAAAACTTTTAAATTATATAGTCTGATTTCCTCAAAATTAAAAAAATTTTTGATCTTTAAAAGACTGTTAAAATAATAATAATAAAAGACTTAAGAAAATGAAAAGGCAAGCTATAATCAGCAATAAAATATTTGCAAACCATATATCTGATACAGGATTTGAATCCATAATTATAAAGAAATTTTTTAAAAATTAAAAAAAAACAAGACAAAAATGGGCAAAAAAATTTGAACAGACCCATCACCGAAAAAAAGAAAGAAAAAGAAAAAGATATATGAATGTCACATATGCACGTTGAAAAGTTCTAAACATCATCAGTCATTAGAGAAACGCAAGATAAAAACTACAATAAGGTATCACTACACACCTACCAGAATGACTACAATTTAAAAAACAAACCATACCAACCGATGGTGAGGATGTGGAGGAAATGGAACTCATACACTTCTGGTAGGTGGAGAAACAGTTTGGTAGTTGCTTAAAAAGTTGACAATCACCTACCATATGTTTCAGCCATTCCACTCCTGAGTATATAACTAAGAGAAATGAAAGCACATGTAGAGCTAAAGACTTGTATCTGAATGTTCATAATAGCTTTTATTCCTAATAGTCTGAAACTGGACACACTCCAAACTTCTACCAAAAAGAGAATATGTAGGGCGGGCCGCGGTGGCTCAGCGGGCAAGAGTGCTTGCCTGCTATGCCGGAGGACCCTGGTTCGATTCCCGGCCCCAGCCCATGTAAAAAACAAACAAACAAACAAAATATAATAAAACAAGAAAATGTTTGAAGATGTTTCCCTTTCTTCCTTCCTTCCATCCTTCCTTCCTTCTCTCTGTCTTTCCTTCCCTTCCTCCCTTTCTCTAAAAAAAAAAAAAAAAAAAAAAAAAAAGAGAATATGTAAATTGGTTGTTATATATAGCCATACAATGGAAAATTATTCATCAGTAAAAGGACTGCACTAGTAATGCATATAACACGAATCTCAAAATGATAATGCTGAGCGAAAGAAGTTAGGACAACCAAAAAATACATACTTTATTAGCCATTTATATAAAATTCCAGAGAATGCAAATAAATCTATAGATACAGAGAGCAAATCATTGTTTGCCAAGGGGTGGTGAGAGGCAGGGCTTATAAAAGTGCATGAGGAAACTCACATGGGTGATGAATGGGTTTGTTATTTTTATTTTGGCAATGTCTCCCAGGAACATAAATCTATAACACTTGGACACTTTAAATACAGGCAACAGCTTATTGTATATCAATTATACCCCGTTTAGTCAGGAAAACAAGCCTTTAAAAAATATTTGGTATTAATTGTTTAAGAGTAAGAACTGTATATAATATTCTATAAAATTTCTATTTCATTAGTTAAAACTCTAAAATACAAAAGTTGAAAAACTAAAGATAAGCTATCTGGAAAACCTCTTAAAGGCTCTTATACTTATGATATAAGAATTTATAAGATCTGATAAAAACACTCAGTACATGTTACTGTAATTTTTAAAAAATCATTTTTCTTCATTTAAATATTCACACTGCAGTAAATAAAAATTTAGATTATTATGTAATCAAATGACAAACTACTAAATATCCTTTACTAAAGGGAAGACCATTATGTGTATAATAGGCATCTAATTTGAAAGTTGCTTAGGCAAGTTAAAGTAAAGCTATAAATCAAATTAAAGTAAAGCAATAAATCAAACTTATTTACATCAAAATCAAAAGCAATATCAATAATGAATCATAACTTATTTTCTCCCTTCTTTTGAATATTTCTTACCACAAGTACATTTCATAAGATCTAACAAAATGTTTTAAAAAGGAGGGCTTGTCACTTCTTCCCTAGAAGGGTAGGTGCAGGAAATAGAGTCAATTCATCCTGTGGAGAGCCGTTATTAGCACAGTGCGAGGGTAGGGTGTTCATGGATCTGGAAGGTTGAATTTCCCCTGCTAGGGTGCAAATAATTATTACATCACATGGCACAAGAGATTGTGCATGTGTAATTAAGGTTACTAGTCAGTTGGCCTTAAGACAGATTATTTTGGTGGGTCTAACCAAATCACATGAGCCCTTTGTGGTGGCTTGGAGTCATATACCCCAGAAAAACATTTTCTTGAACTTAGTCCATTCCAGTGGGTATAAACCCATTGTAAATACAATGATTTGATGAGGTTATTTCAGGCACGTTGTGGCCCAACTGAATCAGGATGAGTCTTAATCTTAATCTTCCCTCATAGGGAAGGCCACAGAGATAGAAAGTGAAAGGGAGTAGCCAGAAGGCAGAAGTCAATGGAAACTGGAAGAGAAAGGAGAAGTTGGAGAGGCCATCATGTGTGTTCCATGTGACAGAAAAGCCAAGGACGCCATAGGTTTCTGGGAGAAAGACTGCCTTGATGATACCTTGATTTTGGAGTTCTCCTAGCCTCAAAACTATGAGCCAATAAATTCCCATTGTTTAAGCCAATCCATTGCATGCTGTTTGTTTTGGCAGTTAGGTAACTAAAACAATCTTTTAAAGCAGAGGATTTCCCTAGCTGGTTGCAGAAGGAGAAGCTGGACATTAACAATTTGAGAGGTATTTAATGCAAGGGACTTTCTCTGTTCTGTGATATAGGAAACAATCTGACAAAGACCTGAGAGCAGCCTCAAAGTGCTAAGAATGATCCCTAATCAAAAGTACAACTGCAAGGAAGTAAATTTTACCAAGTTGAGGAAACTTGGAAGCTCATTGTTTTCTAGAGTCTCCAGATAAGAGCCCAGCCCAGATGACACTTTGATTTCAACTTTGTGAAACCCTAAGCTAAGAAAACCTAGTGAAGCCCATGTAAACTTCTGACCTCCAGTACTGTGAAATAATAAATAAGTGCTATTTTATGCTGTTACATTTGTAATAATTTATTACTCAGTAATAGAAAATGAATGTATCTACCCAATCAACATCTCTGGAAAATGGTGCCCAAGAAAATGTATGTTTAGTGAGCTGCCAATTAATTTTTATGCATAGTAAAGTTTAAGACTGACTGAACTAGAAGAGCATGGTGACAGAAATGAGACAGATCATTCTGAACTTGAAAGACTCTCACAGCTTGAGAGGCCTTGTCCATTTACAACAATTTTAATACAGTTCTTAGCTAATTCCTTGCTGACATTTCTCCTTATTCACATGATGGCAGACACTCTTAAGGTCCTTTAGCCCCTTTTCCAGCCTCCAACCAAGACTAAATTATGTTCTAATAAAAAATTCATCCATCCTATTTTCAGATCTATAAGAAATAAATATTTACAATCTCAGTAACATGATCTGGTGTACAATATCACTTTCTTGTGAACATGTTTCCTTGGAGCCATTCTAAATTCTCTTTAATATAATAAAAATCAATTTTCTCTTTTCAGACCACGGGAAAAAACAGTTATCAGCTGGCCATCTTCTTTTATGTCACATCCCTTATTTTCGTGAATAGTATTGGGTAGCCATGGGCCATTTCTCAGGAAGACAACTGGGATTGGTCTAGATTGAGGCTAAATATAGACTGTGCTGGTGATTGGATAAAAGGTGGGAATGTGATTCAGTTCTGGTCAAGAAAACTAAGATGAAGACTGCTAGGTAATTCTGGAAGGGATTTTCTTCCTTGGTAAAAAGATGAATGTACAAAGAGACACCCACCAATCCTTTCCCTACTTATATACATTATAAGGGCACATAAGATACTTGGAACTGCTGGAGTCATCCCATGAGCAGGAGAAGAGACTTCAGGGACATGTGATGATGGCAGAAGGGAAATCTGAAGAGCATCTGGATTTTTTAAAACTCTCATGAACAGCAAAATGGATACTGGAACTGTCTACCTCAAAATTCCTCCTTAAGTGAGATTTTAAAAAGACCTCTTATTTAAGCCATTTTAATTTGAGTATTCAGATACTTCCTTATACCCTTGCAGTCTAAGTCATTTTCAAATCAGTAACACTCCCAGAAAGTTCCTAGGAAACTCAGGTGTGCAACAGTTACCTCCATGTCTTTTGGTTGTTGTTGTTCCTTGAGCCAGAAATCCCAAAGATCCTCTAAAGATCAGTGCAGTGGCACTCTGTGGGGCCAGACATGGGAATTCCAAAAATATCCATAGACAGTCTAGAGGAAGTGGTGGCTGCCACCCCTAAGACTTGCCACCTTCCCCAGAACCAGCAGGTACCATTGCTCAGCCCAGACTGAAGTTCCCCCAAATGATCTGCTGTGGGTACAAAACAGGCTGCTAGTGATGTGGGATGATTTAGAACAAGATTTTCCACTTCACTTAGACAAGAATAACTCTGGTAGGATGACCCCAAATCTGGGAGTGAAGGAACTGCTTCAATTCTTCTAACTGCCAAGGTAGGAAGCCCCAAAGCTAAGCCACTTGCTGGGCTGTTGTCTGCCTACCTAGGTAGACTTCGCTAAAAGTTGTGGCTGCTGTTTCACAGCAAGAAAACCAAGCTTCAAAAGGAGGAACTAGTACACATTACTGTCTGGCAAACTGTGGTGGACCACAGGAGAAGAAAATAGAAAATGTAAAGCGCCTTGTAGACATTGAGTCATTGATTTCATTGATTTATGAATAAAATGAAAAATTTTGATAATGACAATACTTGGTATTTCATTTTTAAAAATTGCAGTTTTCCTGGTCCCAGTCTCTCCTTCTGATTTACTCTGTGAAACATTTAGTGAGATTTGCAGAGAGAGGAAAGAAAACAGACATTAGGAGGCATCACTACAAAAGGCCCCTGGCAGACTACAGTAGCCTAAGAAGATGGCATTTAACTTGATGAATTCACCATGGTCCAGAGCCCCATTTCCCACTCTTCCATGTCAGAAACTTTATTTCAGCACACCATCCTTGCATATGCTGAGCTGCAGATGTATCAATGAATCCAAATACTCACATTGATATGAGTCGTATATGCTCTCAAAAGGAAAATCTAAGAAAAGGACAAATTAAAAACCAAAATGTAGCTGAATAAGCATGAAACCAGAATAAGAAGAATTCAATGATGACTCAAAATTTTAGAGGCAAAAGCATCACCACCATAGTGAGAAAGTCAGAAGACTTGAAATCTCCATGCCAGCCTTCTTGAGTAATTCTTAGCCAAGTTTCTTCAGAGTTTCTTAGACTCTTCCCTACTTTCATGTAGGCTTCAGTCTGAGCAATCATCTTCCTTCTGATCAGCATAAATATTCTAATCCTTCCAGTAGTTTGCAGTCAAGTCTTGCTAAATCTGGGAGAATAATTTTGATGTATCTGTCTCTTGGCTTTATGCGGATTTTATTCTTTCACTTGGGGGCCAACATTGCCTTCAAGTCTTTGCAGAGCATTTCATTTACCCCAGATGCTCGTAAGCATCACACAAAAAACATACATATGCCAAACTGATGTGGCACTCATGTCAGAATTCCTGTGCTCAATCTATGCTACAACATCAGCCTAAGAGAGGTACATACAACACAGCCAGGAAAAGAACCACAATCATCTTTGCAAAAAAACATGCAACAGGGAATCCAGGAGCTGCCCAGGAAGCTGACTCCCTATACATCCACGTCCATATATCCCTCCAATTAGTCCTTTAAAACATTCCCTTTCCCACCCCAACTACACTAACAACGAAGTTCCTGGACTACTGCAGACCTCTCAACTCCACTGCTCCTGTACACTCCCGCTAGAATACACATGCTCACACACACATGTGCACATGTACATCTAACTGAGCAAAAGTTGTGTTCAGTTTAAGCTCTATTCCTTTTTATTCCCCAAGAGAGAAATTTGGTTATCCCATTTGATTTCAGTTAACATGTAGCAATGACAAGATTTTCCATTTCTGAGGACATTTACAAAGGCTTCATGGCTGTACTGACCCATCCACTTGGTCATCAAAATGTACCCCCTCCAAAATGTTTTCTCAAAAGAGGGTGAAAAAGCCTTGTCCCCAAGTCTTACTGTCATACAAGTATAAGATTTGATTTGCTGAAAAAACATTAGAAGCCCATTGAGCCCCCCAGTGGTAAAATCATAACAGTGTTATTATGCACTTGGAAGTGCATCCAAGCACACTGAAGAAACTCCTGAGGATGGGCGGAAAGAAAAGAGACAACAGTCAGTTTAGGAGTTCATAGTTTTCAAATTCCTGGACTTTCTGTAAGTACAGTCACTCTAGTATAACACAGTTACCATTGTCCAAGCATTCCATTTTCTGGAAAATCTCTTCCAGCTAACAGAAGTACAGAAAAGTCTCCTCAAATTTATTTACTGTACTTTGAGGTGTCCTTATTTTCACAGCCAAAGTTTTAATAAACAGCTTAACTAAAGGTGTTGTCACAAAACACATTTGCTGAGTCTAGTTCTGAGTGTGAATTATAAGATCTGTGAAAATCTAATGTAAATACAAACACTAGTCATTCCTAGATATTTATAATCTAAGACTAAATTTCTTAATTCAGAGACTATCTGCTTTGGGTTAATGATACTCAATAAATTTGCAAATTACTTTCTCTTGCTATAGACATTCCCCTCCATTGAGTTACACAGTCTCTTGGCTTTTATAATTTTTTTTAAAAATATTCTTATTGTTCAAAACAAACATACAAACATTCTACACATGATGTACAATCAGTGGCTCACAATATCATCAAACAGTTGTGGGCTTTTACAACTCTCTTCTTTGCTTTTCTAATTTCCAAAGGACTGAAAGCGTGGAGAGAAGTGAGAGGGGACCCTTGTTCTTGATGGCTGTCAAGACAGATGACCTCTCTTTCTATAAGGCTCTTGACATTTATTACATCAACCTCTATCTTTCCTCATTGAAATCACTGAACCAGGGATCCAATTCATTGAATATTTTTGCTACAGGCTTAGAGCCTTCTCTCACCCTCATTATTTCATCCATTCATTCAATCAGACATTTTCTCACTCATAACTCATCCAGCAAATATTACTGGGTTACCTATAACAAGCAATGAATACAATAGTAAGCAAAACAGTTTCTGCCCACATAGAATTTACTAATTGGAGTGTAGATTCTAATTAGGGTAGACTTATTTACTACTCACATGCTTACTGAGAAGGTAACTTAAGAGATTTGAAAGTGCAGGAGGAATTAATTAGACAAAGATGAATGGAAACAGATGGGCATTTCATACACATGGATGAGAATGTGTAAAGGCTCTGAGGTGGGAAGAGAGCACAGGACATGAGCCTAGGCACTGGCAGGAGACAAACTAGGAAGCTGTCCCTGATTGCTGCAGTAGCCCCCTTAAGGTCCTTTGCTTACACTACTGTCTTCATCCCCAGTCTATTTCCAGTACAGCAGCCATAGTGATTCTTTTAAAATTTAAGACAATGCCATTCCTTTGCTCAACCCCCCCTGAAGCTTTTGTGTTTCACACAGAGGAAATGCCAAAGTCCTCACAAAGACTCACAAAGCCCTACATGATCTGGTCCCATGTTACCTCGATGGCCACCCCTCCTACCATTCTCTGCCCTCACTCACCCACTCCAGCCACTCTGGCCTCCTCAATGCTCCTAGCACACCCCAGACAGGCTCCCAAGTCAAGGTTTTGCTCTGGATGCTCCCTCTGCCTGCAATGCTCTTCCCCTGACAAGCAGGTGGCTGACTCCCTGACCACCTTCAAGTTATTGCTCCAGCCTCACTTTTTCTATGCAGCCTAGTCTGTCCACACAATTAAAAAATGAAAACCCTTTCCCGACTCCAGCACTCTTCATCCCTCTTGCCATGGGCTGTCTTTCCTTTTTTCCTGCTAACATTCTTCTGCCCTCCTCCAGTGATTTCATTTACTCCCATTGTGTTATCTACCACTTATATGAGGCTAGATTTCAAATCCACATCCCTTCGCTTCCAGTGGCTATGATAAATACCACCCAATGGTGTAGCTTTAACAGTGGGAAGTTTCTGGGTAACAGCTCTGAATCTAGAAGTCCAAAATCGAAGCTTCAGGGAGGCATTTTTTTTCTCCAAACCTGTAACATTCTGGTGCTGGCAGCCAGCATCTTTGCAGTTCCTTGGCTTATATCCAACCTCACCTTTCTCTTCCGGTTCCCACTGACTTCCGGCTTCCAGCTCCTCCTTCTGACAGCATCTGAATTTCTTCTGCTTATAAAAGACTTCAGTAATCCCAATTAGAGCCTACCCTCATTCAGTTGGAACATAACACCTTCAAGAGCTCCAATTTACAATGCCTTCACATCTACACAGGAATGCAGAATAAGAATGAAAACAAGTATATATCAGAGCACATAATTAATCTGCCACATGGCATCCCCCTCAGGCTGTGCCTGGTCACTATTCAGAGCTTTAGATGCCTGCATCCAGATGTCTACTAGCTTAAACACTCTGATAACTCATGGGCAGTCAAAGTCCAACATTACATCTTTCTTTACTACAAACCTTACCTTTACCTGCATTTGCTCTTCCAATGGCAAGTTCAGTTGGTTACTCCACCCTGAAACTTAAGCAGCTTCTTACTTCCTATCTTTCCAAATCCAACCATCACCAGTCTTACTGATTTTACTTCTGAAACTAATTCTCAACTCTACCAATATCTCATCATGCTCGTTGGCTATTCCAGTAGCCTCTTAAATTGTCTTGATGCTGTCAAATACAATTTCCACATTGTTGTCACTCAAACTACCAGAGAATGATGAAAAATAGAAATTTGAGCAATTCACTCCCCTCCTCAAAACACTTCAGTAGGAAAAAGCCTTAACTATTAAGCTTGGCAAAGAAATTCCCCTATGAAATAGCTCCTTCCCAGTCACTCAATCCACCCCAGCCTCAAACTGGATACCCCAGCAATTCTAAACCACCTGTGGTCCAACCACTGTCTTGCACTCACCACACCTGTTCTCTACTAAGTGAACTTCCACTCATCATTTGAGATAATTCAGGAAATCTCTTCTCCCCAAATGAGTTAAACATCCTTCCTTTATATTTTATTAACACTCAGTGTACACCTCCATCTGGTAGAGGTTGAGTTTTAAAATACACATCTAACCAAAGTTGAGACTCGAAATCTGATTTTACCATAACAGAATAAATGTACAGACTGTAAGAATAACTGCGGCTTGGGGCTTGCCTAGCCCAGCCGCACTGGGGTCTTGTCCTCGGATGTGGTTCGGCCAGAGAGCGGTGTCAGCCGAGACCACGGGGCTCGAAGGTCTGGAGGGCGCGCGAGCACAATAAACCGAGACTAAAGAATAATAGCAGTAATTTATTGCATAGGGCTCGCGGGACCTAGCTGGCTGGCAAGGCTTACAGGCTAAGACCCCCTCAGGAGGAAACACAAAGAATATATATGGTTGGTGGGGGGGGCTTAGGTTAGGGTAGGAGGCCCTGATGAACGCTACGGGGTGGTTAGTAATAGGTGGAGAGGGTAGGTGGGGCAGCCAATCATACGGGCGAGAGAGTGGTTGCTAGCTATGTGAGCAGAAGTTAGGAGGTGAAGAAAACAGGTGCATAACGGTCCGGAAGGGTGTGTGGTTTTGTGGTTGGCTATGGAAACGGGAGGTCTACAGCAAGCTTTAGGGCGAGACAGCAAGAGGTAAAGAGTGGATATGAAGAAAGTTTCACTGATTTTTCAGGCCCCATCCTAGGATAGTTGGAATATTATGCCACAATTCCTCCTCTTTTCTTTTTAAGGACACACTTGTACGACAAGTGGCGGGCGTTAACCTTTGCTGGGAGTGGCAGTGATAAGATTCCCCTTGTGTGTAAGGCTCAGGGTTTTAGGGGAAGGGTGCTTGCCGAGCCAACCCTTGTGCAAATCTTATGTGCCCCAGACGAGCCAGAGGAGGTCTGTTAGAGCGACCCTCTTCTGCAATCCTTGAGTCGCACCCAGCGGTGCCCATCTGGTAAGCCCAGATGCATGTTTTCTGGTAACACGCAGCCCCCGTGGGGGAAAGTGAGGAATGTGAGGAGATTTCAGATGATAGGACTGGCGCTTACCGCGCGGGAGTGAGGCCGGCAGGTCCCCAGAAGACTTGAGCGCTTTAACTAGTATACCACAAGTGTTTACCCCCCAGGGTGATCAGTCCTGAGGGTGGGCAATACTGGCCAGCCATACCTGTGCCTGTTGATGATGGCCTGTATCCACGAAGGGGTTTTGAAGTTCAAGAGCTGCTAGAGCAAGAAGTTGAGCTTGTTGCTTATGATGAGAGATTCGGCGGTACATGTATTTAAGTATGATAAGCACTAGCGTGAAAGCAAGCAGTAGAATACCATAGAAAATAAGGCTGGAGGGTTGAAAGAAAGAGGTGACTTTCTGTAGGAGGTCGGCAAGGATAGAGGCAGATATTTTGGGGACTATTATGTTTTCCATGGCTAAGATTTGGGCTTGGAGATTGTGAGTATAGTTCCAGAATGAGTCGTTATAGGTGGTGAATATCCAATCACGCAGGGTTAGGTGGGGTCGGGAGGTATTAACAAGAACAGGGGTAACACAGAGACGGGAAAATGGGTATCGTCCATCACAAGTAGAGGAGGCTACTTCATACAAGGCCTCAATATCTAGGGCTAGTAAGTCAATTTGTTGTTGCAGATTAAAGACAGCACAGTGCATAAGAAGGTTTAAGTCGTCCTGAGTCTTTAGGGTTCCCGCGGCAGTCTGGGTGAGGTTGTTGATGACGTCAGCGGTGGTAGATGTTTGAGTGAAGGCTACAGCAGCAGTGGCAGTGGCTGCCACAGAAGCAACAACAGCTGCGGCGATCGCGGCAGAGATGCCGAAGTCCCTCTTATGCCGGGAGATTGAGGGCAAGTTTTCGGTCTTGGTGGAGTAGGGAAGTTGTGGAGCTACCCAGGTGGAGGTATTTAGCGGGATCCACATTAATCAAGGCTGTAAGACTATAAAGGCATATTGATAGGATGTATTAAGAAAATTGGAAAGCATGCAATTTTCAAAGTCAGACGTGCTGTTACAGAGCAAAAAGAAGAAGGGAGGGTTAACAAAGACAAAGGCTTGGACAGTAATATTCTTAGAGACAGTGAAGGCATTTACCGGGTAGTAGTCATTGGTGTTACGAGGGCAGGAGGCTAAACCGAGGGAGACTGGAAGGAGGCCAAGAAGGGGGTTAAGGTAAAGGCAGGAGTATTTTCCGCACATGTAATGGTGAATTGGCACAGAGAGATGGGAACCATGATTACTGTACCCATTAGCATAAAGGGAGTAAGATTGGTTTTGGCAGGGATAGACAGGGGGGTGGCAGGGCGACCACGTAAGGCGATCAAAGCTTGCGGACTTCTCCGTCCAGGGGGGTGGGGTACAGGGGCGTCCGGCGGAACAGCGTGTAAGGTGTGACGTGGGGTGTCGGTAGTGCAGCCAGGGAACCACCAAGCACCTGTCAGCCAACAGGCAGAGAGAGTTATATTACCAGTCGCATTGTACCCCACAAGGCTAGTTGTAGTTTGGTTATGAATGAAAAGACAATTTGGGTAATCAGGGTCGCAGAAAGGCGAAGTTTGATCATACAGCTGGGAGAGGTTGAAAACAAGGTCTTCTCTAGGTGGGGGGCGCAGAGAGAGGTTTAGGGGTGCTTGAGATGGTTGAAAGAAAGCATTGCAAGGGAGCTGAAGGGAGCAATTGCTGATTTGAAGTGAAGGGAAAAGAGGGCTGTCTGGGGTGATGAAAAGGACCCCGGGGGGGTGCTGAACAGCAGCCCACACCTCTCTGGCTGATGCTGTAGGGGCTGTGGAGAGAAGTGTGAGCATTATATGGAGGATGAGTTTTAGGCTATGGGGAGGGTCACCACAGCGTTGTGGTGTTTGTGGGTTGTTTATCTGGGGAGAATGGTTAATTTGCATTTCATCCACTGTTAAAGCTATTCTAACAGAGGCTAATTTATTCCTTTGATTAAGGGGAAAAAACTAACAGGTTAATACACACTATGATACACAGAAATGTTATGGCAAGCAAAATTCTTTCTAATAGATTCCAGTCTTTTGGGGCAATAGTTGCTAATATTACTGCCCACACTAGGGCTAGAGGACAAACTAGTAAGAACCAATAATAGTTCATGAGGCGTTAGTGATGGGGTAAACTTGTAAGCAGGAGTTCTTCTGGTTCCCGGTCTTCTGTTTTATTTGTAGAGGCCGTCGCTGGTCGGACGTAGCGTGAAGGGATCCAGAGGGGTTGCGGCTCACTTTCTGGAAAGACACAAGCAAAACCGCGTCCCTGCGCTAGGAGCGGGGCGGGACCCGACCAGGTATTCATGACTGGATCATGCCAGTAGACTGAGGGGACCACTGAAGGTCGGTTGGCGGGACCCCAATGCCTGTGCAGAGGTGACAGACCATTTTTGTCAAAGGTCAACAAATTTAAGACTATGAGGACCTGAGTAATGAGGTCTTTGGGTGATGCATGAGGCATATTGCTCCTTTGTTTTTCAATTTGAGTTTTGATTCTCTTGTTTAATGCTTCAACCATGGCTTGTCCCTGAGGGTTGTAGGGGATGCCAAAATGGTGGGTGATGTGGTACATTTCCAGAAAATCTTTGAAAGCGGTGCTGCGATATGCAGGGCCATTGTCTGTTTTTAGGTCCCAAGGGACTCCCATAAAGAGAATTCCTTGCCAGAGGGCTTGGATGCAGTGTTTGGCAGCTTCCCCATGCAGGGGAACTTCGTAGCACATACCTGAGTAGGTGTCTATGAGTACATGCAGGTATTTGTTCTTCCCGAACGACGGGACATGAGTAACATCCATTTGCCACCGGGCATTGGGCTTGAGGCCTCGGGGATTTACCCCTTGTGGCTGTAGAGGTCCCAAGGGCACAAACAGAGTGCAAGTGGCGCAGCTCCTGATTAAGTGCTTTGCTGTTTCAGCAGGCAACCCACACAGATGCCGGATTGCCCCTGCAGACAGGTGGAACCTGCTGTGTAACTGGCAGCATTAATAGGATCTTGCACCGTGGCGAGGACTTGGGCTGAGACAGCCCTGTCCGCAAGCCGATTGCCTTCAGCAATGGGCCTGGGGAGGCCCGAGTGGCTACGAACGTGTGTAATAAACCAAGGTGGTCCTCTGTTTTCCAGGGTGTGTTGTAACTGGTACAGGTATTCATCAATAGGTTTGGACCCATCTGGATAGAACATGGCTAGGGCTAGGACCTTGCAGACTTGAAGAGTGTATAAACTGTCAGTAAAGATGTTTATAGGCTCATTTGGGAACTGTTGTAGGGCCAAGAGGACTGCTCTTAGCTCACCTACTTGTACAGAGTGCTGGTTTATTAGAGTGACGCACACTGGCTCCTCTCTTTGAGAAACGAATGCTATAAAGGCAAACTTGTGTTTGGACGCATCTGTAAAAATGGTGGTAGCCTGGGGGATAGGCGCAGACGAGGGGAATGGATGATATGGATTTTTATCAGGCTTTAGGGAGAAGTGTAGGACGGCCTGGAATATTCGGTGTGATGGGTATTTGTTGGTAAAGTTACCATTGAATCCTAGCATTAGGGTTTGCATATCAGTGTTATTTTGCATTAGCCAGGTGAGCTGTTTATCCTCAAAAGGCCAGATAATTGTGTCCGGGGGTTTCCCTACCAGTTGTACAGCCGCTTTTATTAAGTCCAGAGCTAGAGAGATCCACAATTTGACCTGCAGGCAAATTTTCCTGAGTTTGCTTTTAGCAGGGTGAACCCACAGCAAGGGGCCCTCCTGCCAGAGGACTCCTGAAGGGCAGTGGTAAGTGTTTAATACCAAGGCCTGGAGAGGGTTATTAGGTTGAAATCTGTTTAGCTGACTTTGAATGAAACATTCATTGAAGAGTTCCAGGGCAAGCTTGGCCCAGAAGGTAAGTTTAATGGGCTGGTGTAGTGCTTCCACTGTTTTATGACTGGTTTTTAGTAATTTAAAAAGTGGCTCAAGCTCGTGAGTTGTTATTGGAAGAGCCGACCTTACCCAATTTATTTGTCCACAAAGCTGTTGTAACTGATGCAGTTGCAGCCGCTCTGGGATTTCAAATGAAGACTTAACAGGTGCAACGTTTTTATTGATGGTGTAACCCAGAAATGTGTAGGGAGGAGTGGTTTGAACTTTATCCGGCTGGACTGTTAGCCCCAGATCCCAGAGATTAGTGATTAGCAGTGACAACACAGTCTGCAATTGTTCCTGAGTATTCGCTCCTATAAGCATATCATCCATGTAACGGAGAATAGTGGCTTGCGAGCGGAGAGGCTGCACAGCAACATTTACATATGCCTGAAAAATGGCTGGGCTATTTCGCATGCCTTGTGGCAGAACCTTCCATTGGTAATGCTGTGCTGCCCCCATATGGTTAGTGATTGGCACCGTGAAGGCAAACTTTTCCTTGTCCCTGACATGCAACGGAATGGAGAAGAAACAGTCCTTTATGTCTATGGTGGCTATCTGCAGATGCTTAGCAAGAGCTGCAGGGTGAGGCATGCCAGGCTGAGGGAACCCCATGGGTAGGATGTGCTTGTTAATTTCCCTGAGGTCATGAAGAAGTCTAAATTTTGTACCCCCCTTTTTGCAGATAACAAAAACTGGAGAATTGTAAGGACTGATCGATGGCTCTGTGTCCTGCATCCAATTGTTCTTGTACTAGTTGCTGTAAAATTGTTATTTTGTGGGATGGAAGCGGCCACTGCTCCACCCAAATAAGTTCCTTTGTGTCCCATTGAAGAGGAGTGGGTGCCTGAGGTGTAATGCGAGCAGTGGCGCAAACTATTGGGGGGGCCTGTGTGGTGATATTGGTCCCCGCGTCTGTGGGAGTGGCTCGTCCCCAGAGGGCTTGGCCAATGGTGGTCAGGAGACATTCTTGGGGGGGCTGCATGGTAATGTATGCCCCTGAGGCCGCTAGAATGTCTTGCCCCCACAAGATATGGTCAATAGTGTTTAGAAATAATGGCCTGAAGACGCCTCGGTGGCCTTCTTCATCCTCCCACGTAAGGGGGTTGGCAGCTCTCGCCAAGGGGGCAGAGCCCGTGGCACCGATTACTGCGGGCCTTTCAGCTGTTGGACATAAACTTTTCCATTTGATAGGAAGGCATGAAATTTCTGCTCCCGAGTCCACCGTGCTGAGGAGCCAATTGTCCCCGACTTTAAGTTTACGGGTGGGCTTGGTTGGGGTTATAGGGATTGACCACATTATGGCTTGGGCTGGTCTTGGCCTGGGTCTGTGTCTCTTGGGGGCAGGGCTGAGACATGCCCCCTTTCAAGTTTAAAGGCTGCACTTTGTTATTAGCGTGGCAGTCTCGAGCCCAGGGATAGCCCTTGTTGCAGCAAGGGCAGGGTGTAGGGGGCTTGCGCTGCTGCCACAGTTGCTTGGTAGGCGGCGGGCTAGGGGTGGTACAGTTTTTTGCAAAATGCCCCATTTTTCCGCACCTGAAGCAGCCAGACATTAGGGCCATGGCAGTGGCAATGGCCTGAGCTAACGAGGCCGCACTAGAGTCTATATTACTGCAAGCGAGCACCCAGTCATGCATGGCCTTTTCTTTGATGGGCAGTATGGCCTGTTTGCAGGCCGGACTTGCGCCCTCAAAAATAAGCTCTTTGGCAAGGGCAGTTTGTGCTTGTTCACCCAGAACTTTACGCTCACATGTCTCAGTAATCCGTGAGACAAAGGAGGGGAATTCCTCGTCCTTGCCCTGTGTAAGTTTAGTGAATTTTTCGGGTTTAGCTGCGGAACAGGAGCAGAAGGCCCACATGGTGACTTCCCTCAGTTGTATCCAGAATCCATTTGGGGCTTGCAGGTATACTGCAGGATTAACATAGGGGCCCATCCCTAAGAAAGCCTCGAGAGGCACACCGAGACCCGGGGGTTCAAACTGGTGCATGAATGTGACTTGCTTTTCCGCCTCAGCATTAAAGTGGGCCCTCCAGTCAACGTACTGGCCAGGTGTAAGAATAGCCCATGCTAAGGAGGTCCAATCATGGGGAGTACACAGGTTTGTTGAGATTTCCTCAAGGAGGTGGGTTGCATATGGACTGGCAAATCCATCCTCCTTTACCGCTTTGTGCAGCCACTTGGTGTCCTCTGGTTCCAAGGGGTACCAGGGGAGTGGGTGCTGCGGTGTGGGAGCAACGTTCATAGGGAAGCAAGTGACCGGTGGCAGCAAAATAGGTTGAGGGGCAGCCAGGTCGTTAGATGCGCCAGTGTTGAGGGGCCATAATGGTGCTGCCGACTGAGGGGTGGAGGTGCAAAATAATGGGCCTGGAGAGTTGTCTGGTGCAAAAGATGGTGGCCAGGAAGGCGCCACCAGCAAGGAGGCCGGAGCACAAGATGGCGGACAGGGTGGGGCTAGAGCACAAGATGTCAGACAAGGCTCCTCCCTCTGTGGAGGGGGGGCAGCTGGGAGGCACTTCTCCTTTTTGGTTGAAGGAGAAGGAGGAAGTGGCTCACCGGATGGCGTGAAACCGCCATCTTTAGGAAGGGCGGGATGCGCGAAACCGCCATCTTTAGGAAGGGCGGGATAAAGGCACTTCCGGTTTTCTTTGTCTTTGCTCGAACAAGAAGGAGGAATTTCGCCATCTTGCTCTGTTGCCAGATTGTTAAGTTTAGGAGGACAGAGCTCGAGCTCATTATTCAGCTGCTCAAATAAGGATTCAGAGTCCGGGTCAGAGTTATTATGAGACTCCTCTGAATTAGCAGAATTTGTTGCCGATAAGGCTTCTTGGGGGGCGCTATCGGATGGTGGCCGCGAGCCGTGTGTAGGCAAGAACGGATGGTAATAAGTGTGGGCAGGAGCCCGGGGGGGAAACGCTTGTTTTCGTGCTCCATTTTTTGGGTGACCCGATCGATAAGCTGGTCATAAGTAGCCGGGTCCCTCAAGTGGCAAGTGACAAGCCATGGGTTGAATGGGAGCAAGAGGTCCCAATAAGCTTGGAGTTGGCGAACGGAAACCTTGCATTTATGAGTGTCTAGCAGGGCTGCCAGCGCACGGACCTGTGGCACCTGGCATATTGAAATGCGATTGCCCATGATAAGAGGTAAGTTGTAGCAGTGAGCCGGAGGAGGATGGGGGCTGAGTTCTACCAATTAAGGAAGAAAAACTAGCAGGGTAATACACCCTACAGCGCAGAGAAACGTTATGGCAAGCAAAAGTCTTTCTACTAAATTCCAATCTTTAGGGGCGATTTGTGCTAATATTGCTGCCCACACTAACACTAAGATATCAACAAGAGCCAATAATTCATTTATACTAGTGAAAGGTTAGAGGGGCTCTCAGCCAGAGAGAGCGGGGGCCCTTACCTTGTCGAGCGGCAGCTGGAGAGGAGGAGACGAAGAGAGGTCCCTGTTCAGGCGCCAATTGCGGCTTGGGGCTTACCTAGCCCGGCCGCACTGGGGTCTCGTCCTCGGATGTGGTTCGGCCAGAGAGTGGTGTCAGCTGAGACCATGGGGCTCGAAGGTCTGGAGGGCTCGTGAGCACAATAAACTGAGACTAAAGAATAATAGCAGTAATTTATTGCATAGGGCTCACAGGACCTAGCTGGCTGGCAAGGCTTACAGGCTAAGACCCCCTCAGGAGGAAACACAAAGAATATATATGGTTGGTGGGGGGGGCTTAGGTTAGGGTAGGAGGCCCTGATGAACGCTACGGGGTGGTTAGTAATAGGTGGAGAGGGTAGGTGGGGCAGCCAATCATACGGGCGAGAGAGTGGTTGCTAGCTATGTGAGCAGAAGTTAGGAGGTGAAGAAAACAGGTGCATAACGGTCCAGAAGGGTGTGTGGTTTTGTGGTTGGCTATGGAAATGGGCGGTCTACAGCAAGCTTTAGGGTGAGACAGCAAGAGGCAAAGAGTGGATATGAAGAAAGTTTCACTGATTTTTCAGGCCCCATCCTAGGATAGTTGGAATATTATGCCACAAATAACCGATATTTTTCAACTGGGAGAGGGAAGAAGAGACCAAAACTCAACTAAGGAACTTTATTGCAAGGCTATGCACAGGTGGGCTGAAGCCTCAGATGGCAACAGCCTTGAGAAAGGGAAGGAGTACAGCTTATATAGGATGGTTGGCTGAAGCAGGGAAAGAGAGGTGGTGGAATTCCATTGTTTAGCTTGGGTAGGGGAAATGGCAAGTTTTCATCGATCATTTTTGAAGCAAGGGCTAAGCATGGAGGTGGTAGCTCTTCATTGGTGAGGTTTAAATTTTACGTGCTACTGTAGTCATGCCGGGTTGTAACTGCTGAAGGGTGCATATTGGGTAAGGAAACCTTATCACAAGACTGCAGCTGTGAGAGCTGCAACTACTGGAGGGCAAGAGGTATCAGGCAACTGTTGCATGGGCTAGGGTGGGCTCGATGAGTTTCCTGGAAATCATGGCTGGGGGAAGTTTCTTGGAATATTTGTTAGGGGTTGGTCATGGTCATAGCTAATAATAACTATGAAATACTATCAAATATTTTAATTCACACTGAATCTTATTTTCATTATGAAAAATATTAGCACTAAAAATTTTACAACAATTATTTCTCAGCTCTGTAGTTCATTAGATTGCTCCTGTAGTCACCATGCTACATATTTGTTTTATTAAGTAGATGCTAATTTTAACTGAGCTTAGTTGAACTTTTGGAGTACATGACTCTAATATCTTCTTCTTTTCTTCACACTTTGAATGTTATTTATTATGGCCAAGTGAAAATTTCTATGGAAACTATTATATACATTATTATGCAATTTTCCTTCCTATGAAATCTAGAGTCCTGAAGTTGCTATTCTGCTTTTAATGCATCCTTATAGAAATAAGAATTCCCAAATTAGATTTGCTCTTGAATACCCATAGCTTCAATAGAATTAAAGAATAAAGGTAATTTTGCCTGAGTTATAGATGCTAGCATACATGTAAACAATTCTACAAAGATCTATGATCTCATGATGGGCAGAAAGACAGCTTCTGCCAGCAGGGTAGTTCAGGAAGTCAAGACACGTCCTTCATGGATAAGGTTCCCTGACAGAAGAGATGATCCTAAACTCGATGTACCAGAAGCTTTGAGATCAGCAGGAACACCATCTCACTCATCTGCAATTTCACAGCACTCTATGGAAAGTAAATCACCAGATTTGCTGATGCCTCAGCATCCTCCAGATATTACAGAAACAGTAAAATCATCACCTCAGAAATACAGAAGGAAATCAATGCCTCAAGAAGAAACTGAATTTATCCAACGTGGAAGTCCAGAATAATCACAGACAAGGCTGCTGTTTATCATCAGCAAAAGAATTATCTTTATAATAAAGAGACTTCCAAATGACAAATGAGCTATTGTACATTAAATGTCAATAAACTATTCTTTAAAAAATGAAAGAAAATGTAGATGAACACTTGTATCTCCTAATTTATATATCTAGGTCAGCTTCTCCACATGTTTACCTAAGTATTTATAAGCTTTTTCATTATTAAAGTGTACATATTTAAATGTTAGCCAATTAATTTACTCTTATCAAGTTTTTCTGCTGTCAAACTATTAAAAGTATATGATGGCTGGTAAAATATCATAGGTTTCCCCTAATTTCACTTTTCTTTCCAGTGCTGTTTAGAGATGGAAAGAATTTATCAGGCAGAATTGTTGCTGATTAGCATCAGTGAAATAATTACTCCATTATTTGTTCTTAATTCTTTAATGTTTTTACACTGGCAAGATTACTGGAGTATAACTGGTTTAATAAGTATATACTACTTTTATAAGGCTAAAAATATAGCCAAGGAGCAGCATGTGAAGGTGACTTGGTATTGAGACTGGAGAGATAATGAAGATTATTATTTGTAACCTATATTCAGAAAAAATGTGAAAGACTATAAAATGGAAAAAAATTAAGGGTTCAAGATGAGTATATCATAGGAATATGTGTTTGGCTAGAAACTGCGATTACATTTTGGTGGTTGTCAAAATGTCATGTTTTTTGGTTTATTTTACCATTTTGATTGGGATCATGCACGCAAATCCTGATAATCAGTAAGTTTCTCAAACTTAATATCTGAAAGCTTCATAAAATCAACATAAAGTTTTCCTTATTAAAGCAATTTATGGAATTTTAATAAGGTCTACCTGTGCCAAGAGTAGGTAATTATCATGTAAGTAAAAGCTCACAAAGCTAAATAAATTTTCTTCCACATCTTTAAAAAAAAAGAAAGAAATCTATACCTCACTTGTACTCTTCTGCCTGTATTGCTTTTCTGCCTTAATTTAGTATCTAAATTTTTATATTTACATATTTTTTTACCTTTATATGTTTTATAATTTTACAAACATTTGTTGAAAATATATAAAGTTCTTCCTAAAGTCATCTAGCTAATGTAGTATTGCTTAATATTTGTACTATTTTTATTAATTCCTCCTATTTATTTAATTGGAATTCCACATTTAAAGCACATAAAGATATTTTTCTTCTGTTACATTTATAATGATTAAATTTAAAAGTCAATCTTTGGGGCATGTAACGGTGGCTCAGTGGTAGAGTTCTTGCCTGCCATGCTGGAGACCTGGGTTCAATTCCCAGTGCCTGCCCATATATTTAAAAAAAAAAGTTAGCCTTCAGATATTAACCTTCAATTTGAACTTCATACTTTGTTTATATAACAGATGCTATATAGAGATTAGATATGATTAATCTGGTTAATGTGGTGGCCACACTGTAGGTCAAAAATTCCAAGAAACAAGGCTCAGGTGGCCATTTGCTCTTCATCTTTCCAGAGACTGAGATCTTCTAGCAGATTTGGGCCAAGTAGTGAGGCCAAGGCTGTATTCTGATATACTCCTAAGTGTGAAACTATAATTCTTGCTCTACTTCTCTGTTCTATCTACCACATCATGGGCATTTTGAGGGCATAGATCTATATGATTTATCTAGGATTGTATTTCACAAATAATGAATATTCAACAAATCTTTTGGTGAATGGAGCTGTCAACTACCAACACAGTGCAAGATAAATTTTGTGAGAATTTTGTTTGCTGTATAAACACAGGTAGATTCAAACTTGGTCATACATACTGAAGCCTAAGCAGTACACCACTTTACGTTTAATAAAAACAATTCTCTATGTTTAGAATCTCCCACATTCCTCTGATCATCTAGATTTCTATTCATACTTGTGGCTTACATTCTGACTAGCCAAATCCTAATATTGCCTTTTTTGCTATCTATGACCACACATACACACACACACACAACTTTTTTCATTTAGAGAAAGAACATATTAGAATATATCCTAGTAAGATGTTTTATACTACAAATATTATTTATCATATATTTTTCTTTTTATCACTTTGTTCTTAAATATAGATTCCTGGTCATGCTTCAAAAATCATAGGAAGTGCCATAATATAATATGCCAAATTTAAAAATAAAATAATAAAATTTTTAAAAATCAAAATGGTTACATTTATTTCTATAACTGAAAAGTTTAAAATACAAACACCTCAAGACCACTCTTCAAGTTTTAATTCATATATTTTTATTAACTTTTATTAATACAGATTATATATAAAATGCTGCTCTAGGAAATGCCTAGTGGAATCTGGCTGTATTTAGGAGAAAGAAACAATTAGCAAATATCTTCTATATATTACTTTTCTACATATCTTATGGGCCCTATCCAAGTGGAAATTGTACCTAAACGAGTAACATCAGCCTTTCAATACAAGTAAAGATAATTTTCATTTTATACTATGGCAGCTGCTTTGCAGGACAATGTGCTATTTGCAACTCAACTTCTCATGGTCTCCAAAATGAAGACGATGCCATTATTGTTAAAATTTTAAGAAGTGTGCAAAAGGAGATAACTAAAAAAATCACTTTCTCATTTCTTTATACCACAGCAGACTGAAGAGCACATAGACTTGGAGATTTCTGTTCAAATTCATGAGAGTCAGAAGTCCTGAAGATTGATCTAGATAATACTGCACAACATGCCTCCACTACATCTGGGGTATTATCCTGCCAAAGCTTGCACAGTCCCAATTAAATATTTTGGAGGAGAAAAAGCATCTCTAAGAGCACATCATTCTTACATTAGGCCACTGGCATTTTCACAAAAGGCAAACAACTTTTTAATTTGTTCAAAGTTCTCCATTAGAATATAGAACCCTTACCAAACTCCAAAGTGATTTTATCCTATTTAAATTCTTAGGAAAATTGAAATCCTTCATATTTTAGCAGCTAATAAAACTCTACTTACAGTGGCATTACATTCTATTTCTACTTGGTAGCAACATTCATCAAACACCTACATAATACTCTATATAAATAAGTCACTTCCTTTAATGGAAGAGAACTAAAGCAAAACTTTGCAAAGCAAAATAGTCTGAAAAACTAAGAAGTTACATACTTACCAAAAAGGAAACATCATAGTCTCTTATTAAATGAAAATAGGCAGAGAAAATAAAAATATAAATTGTGTATGAAGTTCAATGAACATCAAGGCCTTTATAAAACAAAACTGCTCATTGAAAAGCTTACTGAATTAAAAGTTCTCAGAGGAATACTTATGAATATTTAATTCAGATGATGCAACCCTTAATTCATTTAATACTCACATCCTTGTGGCAATTTTCAACTAAGACATGGATAGGTTCATCTTCTAACAAACAAAACTAGATTGCTCTCATTTGTCATATTTCACCTTTTTCCTCTCTTTGTTGTTGTTTCCCACTTATTTCATGTGAGACATTAATGAGAAAAGAGGAGGAAAAGTATTATACAAACAGTCATCTGGAGATTTATTGGAATACTGAAAACATTCTAGTGCTTAAAATATTTTAAAAAGAGTTCCTAAGTTCCTCTTCTACTGGAATAAATGTAATAAATATTAAGTGCCTGGCCTTATTTCTAATGGTTCAAAGCTGGAAACAACTCGAATGTCCATCAGCAGATGAATGGTAAACAAATAATATCCTTAAAATTGAATACTATGCAACAATAAAAAGAATACCTACTAATACCTGAAACATTATGAATAAATCTCAAAATCATTATACTGAGTCAAGGAAGCCAACTGAGTGAAAGAAAAGAACATACACTATATGTTCTCATTTATATAAAATTCTAGAAAATAGTAACTAAATATATAGCTTCACAAATCAGATCAGTGGTGAAATAGGAAAGGGTATAGAAGGTGGGAAAGTGGGATGATAAGGAGCCCAAGGACCCTTAGGATTTAGGACTGAGCTTTGGACTAAAACTATGCCCTACAGTACGGTTCATCCCCTGTGACTATGCTTAAAACCCACAGAAGTAATAAAATCAACCCAGAGAGTACCAAAATAATCTGGTGATCTGACTGTGAGAATAAAACTTATATTCTTTAAAAGAAAAAAACATAATCTAAACCCTTCAGCATATCATCCACAGTGTACAGAATGCAACAAAAAATAATTATTTTTAATGAAAAGAAACAGTAAAACACGACCTGTGGTCAAGAAAGAAGGCAGTCAATAGAAATAAACCCTGAAATGAATCAGGAGTTAGAATTAGCAGACAAATATTAAAAAGTAATTATCATAAATATGTTCCAGAACTTAAAGGAAAAGATGAAAATAATGTGTGAACTGAAAGGGAACTTCAGCAGCGAAAAGACAACTCAAGGAAGGAAAAAGAATGCAAATTCTAGAACTAAGAAAATGTCAGAAGAGAAAGTCTTTCTATTTTAGAACAGAAAGAGAAGAAAAAAGATTGAAAGAAAGGGAGAGGAAGGGAGGGAGATAGAAGAAATATTAAATATAGGGAAATGATGGTACAAATGACAGTTGATTTCACATCAGAAAATTGGAAAGACAGGAGGCAATGGAATAATATCTTTAAGGTGCTGAAGAGGGGCAGGGAGAAAACCAAGAATCCTAGATTCAAATAAAAATATCCCTCAGAAAAAAATGTAAATTTATTTTCATATAAAAGAGATCCAAGATAATTTATATCACCAGCAGACATTCACTGTAAGAAGTGCTAAAGGCAATGAATCCAGTGGAAACTAAGAATTATAGAAAGGAATGAAGACCACAGGAAATGAATGATATGTGGGTAGCATGAAGGATTATATATTCTTTCTCATTTTAATTTCATTAAAAGGCAACTGGCTATTCAAAGCAAAACAACAGTACTGTATTATATATGTAGACATGAAATGTATTTCAGTAACAACAAAATGGAAAGATAAATGAAAATGATGAGATTTATATTTTATATGAAGTGTTACAATATTAACTCTAAATAAACTGCTAATGATGAATATGGTACTCTCCAGAAGTGCCACTAAAGTATAAGGCTAAAAGGTTTAGCTTAAAAAAAATCAATTATTCAATGAAAATTAAATTTAGTAAAATCTGATTTACCTAAAAGATGGCAAGAAGTGAGGAACACTTGAACAAGAAAATATTATGAGGAATAAAAGCAAGAAGGAAGATAATAGACTTAAATTCAAATATATCAAAAATTATATTAAAAGTAAATGGACTAAATGTTCAAACTGAAAAACATAGAATGTCAGAGTGGATAGAAAAGCAACACCCAACTACATGCTGTACACAAGAAATTCACTGCAAATATAAAGACACAAATAGGTTGAGAGTAATAATATGGAAGAAAATATATCATTCAAATAATGATTCTAAGAAAACTCATTTGAGCAATTTAATACCAGACAAAGTGGATGTTGGAGATTGAACCATGTCCCTCACAAAAGACATGTTCAGGACCTAATCCCTGGTCCTGTAGTTGTGAATCGATTGTAAATAGGAGCTCTTGAAGATGGTACTTCCGGTTAAGGTATGGTCTAGCTAATCAGGTTGGGTTTTAATCCTGATTACTGGAGTTCCTTTATAAAAAGAATGAAATTCAGACACACACACAAAAAGAGAGAGAGAAGGAGAGAGAGAGCCATGGGGACCAGCCAAAAGCTGAAAGCCAAAAGAACCCAAAAGAGAGAGAAATGCTGCTGTGTGCATTGACATGTGACAGAACATCAAGGAAACCCTAAGATTGCCGATCAGCTAGAAAATACTGATCCTGGAAAAAACATGCCTTCTAGCCTCTGAAACTAAGAGCCAATAAATTTGTTGTTAAGCCAACCAATTTCATGGTATTTGTTTTAGCAGCAAGGAAACTAAATAAGCAGCCTTCAGGACAAAGAATCATATCAGAGATAGAAAGGTACATTTCATATATATATCATCAATTCATCAGGAAGACTGAACAGTCATCATGAATATGCCATTAATAACAAAGCTGCAAAATACAAGACAAAGAAACTAATGAAATAGTAAACATACTGGTACACTATATCAATTAGGAAGAAATATCACTAACTTACACAAACCTTTCAGAAAACAAAGGAAGGACAATTTTCCAACTCATATTATGAGCCCAGCATAATCCTGAAAAAGACATTTCAAGAAAAGAAATATGAAAATTCCTCTATAAAAAGAGAGACCATTCTTTCTTATAAAATTAGATGCGAAATTTTTAAAACATTGAGTATTTAAAAGATATTACATCACAACTAGCCAGGATGAATCAAATAAATAGTAGGCTGGTTTAACATTCAAAGCTCGACTGTTGAAAGCAGTTAGGCAGGTCCCCAGAAAGTTAAACAGAATTACCAAATGATCCAAAAATCCCACTTCTTGCTATATACTCAAATAAGATGGCAGTAAGGACTCAAACAGAAATTTGTACACCAAGCCAATGTTTATTGCAACATCATTTATAATAGCTAAAAGATGTAAACAATCCAAGTGTCCATAAAACAAATGAATGGATAAACAAGAACACAATGGAATATCACAGAGCTGTAATAAGGAATGAAGTTCTGATACAATGCTACAATATGGATGAAACTTGAAGACATCATGTTGAGTGAAAAAGCCAGATAGGAGAAGACAAATACTGTATGTTCTCACTTATATGAAATACCTAGAATAAGCAAATCTCCTAATGACCAACAGAAGATTATGGTTTATCAGGATCTAGGGTAGGGAGAAAAGCAGGGGTTATTGCTTAATGGGTGCAGAGTGTTTGTGGAGATAAGAAAAGTTGAGACAATGGACAGTGATGATGGTAGCAATTATTTTGAATGTCATTGATATCTTTGAATTATACATTTGAATGTGGTTAAAATGGGAAATTTTGAGCTATATATGTCACTATAATTAAAAATTTTAAACACAACATTTAAAAATCAAAGCAGAAGTGAGAGAGGAATGAATAGGTAAAAGCACAGGACATTTTTAGATCAGTGAAACTATTGTATATGATACCATAATGGTTTATATATGAAACTGTGCAATGCAAAAAGTGGACCCTAATATCAACAAAAATTATTAATAAGGTGTCAATATTGGTTCATCAATTGTAGCAAATTTATCATAGTGCAATATTTTAATAATAGGGGAAACTGTTTGTGGGAGGGTATATGGGAACTCTGTACATTCTGCCCAATTTTTCCATAAACCTAAAACTTCTCTAAGATAAAGATTATTTAAAAACATGTATGTAATAACAGAATAAAAGAAAAGTCATTAGCATCTCAATATTCATAGACAAAGCATGACAAAAGTTAACACCAAGTCATGATAAAAACTCAGCAAAATAGGAATACAAAAAAATGTATTCTATGAAAAACCTACAGCTAACATCAAACTTGTTAAATTCTTATATACTTTTCTCTAAAGTTTCGGAACTAGGCAAAGGTATCAGCTATCATTTCTATTGAGCAATGTACTGGGAAGCCTACTAAGAGCAAGGAGACTAGAAAAAAATAAAATGGTATACAATGGGAAAGGAAGAAATAAAATTTTTATTATAAAGAGATGACATAAGAACCCTAAGGAATCTACAAAAATATCTATAATTAACATGTGAATTTAGCAATGTCACCTATAAAAGGATATGAATATACAAAAAGGATAAAATACTATACAAAACTCAAATGTATTTCTATGTAGCAGCAGCAAACAAATGGGAAATGCACTTATCAAAATTTGTATTTATAACAAATAGAAAATACATTAAAATATGCTTAAGAATAAATGTAACAAAAGAAATACAAGGCTTCTAAACTGAAATGTGCCAAACAATGCAAAACAGAAGAAAATCTAAATTAACTGGCATGAAGTGAGATAACTGAGGCTGTATCCTGGCTGTAGAAATATTCAAATCCCATAAGGAGTGGTACTAAAACACAGTGGTTAAAATCTCTGGAGATAAATTAGCTGGACAGTTTTCCTTGTTCCACAATTTAACAGCTCTATGAGCTTGGGCAACTTACTAACCTTTGCTGTGCTTCTGTTTCCTCATCTGAAAAATTGGGGATAATATCTTAGAGTAAATGACTGGATTTAAGTGCTTAGAATAATGTCTGGTTCATTATAAGCACTTAGTAAAGATTTATAATCATGTGACCTGGGACAGATTATCTGTATATCTGAGCCCCAATTGCTTCATTAGTAAGAAAAGTAAATTAAAACTCCTATTAAGAGGAAATGAGGAGAGATGTCATCATCATGACAACATACACAGCTACCGAAAATCTCTCCCCAGGGATTCAATGAATTAAAAGGAAATTTCTGAATTTTGTAGAGCACTGGAGGAAGTTAAAGACTGGAGAAGTACCCTACAGGTGCCGAATTGGAGAGACAAATATCAAGTAGGAAACCTCTACAAAGGAGCAAACAGTCCTCTCCCCTCCCCCTCACTCAGTCTCTCACACAGCACAGGTGGAGCACAGAAACAGCAGCTGCATTCCCGTCTGTGTTAGTTAGATTCAGTTGTCAACTTGGCCAGGTGAGCATACCTAGTCTTGCTGCTGTGGACATAAGCCAATGGTACGTGAACCTCATCTGTTGCTAATTACATCTGCAGTCAGCTAGGAGGCGTGTCTGCTGCAATGAGTGACGTTTGACTTAATTGGCTGGTGCTTAAATGAGAGAGTGCAATGTTGCACAGCCAAGCAGCTCAGCATTCCTCATCTCAGCACTAGCAGCTCAGCCCAGGCCTTTGGAGATGCAGAAAGAAAGTCACCCCGGGGAAAGTTGTTGGAACCCAGGGGCCTGGAGAGAAGATCAGCAGAGACCATCTTGTGCCTTCCACGTAAGAAAGAACCTCAGTGAAAAGTTAGCTGCCTTTCCTCTGAAGAACCAACAAAATAAATCCCCCTTTATTAAAAGCCAATCTGTCTCTGGTGTGTTGCATTCCGGCAGCTAGCAAACTAGAACACCATCCACTGGTGACACAGAATATAAATTCTCTCACAGCAGTAAGACAGATCCCCATCATTTGGAGACTGGGTGGAGAGGACATGTCAAGACCCAAGTCAATAGGGAATAAAGAGTCTGAGAAAATGTGGACACAGTCTGTATTTCCAATCATGGGTCTGAAAGCCATTCCCCCATCCCTGAAGGAAAGAGCAGTCAGCAGTCTGATCTCCTTGGTGGTTGGCCAAATACTGGGTCAGCTGGTGGACTCCTCTACCACAAATAAAGTCAGGGATACATCCTACACTGGGCCAGGTTTTGGCCAGCAAAGAAGGCACAGGAAACCTTTAATTGCAGACTCTCCTGATCAGAGGTAGCCTGACCTACAAAACAGCCTTTGAGGATAATTAAGTATCAAACAGCACCATCTGTTGTGCAGAACAGAAAGTGCAAAAGAATTGAAAAGCTTTTTCAGATACTCTCCAGAAAATGTATCAGAACCAGTGGGACTGCTCTAGAACCCCTGCATGGGAACCTGCCCCTGTGTTGGCTGAGAAATACAGATGAGCAGCCTGTTAAAGCAATGACCTAAAACGAACCCAGGTCTTGCAGTCCAGCAAATAACAGAGCACCATGGGGACCGAGAAGACTTGTTTCACCCACAAAAAGAGACCTTTCTGTGGTACCTAGGGCTTACCCCAGCCTAGTTTTGGGGGGTGACTGCAAACAGAGCCACAAGAATCAGAAAAATAAGAGTTGGAAAATTATGACCAGTTAAACAGAAGCTATCCTAGAGGTCTAGAATAAATTGAGCTGAATGGCAGAGAACAAAGCCAACCAACAAGAAAACCCTAGGTAAAAGAGTGAAGATAACCTCTAGAATAAACTAATCAAGGAAGTCAGATGTCTAGACATCAGCAAAAAGTTATGAGTTACACCAGGAAAAATAAGAATATGGCCCAGTCAGAGGAACAAACTAACACTTTAAAGGAGATTCAGGGGATGAAATGACTAATAGAAGATTTTTCTGGCAGGCACGCTAAATCAATTAAAAAATCAAATCAACCAACTAAAGGAAGATATGGCAAAAGAGATGAAGGATAAAAAGGTGTCCCAGAAGGAGAAGAGAAGGGAAAAGGGGCAGAAAGACTAATGGAGGAAATAATCACTGAAAATGTCCCATCTCTTACAAAAGATATAAAATCACAGATCCAAGAAGCCAAGTACAGCCAAAACAGAATATATCTGAATAGACCTACTCCAAAATACTGACTAATCAGATGGTCAATTGTCAAAGACAGAGAATTATGAAATCAGCAAGAGAAAAGTGATCCATCACATTCAAAGGAATCTTGATAAGACTATAGGTGGATTTCTCAGTAGAAACCATAGAGGTGGGAAGACAATGGTATGATATTTAAGATTCTGACAGAGATAAACTCTCAACCAAGAATTCTATATCTGGAAACACTTTCCTTCAAAAAATCAAGGAGAGTTAAAAACATTTTCAGACAAATAGTCACTGAGAGAGTTGTGTGTTCCAAACACACAAAATTAAAATTTAAATATTCTTAAATTTAATACTTTTGGGTGGGTGTGGGTCATTGTAAATAAGATCTCTTCAAGATGTTACTTCAGTTAAAGTGTGGCACAAAAGATTGGGCCTTAATCTGGATTACTGGAGTGCTTTATCAGCAGAGAGAAAGTGAGACAATGAGTATAAAGGAACGCTTTCATTTTCAGTTGGGAATTTAAATGGATAAAGACCTTCTAAAAGTCAATATGAACTATAAAACCTTAACCTCATGCGTCCCATAGATACATCTGTTCCATTTCTCTGGGCTGTTTGTTGTGATAACATTTTGCACTTGACAAGGGTTTATCTACAAGAATGTTTTTGGCTTCTAAAATAGGTATGGCAACTGTGTAAACATTCAAAAGTATGAGATTTAATGCATAAACTACAGCTCATCCACACAGTGGAAAGTAGCCATCAAACAGCAGATTGTAGGAAACATTTAATTACACATAACATGTTAATAGTTTCTTAAGTGAAAAAGCAGACTATAAAACAAATGCCCCTTGTCATCTCCCAATTTGTTTTCATTTCTTGTTTTTTACAATACAGATAGAGCAAATTAAAAAGTAAATATAGTAAAATGGCTGTATCAGGACATTGGAAATGTATTTATTTTCTTCACTTTACATAATTATGTGTTGCAATTATCTAAAGTGAACAAAGAACAGATACACCCCACCCAAAATTGAGAAAGACTAAATGAAATTGTCTAAAGAAATCACTTTAAGAAACCCTTTAAGCTCAGGAAGGAGGGGGCAAAAAAACTCTTAAAGAAATCTTGGTATTATTGACTCTTTTCCTTGGCAGCAAAATGAGAACACTTTTACCTTTCTCAGAAAATAGAGAAATTAATATTCTCATACCTGTGGGAAAATGTATACTAATCACAGACCACTTTTTAGCTTTTTCTTTAATAAATTACTTGGGAAAATATGAGACTTAATGATAAGTACTTTAATTCATTCTTTTCTATAAAAAATGCAATCGCTGCTCTGTATTGAATTCAAATTTCAGGAGATGAGTCAATATAGAACAAACCAGTAGGTGATGGGAAATGGAACATATGATTTGCTTTTTTATGGAGAAAGTATATGTCTTTAGTTGTTGTTTCTTTTCCTTTGATTTAAATCTGTGCTAAGAATAAAATAGGTATTTATCTGCATGCTTACCAGTTTTAGAAACAGAACTGTCTCCAAGAGCTGAGATGCATTCAAGCTCGATAGGCCACCTGCCATCCACAAACATCACCTTCATACCACAGAGATAATGATGAAATGATACTCATTTTTATTTTGCTTCCAACATCCATCCCACAGTCCAGTATGAAAAGAAATTACCCTGCTAACACCATATGCAAAGGACCTTCCTTTCAACTATGCGGTCTGGGTTCTGGATCTTTTTGAAGTGAGTGACTGTACCACACTTCTTCCCCTCTTGTTTTCCTCAGTCTAGTTCCCTCTGGTCTTCCAGAGTTTTCTGTATTCTCTTCCCCATTTATTATTGGGACTTCTTTTTTACTTGTAAGTTGCCAAAGGATCCACCCTCTTCCAAGCTGGAATTCCATGATTAATAAAGTATTATTTGAATTCTAAAATCTCCGCTGGATGCTCTCTACACTTCTGTACTTAACTAAACCTTGGCTTTATTCTAAGGATACAGATAACTCCATCAGAAGCTGAATGCTGAAAAAAATGTTACACAAATGGGAAGATTGGCATCACTGATAATACAAAATATCACAATTTCTAATATGCTGCATATTCAAACTAATACTCTAACTATCTTTCCATGCTTGCCTAATTTTCCAGCCCCATTTCCCACCCAACCCCATGCAACACATACCTCAAAGCTGCTTCAGTCTTCTCAAATCTCTGGCATTTTCTTTCATTCCTCCTTCCTTCCTTCTTTCTAGTATTCATCATCCCAAACTGTGATTTATAATAGTAGTCCCAGCAGGTGATTTTGTTTCTACAAAGATCAATAATAGTGGTAGATGATATATCAATAAGCTTTCTCAACTTCTCTTTCTTTAAAAGAAAGCAGGTTTCTTGCTTCCTATCTAAAGGCAATCTTTCCCCATTTTCTCCTTTACCTCTGTCTCCTTTCTCAAGATTTTCATATATTCAGTTCTACATTAATATCTACCATTTATTAATTAATTCAATAATTTACTTGTTGAATATTAATGGACAACTGTTATGTACCAGACTCTATTCCTCAATCATTTCCTTTGGCATTTAAACCCATAGGAAATCCTCCCATGAAATAAATACCCTCCCTTAAACTCATCACATATCAAAGCACTATCTCTTCCCTGCTCTCACAATCACACCTCTGAAGAATTGCCCCTTTTGTTGAGGATAGTTCTTCCCTACTTCTGCATCTTCAGCCAGGAGGTGGGGGTATGTGTGTTGTTACTTCCTCACTAGGAGGAAGAAATACAAATGCTAAAAGGCACATGAAAAGTTACTCAACAACATCAGCTATTAACTGGTATAGTATATCAAAATCACAGTGAGGTGTTATCTGATACCCATTAGAATGGACATTAAATAAAAAAACCAAACAAAATGACAAGTGCTGGAGAGGATGTGGATAAAGAGGTACACTTAACCATTGTTGGTGGGAATGTAAAATGATGCAACTGCTCTGGAAGGCAGTTTGGTGGTTCCTCAGGAAGCTAAGTATAGAATTGCTGTATTATCCAGCCATCCCATTACTAGGTATATAGTTAAAGGAACTGAAGGCAAGAATACAAATGGACATTTGCACACCAGTGTTTATAGCAACATTATTTATGATTGTCAAGAAATGGAAATAGCCCAAATGTCTATCAGCAGATGAGTGGCTAACTAAGCTGTGGTGTATACATACAATGGAATATTACACAGCTGTAAGACAGAATAAAGTCATAAAGCATGTAATAATGTGGATGAACCTTGAGGCCATTATGCTGAGTGAAAGTAGCCAGATACAAAAGGACAAACACTGTATGGTCTCACTAATATAAATTAACATTGAGAGTTGAATTTAAGAACACAGGTTATGAGGAGATAGAAAAATGGTAGAGATTGGGGATTTTGTGCTGAAGGAATACAGATTGTACAACAGGATTGATTGTAACACTTCAGAAATTGATGATAGCACAATACTACCTGACTGTGGCACAGTAATATAAGTACACTGAATAAAGCTGAAAAAATTATTCATTTTCTTTTATTCTTTGGGATGATATCATGAATAGAATTTGCAGTAGTTTTAAGCCATTATGTAACTCTGAAAGGGCAATTCTTTTAATCCACTGCAGTAGGTGAAGACCTTTGAGGTGGAACCTTTTTGCTTATGTTATTTCAATTGAGATGTGACCCCACTCATTCAAAGTAGGTTTTAATCAGCTTATGGGAGTCCTTTATGAGAGGCTAAAACACCCACAGAAGTAAAAAGATGAAATTGAGAGAAGGTCATGAAAGAACCCGTAGAGAAGCCAAAAGGCAAGGACAAACCCAAATAAGATGAGAAACATCAGCTAAAGAGAGAAACTCAGGAGAAAATGACAACATGATATTGGCCATGTGCATTCCCATTTGACAGAGAAGTCCAGGAAGCTAGCCTATCTCCAGAGTCCAGGTATTGTCCTGTTCAAGTCTTGAGTTAGGACATTTTCCAGTTTAAGAACTGTAAATTGTAAGCTAATAAATCTCCATTATAAGGGCCACCCATTTCTGGTATATTGCATTCCAACAGCTTTAGCTACCTGAAACAGATTCTGATATCAAGAAGTGGAATGTGGGCAGGCCACGGTGGCTTACCAGGCAAGAATGCTTGCCTGCGATGCCAGAGGACCCGGGTTCGATTCCTGGTGCCTGCCCATGTAAAAAAAAAATAGAAGTGGAGTGTGATTTGCAAATACCAAAAATGCTGGGACAACTTTATAAATGAATACATGGAAAATTCTGGAAAAATTGTGAGAAACTTGTTAGAAAAAGGCCTAGATTGCTTTGGAGAGACTGTACATAAAAATATGAATATTAAAGGTACATCCAATGAGGCTTTGGACAGAAATCATGATTGTATAGTTGCATATTGGAAGAAAAGTGACCCTTATTTTAAAGTGGTAGAGAATTTGCAAAATTGATTCTTGATGTCTCTTGGAGGTAGAATTTGAAAATGATGAACTTGGATATTTAGCTGAAGAGATTTCCAGATTAAAGGTTGAAAGTATGGCCTGGCTTTTCCTTGTAGCTCATAGTAAAATGTGTGAGTAAAGGTATAAGCTGTGACCTGAACTCTTGACCACAAAGAAACCAGAAGATGATGGCCTGGAAAGTTCTGAGATTCTAGAAAGTGAGTCAGCAGAGAATAGAGCCCTACATGAGAACTTAACTGAACATGGAACCAGCAATTTCAATGTGAATGAGGATTGGAAATGTAGTTATCCAGGAAGGATTTGTGGAAAGTTCTATTGTCTGTCAATTGGGATCCCTGTATGGTACATGTGAAACCAAAAAGTATTTTTGCAAGATTTGTATGAATTGAACCACTGCCATCCAGGAACAAAAGGGAAGAAAATGGACAAATTGAAGGAAAAATGACTTCAGACAGAGAACTGTGGAAGCTAAGGTCTGAAACAGACATCCTGGGCCTGGAGAGTGGGCCCATCCATTTATGTGGAAAGGGTGAGTTTGCTGTTGAGCTCTCAGAAAGCATGCCTTACCTATTTAGGAAGAATTCTTCTGCCCCAAGCTTCATATATGGTGCAGTATATTACCTGGGGATTGAGGAGAGTCTGGCTGCCACCCCACTGTTCTAAGGGAATTGAGCTTGTGCTCCAGAGAAAGCAGAGTCTGGCCTCCATTCTAATACTTAGGGAGGGTGGGGCCTAGTGTTCAGCTGCTGCTCTGAAGCTTGAAGAAGATGTAGCCAAGACAGTTAATTTTGGTGGAAGGAGTAATCTAGGAAGTATGGTGAGGTGTAGGATAGCAATTACCAGGACTCTATAGTAAAAAAAAAATAACATGATCCCCAATTGGGAGGAGGTATAATATATCTGGAAGAGCACAGAGTAAGATGGAAAAGTCAAAGACAACTTGAGGAGGTAAGCTAGGGCAGACTTCAGAAGGGTTTATCTGGAACAGTAATAATTTCAATTACATAGCATTGTTTAGAGGATTAAATGAGAAATTTGCTATAAAGTATTATATTATTATTAATAAAAATATAAAAATCAACCTGATAAGATTTTAATGAGGAATATACCTATTAAAGTAAATCAGAAACTTACTTCTAAGCCAGATTAGCCAATTATAAAATACAGCAAAGTTAAATCCCCTCCAAAAAGCAAACTTCACAACAAACATAAAAATAAAAGTCCACAAAATGTGTGATATCTGAAATGAGGCATTATCATGCTAAAAATGGACATAAAGGATGGAAATATAAACATTGTAAACATGTAGATTTTACTCAAAATAATTAAGAGATTTAAGGAAATCTCAATATGAACTAGCAGTTTGATTATTCTCATACTGCTTCTGGTGTTTCTGACAATTCTAAGAAAAGAGAATTACACTTTTCTTAGAATTATTCTTAGAATTTTCTTAGAAAAATTAAAATGTCTCTAGCCTCACTAAAAGAAAAAGCCAAGGTACAAACAGCTTCCTGTGTCCAAATCTACTTAAATGCATTAGGACATAAATAAACATGACATTTCAGCTATAATGGAGTCTGTATCTAACATGCTGTAACATTTTTTCCCTTTTCATATGTGTATTTATTCCATTTCCATTATGTATAGCATAAATAGGCTTCAGACCATGTGTGGCATCTTATTTCTGGTATGCGTCCTTGGTTCACTTTCTTGGTTTTACTTGTATTTCTATGTATAATTAATTATGTTATTATGTGTTGTTATGTATTTGAAAGCTCATCTCTTTTGTCTTTTGGTTACTTTTATAGTTCTAGTAATATACTTAAATGTCTACTTATTCCATTTTTATACCTTTCTGCACTATTCCATCCAAAAAAAGAAAACTAATGCATTACATTTTATCACCTTGCTTGTGTTACATTGGGTTTGTTTTTTGTTTTATTATTTATCTTGGAATTTTGGAAAGGAAATCTTTAAACATAATTACTTTAATGATGTATGTATACTTTTATCTCTAGTAAAAGATTAATCAGTTTTAAATTGTGAATGAATTGCTTCCTAAGAAAGGTATTGGATTTGTGGAGATACAGAAGAAAAGAAAGCTTGTATATATTGGTGGGTGGAGTAGTCATTTTTAAAAATTCCCAGATCTCTCTTCAACCTCTGCAATCTCCTTTGCTATACAGTATTACTATTTCCACATTGGCATTATTTGTAACATTTATATTCTATCTTAATGATATTTACATTTATTTAGTCATATTTAGAAATAGTTCATGTGTTATTAGTAAATGAACCTAAGACCCACCATAAACCTTTCTAACATAGTTTCTTTATTCAATTTGGAGCACTGAAGTTTGTCTTCAGTTTTCTTATGAAATACATAGTTACATTCCCCAAAGTATCACACATTTGACTTTCCTTCTCCTCTTCATTGAAACTTGCAGAATGAAAAAACTTTTTAGAATATATTACACTAAAACATTGGTAAATATTGCTCTATTTTTTCTATCATTTAACATTCTTAAAGAAAATTCAGAGATCACAATGATATTTACTTCCATGTAAATGACTATGTTTTTGCCCAGATTTCTAGGGTTTTCTCAGTTTCATTTTATTTATTTTATTATTGTAGCTATATTTTTCACCATGGGAATCACAATTCATAATTTTGTCTGCCACATATTTTTTGAGGAAAATATTTTCTGAGGAAAATTAAAAGTCAGTGGCTCAATATTAATCTGTTTTTGTCTTATATTACTACTTTACCAATTATATATATAATTTGGGTTTTATTTCACAGAAATGTATTTTATTGCATTTATATTTCAAGGAAAACAATTTTCATCATGTTTTTATTATGTACTGTGGTATAACATTTCTATTGTGCACTTGCTGTGTTATTCTTATGTGTCATTCTTCCTTTTTACTTTTCATGTATGATATTAGTGAAAGTATTTTACATTTTAAATAAATGTGTTCTATTTTATCACTCGATGACTTTCAATTTAAAAAACTGGTTTTCAATTGTATTGAAAGCCCTTTAGACCTTTTATATGCACAGCACAGGTTTTCATAGTACAACAATTATTGTTTTACAGTCCTTTATTTAGTTATTGCATGCTTGAGGGGAAAAAACATGGTTGTTTTTAATCTTCTATTTCATTGTTAAAGACAAAAATCTCATTTTAAAATCTGTTTTCTCCTGTGTAAACATTTTTGATATCTTTAATGCCCTCCATTTGTAGTTATATATTATAAACAATTTATTGCAGACTGAAAAATAATGTTTTTTATCTTAATTCTTTCAGGTTTTCTTTTATCACTATCTTATCTCCTAGACTAGCATAGGGATGGGAATACACCAGATGCTCACTGAGCATTTGTGGAGTGAATAAATAAAGTTATTTTATCATATTAAATCAATTGCTTAATTGTGTTCATTTTTAAACTAGAAGTGTCAACTGAAAAAAAGTGATAGCTCAATTAATTTACTAAAATAAGAGAAGTACTTTTTCAGTCCCTATAGTTTCACAAATTTTGGCCAGCAGGTAAATGTTAGCAAGTTTATAATTCCCCAGAGGTTTCCTGTGCTCCTTATTCTCTTTTCCTAAATGGAAATAAAAGTAGTTGCACCCTTCTGACCCACCACCTGATGTCTACACTATACCATGTATTTGATTGGGAAGTCTGGCTGGGTGGAGAAGCCTGAAGTGAGACCTCAAATCCAGGTGAAGCCCATGGAGGCAGGGTTAGATTTTGCTCAACTCTGCTACTGAGCTGATTCCCATCGCAGGTAAATAGCTTATAATTCTGAAATGAAAAGTTTAAAAATTGAAGATAGAAAGTTTCAGAATTTCATAAATTCAGAAGCCATACAATTTTCCTGAACTTGAAAGGCATTTGTATCGTGTTCTGTAGAACTTCATATAGCAGGATGCATTTTAAGATGCCTAGTCTCAGGTTTGCTCTAAATTAATTGCAGAATTTGTATGTTAAAACACACACCGACACCCTCAAATAACTGACAGTTTTTAAATGTTTTTTATTGTAAAATATAACATATATGCAAAGCAAAGAAAGAAAGAAAGAATTTTAAAAGCATACTTGAACAAGTATTTACTGAACAGATCCCAGAGTTTGTAGTGTGCTACCATTCCAACTACTCAGATTTTTCCTTCTACTTGCTCCAACACTGAAGGCTAAAAGGCACATAAATATAGTGATTCAGCAGTCATATTTGCTTGTTAAATCCTATTTTCTCTGGTGTATATGACTCAAGAACACCTAGGGCTCAAACTGAAACTCTATAAAGGTTTTACTGCACTGTTTTCTTTCCTGGAATCTGTAATTCCTGGAAGGTTTCTAGGTCAGTAATTCCTGAAACCCAGAGGGACCACCATCTCCAAGATTACTGATTTATTACCTCCTCCTATCCTTTATGTGGACACCCCTCCTCAACATGAAAAAGTCAGAACAGGCATTCCTTAAAAATCCCTAAATATTGAGAGAGGGGTCAGAGGAGGAGGAGTAGAAGGTATAACAGACATGATAACTGACTTTATAATTGTTTAGCTAAAAATTTTATTATGCACTATTTCATTTCTCATATCATAGCAGTGAATTTTAAACCCACTCATACTGAAAGACATGAAGGTGTATTTAGCAAACTATATGTTTAAAAATGACCCTAAAGGGGAGGGGTGGGAGGTATGGTATGAAGAAAAAAAAATGACCCTAAAGTTTGATTATTCCATATATGTGACATATTATATCCCCTAGTCAAAAACAACCTATGAAGGTATGACCCATTTAGAGCTAACAACTACATATTAATCTATTAAATACTATTTTAAGAAAACACTAGAAGTTTCTAGTGCCATAATCCAGAACAAATATAATTAAGAAAAAGAGAGAGATTGGGTTAATTTGGCCATAACCATGGGAATGGAAGGCATGGCTCCGGACATGATTCTAGCAGAATGCTAACTCTTGGAAAGTACTAGCATAAAAATTGCACTGCAGATCATTGAACTGAAAAGGTATTACTCAGAAAAATACTTTCAAAATTTAGTTCCTAGTTAGGAATAAATTTTATATCCTATTATGCACTAAAATATTCAAATTAAGTATTTTGATATAAAAAATGAACTATATCAAAAAGAAAAACTAGATAAAAGTATGAATACAGATGTACCTAAACTCTGAATTAAGACAATGAAGAAATGCTATGGAAAATAAATTAGAGTTTGAATAAAGGAAAAATACTCTCTAAAGAGAAGAAAAAGACATAAACCATGTTGAATTTTTTTAATGGGGGATTTATGTGGGCCACATAAAAATCAAAGGCTTAAATTCTTTTATATATAAGTTCTTGTGAATTAATCATAAGATAAACATATCAATTAAAAAAAGAAACTTGGCACAAGGAAACATATTACTGAAGAATTTGAAGAAGAACAGTAAATACAAAAGAATATATTAATGATCAAAGTACAGGTTAAAGCCATAATGGGTTCCCCTCTTTGATTTACTGAAATGCGGAGAAGATAAAGGAATGCTTATCAGTGGTGTTACAGTAAAGTAGAAAAGATGCTCCCAAATACTGCCATTGTGGTATATGGCTATGTTAGATCTTTGATGGATAATTGGCTGAACAACTAATCAAAAAGGTGCACTTTTTAGAATGTAAAATATACTCATAGATATGTGAGTTTTTCAAGTAGCTATTCATTTCAGTGTCTATTTAGATTAGCAAAAATAGTGGAACCCTACATTCAAAATAAGAGGAAAATTATTATGTAAGGTTTACTAAGAAGGAATATTATGAAACTTTTAAAAATATTCAAAAGAGGGGTCTTTTAAAATGTGTTTTAACACAAGATGGCACTCAAATAAATAATAACATTTAAACAAATTTAATATTTAGGTAAATTTAGAGGAATATACAGCCTGATTCCAACTGTATAAGTTATATATTGTTTAATGTAATATATGCTATGCACTATATCTACATGTGTATATACCTTATTTATTAACCAAAATGTACTGAAAATAAGAAACCAAATATTTATAATCCGTATTAAATGTGATGATGGGATTACAAATAACTTTTATTTCTTTCATATATCTTAAATTACCTATTGTGTTCATAAAATGAATTTATAAAATGAAAAAGATAAATCTTTAAAAGTATTTCAGTCTAATTTTAATTCACAAATTATCACATAACACCACTAGCATGGATTTATTATTTCATTATATATGGGAAACCTGAACCCATGACATATTTTTAACTTAAAAAAGTTAAACTAATAAATGTATGTGTATACTTAACAAAGTAAAGCATTTTATAATTGAAATACTCTTAAAATTTGAACACAAGATGTCCTAGGTTAAATAATATAGTTCTCCAAAGGTGAGTGTGCTGATTTGGGGCTGCTTTTGAGTGAAATGCAAAAGCATTTCAAAAGCATTTTAGGGGTTCCTAAAACCCCTAGGTGGGAACACTGCTGTTTTTATGGCCTGTGATTAGATGACGAACTATCTCAGTGGGGAACACCCCCCTGCCACCCACCCCAACCCACTATTTTTCCTTGGTGTAAGAGTTTTAAAAGTTCTGGAATAGAGGCATCTGCCAGCCTTACACTAGCATTTCATTCGATATGTCTCCTGAGAGGCATATACCAATATACAGGAATCCTTCATCCTCATTTACACACACACCAGAAATCAATATGGAAATGCTCACCTTGCTCCATCAGTTCACCAGTAGGAAGAAGGTTTGATTATCCTTCAGCTGCAGGCTCCTTCCAAACATTTTGATTAATTCACTCATGTTCATGCAACTTGGTTTTATCCAGTACAAAAAGCTGATTTTCAGCCTTCTATCTGTATATCATAACCAAAATTTGGGTAGGACTCTGCTCTCCTATAACTCAGGCATCTCCTCTTGATCCAAGGTGTGGCACTGCTTAGAGATTTTTTTCTGACCCCTGTGGGGATGAGGGGTTGGGGGCAGTGGCAACGCTAAGGGCCTGGCATATGGGGCTGGCTGTAGAGGCTCTGGCTCTGGTGACAGCTACCCTACTTCAGAACTCATGATATTTAAAAACAAACTTGAAAGTTTTGCTCAAACTCCACAATTTAATACCTTATTGTACTCTAACCTGGGAGAAGTTAAGTAAATAAAGTAAACACATTTGTAGAAAGTGAGAAAACAGAAAAAGTAGTACAGTTTGGTTGAGACAGAATGAATGTATAATTAATTCAGCATGCCTTGCAAGGAAAAAGAATGAAATAAGTTCAGGGGAATGAAGATGGGAATTTAGAGCAGAGAAGCTGAGTCCATCTGATGTACTGCACACTGTGCACTTGCTTTCCCAAGTCATGCCAGCAATTTATTGCTGACACACTTTTACAGCAAGAGATTTTTGCTCTTCCTGTTCCCTTCGCATGAAATTATTCTCTGGTTCTTGCATCCTGTATGGTTACCTTCAGTTATAATAGTCTGTTGTTTTTTCCCTTGAAGAAAGTATCACATGAAATATTTGGATATTTATTATTTACTTTTTGATAAATTTTTTACTTGCTTTTACTCTCTTCTACAGACATGCAAAATAAAAACACAGGAATTTCATCTTTCTCATTCACACTGCATGCCCAGCTAATAGTATAATGCCTGGTGCATAGCAGGTATTAAATCAATTTTTTTTTAGATTATGTGCTACAGAAACTTTCAGTTCCAGGCCAAATAAATCTTTCTTCCTTTGGTCTCAAAGAGTATGTGTGGTTCTAAAATATAGACACTCTTCCTTACCCCTGTGTTCTGAATTACTTGAATCCCAACCTGATCAGCTTTGTTCTTCTCTCTAAATATCAGGTCGTATACATAATCAGCTTCTCAAAACCCAGAAATAATAATTACCACTAGAGACTAAATATTTCTGCTATAAAAGCTTACTATCTAGGCCCCTGTTTCCTTGTAAGCATTTTCTGAAGGAAACCATGCCATTGTTCTTTTGTTTCTGGCTTATTTTACCTCACCAAATGTCCCAAATGTTCATTCACTGAATCAATTTTATAGATATTTAATATCAAGTAACATTACTCAAATTTTTGTACTGACTATTTTCACAGTTTAACTCTTCACAATCCATGACTCAATTTCCTTTTGCCTAGCTGCATATTGTGTTTTTATCATGTTTTTTATTTCCTCTGAATTGTTTCACAATTCTTAAAGACAGGAGATTAATATTGCATGAAAATGTTCCTCAAATCCATGCCCCAAATAGGTATTCACCCAATGACTCTCGGTCATATTTTCCCACTGCCCATGATGCAAAGCTTTAAATAATTGCAAATTTCATAATTTTGTCACAATTTTGAATTCGCACTTTTTAAAATTATGGCTCTTGTATCAAGTTTTTATATACCCATTGATTATTGAGGATAGAAATAAGGGACACTCATAAGGCTATAAATAGTGTTTTCTGTTCTACTAGGTTTTTGTAGTGTGTTTAATGCAAGAGGTAACAGGCAATGTTATATACTTTATTCCAGTCCTGAATATTCTGAGGTAGGAGTTAGTAGAACCATTTTTCAGATGAGAATAATACCTCTGGATTTTTAAGTTGTATACTTAAAGAAGTTTAAATTATTTTATTTAAGTTAAAAGAAACGGGTACCCAACCTAGATTTGCATCATTTAAAAACTGGCATGTCTTCTTGGCCAGGGTTCTTCTCTCAAAAATGTGATATTATGTCCAGGCCTCACTGTGCAGTGTCTGTTTTACAAACCAGTGAGAGGAAGAAGTTCTCGTTTCAGGATAATCTATTTCACATGTTCCTAGTAACATTACAAACAATGCAGAATAATACTCTCTTACCCTTGGTGTTATATATTTGAAAGGTATATTTTACAGTAAACATTGCACTATAAATATCTTAGGGTAGCTAGTCAATCTAGGAAGAACATACAAGTGATCTAAGGTAATTGTGAGGATCTCACTGAGATGTTATAAATGAACACTTTAGAAATGAACTACAAAGAGTGTATCTTATAAATTGTTTTTGGTGCAAACAATATGGCCTTATAAAAGATGGATTACATCATATTTTCTTTTTTTTTTAGTCTAGTTACTTGTGGTCCATGGTCAGCTTTCATTCTGATCACAGGCCAAGAGCAAGCTAGAAGCTCCATCATATTTTCTTAAGGTAGGGGGAATATTCAAATACCCAGTGCCGCAAGACTTCCTGGAAATCAAATGTTTTCCTTCTCTAAAGAAATGGCAATAGAGCTTTTCTACAAAACCATTTAAAGAAAATTATTTGCAATTATGTCTGTACTCCAAGGTCAAAATGCCACAGGAATGAGCAACAAGAGATTCCCAGTTGGTTTCATCTTTCTCAGCTTTTATGAATGGCCCCAGCTAGAAATGGTTCTCTTCTGGGTTGTCATCATCTTTTACACCATGATCATCCTAGGAAACTTGACCATTGTCTTGCTGTCTTGCACAGACCCTTGCTTCTACACACCCATGTACTCCTTTCTTAGAAATTTTTCCTTTCTGGAGCTCTGCTTTATGACAAGTACCATGCCTCAGATATTGTCAAATCTTTGGAGACCAGACAAGACTATCCACACAGACTTTGTCATCCAGCTCTGCATGTTCCTCTGTCTTGCTGTCACAGAAAGTATTTTGCTGATGGTGACAGCCTTTGCTGCATTGCATCTGCCAGCCACTGCAATACAGCATCATCATGCACCCTCTTCCCTGTTGGAAGGTGGTAAACATGGCCCTGATCCAATCACCCATCACATTCCTGCTTCCTTCTGTGCCCACCAACACGTGGATGGATTTCTCAGTGAGGTGCTAGTGCTCATACCTCTGGTCTGCAGAGACACACTCTCCAACAATTGGAAGATAACGATTTTTGCTGTCCTCTTCACCATTGTGCTCGGAGGGTTGATTCTAACTTCCTATGGCTTCACATCTCAAGCCACTGGGGAAGTTACATCAGAGGATGGAAGGCAGAGAGCCATTTTCCACCTGCTCTTCCTACCTTTTCTGTGGTGTTCATGTTTTATGGGTCAGTGGGAATGGCTTTCACAGACCCTAAGAACAACTTTGCTCCAAAATGTGGTGAGTTCTTCAACTTCTACACTGTGGTCACACCATTGCTCAACCCTCAGGAACCAAAATGTAAAAGACACTCCACAAAAATTGCTAAGGAGTGGGATCAGGGGACTGAAACCTAGATAATTGATCTTTGGGGAGAGAAAGGGACTTGTCAGTCATGATATTCCAAGGATACACTATTTCAAATGGAAACACAAACATGTGTAATTAGCTCAAAGATGTTATAACTGATGGTTTACTTAATTTTCTCTTATTATTTTAGGTTACCTTGTTAAAAGATGTAAAAGTATAATATCCCAAATTTGAGCATGTAAATAAGGCATCAAAATATATTTGTTTATGGGAAAATCCCACTTACATAGTTGGTTTAAGGAACATAAACTATTCCTGAAGTAGCATAAGTACCATGGACTAAGTATTCTAGAATAAGCAAACAAATTATGAGCATTGTATTATTTTTAATTAGTCATAGATTTCTTGATAAATGTCTGAAGGGAGCAAAATTTCCCTGGAGTTTTCCTAAATTCTTTTTTTATGTAATTATTTCCTTTAAATTTGTCTTTAGTAATGAGAACTGGTGTGCAAAGTAGAGATTCCATATGTGTTTTGTGCTGTAATCTACTTTCATTTGGAATTTTCAGAAGATAAAGTCACCACCATGAGATGCCTCTGAGAAATATGAACCCATAAGAGGTGTGGGCATTCATTCCTTGGGGCAGATAGACACCTAAATGCAATCCAAATGCAATTTAATGTTTATAGGATTATAAATATAAAATTAAGTTCAGATTAATTTCCATACAAAATATGTACATATTAGTTAAGGTACTCTAGAGAAACAGAATCAACAGGAAATATTCATAAATGTAAAATTTATTAAAGTGTCTCATGTAACTATGGGAACATAGAATCCAAAATCCATAGGGCAGGCAGTGACTCCAATCTGGAGGGTGGTGACAGGGCATCCACCAGCCGGAGGAGTTTCAGGGGGTGTTGAATGCAGTTCTGAGGATGCCAGTGGATAAGTGGGGACTCAGTGATTGACGGTTGGAACAGGGTGTCCGCAGGCAGACAGAGGTCCAAGGGAAGACTAGTGTAGGCCCGCATCTGCCAGGGCATCCGTGGGGGCTGGAAGAGGGCCGGTTGCAGCAGGGGTTGTGCGGTTGGCCAGGGGTCCAACAGCTGTTGTGTACAGATCTGCTGCTGAGAGTGAGTAAGTGGGGGTGTTAGGATGGATGGGTGGGAAGGGGTTTCCACAGGCAGGGGTTGGTTCAGTGGATGTCGCATGTGAATGGGTGGCTACCATTGGATCTGTGGGGGCTCAGAATAGGACAGTGGGGACAGGGGTTCTGGAGAGGGAAAGGCATCCAGATGACATTGAGTCTGTGAGCATGGCTGCCGGTGCCTGAGTGGTGTCTTGAAGCTGAATGGTTGGAGCAGGAGTTGCACAGGCAGGAGAGGGGCCAGAGGATATGGCGTGTGGATCACTGTCTGTCGGTGGATCAGCATGGACTCAGCTCACGGTTGGGCTAGGGGTTCCATGGGCAGGAAGGTGTCCCGACAATGTCGAGTGCTGGTCCGTGACTGCCAGTGGATCTGTGGGGGATCAAAAACAGATTGTTGGGGCAGGGATTCCACAGGTGGGAAGGGGTCCAAATGATGTCGGGTGCGGGTCCTTGGATGTCGATGGATCTGTGGGGGATCAAAAACAGACGGTTCGGACAGGGATTCCGCCGGTGGAACAGGGTTGAGATGATATCGTGTTCATGTACGTGGCTGCTATTTGACCTGTAAGGGATCAAAAATGGATGGTTGGGACAGAGGTAGTGCAGGTGGGAAGGGGTCCAGATGCTATCGAGTGCACATTCTTGGATGCCAGTGTATCTGGGGGAGATCCAAAGCGGATGGTTGTGACAGGGATTCCACAGGCAGGAGGGGTTCCAGAGACTTAGAGTGCATGTCTGCAGATTCCCAGGCCCACACAGGGGAGCGAAGGAAGATGTGGAGCCTGCTTTGTGGGCAGACATCCTGGTAGAGGACGAGTTGGTGAGTGAGAACCACTTAGCCAACCGGAACAGATTTGCTAGAAGGAGAAGGACAAGCAGCAGCAGCAGCAGTGCCATCTTAGCTTGCTCAATCTGTCTGACTAACCTCAGGCCTGGCAACTGCCGTTTTATCCAGGCCCCGCCCACCCCCACCTACCCATCAGGTAACAGACTGCATCTACTTTCTTGTGACATCACTGCTTTCCATCCCAGTGATGTCACCACCCTGTATCCCTGTACTCTGCCTCTTGATGCCCTCCAGAGACCTTCCCCTGTTGAAACTTTCTCAGGACCCTCCTTTTCTCTTTTCAGCCTCCACCTCCCTCTCAGTCTTTCAGGAGTGGACCGAGTAGCCACATGTAGGCTCAGTTATCTGTGATTGGATCTTTGTCCTTCCCTGAAATTCCCACAGGGCAACCTCAGACCCCTTTGCCTCAGAGCCTGCAGGGTTCAGGCATGGGAGATGTGGGAGGCGACTGCCTGTTGCCTTGTAGAGTCAGGTCCAGAACCCCCACCCCACCCCTGTCCAAAGCCACCATCAATCAGGAAGGGGCCTTGCACCCAGGGAACGCACCTCTGGACCAGTCACAGGAGCTCCTCCTGGGCTAGGCCAGGAACGTTTTGGTTATTTGAAAACCACACTTTTTCTGAGTCAGCTCCCTCTTCCTTGCCCCTCACAGCTGGAATTCACTGGCGTCAATGGGCCAAGTCAAATGGGCCAATGTCTTTCTGGCTCCCTGACACCCTGGGGTGGTCTGAAGACCAGGTTTTGAGTCGAGGGGCTGGGCTGGATTTCTGCAGAAGATCTGAAAGTGAGGATGTAGCCTGTTCACAGTCATTCCTGTTTACTGTTGCAGGTCTGGAGAGCGAGTGTGAAGGCTGGAGCCTCCTGGCCCACAAGAACCAAGAAATGACTCGTGGAGGCTAGAAGAGCAAAGATGGAGACAAGAGTCACAGTGCTGGTGGGGAGCACTAACACCACTTTTCCATGACAGAGATAAGAATGCCACCTTCTTTCTCCTGGGTGAGTGTTATTTTGACTCATTTATGTCATGCAGATGCATGCAGATTCACTCACCAAGAGCTCCTTCCCCACACGATAACTCCCCATGGTAGAGCTTTGCCAGCTCTCCATCCTCTGAGGAGCTGCTGTGCTCCCAGGAAGGGGCCTCTTGACGTCCCTCTAACACCTTCTGAGGCACTCTCCTCTTCAGCCATCGTGATGTTTTCCCAGTGATGGGTACTGACCTGTCTTCACAGCAGAGCAGTAGTCCTGCCAATCATTCACATCTCTGTCATTTCCTCTGGGTGCTTCCCCATCCCCAGCACTGGACAGACAACCCCACCTCCCACTGGCTCTTCCCCATCGTCCTCATCACAGTGAGAGGGATGCCTGTGTGTGTCCCTGTGAGATGCACCCCTGCCCTTCCAGATGAGATGGCAGAGTGTCACCCTGGTCACACAGTGTCACACATATATTTGCCTGTGTGTGTGTGTGCATGTGTAGTGGATGGCACAGTCACGTTTTCATTGTTTTACCATGTGATTACCTCATTCTTGGAGTCCCATGGGTTAAATAATGGTTTGTTTGCTTGTTTTTTGTTTTTTTTTGTTCTTTGCCTGGTCTGTATTGCTTTCTCGGGCAAGGGCATGGGCTGGGAATGGATCCCCGTTCTACTGCTTAGTTATGTGGGAATCATTCTACCGAATTAACCTTGCACCCCCAGGGCAATCAAACCTTGCACCCCCGTTTTGTTAGCTGCACAGCTATCCAAATTGGTCTGCTCTGAAACTGGAGACCTCATCTTTAAGAGAGAACATTTTAAAGGCACTCTAGGAAGATGTCCATAAAAATAGGTGACTGGTAAGGCAGAGGTTTAGCGCGCATCTACCTTCCATTTCCCCCTTTTAACCTTATCATCTTTAGCAATTCTCATAGAGGTGTATGTAAGAAAGGGTGCTAATTGCTATAAACAATGAAACCTTGAATTCTCCCCAAGCTAAGAAGTAGAAGCACTAGACACAGAGTTGTTACATCTCTTGGCTGAGATTCTAGAGCTATTGCTGGCACTTGGCATCAATGCAGATCTTATTATCTCCGGATCTGCTAAAGCATACCTGGAATTTCTTGGCTCAAGTACATCCTCATGTTTCCTAGGAGACAGAAAAACATTTTTCTGGGAAAAGACTTTGAATAACATCCCCTATAATCTCCTCAAATCTGCATATAATCTTCTTTACGGCCAACAGTGAGAAGTATTATCTATCGTTGGTGTGAGTTCCAAAGACTGGTACCCAGTCATTCCAATGATAAATAGAAATGCAGCCCAGTCATTCCAAAGCTGTTCCGTTCTTTTTAGTGCACAGAATCTTGAATTTTCCCCAATTAAACTCATCAATGATTTCTAAATAAACGGAAATTCAGAAACGAAACGATTTTTAAGACATACAAGTAGAAATCCATCTGAGGTTGATTGAATTCTGAAACTCTATAGACATTAAAGGAGAATGTCTAGATTTTTACCAGATGGTGGGGCTTGTGCCCTTCCAATACAAGATTTGAAATGAGGGGTAATAGTCAAAAGTCAGATGGAGAAACCAAATAGCGAAGGATGGGTGCAAGAAGCATAACGAGTAACCCCTGATAGGATCCTCGAATGTGGATGAAGTACAGAAGCAGGGAATAGAAAGAAGCAAGCTCCCAAGTACTTTAGCATTCACCAGAATGTACTGGAGATAGAGACAGCTCTGTGAGGTTGGGAAATCTATTCTGGATCATATTAATGTCTAGAATGTCAGCCAAGATCCATATAAAATAATGAATAGGAAAAATATTTATGCCAATTCCCATACAAAAGTATAGGATAAGACCACTAGAAATAAAGGAAAGCTCCTTCATCATGCTCTCTTATTCATACCTTAATGAACTTTGAGCAAAATAGATCAAGGCAATAAGTAGAATGAAATGAGATCTGAAAGGCTAAGATAAACCAGAGAAGAAAACCTTCAAATATTAGGGGCTGGGCTCAGGAAAGAATAAGGAAAAGAAGTGGCACGACTACTTCATCAAGGAAATGTAAAGCCTAAGAAGCACAGTGACAAGATCGTGCCTTCAGGGAAGAGAGGTGTCCCAGGGGCCAATATTGAAGACATTCAGCATAGGTTGTCTAAGATCGAGAAGAAAGGTCAACCACTGGGCATAGGCCTAGAACACCCAATATGTGAAACACTGGGTGCCTTAAAGAGAAAACCAACATGACAATATGAGGAAAACAATGGTAAGTATAATTCCATTTTTTTCCCGCACCTGAACAATGTTTGAAGCTGCATATTTAATGTGCACATTGATCGTTGACCTGGAATGGGTAAAGGCATGGCATATTCTACTAAAGTTACTGGGTTTAAGAGAAGAAAAATGATTTTTGCCTCTAGGAAGAAGCAAGTGGCTAGTGGAAATAGCATTGGAAACTCATCAACATTTCTGAGAAAAATACTCTGTGCCAGCAGAAAATGGGGAAATCTATTTGCATTGGGAAAGTGAGTCATGGCTTTTCTAGGTAGCAAAACTTCCTTGAAATGTTCAAAAAGTATGGAAATCCAGATTCTCTTGTCAGACCTTGTTTCCTATTGTTCCCAGTCTCTGTTGCAGATGATTGAATGAATGTCAGGAAGCAAAATGTCTAGAAAGACCTTGGTTGAAGGACAAATTCAGGTAGTAAATGTGCAGTCATTTGTTTCACTAAGAGGAAGTGATGGTTGTGAGAGAGAGAGTGACGTTGGTGGTAGCTGCAAGGAGACAGCTGTATTATCATTGATTCAGCTCTAACTTTGTCCATGGTGCTTTGCTATATGTGTGCATTTCTTTTATTGAGATAAAGGAAGAAAGCCTCCTGTGAGCCTTCATGGGGATCAGGGACCATCCTCTGAGACCAGTGGTCTGCTTGGCTTCCACACTGGCTGAGAACCTGGAACATCGCAGACCAACTGCCCCATGAGAACTCTGCAATGAATTCGCTTCACTTCCCATGGTCATTGGCCCTTCAGATAGAAACCTTGCCCCATGAATGCTGGAAGGATATGTCTAAGTGCCAGATCATCATCCCACAGTGGCTGGAAGTGCCCAGCTGCCTTCTGCAGGCTTCTGGGTTCCTGAGGGCAGGCAGGCCTTGGGAGCTTCTAGGGTGAGTATGAGGAAAGGCAGGTCCCACCTGACTTCAGCACTGTGCCTAGGCATCAGCAGAGCTGGCTTGTTCTCAGGACTCAACCTTGTACCCTGGGCATGTTTGCTGGGTTCCTGGACAACAGCAGCCCAGATGAGCTCGAGCTCTGTGTACTTTGAAGGGGTAACTTTCATGACTTCTACAAAGTGTAAAACAGCCATTTCAATAAGCCTGCCATGCCAACTTGTCCCAATGCACTTAATCTCAAGTTTTGCTCAGATGGAAAACCTAGTCGTTTCCTGCTGTTGCCTATGATGGCCCCCACACCCTCCCAGCACCTGACCAAAATGTTGGACATGACAATACTCTTCATCTTCAGGAGCAAGCTCAAGAAACACCTGTTATCAGTCCATCTGACACTCTCTAGGATCCACAGGATGGGTGTTGAATGGGTGGAGTTTTCAGTGATGAAGTCTGGAAATAAATCCAAATGTTTCCCAGACGTACTGTGCTGTTTCCAGAAAGTGACTAGGAAATGGTTTCTGTTGACATGAATAAGGGCCAAGGCACTCTGCTTCCCTTTTCCTTTCCATCATTGATGACCATCATTGATGATAGCACCTAGCTCTCTGCTTCATTTTGAAGTGTCAGTGAGTCCACATATGTGTGAGATGTTTAGGGCAGTGAGAGGCCTTTGTTTTCTGGGTCCATATGTGTGATGTGTGGAGGGCCGAGAAAGAGGCTGTGTGTACTCAGTGTGTGCTGTGGGTAATTCAGCAGGTCCTGCAAGGTTAAGAGAAATTGTAACCTTTGGTGATTCCTACCTATGTGACAACATTGTTCTGAGGCTCCAGTTAGACACTTACTGCATCTAGGTCCATTCAGCTGGAAACGGAGAGAACGGCCTGAATCCTGACCGCTGGGCGTGGTCGAGGGGTTGCCTTTCCCGGCTCTACAAGAGAATTACCCGAGTACCTCTTTTCAATGCAGAAAAGTACTTCTTTATTCTTGTGGCATCAAGGTCAAGACCAGCTCTCCTCTAGGAGAAGGCCCAGTCTCCAGTCCAGCTCCCATGCATTTCCTTCTGAGGCAGGGCTGAGTAGGGCTTTTCCTCTTTCCTATGGCCAACATGTCATCTGGGAGACAGGAGGCTGTTGGTCGACCTCCACTTTGTCAAGGTTCGTTCTGCTCTCCCAGAAATTGATTTGTCACTGATGTCACTGTTCTGCTCCTGCTGTACACCCTCCACCACCTCCTCCAACCTCCGTGCTTCTCTTGGTTCTGGTGATGGTCAGCCAAGGTCTGCCTTACTCAGCAGCAGCATCCCCCCTGCCTGGGTTTCCCCCTCTGGAACATGTTCACGACTCCGCTTGGGCTCTGTGACAGTGCTCAGGCAGAGCTTGCTCTCCAGGATTTTCTAGAAATCCTGTCCTTCCTGGATCACCAAGTTGTGCAGGTATATTTGCAGCAACCGAACTTTCTCTTGTTCACCTACTCTGGGTGCCACTTTGAGCTCAGACCCTTCCTTGGAGAGACTTCTGTGAAGACTTACTGGTTGCTTTGGAATGTGTTTCTGTACACTCGAGTTCTTCCTCCAATTCAAGCAACGTTTTGACTCCAAGCTTCATTGTTTTGCAGAACTGTTGCAAATCTAAAGCCATCTGTTGTTCATGAGCTCGCCGTCCTTTGGTCTCTGTAAACAAGAGCATGGCAAGGAAGCAAGGGGCTCCCCAGATGAGATACCACCAGAACGGTAGGTTGAAGTCGGTCCCCGGAACAGGTCTTCTGAGCAAGGGAAAAGCAGTCCCTCAGCACAGGGAGTCATCAGAAGACGTGCACTTTGAACAGCTCTGGGTGATCATGGGGACTCAACACTGGTTCATACACCATGAATGTTTCCCAGTCTGTCTTCTCCAGAGTCAACAGAATTGACTTTCAGTCTGAGTGTATGGTCCAGTGGTGGTGCAGGTAATGTTGAGTGCTTTGTGGATGGGTTGTGAGGAAGGCATTGGCCCGGGGGACTTGGAGAACAAGTGCTTGGCTGGTGTTGGCTCCAGAGAGAAGTGGGAAAATGGGGTAGTGATAGATGCTGCGTCAGAAGACTGAAACCCGGGGCCACTGCCTGTTGATTCTGTGCTGACCTTTGTTGAATGCACCTGGGAAGATGGAAGGCTGTGATGTGAGGTCGAGAGTCAGAAAGAAATCCAGAGGGTGTCCCATGTGGGTCAATGACTCTGACTGGCTCAGTGAGGCTTGCAGATGGAGTCTTGTGATAAGGGGCCTGTAAGTGGGTGATATTCCAGTGGGCATTTGGTGCTCATCAGCAACTGCTGGTGGGTCAGTAGGGATTTTCAATCAGAGGCCAGCAAGAAGATTTCCCTGCGCAGAATGGGGCCCAGGAGGGTTGAAATACAGGTCAGTGGCCACTGTTGGATCAACAGTGATTCCAATCGGGAGGGCGGTGACAGGGCACCCAGCAGGAGGAGAGGTTTCAGGGGGAGTTGAAAGCAGGTCTGAGGATGCCAGGGAATGAGTGGGGATTCGGTGATTAATGGTTGGAACAGGGACACCACAGGCAGGTGGAGGTCCAAGGGTAGATGAGTGCAAGTCCGCATCTGCCAGTGCATCCGTGGGGGCTGAAAGTTGGGATGGTGCCACAGGGGTGGTGAGGGTGGGAAGGGGTCCAGCAGCTGTGATGGACAGATCTGCCGCTGACACTTGCTAAGTGGGGGTGTTAAGGTGGATGGGTAGGAAGGGGCTTCCACAGGTAGGAAACCGTTCACTGGTTGTCGAGTGTGAGTTGGTGGCAGCCATTGGATGTGTGGGAGCTCAAAATAGGACTGTTGGGACAGAGGTTTTGCAGACAGGAAGGCATCAAGATGACATTGATTCTGAAACTGTGGCTGCTGGAGCTTCTGCGGGTTCTTGGCCATGGATGGTTGGAGCAGGAGTTGTGCAGGCAGGAGAGGGGCCAGAGGATATGGCGTGTGGGTCACTGTCTGTCGGTGGATTGGCATGGACTAAACAGCCGGTTGGGTTAGGGGTTCGACAGGCAGGAAGAAATCCAGATGATGTCGAGTGTGGGTCCATGACTGCCAGTGGATCTGTGGGGGATCAAAAACAGATGGCTGGGACAGGGGTTCAGCTGGTGGGAAGGGGTCCAGACAACGTCAGGGGCAGGTCCTTGGATGTCTGTGGATCTGTGGGGGATCGAAAACAGATGGTTGGACCGAGGGTTCCGCAGTGGGAAGGGCTCCAGGCAATATCGGGTGCATGTCCTTGGATGCCGGTGCACCTGTGGGGGATCAAAAGTGGATAGTTGTGACAGGGGATCCCCAGCTGGGAAGGGGTCCAGGGGATGTTGCTTGAGGGGGCCCAGCTGCCCGTGGTTCTGGGGGTTCTCAAACTTGGATGGTTGGGACGGGGTTTCCACGGGCAGGAGGGGCTCCAGAGGTCTTTGAGTGTGGTTCCACAGATTCCTATGCCCGCACAGGGGAGCGAAGGAGGATGTTGACCACGCAATGTGGGCAGACATCCCGGTACAGAGCGAGAAGGTGAAGGGGGAACCTCTCAGACAACCCGAGCAGGTTCGCTGGAAGGAGAAGCAGCAGCAGCAGCAGCAGCGCCATCTTGGCTTGCTCAGACTCTCTGCCTGACCACAGGCCCAGCAACTGCTGTTTGTCCAGGACCTGCTCACACCGCCTTCCAATCAGGTGGCAGACCGCAACTGCCTTCTTGTAACATCACTGCCTTCCACCCTGGTGATGTAACTGCCCTGGCTCCCCGTGGGCTGCCTGATGACACCCTGCTGAGACCGTCCCCTGTTGAACCTTCCCCAGGACCATCCTTCCCTCTTTGCCCCTCCACCTCCCTCTCGGTCTTTCAAGACTGGACCTCAATGGCCACATCTAGGCTCTGTTGTCTGTGATTGGGTCTTTGTCCTTGCGTGAAATGCCCACTGTGCAACCTCAGACCCCCTTGCCTCAGAGACCGGCAGGGATCTGGCATGGGAGATGGGAGTGGGAACTTCCTGTGGCATGGTAGAGTCTGGTGCAGACGCCCCACTCCACCCCTGCCCGAAGCCACAGTAAATGTAAGGCCGGTGTGTCTGTGGTGAGTATACATCCCTGGCATACCAGTGTTGTGAAGCCGCCATTGCTGGAACAGCTTCGGGCTCTGATGCCAGTTGTGCAGAATGGAAACTGCAGGGGCGGGGAGGAGGCAGTGAGTGCAGGAGGGGGGAGATTGGAGGACAGGGGAGGGGAGACATGAGTGCAATATAGGGGAGATCCAGGAAGAGGAAGGAGACCTAAATGCATGGTTGGGTGCTGGAGTGGCCCCAATATCGGGAAGGGCCTTGCACCCAGGAAACGCATCTCCAAGCCAGTCCCAGGGGCTCTTCCTGGGCTAGACCAGGATCATTTTGGTGGCTTGAAAAGCAGGTCTTTTTCTCGGCACACTCCCTCTTCCTTCCCCCTAGCATCAGGAATTCACAGGCATCAAAAAGCCAGGTCTAAGGGGAGAGTGTCTTTCTGACCCCCTGACACACTGGGGTAGTCACATGACCACATTTTGAGTAGAGGGGCGATGTAGGCTTTCTGCAGAAGATCTGAAAGGGAGGAAGTGGCCCCTTCACAGCCATTCCTGGTTTCTGTTGCAGGTCCGAAGAGCAAGTGTGAAGGCCGGAACATCCTGGCCATCCAGAACCATGAAGTGAGTCGTGGAGGGTAGGAGAGCAAAAATGGAGACAAGGGTCCCAGTGTTGGCAGCGAGCGCTAACGGTACCTTTACACCAGAGAGACAAGAATTCCACCTTCTTTCTCCATAGTGACTGTTGTTTTGCCTTCTTTACCTCATGCAGATGCATGAAGATTCACTCATCCAGGGCTCCTTCCCCACACAGTGGCTCCCCAGGTTAGAGCTCTGCTTGACACCGATGGTCTGATGAACCCCTATGCTTCCAGGAAGGGGGATCATCCCATTCACACACTGGCACCTTCTGAGGTGCTCTCCTCTTCAGTCACCATGATGTTTTCCCAGTGGTGGGAATGGCCTGTGTTCACAGCAGCTAACTCGTCCTGCCAATCATTCATGTCTCTGTCGTTTCCTCTGTCCAAAGCACTGGACAGACAAGCCCATACCCGTTGGCTCTTCCCCATTGTCCTCATCACACCCAGAGTGATGCCTGTGCGTGCTTGTCAGACACGCGCCTGCCCTTCCACATCAGATAGCACAGCATCACCCTGGCTTTGTCCAGTGCCTCTGTGTCCTGCTCCCAAGTGTAGCCCTAGCATAGGGAGGTGCTTCAACCTGTCCCTGCCTCACCCACCTTACATGACTCTGCTTCTATGGAGTTAAGCTGTTCGGAGTCAGTAGAAGTGACCCTGAGCAAGCATGGAGTCTGACCATCCTAGATGGAGTTCCCCCTCTCCCCCGCATTCTCTTTGTACACCTTCAGGCATAGTCTTGTTCAGCTCCCTGCTTTACACTCAGCTGGATAGGGGGTGGACTCCACTGTGTGGAAGGATGTGGGTGGTAGGTTTTGAGGTGTGGGTGTGTGGACATGCGTAGGGGGTAGAGGGAGGAATCCAAAAGGTCCCAAGCAGAGGGCCTCAAGGAAGAGGGTCAGTCAGACCAGGGTCAAGTCCCGGATCTGAGCTGAATTCCTAGGAGCTCAGGCCCTGGGTCCAAAAGTAGGTGGAGGCTTGCATGCCAGGTTCCTGACTGCAGAATGCCCCGGTACCCACCCACAGGGTATGAGGAAGGGCCAGCGTGGCCCAGGGTGCCTGCATACACAACCCCTCTTTTCAGCCCCTGTGCATCAGCTTTCACAGTGGTTCCTGACAATCCCCACAAGTTGAGAAGAACCAATCAAGGAAGGGGCAAAGAAATGACTTGGGTTTCCCTCCACACATAAGTTGATATCGTTTGGAAGCAGTGGGATCAAGGATGTGTAGAAGAGGACCTGGCATCTGTCATCCTGGTGTCATATTCCTTGGTGATCCTCTCGTGGATCGAATGTTAGAATGCCAGCCACAAACCTGATACCCCTCAGAAGGCGGCCACAGTGTGCATGTTGGGATGGCTGTGGAAGATTCAGGGACCACTGTGGACACGTAGGCCAGAACATCAGGGGGAAGGAGTGGATGAGGTTGGAGGCCGAGGGTACTAGGTTCACCTGGCTGAGGACCATGGAATCGGGCTATGAGGTTGGGACCTGCTGGGCTGACCATGATACCAAGCTGGGGGTGGTGGTGTTATGCATCTAAGGTGGTAGCATCAGAATGAGCATGGCCCTCCAGTCTGAGCAGCAGAGGATGATGCGAGGACCCAGCTTTACATCCAAGTGGAAGTGAACCAGGGCAGGGCAGAGACAAAGCCACTTCCTCTTGCATACCTGTGTGAAGAAGCCCAACCTAGAAGGGATTGTTTCCTTTTCAAAATAATTCTCCCCTTGGAATTACCCCTGAGGGAAGCTAGGGGAGGTGAGCTTTGGACCATTGTGGCAGCTTCCGTTGGCCATGACCTTTGCAAGTGAAAAGTTAGTGAACTGGAGACTTCCTGGAAGATGGCGGCTTAGTAAGATGCACGGATCTTAGTTTCTTCCCCAGGACAGATACTAGGGGAGTAGAAATGATACAGAAAGCACCCAAAGCCACAACAGAGATAAAAAAGACAGCGTACCCCATCCTGGAACGGCTGGCTGGCTGAGAGAAGCAGCTCGGGTGAGACCACGGAGGCGCACGGGCCTCACCGGGCGGGGCGGCAAGCAGCCGGAGTCACTCCCTTCCCCCTTCCCGGGTCAGCTGGGAGAATTGGAGAGGCGATCCCCTGAAACAAAGGCAGCTGGCGCCCACACCACGTGCGGTCCCCCAGACCAACTGAGAGAATTGGATCGGAAATCCCCAGGCCATGGAGAACAGTGACGGGTGGGGGAGACCCCTTCCAAACCCGTGACTCCCATGAAACATGCACTCTCCCAGGCGGGCCGCTGCCGCTGCCGCCCTTCCGCCACGCTTGTTGCCCCAGGCAGACTAGGAAATTCGAACGGGCTCTTTCCTGGGCTGCGGCGGCCAGCAACCCTCCCTGTGTTCGGACCCTGGGCCGGCTCATGCCGTTTCGGCTAGTGAACCTCCCGGACGGTGAGAGTTTTCCAAAGTTTAAGGTCCCACAGCACCTTTTACTGGTGGGACCCGCAGACAAACGTGTGCCACGAGCGCCACCTACTGGGCAGGATAAGAAAAACAGAACCCAGAGATTTCAAGAAAAATCTTCCAAACTTTTGGATCCAATACCCAGGGAAATCTGTCTAAATGCACAGATGCCAACAGAAGATAACGGATCATGCTCAAATAATTGAAAATATGGCCCAGTCAAAGGAACAAACCAATAGTTCAAATGAGATACAGGAGCTGAGACAACTAATGCTGAATATACGAACAGAAATGGAAAACCTCTTCAAAAACGGAATCGATAAATTGAGGGAGGACATGAAGAAGACATGGGCTGAACATAAAGAAGAAATAGAAAAACTGAAAAAACAAATCACAGAACTTATGGAAGTGAAGGACAAAGTAGAAAAGAAAGAAAAAACAATGGATACCTACAATGATAGATTCAAAGAGACAGAAGATAGAATTAGTGATTTGGAGGATGGAACATCTGAATTCCAAAAAGAAACAGAAACTATCGGGAAAAGAATGGAAAAATTTGAACAGGGTATCAGGGAACTCAAGGACAATATGAACCGCACAAATATACATTTTGTGGGTGTCCCAGAAGGAGAAGAGAAGGGAAAAGGAGGAGAAAAACTAATGGAAGAAATTTTCACTGAAAATTTCCCAACTCTTATGAAAGACCTAAAATTACAGATCCAAGAAATGCAGCACACCCCAAAGAGATTAGACCCAAATAGGCGTTCTCCAAGACACTTACTAGTTAGAATGTCAGAGGTCAAAGAGAAAGAGAGGATCTTGAAAGCAGCAAGAGAAAAACAATCCATCACATACAAGGGAAACCCAATAAGACTATGTGTAGATTTCTCAGCAGAAACCATGGAGGCTAGAAGACAGTGGGATGATATATTTAAATTACTATGAGAAAAACTGCCAACCAAGACTCCTATATCCAGCAAAATTGTCCTTCAAAAATGAGGGAGAAATTAAAACATTCTCAGACAAAAAGTCACTGACAGAACTTGTGACCAAGAGACCAGCTCTGCAAGAAATACTAAAGGGAGCACTAGAGTCAGAACCGAAGAGACAGAAGAGAGAGGTATGGAGAAAAGTGTAGAAAGAAGGAAAGTCAGATATGATATATATAATACAAAAGGCAAAATGGCAGAGGAAAATATTATCCAAACAGTAATAACACTAAATGTTAATGGTCTGAATTCCCCAATCAAAAGACATAGACTGGAAGAATGGATTAAAAAACAGGATCCTTCTATATGCTGTCTACAGGAAACACATCTTAGACCCAAAGATAAACATAGGTTGAAAGTGAAAGGTTGGGAAAAGATATTTCATGCAAATAACAACCAGAAAATAGCAGGAGTGGCTATACTAATATCCAATAAGTTAGACTACAAATGTAAAACAGTTAAAAGAGACAAAGAAGGACACTATATACTAATAAAAGGAACAATTAAACAAGAAGACATAACAATCATAAATATTTATGCACCGAACCAGAATGCCCCAAAATACGTGAGGAATACACTGCAAACACTGAAAAGGGAAATACACACAAATACCATAAGAGTTGGAGACTTCAATTCCCCACTCTCATCAATGTACAGAACATCTAGACAGAGGATCAATAAAGAAATAGAGAATCTGAACATTACTTTAAAGGAGCTAGACTTAACAGACATTTATAGGACATTACATCGCACAACAGCAGGATACACCTTTTTCTCAAGTGCTCATGGATCATTCTCAAAGATAGACCATATGCTGGGTCACAAAGCAAGTCTTACAAATATAAAAAGATTGAAATCATACACAACACTTTCTCGGATCATAAAGGAATGAAGTTGGAAATCAATAATAGGCGGAATGCCAGAAATTCACAAATACGTGGAGGCTCAACAACACACTCTTAAACAACGAGTGGGTCAAAGAAGAAATTGCAAGAGAAATTAGTAAATACCTCGAGGCAAATGAAAATTAAAACACAACATATCAAAACTTATGGGATGCAGCAAAGGCAGTGCTAAGAGGGAAATTTATTGCCCTAAATGCCTATATCAGAAAAGAAGAAAAGGCAAAAATGCAGGAATTAACTGTTCACTTGGAAGAACTGGAGAAAGAACAGCAAACTAATCCCAAAGCAAGCAAAAGGAAAGAAATAAAGATTAGAGCAGAAATAAATGAAATTGAGAATATGAAAACAGTAGAGAAAATCAATAAAACCAGAAGTTGGTTCTCTGAGAAAATCAATAAGATTGATGGCCCCTTATCAAGATTGACAAAAAGAAGAAGAGAGAGGATGCAAATAAATAAGATCAGAAATGGAAGAGGAGACATAACTAATGACCTCACAGAAATAAAGGAGGTAATAACAGGATACTATGAACAACTTTATGCTAATAAATACAACAATTTAGATGAAATGGACGGGTTCCTGGAAAGACATGAACAACCAACTTTGACTCAAGAAGACATAGATGACCTCAACAAACCAATCACAAGTAAAGAAATTTAATTAGTCATTCAAAAGCTTCCTAAAAAGAAAAGTCCAGGACCAGATGGCTTCACATGTGAATTCTACCAAACGTTCCATAAAGAATTAGTACCAATTCTCCTCAAACTCTTCAAAAAAATCGAAGTGGAGGGAAAACTGCCTAATTCATTCTATGAAGCCAACATCACCCTCATACCAAAACCAGGCAAAGATATTACAAAAAAAGAAAACTACAGACCAATCTCTGTAATGAATATAGATGCAAAAATCCTCAACAAATTTCTAGCAAATCGTATCCAACAACACATTAAAAGAATTATACATCATGACCAAGTAGGATTCATCCCAGGTATGCAAGGATGGTTCAACATAAGAAAATCAATTAATGTAATACACCATATCAACAAATCAAAGCAGAAAAATCACATGATCATCTCAATTGATGCAGAGAAGGCATTTGACAAGATTCAACATCCTTTCCTGTTGAAAACACTTCAAAAGATAGGAATACAAGGGAGCTTCCTTAAAATGATACAGGGAATATATGAAAAACCCACAGCTAATATCATCCTCAATGGGGAAAAATTGAAAGCTTTTCCCCTAAGATCAGGAACAAGACAAGGATGTCCACTATCACCACTATTATTCAACATCATGTTGGAGGTTCTAGCCAGAGCAATTAGACAAGAAAAAGAAATACAAGGCATCAAAATTGGAAAGGAAGAAGTAAAACTATCACTGTTTGCAGACGATATGATACTATACGTTGAAAACCCAGAAAAATCCACAATAAAACTACTAAAGCTAATAAATGAGTACAGCAAAGTAGCAGGTTACAAGATCAACATTAAAAAATCTGTAGCATTTCTATACAGTAGTAATGAACAAGCTGAGGGGGAAATCAAGAAACGAATCCCATTTACAATTGCAACTAAAAGAATAAAATACCTAGGAATAAATTTAACTAAAGAGACAAAAAACCTATACAAAGAAAACTACAAAAAACTGCTAAAAGAAATCACAGAAGACCTAAATAGATGGAAGGGCATACCGTGTTCATGGATTGGAACACTAAATATAGTTAAGATATCAATCCTACCTAAATTGATTTACAGATTCAATGCAATACCAATCAAAATCCCAACAACTTATTTTTCAGAATTAGAAAAACCAATAAGCAAATTTATCTGGAAGGGCAGGGTGCCCCGAATTGCTAAAAACATCTTGAGGAAAAAAACGAAGCTGGAGGTCTCGCGATGCCGGACTTTAAGGCATATTATGAAGCCACAGTGGTCAAAACAGCATGGTATTGGCATAAAGATAGATATATCAACCAATGGAATCGAATAGAGTGCTCAGATATAGACCCTCTCATCTATGGACATTTGATCTTTGATAAGGGAGTCAAGCCAACTCACCTGGGACAGAGCAGTCTCTTCAATAAGTGGTGCCTAGAGAACTGGATATCCATATGCAAAAGACTGAAAGAAGACCCATGTCTCACACCCTATACAAAAGTTAACTCAAAATGGATCAAAGATCTAAACATTAGGTCTAAGACCATAAAACAGTTAGAGGAAAATGTTGGGACATATCTTATTGATCTTACAACTGGAGGCGGTTTTATGGACCTTAAACCTAAAGCAAGAGCACTGAAGAAGGAAATAAATAAATGGGAGCTCCTCAAAATTAAACACTTTTGTGCATCACAGAACTTCATCAAGAAAGTAGAAAGACAGCCTACACAATGGGAGACAATATTTGGAAATGACATATCAGATAAAGGTCTAGTATCCAAAATTTATAAAGAGATTGTTCAACTCAACAACAAAAAGACAGCCAACCCAATTACAAAATGGGAAAAAGACTTGAACAGACACCTATCAGAAGAGGAAATACGGATGGCCAAAAGGCACATGAAGAGATGCTCAATGTCCCTGGCCATTAGAGAAATGCAAATCAAAACCACACTGAGATATCATCTCACACCCACCAGAATGGCCATTATCAACAAAACAGAAAATGACAAGTGCTGGAGAGGATGCGGAGAAAGAGGCACACTTATCCACTGTTGGTGGGAATGTCAAATGGTGCAACCACTGTGGAAGGCAGTTTGGCGGTTCCTCAAAAAGCTGAATATAGAATTGCCATACGACCCAGAAATAACATTGCTGGGAATCTACTCAAAGGACTTAAGGGCAAAGACACAAATGGACATTTGCACACCAATGTTTGTAGCAGCGTTATTTACAATTCAAAGAGATGGAAACAGCCAAAATCTCCATCAACAGAAGAGTGGCTAAACAAACTGTGGTATATACATACGATGGAATACTATGCAGCTTTAAGACAGGATAAACTTATGAAGCATGTAATAACATGGATGGACCTAGAGAACATTTTGCTGAGTGAGTCTAGCCAAAAACTAAAGGACAAATAGTGTATGGTCCCATTGATGTGAACAGACATTCGAGAATAAATTTGGAATATGTCCTTGATAACAGAGTCCAGCAGGAGGTAGAAACAGGGTAAGATAATGGCTAATTGGAGTTGAAGGGATACAGACGGTGTAACAGGGCTAGATACAAAAACTCAAAAATGGACAGCACAATAATACCTAATTGTAAAAGTAATCATGTTAAAACACTGAATGAAGCTGCATCTGAGATATAGGATTTTTTTTTGTTTTGTTTTGTTTTGATTTTACTATTATTACTTTTATTTTTTTCTCTATATTAACATTCTATATCTTTTTCGGTTATGTTGCTAGTTCTTCTAAACCAATGCAAATGTACTAAGAAATGATGATCATACATCTATGTGATGATGTTAAGGATCAATGATTGCATATGTAGAATGGTATGATCTCTAAATGTTGGGTTAATTTCTTTTTTTCCGTTAATTAAGAAAAAAAAAGAGAAGGTGTAATTGGAGTTGAAGGGATACAGACCGTACAACGGGACTGGATATAAAAACTCAGAAATGGACAGCACAATACTACCCAATTGTAATGCAATTATGTTAAAACACTGAATGAAGCTGCATGTGAGGTATAGGTTTTTTGTTTTTTGTTTTCTTTTGTTTTGTTTTGTTTGTTTTTTCTTTCTATTATTGTTTTAATTCTTATTCTGTTGTCTTTTTATTTCTTTTTCTAAATCGATGCAAATGTACTAAGAAATGATGAATATGCAACTATGTGATGTTATTAAGAACTACTGATTGTACATGTAGATTGGAATGATTTCTAATTGTTTTGTTAATTCTTTTTTTAATTAATAAAAAAAAGTTAGTGAACTGAAGGCATCTTATTGTTTATTGTCGCAATCTGCTTCCTTTTTCTTTTTTTTGTTCAAAACAGCATATTGTCAGAAATGTTGCAAATTTGAAAGCACAGCGCAACAATCATTTGTAGGACAGAGTTCAGAGTTTATATAGGTCACCATACCACAAGCTTAGGTTTTTACTTCTAGCTTGCTCTCCAGTCACTGCAGATTCAAAGAAATCCACTAGTCCTATATCTTTGTTAAGCCCTACCTTCTCCCTTGATCTTCCACCTTCAGCTTTGATCTTTCTGTCCCATTCCTCAGGGGCTTTTGGGCTCTGGCCACTGAAACTTTCTTCTGTTGGAAGGGGCTGTCTGTAATTTGAGCTAGGGAGATGGAGCTTGCTGATGCTCTGGAGAGTCTGAGCCATCTAGGTTTTAGGACTAATCTGGTTGAGGGCACATGCAGAGGTTGAAGGTTTCTGTAGTGTTATTCCAGTGCATGGGACTTTGTAGCATCTTCTGTTTTGCCCTTGGTGTTCTTTGCGATTGGCTGGAATGGGATTGTCATGTTCCGATGGGTAGCAATGTCTACCTGAAGTTTCAGGAGCGAGGCCTGTAGGCAGCCTCTCGACTGTATTGGAACTCTCTTAGCAATGGGTATTTTATTATTTAGAGTTCTTTCTCCCCTTAGGTAGGGACATAATTGTTGATGCCATCATGCCCAGGCACTTCTCATCCCTGGGAGTCCTCTCCCACAGTGAGAGGGTCACTTTAACCCCTGGATGTCATGTCCCACATAGAGGGGATGGCAGTGATTTCACTTACAGGGTTGGGCTTAGGGAGAGAGAGGCCACATCTGAGCAACAGACAGGCCCTCCAGAAGTAAGTCTTAGGCATGTCCGTAGGCAGGCTAAGCTTTCCCACATATGCTTCGCAAGCATGAGTCACAAGATCAAGGGCTTGCCCTATAGATTTTTGGTTCCCTATGGTTGGGCAGAGTATCAGGGGATTCCCTGATGGTAAAGTTTAGTAATTCCATATTTCTTCTCCCATCCCTCAAGGGATTTTGCCAAGACTTTATGTGTGTCTGCTCAAAATATCCCGGGACAAATCCAGGCATTGCATTAAGGCAAACAGATTCAAAGGGCGGTCATTCTTCTTCTGGGATCTCTGTGTTTCATTTGAAACTGTACATTTGAAGCTCTCATTCCCTATTCCCCACCCCCATGGTTTTCCACAGAAGCCTGTATGTATTCTAGAGTCTAACTCGAATATGGACATTGCATGTGCCAATTTTGTCCAATCAGTGAGATCACACCATATTTGTTCTCTTCTGTCTGGCTTATTTCACTCAACATGATATCATCAAACTTCATCCATGTCGGCACAGGTGCTAGACCTTCATTCCTTTTTACAGCTGAATGATATTCTGTTGTATGTATATGATACATTTTCAGTATCTGCTCATTAGTTGTTGTATCCTGTTAGTATGCACTACTTCCCCTCTCCCTAGGACATTCTTCCAACCACACTCGCTGAATGTTGAACCATGCTGATCCTTCTGGGCTCAGTTTAGGGAGCACTTCTTCTGGCGCTCTTTCATTGTCTTCCTCATGATTTCACTAGGGGCCTTTTGCTATTCTCACAAAGGCCCTTCTACTGTCTCTATAGCAGGATTTGAGCTATAATTCTGTGTGTGCACATTCACCACCCTGCCCCTTTAATTGTCTGTGAGTTCTGTGCTCACCTGCTTTCCACCTTTCATCAGGCATAGTAGCTGCTGCAAAATAGATACACAGTAAGTTTCTGGCAAGTGTGAGAGAAGTTTGGTCAGAAATATATTGATGGTTTCTGATCGTTTGAAACTTCTCAGTGGCTCCCCACTAATTTTGAGAGAGGAACCAAGGCCCTTAACTCTAGGGGGCCAGTGGGTAATCTCAGTTCCTTCCACCCTCCCATGGATATCTGGATCTGGAATGTCAAGAAGACAAATAAGTCCTCAAACAGAGCTTGACCTCTCTTGCACCTTAAACCTAACCTTTCCTTTCTTCCTTCATACTTTCTTTATCTGATTCTGCACTCCTCCCTTAAATTCCACTCCTTCAGCTTTTGCAAGGTAAATTAAGTTCCTGCTTCTGAGTATTTAGCATGGTGACCTGCATATCTTTCTTCCTATAGTAGCCTTCATTGTTTTGTTACCACAACTTATTCATATGTTGAACTGCCATTCAACAGTGAATTTCTGAGGCATTTATATATATATGGACGAGTATGCCTGTGTGTGTGTGTGTGTTTGTGGGTATGTGTGTGTGTGTGTGTGTGTGCGTGTGTGGTGGATGGTGGGGCTATGTTTTCATTATATTCTTATGTGAGTATCCCATGATTGGACCATCATTCGTGGAAGATTGGTTTGTTTACTTGATTTTCTTTCTTTTTTTTCTGTTCTGTATTGGTGTTTTGGGGCAAGGGGAAGGAGGTGTTTTTACCACTTTGTAGGTGAAAATTCTTCCACTGAATAACCCTGAGAGCAGTATTTTTGTAAGATGATCAGCTGTACAATCTAGGTCTTCTCTCTAAGTGCTGATCAGATCTTTAGCACAGAAAATTTTCTAAGCACTTTTAGACGATGTCGATAGAAACAGTGGACTTGTCAAAGAGAAGATCAGTTCATATCTACCTTACATTTCTGTCTTTTACCCTTACCTGTAGCACTTCATCTAGTTCGTATGTCAGAAAGTGTGCTAATTGCCTCGAAGGATTAACCATTTAAACAATGAAGTACAACATTCTCAACAACCTAAGATTTAGGCCTTGAGTTCTTAAGTATCTTGTAAGGGTCTAGTGCTCTTGGTAGCTCAACCTGGGCTAAATCCACCCTACCTTCTCCAAATCCACTAAAGCCTACATGGAATCTCATGGTTCATAAAGAACAGCAGGATTTCTAAGAGTCAGGAAAACATTGTTCTGGGAAAAGGGTATGGAATAGAATGCCCCATAATCCCGTCAAAACTGTGTCTGATCATCTTTCCAACAAACAGCTTAAAGAAATATTTCTGGTTTGTGTGTGTTCCAAAGACTGGTACACAGTAGTTAGAATGAGAAAGAAAATGCAGGCCAGTAATTCAAAAGGCCTGATGTTCTCTTTAGTGCATGGTATTGTGGACTTTTGCCCAATTAAACGCATCCATTACTTCGAAATAAAGGAGAATTCAGAAACCAAATGCAGTTATTAGACATATAGCTGAAAATTGCTCTGAACTTAATTGAATTCTGAAAATATGCATGCATTTGAGGATAATGACTGGATTTTGAAGAGATTTTGACAAGGTGTTCCCTTCCAAATGAAGGTTTTAAACAGGGGGGTAATACTCAAAGGTCAGATGGAGAAACAGACAGGAGCAAGAAAGATACAGAGTAGTAATGGATTATTAAGAGGAGATGAATTAGAGAAGTGGGAAATTGAAAGAACAAGCTGCCACAGATTTTAGCATTGCCCAGAAATGACTGGGGACAGAGACAGTACTGTGAGGTTGGGGAAGCTCTTCTGAATCATACTAATGTCAGGAATGTCCACAAGAACTCATGTAAAATAATGAATAGGGAAAATATTCATGCCAATTCCCATGCAAAAGCATAGGATAAGGCCACTACAATTAAAGGGGAGCTCCTTTATAGTGCTCTATTTGACAAACCCTGATGAACCTTTTCAAAGCTAGATAAAGGTATTATGAAAATGAAATGAGATTTGAAAGGCTGTCATAAACCAGATCAGACAGGCTTCAAAAGCTAGGGAGTGGGTTCTAGAAGGAAAAAGAAGAAGAAATGGGAAGACTCCTTCATCAATGCAATGTAAACCAGAAGAAACACAGTGCCAAGATCTTGCCTGCAGGAGAGAGAAGGTCAACAAGGAGACCATATGAAAGGCATGAAACATAGGTTGTGAAAGATGGAGGAGACAGGTCAGCAGTTGGAGATAGGCCTAGAGCATGCCTGTATGAAAGACGGGGTGCTTGGAAGAGGAAACCAAAGCAACGATACGAGAAAAACAAATAAAACCGTTATTCAACTTTTTTTCCCGCACCTAAAGAGTAACTGAAGCTGCATATTTAAAGTGCACATTGATCCTTAACTCAGAATGGGTAATGCATGGCATGATCTACTAAAATCCCTGGGTTTAAGGAAAGAACAGTGATTGTTCCATCTAGGAAAAAGCAAGGGACCTAATGGAAAGTGCATTAGAATCTCATCAATGTTTCTGAGAATACTACTTTGTTCCAGCAGAGAATGGGGTAATATATTTGCCTTAGGAAAGTGAGTCATGACTTTCCTACGTAGTAGAACAGTAAAACTTCCTTGTCTGTTAAACAAGCATTGAAATCCAGGTTGTCCTGTCAGAACTAGTTTACTATTGCTCCCAGTATCCCTTGTGGAGGAAAGAACGGATGTCTGCAGGCAAAATGTCTGGAGAGACATTGGCTTAAGGACAGATGCATGTAGTAAATGTGCAGTCATTTGCTCAACTAAGAGGATGTGATGGTAGTAAGAGAGAGAGAGAGAGAGCTAGAGAGAAAGAGAGTAACCTTGGTGGTAGCCAGAGGGAGACAGCCTTATAATTGTTCCTTCAGCTGTAACTTTGTTCATGGTGCTTGTCTATATAGGTGTTTCTTTTATTGAGACAAATGAAGAAAGCCTCATGTGAGCCTTCATGGGGATCTGTGACCATCCCCTGTTGACCGTGCTCTTCTTGCCTTCCACACTGGCTGAGAACCTGGAACGTTCCAGACCAACTGCCCCATGAGAGCTCTGCAATGAATGCACTTCACTCCCAATGGTCATTGGCCCTTGAAATAGAAAGTGCGCCAGACGAATCCTGGAAGGGTGTGCATAAATGCCAGGTAGTCCCACTGTGGCTGGAAGTGCCCAGGCCACCTTCTTAAGGCTTTTTGGGTTCCTGAGGAAAGACAGGCCTTGGGCACTTCTAGGGTGAGTGTCAGGGAGGAGTGTGAGCCACCTCACTTCGGTGCAGTGCCCAGGGATCAAGCAGAGCTGTCTCTTGCTCAGGACTCGACCTCGTGCCCTGGGCATGTTTGCTGGGTTCATGGAGAAGTGCACCCCAGATGAGCTAGAGCTCTGTGTACTTTAAAGGGCCCCTGTCCTGACTTCTACAACGTGAAAGCCACCATTTCAGTAAGCCCACAGTGCCAACTTTCACCAGTACACATTCAGCTCAAGATTTCCCCAAATGTAAAATCTGCTCATTGTCTGATGTTGCCTGTAATGGAACCACCCCCATCGCAGCACCCGAGCAAAGATGTTGGTCACTGCAAGACTCTTCATCACCAGGAGCAAGCTCAGCAAACACCTGTTATCTGTTCATCATGTGCTCTCTAGCACCCACAGGATGAGGGCTACCTGGGTGAGATTTTGAGCTCTGAAGTCTGGATGTAAACCCAAAATTGATCCCAAATTTACTATGCTGTTTGAGGAAAGATACTAGGAAATGGTTTATGTGGACATAAGTATGTGCCAAGACACTCTGCTTCCATTCTCCCTTCCATCTCTCCTGATAGCACCTAGCTGTCTGCTTCATTTTGAGCTGTAAATGAGTCCACATATGCCAGCGATCAAAAACAAGGTGACACTGAGATATCATGGAAACCCAATATTCCCTCATAAGAAAATCTTGTAGCTTTAAATGTCTGCCAACGTCAGCGAATAGTAATGATATTGGACTAATCTCTTGTGGACTTTCTGAATCCTATTTTTGCCTATATTTACTCCTAATTAAATGACCATTGCAGAGACCCAAATCTTGTATTAATTAGGAGAATAAAAAGTAATGTGGTTTATGAACTCCCCAACATCAAGGCTCAGCTTTGTATATATATTACTACAATAGCAAGTTTAAAAAAGAAAAATAAAGAAAACTAACTTTAACTTTCTGGCAAATTCATTTAAACAACCTAAGCAAATGGAGCCTAGGATAGTGAATGAGATTTTATAATTCTACATAGCCTAGTGCAATACCTTGATACATTCTAGGGTATTTGGGGCAGATGATAAAAAAGTATTTGCAGAGTCACTTAAGAACTAAAGAAAAATTATTGATCTGTTAAACTTCCCCACCTGGGAAATTCCTGATACTCTCTCAAGTATTAGGGACCACCAAGTTAATAGGCCAAGCCCTCAATCCTAAACCTTGCTCTTATGAAGCATAATTCTGTAATGGTTAAATTAAGCTTACCTAAAATTATACCTCATTAACATCAGAGATGTTAATGATGCTACCACCATAGATGCATAACACCACCACCCCCAGCTTGGTATCATGGTCAGCCCAGCAGGTCCCAACCTCATAGCCTGATTCCATGATCCTCAGCCAGGTGAACCTATTACCTTCGGCCTCCAACCTCATCCACTCCTTCCCCCTGATGTTCTGGCCTACGTGTCCACAGTGGTCCCTGCATCTTCCACAGCCATCCCAACATACATTCAATATGAATGGTTATCAGAATAGGTTGGCAAAATTTGGCCATGGATCCATTTAGACGTGGGTTTTTCTTTATGGGGATATTCTTTTTTTTTTAATTAAAAAAAGTTAACTAACACAACATTTCGAAACATTCCATTCTACATATGCAATCAGTAATTCTTAATATCATCACATAGATGTATGATCATCATTTCTTAGTACATTTGCATCGATTTAGGAAAAGAATTAGCAAAACAACAGAAAAAGATATAGAACGATAATATAGAGAAAAAATTAAAATAATAATAAAAATAAAAATTAGAAAAAATATATAAAAAAGGTAAAAGAAAAAAAACAAAAAAGCCAAACAAACAAACAAATAAACAAAAAAACTATAGCTCAGATGCAGCTTCATTCAGTGTTTTAACATAATTACATTATGATTAGGTAGTATTGTGCTGTCCATTTTTTAATTTTTGTATCTAGTCCTGTTGCACAGTCTGTATCCCTTCAGCTCCAATTACCCATTATCTTACGCTGTTTCTAACTCCTGATGGTCTCTGTTACCAATGACATATTCCAAGTTTATTCTCGAATATCAGTTCACATCAGTGGGACAATACAGTATTTGTATTTTAGTTTTTGGCTAGACTCACTCAGCATAATGTTCTCTAGGTCCATCCTTGTTATTACATGCTTGATAAGTTTATCCTGTCTTAAAGCTGCATAATATTCCATCGTATGTATATACCACAGCTTTTTTAGCCACTCGTCTGTTGATGGACATTTTGGCTGTATCCATCTCTTTGCAATTGTAAATAATGCTGTTATAAACATTGGTGTACAAATGTCTGTTTGTGTCTTTGCCCTTAAGTCCTTTGAGTAGATACCTAGCAATGTTATTGCTGGGTCATATGGCAATTCTATATTCAGTTTTTTGAGGAACTGCCAAACTGCCTTCCACAGTGGTTGCACCATTTGACATTCCCACCAACAGTGGATAAGTGTGCCTCTTTCTCCACATCCTCTCCAGCACTTGTCATTTTCCGTTTTGTTGATAATGGCCATTCTGGTGGGTGTGAGATGATATCTCAGTGTGGTTTTGATTTGCATTTCTCTAATGGCCGGGGACATTGAGAATCTCTTCATGTGCCTTTTGGCCATTTGTATTTCCTCTTCTAAAGAGGTGTCTGTTCAAGTCGTTTTCCCATTTTGTAATTGGGTTGGCTGTCTTTTTGTTGTTGAGTTGAACAATCTCTTTATAAATTCTGGATACTAGACTTTTATCTGATATGTCTTCCAAATATTGTCTCCCATTGTGTAGGCTGTCTTTCTACTTTCTTGATGAAGTTCTTTGGTGCGCAAAAGTGTTTAATTTGAGGAGCTCCCATTTATTTATTTCCTTCTTCAGTACTCTTGCTTTTGGTTTAAGGTCCATAAAACTGCCTCCAATTGTAAGTTTCATAAGATATCTCCCTACATTTTCCTCTAATGGTTTTATGGTCTTAGACCTAATGTTTAGATCTTTGATCCATTTTGAGTTAACTTTTGTATAGGGTGTGAGATACGGGTCCTCTTTCATTCTTTTGCATATGGATATCCAGTTCTCTAGGCACCATTTATTGAAGAGACTGTTCTGTCCCAAGTGAATTGGCTTGACTGCCTTATCAAAGATCAAATGTCCATAGATGAGAGGGTCTATATCTGAGCACTCTATTCGATTCCATTGGTTGATATATCTATCTTTATGCCAATACCATGCTGTTTTGACCACTGTGGCTTCATAATATGCCTTAAAGCCCAGCAGCGTGAGACCTCCAGCTTCGTTTTTCTTCCTCAAGATACTTTTAGCAATTCGGGGCACCCTGCCCTTCCAGATAAATTTGCTTATTGGTTTTTCTAATTCTGAAAAATAAGTTGTTGGGATTTTGATTGGTATTGCATTGAATCTGTAAATCAATTTAGGTAGGATTGACATCTTAACTATATTTAGTCTTCCAATCCATGAACACGGTATGCCCTTCCATCTATTTAGGTCTCTGTGATTTCTTTTAACAGTTTTTTGTAGTTTTTTTTTGTATAGGTCTTTTGTCTCTTTAGTTAAATTTATTCCTAAGTACTTTGTTCTTTTAGTTGCAATTGTAAATGGTATTCATTTCTTTATTTCCCCCTCCACTTGTTCATTGCTAGTGTATAGAAATGCTACAGATTTTTTAATGTTGATCTTGTAACCTGCTACTTTGCTGTACACATTTATTAGCTCTAGTAGTTTTGTTGTGGATTTTTCCGGGTTTTTGACATATAGTATCATATCGTCTGCAAACAGTGATAGTTTTACTTCTTCCTTTCCAATTTTGATGCCTTGCATTTCTTTTTCTTGTCTAATTGCTCTGGCTAGAACCTCCAACATGATGTTGAATAATAGTGGTGATAATGGACATCCTTGTGTTGTTCCTGATCTTAGAGGGAAAGTTTTCAATTTTTCCCGATTGAGGACAATATTAGCTGTGGGTTTTTCACATATTCCCTCTATCATTTTAAGGAAGTTCCCTTGTATTCCTATCCTTTGAAGTGCTTTCAACAAGAAAGGATCTTGAATCTTGTCAAATGCCTTCTCTGCATCAATTGAGATGATCATGTGATTTTTCTGCTTTGATTTATTGATATGGTGTATTACATTAATTGATTTTCTTATGTTGAACCATCCTTGCATACCTGGGATGAATCCTACTTGGACATGATGTATAATTTTTTAATATGTTGTTGGATTCGATTTGCTAGAAATTTGTTGAGGATTTTTGCATCTACATTCATTAGAGATTTTGGTCTGTAATTTTCTTTTTTTGTAATATCTTTGCCTGGTTTGGGTATGAGGGTGATGTTGGCTTCATAGAATGAATTAGGTAGCTTTCCCTCCACTTCGATTTTTTTGAAGAGTTTGAGCAGAGTTGGTACTAATTCTTTCTGGAATGTTTGGTAGAATTCACATGTGAAGCCATCTGGTCCTGGACTTTTTTCTTTTTTGGAAGCCTTTGAATGACTGATTCAATTTCTTTACTTGTGATTGGTTTGTTGAGGTCATCTATGTCTTCTTGAGTCAAAGTAGGTTGTTCATGCCTTTCTAGGAACTTGCCCATTTCATCTACATTGTTGTATTTATTAGCGTAAAGTTGTTCATAGTATCCTGTTATTACCTCCTTTATTTCTGTGAGGTCAGTAGTTATGTCTCCTCTTCCATTTCTGATCTTATTTATTTGCATCCTCTCTCTTCTTCTTTTTGTCAATCTTGATAAGGGCCCATCAATCTTATTGATTTTCTCATAGAACCAATTTCTGGTCTTATTGATTTTCTCTATTGTTTTCAATTTCATTTATTTCTGCTCTAATCTTTGTTATTTCTTTCCTTGTGCTTGCTTTGGGGTTAGTTTGCTGTTCTTTCTCCAGTTCTTCCAAGTGGACAGTTAATTCCTGAATTTTCACCTTTTCTTCTTTTCTGATATAGGCATTTAGGGCAATAAATTTCCCTCTTAGCACTGCCTTTGCTGCATCCCATAGGTTTTGATATGTTGTGCTTTCATATTCATTTGCCTTGAGATATTTACTAATTTCTCTTGTAATTTCTTCCTTGACCCACTCGTTGTTTAAGAGTGTGTTGTTGAGCCTCCACGTATTTGTGAATTTTCTGGCACTCCGCCTATTATTGATTTCCAACTTCATTCCTTTATGATCCGAGAAAGTGTTGTGTATGATTTCAGTCTTTTTAAATTTGTTGAGACTTGCTTTGTGACCCAGCATATGGTCTATCTTTGAGAATGATCCATGAGCACTTGAGAAAAAGGTGTATCCTGCTGTTGTGGGATGTAATGTCCTATAAATGTCTGTTAAGTCTAGCTCATTTATTGTAATATTCAAGTTCTCTGTTTCTTTATTGATCCTCTGTCTAGATGTTCTGTCCATTGATGAGAGTGGCGAATTGAAGTCTCCATCTATTATGGTAGATGTGTCTATTTCCCTTTTCAGTGATTGCAGTGTATTCCTCACGTATTTTGTGGCATTTTGATTTGGTGCATAAATATTTATGATTGTTATGTCTTCTTGTTTAATTGTTCCTTTTATTAGTAGATAGTATCATTCTTTGTCTCTTTTAACTGTTTTACATTTGAAGTCTAATTTGTTGGATATTAGTATAGTTACTCCTGCTCTTTTCTGGTTGTTATTTGCATGAAATATCTTTTCCCAACCTTTTACTTTCAACCTATGTTTATCTTTGGGTCTAAGATGTGTTTCCTGTAGACAGCATATAGAAGGATCCTGTTTTTTTAATCCATTCTTCCAGTCTATGTCTTTTGATTGGGAAATTCAGTCCATTAACATTTAGTGTTATTACTGTTTGGGTAATACTTTCCTCTATTATTTTGCCTTTTGTATTATATATATCATATCTGATTTTCCTTCTTTCTACACTCTTCTCCATACCTCTCTGTTCTGTCTTTTCGTATCTGACTCTAGTGCTCCCTTTAGTATTTCTTGCAGAGCTGGTCTCTTGGTCACAAATTCTCTTAGTGATTTTTTTCTGAGAATGTTTTAATTTCTCCCTCATTTTTGAAGGACTATTTTGCTGGATATAGAAGTCTTGGTTGGCAGTTTTTCTCTTTTAGTAATTTAAATATATCATCCCACTGTCTTCTAGCTTCCATGGTTTCTGTTGAGAAATCTACACATAGTCTTATTGGGTTTCCCTTGTATGTGATGGATTATTTTTCTCTTGCTGTTTTCAAGATCCTCTCTTTCTCTTTGACCTCTGACATTCTAACTAGTAAGTGTCTTGGAGAATGTCTATTTGGGTCTATTCTCTTTGGGGTGTGCTGCCCTTCTTGGATCTGTAATTTTAGGTCTTTCCTAAGAGTTGGGAAATTTTCAGTGATAATTTCTTCCATTAGTTTTTCTCCTCCTTTTCCCTTCTCTTCTCCTTCTGGGACACCCACAACACATATATTTGTGCACTTCATATTATCATTCAATTCCCTGAGCCCCTGCTCAAATTTTTCCTTTCTTTTCCCTATAGTTTCTGTTTCTTTTTGGCTTTCAGATATTCCATTCTCCAGTTCACTAATTCTATCCTCTGTCTCTTTAAGTCTACCATTGTAGGTTTCCATTGTTTTTTTCATCTCTTCTACTGTGTTTTTCAATCCCATAAGTTCTGTGATTTGTTTTTTCAGACTTTCCATTTCTCCTTTTTGTTGATCCCATGCCTTCTTCATGTCCTCCCTCAATTTATTGATTCAGGTTTTGAAGAGGTTTTCCATTTCTGTTCACATATTCAGAATTAGTTGTCTCAGTTCCTGTGTCTCATTTGAGCTATTGGTTTGTTCCTTTGACTGGGCCATATCTTCAATTTTCCTGGTGTGATTTGTTATTTTTTGCTGGCTTCTGGGCATTTAATCAGATTTTCCTGAGTGTGGGACCCAACAGGTTGAAAGACTTTCCTGTGAAGTCTCTGAGCTCTGTTTTTCTTATCCTGCCCAGTACGTGGTGCTTGTCTGTCTGCGGGTCCCACCAGCAAAAGATGTTGTGGCTCCTTTAACTTTGGAAGACTCTCACTGCTGTCTGTGTGGTGGAGACAGAGGAAAGGTTGTAGGTTGGTTTTTTTTTTTTTTTTTTTTTTTTTTTTTTAAAGGAAAGACAGAGAGAAGGAAGGAAGGATAGAAGGAAGGAAGAGAGGAAGAAAGGGAAACATCTTTTTAAAACATTTTCTTGTTTTATTGTATTTTGTTTCTCCGTTTTCGTTACATGGGCTGGGGCCGGGAATCGAACCGAGGTCCTCCGGCATAGCAGGCAAGCACTTTGCCCGCTGAGCCACCGCGGCCCGCCCTGTAGGTTGGTTTTAATGGTTTCAAAGTGTGAAGTCCTGGGATCTGAATTCCTTGAGAGAGGGATTGCTCCTGAGTTGCATTTCACCCCTCCCGCGGGGAAGGTTCAGGTGGTAGAAAGCCCTAAAAGCAGCCTGTTTCTGCGTTTGGGGCAGTTGTAACCTATGTAATCCCAGCGCTGAGCCAGGAGGCAATGAATCCTCCATTGAAACAGCCACAGAAGGCTCTGCTTTGCCCCCTTTCCTCTTTTTCAGTTAGCCCAATTGGCAACTTCTGCCTTGATCAGTTTCATCTGAGCTGACGGCCTATTTTTAGTAGTCAGAAGTTGTTCCTTAATACCACTATTGGTGTTAGGTTGGGCTCAGTCTCTACTACTGTTGGAGACTCTTTCCTTTCCCTCCGGGAAGTCGTCTGTGGGGGAGGGTCGCCAGCCGCCGTGACTTGGGGAACCGCTGTTCTGATGCTCCCAGCTGGCTCGGGAAGCCACGTGTGTGGAAGAGACTGCAGTCGCCGGCCACTGTGGCTTGGGGAACTGCTCTTCCGAGCCCAGGAAGCCATACATGGAGGAGTGTCGCTGGCCGCCACACTTGGGGAACTGCTGTTCCGATGCTCCCAGCTGGCCCGGGAAGCCACATGTGTGGAACGGGCTGCAGTCATCAGAAACCATGGCTTTGGGCACCACTGTTCCAAGGCTACCAGCCTGCCCAGGAATACACACGTGGGGGAGGGTCGCCAGCCGCCGTGGCTTGGGGAACTGCTGTTCCGATGCTCCCAGCTGGCCTGGGAAGCCACGTGTGTGGAAAGGGCTGCAGTCGCTGGAAACTGTGGCTTGGGGGACTGCTCTTCTGAGGCTACCACCCGGCCTGGGAAGCCATGCGTGGGGGAGGGTTGCCGGCCACCACGGCTTGGGGAACCGTCGATCCAAGGTTTCCAGCCGGCCTGGGAAGCCACGTGTGTGGAAGGGGCTCTGGTCGCCGTGGCTTGGGGAACCCGATCCAAAGCTCCCAGCCAGCCCAGGAAGGAGGGAGGGAGGGGCTCCGGCTGCCAGCCACCTTGGCCCAGGGAAGCGCGCGCCTCTCGGGGACCTCACCACTGCAGAGTCTCTTAGCCAGTCCAGCCGTTCCTGAATGTGGTGCACTGTGTGTCTGGTCTCTGTCATGGCTCTGGGAGCTGTTCTCTACTGTTTCTATTTCTTTAGTAGTTGTTCTGGAGGAGGAACTAAGACCCGCGCACCTTACTAAGCCACCATCTTATCTGGAAGTATGTTGTGACCTTTTCCCAAGGCTATAAGAATGCAGATTAGAAAAATATCTTATTGAAACTCTCTTTCATAGGCTTCTCAACAATAATCAGATCAAGAAGATAACTAGTGAATCATTTGAGGACTTGAAAAATTTAAAATATCTGTAAGTGCATGATCAGTTCTTTAACTCCAAAGCATATGTTATCTATATTCGGACTATTTAATCATTGGGCTAAATTTTCAACTATTTGTGCATTATTGTAAATATATTCCTTTTTGAAAGAGGTTTTATTTTCAGGTGAGTGCAGTTTAGGCTGGGATTGTTAAAATGAGTTGCTGTCAGTATAAAGTGCTACATTATGTGATTTTTAGTATTTAGCTTTTAAGCCTTAAATAAAATAGGTTGAGTACAATTTTAAATGCATAGCCACTGAAAAATCATCTTAGAAGTAGAAATCAGTATTCCTGAGATAGGGAAGGTGATAACTTACATTTGCTTGCTAATATGAACTGGCATACCTTTTGCAAAATTTAAGCTTTCATAGAAGTTTGAATTGCAGAATCACTTAGGGGTTTTCCAGCAGTAGGGGAGATGTAAAGATATAAATTATGAATTCTTTTGGAATGTTGCCAATTCCTGATAATTTTCCTAGTATTTCTCTGAGTGGCTTTCACTGTTTCTTATGTTTTTGTAATTAAATTTAATTTTACTTTTTAAACTAACTTGATTCATTATCATTTAAAAAAACTTCTGTTGGATGAAATCAGCTTTGTAGTTTAGAAATGACATCTCCAGGGAGTACTGGTTTAATTCCCTTAAGAAGCACTTATTTAAAATGAGAAAGTATTAATCAAACACTCGGATATAATTCTTGGTTCCAGATAGTTGAGAAACATGTGCCATGTGTTTTTAGTAAATTTTTCTTAGTTTTAGAACTTAGCTAGCTTTTCAAATACACTCATTCTTAATGCAATTTAATTGAGATATATTCACATACCATATAATCATCCAAAGTGTACAATCACTGGTTCAACAATATCACCATTTATTTGTGCATTCATCATCATAATCAATTTTTAAACATTTTCATTACTTCAAAAATACATATAAGAATAAAAATGAAAATGAAAAGAACACCCAAAACATCCCATCCCCCTTATATCCCCTATTGTTTATTTATTTTATGTACTTATTTTTTATTCACCTGTCCATACACTGGCTATAGGGAGTGTCAGTTAAAAGGTTTTCACAATCACACATTCACACTGTAAAAGCTATATAGTTATACAATTATCTTCAAGAATCAAGGCCACTGGAATACAGATCAACAGTTTCAGTCAAATACACTCATGTTTTTGTTTTTGTTTTTGTTTTTGGCATGGGCAGGCTCTGGGAATCAAACCTGGGTCTCTCCGGCATGACAGGCGAGAACTCTGCCACTGAGCCACCATTGCCAACCCAATGCACTCATTTTTAATGAAGGATTTATAGCAATTATTTTTATTGAAAATTTATGTCATAAGTGAACCTAAACATCTTTATGTTGGTTTTTTTAAAAAAAAACAATATCATATTGTTAGTGTTGATGCACATTTTGAAATCTGTTAAGATTTTAGATGTCAGTAGCTATTAGCCACAGAGCTAACTTTAAATGTTTATTCAAATGTTTTCCTCAAAAAATATGTTTGAAAGTATTATGTATAAACATTTTCTCCATCATTTTGGACATACTATACTAATTGTTGATACTATTTGCCCATTGCTAAAGCTATTGTTACTCATTTATAAAATGGAACAGACCTTCTGTTTATATTTTGAGCTTTTCTTTGCTTGTTTGCTTTTTTATAATTATTATTTTATTTTTCATTTTAAATGCTGTACAAGTTCCAGAGGAGAGCTTTAGATTTCTCAGAAAACAGATTGCATTAGCTGATACCAACATTTGTAATGTGGTTGTTTTGTGTTTTTTTAATGTCTTGTCTGTTTTGTTTTAGTTTGCTTTTTAATTACTTAAGAGCACCTTAGTATTCACTCTGTGAACTTTTTTTATGTGAAGTAGTTTGGATACTCTGTTTTTCACTTAAGACAGTCTCTCTTAAAGGATACTTTTAAAGGCTTGTCTATTGGCCACTTACTCTCAAAGCATTCATGTGCAGCCTTTCTTCCTTCTGTCCTACAGAAGCATGTCCATCATACCCACTGGCCATAGATAAGACAGATCCTGGGGATGAGATAACACAGTAGGCAGAAATGGAAGGTGCATCATCAATGACTAAAAGAGCCAAAGAGCAGGGGATAGAGCTAAGAAGAGAAAGAATCCTGGTGTGACAACAGTACCTAGCTATTTGGAGTTCCCATCTTGTTCTTCTTGGAGAGATGAACCTCATTGGTAGGGCACATTTTGTGTGCTTGTGTCTCATTGGTAGAGCACATTTTCATAAGCACTGATCTAGGAGATAGTGTAACAGTGTTAAGAACTCTTCTGAATTTTATTGACCATTTCAGCCTTGTATATGTAGTGAGTAGTACCAAAGTATATTCCCTGTCTTGGTGGTCCTCACAATTTAACAAGAGCAAGTAAAGCTCTTTTGTGGTAGAAGGATCCAGTGCAATGGGAGAAGAGGGGGTTGGTTTTATTGCACACTATTTCTTTTTTCTTTTTGTGACTGCACATATGCCTTTTATTTTCTTCATTTATGATGTCATTACTTTGGAGAAAGCAAACTTTTCAAAGTTCATGTATTTATAGTTAGTATACATGGGATGTAATTAAACCCCATCTTTGGTTTTGTTGTCAATGAAATCAGACTTTGCTATGAAGTCAGCATATTAATTTCTCAATAGAATATACTGTTCAAAGGATTTTTTTTTCCTGGTTTGTTTGCTTGGCCACCCATGTTTCACTAAATTAGCTAAACCAATTTCTGAAAAGTCCAGGTTATTGTACAGTTTTACCAAAGTGAATGGAAAACAGCTGAAGTGTGTTGTAATGCAGTATGGCATTCTCCTGCTGCAAATATTTATTTGTTTTCAAATTTCATTGGTTGAATGAGCACAGACATATTTTCAAAACATTTAAGAGCTTTGGAGAATTCTCCCTGAAACCATGTGATTTAGAAGTGCACAGAGTGCTCATATATCTAAATAAGTATTTATTTATTCAAGTAGGAATGGCTTTCCTGTGCTTATTGTACATGGCATAAAATATATTTTGAGGAGATGAAGTTATGTATAATGGGTTGAATAATTTCTTCTTCAGAGAGTCTGAAACAAAGAGTTTAGATCTTAGCAAAAACCGATGGGAGTATCTAGAAAGCATCTAGATTTAGGGACAGATTCATGAAGGCACTGTATTCAACAAGTTTTCAACATAAAATGGGGCAACAGATATTCATAACAGACAATTATAAAATCATGGCTATAATTTACATGTACTGAAAAGACTAGTATTAGGTGAACATTAATTTTTAAAGAAGAAAGGGGCAAAGTCTGGGAAGAAAACAGGAGGAAATATCAAAAACATATATGAAGTAGTTCCATGATCATAGCTAGACAATTCCACATGTACCTGGAAGAGGAAATTCTCTTTTAATTTTTTGGTTTATGGTGTGATTCTGGATAAGCATTTGTGCAAAATTGATGCTTTGTAGGGATCAGTTATAATTAGAGTTTGCAACTGTGGCTATTTGCAGATCTACATCTGTCTTACATTTTGCTTCATATCAGTACCATAATATCATGTTGGATGACTTTTATTTTCAAAGTCCTAAATTATAGCTAATTCAATGTTTTAAGATCATTTGGTTAAAAAGCAGTTAAAGCCTTTTGGGACTGGGTCTAGGTGTAGGAGGAGCTGTAAACTGAACAAAGGGAAATGCCATCACCCAGCTGACTGGAAACCTTAGATACTGAATTTTTTGACCGAACAATGTGATGATCCCAGGAGAGTACTTTGAGTCAGGCTGCCTTTAAAATCAGTATCAGGTTGCTAGGAGTCTGTTCTAGTTTGCTAGCTGTCAGAATGCAACACACCAGAGATGGACTGGCTTTTAATAAAAGGGGATTTATTTCAATAGTTTTTCAGAGGAAAGGCAGCTAACTTTCAACTGAGGTTCTTTCTTACGCGGGAAGGCACAAGACGATCTCTGCTGGCCTTCTCTCCAGGCCCCTGGGTTCCAACAGCTTTCCCCAGGGTGACTTCTTGCTGCATCTCCAAAGGCCTGGGATGAGCTGTGAGTGCTGAGATGAGGAATGCTGAGCTGCTTGGGCTGTGCTACGTTGCACTCTCTCATTTAAGCACCAGCCAGTTAAGTCAAACATCATTCATAGCAGCAGGCACACTTCCTAACCGACTGCAGATGTAAACCAACAACAGATGAGGTTCACCTACCATTGGCTCATGTCCACAGCAACAGAACTAGGTGCCTTCACCTGGCCAAGTTGACAGCTGAATCTAACCACCAAGAGCCTCAGCAGTTGAGACTTTCATTTCATTCAATAAAGATTGTTGAGTATGTGAAAAGATAAAGAGACAATGAGGACTCTGCCATCATCATCATCATCAAGGAATGCACTGTGTAGGGGGAGGTAAGCAGGTCAGCGAGGGTTTGGAGTCAGGTATTGTTCTAGTTTGCTAACTGCCAGAATGCAACACACCAGAGATGGATTGGCTTTTAATAAAAGGGGATTTATTTTGTTTGTTCTTCAGAGGAAAGGCAGCTAACTTTCCACTGAGGTTCTTTCTTACGTGGAAGGCACAAGATGGTCTCTGCTGGTCTTCTCTCCATGCCTCTGGGTTCCAACAACTTTCCCCAGAGTAATTCCTTTCTGTACCTGCAAAGGCCTGGACTGAGCTGTGAGTGCTGAGATGAGGTATGCTGAGCTCCTTGGGCTGTGCTACATTGTGCTCTCTCATTTAAGCACACCAGCCAATTAAGTCAAACATCATTCACTGCAGCAGGCACACCTCCTAGCAGACTGTAGATGTAATCAGCAACAGATGAGGTTCACATGTCCACAGCAACAAAACTGGGTGCCTTCACCTGGCCAGGTTGACAACTAAATCTAACTACCACAGCTGGTGACCATAAAATTACAGTTATTTCAAAAACTTAAATCTCTAATATTGTTGAGAGTAAGTTTTGAGAAAGCTTTCTTTTGTTTTGATTTATGATAAAGAACTGTAACTGTCAGTATTTTAATTCAGTTACTCATTTGGGTCCCCAGAGTCTCTTGAAGTAGTAAACATTTAAAAACTGTGCTTATTGGCAGTGAATGTGGGAATGACTTCCTCTCTTCTGGCTGTATGTGGAAAGGAGGTTCACATAACTGAAGCACTAAGCCATTTATGCACCAAGTTAGAAGGGTGAGTGCTTATGTTTTACATAAGGAAAAAAAGCAGTGTTTGAGAAAACAGTATTCAGAAAAATTGGGGGAAATGAGTTGTACCAAAAATGTGTAAATTACAGAAAGTAAGGAGACATCTTGAATGGCATATTTATATGACACTAGTCATGTAGTTTTATATGCACTATAATTTAGATTGCGTTGATGGATTTTTATGAAATATCCATTTTTTCATAAGTATAACCACAAATTTCTTGTTTTATCCCCTTTCTATTATGCAGTTCAAGGGTGTGAATTGCATTCACAATATTGGGCCACTGAAATATCCATATATTTTGAAAGTGAATGCAACAGGACTGAGTTTTCAGCTTAAATGCTACAGAGACTCAGTGTGTGTAGGTCTTATTTTATATTAAATATTGCCAAGCAGTTTTATGAAAGGCCATGCCCATTTCTTCACTTTTATTTAATCTTCCTATGTGATGATTTCATTTGCTTCCCATGTAGTATAAGAAATCTAGAAAGTTACTGACATTTCAATTTGATCAGAAAATCTGGACCTGAAAAAATAATTAAGTTTAAATTGTTTCTTTTTCTATTTATAAAACTCCTCTAGATACCTGCATTTTAATCAGAAACTTTGGATTCAGAATCATTTCAACATTTACCAAAGCTTGAGGGGCTGTAAGTTGTATTTTGCTCTTTAACCTTACATTTTTACTTGAAGGTCATTAGTGTCTCTGGCTTCTGCTCATTTTCTTTGTAGAGTTTAGGTCAGTGTCCATGAAAAAAATCTGAAAACTGTTTTGGTGCACAATCTATCTTGCTGGGCTAATTAACAAGTCAGAATTTGGGTTTATAATTTTCCTTATTTGTGAATGGTCATGAGATAGTAAAAAAAAAAACCAAGTTCTTTTCTGAATTAACATTGCTTTTAAATTCATTTCTACTAAGTAAATATAATCACTGAACTATGAATAAAAGCTAATATACTGCTTGTACTCTTTCTACAAAAAGTTGATTTGTTGCAGTCTCTCTTTCAACAGATTTTTACATAACCAAATTTCACATTTAGTTCCAGGAACATTTAATCACTTGGAATCTATGAAAAGATTGTAAGTATAATACCTTTTGTGTTTCCTTTTCAGCAAAATCTAATTTCTCTGTGTTATTCATTTACCTGGTTCTTTTTAATCGGGGATTATGGAGTGCTTATAATAATCAGAATATGCATTATGAAAGAGTTAAGACATATGGAGAGCAGATTAAATCAATTAAAATGTAAAATGAATACATGGATGACTCAGAGAATGTGACAATAAATTAGTCTTTTAATAGGGACCATGAGATCAGTCACCAAAATTAGAGGAAGACTTTTTTTAAAACCATCTTTAAATTCTTGAAATAAATTTTTAATGCTGTGGTGCATATTTCACTCTAGACTCAGTCTAGACAGAGTCTCTATACTGTATTCCATCTCTTTTATTTTAGGGTGCATATAACTAAAATTTATTAAGTACACTGAAGACTATCCATTTTTTAAAGACCTCCACACATAAGTTCTCTTTATACTAAGTAATGTCTTACAGTCAAAAGAAAGTTATTTGACATCTTTTTGCTTTCCTTCATCATCTTGAAAGTCATTATTTTCAGTTAGATACTGCTGAGTGCCTGTTCTGTAGAATTCAATGAACTAGACCCAAGAGAAATATAGAAAACTTGGAGAAACAAACTCTGATCCAGAAGAGGTGTTTTGTTTGTTTGATTCTCTTGAAATAAAATAAACTAAGACATATACCTTAAGACTATTTTTTTATTTTTTTTCTTTAGGATAGGTAAGAAATCACCAGCCAAACTAAGAACTACATTCTGGTTGGGACAATAGGGTAAAATTCCTTTATATTTGATAGATGAGAGAGAGTAGCAAAGAAATTGCTGATAAATTACTGCAGAAAAGAACCAAGAAGAGTTTAAGGTGGATGAAGTTTAATTAGAATCTGGAATATACTGACAGTCATTTTTTTCTCTATTTTCAGTTTCCTTCCAGATGTTTGGCAAACTCCTTGCAGATGAATGCCATCTTTTTTATCTAGATACTTCCCTTTCTCTCTTCTGTTTGCTCAGCCTTATGTAACTCACTCTATAAAATCTTAGGTTTAGATCCAATGGTAACATTTTACCAGTACTAGGTAGAGAGGGCTCATGGCATCCCTGTTCCTGTATCTGTGCCAAAGAACTCTCTAACCTCCTCTTCCAGCATTGCAACCATCCTTGTGAATCCACAGCTGCCCTCCCCACCCATCCCATCTCCTCTGTTCCCTCTGGGTTCCTGATAGCAGTGGCCTCATTGAATGTGTCAATTTTCTCACTTCTGAAACATACAGGGCTGGTGTGTTTCTTCCTCTGGCACTCTGCAGTAAGGACTGCTCAGATACAAGCCATCTAATTTACTCATCAGAGTTTAAGCCTGTAGTTCTGTACTGAAATGTACAGGCTATACTTTTTAGCAGTAGGTTTTAGAGTCACATGGAGCTGGTTCAGATATGGGGTCCACCACAGCTTGTTGAGTGTGCTTATGTAAATTAGTCAACCTCTCCAAGTCACAGCATAGAAATCATACCATACTGGAATGGCATTATTTCTGCATTTTACTTAATAGATTATTGTTATACCTGTTTGTCAAAACAGTGACAATTTCATTAGTAGGGTCAATTTCTGTCAATTGACTCTGTGAGCTAATCCTGGAGAAACAATGGTTGGGAGAAGTAACTTCACTCAGTCCTCAGTCTCCTCTCTCACTGTGAGAGCTTTTGGCTATGTGAATAGGAACTTTGTTTTAAGCTTAACTTAAAATCCAGGCTTTGCCACATTGTAGCTTTCTGACCCTGAGTAATTCACTTGAACTTCTCTGGATCTCCTTTCTTTATTTCCACCTTAGACATCTAGTACCTACCTCATAAGATTTTTAATAATGAGTCAATTCATAGAAAATTCAGATGACAGTGTATGTCTTTAAGTGTTGTCTAGCTATTTCTAGCACTCCTTTCTCTATTACTACTACGTTTTTGTATGGGGTTTAACTGAACAAACAACAATCTTTTCCAATGGTGGAAGCAAAAAATATCAAAACAAAACCAAAACAACTACCTGCCTATATTATACTTTTTGAGAGATATGTCAGGCTTCAGAATGACACTTCATCAGAAATTTCCTAGAAAAATTTATTTATATAAATTTTTTGCCTTATGGCTTTAGAAATAAATCCTAGGCATAGGATGCAACTCGATTGTAATAGCCCACCTTTTAGGATGCTTAAGGATTAAGTGAGATAATGTATAATAATACAGTTCCTGATATGTTGAGTTCAATGGTGGTGATAGTTTTGTTGTTGTAATTGTTATCATTGGTTTTTCTGCATGCTTCCTGTCCTATCTCATTCTTAGAACTTTTCTTGATTGAAGCAGCCTATATTTGTCCTTTGTCTTGAGTTTAAAATATATTTGAGCACTCATTTTAATCATTCACTGCCTTGTTCCATCTTTACTTAATGTTATTCTAGGTCATTTTCTTTTTTACTCTTGGGTTTTTATTTTATTGAATTATGTATGCAGACTTCACTTCCCCAACTAGCCCAAGGCTCTTAGGGCTGGACTGTCTCAGAATTTGTTGTAAAAAACATAGTCTTATCCCAAAGCTTTATAGCCATTAAGCACCACTATGGGTTTGTTGATTCAAGTTCGTTTGTGATTTTGGGATCAAGAGGCCCTTGTCTGTCTAAGATGGATTAACATTTACTTATTTCCATTTCTCACTGGCTGCATCTTCCTTTGCAAAGGTGGCTGGACTCTAACGCACTTCACTGTGACTGTGAAATCCTGTGGCTGGCAGATTTGCTGAAGACCTATGCCAACTCTGGTAACACCCAAGTGGCAGTGATGTGAATATCCTAGAAGAATCCAGGGACTATCCGTGGCAACCATCACCCCAAAAGAGCTTAACTGTGGTGAGTTAAGCACTTAGTACTTATGCTAGTGGAGCTCAGCTCTATCAGGCATCTCAGTTTAATCTCCACTGTCTGTTTTGTTGTGTTGACATTCCAGTAATGATTTTATGATGTATCACCAGCTCTTCATTTGCAGTGTCCTTCTAAAAATCACTTCATGGCTGGGATTGGATAAGCAGCCTCCTTTGAGAAGCACTGCTCTATAGGATCTATAAGAAACTATTTGGTAATATAGTTAGGTCTTACTTTAAGGGTCCCTTGCTACATAGCAAAGCAAAATGGAACAAACTGCCACTACTGCTCCCTCATGTCCCCTCCAAGTATCTGTCTTTGAAAACTGAGCTGCCCTACTCACAAAACTAATTGATGGTGATAGAAGTGAGGATGGTAGTTACTTGTAGGGTGGTGCCCAGTGGTGGATATCAACTGGGAATGGGCATGAGGGAGCCTGAGTGGGAGCTGGAAATGTTTGGTGTCTAGATCTTGGTGGTGGTTACATGGGAATATATGTATGTGAAAGTTCATCGATCAGTATGCTCTAGGTTTGTGCACTTTACTGTACATATGTAATGCCATAATAAAAATAAATTACCATAAGAAAAAAAACAAAAATCAGATTACAGGGCAGAATCTTCTTTGTAAACACCCAAGGGATTTTTCAACATTTTCTTTTCTTAAAATTCACTTTTTTGTTGCTATAATTAGGTTTTCAATTGTTTATCCAAAGTATCCTCTTTTTTCCTATATTAAAAACATTTCAGTGGTAGAATGTTTGCCTTCCATGCGGGAGACCCAGGTTTGATTCCCAGACCATGCACCAAAACCAAAACCAAAAACAATAACATAAAGGAATCTAAAAATCAGTAAATATACATGATCTTACTAATAATGTAAATGAATTTGTCATAATTTTTTTTCATTTATAAATTTTATCCTTTGTGTATATATTTTTCCCAATAATTGCCCTCAGCTGCAGGGAGGTGCCTCCCACCTGCCAAGTTTTACTTTTTATCCATATCTGTATCCAAATGTTGGTTGTTGAAGGGGCTACAAAACCTCCCATCCCTCACTTCAATGTGGCAAAACTCTGCAGGATACCCGAGTTCCAGGGCTCCTTTTGGGATCAATTGAGGCCAGTATTGCAACTGCATCTGAGACCAACTTCTCCCTTCACCCAGTCCTGTGGCCCTAATTCTCCCACAGGTATTGCCCCTTAGGAAACTCCCCAATAAATATCCTGCAATCTTAAATCCCTCCCAGATGAAACAACTTCAAAACAGTTGCATAATATAAGATTGTTGACATTGCATTATTTTGAGGTTGTTTAGTTGAGTAACTATAATTATTTTTTATGACAGCTCTATTGAGATATAATTCACACACCATTAAAATACACTTTTATAAGGTACAATGAGTGATTTTTAGTATATTCACAGAGTTGTAGAGTCTGAGTAATGAATTAGTAATGAAAAAAAGTATTGAAAATGTTCTTTTCTGACAGTGATGGGGAGCCATAGAAAGATATGATAAAAGAAAGACAGGATGAGGTTTATATTCTAGAAAGCCCTTTGGCAGCTGTGCAGAGAGTGAATCAAAGGGTGTTATGAGTGGGAGCAGCGAGACCATTTGGAGACTGGCACAATGATCCCAGAGGTTCCAAAGGCCTTAGAGCAGGAGGATCTCATAAAGCACAGCATCTTACTATAGGAAGCGAGGCCTGAGTCAGAAATGCATCCCAGGTTTCTGATGTGAGCTACAAAATGCATGGGAACAGACAGTTCTCTGCTTTAGAAAATGGAAGGGAATTGTTCAAGAGTAATACAAGTTAAATTTTAGACATGTTGAGTTTGACATTGCTGACCATATATTGTGCTATTAAGATATCAGATGTGCAGTGTATTGTGTACACACATATATGTATGTGTCACCACAAATACTATATGGTAGGTGAAGGAGTACCTTAAGGCTTGGAGAGGTTGAGTATCTTTTCAAAAATCTTCAAAGTTTGTAAGTGACTATGGCAAGAATTTAATGGAGGTCTGCTAATGATCATGCTGGATTTTTTATTGGCCACCAAGAGGAGCTATCCTGGAGGTGGTTGCATATGTAGGCTTGGAGTTCAGGAGAGATCCCTGCACTATAGGTAAATGATTGGGAAATATATAAGCAGTTGAGAATCTCCTCATAGAACATCAGAGTGTGGGAAACAGCTAGCATTCAGGAGGTAGAAGCTTCCATAGAGAAGCCCATATCTGTTGGGGTCAGAGGCATTAGAGGAGGGACACATAGGAAGGACATATAGTGCAGCTTTGTCATCTATGCTGCACTAGGCATTCTATAGATTTTTACTCTCAGGTTAACTTCTAGATAAAAATCATTATTTTTCAGTGTTATTCAATAAAAATAGTTATTAACTGAGTTGACCTATATAAAGGGGTTATACTGTCTTAAAGAGTAGATAGACCATGGAAGGCGATTATTTGATGTTTGTCTGAACACATCAAATAAGATTCTTAGAGAGTGGTATCCCTGAGGCATTACAAAAATGCTCTGTAAAAACTCATGCCATAAAATGATCTTCCCTGTAGAGAAGCCAATCTGTCATTTTTGTGAGGGCACTTAAATATTTGTGTTTGAGATACACTTTTGGACATTTGTGTTCTTTTGAACATGAGGAATTTGCTTTTTTAAATCTTCTTTAATTTTAATTGACACTTTAAAACTAATAAGGTTTCCATTTCTTTGTTTGGTGCAGAAAGGCCAAGGATTATGTCAGAGCCACAGGATGCAGATGTGACCTCTGGGAACACCATATACTTCACTTGTAAAGTGGAAAGCAACCCCAAACCTGAAATCATATGGCTTTGAAACAAGTAAGTTGGATGTTGAGCAAAAATGTCATTGGACCACATTTGGCACATAGTGTTTCTCAAAATAATATGCAGGTACTCAACTTGCTGAACTGTGCATTTCACCCCTTTCCCCATCAACTTCCCAGCTCCCACTTTGCTTCTTTCTTCCTCTCCCACGTGCAGGAAAACATCAAGGGAAGAAATATTGATTATTTTCTGCATCTTTTCTACTTTTCAGTAGCAACTGTGCTAGGCACAGAGTTTCTGCTCGCCTTCAGGACCTCTCTCAAATGGTTTGGCTTAGGCACAGCAGTGCAGATGAGAGGATGCAAGTCTTTGTATATAAAGGGCAGAGCACTTTCTCCTTGCCAGGACACAGTGGTTTGAATTAAAGAAGCAGCCTGGGTTTAGGAACTGAAAGGGAACAGTATTGTTCCTTTTCTATCCTCCACTTCCCTTCTGGCTGCAGCTGATTCGCTCTGGCCAGAAGCTGCAGGGCTTTCATCCCTGATGTTAACTGTCATTGAATCCAGAGCTTCATGATTAGACCTGACCAGATGAGGGTGTTATTGCGAATCTCTGTTAAGGACAGCATTTTCGAGGAGACTGGAGTGAGCCTGTATAGCTGCGGCCTTATGCCCTTAATTGAACAAGTATTCATTGAGTTCTTATTTGTATCTAATTTGCCTCCTGAAACACAGTTTCCCCCTCCCTGTTTCATTTCACAAACAATCAGCAGGGGCCTATTAAGAATTTGATACTGTGCTTTGTGCTGGGAGTTCAGGCAGAAGCTGCTCCTTCCCCCTTCCCTTCAGGTCCCAGACTCATAGACCACAGAGGGACTTCCTAAGCTGATTGTTGCAATGTATTACATGCTGTGATAGAAGTGTAGGAGGTGACCCAACCTCACCCCAACCCCAGTTGTTTTAAGGAGCTGGAGGTTTGTCAACAAAGCTTAAAAGAAGAGTAGAGATAAAAGAGATGAGGAAAGAAATTTGAGGTCTAAAGAAATGGGGCAGGGGACAGTTCCCATTCTGTAAGTGGAAGTCATGTGTATGGGTGGACCAAAAAGTGGCATATATTAGGGAATGCCAGCTGGTCTGGAGAAGGATCTAAGGGCAGATCACTAACAGTTTTATATGTTGAGATGGGACAGCTGTGAGCTTAAATTATGAAATCAATCCTAAAAAGGAAATCTTAAGTATAAAACCAACTTACCATTCCCTCTCAAATGTATTTGTATGAGGAGGTCAGTACATACATTTCTCTGAACCAGATCACCACTGTAATCTTGATTTTAGCATTTTCACTTTAACTGGCTGTGTTTAGTCATGACAGAGCAAGGGAGACATTTCAGAAGACACAGATTCCAGTTGTTTTCACTGCCAGATGTTTCAGACACTCACTGAGTCATCAATCCTTAATAGATGAGGGGAGATTATGAAAGGCAAATATGGCTTGGTCATGTGAGCAAAATAATATCTATAAAAAAGTTTAGATGAGAATAATGAGCTTGGCATTTGAGAGTTGTTAGATACAGAATGAAAAATACATAGGAAATTTTTTCTTTTGGTTTAGAGCTTTTTTTGCCATTGGAACTGTAAAATAACATGGACATTGGACCCAATTTTTTGTCTAGGGGGAAAAATGCAAGATAACATCTCAGTCTGCAAAGATTTTATCTCACATAACTCTGAAGTAGAAGAGATTTCTAATCTGGAACATAACCTGGAAGGAATTCTGGATTATTATGAAGCCTGAACTTAAAAGGTAGAGAAGCATAAATTTGGCTCAGCTGGTTCCCAACTACGATGAAAAAATGATGAAATTGGTACAAAAAAGGTGTTATCTCAGAGCCAAATATGGCAGAGCCAGAACCCAAAGCTCTGAGACATGACTTCTTGTATTGGAGCTTCTTCCACAACCCCCCTGCCCCTGCTGGGCAACCCCTCCTGCTCGTTCACTGTGCTTGTGGAAAGGAGACAGGGTTGTATAGCCAGGAGATTACCAAGATTGAGATTATCATTATTTCCATCCAGAAAAATATGAATGGGGATGCATTAACCTTTTAAGAATGGGAAAAATAAAATGGTTTTGGTGGATGGGTGACCAGAAGCCATGGCGGGCAGGGAGAGTGTGAGGAAACCAGGTGGAGAATAGGACATTCTCCTATTGAGCATTTGGAAGCCCTCTTTGAGGTTACTGTTAATGCTGCCATTGGGGAAATGTATTCACAAAATGACACGTTTGTTCCTTCCCTACATGTAATCAAACACAAGTTCCTGGCTTTGTTGGGTTCTTAGGAAAATGAAGTAGAGCCATTTTTAGCATTGAAGGTGATTAATTGCATGAACTATGGTAAGTGAAGCTTTATTTTTAAAATTGCTTTATCTGACTTGATGATCTGGTAAAACTGAGCTTCCTTTTATATTGGGCTGTAAATCTCAGTAGATTGGCTTTGTTTTTTTCTGCTGGTATGTGTACCATAAATCATGGTCTCAGCTCGACTCCAGATTGTCTCCTCTACCTGTGTTTTTTGAACAAAGGGAATGAAAGGCAATTCACATGGGTTTGCTGTGGGAGCTGGTGGGGGGTGGGCAGCAATGGTCAGAGGAGCCAGAGCACAAAGATTTCAGGGGACGGGCCTTGTCATTAGATGGCTCTCTTGGCTGGGATGAGGAATTGGTAACATCTGTGTCATGTGGCATCTGTCCAGTGAGAGATGCTGATTGTTGGCAAGTCTCACCAAAGTCATGGGGAGGATAAGAATTGGTGTCCTGGGGATTTCACATCCAGCAGCTGAACTATTATGGAAGCTGCAGTGATACCTCTGGTTTATGGTATATCCTGTAAAGGAAGGGATCAGAATCTTATAGATATTATTTTTTTCAATTTATTTTTAGACGTTGTTTAGTGCAGTATTTACCATTTGCTTTTTTTTTAAAATATGGTCAGGCACTGGGAAACAAACCCAGTTCTCCAGCATGACAGGTGAGAACTCTGCCACTGAGCCACCGTGGCCCACCCTTTACCATTTACTTTTAATAATGTAAAAATGTGTTTCTAGCCATTTCTCATAGATAAATTTATAACAGCTAAAGGAAAATGTTTCCACTGACTTTTTTCCCCATGTTCACATTTTTCCATTTTAGAATTATGACTTATTAAAAACATTAGCTCTTGCTTGAACATATAAATTATGAAGGTAAGTAAATGAATTAAAAAGAGACACACAATTAATAGGTAGTTTTTTTGAAATTGTCTATTAAATCAGAGGCAACTCCCAAAAAATGCTCCCAAAAAAGTAGAGTCTTTGAGGTGGGGTTACTTAAGATGAGGCCAGACTGATTATAGTGGGCCTGACTGGTGACTTTATAAGAAGGGAAGAATTGGGCACCATCAGACACAGGGGAGAAGGCCATGTGAACAGTGAGACAGAGATGGGGGTTGTGCTGCCTCAAGCCAAGAAATGCCACTTATTGCCAGTGACCACCAGAAGCCAGGAAGAGACCAGATGTGTTCTCTGTAGATCTCAGAGGGACAATAGCCTTGCTTACACCTTGGTTTCAGACTTCTGACCTCTAGAACTATGAGACAATACACTTTTGTTGTTTTAAGCCACCTAGTTTTTGGTACCTTCTTACCAGCACCCTTGGAAACCTAAGACAGAGTTTCTTCCAGAAACATCTTTCCTTCTGCTCATTCCCTTCATTTCCTTGCTCCCCAGCTCAGCAGAAAAGTAATAACTGTTAGAGTCTTAAGTTGAAATTCCTGTTATGTATCAGGGTTGACTTACTCTGCTTTTGAATCACAGGTTCGTAAGTGGTTCATTGCAATCACTCAGTTGGCATGGTCATCCCTAATCTGGGGTCATAAGGGGTCAGTGCACAAACTCAGTGTCTGCACAGTCAGGGCAGAAGATGCCGCAAACCAGTCCTGGGGGCTGAGCACCCATACCCCACCCCACACGCTCACCCTGTATCTAAAGGGGGCAGTGCTGCTGCTGCCATTTGGTCAGAATTTCTCTATTTGTCTGGGGTCTTTGATTTTTTTTTAAGAAGCCAGAAATCTGGATTTTTATGCAAAATTCCTATGTTAAAAATATTGCACTGAATAAAACAATTTTAAAAGATTAGTTAAACCAGCCAAAACAGAGCTGTGGACTGTAATCTGTCCTGAGCCTGCTAGGTTGTGACCCCTGCCCTTGTCTATGTTTAACATATGACCTTCAGTTGGTAGAGGAGCTGCAGGCTTGGACAAGTGTTGAATGGAGTGATCTAAATCCATGATGGCAATGGGGAAAACAAGCATAAATCACTCTACCGACTGATGACAGGTGAACAGTATCATTCTCATGTGTGTAGGTCAGCAGCAGAGTAAGATTCATTAGGCCAAGTTGCAGTTGTAGCTTCCACCATGGAGCTTTTTTGTCTTCCCTTAACTTCATCCACTGTGGGATAAGTCATTTTAGTGTCCATGTTTCCCTGGCACTTTATAAACCTGTCAGATGCCTTATAAGCAATTTTGTGTTGGTTTCTGCATTTGAGTCCTTAGTTCCTTAAAAACTGGTCTTTTCTTTGTATTACTTGTCATGGTCAGGTTCATGTGTCAACTTGGCCAGTGGTAAGTGCATCTTCTTTTAAAGAATTCCAGTAAAACCAATCAAGACCCACCTGGAGTGGGTGGAGATACATCTCCACCTCATCAAGTTTAATACCCACATTGATTGAGTCACATCTCCATGGAGATAAGCTAATTAAACTTTCCAACATACAGTAGTAAATATGGATTAGAAGAAACCGTTGCTTCCATAAAGTTGATTAGGTTAACAACTTGGCTTTTCTAGGGTACATAAACCTTTTCAAACCAGCACAGCTTGGTACCTCCCAGTATAGACACAACAAATATTTATTAAGTGAGTGAGAATGTCTGGTTATGAAATTTCAGTTCCAAACTAAACAAAAGGAATATAGTTCTGCTGAATAAAAAGTCCTTCATTAAACAAATATCCATTAGCTTAAACACATAATATTTAGCTTCTTTGTAACATCAGATTGCTATGAGCCTATGCAAAGATAAGCCACTGCTCCAGGTCATATAAAGAACTTGTACTCTATTTGTAGGGAATACAAAGATTTATAAAACAGTGAGCAAATGATATAATACTGTACAACAATATTGTACAAAATTGTATAATACAGTGCTGTCATTTAGATGCATGTAAGTATATCTATGTGATAAATTCCTAGAAAGATAATTGCTGGGTAAAATGGTGCATGAATTCTTAATTTTGATATGTATGGCTATATCACTGTCCAAGTAGGGGCTGTATCATATAAATTACCACTAACAATGTGTGGGAGTTCTGTTTCCACCCAAACTCACCACCAAAATTCATTATCAAATACATGGATTATCAAATACATAGCTTGAGAATTGAAAAATATTATCTCAGTGTAGTTTTAATTTGCATTTTTCTTTTTGTGGGTGAAATTGATTCTTTATATATGTTCTAAATACACTTTGATAATAGTATTTTGGGCCAAAGAAGACAACAGCAAGATTTCACAAAATTGACATGATGCCTTTAGACAACGCAAAAGTAAGAATTTCAGTAGAGTTCAGCAAATGTTTAAACAAAAAATCTGCCACTTAACCAATCCATTGTAAATGCTTATTGTTCTCAGACTGCGTACATGTTATTTGACAGAAGTCAGGGGACCATTTTTATTGTTTGTACATTTTTTAAAACAAACCAGAACAGCGTGTTGATTAAATATTGTTTGTTAAGCTTATTTTTAGAGACAAATTAGTGCAAGTAGCCTAAAAACAGAAAAATTCCAGCAAAGGACTATGATTAAACTAGAAGAAATTTATTCAGAATTTCTTTTGTTTTAATTCTGACAGCTCTACCCACTTTTGTAATACAGCCACAGAACACGGAAGTGTTGTTTGGAGAAAGCATCACTTTGGAATGCAGTGCCATGGGCCACCCTCAACCATGCATCACCTGGACAAAAGGGGATCAGACACCCTTACCAGTTGATCATCGAGTGAGTATCACTCCTTCTGGTGGCCTTTATATATAAAATGTCATACAGGAAGACAGCGGAGAGTGCACATGTTTTGCATCCAACAGTATTGACAGCATCCATGCCACAGCTTTTATCATCATACAAGGCAAATATCAATACAAGTAAAGGCATTCTCTTTTTATGCAGCCCCCCCAGTATGTCACATGCTTGCCCTCTCACCTTATTTGTGACTACTCTCTAATACAGCAACTTTTGCCCTGGCTTCTATTCCCATCCCCCACCCATGCTGCCCCTAATTTGTTTTATTTTTATCCAGTGCACTTACAACTTTTTGACTCATTGACTATTACTTGGTAATTTGCTTATTTTCTTAACAGAAGCATTGTGAAGAGAGGGACTTTGACTTATCTCTCTGGCATCCCTAGCATTTAGAGCACCTGGCAAGTATAAGTATTTGTTGAATAAGCAAATTCATGTGTACACATATGTGTGTTCATGTATATATTGAATTAATCAATACATCTTGCATACATCTTTGAATGCTCCATTAGGATGAACATTTGGACATACAGTGCTGAGAGTATGTATATATTTTAAGACTTTTGCATGTTTTCCAAGTGGTTTAATTGGCTATAAAATGAGTATTCATTTTTAAATAAGTTGCAAAACGGAACATTTGTTGGAAAACCGTAAAACATTTCTAAAGCACAAAATGTAAAGAAATCACCTCCTTTCCATTTCTCTCCAATGGACATTTTTGCCTCTAGTGGTAGCTACTGTGTTAATAGTTTGTTCCCATCCATCTTTCTGATTTTTTCTGTGCACATTTAGATGTGCAATCACATTATGTGGTTTTCACATATATGTTGCTATGGTTGTTACTTCTTTAAAAATGAAATCATACTAGACGTACACTACTGTAGCTTGCTTTTTTCACTCAATAATAACAAAATAAATTTAACAGTAAACACAGATACACAAGCTGACATTTTTTAACCATTTGTAAATATTAAGTAGAGGAATTAGATAATTTTTTTAAGGTCATCTGTGCTTCCAAAGACTGAAATGTTGTTATTTGCTGTGTATGTATTATAGCTAGTTGTTAAATGAATAGCATCATTTTGCATACTTTTTCAGCATGCAAATTTTTCTTTCTGCTTCACTTAGTTGTGGACTCTTAAGATTGATTTTCTTTCTTACCTGTTCATCAACACTGCACAAAGCAGTAGGGTGATCTACTATAACTCGGATCATTTTCTTGTTACTAATGGAAGTATGATTTCCTAAGGTGAGGGAAAAATTACTTTGATGTGGCAGCGGTAAACTATGTGTGGCAGTTTTACCCAATGCTGTCTTTTAAATTTTTTGTGATTTGAGTTTTTTCCTTTTGGAAGTTCTTCCTCAGTTCACAGTGACTCCTCAAGACAGAGCTGTTATCGAGGGTCAGACAGTTGATTTCCAGTGTGAAACAAAGGGTTATCCACAACCAGTCATTGCATGGACTACAGGAGGTAAGATTTCTTTTCTCTCAGCCATTTTAACCACTTTCAAGCATATAATTCAGTGACATTAATTATACACTCGATGCTATGCCAGCATCACTACTGTCCTTACCAAAACTTATCCATCACCTAAGCAGAAGCTAACTCTGCCACTATGAAGAAAAGATTCCTCATTTCTCCCATCTCCTGCCCCCTGGAAACCCCTAATCTACTATCTGTCTTTATGAATTTGCATATTCTTGGTATTTCAAATAAGTGAAATCATAGAATATCTGTTCTTTTGTGTGTGGTTTATTTCACTCAACAATGGCCATCATGGCTCATCAAATTGTTGCATGTGTCAGAACTTCATCCCTCCTTACAACTGAATAATTGAATATTCTATTTTATGTATAAACCACCTTTTGTTTATCCATTCATCTGTTGATGGACACTTGGTTTGTTTCCACTTTTTCATTATTATGAGTGATGCCACTTCATAGTGGCACATTCATAGACTGTTTTGTATGTTTATCTGTTTGAGACTTCTCCTTCATTTCTTCTGAGTATATAAAAAGGTAAGATGTCTGACCTGGAGTATCTTTGATTTTCTCTACAGTACTCCCTTTTGTTGGACATGAACAGAAGAAAAAAGTTCTGTATTGACCTAGGCCTAGAAAACATAATAACTTCTGGACAGTGCCAAACTGTGACTAAATGTGCTATGACCCAGGCTCTGGGAAAAGGGACAGAGACATTTGATGTCCTCCATTTTTGCTTTGTTCCCATTAGTAAAGACTGTTCTGGTTTGCTAGCTGCCAGAATGCAATATACCAGAATGGTTTTTAAAAGGGGGAATTTAATAATTTACAAGTTTACAGTTCTAAGGCTGAGAAAATGTCCCAATTAAAACAAGTCTATAGAAATGTCCAATTTAAGGCATCCAGGAAAGGATAACTTGGTTCAAGAAGGCCGGTGACATTCAGAGTTTCTCTCTCAGCTGGAATGGCACATGGCAAACATGTTGGTATCTGCTGGGTTTCACATGGCTCTACCAAAGGGACTCTCCAAAATGTTTCCTTTTTTAAAGGATTCCAGCAAGCAACTCCACCTTCAGTGGGTGGAGACACACCTCCATGGAAATCATCTAATCAAAAGTTATCACCCACAATTGGATGGGTCACATCTCCATGGGAACAATCAAATGCTCCCACCCAGCAATATTAAATGAAGATTTAAGGACATGGCTTTTGGGGGGGTTGCCACAGATTCAAACTGGCACAAAAGCATTACTTGCATATAGCATTCTATGAAATGCCAATGTGATCTCTCATTATTGAAAGGACATTGGCATGTTTACTTTCTACTTTCTTATGCTCACCTTCCTCCAAATCTCTAAACCCTGGATTTTTAATATACAATTAATTAACATTTTCATGGAAATTTAATAACGTGGGATAGAATTTTCTGAAAACCAGTAGTGGACCATATTTTTAAAAAAAACTTTCTATTTCTCTCTCTTTTTTTTTTCTAGCTCTAACTTTAATTTGCATTTATTTCAATCTGAATTTATTTCCGAGCCATAAATTTTTGTTTCTTCAGTTTTTTCTGGGATATCTTTTTCTCCTGTGCAACTTCCTTTTCTGGTTTAGGAACAATTTGTTCTTTTTCAGTAGGGATCATCTCAGTGTGGCAAGGGGAACTCCGTGTGTGGATTAATCTGACCATGAGCTCTGTAGGTCCTATGGTGCATCATATGGGCTTTGTTCACCTGGATGTGCTCAGTGACTAGAGAATCTACATCTAAACTCTTAAGTTCAGCATTACTCTGCATTTTTAAGCATATGCGACAAAAATTCAGCACTTGTTGCACCACTCACCCTGCATCCAGCCCCACCGTTTGGCCTGGAGACACCTACCAACTGCCACCATTGTAACCATGGAATGGAACACATTGCTTCTGTAAAGTGACCTCTTTCAGATACTTGGTCACTTTTCAAATATGCATACCCTTGATGGCCTCAGCAGTTTCTCGGATGTTCTTAAAGTAAACATGAAGATTTGAACCTCTTGATCTGTAGGATTTGATAGGGTTTTCTGGGTCAAGTGAATAGCAAACCATTTTTAGCAGTCACCACAACGTGCTGGACCTCTGATGTGGGAAGCAGCACTGGCCACGGGCCCCCGTGGGCAGAGGGACCCTGACTCCAATGGAGAAGGATCTACTTCAGCTTCAGGATCCCTGCCCTGGAACAAATGTATAGTGACCTTGAGAACCTCTTTGAGAACATTGGGCTGGATCCAAATGCCTGCCAAGGCTGGCTCTACCCTTTAGTCCCACTGAGGAACCCTTTCCAGGAATTCTGAAGAGCAGACTTGGTGGAGACATGAGCAGTACACAATCCACTCTGAAATTCTTTATTCTCAGGCAATTAATATATGAGAGCTGGGGAGGTCTACCCTTAAAAAAAGAGAATATATCAAGACCTTTGTTGGGTTATTGTTTGCTTTTAAATACACAGTTCAACATATTTCTCTCAGAAAACATCCCTGACCCAGTATCAGGGTCTGTGTTGAAGCCAGTCCTCTGAGCCAATGTTATTCTGCCTTACTCTGATTTTGTCATTACTGTAGTATCATAGATGCCTCTAGTATCTGTCCCTCTCACCCCCACTTACTGTGAGTTACTCGGGAGGCAGGAACTGTGTTTTCTTCATCTCTATATCAGTTGTACACAGTTTGTGTATAGCATATCATAACAGACATTTAATGAACATTTGTTGAATGAATGAATGATTTGCTTACTGGAGGGCAAGGCTAAATTGCTCTCTGCCGTAACTCATGCTGACAGACACATTCCTGTAATACTTGCATTTTCTCAGATAAGGTTCTCCTTAATCCCTGCCTTTTAAAAACATCAAAACCCAGTTAGGTTACCAGATAAGTCCTGAAATGCAGAGAGACCAGCCCTTCCAGAACATCAAATAGTTCCACTCCCCTCTCCCATATTATTGACAGCTCCTTTCCAACATGAAAATTTTAGAATGGGCATAGTCCAAATACCCCTTAAGAGTGGGAGAAAGATCAAAGGTGATGGTGGAATTATACAGGGAAGTTAGGGTTTAACAAGTGAGTATGAGTGCTGAATCATTATACGATATTTATTTTAGTCTCCAGTATCTCAGAGCAGCTAAAGTGGAATTGTAACCTATACCAAACTCTGAAAACTGTTCTGTATCCACTTGTCGAAGTGTACTTTGAAAATCATTGCTTTTTCTTTCTTTCCTTTGTGTATATGCTATGTTTAACAGTAAAAAAAATTTTTTTTTTAAAACAATTGAGCACTGTGGGGAATAAACAGCTAAAATAATGTCTGTGCCTTTCAGGGAGTCAGCTCTCTGTAGACAGATGCCACCTTGTCCTTTCTTCGGGAATACTGAGGATTTCTGGAGTGGCCCTGCATGATCAGGGCCAGTATGAATGTTAAGCTGTCAATATCAATGGCTCTCAGAGTGTGGTGGCACATCTGATGGTGCAACCAAGAGGTATGTGTCTGAGTGGGTTGAGGCTTCCTTCATTGATTTGTTCTAATGCTGTTCTGCTGATGTGAATTTGACTGCTGACCATAAGGAGTTTACTCTTCCCTTTTTGGTATTTTGTTCACCATCACTCATAACTTATATCCCCAAGGTTATTACAGGGTCTCTTAAAGTCTCTTTCATGTTAGCTCGTAAAAAGATTGTATTTTAAATGATGGCCTGTACTGTACTACAGTAAGTAGTAAGTAAAACAAATCTTTTTTTTTTTGCTAACCAATATACTTTAGAAAAGGACGGTTTCTTGCCTGTCTTTTCTAAGATTATTAAGTGAGCAATGTCCACTCAGCTGGATATAAAAGCAGCAATGGTGTTTTTTAAAGGCCAGTTGTGTTTTGCCCCAAAGGCCAATTGTGTTTTGCCCCTGTTTGCCCTCTGATAAGACTCCTATTTTCTTTTGGTCCTTTTGGATATGCCATTTGAATTGTATCTCCTACTGGAAGAATCGTTGCTGTCTCATATCTGTTTCTTTCTTTCTTTTTTTTTTGAAATTATTTCAAACTTAAAGGACAGTTGCAAAAATAATACGAAAGCACTATGGAAATCTCCAATATACACCCTGCCCAGATACCTAGATTTACCAACTTAAATGTTTTGACACATTTGTTTCCTCATTTCTTTTTTGACAAGGCCAGGGTAAAAAAGATGAAAACATATCTCCTAGCTTTTTACCCAAAGCATGTTGTTCTAAAAGTCAAACTGGTGAGATTAGGAGAGTGATAAGAACAAGATAGAATTAGGGGTCTTTGAATTCCTTTGTGACCCTTTGCTGAAGATCATTTGAAACTTGGTTTTGGGACATTGAGAGAGAATTCTTCTCTTGTCTCATTGCTAGATTGTTTGATAAAGTACACCCAGGCTTATTGGCTCTGGGTTGTATGGACTTTGCTTCAAGTGGCTGATTTGTTGTGATTTAGGGTGGCTAAAAACTCAGCCTGCTCAGTGAGATAATATTCATAAGAATGGAATTCATGAAAGGTCATCCAGAACCTTGTCACATTTAACTAAGGCTCTCAACTTTTCACATGAGGAAAGCCACTTCAGTCTAATTACATATTTTCTTCCTCTAATCAGTCCTTCTCCAGAATTCACTGTGTTCCTCGGTGTCCTGCACAGCCCTCTTTGGGAGACTATTCCCAGGAGCTGTGTCTCCCCATGGGGCAAGGTGCTGGAGGACTCAGGGCATCTCAGGAGGTCTTTAAGCCATGCCCAAGGCTCTGGGGCTCTGTTCTTCTCAGGAGGGAAGAGTTCTATGGCTGTGCTTTCAAAGGCTGGAGCTCATTTAGGTGAGAAGTTGGACAGTGGATCTCTTGGCCCCCTTCAGCTCTATCACTCTGTGAAGATGCATCTTGGATGTCAGAGAGGAAAGGGGGGTTTCATTTTTACCTAAACTTTCCATATAAATTACAAGTCTTCATGGATTCATAACACTGATATGCATCATGTCACTTGCCTGACAGTTATGCCAGTGTTTGCCAGCATTTCAAGTGATATGGCAGTGGAGGTTGGCACCAATGTGCAGATTCCATGCAGTTCCCAGGGGGAGCCTGAGGAATAAGGTAATGAATCTCAGGTGCTGGGTGTCTTCAGAGCACAAAATAGGCTCTGACTGTACTTATGTTATGGGAAACTTTATTAAGTGAGGGGTAGCTGGTGCCTGCCTGTTTCTTTTCCAGATTGCCAATGGTGGAGAAGAGTTCAAATTGTACATCTTAAATTGAAGAAATTCTGAGGGTACCCTTAATTTATGAAAATGGAACAGAACAATCAAACTCTAAATATTTGTCTTTACACATCATTCTCAGTGATATGAGCAAAGAAAAATCCTGTTAATAGATACATGCTCCCGTAACCAAGATTTGTGTTGTTTTTATTATCAATAGTCCTTTCAACATGAAAAAGTTAGAATGGGCATAGCCCAAATACCCCTAAAGAGTGGGAGAAAGATCAAAGGTGATGGTGGAATTATACAGAGAAGGTAGAGTTTAACAAATGAAAATGATTGCTGAATCATTATATTGATATTTCTTTTAGTCTCCAGTGTCTTAGAGCAGCTGTAAGTAAAAAAAAAACTAAACTTGTGGAATTGTGACCCATACCAAACTCTGAAATATGTTCTGCAACTAATTGTTGTGATGTGCTTTGAAATGTATTTCTTTTTTTATATTTATATTTTTTTCACAAAAAATGAGGAAAAAAAGTCAATAGTGATGATAAAAATCACAGCTGTGTGATGATATTGTGAACTATTGATTGTGCACTTTGGATGATTACATGGTATGTGAATATACAATATAAACTGATAAAAAGTTTTTAAATCACAGAAAAAAAGAAGTGCTATTTTTTTGTAGCTATTGTTTTGTTTTTCTATGTTTGTTTCCATTATACCCAATACAAAATATGTTAGCAGTATTTTAAAAATTGTAAACAGATGTCTTAATATGAAATGATTTCCTGTCAGGTACAGGGTTGGTCAGGTTTGGTTCTCTAGCAACCACTGAATATAGTGCTAGCTCTTAAGCAGGGAAGATATGTTCCCTTATACCTGTTCTCCACCACCCATCATGCTTGCCTCACTTTTTACTCTTCTACCAGCACACTCATTACCTCCTCTCTGCACATCACCCTGTGCATTTGTATTGCTCCTCTGCCTGGAAGGCTCACCTGCCCTTTCATTGGCTGGCTCTGAATCATCAAAATCTCAGCTCAGGTTCCACATTACTCTGCTTCCATCACTCCCTGTGCATTCCTTACCACAGTGTTTATCTGATAGAAGTTACCCTCTGTGTTCAGTCCCTCTTACACCCCTACTACCTGGAAAATCCTTTGGAGCATGATCTGTGTCTTATTTGTCTTTGTAACTCTGGCATCAAGCTGTGTCTCAGCGATGAAGAAATGTATAAGAAAAGTTTTTTACTGCTGAGTTGGTTTTGGTTGAATTGGATTAAATGTCCTTCTCTTTCTAATTGTGGATAGAGCTGAGGACAATCCCTAATACATTTCTTTTGTGAAATCCTAACAAATGGTACCCCTCCCCCCAAAAACACACAACAAAATAAAAACCATTCTCCCTGCTTCTGCTTTTATTTCTATTCTCATTGTTATCATTATTATTATTATTCTTTTCTGTGCCAGGATAGGGTACAGGTAACAGAAAGTGGAAAGTTTCATATTAGCCCAGAGGACTTCTTGACTATCAATGATATTGGCATGGTGGATGCAGGCCGTTATGAATGTGTGGCCTGTAACACTATTGGATATGCCTTAGTTAATATGGTACTGAGTGTAAATGGTAAGAGCAACACATGTTCACAGCAGTATTTCTTAGCACTTGCATAGCATACTTTACCTGATGGGTATGAAAGGTAGCTGGGGAAAAAAACCAAAAAAACAAAAAAGCATGTAGAAGCCTATAACATAATTGCATGCTTATTAGTTTAGGATTTTTAGAATGATTTACCAAACAGACACATCCTTAATTTACAAGTGAGGAAACTGAGGGCCCAGATTGGCATGGTAGCTTGCCCAGTATTATACAGCTTCATGGTGTGGCCCAGTTCCCACTTGTAGGCACTTGTTTTACTATAGTGAGATTCTACAAACCAATGTGGTCTATTTACTTGGCAAAACTTCCCTTGCTCAGTGATTTCCTAGTCTGGTTTAGTGGTCACTTAATTCCTGCAATGTTTAAATGTATAATTCATAGTCAACACTTGGCAAAAGTTACACAGTTGGGTTTTTAAAAGATTCTATGAGCCTCTTTTCTGGGTTTGGCCAAACATACTTCTGGGATGTTTTAAATTCTGAGTGTCCTTCAATATAAACATCTAGATAATTTGTCAGACTTTCTCTTTCCCTAAATACAGCCATTACTCTTAGAACTGTGATTATTCTACCCCTGTGGTCTGTTCCCTCTTACCTCTATCCCCATGGCACTGTCTTATCTTTGGCTGATATTATGTTTTGTTCAGATTATTGCAATAGGCCTCACACCATTTTAGTTTACCTGCCTCCAGAGTCATCTTTCTAAAATAATGAATCTCATTATATGTTGGCAGCTCTTCTTCCAGATTTCTGTTGCCACCAGAGTAAAATTCAAATGCTTTAGCTTTGCACATAAAGTCTTTACAATTTGACTCCTACCTGCACTTCCTCTTTTGCATATTCCATCACTCCAGCCCTCTCTGTACACTTAGTTTTAGTCACGTGCTTCATCAGCATGTGTGCCCAGTGTGACATTTTGCCTTCATTCATGCTCTTTTCTATACTGGAAAGTCTGACTTCACCAGGTAAGTCCCTTCAAGCTTAGATATCCCCCTTTTATAGAAATCTTCTTAGTTCCTCATGTAGGCAACCAGGTTATCTTCTGAAATTCTGCAGCATTTCACTTGTATCTTTGTATTTGCTTTTATTACTATTTTGTAACAGGTCTTTTTTTTCCACTGGACTTGTTAGACCTCAAGGAAAGAAGCAATATCTTATTAATCTGTATGTCAAACATCCCACAGAGTATTCACAATGTGTTAGAATGGTAATACACTTAAGTGGATAATTGGAATCCTGTTTATTCTAGGAAAAATGTAAATGGCCTTATTTTCCCATTAAAATAATATGTATAAAATATAAGTGATGTGTCCTTGTTCTAGTTTGCTAGCTGTTGGAATGCAACACACCAGAGATGGACTGGCTTTTAATAAAAGGGGATTTATTTTGTTAGTTCTTCAGAGGAAAGGCAGCTAACTTTCAACTGAAGTTCTTTCTTACGTCATTTATTTGTTCATTCAACAAATATCTAAAAATGTTAGTGTAAGTCCCTGTTCTATGTGCTAGGAATATTACAAGGAGCAAGATAGATGAAGCTTTCCCCATGGAGCTTACATGCCAGTAGAGGGAGACAAATAAACAATAAATGAATAGAACCATAAATAGAACCATAGATCGCATAGGACGATCTCTGTTGGCCTTCTCTCCAGGCCTCTGGGTTCCAACAACTTTCCCTGGAGTGACTCCTTTCTGCATCTCCAAAGGCCTGGGCTGAGCTGTGAGTGCTAAGATGAGGTATGCTGAGCTGCTTGGATTGTGCTAATTTGAGCTCTCTCATTCAAGCACCAGCCAATTAAGTCAAATGTCATTCATTGCAGCAGGCATGCCTCCTAGCCGACTGTAGATGTAATCAGCAACAGATGAGGTTCACATAATATTGGCTCATGTCCACAGCAACAGAACTAATTACTGTCACCTGGCCAAGTTGACAACTGAATCTAATTACCACAGTTCTATAACTAGATAAAAAACAAGTGTTTACCCTCAATAAATATTTATTTTTTTATTTATTAGTTTTGCATGGGCAGGCACTAGGAATTGAACCTTGGTCTCTGGCATGGCAGGTGAGAACTCTACCTGCTGAGCCACCATGGCCCACCCCAAATATTTATTTTTGACTTGGAAAATATGTCTTTTGATCATGAATTAGCTCTATATAAAATTTTATATACAAAATTTTAAAATCATCTCCTACCCAAAGAGAAAAAAGGCATTATTTTGGTTAGTTTCCTTTCCAGCTTTTTCCTTGTATACATGGATAAGCAATTTTGGATTTTTATCTCTGATTATTGCTTGTAGAAAAACAGATTCATTTTAAACTGTTACTAATAATGAAACAATGGAATCAATAATGGAAGCACAAAATGATGTAAAATTAACTGCCTTGATGTCGTCTACTTGGCACAAAAATGTTAGGCTCCAAAAATGAGACAATTGGGTCCTTGTATGTGATACACAAAAAAATAGGGGTCTTGTCTAGGTAAAATTCCTTTTCAGTTTTATGAATTATAAACGTTTAAATATTTCATGCATTCAAAGTGGCTGATAAACTCACCTAATATGCATATTATACACCTTATGTTAGCGGCAAAGAAAATTGGATTAGTTTTGTCCATTGATAGATTTATTGATAAATGTACAGCATTTTATAAAAGATAAACATAAGTGTTCTCTGGTTAACTCAGTTAATTACAAATAATTGCCTAGTGCTTATTCATTTATTTGTTCATTCAACAAACATCTAAAAATGTTAGTGTAAGTCCCTGTTCTATGTGCTAGGAATATTACAAGGAGCAAGATAGATGAAGCTGTCCCCATGGAGCTTACATGCCAGTAGAGGGAGACAAATAAACAATAAATGAATAGTTACTTTCAAATGGAGATCAGTCTATAAAAAATAGCAGGGCAAGGGCTTAAGGAGAGATGGAGAGTGTCTCTTTTAGTTAGGGTAGGCGTGAAGACTTCCTTGAGCAAGTACATTATGAGTAGATAGCCATGTGGAATTGAGGGTGGGGGAGCAGGCCAGTCAAGGGGTACAGCATGTGTGTGAAGACCTGAGATCAAAACGAGCTGGACCACCAGAGTGGGAGAACATGCTGAGCAAGAGGAGCAGTTGTAGTAAATAGGATTGGAGATTTAGGAGCCAATCCTGTGGGACCTTGTTGCCCAAGCAAGTTTAGCTTTTATTCTAAATGTAATGAGAAGACCTTGGAAAGGTCTGAGCAGGGGAGTTCTGTAAGCAAATTTATATTTTTAAAAGATTACTTTGGTGTGGGTGGAAAGGTTGCAAGTGTTAAGTGGTGGAAGAAGGTGACACTGAGATGCTCAGGTGACAAAAGGTAGTGACATGAATCAGTACTGACAGCAGTAGAGGCAGTGATGATTGCCTGATTCTGCACACACTACTAAGTAGATACAACAGGATTGGCTGATCAATGGACTTTCAGAAGGTGGAAAAGTACAGTCAAAGATGACTCCTGTTTTTTTCCTTAAGCTAATTGGGTGCCATTTATTGAGAGAGAGAGAAGATTAGGGGATAATGCAATTTGAAGGAAGGTGAAGATCAATAGTTGTGTAAACGTTGATAAATTTGAAATGCCTGGAGTAAGCAGTTAGGTATCTGAGTGTGGAGCTGAAGAGAGAGATCAGGGCTGGTAATACAAATTTAAGGATATGAAAACCATGGGATTAGACGAATCACCTAGGGAGTATCTGTAGATAGACAAAATAACTGATTGCTGTGCCCTGGGCTTTTTCAGCAATTAAGAGAGCTGGCAGAGAAGGAGGAACCAGCCAAAGGACACCAAAAAAAAGGGAGAATCAATGATGAAAATGCATCACAAAACAAGTTATGATTGATCTAATTCTGTGTTCTTGTTAGTCAAAAGAAGAAAGATAGAGAAACAGAGAAAGATAAAGGAAGAGCAAAAGAGAGACCAACTCTGAATCTTAGTGAGACAGGAGGAAAGTCAGAAGGAACTGTGTTCCAGGAGCAATTCAATATGATCATTTTCATTTTCAACTGTGAAATGCAATATACAGTTCCAGGATGTTGAAGGGAAAAAATTGCATTGGGCTTAATATGCATATTGTTGGTAAGTTGGCAAGAATCAAGATAAAAGACAGAATAGAACAGAGTCATTTCATTTAGTAAACTCTAAAGGATAAAAGACAGATTGGAACAGGGTTATTTCATTTAGTAAACTCTTAGTTTAGCGCTTAGTATGTTCTAAGTGCTTTATACTTAGTGAAAAGTGAAAAAAAATGAGATGAAAATAGAAATGGGACAGTACATTCAGGGAACTAAAATTGGGTGTGTGTAAGTTGGGAGGTTCCATGACTTAATCATATTCTGATAGCATTGGTACAAATTAGTCTGTGAGGGGTTGGGGTAACAAAGAGCAAAGACATGAGTGGATTGGGACCTAGTGCATACCTGGAATGTTTGGCCTATGACAGGAAGAAAGCTGGAAAGAGATGCAGGTAAGTAGATCTTTAATATTTAGTTGGAAAAAGGTGTTGTATAACTGATAACCATCCAAAGGCATAGGGAGCAGAGGTGGAAGGTGGTGATGGTGCAAGAGGTTTGGGGAGAAACAAGGATTGTCTGGGAAGGAGCTCACAATGGTCTTATTGGAAAGTGTGAAAATGAACTTACTAGAAAAATGCAATAGGTTATTTGGGAAGTGCTTGGAAATACCCCCTTGTTATTTGCAGTCAACAAATGCAAGAAACGGGTTGGGTATTTTTCTCTAGTGGCTTTCTCTGCTACACAGCACCAAGTGCTCTAGAAGATAAAGAAGAAGCATAAGACCAGATGGAGAAGAATTTGTGTAATATCAAGGTTGAGGAGCAAACTGACCACTGAGCATCAGAAAAGGCTGTAGGGAAGAAGAAACCTCAGTGGTGCCCTGAAGTTTCATAGTTTGGATAAACAGAAGGAGAAAGGGAACTTACTACCAACTGCATCTTTGCATACATTGATTGCCTCATGTAATTTTTAGAATACACGGCAAATAGCAACATCCTTATTTTATCAATGCAGAGGGTGAGGCATAAAGAGATTAAATACCTTGCTCAAAGTCACTCGGTTAGTGAATGCTGCAGCCTGCATTTCAATACAAACTTGTCTGATGCTTAAACCTTTTCTTATACCCGGGGAATTGAAGGTAAAGCTTAGCAAAGTGGGTGAGGAATGTGTAACAAGAGGGGAGGATCCTTATGGTTATTTGGGAGATAATAGTATTTTACTTATTCAGACTTTTTGCTCAAAGAAAGTGAGGAGATTTCCTCTGAAGAGCTAACAAAATAAAAAAAAAAAGTGAGGAGACCTGGGATCAAATGGTACAAAGATTGTGTAGGAACGATTCACTTGAAACACACAAGGATGTTGGTTCTGGGAGGTTCCCCATGCATTGATTATGAAAAAAATAAAAGGTGGAAACAACATAAGTGTTTGAAAAAAGAGATATGTTAAATAAATAATATCACCTCTTTAAGGCAAATTATGTGGAACTATATAAATTATGTGATGTAAAATGTATTGATGATAATTTTAAATGATCAGAAAAAAAGCAGATTGTTACACATCATGTATAATATCCCATTTTTAAAATTTAAATTTTAAAATTTAAAATTAGGTGGGTATTTTTATCTGATGTGTATCTATAGAGGAAATCATATAAAGTATTATAAAGTTTTGACAACATTTTGAGAGGCATTGGCTGAACAGGATGGCTTTGCTGCTTATTGTTCATGGATTTTCTAATTTATTCACTATTATTACTTTCAAGGAACATGGCCATATTTGTATACCTGCTCCACCACTTTCTCACTGATAACCCTGGACAGGTTTTTTAATCCCTCTGAGTCTTGGCTTCCTCATCTGTAGAAGAACAGGGATGGTAATAGTAAAACCATATTACTGGACTCTTCTGAGGATTAATCTATGTAAAGCCAGCATATTGAAGATAATTAATAACTGTTAGCCACTATTATTACTTTTGCTGCTTCCATTACTACTCCTGCTGCTTCTTTCATAAGTAGACAACAAAACAATTTTCTCTTTTGGGGGGAGGGGGGAAAAGGTGAATTTATCCCTTCTTTATTGCACTGTTCAATATGGGAGCCACTAGCCACATGTGGCTATTTAAATGCAAATGTAAATTAAAATTATGATTTTAAACTCAGTCCTCAGACACACTAGCTGCATTTTAAATGCTCAATAGCCACTCCTGCTAGTGGCTACCCTCTCAGACAGTACAAAATGGACAGTTATCATCATCACATAAAGTTTATTAGGTAGCAGTGGTCCAAAAGATATGCAAATGGACCCTGTGCCCTTGGGTAAGTCATTTAATTTTTATAAGGCTTAGTTTCCTCATTTGTAAAATGTATACCCAAGTAGTTATTACTTCATGTAGCTATTTTTTGGACTAATGACAGATGATCTACAATAAATATTGACTATCGTTATTATCACCATTGCTAAATTTATTGCTACTACAGTTTTATAAACAAAGCAAATTTAAAAAGCAATGAAGTTGTTTCCATTTTGAGCACCCAGACTTCACACCACTACAGTGTATTATTCAGGAGAGAGAATGAGGTTATTCTTCAGTAATACATAAAACCCTAAAAATCTCAGTGGTTTAATATTTCAGAGGCTTATTTCTCATGCCGAATTGCCTACTCTGGCTCCCCCCACCCCCTGCCCCAGGCAATGGTGACCCCCGGCCCTGTGAGGCCTCAGGGTCCCTGCAGCAGGGGGAGAGAGATCTGAGGAATCTGGCGCCAGGAAGGAAACACTTTGACTTATAAGTAAACCATCAAGTCGTGGCGCATTGGTCAGAACTATTCACATGACGCAGGCTGACTGCAAGCGGGAGTTAGGAAATGCGGGCACACACAAGGAACACCTGTCTCCCCTCCATCCCCAATATTGTTTTGCTCCGATGTATGCATAGTAATTTCAAGAGGAAATCAGAAGGGAGACTGCTGTCATGATCTCTGATACAGGGGCAGGAAACCTGGCCTGGGGTGATTATGGTGGGATTGGGAAGAAAGGTCAGCTAGAAAATTTCCTGAAGGAAGACTGGACCTGTCTGGTGGCTGATGGATGGAAAGGGACAATGGTAACTCCAGTACCGTGAGCCTCGGTGACCGAGGCTGTAGAGAATGAGATTTTCTTTTTTTACTACATATTTCTTCCAGCTTCAGAGCTTAGTAGCAGAAGGCATTTGGTGGTATCAGAGCAGTTTGTAGGAAACAGGAGCAGAACGAGTATACTTTCTTCTTGACCAGCCCCTGATAGTTCCTGGGTCACATTTTCAAATTACAAGCTATTTAGGTAGCTACAGCTTATGAGTTGGGGGTGGGGGTGGGAGGATAAGAGAAAATGAAATCCACCTAAAATTAAAACATCACCGCTGATTACTCTCTGTTCACCAGTCTTGCCGTTGGCTTGGCCTCAATACCTCCCATTACTGCTGTCATGCTTTGTTATAAAAACATCAGCATTTTATGTTGTTACTAACTTTTCCCTTGTCCTTTTATTGGCTATCACGTGATTTCCAAAATTAAAAAGCATTATAATTTCTGTACCATTTAAAAATAGCTTCTAGTGGAATTTGTGAAAGAGTAATTTAAGTTGTGGTATGAAAAGTAGAAATAACATTTGGAGAAAAGTATGCCTAAAGTCTAAATAATGTAGTGTCTAGACATTTTTTATGAGTAACTTCTATAATATATTTTTTCTGATAATTTGAGATTTCATGTTTTCCTAGTTCCTGTTGTCAGTCGAAATGAGGATCCATTTGTAGCCACATCAATTGTTTAAACAATTGCAACTGTTGACAGAGCAATAAATTCAACCCATACACATTTGTTTAAGAGGCATTGTGGAAATTTAAACAGAATTCTCACCCTCAATGCACTGAACTTCTTAGGGATTTTAAAAAATGATTTGAATATCTCCTGTCTGATGAAGGAACTTTTAATTTAAACATCTATATACCTGATTCTGGGGGAAAAGATAACAGAAATACATGCATTTTCCAAACAAAAGCTGAAATTATTGAAATTTCAGTGCATTTGGATGCCCTGTTATGTATTGATGTGGCAAAAACAAAATACAGATTTAGTGTATTCCTCTCATGTTGTTGTTTCCAAAGTGTTTTCAGTATCTTAATTGAAATAGAATATCTGTGCTTTTCTCTATTGATTTAATTATTTGCTTTTAGTATCTTTTGATTTTTGTTTGTTTTGTTCTTTTTGTTTTCTTGCCTTCCATTTCAGATAAGTAAGGTATAGTATATCATGTCAATAAAAAGTAGCTATAGAAATATTAAATAGCAATGCTTTTTTGGAATTTAGCAATTTTCATCTCCTGTAATTTCTTTAATTTGATTTTTAGTTTTTTCTTTTTCTCCTCCTAAACTCCTGTCAGCTGTCCTCACTCTCCAAATGATTTGCTGGTCTTGTTCTGGTATCTAAGAGATCCTTACACTGTTGAACAAGCAAGAGCAGGAGAAATATTTGAAAGGACATTGCAACTTATTCAGGAGCATGTACAGCATGGTCTAATTGTCTACTTAAATGGAACAAGTTAGTACCTAATTTTTGTCCTTCCATCTTCCCTTACCTAGGTATTAGATGTTAAATACACCCCAATAAAGTCTCATTCAACACTGCCCCTAATGAAAAGTTCTAGCACATTCTGTTCTACAATGTTAATGCATTATAAAATAGTTTTAAAAACATGGACCCTGTCAAGCTATGAAAGTCCTGCTCTTCTTGCTTCGGGTCTAATAAAAATTTTTTTAGTCAGATGAAATTTACTCAAATTCTAGCAAACCTACACAAGATGTTCACCTGGGTGGGCTATGTGTTGGCATTCACAGCAAGACTTGTGACAGTGACAGCCCAGTCCCTGAATTATAAGTGAGACTTAATGAAAGTCCTTATAGGGTAATACTTAAGTAATCATGCTATAGTCATATGATGACATTTCAGATAAGTAAGGTATAGTATATCATGCAACTATTAAAAATAATGTTTATTAGGAATCCAGGTATTTGTAAAAAGTGTTGATAAAACTATCTCTGAGGTTGGTGCAAGAATTGCATGAGGTGATTTATAATATTCAGTTCAGTTTTTGCCATATGGCCATTGCCTGATAAATAAGAATTGCCATTATGTGTTAATATCATTAGTTATAGAACACTTAATGAAATTCTAGATGAGCCTGATTTTTACTGCATAAAGTATCATTTTTCAATACTTTCTGTGCAACAACTATTTATTTTAAATTCTGTGCACACACACATACTGCTGGAAATTATGGCAGCAAGAGCTAGATGAGAGAACTAGATTATTTAAAATTTTATGTTTAATGATTTTTCAGTACTCTCCATGTTGTCTTCAATGAAGATATCTTTTATGTTCAGTAAAAACAAATTATTTAAAAACAGTATTATTATTTTTTTACATATTTTTTATTTAAGAAAACAAGCAATATGCTTACAATCACCAACAATGCATATCTTGGTTGGCTTAGCCATATGCACATTTAAATAATATATCCATATAATCATTGTCAAGCCTGTGTTTGCAAAGTAGGTTTCATAAACCAATTTGAAATTAAGGTAGCAAGGAAAAAAATCTACATACTCGGATACCAAAGTTCTTCAATTCTAAGTATTAAAAACTAACTTAGATACCATTTGACCAGCTGTCAAAACTGAATGCTCTCAAAATATCAAGTAAAAAGTTCTTATAAATATCTGCATTGCTATAGTAATGACCTATGTTACTAAATATTTTCCTTATTTCAGAAAAATATGAAGATACAAATATTTTTACAATTAACATATGGAAATCCTAACCACCTAAAATGTTTATCTTAGTTAATTTATCCATAAGCATATTTAAAAAAAAGTCTAAGTAGTAATTGTAAAGACTGTTTTGTACAATATGTTTCATAAACCAATTTAAAATTAAAGAAAGGAAGAAAAAATCTATGAATACATTTTATCAGAATTAGTTGAATTCTAAAAATTAAACAGTATCTTAAATACCATTTGATTAAATATCAAAATTGTGTGCCTTCTTAAAATATCATAAAAAGTTATTGCAGATATCAACTCTGCTATAGTAGTGAGCTATGTTGGTAAATATTTTCAAATTTTTGAAATTTGAAATTTGTAATAAAAGGTAAAAAATATTCTAGTTTTAACCTTTTTTAATTGTAAAATATAACATATATATAAAGAAAAGAAGGAATAAAAGCAATAATTTTCAAAGCATACTTCAACAAGCAGTGAACAGAACAGTTCCCAGAGTTTGTCATGGGCTACCTTAAATATGGATATGTGAGATGAGAAAAATGTAGAAATGCAAATTATAGGATGATTTCTTATCACAGGATTATGGTAATTGCTCTGAGCCATTTCTCAATGTTGTTACATTTTAAGGCCTAGTTTTTGTGCTTAAACATATAGTCACTGGCAAGTTCAGTGCTGTGTCCAGACCATAATTCCTGGTCTCTCAGATCTGTCAAGGGCTTTGTAACCTGGCCCTCCCTTGATCACTTAGGTGGGGAATTGTCAGGGTCTGGGACCTCTGAATAGTTACCACTTTTATTGATAGACAAATCTCTAGTCTTACCCCATAGTCACACTCATGGAGAGAAATGTCAGAGCTCATTCTTTCTTTTAACCAATGTTTGTTAGACACAGGACTTCATGCTGAGTGTACATGAATGAATTGGGCATATTTTATGTGATGTCTCTCTGTTCCCTTCATAAGTCCCTGCTTTGACACTGTTGCATAGCTTACTTCTTTTCTGATGTAGAGGACTAAGTAGGAATTGCTAAATATTGCTTCTTGCTCCTGCCTACTTTTCTCCATTTTGTTAATAGTTCAGATCTTTAAATATTTGCTGTGGTGGCCTCAGGTAGCTGATGCCTTAAACCTATTTTTCCTGCTGCTGCTAGTAGCAAATCTAGAATCCATACCAAACTTGAACCTATGATTGAAAATTGCTTTTGTTAGGGATTGCATGCTAATTTCATACAATTACATGCTACCTGTTGAAAAATTTGGAAGCTTAGAAAAGCAAAAAGAAAAAAGGAAAACCAGTCCAAATCCCTGACAACTTGTGATAATTTTTTTGCATTTGCTTTTTCTCTAAGCAGGAGTCAACTATACATGCACATACTAATTAATCCATTTATTCCACATTTATGTATGGAGCATATACTCTGTGCCCGTAACTGTTCCAGATCTGGGGTTATAGCAATGACCAAAACACATAGAAATTACTGCCCTCAAAAAGCTAAAATTCTAGCGGGTGACTGACAATAAGCAGGTAATTCAGTACATATAATTAGCACATGATGGGTGACATTGATTAAAGTATACAGGTCTAGTCATATGTGGAGTGAGTGCTGAATGGGATGGGGGCTACCATTTTATATAGTTTGGCCACCAAATAACTCACTGAAAAGATGACATTTGAGCAGAGACTTGACAAAAACAAAGGAGCAAACCATGCAGCTCTCTGAGAGAAGAAAGTTTGGGGAAGATGGAAGAGTAATTGCAGAAGTTCTGCAATGGGACCACGTTTGGCATATTTGAGGAATAGTCAAGCCAGGTGAGAGAGGCTGTGGCAGAGTTAGGAAAGGGTGGGGTTGTAGGAGATGAGGACAGAGGAGTTTCAGGCTGTCCCACCAGTAATGGCCTAATAGGCTATTTTAAGAATTTTATTTTATTTTACATGAGATTAGAAACTTTGAGAGGGTTTTGTGTGGAGAAGTGACATGCTTTGACTGATATTTTAAAACTTCAGGTTGTTGTGTGATGTGGCCATAAAGGGATAACAGCAGATGCAAGGAAACTAGGTAGGTGTCTATTGTGGTAATCCAGGTGAGAGATGATGGAGGCCAGGGCCAGGTATATATGGTAAGAAGTGGTTGGATTCTAGATGTATTTTGAAGGTAGAAGTGACAATATTTACTCATGACCAGGATGTAGGGAACAAGAGAGAGGAGTCAAGGATACCTTAGGATTTTTGCCTTAGCAGTTGAAAGAAAGAATGGAGTCTCCACTTAATGAAATGGGGAAGATTGAGAGAGGGTCAAGTTTAGGAGTATTTGTACACACATGCACATATACTTATTCTATAAAGTGGACATAATAATTTACTATTTAGGAATACAATTTTAAAATTTTTCACAAGCAATAACTTATGGTATTCTTCATTTTATAAACAGTTATTTGACCCATTCCCTTGGTTTTGAATATCTTCCCTCAACTTTCAGTATTTTAACCATTGTTAGTTCTCTACATTTTGAGATTTTTTTATATTTCTAAAGCACAATACATTAAGAGTGAATAAAATTGGCCTGAAATGGCAAGTGCAGTTTTCTAAATTCCTGATGAAAAGTTTACTTTCAAGAAGTTATTTATGCACAGCGGATAGCCAGCCCTACCTAATTTTACAAGTCAGTTTGGTTCGTAACACATTATCTGTGTTACTTTATCTGGTTCCATAAAGGCTAAAAAATAATAATTAATTTGATGAAAGGATATTTTTGTTTGAGTGTTCATGTTTGTATATGTTGGTGGATACCCTATTCTATACCCTGAGTTCTGTGTGGTCCCATCTACAAAAGCACAAAGCAGAGGCCAGGTCTGGAAAGCAAGTGCAAAAGATTTGTACTACTGCCTGCTCCCTGGCTGCTAATATCCAGCATGTGTGTTATTAAACCTATGGCTAAAAGCCTTGGAAAAAATGATCATGCTTAAAGAAAACTAAAGAGATTGTTACTGAGCCCACAGACTGAAAATTTGGGAGGAAGAATTTTCTTCTTGGCTCTTTTGATGTTAAAGATTGAGAATTTTCTGTGACTTCCTAAAAGTTTAACTGTGAAAATAAAGTCAGACACTTTAGTTTCACCAGTTTAGTCTTTGGGAAGTGTGTATTACTAAAGCTTTTCAAGTTCAATCGAGTCCCAAATATCTGGATGGCCAAGAGAAGCTGAGTATACAGGCAGTTGCAAAGCTTATTTTCTTAAGCAACAGACAGGTGATTATATTTCTAATTGCTTCTCCCCAAGCCTGTGAAAATTTTTCACCCACTGTTCTTTTTTGCATGCTTGCATGAATATTTCAACTGCCCCCCACACACATACAAAAGGGGTTGTTTCTTGTTTCTCTTCATTAAAAATGTGTGAAGAGTTGGTCTTGATAGCTAGACCTCATCTCTGAGATATATTAGAAGGCAGGTAAATCAGAACTCAGGAGAGGGTGTCTTTGTATGAAGCTGTTAGAGGAAGCCTTGTAGAGAAGGTAATTTGAAGAATAAGACTTGGATATGTCCATTTGGAGGAATGGAACTGGTGAGACAAAGAAGTATGAGAGTGTATATGGATCCAGGGAATATTCTATTAGACTGGAGGAGATGTTTTAAAGGAGAATAGGAGATTGAATTAGGAATACCTGTTTGGAGTAATTCACCACTTCAGAATTTCTTCTATAGCTGTGGACAAAGACTGAAGGTTTTTGAGCAAGAAGGTGTCCTCATCAGAACAGTGCATATAGATCGGTTGGAGAACAAGTTAGTATTATGGGATTAGTTAGAAGGCTGTTTGGAATTTAAGGCAAGGAGATGTGAAAATCTGACCTGAGGTTATAGCAATAGGAATGGAGAGGAGGGCCCAGTTTTGGGGAGGAATATTTAGAGTCATAATACACAGGGTTTGGCAATTGATGGTATATTGAAAGCAAAGAAGAATGAAATGTCAAAGATAATTGAGATTTTTATTATCTAAATCTGGGACAATGGCCTTGCTATATGATGTGAATGCCCTTCACTACTTGGAGCAGGATTTGAGAAGAGGCTGTTCATGTTTGGTTATATCAAGTTTTATTTTCAAGTGCAATGGAATTGTTAGAGAGAAAGTGAAAATGAGTAAACTTGGATTCATGAAAATGGTTAGGATTTGAGTGATGAAGAATGGAATTAAGAGTTGACAGTAGAAATCATGAGACTGCTTGAATTGCTAAAGGAGACAAGGTTGAAGAATAAGCGAGGTAGAGAGAAGACCTTTGTTTGTAGCTGGGAGAAGGAAATGTAGCAGAGTAAGATGAGGAAATTCTGGAAACAGCAAGGAAGAGCATATTCAATAGCATGACAAGCTACAGAGAAAAAGATGGGAACAATTGAGAAGGAACTATGAGGTGACCAAAATTTTATACTTGTTTTCCAATGGAAAAACGTTTTATCTTACTTTTGTTTTATGTTTCAGGTTACCACTACAATGACCTCATGTTCCCCCAGTACCTGAATCTGATCGCTAACCTCTCTGGCTGCACTGCCCACTGACATGTGAATAACTGCTCAGATATGTGCTTCCACCAGAAGTACAGGACACATGATGGGACATGCAATAATCTCCAGCATCCTATGTGGGGGCCTCTCTAATTGCCTTTGAATGCTTATTAAAATTTGTGTATGAAAATGGATTCAACACTCCTTGAGGTATTAATCTAAACTGACTCTACATGGGTATGTGCTCCCCATGCCCTGCTTGGTGTCTACATCTCTTATAGGGACCAAAACCATCACCCCCAATGAGCAGTTCACCCACATGACTATGCAGTGGGGCCAGTTCCTAGACCATGACTTGGACTCCATGTTGGTGGCCCTGAGTCAGGCCCACTTCTCAGATGGACAGCACTGTGGCTCTCTGTGCAGCAATGATCCTCCTTGTTTCTCAGTCATGATCCCTCCCAATGACCCCAGAGTGAGAAATGGGGCCTGCTGTATGTTCTTTCTGCAATCCAGTCCTGTGTGTGGCAGTGGCATGACTTCCCTGCTTATGAACTCTGTCTACCCTCGGGAACACATCAACCAGCTCACTTCTTATATTGAGGCATCCAATCTTTATGGGGGCACGGATTATGAGGCACGAGAAATCCGGGACCTGGCCAGACACCAGGGGCTTTTGAGACAGGGCATTGTGCAGAGTTCTGGAAAGCCACTGCTTCCTTTTACAACGGGGCCACTGACTGAATGTATGAGAGATGAAAATGAAAGTCCAATTCCTTGTTTTTTAGCAGGGGATCATCGAGCCAGTGAGCAGCAAGCATGCACACACTCTGGTTTAGAGAGCATAATCCCATTGCCACAGAGTTACTCAAACTGAATCCCCACTGGGATGGAGACACCATCTATTATGAGACAAGGAAGATCATTGGTGCAGAGATTTAGCACATCACCTATCACCACTGGCTGCCTAAGATCCTTGGAGAGGTGGGCATGAAGATGCTGGGGGAATATAAAGGGTACGACCCCGGCATTAATGCTGGAATCTTTAATGCCTTTGCAACGGCAGCTTTTAGGTTTGGCCACACCCTCATCGATCCAATCCTTTATCGACTGAATGAGAACTTGAGCCTATCCCTAATGGCCACATACCTCTGCACAAAGCCTTCTTCTCTCCCTTCTAAATTGTGAATGAGGGAGGCATCGACCCACTTCTCAGAGGACTGTTTGGGGTGGTGGGGAAGATGTATGTGCCCTCCCAGCTGCTGAACACATTGTTCACAGAGAGTCTCTTCTCCATGGCACACACGGAGGCCCTGGATCTGGCTGCCATGAACATCCAGAGAGGCCAGGACCATGGAATTCCTCCCTATCATGGCCACAGGGTTTACTGCAAACTTTCATCAGCTTATACTTTTTAAGATCTGAAAAATGAATTTAAGAATCCTGAAATCCGGGAAAAACTGAAAAGGTGAGCTCTAAAGAAACCATAATTTTAAATCTTCATATGCAAACATCAGGTGGGGGAGAAAAACCCAAATGGTGGGGAGTTTTGTTGTTGTTATCATTGTTTGTCTCTATATTTAAGTTTTTGTTTGTGTTCATAAAGAGGTTAGATAAGAGAAGTCTAGGAAGGTCAAGGAAATGGGGCCCCAGATGGAGAATCTCGAATACACACCTGGCAAGTAAGGTGGACTTGGTTACCCTGCTGTGTTGCAAGGACAGAGGAATACAACCATGAGTACAGGATGAATCAAGTTACATCTGTATGCATCTAGCTGTGCTCATGAGATAAGCTTCACTAAGCTAAGTTATGAGTTAAGAGAGAAAAGTAATGCTTACCTGGCAAAGGAGTCTGACTGGGGAGAAAAATAACCATTTGAATGGAAAACTGCCTGAACAGAAATTGTGTCTGTGTTTGGGCTTTGGGGAAGAGGTTTCTCACCTTCTGTCTGGAAGAGGGAGAGCTTGAATTTGGTGTTGACAGAGTAGGGTCCTGAAATAAGCCAACTCCTATGGCTTGTAACCTCTCCATGTATGCACAGTATAACCCAACAGTTCAGGCCAGTCTAGCTGTATCGTCCATGTTTAATCACAGAGAGCAAACCTGTGCAGTCTTCTGAGCAGCAACAATCCATTCTGGGAGTAAATTGCATTGGGCTACAATTATAGGTCTAATCCAAAAGAAACGTCAGAGGACCATTCATCCCAAGGAGATGAAACCACTCCTGGGTAAATAGATCTGAAGGGAAGTTTTAGGATCCTTTTGGGTTGCCCCTGTATTTTACAGGTCAAGCAAAGACCGCTACACTATGCAGTTGATTATTAAGTATGAGAGCTGGGATTAAGGTTGTGGTTTCCTGGTTTACAATCTCTTTCCAGTAAACCTCTAAAATAATCTAATTACAAATTATATTTTTCGAGGTCTCCAATAGCTCTCTTATTTTTAAAGCCTCTTCCTGTCCGTCCTTTGCTCATTAAATTTTGTTGTTCATGCTATGCACACCAAGTTCTTTGAATGCAGACTCATGGAAATAAAAAAGAATTCCTCATGAGAGTTTTTACTATAATGATCCTTCATAGCTCATGAACTTAAGTCTATCCATGTTGTAATTTAAATTTGTTAATTCTTATATGAGATATTTGTTTAAAAAATTTCCTGCTTAAAACTCACTTAGTATGTTTTCTGAAACCTCTCAAATTTTTTAGCACTGACGTTAGAGCAGTATCTAACTAAGATCTGACCTATGCCTTCTAGAGAAAAGTGATTTTCTACTCATAATTTATTGCAAGTTATGAAGAACTGAACATTGTGTCCTAATAAATTTAATATGTTCCAATATTCATTTCAATAATAGTATTAAATTACTGGCCAATGTAAATGTACACATACTCCACTTGTAGCACATATTTTTCAATTTTTTTGGTCACAATTTTACCTAATTAGGATTTATGTGAACTGTCTTTATATTTTATATATTTAAATATACTCCTTTGTTCTTGTGCAGACTGAAATGGATTACTTTTCCAGTCATTTCTCTCATCTGCCAAACTTAGTTTGAAAAAGTTCAAAGGAGTTAGCAGTCCAGCTTAAGTCTCTAACAGATTTATGAACCTATGCTCAGTCATTTTCTATAGACCCCTGGTAAAGAATTCAAATATTATTTATCATATATTAAGTCATTAATTTATTTTTCTTATGTCACCCCATTATTTGCTAAGTGGAATGGTCAGCTGGGGAAATAAGACATGCATACATGAAAAGTTAAATAATGATATGAGTTCATAAATCAAGGGGCCATCTTTGGCTATGAGGATTTCAAGAGGAAGTTGGATGTTTTTCTTGCAGACTTTAAGGAAGCATATAGTTAACCATCTGTTTTCCTTGGACCCAATTAAAATGTAACTTTTTAATTTCAAAGTTAGCAAGGCAAGTGGGAAGTGAACAGGATTTAACTTGAGTTTAGAGTGACAACTCTGCCTCTTATTAGCTGTGTGAACCTGTGGGAGCTACATAACCTCCCAGGGTCTCCATTTCCCCCTTTGTGAAAGTAGCACAATGAACTAGAGTGAAGGTTTTAAAACTGCTTTTAATCCCCATCATGCCTAAATGAGATGATCATTCCAGTCCTGTAGTGATGGAGTGCTTCTGCTAGAGATGCAGGGAACAGGAAGGGAGGAGGCCCTCTTCACTCCAAGATTGGGAGGGCTGCTTTGTTTGGAAAACTGTCCATGTGCAGCTCTGAAGCACCCAACCTTCTCTGGATCAGATCCATTCTCTGGATCAGATGACTTCCAGGAGTCTTTCTAACTTTATTTGCATCATAATAGATATTTTATGATCTCTTAGAAATTTGATATTAATATCTTTGAACTTAGAGGAAAATGAGCTCAATGTATCCTTCTTTTAAAATAATAGCAAAGACCATGTTAGTTTTAAACAAAATTGTATTTATTTTACTTGTAAGATAAATGGCCACTGAGGACATAAAAGCTACACACATTTTCTTAGTTCAGTAGCAAGCTTTTCTACCTTGATTATAGATGTTAGCCCAGTAGCACTGATTTAAGCTCTCTGAAAAAGAACAGTCTGAATTTTAGAATAAATATTTTTTAAATCTTCTTGAGTTTTAGTAGTGAGTAAAACTAAACCACCTCTTGCCTCTTGGAGTTCATAGGATATTATAAAAGATTAGATAAGAGTGATTTGTAATAAAATTGTCAAGTCTTTGCTTGTAAGGATGTATTTCTAAGGAATTGGCAGAATTTGATAAAACTGTTTGCTTTTAAGCATTTCAAACTTATCATGGCCTGTCATACCCTATCTACTTAGTAAATATTTTCTTTAGATCAAATACAAGTTCAATATATAAAATTGCAATTTTATTCCTTTAAAAATATAGACATGTAGCTTTATGTAATTTTTGTGCTCATATATTTATGGAAAAAAGGTTGGAAGGATATACACTATGATGTGAAGGGTCATTCCCTCTGAATAGTAGGAAAAAGTGTGGGTTTAATTTTCTTTCTTATATTGTCCAGCTTTACAAAACTTCTTATAATAAAGTATATCCACTAAAGTATGATGGATAGATACTTTCTTTAAAGAAATAAAGATAAATTTTCCTTCATTAGGTAAAAATTTGATTAATAAAGAAGAGTGATAGGAAAAAAATTACTCTTTTTCACATTTGCTTTGATTTTGACCAGATATAACTGTCAAGTAAATTTAAAAAGTTGTGTTTTTTGTTTTTTGGTAGGTTATATGGCTCACCATTAAACATAGATTTATTTCCTGCCATCATGGTGGAGGATTTGGTTCCTGGTAGCAGACTTGGGCCCACGCTGATCTGCCTGCTGAGCACACAATTCAAACACTTGAGAGGTGGGCACAGGTAAAGATGAACAAAATGGAGAAGAGATTCTGTCCTTGAACTACCATTTTGGGAAGTCAGGGAAGAGAGGAATAATTTGGTGGTGGGCCCACATCCATGCTAACTATTCAAAAATTACCCTATCCCTTTAATATTGTTTATGAACAGTTCTGCACATTGTTGTGTGCTTGCATGTCACCACAGCATTGGAACATAGACATACTAGGATACTTCATGTGTTCATAATACTCATATTAAGTATTTATACTAATAATATTTTTGTTCATGGAAACCTGTTGGAAAATCCATGCAGTTAATCCATTGCAAGAGTTCAGAGGAGTTTGAACTATTAGCAGTATTTTAAAAATATCAGTATTAGTTTATCATTATTGGTTTAGTTCAACATGTTGAAAAGACAGTACTGTCTTAGTGGCAATATCTTTCTCTGGGTCATTCATTAAATGGCTTATTTGCCATGCCTGTTTTTTGAAAAGCAGACCATTCTCCTTAGTTCCAATAACTGAACTTGCTTTCAATAGTTGTTTGTACTCCAAAGTCTTGGGTTTTGTTTTGTTCTCTTTTTGTCCCCTTTGAGTTAGGACAGTGAGCCATGTTTGAATCCACTTTTAATTGATTCCCTAATTGAAACCAGTGATTTCTGTGTTGTTAGTGAAACTTGGTAGAGGACTATTTTAATTCAGCTCTGACCTTTGATACTCCTTGTGATTATCTGATCCTGTTTTCATTTTGGGTAAATACAGGTTATGGTTTGAAAACCCTGGGGTGCTTTCCCCAACTCAGTTAACCCAAATCAAGCAAGCATCTGTGACAGGATACTGTGCGACAATTCTTACAACATCCCAGATGTACAAAAGGATGTGTTTAAAGTGGTGGAGTTCCCACATGGATATGGTAGCTGTGATGAGATTCCCAAAGTTGATCTAAGGATGTGGCAAGATTGCTGTGAAGGTTTGTATTTTAAAGTATTCATTGGTTATCACTTCTGATTTATTTTTCTTTTTTCATTGCCAACTTTGGTGAATTCTTAATGTGTCCTAAAGTGCTTGCAGATATCATCATAGTAGTGAAAATGGGAAACAAAATATTTAGTTATAGAGGATTTGTTAAATTATTTCCATATTGAGGAATGCTGTGGAGCCAGAAAAAAAATGTATGATCTTGAAGACTTTTAATGACATGGGATAATGTTCATGGGCACCAAAATATTAACTAAAAGAAGTAGGAAGCAAAACATTAATAAGGTACATTCCTAGTTTTTCTTTAAAAATGAATATATGTCTAAATATGAGTACTTGTATATTAGCCCATATATCTGTACCTACAGATAGTGCCAAAGAATTAAAATGAAACCTGTCAAAGAATTCTATCAAACATCAATTTTTCTTTTTAAAAATTTATGTTGGGTTTTCTAAATTTCTATAATGATCTATGTAATCAGAGAAAAATACTATAAAATGTCTTCTAAAGAAGTGAAATGTGCCATGCAGATATAAGGTGGTCTCATTGTGAGTTTGGAAGGTCTTTAGAAAGTAGTCAGAGAAGTTCACCCATCCAAGCATCCCATGTATGTTTCCTTGTTTTGCCCCAATCCACATTGCTCATTAGTTGTCAGCTGCTTGTTCCACCAGCAGGCAGTTTTATGTGGCTCCTGTAGTCATATTCTCAGTTCCTAGTTAACATTCCTAAATCCCATTTGTGGTCAATCTAAGATTTCCATTTTCTAATTTGAATGTTTTTTGGCTTTATTCAAACTATGATCAGTGATCCATAGTCTATTAAAGCTGGAAGGGGCTTTTAAAACACATCTTCTTTAATCCTGTTATTTTGTGGGTAAAGAAAATGTGGCCCAGGAAGATGAAGTGACTCATCCGGCCACCCAGCTGGCTAGTGGGGAAGACAGAGCTAGAACCACGGTTCTAACCCAACATGCCTTGGACTTTGTGTTGCATTGAAGGATCCATAGTTTAAGAACAAATAGAGTTCAAAAAATAATGCAGGATTGTCTTCTCTCCTACTCCTTTTTTTCCTGAAGCAATAGTTTTCATCAGGTTTTTAATTTAATGCTAAGTATCCAAATCCAGTTTGACATATTGGTACTATGTTTTAACAGCTTCTTCTACTCATGTGTGTATGTATGTATTTATGAAAAATAGTATTTGTAATATGGTAGAAGAATTCCATCAAAAATTAAAATTGCATATGGTTGTTAACAGTTTTTTAAATCATTTACATCTCTTGGAAACCTTGATCTGGTTTTTGGTTTGCTTAAAATATATTCTCACTAGTTTATTCAGTTCAAGATACTTTTTCAAACAGATGGCAGAGAATTCAATTCTTGTGTTTTGCAGAAAATTGTTCTCTGTGAAAATCATTGGGAAAAGCCAATTCTTGCTATTCTCAGATGCAAAAACTTCATTTTCTGATAACTTTACCAGGTTACCTTGAGCTGATTAAGAAATAGCAATGCCAGATTTTCTGTTCTTTTGTTCAGAAAATCCAAACACTTTTTAAAGACTTAATCTTTAAAGCCAGTCTTTGTGTCTCATTATCATTTTACAAGCCTTTTCCTTACTGTCATTTGGACTGTTTGAGAAATTTATCTACTTGAAACTTCTAACATAGTTTCTTCTAGATACTTTTCCTTTTCAAAATAGCAGGCGTGGCCCTAAGCAGACAAAGCTTTAAGAATGCTTTCTAAGCTTTATCTGTTTTTATTTTATCCCAAATGACATATCTAAAATGTGGCAGAAAATATATAAATTAAGTTTTCACAGGACCAAATGTTGATTGCTATATACTTTTCAATTCAGCTTTTAAAAAATCACAGTTTCTTGGGCTGTACCTCTTGACCATTTCACTTTTTTTTTAAATCGAAGCATGAAACTTGTGCACATAAACACTAAATTAACACTAAGAGGCAACTCCTGGGGAGATATAGTTCCTTTTTGTTGGACCAACGTTTTGAAACTTCTTAGGAGGATTAATGGGTAACAGGGAAGAATACACACACATCTAATCTTGAAATAATTGCAACAATTATTGAAATACAACAAAGAAACTCCTTTATTTACATCAGTTATTAACATTTTACATATATCACTTGCCATTCTCTCTCTATATATGTCTGCACATATATATAAATATATATATATATGTTTATATTGCATATGGTTTTTCTAAGACATTTGAGAAAGTTGCATCATGCTACTTTAGTCCTATTAGTTCTAAGTAATTTCCTTCATTGTATATGATGAAAATTAGAAATATAGCATAGACAAAATATTATTATCTAATTTACAGACCTTATTCAAGTTTTATCCATTGTTCCAAAATATTCCCTTTTCATATCATTTTATATGCTAATCCAGGAACCCATCCAGGATCATGAATTACATTTCATTTGCATGTATCTTTAGTCTCCTTGAATGTGGAACCTTTTTTCAGTCTTGTTTTATCCTTATTGTTTTTATAGAATTTCTTTCAATTCTTGTTTCTCTCTCTCTCTCTCTCTTTTTTAATCATGATTAGTTTCATGTTATGTATTTTGAGCAGAATACTATGTAGATCATGTTGCATTCTCTTTTCAGCACGTATCAAAGGAAGTACATGGTGTCAGTTTGTCCTATTATTGGTGATATTGATTTATATTACTTGGTTAAAATAGGATGTATGTTTCTGAGCAAAAATGGGGGATGGAGGAAATTGTTATCAGAATTAGAAAGATGAGCATTTTCCTCTTTTAAAATGAATTCTTATTTCAACCCTAAAGTACATCTGGACTAGATTATTTTAAAATCAAGCAAATACATATTTTTTCTCTTTTCGTGTTGCGATGTGACTCGCACTAAAAGTCAGTGACTCAGGGCGGGCCGCGGTGGCTCAGCGGGCAAAGTGCTTGCCTGCCATGCCGGAGGACCTCGGTTCGATTCCCGGCCCCAGCCCATGTAAAAAACAAACAAACAAACAAAATACAATAAAACAAGAAAATGCTTAAAGATGTTTCCCTTCCTTCCATCCTTCGTTCCTTCTCTCTGTCTTTCCTTCCCTTCCTCCCTCTCTCTTAAAAAAAAAAAAAAAAAAAAAAAGTCAGTGACTCAGCTATTCAGTGTTGTAGAGATATATGGTTTATTCAGGACAAATTCTTATTGGAAGTCAAAGGAATTATGAAACCATGATGACAACTTTCGCTTTTATTTTGGGTTGCTGTTTCAATGGAGACATTTATCTGACTTTTTAAATATTATATTTAAACATCCACAATCCAAGGAAATTTGATTTAGCTCTATTCTATCAAACAAATATTGAAAAATAAATTCTATCCATGAATAATTGCCCTCTCAGCTAGTGGAATCTGAAGATGTAAATTTTGTGTTTTAGTGTACATTTCTTATGTTTCCCTCTATTTTTTAATTAGAGAAGTTGTAGGTTTACAGAAAAATAATGCATAAAGCAGAGTGTCCTATTACACCCTATTATTAACACTTTGCATTTGTGAGGTGTGTTTGCTACAATTCATAAAATAACATTTTTATAAATGTGTTATTAACTACAGTAAATCATTTATCATCTCTTATTTTTTCATCATAATAGAATTTTAGCTTTATTCATCATTGAAATAATGATTTTTCTTTGAACTCATCTGTATGAAAGATAATTTACCTGTCAGTTGTTCATGTGTATTGCTGCTTCTGGAATGTGTTTTTGTCACCCTTATTTTTAAAAAATCCCTTTTGAGATTATGAAATTACTCTGGTCATTCAAAAAACCATTTTTAGGTTATGGACTACAGCACCTGAAGCAGTAATTTTATGTAAATAAAAATTTTCAGACTATGAAACCTGTGCTGGTTTGAAAGGAAGTATGCCCCCTAAGAAAAGTCATGTTTTGATATAAATCCTATTTCTTAAAGGTAGAATAATCCCTATTCAATACTGTATATTTGAAACTGTAATGAAATCATCTCCCTGGTTGATGTGATTTAGTTAAGAATGGTTGTTAAACTGGATTAGGGGATGACATGTCTCCACCCATTTGAGTGGGTCTTGATTAGTTTCTGAAGTCCTATAAAAGGAAACATTTTGGAGATTCAGAGAGACTCAGAGAGAGCAGAGAATGCTGCAGCACCATGATGCAAAGTCCACGAGCCAGCAACCTTTGGAGATGAAGAAGGAAAGTGCCTCCCAGGGAGCTTCATGAAATAGGAAGCCAGGAGAGAAAGCTAGCAGATGATGCTGTATTTGCCATTTTCCCTTCCAGCTGAGAGAGGAGCCCTGACCGTGTTCACCATGTGCCTTTCCAGATGAGAGAGAAACCCTGAACTTCATTGGCCTTCTTGAACCAAGGTATCTTTCCCTGGATGCCTTTGATTGGACATTACTATAGACTTGTTGTAATGGGGACATTTTCTCGGCCTTTGAACTGTAAACAAGCAACTTATTAAATTCCCCTTTGAAAAGCCATTCCATTTCTGGTATATTGCATTCTGGTAGCTAAAAAACTAGAACAAAACCATTTAAGCTATATCACTAAATAAAATGTTTTCCAATTTGGTATTTTAAGCTACAGAAATCATGGATTGCCAAGTTTTCAGGTTGACATATAATTAGCTTGGTTTTCTTTAGATGAGTGAAAAATTCAAATCATCTAGGGTCTTCTTAAGGTCTGACATTTAATCTTGAAATGGCTACATTAGACAAATTGAGTAATGATATTCTGGTCCATTTTGTGGAAAGTTTCCATTATCCTGGCCAAAATGAAAATGCTTCCTTAGGGTTTAAATTTTGATGTGTAGACATAGTCTTCTTCAATAAAATGCTCTGATAAATATACTAGATTTAAGATTCATATGGGGTGAGAATACATTCATTCTTGGATTTTCCTATAAAATAGCTAGCTAGCTTAATTCTTATTCTTTTGCAGATTGAGAAAATAATATTTTGTGCTGATTTCCAGTTTTTTTCCTCTAGTGGTTTTCCAATACAGTTCACCTGAGAGATTGGATGCAGTCTTATCTGTAATGGTTCTACCCTTCTGACAATGATTTTTGGAGAGATGTGAAAGGTAGAGTGCCTAGAAGAGTCTTTCAGAGACTGGGTTGTGCAAGTTTGAAAGTTCCCCAAGTCTCTTCTCTCCCAAGTTGAATAGCACAAAATTTATTCCATAGTTAATAGCTTATAATTTACTCATCATGGTGTCTTCTTCAAATAGATGTTATTACTATTTATATGCCCACTACATAAAAATAGTAGCATAGTAAGTGGTTTAGTAAATCTACATAAAAAGATGACATTTGAAAGCACGTATTTCCTCATCTAATAAAAGTCTTACATAAAAAACTAAAGAAAGAAAAAATCCTCCATTGAAAATAAGTCTAATGGATTTCATTATTTGTCCAAAATATTAAGTAGCAGCTGTGTGAGAAATTACTAAACTAGAAAGATGCAGTCTTAGCCATTATGAATTTGAATCATAGTAAGAAAGACATACTTCCAACCAACCATGATTCAATTATGATAAATTCTACACTTTTGAATATATGAAGTGTTATTATAGGATTATGCAAGATCAAGATTATTTTTTCTAGCTGTCCATGGGTTACAGGTGGGCAGGTGGAAAAGGGCCAAGAGAGTCAATAAAAGCTTCAAAGAAGAATCTTATCAATCAGTAATTTAAAGAGTTTGTATCTTCAGCTTATGTCTGTACACTCCATTAACTTGATTGGTTTGGGCAAACATGCAAATTACTTTAATTCATAACAGTAATTTTCCCAGCCATTATTAATTCTGATTAAACATTGCAATTCATTCATTAAAATAGTTATGGGAATTATTAAGGACTAAGAAGTAAATTGAATTTGGACAAGAATGGAAAAGAAAGGATATGACTTTATATGAATGACAAATCTGAACTTGCACAAGTTAATGTGTGGTCTTTTAGGACATCCTAGATGGGTGGTGATAGTGGGTGGTAGAACATGCAGATTGGGGTATATAAGAGCCATCAACACATAAATGGTGTAGTAAAAATCCCTCAGCCTGGATGAACTCATAGTGCAAAGACCACAAGTCGAGGGACTTACCCTGATGACCCCAGTGTGAACATAATAAACACCCAGGATACAGACAGGGTATATTCAGAAAATAGGAAAAATCTGGGAAATTCAGAGCTTGGTGAATTTTGAGAGTGGGTGAATTACAAAAAAAATTCAGGAAAATGTATATCAGATTTGAAAATACAGAGGTCAATGGGGACGAAGGCCAGAAGAGTGACCAGGACAAGGTAAAGTCACCAGATTGTAGAGATTTTTTTGTGCATGTGTGTGTGTGTAATGATTTTTTTATTAAATGAAGTGAGCTTGAAAAAAGCAAAGATCATGAGAACAGACCATCATTTAAAGGAACATTTGTAACACTGGATCACAAGGAAGACAGAACAAGAAAGAGAAACAGCTAAAAATCCTAAACTAAGAGAGACCTTAACTTTGTGTGTGCTGAGAAAATAATGAGGAGAGAAGGAAAGGGTAAAGAAAGATTGTTATTCCTGTACAGACTGGTAACAGACTGAATGGTGCATTATGGTCAGCTTATTTAGTATAACATAGCCACTTGTTTTTTCCAAGCATATCCTCAGTGATGTATTTGTTAATTCTGTGAAGGATAAGCATGTTAAAATCCACCCTTTGGGTCTTAGAGTGGAATGTCTTTGCATAGGCCATTGGAGGAAGACAAAAGTAACTGGTCTGTTGTCCCAAGCTTAGGGAGTGATCTGCTGTTTGGTTTTCTGCATCTGGGAGTGTACATAAGACAGACAATGTCCCTTGGCCTGGGGGAGAGGGCCTCAGCCAGTTGACTGGAGACAGATGCTGCCTCTTCCTCAACCACCTCAGAGAGAATACACCACTCAACTCAGAAAGATGCTTAAAATATTTGCTGTTGGTTAAAGTGAGCTGTCAAGTCAACATGCCAACATTATATAAAAGGGGAGAATTATGAGTTGGTGTCTAACTAATTCATTCCCATGCATCTCCTAAAGGTTGGGTGTGGTCATAAAGGAGCATAAACATCTCTCCCAGCCACATTGTAACACTTCATTTTCCTCCAAGTGTTTCTCCCAGATCTTCTCAAATTTGGTATCAAAATCCCCTTCCTCAAAAAACTTCACCTAATCCCTATTTTTCAGAATAATCTGAGACCCCTTCTTTTCTATGTCCTACACAGTAAGACTTCCTTCAGCCCAGATATTCTTAAGGTGGTTCATAAAGTGCTTTTGTGATAATTAGGAAAATATATATCTCACTCAAAATTCAATGAAAAGAAGAGTCCACTATTGCAAAATTGAAACAAAAATAACATTGGCTTTTGTGGGACAGTAGTGTGTGGGTTGAAGAAGTGTGGGTATAGGGGCTTAACTGATAAAATTCAGCTTATATTTACATTAAAAATGGTTCTACATATGAAAATCCTTTTAAATCCATGGTTGAGCATGCACATTAGACCCTTAACATTCAGGCAAAGCTTCTACAAAGCATTCACTCTCGCCAGCTGACTGTGCACATATCCTGTCATCACCTAAGATGGGACAATCATTTCAGGTCTGGGCACAAAATACCACTTCAGAGTTCACAAAAAGCATGCTGAGGACCAGATTAACCCATACAGAGATGAATCTATGTGTGCATTCTCTGTGTGGAGTGTGTGTGTGTGGCCCTATGTGTGGATGAAGGTTTTGTAGAAAAGGTCTCCTCCTTCCCAGCTCTAGGACTCAAGAGAGACCCAGAATATCTGCACCTGTCTATGTCCTGGTATGTGAGCCAGTACAGGCATATGACTGTGTTATAAATGAGGTTTTTAGCTTTGGCATAGTTACGCAATATGCAACACACACAAAAATGTCAGCTTTGCAGGAAAGCAGTGGAGAGGGATGAGTTCTGCCCCCAGTAATGGGAGGGTTGTGTATACCTGGTGGAGGTTCTAATTCCACTCCCATCTTTCCACCAGTGTGAGTTACATTCAGTCTTTTCTTAAGATGCCTCCTTTTTGCAAAACATACTTTTTTAAGGCAACATAATTTAGTATCACTTGAAGAATGCAAATGCTTTCTATTTTTATAGCTTTTATTCTACTTATTGGGAGAAATTCACATTATTTTGCTAAGTAGCATTTTAATTTGCTCCTAAGGTTGCTTTTCTTATGAAATGCCACCACATAAACTTTGAAAGGTTCTGTTTGCCATTTGTTGACCCCTAAGATCAGGTTCTTTTTGGTCCCTAAATTTCCTATGTTTAGAAGGGAGGAGGGGATCAATCCAACCAATTACAAGCAGTCCTTTGTAACCTGTAGGTTTAAAAATGAAACAGAGCAAAATGACCAGCTCCACTGGCAGAGGCTTGGCATCAGGATTCACTGTGTGATTTCTAGACCCAACTTTGGTGTTCTGTGTCATAATGACCCTTACGGTTATTGCTCCTGGGGGACAAGGCACAGAGATTTTTAATGAGTTGGAAACATTTTAATGAGGTTTTAATTAAGTGGAACAAAATAGTACATGCCATTACCTCCATTGATACAGATTTTCCTTTAAGATTAGACTGAGAATTGTTATGTACTAGCCTGACATTCTGCAAAAGGGGAGGGGAGCAAGGACTCTCAGCACTGGTGAGGTTTATTATGGTGTTTGGCATAGACAAGGGTACAAAGAACTCTCTGCCTAAGATCTAGTTAACAGGTTTTTGGAGGCTCTTCCATGTACCTAGAATTGGCTACCAGGACTCAAATATGAAACAAGTATCCGTTCAATTTAAAGAGGTCATAGCATCAGCAGTTGGGTTAGAGATATCGCCTTGAGCAATGGTGGAAAATTCCCACTGGAGTTAAATATTACCTCACCACTTCTACTGGTTATATGAGGAGAGGGCTTGATTTTTAGGGAAAAAGGCCTGGAAGAAGGTTCTTGAGTCATGTGGATGGGATAGGAATATAATTGAGAGTTTTCCTCTACTCAGGAGCAGGGGACATGGTATTTTCCCTCCTAGAAGCCAAATGAGAAAATAGAACACTAGGAAAATTAATTATGAACATTGGGATTGGAGGTCAGAAAGAAAGGAGATTTAGGATGCCATAAATATTAGCCAGAGTTCTCCAGAGAAACAGAATCAAAATGATATATAAGTTAATAATTAAATGTAACCTAGTAGCTTCTTTTGAAAACATTTTTTAAACACACATCATTTCTATTTATTTCCAAATACTCATTCAATAAAACCATAGAGGAAGTATATGTATATTTCAGTAAATTAAATAAAATAAATAAAAATTTTATTGCTGTCTTTTCATTACAAAAAAGGATATATAGAATAGAGGGTCACCATTTATTTTTAATGATAGGACATTCATTTTTAATCAAGAAACCTTAACTGATCATCTGTCATTTATCTTCATCCAATTTGTCATCTAAATTTAATTTCTATTTCAGAAGAGAAGGAAAAACTATAGAGTATTAGGTCTTAGTTATGAGATAGCTGAAAAGTGTTGCAGACGTGAATGCAATTGGGAAAGCTCTTGGAGATTAAACAGTACTCTTGTTCAGCATTGGTAATGAGAGATGTTTATGTTCTTTCTTGGACACCATGGTGATAGTTGCTATGTAGTATAGTAGATACCCATTTTCTCATAGATTTAAATAATCCATAGTCAAGACATGTCTATGAATACATGAAAATAGTGATGACTACTTTACATGGTATCCTTGACCTATAGAATGCAGGTGAGCCTGTTCCTTATTATATTTCCTATGTTTTGCATCCAGGGAAAGACAGAGAATAAGTAAACTAATGTTCTACAGAAAAAACAAGTCATTTTTATTTGGAAATGCAAGACAAAGAACTACTGCAATAATTTCTTAAGGATTTTTCATTTGCAGTATTTGCTGTTCATTTTGCTGAATTTAATTGATATGCCTGGCACTATTATTTCTGTTTACCATCAAGATACACCGCCAACCCTCAAGTCACCATCTTTAACAAGGGAACTCCAGGAATCTTACATTTCTCAAAAAAAAGCTGATTATTTGCAGGAAATGTCAGAAAGTAAATCATGGCTCTGTTCAAGCTGAACTGATCTATTTAGATAAAATTCCCAGTTTTTGATTCTAAAATGTTTTTGATAGGGCACTACCAAAGTTAGACACAGTGCAATCTGCATAAATTTAGTGCAATACTTATAAATGTAATGTGATGTTGCATCTCACTAGTAAGTAGGGAAACATCTGCAATCAACTGTTAAATATATATATATATATTCCTGGACATGCTTATAAGATTCCCTTTGAGAATTATGGTAGTGAGATATTTAATTGTGAGTGTGTGCTTGTGTGGATGTGGGTGGGGGTGAGTGGGAAGGGAGAAGTAGTATCTATACTGTCTATAAATAATCTTAATGATTTGCCCTAATATGCTTAATAACAGCATTGACTATTTTTTAAAGAGTAATTATCTTATAGAAAAGTAGTTTACTATTTTCTAATTCGTTAAAACATTACAAATTTTAGGTAATGTTTTATCAAATATTTCCAATTAATTTAAACATATATAAAACAAATATTGTCAAATTTTATATTCAGAAATTAATCAACCCCAAGGAGAAAATGTTAGTGTTTCCTAGTATCTAACTTTCTGCTTTGAGTTCAGCCTTCTCCTTCACTTTTGATTTTGCCATCTCTAGACCCACCTCCATCTCACCTCTTTCTTGTTCATGCTTACACCCCCACTGTCCAACCCTCTGAGACTTCAGCTTTGCCATTAGAAAGTCCTTCCTACTTTAAATGCTGTTTCTTATACCTTAAACTTTTCTTTCTTCTCTCCCTTAATTCCACTGCTCCTGCTGTCACCAAGGGATGACTTGGGTAGCAGGAGAGTCCCTGTACCATAATTGTGGATATTAATCAATCAGCATTTTAAACACCCTTCACCTTCATCAGCACACCCTTTCAAACTTTGACAAAAATAGCTGCATTGTGTCATGAGAATATAGCTTCTAACTTTTCTACCAAGAAATCAGGACATGAACCCATTCATCCTATATAAAATCCCATAATCACAACTATTCTTATCCTGGATAATTCTACCACCCATACAATAACAGCTTGAATGAGGATTATAACGATGCCATCTGTTCTTAAGTGAGAAGTAAGGAGGTTTGCCTAATCTCAATGTTCATTAGTTTTTAGAGACCACATTATTAAAAATGTTCAAGAAATTAACTTTCCTCTTGAAATCATCCTGATCACCTTAATTTCTTTCTCAATGGAATCTGCATTTGTCTCAAAATTCTCATGTTTTTCTTGGTTGCTTTCCATCATCTTGTTTACTGTACATCTCCACTGATAACCCAAAAAATATCAGGATTTCCCAATCCCTCCTCAAAGCTAGCACTAGTTCATCTGACCTATTTCACTCAGGAGCACAGCCAAATTTTTAATTTCATAATTACTTGAAGGAACTCCACTTATACAAAATAAAGTACTGGTGATGATAACCCACTATACCTCTCCCCTTCTTTATTCCTCTATTGGTGATTCTCTATCATATTTTTCCCTCCAAGAAGAGTTGCACAATTTTCCAACCATCTTTTGGATTTAGGCCTATGACAACAAAGAAGGTCTCAGTGAGTAGTCTATTCAGTTATTTTAAATTTCCCAGAATTTCTCTTCTCCATCTCATAATCATTTGGATTTATCCTACTCTTTCTTTAGTTAACTCTTCAACCTCTGCTCTTGCTTGCCAGCCATTCTGCTCTTTTAGGGAGATTGATCCATCTACCCTCATTTATTTTTGGCTTCTTCATTAGAACTTTGCTATTCTAAAATTTTTGATGCAGCCATAAGTGATGGAAACACAAGAATCAGAAAAAAAAGAGACAGTATTGGTTTGCTGTTTATTTTGATTATATAGATAGTTATATATTCCGTGATTTCTAATTTATCTTTTGACTTCAACCTGTCCATATGCATCTTCCATGAATATGCCTATATTTATAAATTCTGGGAACATCTTCATTAATTGCAGTTATCTATTCAACTTCATTTGTTCAATAAAACAATATATAGATATAAAATCTGTAGAAATAAAATGTTTTTCAGCATTGCAACCTCCAAGAGGGTAGGCACTTTGTTGGATTTGTTCTATGCTTTATTATAAAGTCCAACACCATGGAAATTTTCCCTTTCCAAGTTACATTAATAAAAAGATTTTTTTATTAATGCAATTAATAAAAGGACCTAGATTACAGCCAAGATAAAACCATTTCCTTCATATCACTCTGTAAACTAACCTTAACTTATTGTTCCTTGTATAGCCACTAATGTCTATAGGATGTATAAATTTATATGTTTGATGCATGGGTCTCTTTTAGAGCTTTCTCTTTGACAACCTGCATTAAACATTCATTTTTTAAAGGATACTTGCCTTTGGATTTCTGGTGTTTGGTCCATAATATTGATGGGTTTAACAATGACACAGGCAAAGAAAATTAAAAAAAACTCATTTTTTAGTATGTTATTTGCTGAGGTTTTAAACAGTAATTAATACATTTCTATGATAGCTATAGATGTGTACTCAAAATTGAAAAATTAGTTCTTCAAGGATACTAATATTTTTTGTCATTTATAAATCCAGTTAGTCTTTTATTTTTGCTAGTCAAACATTGGATCAATGTTTAAAAGAATTCCATTTTTTTAAAAATTAAATTTTATAGGTATTTGATTAGTAGCAAATAGAATGTATTTGCTGAGATAAGATTTAACAAGCTCTGGGGGCTACCACTTCACATGTAATTTTGAATAAACAGATTCTGGCATTGTTACTGTCTTTAGTGCAAAGAAATTTTGGATAGAGTTCAACAATAAATCAAACGTTTCAGAAAGGAACATTATAATCCTATCTCAAATTTAACAATTCATCATGATACTAGGGAAGTTTCAAAGGTGAATTTATTTTAACTTTATAAATGGAAATACCAATATAACAAATGGTTGATGTTGTTACATCTAGCTGAGTTCAATATGCTATGACCCTTGGGCCAAAGGGAAATCTGTACTACAAAAGCTTTTTGTGGTGACAGCACTCTGTACAGATAACTGTGAATGTGTGGGGTGTTCTTAAAGGAAGGAAAAAAATGCTTAAGTATGTGGGGCTCTGAAGTGAAGAGTGTGAGACTGATACATAAGTGCAAAACAGAAAGCTGTCTTGTAATGACTGAAGGCAGTATTATATGAAGATTTAGAGTTAGAAGCCCCAGTTTTTGGGAATTTAATTCAACACTGGTTTCTGAGTCTAATTCATTATCTTATGCATAGAAGTGATATGTTTCTTGTGACAAGTAACAATAGTTATATATGTATGCATGCACACACATATGTGTATCCTTTCAAATTATATTAGTATTACTGCTATTATTATAATTAATATTGTCCTTATTGTTGGATTTATGAGAGATATAGTTGTGTGAAGAGTGGTTCAAAGTCATTTACCACTGATGGCTGGGAATAATAGTAGCATAGAAGTGGTTTTGGAGTAATTGCCTGTGTTGTAAATGTTTGAATTTCATATTTCTAGATACTTTGTAGTCCTTTATAACCTGTCATTAAATTTAAGTGCTTTTCTAAGGACAGCATGAATCATCTCTGATCCATTGTTACTTTTCACTTAAGCCAAAATACCCTTTTCTCTTTTCCTTTGATAGAAGATACGGAATCATAAGAATGAGAGACATTTTTGAAAAATAAAGGGAAAAAAGCTTCTTTTATTTCTTCGATGGTGGTTAAGTTCATGTGTCAAATTGGCTAGGATATAGTGTCCAGTTGTTTGGGCAAGCAGGCATTGGCCTGATTGTTACTGTAACAACTGTTCAAATCTCAAATATGCATTTTTTCATTTGACTTGTATTTTTTTTAATGTTTTTTTTTTAACATGGGCAGGCACTGGGAATCGAACCCAGGTCCACGGGCATGGCAGGTGAGCATTCTTACCTGCTGAGCCACCGTGGCCTGCCCTTGACTTGCATTCTTAAGCTGTTTATTGAATAAAATAATGATAAAATTCTGAATTCTAATTTTTTCCATCTTATCACTTCCTAAAAACACAGGCAATAAAAGCATGTCATTTTTACATCATCAGGAAGTTGATTGCATCTGTAGCTGATTACATCTACAATTATCTGAAGAGTTTGTCTTTGACAATGACAGAAGTCTCATTCAATCAATTGAGGGCTTTAAAAGAAGAGTGGTGCTTTCAGCAATCAAAGGAGAGTACTTCCATCTTTATTGCAGCCAGCCAGCTTCTCCTCAAGAATTCATCCAGGGCCTTCATCAGAATTCTCAACTTGCAACCTATCTTATGGAATTTGTACTTGTGCATCCCCACAGTCACATGAGACAATTCATATGAAAATATTATATTTACAGAAATCTGGCAGTTCTACTTTCTCAGAGAACCTAAAATATTTTCCAGAGGATAATGGTGCAGGACTACTTAGTTTTATGAAAACAGTAGAAGATGGATGGGAAAAACAAGGGAGCAAAGCAAATGTAAGAGAATGATTAATTTAGTGTGAGATGACATACTGTTTCGATGGATATTGGAATGAAATATGTAAATAAATAACAGAAGTAAAATTTGCAGAGATTATGTTAATGTAAAGTCATATTTTTTAAAAAGATGTTTTATTTTGCTTATGTAAATTTCTTTTTTAATCCAAATTTTAAATATGTATTCTCCCATTTCACTTGTATTCTTCTGCTGTTTATTGAAAAAATAATGAAAAAATTCTGAATTCTAATTTTTTCTTTCATATTACTTCATAAAAGCAAAGTAATATAAGCATGCCATTTTTATTACTGATAATGAAGGAATGTATTTTTAAATAGAATATCAGTTCAGAACACAGAGAAATGCCTTTTCATCACAAAAGGAAAGATATGTAGCTAAGAAGGTAGTAATAGAGAATTTTGATACCTTTTTTAACTTTTTTATTATGAAAAATAATATATATACAAAAAAGAAATAAATTTCAAAGCACACCAAAATAATTAGTTATAGAACAGATTTCAGAGTTTGGTATGGGTTACAGTTTCACAATTTTAGATTTTTCTTTCTAGCTGCTCCAAGACACTGGAGACTGAAAGAAAGATCAATATAATGATTCATCAGTCATACTCATTTGGTAAACGCTATCTTCTTTGCTATAACTTGACCTTCTCCTTTGACCTTTCTCCCAGTCTTTGTGAGTATTTGGGCTATGCCCATTCAAAGTTTTTCATGATGGAAAGAGCTGTTGAAAGTATGAGATAGGGAGATGGAACTAGCTGTTGTTCTGGAGAGGCTGGTTCCTCAAGGTTTCAAGGCTTATCTGGCCCAGGAACACGTGTGGAGGTTGAAGGTTTCTGGAAAATAAACACAGTGCATGGAAACCTTGTAGAATCTGAGATAGAGCCCTGGGATTTTCATTAGGGTTGGCAGTATTAGTTTTGTCTGAGGTTTGGCAAACCACAGTAAATATCAACATCTAGCTGAAGCTTGCCTAAGAGTAACCTCTGCTATGTCTGACTTTATATATTTGCATCCTGTTTTTTTATCCATCTAGCTAAAGATGCATCAATTTTATTAATTTTCTCAAAGAATCAACTTCCATTCTCTGTATTGTTTTTCATATTCTCAATTTCCTTTATTTCTGCTCTAATATTTGTTATTTCTTTCCTTCTATTTGCTTTGGAGTTTATTTGCTCTTTTTTCTCTAGTTTTTCCATGTAAATAGTTAATTTTTGATTTTTACTATTTCTTTTTTTTTAATATAGGCTTTTAGGGCAATATATTTTCCTTTCAGCACCATTTTTCTGCATCCCATAAATTTTTATCTGCCATGTTTTCATTTTCATTTGCTTTGAGATATTTACTGATTTATTTTGTAATATTTTACCTGACCTGCTAGTTGTTTAAGAGTATTATTCATCAGGCATGCCATGGTGATTCAGCTGGCAGAGTTCTCACTTGCCATGCCAGAGACCTGGCAATTCCCAGTGCCTGCCCATGCAGAAAAATGAGTATTGTTCATCCTCCACATATTTGAGAATTTTCAGGCCTTCTTCCTGTTATTGATTTCAAACCTCATTGCATTATGATCTGAGGAAGTTTTTGCATATTTTCAATCTTTTTAAATTTATTGAGCCCTGCCTTGTTAACCCAATGCATGGTTTGTCCTGAAGAAAGATCCCTGAGCACTTAAGAAAAATGTGTATTCTTCTGTTGTGGGGTTTAATGTTCTGTAAATTTCTGAGTCTAGTTCATTTATCACACTTTTCAAAATCTCTGTTCCCTTATTGGTAATCTCTCTATATATGTTCTATCAATTGATGAGAATGTTTTATTGAAGGCTCCAACTATTATTGTAGAGGTGTCTACCTCTCCCTTCAGTGCTTCAGTGTTTGTCATGTCTTTCAGGGTTCTCTGGCTCAGTACATAAATATTTATGATTGTTACATCTTCTTGATGAACTGTCCTTTTAATTAACATATAGTGTCCTTCTTTGTCTCTCTTTAATTGTTTTACATTTGAAGGCTAATTGTCTGATATTAGTAAAAATATTCCCATTATTTTCTAGTTTTTGTTTATGTGAAATAGCATTTTCCAATTTTCGCTTTCAACCTATTTTTGTCCTCGGGTCTAAAGTCAGTCTCTTGTAGACAGCATATAGATGGGTCCTGTTTTATAATCCATTCTACCAGTCTATGTCTTTTGATTGGGGAGTTCAATCCATTAACATATAATATTATTACTGTAAAGGCAGTAGTTTCATCTACATTTTGTCTTTTGGATTTTTAATGTCAAATCATCAAATCTTTTCCTCTCTCTCTCTTTTTCCCTTACTGATAGGCTTCATTTCTACACTCTTCTTCAAACCCCTCTCTCTTGTCTTCTTTTCTGCCTGTAGTGCTCCCTATAGTATTGCTTGTACAGCAGGGCTCTTGTTCACAAACTCTCCCAATAACTGTCTAAAACTATTTAAAATTGTCCCTCATTTTTTGAGGGAGAGTTTTGCTGGGTATAGAATTCTTTGTTGGCAGCTTTCTCTTTCAATATATTAAATATATCATACCACTACATTCTTGCCTCCATGATTTCTACTGTGAAATTCTCATGTAGTCTTAGCTACCTTCTCTTGAATGTGATGGATTGCTTCCAAAATTCTCTCCTTAATTTTTACATTTGACAGTATGATTAGTAGTTGTCTTAGAGTAAGTCTATTCAGATCTATTCTGTTTGGAGTACACTGCACTTCTTGTATCTATGATTTTATATTTTTCATAAGAGATAAAATTTTGAATTTTCAGTGATTATTTCTTCTATTATTCTTTCTGCCCCTTTTCTCTTCTATTCCAATCTTGGGACACCCATAATTCATATAGTTATGCCCTTCATGTTGTTGTTAAATTCCCCAAGAATCTGCTGATATTTTTCCATTCTTTTCCCTACCTTTTATTTTGTGTGTAGTATTTCAGATGTTCTGTCTTCTAATTCAGTAATCCTTTCCTCTGCCTCTTCTGATCTGCTATAGTAAGTCTCCCTTGTGCTTTTCTTTTATTCTATTGTGCCTTTTATTCTTATAAGTTCTTCCATTTGTTTGTTCAAACTTTTGTGTTCTTTATTGTCATTCAATGTGTTCTTTATAATTCTTCATCTGTTTTGCCATATCTTCCTTCAATTTGGTGACATCATGTTTTATTTGATTTAATTTTTTGTACCCCCTTAATTATTTGTTTCAATTCCTGTATCTCATTTACAGTTTTAATTTGTTCTTTGACTGAGCCATATCTTCATTTTTCCTCATATAATTCATTAATTTTTGCTTGTGTTTAGGCATTTGATTTCCTCAATTAATTGATTCTGGAGGATATTCCCAAACAAGACAGTCCCCAGTCTTATGAAGAGGATACAATCAGTATCAAGTGTCCCTGAAGATGAGACCCACCATATTGCCAGTCTTTCCTGTGGAGCCCCTTGACTCTGTGCTCCGCCTTTTCTGTCCAGCTGACAGTGTTTTTCAGCCTTCAGTTCCCCATCAGCATAAAGTGGTGTGGTGCCTTTAATTCTCAGTAGACCCTGTCCCTGCCAGTGTTGTGGTTGAAACAGAGGCTGAGGTAGAAGGTGGACTTAAGCTGCTTTTCCTTTCCAGTTCCTGGGGTATGAATTTTCTGAATGAGACCTGCCACTTGTGCTAGGCCCTGTCCCCCTTTTCTTAGAGAAGATATGTCCCTTAAGGGATCATCTCCTTCACCAGACTAGTTACATTGTCTTTCAGACATCCTTTAACTCTTCCTCTGCCTGGATCAGTGCTTAAAACTGGAAATATCTGAGGCTTCTTTTTTTACGGGATGCTAAGTTAAAAAACAAAATATTTTCAGAACTGGTTCCCAGCCTCTGGGTTCACCAATCAAAAACTGTAGTTTGTATCCAGCCCCATATACCCCTTTTCTTCTGGCATAGCCCTTTTCCAGTATTTGGACCTCAGCAGACTCCAAAACCCATTGTTGTTTCTCTCCTCATCAGCCCTGCCTCCTTTTTACCAGGAAAGACCTCAGGGTTATTTTTCTGCTCGCTCTGGGTTTATCTGTGCTTGAACTTTTATTCAGCAGTCCATATATGTTAATTAAATCTGAAAATGGAGCCTGCTTCAGCTCCCTTACCTTGCTCCTAGTAGAGCTGCCTTCTTTTTCCCTCAGGGAAGTGAGTGTCTCCAAAATAACCTGCCATGACAGTGGGAAAAGGGCAGCAATATCTAGTTTGGGAGACTTTACTTACAGTTCCCTGCTGTAATCACGGCCCTTCTGCCCATTCCAGACTGGAGTACAATGTGTTTCCAGTCACAAAAGCCTTCAAAACAGTTGTTTCAGACAGTTCCTAACTATTTACTAGCTGCCCTAGAGGACTAACTAAATTCCCTACTATCATCTTGCCCTGCTTCCTCTGCATGGGCTTTTTTGTGTTTATTCATTTATCGTAGATTAAAAGGAGGGGATGAAAGTCAGTGCTATTCTTTGAAGTCAATTTACGTTCAGCATTAATGTATTATATTGCTTCTTTCATTTAAAATTTTTGTACTGGCTGATTTTTCTTCAATGTCCAAATATGTGCAGCGATGTTGATAAATGCCAAACACTGGTAATTAATATGATTCTAATATGGTGGTGGGTTGTTAGTAGCTTTGGCCAATACTTTTTTTTTAAACCTCTCCTGTTTTAATCCTGTTCATGAAACTGGTTCTCCCACAGTGCAGCCATTAGCCATGTGGTCTCTCTAAGCTTTACTTTCCTCATTTGTAAAATGAGAATAATAATACTTATTCTGATGTGAGTTGTGAGGGTTAGATATAATGCAGATGAAGCTGCATCATCATTTCTTGCTTTGTATGGGCTTTTAATAAAAAAGAACTTCTTTTCAAAACTCATTTTAGTAGAATGTATATCTAAAAACTGCATAAGGTTAAATCATAGGGGGAATTGCAACAAATGTAATTTTATAGAGTATTTAGTTTGTTCTGGGCTGGCTCAAATTATTTATTTAGACTTGCCTTGCTGGTATTGTACTGATCATAAAGTCAGGCTAAACAATAGATCAACTGTGAATTCAAACACCTATTTTATCTTTAGACATAATCTGGAAAATTACAGAGCAGGCAGAGGTGAAATATATTCACACATTCTTTAGAATTATCCTTTTATAAGAAATGAAAATGTAATTATAGCAAATACTTTGCCTACTCTATATTAGCCTTGTCCACCTCTGAATAACTTCTGTGGACCATTTATGTATATGCTAACAACTTTTCACAACAATCTCCTCAAATATTTTCTAGAATCCGGTTACATTGGGAGCTCTAGGCAGATGTTGGGTCCAGTAACTGGATACTGTCTGTTGGTTGAACTCTTGATAGCAAAGAAAAAAATTCTTTGAAAGGAGATTTGAGCAGATTGTCTTCATATCTACCATAAAAGCAACCCATCATAACATTGAATTAAACCTAGGAACACATGTAATATTAAAACAGGTGTGACAACGGGCATGTGGTTAGGAGATCCACTGGTCCTACCTCATCATCTGGATGCTGCTGCCTGAGGGAGTATCAGAACAGTCTCTTAAAGCTAAAGAATGAGCATGGGATGAGAGACTTTGGTAGGATCCCAAATGCATTTTTGATACATGATACAGTGGTGTCCCCAACAGTTAGAAAATACAGCTCTGGTTGTTCTAATACAGAAGCTGGGAAAGGAGTTATTATACTTTACATGTAATCAATATTGATAATTGTGAATACATGGGGACCTGGGATTATCAGTAGATACTTCAGAAAGGGCAGAGTATATATGTGGTGCTACTGTAGTGCCTTGTGATATTCCCACAACCAATGGAAACAGTGAATGTACAATCATAGTAATATGAGATAACTTGAGGCTTATTTCTGTCAGAAATTAAACCTGGCCCGTTCCACTAGACAAACCACCTAGACTAGTAGAAATACTAACCAATGATAAAATAAATCTAGTAGAGGTGATAGAATAGAATTAATGAATATCAAGTACAGTTTGGGGATCTTTTTTGGCAGTTGGACTCATTTGTTTTATCAAGCTTCCAATTTTTTGTAGATTTGGCAGACCAGTGGCTTGACATATCAATAATCAAGTTTATACAATGTGGAGTATGAACAGATTTGAGTAGTGCAAAAGGTGCACTGTATCAAGCACTAGTGATTCTTCTGTATCTTCTCTGTTTACCTCTGAACTGACTTGAAGCTGCAGTGGACACTCCTCATACATGCTTTTTTCCATAACAAGCAGAAAATGTCTTCATAAGTCTGCATTACCACTTAGAGTTCTTTCCACTGCCGCAGAAGCTTCATCAGCTTGTGAGAAGGTACCCTAGAAGTGCCTGAGATTTAGACTAGGGGTAACTCTCCTCCAACCCAACTAGTTAGGGACAGCATTCCTTGTTTCCCTATGGAAAGATTCTGAGACAATTATGTTCACAGCGGTAATCCAGTACTTATCAAAGCTTGTATTGGCTTTTTTGTCTTCCCCCATCTTTCTCTACTTCCTCATTCATGCTTCCTTCTTATCAGGTTTCAAAGAAACTAGCTGTGTCCAAGACCATATTCTGTGGTCTGCTTTTGGGGAATTAAAAGTAAAACAATGATAATTGTCACGATTACATGTATTGTTATTTCAAGGCAAACCATGCTCCCAGCGCAAAACTATACTTGTGAAGCTTAAGCAAAATTACCAATTATGTTAATACTGACCCCCAACAAAAGAAAAAAAGACAATGTCTAAGGAATTTAAACACACTCAGATATTGTCACCTATCTCACTGAGAATTGCTTGTTTTTAGTTGGCTTATTCACCAACTGTTTAATATACCCAAGAGCTTTAAACTTACAGTAAACATTTTGGCATCCCCCCAAACTATTTCACTTTTGTTTAAAGAAGTGCTCTTTCACTGAGAAGTTACTGGAGTTAAGTCTAGAGGCAGGGTAAAGAATCTGGTTCTTCAGTATTTAAAGAGATGAATATAATGATCTCCTTGAAGTATTACCATGTATTATTCTAATTATCCAAACTGAGGATATTGATCCTCACCCACACATTTAGCTTCAATCTGGGCCTTTGGATCATCCCTCTCCATAATTAGGGGTATTGAAAAAAAAACAATGAAACAGCAGATTACTGGACAATCCTGAGAAAGTTTGGCATTGTTCTGATTTTATACCACTTTTCCATTAAAATTGCTCTTTTGTCTTCCTGCACAGCCTAGTACTTTTTCGACTTCCTTTTATTAATAGACTTTTCCCCTACTCCCTCCACATCCCTCACACACACATGCATTTCCAGGCCACTGTGATATCATGACCAAAGCTGGACCAATTAAGAGACTTCTAACAAAACCCTAATTTGTTTTATATTACATGAAGGTGAGTAATAGAGTTCAGAGTCAAAGGGATAGTTTGGACGTCACTTTAGCAAGTCGAAAGAGTTGTAGCAAAGACCTCACTACAGAATGTACCCACTGTCCTCAGCTTTGGGACTTTAATCAAAATTTCAAAACAATAGGAATAATTTTATTTCATGTCCTGTTACAGGGGAAGATATTATGAAATAGAATCTTAATGGATTCTGGATACTTGTCCTAGATATTTGTAACTTTATTCTTGTCTTTCCAGATTACAGGAGCTAATAAATCATCTTTTTGGTTTGTTTGTTTGATAATGTTGAGATTATGATATTTGAAACAAAACAAAATTCTAACTTATATACCCATTGCCTGGTTCTTAATTAAGTCCTATGCTTTACCTCCACTCCAAGGTAATATGTTTATGTCATATTTCCTGTAAAATCCCTAAATGAACCTTTAAACTAACAAAGACTGGTAGTCAGTACTGTTTACAGAACAATGTCTAGCATATTAAAGAAAGATGATCTTTTAAAAAAAATGTGACCGTAAGACAAATGTGTAATTTTTAAAAATCATACACTTTAGGGAGGAAAATGGATTTAGCACTTAATTAACATGGACTAGAAGTAAAAATGATGTAATTACATTACTGTAATGTCCCCTACTGTGAAGAAGATAACCAGAACCCTCATTTCCCAAAAATATTTTAATGCTTGACTGAATATTTGTGGAAAGATAATAAAATTATATTAATTTTCATTCACTAAAATTAATACATATCTAATAATAAGTATTGTGGAATATAGTTATTTCATTGAAAATAATATTGAACAATATCAAACGATTTCTCAGAGATTTTAATTCATGTAGTTTATACCATCCAGTCCTCTCATTTGTAGCTTTTGGACTTTGACAAAATACTCCCTAGGACCTTGGAGACACTCTCTGCCACAGCCTGAGGTTATTAAGCTGTGGTTGAAGAATAACTTGGGGCTAGAACACAGATGGCTGTGTAGTGATATCACTGGGGCCATTTAGGAAAATGTTTAAGGGCCATAAGGTCAAATGTCCTGAAAGTCAAACGTCCTAGGTAGAATGCTAAGTTTGCTATTCTTGAATAAGAAGCATCATAAATTTGGTTCATGAACATCATGTCATTTCTTTCTTTTTTTCTTTTTAAATAGGCCCATTGTATAACAGCTTTCACCAAGGTAAGATCAAAGGAGCATTTAAACTAAATTTATGATTCAACACTAGTTCTAACCAGGCAAGTGAGTCTCAGAAACAATGAGTGTTTATTTACCTACCTCCTTGTTTTTCAATTTTCCATCATAAACAGGGTTGAATTAAGCAATGGGAATTTGTTTGCTGATGGTTTGAGGCTGGGAAATAGTCCACTCAAGGCATCATCAAGGTGATACTTTCTGCTTTCTGGGGCTGGCTGCCAGTGATTTTGTTCCTTATTTTGTCATATGGTGGCATCTCCTGGCCTCTCCATTCTTTTTCAGCTTCCACTGAATTTCAGCTTCTTGTTTCCATGTTTTTCTCTCAATGTCTGAATTTCATTCTCCTGTAAAAGACTCCATATTGGGATTAAGACCCATCAAGTGGTCCTACATACAATAGACACAGGAATGAATTAGGTTCATAATGTTTCTCTGGGGTACATACAGCTTCAAACCATTAGGGACTAGTATGAAAGGCTTGACGAGGGTTTTACTGTCTCTTGTTTCCAATCAGTGAAATTGACCTCCCCGTGAAGAGGCGGGGATAAGAATGTAAGACGAGAAGACCCTACTGAGCTTAAATTACCAGCCCAATTATATCTCATTAACCCTTCAGGGCCAACATACAATAAACAAACAATAAGGGTGATGCAACAGGTATCACTCTTCTTCATAAATATCTCCCTAAAGCATTATAGTAATTTGCCCACAACCCAGTAAGTCAGATTTTTTACTTTTTATCTATTCAGAACCATTTCCATCACCATTAGCAAATTTTTCTTCCTCTTGAAATTTCTACTACCTAGATGTGTTCCTTTGCAACTCTCTCTAGGACTTTTTACAGTTTTCTTGAACTAATTTCCAGACACTGAAATTATACATAAATGAGTGATGAACTAATGGTGTAAGGATTATTTTATAGACATGTGCATCCCTATGTTGCAATGTGCACATTTTCCATTATGCTATATTAAAATGATTATATTTTACAACATATTGGGGTAAAAAGAAGAGGCTGAAAACAACCCTTATGGAGTACTGCTAAACCAAGCCCTTCCTGAATTTACAAGTCCTGATGGGATTGATATCTCAGCACATCTGTAAGCACTGGTATCAGTGATACACTCTGACACAGTGGTTGGGAAACTCTGCTCCATTTCTTTATAAGACTTTCTAATTAACCATAATTACATTTTTGACTCTTATTCAGTTTATGATCCAGATGATTTATGAGTAAACCATAGTTTCATGATTTACATTCTTTTTATTTTTAGTGAAAATGGGCTACATTTTTAACAATGTTTAACAGTATATATTATTTCTATAAATTGATAAATGTTAAAATGAGCAAGCCTCTTCTCCTCTCCCACGCTAATAATTACCTTTCATAATGATTTGCTTCATATTGATAGAATATTAATATACATATTTTCAAAGTTTTTTTAACTATAAATGATGTATTTGACTTTTAACAACTACAGATGAATTCATTGGCAAATTTATTTTGTCTCAAAAAATTTTTCAACCTTTTATTTCTAAGTTGTGAATTCTATCAACATGCATTGTCGGAGCTTAAAATATTTACATTCTATTTTGTATTTCCAATACCACATTTGTTTTAAACTTATGTCTACACTTATATAAATAACAGTAATCCTTTTGAAATGATCTTATAGACAAGTCTTCATTGCCTGAACTTTATTCTTTAATCATTTCTGTAATTGTCTGTAGCATTTGTACATGAAGGGGAGACCACTGAAATAAACTACTTGAATCACGTTTTGTGTTTGTTCGGTATTGAATGGTACTGTGTAGGAATCTGAGGCCCACTTAATTTGTCACTTATGAACTACTCAACTTTTGCCATATAATCTAAAGAATTCTGTATCTTTAGATTCCAATAGATTTTGTTAGGAATATATTTCACTGTAGGCCTTTAGAGGTCAGTTTTGTCAAGCACATAGTGTATTTTTTCAATATGTACATTCATGTCTTTTCTTTCTTATTTTCTGCAAAATTTTATTTTTTTATTTTTCTGGAAAGGTATGTTTACACTTTGCTTTGATTTGGGGAATGGTAATTGTATATGCTGTATTTTCTCTGCCTTTTTTTGAAGTTGATAATTTTCACCCCAATCCTTTTACTATTTGTTTCTGTTTCATTCTGATTGCTTTTCTAAGTTTTTGTTTGTTTGTTTTGCACAATACTTCCTTTGTGTGCTTTCAAATTTTTCAATTTTGTTGTATTACATTCTAAGGAAAAAATATAAATGAAAGAATTCTCCCACTGAGCCACTGTCACACCAGCCTAAGACAATTTTTTTTGAAATAGCAAAAGATAAGAAACAGAGGATCCAGAAATAAGGAAATGATTAAACTATGATGCACAGCCACCAATTAAAAAAAATCATATAAGGTTTCTATATATTAAAAAATTCTATATACTGCTCTGGAAAGATGCCAAAACACAGTTAAATTAAAACACAAGTTGAATATAATGTTATTGTTACTACTACCTTCTGTGTGGGAGAGGAGAGAAAATTAGAATAAATAGCATTTTTCTTGATTTTGCATAAGAAACATTGAAAGCATATCCAAGAAAATAATAAAATGGTTACTTGAAGGAAGGTTGGAAAATGTAATTGTTTGGACATGGATTGGAGCATGACTTCTTGGGGAATATTTTTAAACATTATTTTGATTTTTGAAATGTGTAAAGAGAATATTTATTTTTAAAAATGAATTAATTAAAATAAATCTATAGAAAAATTAAGTACTGAGTGATTAATTGAATGGGTATGGTGAAGGAGGAATCATTTGAGTATCTAAGGTAATCAGTGTTTGAAATTTCATCCAGGTAGACAGTGAAGTTTCTATGGATGCCAGTAGGTTTGATGGAGCGGATTATTTTGAGGGTAAGCATTCAAGAGTTTGATGATTGCTAATAATGAATAGAAAGAGAGTTTTCACAAGTTGCTAGAGTAATTGTCTTGATATATCTCTCAGCAAGCCAGGTCATTTAACCAAAGCATAGATGATAGGTTCCCCTGTACCAGTTTGTAGTGATATTTGATCAAGAGCAGTCACCTTAAAAATGGGATGCTGGTGGCAGAACTTCTGCTCTCTTGCTAATATGATTGATGTGAAGGGAACAATTGCAAAGAAGAAATAATGTCATGAATGAAATAATAACATATGGAAATCTTTATTTGTTTTCACAATGTTGCACTCCATCTGATCCTAGCAAAGAATGACTGTTAAGAAATCCCCTGCCCTTTTGTCTCCTGGGGAGAAGGACCTCTTTCCCTATATTACTAAGATAAGTCTTGTAGATGAACCCCTGTTTGTCTCTGACAAGGCAGGACACAGACTCTCCAAATTCCTAATCTTTGTCTAATAAATGATTAGCTGAAATCTTTCTTCCCACTGACCAATCTTTATAAAATGCCTATTAAGCTGACTTGATCAGATGTTAATTAGGTTTTTCTCCTGCACACCAGTCCCTGAAATTCGAATTGACCCTGAGAATAAGAAAACATTAGGATGCTGAACAAATTCTCCTCAAGAACCTCTCCAAAAAATATGCTAACCACGCCCATCCACCACCCCCCACAATTCCTGCTTAACTGTCTGATCACAGCACCTGCTCAGCCCACTCCCACACACTCTATTTCCTCTAGCCTTGTTTACTACTCCTAATAAAATAAAAGCTCTTTTCTGCCTGACCTTGTAACACTTGTAGATTTTATTGTTGGAGGGCTTGCCCTATTGCAATAGGCACCCTCCCCCTACTGCAATAGTTCCCCTTGATAAAATCCTTTATTATTAATGCCTGAAATTTATTTTTTCTGCAACATTTTATTTATTTTGTTTTGCATATTAACATCAGTGGTGGCACTTGCTCACATAAATTGAAATTTAAAGGGGACAAGGGCTATGTGAGGCTGTAGATAAAAACTTGAGATCCATCTGCAGAGGTGACAGCTGGAGTTCTGAAGTAAATGAGTGTTTTCAGAATAGCTTGCAAAGAGAAGAGTATAGTTTGAACTAGAAACTTTAGTCATATTTGCAGTTTCAGGAAAATTAAGAAATTATAACAAAGGGGAATAAAAGTAAGAAATCTGTCTTTCCCTTTTTCCCTTTCCTTTTTTCAGTCAAACCACCAACTATATGAATAAATTGACTTAATATATAAGTGGTTAAGAAGTCTCAGAGTGCAGCAGAAATCGCATTAGAAATCAAGAGACTTGGAACCTCCTTCTTTCTCTGTCTATAATGATCTCTTTGACAGAAAGTAATGTTCTTTCCCCATCTGTTAAATAATGGAAGTGAAATTGATGTCCTCAAGATATTATTCATCTCTAAAAATCAATGAATCTTGTGAAATCAAAGTTCTACTTTATCTTTACCAAGGTTCAATGGCTTTTGTAAAAAATAAAATGGATCCCCCAAAATTTCACATCTTAGCACTAGACAGTTAGCACTGATGCCTCTGTTAAGAGATTTATGCTTGCAAACCATCTGTTAGTAACTATCTCCTGTGGTGAATGAGCTAGTTTATTGAAAACAAGTAGCACATTACTTTTTCCTAGTATACAAACTTCCCTAAAGGAACTTAACTAAAGGTAATTTGATACAATGAAATGTTAGATATCCTTTTATCACCATTGGAAGTTAAGTTTTTATGCCACAGGTACTAAAAGACAACTAATTCCAGAAAACAGATACAACTTTTTGCATCTTGTCTGCTAGAGCAGCTGTATATATAAATGTATATACATTTAAAGTACATTTAAATGAAGAAGAGGGAGACATATCATTGAAACAGCAATGCCAATTTTCAAGAGAATTTTTGAGAAGCAATTCTTTCATAAGACTGTCAAAGACAAATGAGAATTGTCACTGTGGGCTCCTAAAACTTAAAGAAAGGAAATTGACTAAAATTATTTCCATCATTAAAATTAAGCAGGATATGTAAATATTTCAACAGAATATATGCTAAAAGTAAATGCTTTCAAATTGGTTTTACCAAGTCATTATTGCTAAACTCTGACTTTCCAAGCTAAATGGGGTTTGCAATTTCTTAACAAATTAGCTTAAGTTTAGTATAAGCATAGTTTATGCCAAAATACTGAGCACATAGCCAAGCCTTGACATATATTTATTGAGTGTTAATCATCCAAGAGCTGCATTAAGATTTTCATCATTTAATCCTCTATTACAGGTTCAGTGTGATTTTTGTTACTCCACTGTCTTCTTGCATACAGTAATTCTTTGAGAAATCTAAACTGGAAACATTTCCTGTTAAATTTTGTGGGAACAGCTTATTTTTCTCTATGAGAAGTACTATGTCAAAGCCTGTAAATTTGCATGCAGCATTAAAAATAACATGCCTAGTGTGGGTTTCTCTACATTTATGTGCCTATCACTCCTGGTAAGGAAGCAGAGTACATTTTCTGGTCAGTTGACACAGGCAGAGAATCTTCCTGACCATTTCTTAGATCCTACCCACACTCTAGCTGCTGATGGAGCCACTTCCTCGTATCCCAGAAGGAGAGGTTCTCACCACAGACTTCTAATATTCTTTCTCTCCTCTCATCATTACCCAAGATCATCTCTCATCTAATTGAATAGTTCTTCAATTTTTATTATAGGCTTTAGCCTTTGGGGTTTTCTAGCTCTTCTTTAATTAGTTTTGGCAGTTATATTTTTAAAAAATTTACATGTCAGTTTTCAAATTTATTGGCACAAAGTTGATGATTTTTTTTAGTTCTTATTATTCTTGTCTGTGGCTATAGTTATGACCCCTTTCTTATGCAAAAATATTTTAAGGGGTGCAAGGGTAATTCAGTGGTAGAATTCTTGCTTGCCATGTGGGAGACCTGGATTTGATATTTCTCTGTGTTTTTTAAATAGTCCATAATTTCAGATATTTGTCTACTTTTCTCAAACTATTAATTCTTTATTGATGTTTCTTTTGGTACTTTTCATTTCACTCTTTTTGCTTTTATTTTTATTTTCCATTCATTCTATTCTTTTTTTTTTTTTTTAGATTTTATTCTCTTTGGTTTTTTCCTTTGCTCACTTGTTCATTTTCAAGTTGGACCTTCCACTATTCTCATTAATTCATCTACTTTTATAGGCATTTAAGTTATATATTTGCCTAAAGTACTTCATTTGCTTGATGTTGCAAGCTTTGATATATAGGATTTTCATAATCATTCAATTCTAAACTGTTTTTATTTCTGTTAAAATTTGCTGTCATTATTTTTAAATATCCAAAAATATTAGGATCTTTAAATTTACCATTTCCTTATTAACCTCTAACTTCACTGTACTGAGTCAGAAAATGTAGTCTGTGTAATGCTTACTTTTACAATTTAACATTTAAGTTGAGTGAAACTTCCTTTAGGGCCAATCAATGATCATTTTTGTATTGTAAATGTTCCATTCGAGCTTGAAGGGAATGTCTATTTGATATTTTGGGGAATAAAATTGTGCGCACACACATTAGATTAAATATACTAACTATTGAATTATTCAGGACAGGACAATCTATGCTGTTACTAAAAAAAAGGCCTCTCAGTGGTTCAGTTAATATTGAATATTGATATATTTTGTCATTTTTCTACCATTTAATTTTCTTATTACTTTTTGATGTTTTATGTTTCTTTTTTTCCAATTTCCCTCATATTTAAATTAATTTGGTCTTAGGGCAATAGCACTCTCTTGGTAGTCTCTGTCTCTGATTGCTGATCTTATAATCCCAGCAGACACCATCTGATGTGGACCTGCCTCCAATATGCTCCTTCCCAAGTGCTCAGCTGCAGAAGTCCAAGTTCCTAGATTTACCAATCACACTGCTAGTTTGCAAGCATTTCCATGAGAAGTGTCCAAACTTCTAAAAGTCCAGTGTTCCCATAGAGTTTTCTTCTTTCAGGCATAGTACTACAACATCATTATTTAATAAATATGTCTTCTCCTCTGCTTATTTTTCTTTCCTCATGTAAATCCTATTATGTAGATATTAGCACATCTATAGTTATCCTCCTTAAAATTTGGATTTTAATATAATTTATATTTCTCTATTCTTTCCTGAGGATACTTGCATTGAATTTCATCATTATATTTGAAATGCCTTTAACTGGTGGTATGAAGACAGGCTTTCTTAAATTCTGTCCCTTGAGCCCAAAAAAATTAATAATGAGAAGCAAAGATTGATACTCAAGCTACAAAAGTAAATAATTATTACAAATCTATATGTTACAAAAGTTGTACATTATATAGTGATGTGGGCTTAAAGTTATAGTTCCTTTAGATTTTTAATGCTGTAAAGATTTCCCCCAAATAAAATTACAGGGTCCTGAGAGACCCAGGTAAAACTATTTACATATTAAGATAAAGGCCAAAAATTTGAGTGAGCCATAGTTAAGCAAGAAACATTTCAAGATGGGGAAGGGAAGGAGAAGTCTGAAGCCATGGGATTTAGCCACTTTTTCCCTAGAAACTATCTCCCAAACTCTGAATTATACCTTGGAAATGAGAAAAAGAAGAGAATAAACTGGGAAAAGTTATCAGTTTAATGTCTTAGAGGGGCTGGCTGTGGAAAAATGAGCTAAAAGAGAGGATGCAGGGAAGAGAGAGAGGATGGAGGGAGGAAGGGAGAATGGGAGGGAAATAAGGAAGAGGGCAGGAAGGAAGGAAAGTTGAAAGGAGGGGAGAGAAGATGATAAGAAGGAAGGAAGGGAACAAGGCAGAAGGAAGGAGGAGATAAGAATAAAAAGACAAACTAGAATAATCTCAACTGAATGCTGCAGGGATGAATGAAACAATGCAGAAATAACTTTAAAAAAACTGAGAACCATGGGAATGGTACTAAGAATCCAAGGGAAGAGTAAGGTATTATAAGAGACTATAATACTGTTGATACCATCCTGGTGTAGGGGGAAGAGACGTCCAGCTGAAAGGAAGAGGATACGGGGAAGGTTGGACAGAGGGCACAGGGTAGAATATACCAGAATGATACATCAAAGAAGGAGCCAGTGGACTCAGGATTTGATTTTGATATTAAGCCAAAGATATTTAGTACAGAGCTTTCATAGGTAGGGGGTGGGATGGCAGGATAGAGAACTTTCGAAAAGGTTCCATTTACCCTCACACACTTATACACCTATCATCTATCTGCTTTCATCTATCCACTTTCACTCTGCCACAGTCATAAAGTTTAGCAGCCCCTTACATCACGTTCATGGCTTGATTTCCTTTATGCCACACTGTCCTCTCCCCTTCTTTTATATTCTCACTCATAGTCATTTGCTTATATCTTCTCAAGCTTCCACTTTTGCATACTCCTTATCTCACAGAATTATCCCCATATGTTTTAGCTTGCCATATGCTATAACAAATTCTGTATATTGGTTGGCTTAAGCCACAGACATTTATTTTCTCACAGTTTTGTAGGCTGGAAGTCCAAAACCAGGGTATCATCAGGATTATGCATTCTCTGGTGTCTGCAGTGTTCTTCTGGTGATTGGCTAGAAATCTATATCTCAACCTCTCCCCACATCATGTGGCCATCTGGGCCCTCTGTCTCCTACTGCTGCTATGTCCAGATTTCTTCTGCTAATAAAGATTTTCATGTTACTGGATTAGGGCCTACCCTGGACTCCATTTGGCATCCTCTAGATTCTATGTACAAACAAGTTCACACTCGCTGGACCAGGATTAGGTCTTCACATGTCTTTGTGGGGACAAGATTCAATGCATAACACCATACTTAATCTCTTACATTCACTTTTTCTTGTTATTATATGGTGGTATGCTTGTATGCATGCCATTCATATGGTACACTTACACCTTATTTTAACTTCTTTGGAACTTATTTTTTTGTAATTACAATCCATGAAGACATCACAGTCTCTTATTCACTACTCTGCCATCTTAATTGCTGACACTTTTAGATATTCAAATGTTTCCATGGTCCTATAACCATCTTCCTCTCACATGCATACTCTCTTAAGCCGGTGTGTGTCACCAATTCTTAGGACACATTTTTATCTCTGTAATCTCATACAGATAACATACAATATCTAAACTATAGCATGAGAATTACATATTTTTCATATTATATATCCAATGAATAGTCACAATCCACATGACTATGCCATAGAGTTTACACAAGTAACACCTGAGTCTAGGTTTTGTGAGAAAAGAGACAACATCTGGAGACACAGAGAGACATAACACTTAAGCGGTCCTCACAAAAACAAACACTTCTCACACCCACAACCTCTTTACATCCAGTATTAACACTTACCACAGACATAACACACGTTACTCCCAATTTTGCAACAGAGGATACACATGCAATCCAACCACTAACAAATACTTCACTTTCCTGTACTCCCTATATCAAACATTGTACCAAATATAATTAAAGTTTTGGATGAGTAATGAAGGGAAAAATTTGATTATAGAGTTGGTCAATATTTTGTATAAGGAGAGGACCATGAGTTCTTAGAGAGATGTTATTTCCTTAGGAATCAAACTGTTGATTTATTTGAGCTTCTAAACCCACTGGAATGGGGCCTGTAACAATAAAAATGGAAGGACATAGAAGGAAAAGAATGACTTTTAAGAGGCTGAGCTCATTGGTCGGTGGGGGAAAGATCTAGTGACAGTACATATTAGGGGTAAAAGAGATTGAGAGAGGCCTGGTCATGGCCAGGTTCCAATAATGCTAAGGTTGAAAGTATACCAATATTGCCCTTAAAAGAAAAGGCCTATTTACTGGTAGATTGGAGTTGACCCCAGAATTCAAAGTTTAGATAGGGCCTAGCTATTCGCAGCTGGTGTGGTCTGAAGACTGGAACGGGGTCACAGAGAGAGATCTTTCAGTCTTGACAAGAACAGAATGCCTGATGAGGAAGAGGAAATGTGAAGCTGGGAGCTTTCCTCTTCACCAAAACGCTGCTTCTCTGGGAAAGTACAAAGAGAAGAATGACCAAAGACATGGTGTCTACATGTGAAGTGCGTGGGACTGTTCCTGATAGCGGTGGGAATTCAATAAATGTTTGAGTCTTATGAAATTATGAGCTATTTTCAAGTCTATGCCTATACACCAACACACACTCATGTTAAACTTTTATTTATACATGACTTAAATAGTAATAATAAGGTATGACACTGACTATTTTCTGTGAGTTAGGTGGAGTCTGTTATATACTGTCACATCACTGGGGAGATACCTTGGATACAGGAAAGAATTTCCTTTAAGTCTAGTTACCTATCTTCTAATTTCAATTCAAAAATGGAAGATATAAAAAGTCAAGTTAATGATAGTCTCCACTGGTAAAAGGAACCGCCGCAGCTCTGGGATGCGGTCAGCCTGTCTCCCTCTGAATCCCAGCTGAGTCACTGAAATGCATTGACGTCACAAAATCTGCCTTACTGGTGATCATTTGCATCATAAATCCCTGTGGGTGACTGAGCATTGGCCAGACCAGTGATCTGGTGAGGCTGCAGTTGCTCAAGTGACTTGTTGCTCTTGAGTACACAAATTTGATACTGAGCTAACATTAGCTGATCCTTTGAGAGTTAAGAAGAACAGAATTTCGGAGAGGAAAGAACCCAATTCGAGTCTGTTCCAAAGAGCTGAACCAGGAAAAGGAAACAAAAAAGGAAACATCTGGAAAGCACAGACTCCCAAGAAACTGTCAAGGCATCACGAAGTATGTTGGAAACATATTCTGTGGTTATAGTGTCACAAGGAACTGCATCTAAGGAGGGATGGAGAAAGGAATCCTAGTAGTAGAGGCTGAGGTGAGGAGGTGGGTTGGGAGAGTAAGAAAGACAGAGAAGAAGATGCTGGTCATCCTGAAGGTCTAGAAGGCCTGAGAATAAAGAGAAGGATGATACAAACCTGCTCCTCTATCTGTGGCTTAGGGCTTGCTAGCCTTCTGAAGTCTGCCCAGGTTATTTTGTCATAGACCCAATGGTTGATTAACCAAAAGCTTTTTTCCTCACAAAACCCATGCCCCTTGATTTTATTTCTGCCTAAGGGCATTAGGTAAGTAAATGCTGCCCTAATTAGAAGTTTTCTAATGTTTTCTCCTTTTAAAGAAAAAGAAAGTGTGGCTCATTGAACTGAGGGAATAATTTCTTAAGAAGTAAAGTTAAGACCCTGAAAACCTGGTTATGCGGGGATGAGAATATAAACTAATAAAGGATTTATTTACTAAAGAGTAAAAATTGTCCTATATTTGAATATTTAACTGTGGGGCTTCTATGTGAAATGTTGTTACTGGGCAAAGGCCTTGGATTCTTTTGCCCTAAGTGCTCAATAGCCAATACCTGAGACGCTAAGGGTTTCAAAGACAGAGTTTATTACTAGGCACATAGTAGGAGAGTAGATGGCCTAGCAGCCTAAAATCTGTCTCTCCAAGTTTAGGAGGGTTAAGGTTTTAGGATTTTAGCAAGGTGAGATGAGGACATTTCAAAGAGCAAGTTCAAAGCAGGAAAAGAGGCAGTGTTATCATTGTCATTTCAATAGGAGAACATGAGTAGAAAAGAGAAGAGACTGCTATCCTTCAGTAGTAAATGTATAAGCCCAAAGGAAGGAAGTCAAAGGACCTTTCAACAGTAGAGTTTAGCAGGTATGATTTACAAATATCTGGGGTGGAGGCTAGTTTATGGTGACTTCAAATGCTTCATGATCATTAGGACCTTTGCCATGTAAGCAAATGACCAGACAAAAGGAGTAACAGCTCTTAGTCACAAAGGCACAAGATAAGGGCTTTTACAATAATTTCAGATATCAGGGCAGCTGAATTAGAGTTTAGGGAATTTTAGGTATTCTCCTCTGTCTACTCCAATACCCCAGAAAGCAAAAAGGAGTATGAGGCAGGCCATGGTGGCTCAGCAGGCAGGGTTCCTGCCTGCCATGCCAGAGACCCTGTGTTTGATTCCCCGTGCCTGCCCATGAAAAAATTAAAAGGAATATGATTCAGTAATTAAAATTATCCTTAAATCTTAATTTCTTGGTTTCAATGTAGACATAAACAGGAAACAGTACACATACAGAAAACATTGTTAAACCCCAGTTAAAATTTAATGAATTGAGGATCAGAGTCAGACCCTTTCCTAAAACATGGGAAAGATTTAGTCCTGGTTTCTAAGGAAGTTAAGAGTAAACAAGTAACCTTAAGATGGAGAACCATTGCTCAGTGGTGGGTGGAGAGAATTATAAATGTTGGCTCATACTCCTGAAGAGACCCTGAGATTTCCAACAAAGTCTGGCTGTTTTGCATATTAAGACTGGGCCCGGGAAGAAGTCTGGAGAGTGAAGCTTCTTCATTTCATGGGTCCAAATTTTTAGAAAATGTTGATGGAGAAAACAGTTTGCAATTATTTTCTTCTTCTTATCAAACTCTGCTGCACAGGGCAAGGGGTAAAGAAGAGGTGGTGGTATGAAGAGAGATATAATTCTAGTATAAGTTTTATGGAACATCATGGTTCATACCTGGCATAACTTCAATAAAGTTAATGCATATCCAGAGTTCTCACTGAATGTATTGAGTGTTCACTTTGAGACATACAAAGCCCATACACCTCCTCACACATAACGACATATAGCTCACAGATCAGTCAGGGAATATTAAGCATTAATGTCTAACATAACTGGCCACTTACAATTACCAGTACAATTCTTTGCTTCTCAAAACACATTGCAACACTTCCTGTACTAGTTAAATTAGTATAGTAACCATTGCACAAATGTATTTCTTGCTTACATAAAAATTCAGGGTATATGTCTAGGTTAATAGGGCAATTCTCCTCCATGAGGTCCCAAGCTAATGGAGACCTGTGATCACTGACATGCAGCTTTCAAAGTCCACCTGGGTTATCAATATCCCAGTCAGCTAGAAAAGGAAAAGGCATGGAGGGACATGGAAGAGGCTTTTATGTCTATGTCTGGAAATGGCAAAGGTCATTTGTACACATTTTACATTGCAGAAAATTTATTCATATGGTCAGAATTATCTACAAGGGAGGTTGATAAAAAAAACTAATCTAGTAGTATACCTAGGGAGAAAGGAGACAATCCAATTTACAAAGATGACACATTGTGCAAATCCACCCATCTGTGACACCTATTGATACAACAAATATTATTCTACTTTTAAAACTTTCAGTGATAGGAACTGGACTACACTATCCATTGACATGAAAGCCATAGGTATTAACTGTATGTATCACAAAGTAGACTTTCAACAATTGTTTAATGGATGAAAAGATGCACATGAACATCTCTCTTATTTAATTGTTTTTTTAATTTCCTAGAGAAGTTGAAAGTGACATATGCTGTGCATTGTGAACACAAAGAGATGGCCACAACCCAAGGTAGGAAAGCACGGGGGACATCCTCCTCCTCTCAATACTTGTCCTGCATCTCATTTGAACATAAATTCACTGGCACTGGTAAGGAGAGCCTACTAAAGAGGATGCAGAAGGGAATGTAGGATCTAAATATGGCTTAGAATTAAGTGAGTGGCTCAGGTCATCAACTGATAGAGACTGCCCAGTCCAGGAAGAAACTAAAAATGCTTCTTATCTTCTACAGTAAATGCTCAGGAGATCAGCAATAGAAGCAACATATTGCAAGGGATAAACCCCTGAGAGGCCTGGAGAAAGCTAGAGGGGATCAGTGGAGACCAAGTTTCTATTTGAGGAAATGGCAGGAAAGGGACAAAGGGGATGAGAGTTTCATCAGGGAAACATAAGAGGAGAATATGGATATGAACTAGGAGAATTAATATTATATCGTCAGGAAGAAGTGAAAGTACTAATGGCTTAGGACAGGCCAGAGGTGGAGGGATCCCCTAGAGCTGGACATGATGTGCTAAACACATACACCCAGTTCAAGGCTCCCAGAGAGGAAACAATTTCCTCCATCTTTTCCTTCAAGAGTAGAATGCAACTCTTTGCATAGGACTCTAATGTAACTGAGGCAGGCGTGGTGGAATGAGGGAGAGATATTGTAAGACCTGTTCAGGCTTAGGATCCTAAAGTGTCCCATGTTAAAAACATGCATCTTCACCCCATCACATCCATATGTCGTCATAACTAATGTTCCTACACTCATCCCTGCACAGTTCCACCCTGCAATCCATATCCTTTCCTCTCATTTCCTTACAATCCTCCACATGTATCTAGATGCTTATTAAATGTCACATTATACACTCACATTCTTATTTTGCCATTTTTGCTTTCCTATAGAGTCAACCTCCTCAAAAGAGCAGTCAATGAGCAGCATCTCCAGTTTCTATTCTCTTATTTTCTTTTTCCAATTTTCTATTTTGCAAAATTTAAAATCTGTGGAAAACTTAAAGGGATGATACCACAAATATGCATATATCATTCATTTTTCACCTAGATACAGAAATTTAAAATTTTTCCTATCTATTTAAGAATAACTTGAAAATAAATTGATGTTACATCTTTCACCACTAAGCATTTTTAGGACGTAAGACATAAGAAAAAAAAGAAAAGAAAATGCACTCGTCTACATTGTCCCATCTACAAAAGATATTATAATGGTGTACTTTCATTTGACCTCCTCTTGAAATTATGCTATTACTGTTGTGTATGTTAATCTTATACATATGTATGTACATATATATGCATATATAATCTTATATACAAATATGATCTTATATATATAGAATGATAATTTAAAAACTTATTTTGAATTTAGATTTGTTCAGATACTACGCTTTCCTTGATTTTCATTTCTTCTTGCATCCGAGTTTTTTCTGGGCTTCCTTATGCTATCATTTTCTTTCTGTCTGAATATTTTACTACTTATTTCTGTGAGGGACTGTAAGAAATGTTTTGTTTTATTTGAATTTTCATCTGAGTCCTAAACTATAGTTTTTGTTCTTCCTGTTCCATGAATCTTCCAAAATCTTTGTTCAGTTTTTCAGTCTCTCATCCTCTATTTTTACATTTTCCTTTCAAATCTGGATGTCTTTTATTTCACTTTAGTGTCCAGTTGCCCTGGTTAGAAGCTGTAGTACCAGATTGTATAGAAATGATAAGAGTAGACATCCTTATCTTATTCCTTATCTCTAGGGTTTTTTTTACCATTAAGATATTAGCTGTAAGTAACTCATAGATTTCCTTTATCAGTGTGAAGAAGTTCCCTTCTTGTCCTAGGTTTTTGAGTGCTTTTTCAGGAAAGGTGTTGGATTCTGTCAAACATTCTCTGTATCTATTTAAATAATTATGTAGCTTTTGTCCATAGTCTTGTTGCTATGGTGGGCTGCATTGATGAATTTTCAGATGTTCACTTACATTCTTGGGGTAAATCCCACATGTTCATGTATTAGCCTTCTTACATGTTGCTGGAATAAGTTTCTAGTATTTTGTTGAGAATATTTGAGCCCATAATCAGAAGACGTATCATGTGTAGCTTTCATTCCTTCTGCTGTCTTGCTCTGGTTTTGTTAGGTCATAATGACCTCATAGAACGAGGAGGGAAGTATTTCTTTTCCTTCCAATTTTGGAAGATTTTGTGAAGAATTGGTACTCTTATTTAAAGATATGGTAGAATTCAGAAGTGAAGCTGTATCAGCTTGGTTTTCTTTGTTGGAAGCTTTTTGATTACTAACTCAACCTCTTTATTTTGTTATAGGTTTATTCAGATTTTTCAATATTTCTTGATTCGAGTTTTGGTAATTGTATCTTTCTTGAGTTGTGTCCATTTCATATACCTTATCTTATTTGCTGTACAGCTTCTCATTTGCTCATAATACTTGTTGTTTCTATAAGATTGTTAATAATGTCTTTTTTAATTCTAGTAATTTAAATTTTATCTTTTTCTTGGTCAGATTATCTCAATGTTTGCCAATTTTGTTGATCTTTTCAAAGATCCATTTCTGTTTTCATTGATTTTCTATTCCCTATTTCATAAATCTCTGTGCTAAGTTTTACTATTTCTTTCCCTCTGCTTCTTTTATATTTAGTTTGCTCTTATTTTTCCAGTATCTTTTGTAAGATGGGTTTTGTTGGATATACTATTCTTGGTTGAGAGGGTTTTTTGTCCACCCTTTCACTCAGCACTTTGAATATTTCATCCAATGCAGTGGGATGAAATATTCAAAGTGCTGATGAAAAGTCAGTTGTCATTCTGTGCATGAACAGTCATTTTTCTCTTGCTGCTTTTATAATTTTATCTTTATCTTTGCTTTTCATTATTCTTACTATGATATGTCTAGGTGTGGATCTCTTTTTGTTTGTCCTACTCAGAGTTTATTAAGCTTCTTGTATGCACAGTTCTATAACATGTGTATGTAAATTAATGCTTTATTTAAAATATGGGACATTTTCATCATCATTTCAAATAAATATTTTTTTCTGTTTCTTTCTCTTGTTGCCATCTTAGATTCCCATCACCTATATATTGGTGAGCTTAATAATAGGCCACAGTTCTCTGAAGCTTTGTTAAACTATCTTTATTCTTTATTTCTCACTGTTCTTTGGATAGTACAATATTTTAAATCTACAAGTTCACTGATTCTTTCTTCTACCAATTTAATTATATGATTGAGTCCCTCTCGTGAATTTACATTTGTTTTTGTATTTGTTCATTTTAACTCCAAGATTTCCATACTCCAAGATTTCCATTTGCTTTTTGTCTAAAATTTTTACATCATTATTGATATTCTCTATTTGATAAAACATCATCATCATACCTTACTTTACCTCTTTAAGCATGGTTTACTATCATCCTTGAATATATTCATAATGACTGCTTTCAAAACTTTGTCCCTTAAGCTTGACACTTGTCCAATTTCCCAGCAGTTTCTGTTACTTCTGTTTTCCTGCAAATGGGTCACACATTCTTCTTTCTTTGCATGTATCAAAATTTTTTCCTGAAAAGTAGGCATTTTAGAACATATATTGCATCAGTACAATACTGATCTGTCCTCTCCCTCTAAGCACATTTTTATGTTGCTGTTTCCTTGATTGTTTAGTGATTTGGCTTGGAAATTTCTGTGAAGTCTATTTCTGCTGTAGTGAGAAGTCGTTGATATACCTATCCAGAGGGCATAATCAACCTGACATGTCAGTGGTTTTAGCTGGGCTCTGACCATGTTCTCCCTGATACCTCTGTTAAATGACTTGCCTTAACTTAAGTATCAAACTGAACTGTTGCACTCCAGTAATTGCTGGCTAATTACTTCAGTGTTTATGACAATTTTCTAGGACATATATTTGCTTCACAGTCTGGCCCAATTTAATTCAGGCCCATTTTCAGGGGTAGTTTTTGAGACCAATGTTTCAGGTTTGCTCTCACTCTAGGAGGGTTCCTTTTAGCTCCTTATTTGCTTCCTTCTGGTAAATTAGCTGCCTTACAACTGTAGCTCATTACTCTCATTTAATTTTTATCATGAAAATATCTATTGTTTTCAAGAAGGCCTTTCAGCTTACCTTTCTTACACTATGTTTCAAAAAAATGTGAGTTCTTTTGGGGAGAACTTCAGAATTCTGTCTTCTCATGTCCTATTTCTCACCCACTGGTCTGTGGGAATGGTAACCTCTGTTTTTCGCAGATTGCTCCTCCTGGTGAGGAACTTTTACCCTTTGAGTGAGCTCAGACATCAGTAATCAAAGCCCAAGTATTCTTATTCTGGGTTTACCCTACATGTCAGGGTTGGGTTGAGTAAAGGGGACCCAACATTTCTACTGTACTTGATTGGAATTCAACTACTGGATCATAGATATGGGAGGGATGAGAAATGCTTCAGTCGGCCTCTTCCAGGGAAATACTGTAGTCCCTGACTGGATGCTAAGGACACAACCTGGAATAGAACATCCATTATGCTAAGAAATGGGTGGGTCAAGGCTCATCCTCAGGTGTCACATACTGAAGGGTCACATACTTTCACCGTTCTTACTGAAATTTAATAAATTTTCTTGAATAAATATTTATTTTCTTTGTGTCCTCATATAATTTTCTGAGACTCTATGATGATTGTTTTAAATATATTCCTCCAGTTATGGTTGCTTCACTGTGAAGGAGGTACATGCAGTTTCACATAGAGTTGAGTCTCCCTGTCTTTACTTTTGAATCAGAAAATACTATAGAAGTGAAAGCCTGGAACATATGTTGGGATCTCAACTTTGGTTTCTTTCTGAGAACTTGAACTTGAAAATCCTGTCTTGTTTTGTTTTTGTTTTTTTCAAACAGTTTTTTGTTGTTTTTGCTGTTGTTTTCCAACTTTTCCAGTTTTCACCAAGAATTTTGGCTCGTCCACCATCCTAGAACACAATCTCCATCTTGTTTGAAATACCAGGTGTTGAATATGTCTTATTCACTTGGCTTCCTGAAAACCACACCACCTTGATTTTCCTCTTAATCATTATCATTTCTTCCAAAATATTATTTCTTGGCACTCTTCTTCACTGTGGCCTCTAAATATTCTATTGTCCTGGGGCCACCCAGAAACATCTTCTGTCTTATACACTTCCTTATAACCTCATCTAATTTCATGTTTCATAAAGCTATGCATATACTGAAGAATCCAAAGGTGTAGTTGCAATTTTCAACTCTAAGCTTTATAATACAGCTGCCTATTTAACACCTTCACATTAACATCTCAAATTTAACATTTATAACATAAACTTATGCTTCTTTCCCCCTCAACTGCTCCTCCAACAGTCTTCTCCACTGAAGACTTATTAACATCACCATACTTTTTATTGCTGAGACCAGAAATTTTAGAATTATCTTGGATTCTTCTTATGTTTGTTCACACACACAATCTTTCAACAAATTCTTTGAGCTTTTCCATTTTTCATCTATATTGCTATGACACTAGTGGTAGAATCTACTAACATTTCTTGCTTTGGCTACTGCTATAGGCTCTAGTCTTCCTCATATTGGCAACAGGAAAGTTAGTGTAAAGCTTTTCAAATGTAAGACAGGTCATGCCAATTTTTTCTTCAATAGAACCCAAGTTTATATAGATTGAAAGTCAAAATTGTCATGATGGCTACTGAGGCCCTCCACATTATGTACCATTAGCAGCACTCATCCCCTATGCTTCTACTGTAAGCCTTGGATGACTCTTCTTCCTTCGCACCAGCTGAGGGCTGTTATTCAAACATGTCATGCAATTGCTTCTGCATGCCTAATGTTTACTCTGTCTAGACATCCCTTCTCCACCTTGCAGAACACCAATTCTCTCAACAACTTCAGGTTTTACTCATGTCATCTTCTCTATGAGGCTTGAATTGATCATTCTATCTTAATAACTTACCTGTACTCTGGTCCCCTTTCCTGCTTTATTTTTCTTCAGTAGGATTAGCACTGTTTAACCACTATGTAATTTAATTATGTGTTTTGTTTATTGTATATCTCCATTCACTAAAAGCATACTTCATATGGGATAGTTGTTTTTGTTGTTGTTTGTTTTGTTTTGCCACTGATTTATCTTTAACACATAGAAAATAGTATCAGGCACATATCAGATACTCAAATAATATTTTATGAACAGATGAATGATGCCTATTCCTGAATGGATATTTTTATTCCCCATTTTCTTCTTACTACTTACATTTTAAAATATAAATATATTTACCTTAATTTTTATTTTGATGTGAATTATATTAAAGTACACAGAAAAGTGCAGATATCACAAGCATACATATTGGATGTTTTTAACAAAGTAAGCACTGATTTGTGCCCAGATAAAGAGACATTATTAAGATCTCAGATGCCCAGATAAAGAGACATTATTAAGATCTCAGAATCCTCCTTCTGCTCTATTTTTGTCACTACCATCCAAAGAATAATGATTACTCTCACTTATAAAACCCTAGATTAGTTATCCCTATTTTTGAACTCTATAGAAGTGCACAATATAACCTTTGGGTCTGCCTTTCATTCACCATTACATTTGTGAAATTCATCCATGTTATATGTAATTGTTGTTTATTCATTCTCATTCTGTTTATATTTCATTGCATGAATGTATATTAATTTCTTTACTGTTTCTCCTTAGCTGGGCATTTGGGTTAGTAGTAATAGCCTGGGATATTACCAGTCATGATTTCCTGAACATCATATTACATGTCATATGCTGTTTAGACACATTTTGTTGATGAATGCCTAAGATTTAGCTAGGCAATATTATTCATACTCTATCTTAATTCTTCAGAAATCAGACTTTTTTCATCCTTTCATTTTCTTAATTCAATCAGATACTACTGTCCACTTAATCTTATACTCTCTTCTTCTTTAGCTCTTCTCACAGTTCCATATTCTCTACACCCTGATTTTCATAGCCTCATGTCTTTTCATTATACCTTAGATCTCACAAATACACTAATTTATCTAATCTTGAAAAATATTCATACTAATTACATTATGTAGCTGAAGCACAGAATTCCATATCAAACACATACACACCAATCAATAATCATGAAATGGGCAACATACACATGTAAGTATATGCAGAAACAGCATGGAAACAAATTCCCCATATCATCTGCACTCACACCAAACTCATCCCATATTTATCTCACAAATATCAACCCAATCATCGTTTATATCCTAACCCAGTTTTAACCAAAGTGTTATTAGCTTGTACACATCCAGTACACTGTACTCACCACACAGAATTTTGCTCCACTTTTGGCATAATACACTTATGAGACCCACACTTGAGTGTCAAAGGACAATTGATAATTTTGAACAGTTAAATAATGAGCAGTGGGCATTCACATTTGAAATAGGGACTGTTTTATTTCTTCAACAATATAAAGAATGTTTGATTTCTTCAATAATATAAATATACCAGTAGTTTCATGTGAGGTTGTAAATCTCTTGGAGGTGGGATGGTGAGGTTACTATACAGTGAAAAATGTAGAGAAAGGCAAAGGATACCAGAAATCTTAATGAATGTGAGTAGATATGAGAAGCTATGAGGCAGGCTCTAAATAAAAGTAGAGAATACTGAAATAAGCCAGTTCTCTGCCCAAGCTAGAGGCATACTGTTGAGGAAAATAAATATTTCCTTCAGAAGAGAATTTTGGGAGAAGAATGGTGAGAAGGAATTAAAATGGAAGCAGCTGTTGCAGCTAGAATTTCCTAACCCTAAACAAAGTTCTGTGATTCCCTTAAGAGTTGTGTTTCCTCTGAATATAAAATTATGTCCTGGGAAGCAAGGACTGGAGTGTGAGACAATCTAGGCTCCCTGAAAGTAGTATTCCAGAAGAAAAATTTGTCAAATAGAAGAAAACAATAGCTTCATTTTTTCACAAATTCTGACACAATCAGGAATATAACAGTAATGCAATCCAATCCAAATCCTAACACCCAATGATAACACAAAATTTTATGCGTCCATGCACGTTGGGGTTCTAAGATGATGCAGACTTTATTTCTCATGAGGTCAGGGAAAATGTCTGCTCTCAGAACTCAGAACATGATAGATACTCCAAATATTTTATGGTGAAATGGATGAATGAATGAATGATTAAGCCCTGTATATCTCTATGACTTCTATTCTATTTTCTAGGGATCACAAACTCATGCAAAGATACTTCACAATCTGGCTCCCCTTTGAAGACTATTAACTCTGCCTGTGAGGAAAAAGGTACATCCTCTGTATCAGAATACTTCTCCTGTGTCTCCTCTTTACCCATGCCCTCTTGTGGTGGTAAGGAAACAAAAGAACTAAAGTCTAGTTAGATAAGGTTGTGGGAGTCTGAGTAGATGTGTGCAGCTCTGCCTCTCTGCCCAGGCATTGACAGAAATATGTATTTTGGTCTTATTCATAATTTTATTCTCCTTTCCTTTCAGTCAGTGCCTAGGTTTCTTTCTCTGGACTAACAACAGTAGCTCATCAAAAAATACTTTTATCTTTTTAATTTTTGTGCATGTGTTGGGGAAAAATTCCATGGATATACTTTAGGAAAAATAGCATACTTCACAAGGTGGGGCAATTCATGGGTACAGTCTCCACAACTGATATATTTCAATTAAATCTAAAAATGAAAAATTAACACAAAGTAGAACTGTAGCTAATAATAGATTAGTAATATCCAGGAGTAGAAAATATGCAAATGCTCTAGGTGGCCATTCAACTATGTGAAGAGTGTTCTATATATGATGCTTTGCTGAAGATGAATCACAATCAAAAATTTCAAAGCACAACTGTAAGGCCGAGTCTGCAAATATAACAAACAGCAAGTGTTTACTCCCAAGGAGATAATGTAATTGAACAACGTTATAGGGAAGGTAGATCAATATATCTAAAACTATGAAAGATATAAAAGATACACAATTAAAGCACTATCAAATAAAAAAGGAAACCAATTTGAAAAGCAACCAAGAAGTTTTAGGAATGAAGTTTTTTCCAACAAATTATGTAAATTCACCCAAGCATATCATACTCATACAACCTTCATATATAATGACCATCTCAACCCTATATTTCCTATAAAAAGTTGTTGAGGAAACATGACAGACATAAATGATGCACACATCAGATTTTATTCAGTAAACATGACATATTCTCCTGTAAAAACAAATACCACAAACATGAAAATTGTCTTCATCCCCATTCTACAGTGACACTCTACAATGACCCAGATGCAGATTGAATGTGTTTTGAGAAGTAAAAGTTTTGACATAGAGTTGGAAGTTTTCAAACAGAGGAAGGGGCTTAATGTGTTTGTGAGATTTTATTTCATGAGGGACATGAATTTACCTAGTCACTTACTGATGCCTATGAATTCAGTTCCCTGGGAAAGGGAAATAAGAACAACTAACTGGAGATTTTCATGATATATTGAAATTCATGGGAGTGCAACATGCATTCAAAAAATAAATTGTCCTGAGGCAAAACAACAAGCTAAAATGTACTGATAAATGGGGAAGGTCCTAAGAGAGGTTATCATTATAATAGTTAGAGGTGAGAAACTGAGTCAGGCTCAATGTGGTCAAGGGATGCTGAGAAAGATGGTGTCACTGATGCAGCCTAGTGAAGCTGTACCAGAGGGAGCAAGGGGGGCACCTGAGAGGCAATATGTGGCCAATATTGGGAGGTGCAAACTGGAGCCAACCTCAGAGATCTTGTTGGAGGCTCTTACCCAAGCTCAGAATGAGCAGTTCTTACAACTCCCGGATCCAATAGGACCCTGAGTTCAGATGCTTTAGCATGAGGGAGGAGGCAACTGGGAACAAGAAACAGAAAGTCAGTGGATTTTTTTCCTGCAAATTCTAACTTCCCCAAGAAGCATTTAGATTTTCATGAAATAATTGACAACTGACAAACAGCAGCATGTTACTTATGGGCATACATCAAATTTATTCTTCAGGTAAACAGAAATAGTGATAACAAAGAATACATGTACCTAATTCTATGCCAGGCAGAATGTTGAGCCTCTTATACACTGCACAAAACAACACAGTCCACTGATCTGTAATACAGACCCACAAAATATATCATTCCAATACATGTGTTTGTATACTTAGATTTTGAAACATTGAATAGGAGCTAGGCTCTAATCGTCACGAAGACAAAGGCCATAGGCATTGTTGTACATGATAGAAATTGACTGTTTACTGAATGCAAGAAATAACATTTGTGTGGTTTTCCTTCTCTTTCCAAGAATTCTCAGACCTGACTAAAGAAATTCCAGAGTCTGGACCCTCAGGGTTGTTCCAAGACAACAGGCAGATGGCAGAGAAGGACCGAAATTCAGAATACCACTCCTGTGCATCTTCTGAAGACAATCCCATCCATAACAGTAAGGGGGTGGGGGACAGGCAGGCCTGAAGATGGAGCAGGAGGGAAGGTAGGATAGAATGACAGCCTTGAGATGAAAGTGAGCTCATTTGCTTAGCAACTGGCAAAATCACCCCATCTCTCAAGGACTGGTCCAGGGTCTCTGACCAATCTATGCAAGATTTTCTGTCTCCTTTGGAGGAGGCTCCTACTTTAAAATCCAAGATAAATATGGAAACTCATTCCCAGAGAAGGTATTTGTGGCAAGTCGGAATTTTTCATTTGAACACTTCCAACACTATGCCCCGTTACTGAGGAAACCCTCCTCCTCAAAAAGATCATTACCTCTATCTCTATATCTCATCTACCCCATCTCTATCTACATCTACATATGTGCATATCTGTAGCTCTATGTAAGCATGCAAAATTCTTCATAAAACCTGCATTGCATATTGTCTATTTACATAATTCCTTATGAGGAAAATTATGCTGAAAATAATATCCAACCTTTAGTGATTTAAAAGTGTATTTTAGAAATGGTATTCTGTCTTCAATGCTTTGTATATATCCTCCAAAATAAACATAAGATACCCGGTCTTACTCATAAGACCTCCACATGCACAGTCATAATAACTGTTATTGTTTACTTACATTTTGGAATTTTTAATTGAGAAAGTCAGGTTACTTTCTCTTAACAGCAAGTCCCATGGGTGGAAGCAATGTCTGACCCAGGATATCTATTCAGGATGAATTTCTTTCCTGAACAGACACAGAACCCAGCAAATATCACATACTTTAGTGTTTTTATTCAATTCCTCAGAATCCTCGAAGTTTCAAGAGGATGTTTTGCAGCCTGGGCCACTAATGGTCTCAGCGTGGACTCAGACAGCAAGAGAAAATTACTCTGACTCTGAATATTCATCCTCTGCCTCCAAGATCACACCTTATGAGGAAGACGGTAAGGCGATGTGGAGAGGGGCGGGATGGGTGTGGTGATCTCAGGTTGAGTAAGAATCCAGTTGAAATGCTCAGACCAACCCCTACCTCATTCACTTTCCCCTCAAAATGGGGAACAGCTTCAGGGAAGAGGAACTAAAACTGAGGCCTCTGTGGAGGGAAAAATAGGGACTGCATTGTCAAGAATAGAACTGAGGTCTTTGGCACAAAATTCCAACATGTGAACACTGGCAAGACTGTGGGTAAGCCAGTGGAGAGTGCTTATAAATGCGTGGGAATGTTATCAGAACCTCACATCAGCACACACTCATACCCTCATACATACTCACACATCTAGACTCCATGCCACCAGGGATAGCCTTACTTCTCTTTTTCACTCATTCTCTCAAATACTCATCACTGCACTCTCCATCCACACTTCCTATTCCTTAGTGGCAGCATACAGGTGTACCCTTATGCCCTGATTCCCTCATTCTTCCTCAGACTCGCTCTTTTACATCCTCCTCCCACAAACACCTCACATCACAGATGACTTGTTTCAACTCCCTCAGACAAGAACATACCCTAAAAACTCACATACTCTGAAAGCAATGCAATTTCATACACAGTATTTCTCATCCACATGCTAATTCATCCACAATGTCTTCTGTTCTTAGAGCTATACATTCTGAGAATTCATATACCCGTCCTCTAATGCTCTAAATCTTACAGTGTCATGATATAACAGCATACACCTCTGCTACACTCACTCACAGGTACTGTCACACCACATATCACACATGCACACACTCAATAACCATCGTGTTTTTGGCTCAGACTAGAGCACCCACACAATTTCATGAGGCAAACCACATACTCATTCTCTATATATTTATACCACATGCATACACCTTATATTAGTTAGGGTTCTCTAGAGAAACAGAACCAACAGGGAACACTTGCAAATATAAAATTTATGAAAGTGTCTCACGTGACCGTAGGAATGCAGAGTCCAAAATCCACAGGACAGGCTGCGAAGCCAATGACTCCAATGGATGGCCTGGACGAACTCCACAGGAGAGGCTCACCAGCCAAAGCAGGAATGCGACCTGTCTCCTCTGAGTCCTCCTTAAAAGGCTTCCCATGATTGGATTTAGCATCACTAATTGCAGAAGACACTCCCCTTTGGCTGATTACAAATGGAATCAGCTGTGGATGTAGCTGACGTGATCATGAGCTAATCCTATGAAATGTCCTCATTGCAACAGACAGGCCAGCGCTTGCCCAATCAGATGAACAGGTACCACAACTTGGCCAAGTTGACACCTGTCCCTAACCATGACAGTCCACCCCTTGTCAACTTGGCACATATATATATATATATATATATATATATATATATATATATATATATATATATATATATATATATATCACCTTAGACCATACTTAATTTCCAAATGAAAACAAATAAGCATACATTTTTTCTTTTACCTGACAATACTCAACTGTCCTGCATATAACTGGAAACACATTAAATCTCTCCAGATTAGGGTGCAAATCCTTGGGCAACATTCATTCTTAAACTTGATATCTTACAACTTAAATAGTATAACACAAACAAAACAGCATTACAGTCCTCGTTTCTGTAACTGATCACGTGGTCGAAGTTCATATTTATCACTACCTTCTTCCACTACCCATTCCATGTTCCCTTTCCCCTCAGCAAGCACTTCAGCTGGCCGTGGTTCTTTGCCTGGTGGGGTGACCCAAACCTTAATTCCTGAAGTCTCAGAGCCATTAGTGGTCCTGCCTGGATTGTGTTGTTGCAGTTTTCCATTGATTTTAATCACAGGGCATGGTAGTACTAATAGATGCCCCAGGGCATCTCCTATATTCCAAGAAAACTCTTCTTTACCTCCATTATGTAGTTGCAGTCCTACTTCCTTATGATAGTCATGGTCAATTACCCCAGACAATAATATAATCCCCTTCTTGGTGTGTTGATCCAGAGGCATAAGTAGCCCAAAGTGGCCAGGTGGCAACCTTAACTTCCAGTTCAGTGGTATCACTGTTGTTTCTCCTGGAGAAAGCACACCCCGTTTTGGAACTAAAACCTGTAGACCAGCAGAACTCAGGGTAGCAGGAACAGGAAGCAAAAATTTTCCTAGTGGATCACTAGGAGTAATAGTGAGTGGCACCACACCCATTTCCACCCCTTGGTTCCTGGACCCATGGATCCTGGCTATGGGAGAAACAGCACCATACAGTGGACGCTGATTCAGAGCATACACAGCTTCCTGGAGAACATTACCCCAGCCTTTCAAGTTTTTGCCACCTAGTTGGCACCGTAATTGAGTTTTCAAAAGGCCATTCCACCGTTCTATCAATCCAGCAGCTTCTGGATGATGGGGAACATGGTAAGACCAGAGAATTCCATGAGCATGTGCCCATTCCCACACTTCATTTGCTGTGAAGTGTGTTCCTTGATCCGAAGCAATGCTATGTGGAATACCATGACGATTGATAAGGCATTATGTAAGCCCACGGATAGTAGTTTTGGCAGAAGCATTGCATGCAGGGAAAGCAAACCCATATCCAGGGTATGTGTCTATTCCAGTTAGAACAAATCGCTGCCCCTTCCATGAAGGGAGTGGTCCAATGTAATCAACCTGCCACCATGTAGCTGGCTGGTCACCTCGGGGAATGGTGCCATATTGCGGGCTGAATGTGGGTCTCTGCTGCTGGCAGATTGGGCACTCAGCAGTGGCTGTAGCCAGGTCAGCCTTGGTGAGTGGAAGTCCATGTTGCTGAGCCCATGCATAACCTCCATCCCTACCACCATGACCACTTTGTTCATGAGCCCATTGGACAATAACAGGAGTTGCTGGGGATAGAGGCTGACTGGTATCCATAGAACGGGTCATCTTATCCACTTGATTATTAAAATCTTCCTCTGCTGAAGTCACCCTCTGGTGTGCATTCACATGGGACACAAATATATTTATGTTTTTAGCCCACTCAGAAATGTCTATCCACATACTTCTTCCCCAGACCTCTTTGTCACCAATTTTCCAATTATGGTCTTTCCAAGTCCCTGACCATCCAGCCAAACCATTAGCAACAGCCCATGAGTGAGTATACAAACGCACCTCTGGCCAGTTTTCCTTCCAAGCAAAATGAACAACCAGGTGCACTGCTCGAAGTTCTGCCCACTTGGAGGATTTCCCCTCACCACTCTCCTTCAAGGACACCCCAGAAAGGGGTTGTAATGCTGCAGCTGTTCGCTTTCGGGTGGTACCTGAATATCGTGCTGAACCATCTGTCAACCAGGCCCGAGTTTTCTCTTCCTCAGTCAATTCACTGTAAGGAACTCCCCAAGAGGGCATAGCTCTGGTCTGGGAAAGAGAAGGTAATGTGGCAGCAAGAGTGGAAACCATGGGCTTCTGTGCCACTTCTTCATGTAACTTACTTGTGCCTTCAGGACCTGCTCTGGCTCTATCTCGTATATACCATTTCCACTTTACAATAGAGTGCTGCTGTGCATGCCCAACTTTATGGCTTGGTGGGTCAGACAACACCCAACACATGATAGGCAACTCAGGTCTCATGGTAACTTGGTGGCCCGTGGTTAAGCGTTCAGTCTCTACTAAGGCCCAGTAGCAGGCCAAAAGCTGTTTCTCAAAAGGAGAGTAGTTATCTTCAGCAGATGGTAAGGCTTTGCTCCAAAATCCTAAGGGTCTGTGTTGTGATTCTCCTATTGGGGCCTGCCAAAGGCTCCAGAGAGCATCTCTATTTGCCACTGACACTTCCAGCACCATTGGATCTGCTGGATCATATGGCCCAAGGGGCAGAGCAGCTTGCACAGCAGCCTGGACCTGTTGCAGAGCCTCCTCTTGTTCAGGTCCCCACTCAAAATTAGCAGCTTTTCTGGTCACTCGATAAATGGGCCGGAGTAGCACACCCAAATGAGGAATATGTTGTCACCAAAATCCAAAAAGACCAACTAGGCATTGTGACTCTTTTTTGGTTGTGGGAGGGGCAAGATGCAGCAATTTACCCTTCACCTTAGAAGGGATATCTCGACATGCCCCACACCACTGGACACCTAGAAATTTTACTGAGGTGGAAGGCCCCTGTATTTTTGTTGGATTTATCTCCCATCCTCTGACACCAAATGCCTTACTAGTAAATCTAGAGTAGTTGCTACTTCTTGCTCACTAGGTCCAATCAACATGATGTCATCAATATAATGGACCAGTGTGATGTCTTGTGGGAGGCAGAAACGATCAAGGTCTCTGTGAACAAGATTATGACATAGGGCTGGAGAGTTGATATACCCCTGAGGTATGACAGTGAAAGTATATTGCTGACCTTGCCAGCTGAAAGCAAACTGTTTCTGGTGGTCCTTACTAATAGCTATTGAGAAAAAAGCATTTGCCAGATCAATAGCTGCATACCAGGTACCAGGGGATGTATTGATTTGCTCAAGCAATGATACTACATCTGGAACAGCAGCTGCAATTGGGGTTACCACCTGGTTGAGTTTACGATAATCCACTGTCATTCTCCAAGACCCATCTGTTTTCTACACAGGCCAAATAGGAGAGTTGAATGGGGATGTGGTGGGAATCACCACCCCTGCATCTTTCAAGTCCTTAAGAGTGGCAGTAATCTCTGCAATCCCTCCAGGAATACAGTATTGCTTTTGATTTACTATTTTGCTTGGTAGGGGCAGTTCTAGTGGCTTCCACTTGGCCTTTTCCACCATAATAGCCCTCACTGCATGAGTTAGAGAACCAACGTGGGGATTCTGCCAGTTGCTCAGTATGTCTATGCCAATTATACATTCCGGAACTGGGGAAATAACTACAGGATGGGTCCGGGGGCCCACTGGACCCACTGTGAGATGGACCAGAGCTGAAACTGCATTGATCACCTGGCCTCCATAAGCCCCCACTCTGACTGGTGGTCCAGAGTGACGTTTTGGGTCCCCTGGAATTAATGTCACTTCTGAACCAGTGTCTAATAATCCCCGAAATATATGATCATTTCCTTTTCCCCAATGCACAGTTACTCTGGTAAAAGGCCGTCGGTCTCCTTGGGGAAGACTTAGAGGAAGGTCAACAGTGTAAATTTGTGGCAGTGTAACAGGTTTCTTCCCCATAGGGACCTGGCCTCCCCTTCATTCAAGGGGCTCAGGGTCTGTAAACTGTTTCAAGTCTGGAAATTGATTAAGGGGCCGTGACTCTGTGTTTTTGTAACTCAGGTTAGACTTCTGTTCCCTTGACCTAGAACTTTTTGTTTATACAGCTCCAACAAGAATTTAGTAGACTGCCCTTCTATTGTATTTCTAGGCACCCCATAATTTACTAGCCAATGCCACAAATCTCTGCATGTCATATAATTTTGATGCCTCCTTTGAGTTTGTTGTCTATTATAATACCCGCGTCTACCCTGTCTTTGGTGATTAAGTGCTGCCACCTGGCTTCTGCCAACTCGGGATCCTGTCATCCCCATTGTGTTTAAGGATTCCAGCTCAGTGACAGCAGTTCCTACAGTAATATCTGACCTACAGAAAAGTGCAACCACAGAGCTCTTGAGGGATGATGGTGCTAGTCTCACAAACTTATTTCTCACTGTTCTGGTAAAAGGTGCATCCTCTGGACATTCCTGGGGTGTAAGAGCAGGCTTTGCATGATAAATCCACTCTAATATCCCAATCTCTCTAAGCCTCTGGATCCCCTCATCTACATTATACCAGGGCAGTTCTGGTATTTCAACCTCTGATAATGTTGGCCACCTTTTGATCCATGTTTCAACCAACCACCCAAACAAGCTGTTAATACCTTTTCTAACTGCTCTAGCTATAATATTGAATGCAGTATCTCTGCTTAGTGGGCCCACATCAATAAATTCAGCCTGATCCAGCCTTATATTCCTCCCACCATTATCCCACACTCTTAAAATCCATTGCCACACATATTCCCCTGATTTCTGTCTATATAAATTGGAAAAATCACACAGTTCTTTAGGAGTATCATGTACCTCCTCATGTGTGATACTTTGTACCTCACCTTTAGGGGCCTGTTGGGACTTTAGTCTAGTTATAGGTCTAGAAGAAATGAGGGGTGGTGGGGGTGGGTCATGAAAAGAATTAGAAATATCTTCCAAGCCATTTGCTTCAGGGCTTTCATTTGCAGTTTCATCTGGTGAAACAGGATTAATAACTCTAGGGCTAATCCCTCCAGGAGGAGGTTGGGTGGCCAATTCCTCAAGGCAGGCTGGAGGTGGGGCGGCTATGTCCTCAGGGCAGACTATTACAGGGTTATCTAAAGAAGGCTCAGCCTGGTCTAGGGTTTCAACCTCACCCCAACATCATTATCAATCCATATGTCACCATCCCATTTTTCAGGGTCCCACTCCTTTCCAATCAATGCCCTCACTTTAACGGCAGACACCATGCAAGGCTGAGATTTCAGTTTACGTTGTAAAGTTGCTACTCTAACAATAAGATTCTGAGTCTGATTTTCAGAGATCTCAAGTCTACAGCTACAGGAAATAAAATTTTCCTTCAGGATACTCATAGAAACCTCTACATCTTTCAGACGGCACTTAAGCTTCTTGTTTGAAGCCTTAAGCCCATCCCTTTCACCCTTTAATATAGACAGTGTATCTAACAACAAACAACCAACATCTCTATAACTCTTATTCCTACAAAACTCTGTAAAGGTATCAAAAACATTATCCCCCAGAGTCTGGCTTCGTACAAGCGAAGCATTAGGAGAATCAAATGATGATATTTTGACTATCTCCTTTGCCAACTCAGTCCATGGATTGGGAGTGTCATTCTGATTATGGGAATCAGAGTCCTTAGTGTCTCTGAGCCCAGTCAGAGTAGAAAACCATTCATAAAAACCCATTTTTAAGATTCTGTTCCTTAAGAACCACTCCCGGTACCAAGATGTATTAGTTAGGGTTCTCTAGAGAAACAGAACCAACAGGGAACACTTGCAAATATAAAATTTATGAAAGTGTCTCACGTGACCGTAGGAACACAGAGTCCAAAATCCACAGGGCAGGCTGCGAAGCCGATGACTCCAATGGATGTCTTGGACGAACTCCACAGGAGAGGCTCACCAGCCAAAGCAGGAATGCGACCTATCTCCTCTGAGTCCTCCTTAAAAGGCTTCCCATGATTGGATTTAGCATCACTAATTGCAGAAGACACTCCCCTTTGGCTGATTACAAATGGAATCAGCTGTGAATGTAGCTGATGTGATCATGAGCTAATCCTATGAAATGTCCTCATTGCATCAGACAGGCCAGTGCTTGCCCAATCAAATGAACAGGTACCACAACTTGGCCAAGTTGACACCTGTCCCTAACCATGACACACCTCAAATAACACATGCCACACACATAATTCTAAAATACCACACACATGTACTTGTGATCCATGTACTCACAGACATAGTCTCAAGGCCATCTTTTTTCCTACACACTTCTCACACTTAATCAATTTGTCTTATGTTTGAAATTTTATTTCCCAGAAATCTATCAATTACAACATGGTGGTCTCTCTCTCGGATCTTCTGAGATGCCTCGACCCCAGGACTCAGAGCAAGAGGACACTTCCTCCCCCTTGCCATATGTCACTGTTCCTTTCCATCCCACCTGTAAGACCTGCATGCCATCCATTCATGTGACAAAGGAAAAACTCATGAACATTTACTACCTGTGTGTCCAAATGAAAAGGGGTGTAGCTGTCTCATGGGATAATTCAGAGAAAGGAGTGGGGCCTCCCCTAAAGAAGACAAAAATCGAAGGAAGTCCTGAAGGAATTCACACAGGAGTCACCCACTCTTATGTACCTACCAAAGTACTCTTAACTGAAAGTGAGTCCAACCCGGAGATAGAAGCCCAAGAGGAAAGTGAAGAGGCTGAAGAAGCAGAGATTCCTGCCCGGGAGGAGAGTTCCGGGGCCAAAGCATCCTACTGGCTTGTGGCCCTGGACAGTGGCTTCTGGTGCATGGGCTGCTGTCGGGTCTTCCCCAGCCTGGAGGTGCTGCAGGAGCATGTGCAGCATGGGGTCACTGAGGGCTTTAGCTGCCAGGCTTTCCATGCTGCCTTGGCTTTGCTAAAAAAGAAGAGTAAAATAGAAGGGAAGAAGAAGAGGGAGAAGAGGAAAATGACAAAGAGCATGCCTGGAAGCAGTCAGGAAGGAAGCCTTGGTATAAGAAGTTCTTCATGCAAAGAGATTATTTTTCAATCCCTAAAAGGGAGGAAGTGAACCAAACCAGATCCTACAGAGGGGCTCCACGTTCTCTAAGCAGCCACAGTACCTCTCTTTCTTCATACATGCCTACAGCCACCCCCACCCCGCTTAGGTCCAGAAAACTACTTTTAACAATACCCATTGCTTTCCCCAGCCGTGAGAAGAAGGCAGATACACTGTGTGCAGAAAAGCAAACATCTTCATACAAATTAAAGAACATTGAACATCAGTATACTGCTACCACTAGAGTTGAGAAAAGGACAAGGAGACAGTTTCAAAGTGAAAAGTCCTGCAGGTCAGATTATTAAATTGGTGAGAAACTCAGAGGAAGGAGAAAACCCCAAGAATACTTGGGGCTTGGGGTTCTGATGAGAGGTAGGATCAGCAGTAAGAAAGTTCACCAGAGATGTCTCCCACGGTCCAATAATCACTGTCGTAGAGATGGAAACGTTCCTTCACAAGAATATATGCCTTGAGATAAAGCACACGGTTGATGTCAAATCAGTGAGAATGTTTCCTTTCCATGTCCTCTGAGGAAATGGGTGCAAAGGCCTGTGTGGCAGTTTAGCCAAACAGATGAGGCCGGACCCATCATGCCTTGGCGAAACAAGGATTTGTGAAAATTGCATCCTCTCTCGGCTTATTCCCTGGCCTGGCTCCCTTCCGACAGGGAATGTCCCCAGGGAGAAGATGGCTTCAACTCAGTCGTCAAAGCCTTTGCTACGTTTCTTTATGTCCACCCACATTGTCTCTCAGGTTGGTTAGGGACAGGGAGCAAAATGGACACTCAACTTATTTTTCATTCATTTTCAATTTTTAGTAAAGCTCATTTGAAGCCAAATCTTATGGAAATAATGGAGTTTTGATAGTCTTATTATTGTTAAATAAAATGTCATGTACTTTAGCCTTACCTCTGTAGTAGATTGTATGCTTTTTTAGAAACTGGAATGTCATTTTTTTTTGTATTCACAAAAAAGTACAAAGTGACATCTCAAAGACTTCCACAATGGATTTTGTTAAAAAGGAAGGATAAAATTTCTTACATCCTACCAATTTAGTTTTTGATATTCACTATTTATTCTGTTTTTTTCTGTATAAGGACTAAGAATTCTAATCTCTGTGTGGATTTTGTTGATCTTGAATTATTTCCCATTTACTATGAAAGTATATCTATTTGTCCTTTTGAGATCCTAAATCCTCCCTATGCTTGATTTCCTTTACTTTCTAAGCTTCAGTATACTTAATATTAAGGACAGTATGAGGTATGTTTTAAAAAAACTACATTCTCAAGTAGTAATACATGGTTTTTAAGAGTTAACTGTCACAGACTTACTTCCATATGGAAAATTATGTGTGGTGTAATAGCATAAAGACAGTTATAGTTCTCCAGATGCTGAAATTGAATCCACACATATGATATAGTTTCCACCTTAAAATATTGTGATTTTATGTTTTAAATTCATCCTATCTTATATTGTAAAACTTTTCCCTATTCACAGGATAGAAACTTGTAAAAATGCTCTCCATTACAGAGAGAACAGTGTAGAAAAATACTACAATTTCATTCATAGTTTTAAAATTGAAAATTTGAAGAACTCATCAATATAGCATAGAATATTAAAATAATGAAATTTAACTAATTTCAATATGCTTTAAAAATTTTTTTGTTAAAAGGTTTATTTGCAAACACTTTCATGAATAAGGAAGTGCCAAACCAGGAGTGGGAAGTAACAAGAAAGGAGTCAAATGGAAAAGCTTATGTAGGACAAATGCAGAAGCAAATGAGGAAATGTTCCAGTTGGATATCTAAGAAACCCCCTTCTTAAGGTGTGTATTTCCCATTGGTTGGCATTAAGTTCCCCTTATTACTACAGCAGGCCTTTTATGGAACATGTATAGCAGATGTTTACCAGAAAGGAAGATTCTCTTATGTGCAGATTTTTTGTCTTGGGTTTGCAGGTCAGGCATTGACCAAGACTAGTTATGCTAAGTCAAATTGGCCTCCTGGATTTGCAAATTTACCCTCTCCAGGTTATCCTCCCAGTACTGAGAGATTGACCAAAACTTGTCTTAGGTTCCACTCTCTGACACCACTGATTTATTCATATTCTGTCTCACTGCAGATGTCACAGGTGACAAATTCAGGTTCATTAAGTGGTGTCTATCCTTTGCCTTCCTTCTTGTCTCTCTTGCTTGAGTCACCCTGTCACCATCTGATGAGTTGGTGGCTGTGGAAAAGTATTTAGAGTCCTGAGATAATTGAGGGTACCAGGAAGACTGCTACAGTGACAACAGGGTGGAAAAGACCCAGAGACTACCAGAGACTCCTCAATTTCCAAACCAATTACTGCTAAGCAGACCAAAGGACTCAGAGACAGGGACCTTCTATGGCCAGGTGGTCTGCCCAGGAATTTTGTGCAATTGAGCTTTTAATAGCAGAGGTCTTTATCCTGGTACAATAAGTGATGTCAACCACACCACAGACTCCCTCCCTGTTCAGCCAATAAATAGTTTAAGGCCATTATGTTTCTCCCACTACTAAAGTAAGGGAGTAAAGAGATTTTTGTTGGGCAGCTATGGGTTTAGTGGTTTTATCAGCAAGTGCGCTTAAGGTTGCAGATACGTTTCTAATCATAGCTTCATTAGTGCTAACTCTCCCAACCAAGGGAGAAGAGACCAAAGGAAGCAAATCCTGCATCATGTATTCCCCTCAGCAAATCAAATCTTACTGCATTATGTAAGCTTAAAGCAGTAGTCAAGTGCTCAGTTTCTGATTTATTAAGTAAGGAAAATGGGGTAATGTACATTATATGGGGTAATGTAGAAAATGGGATAATGATTACATAGGCCAGTCAATTGCCAGGTATTGTGGCACTTCTTGAACATTCTAGTATTTTATTATTTTATAAATAGTAATGTTGCAAAGAACATTTCTGATCAGAATACAATAAAATTAGAATTCACAAAATCAAAAAATGGAAAATTCTCTTCCACCTAGAAATAAAAGGGAGTCAAATCATTAATCTTGGGAAAAGTAAATACTCTATTTACACTACAGAGTATCCAAAAAAAAGACTATAAGCCTAGGGGAAATAATGTATTTATTGTACATTTTTTCAGATTAAACCTAGATCCTCTTAGGAATACTTAATTTGAATAGGTATTTGGTGGTTTAAGAAAAACATATTATTAAAAATTAATTTATCCTTTACTAGATGGAGAACTTGCATAAACACATATTCACACTCAGGCATGTTGATAACATGCTTTCACACTAAGTTAAATGAGCTCTTGTTTGATAACTTTCTATATCATCAAATCATCTACAAATGTAAAAATCTACTATGGAGTGTGGTGTAACAGTGGCTTAGTAGCAGAATTCTCATCTGTCATGCCAGAGACTCGGATTCAATTCTTATTTTAATTTTTTAGTAGGAAAAAAATTCTACTCAGAAGATTTAAAATATATTGCTGGCTGCTCAATAAGAAGCCCATAAACAAATAAAAAACAAATAAATAAAAAGCTCAGTTACCCTATCAGTACACTAAAAACATGAATCTTTTTTTGAGGAAATAATAGCAAAATCAAGTAAAAAATGCGGTCCTCATCATTGCTATGATAAGGCCCAACATTCCACTCAAATAATGGACCCTAACATATACAGCTGATCACATAGGATATACAAGGAAGACCTTATCTCTTTATAGAGCTGTGAATTGTGTTTGTTACACCCTTTCTGAAATTTCTAAAGAATAACACAAAGTATAAAAATATATAACTTTATATCAATCAATTTTAACAGTACCATGTACCCACTTCACTTTACCACAATTTTCTAAATTGTTTTTTCTCACTTAATGTGGATTATGATCATTGAAATAGATTTTTTTATTATTGATGGCCAAATATTTCTGATATCTTCTCCTCTTTAAAGTCACAAATAACAGAGAAGAGTACTTAGATTAAACTGCAAGCCCTAACCTTCTCTACATTTAAAGGAAATTGTTTTTCAGAAAACAGTTCAATTAATCTGGGGTGAAGTCACCATGGTAAGTTTGTAATAGTTCCAAGTAACAGAACATTACTTTAGCAGTGAAAGATTGATTACTCATTCTAGGAAGCAGAATAAAGCAAACAATAATCATTCTTCAACTAGATAAAGGCAACACTCTCTTCCCTCCTATACTACTTGCTATAGTATTTCTCAAAATGTGTACAATTCAAGTAAAATTTTGAAAAAAAAGCCTATATGTTAATCTTTATCTCAACCTCCAGCTTTTCCCAGAAGCTGTAGTCATTCCATGCAGAGAATTGGAGCAACTGGATACCATTCTAGGGAGAAAGAAAATGTAAGGGATATTCCTGACACACTAGAAGGGAAAGAAAGATCCAGCTTTCAAGCTAGGGCTTGTGAAAATAGAACAAAGGAGAATCAGGAAGAGAAAAGAGATCAGGCAACAAGATTCCTTCAACCTCACATTTTGAAGATTATTAAGTGTGAGATTGAACCAACTAGTAAGTAGGGAAGAAATCAGCAAGAAATCTGGTTCTCTTATATAGCAGAAATCAAGACTGGGGATTGGAATTTAGAATCAAGGTCCATAAGCTTTCTTAGGTCTACCTGGTTCTATGCCTTATTCAACAGGACATGAGTATGATTTTGCTACTCTACTGTATGATTTCAGTAGAGAGAGGTGGTTAGGCCCCCTAACCATATTTTACCAAAACAAAGTTGATTCAGTTATCTATTGATAGTCCAATAAAAGTTTTTGTAAGCAACTTTATGCATATGTTATATTTGTGGATGTAAACTTTCAGATCAGAGTTTTGGGAGGTCAAACACTTTATAAAGTATATCTCCATTTTTGGTAGATATTGCTAAACTACCTTCCTTAGAGTTATTGTATTTTGCATTTCCACCAGCAATATCTGAAATAACTGATTTTCTACAGTCTCATCAGTAGAATACTTTGTCATACTTTTAGACTTCTTCCAATAATTTAAGAAATGGTACGTCTATTATAATTTTCTTTACTCTTAGTTAGATAGACTATATTTTCATTTGTTTAAGGGTCATTTGCATTTCCATTCTTGTGAACTGTGCATGTCACTTTTTCAGTTGAGTACTAGTAAATGGGTACATGTGGGAAAACCAAAGCTGGAAAATAAAAAAATATAAAAGGAATCTTTCCAATTTTTCATATGTTAAAAATGAACAACCAGAATATCCAAGCAACACTTGGAAAAGAATAAACAATGAAGGGGTCTAATCCCAAGAAATATGAAAACATACTTGTCTTTTCATTTGTGAAAATATATAAGTGATCTTTAAAAAGAATAAGAGGGATGGAATAAAATAGAAAATCTAGAATTAGATCTAAATGCATATGGAATTCTACATATGATAGAGCTGACAAATCATTGATGGAATGTGACAAATCACAGAGGAAATAATTGACAAATGATGTTGAAGCAACTGAAGAATCATTTTGAAAAAGAAAATAAAATTGGATATATACCTTAGTTTAAAAAAATGTGAAAAATGAAAAACAAAAATAACAACCCTGAAAATCATAGTTGTATCACTTTATAAAGAAAGCATATTTATATGTCTAATTGCTTTCCCAAAGTATCAGAATAATTAGAAAGATTAATAAGCCAACTGTGTAAAATTGAAACACTTCTATTTAGAATGACATTACCATAGTCAAAGGTGACAGACAAACTAAGAAAATCACTCATTATCCTTATAGATAAAGGCTCTTAAGAATTGAGAACAAACCTGCAAGAAAATGAAAATGAATTATAAATGAATCTTTTTTTAAAAAAAAGATCGAATTTAATTCCCTCCAAGCTTAGTAAAGTAAAATTAAATCAAGTATAAAATTTGACAAACCAATTAAGTATTTCACTTCTTCAGGGAAATTTATTTAGTATATCAATTGAATTCTAGCATCTTTTTCTAAAAGCTTGCATTTATGTATCTGGAACCAGTTTGGAAGGGGTATGTTCAATGGCAAATTTCCATATCCTCTCATTACTTCACATTCTATTTTACAAATAAAATGTTTAGCATACCTCAAATAAAACTAATATTTTGTGATTTCCAATGCTTTGCAATAAATCTTGAACCTCAAAAACATGTCAAAAGAATCATTTTCATTCCTACCATACTTATAAGCACTTGAATTTTATATATAGTTTCAAAATTATCTTAATTATTTTGAGCATTTACTGGAGAGAAAGATTTTGTTCTTAAAAGAGTTGGAGAGAGTTGTCACAATGTTATAACAGCACTCAACCACTGTGTATACAATGGTATCCCAGTCATCAATATGATTTTTTCTTGCCACAATTCCTAATTTTGAGTTAACTTTCCACCTGGTCCAGCAATGTGAATGGATTCATAACTCAGGTTCAAAACCTTCAATGTTCCATCCTCAAGAATCATGATTGAAAGTGGTGAGGCAAACCTCACTGCCGGTCAAGCAGTGGAAAATAACTTAGCAGCATTAGCAGTTTCTATAAGCATTTATCAGCATAGAAACTTTATAGATTGGTGTACTCTTTGATTGGTGCAATTCCAGGGGCTGTAAAGATTGCTTTCCCAAAATATTAGGTTTATGCTCATTCCTTAGTTGTAATCCCTAAAGAGACATTTGATCAAGGCATAAGACCTAATGTCATATTTAACTATGACATTTAACTTAACGTTAAAATTTAACTTAACATTTGCTTCAAATAATTGGGCAAGGACAAAACTTTTGCTTAATTTTGTTCTTTGCACTTACTTATTTCCCTCCGTTTTACTGCATTGTCATTAAGTGTATTTAGCCACCCCTGTAGCCCCTCCTCCCATGTCATCCTGTTTATTTATACATTTACAGAGAGGCTATAGACAGGCATTTCCCAAGGTAATGAAGGTATACAGCTGTTTAAAAAGAGCCAGCATTATATCTTTCCCTTGAATTTTACAAGAAAAATCATCCTGTGACTGAGTTGCTTCTAAATCTTCTATCAATAAGCTGCCATGGTCTGTTGGAATGTAACAAGTATGTCTTTTCTGTGATAAAACACATTGGCTAACATGGTTCACAATTCACAGAGGATGAAATCATGATACAGATTCATTGCTCATTCAGGAAAGTACAAAAAACAGAAAAACAATGTTTTCTGAGAAGACAGAAAATAGGAGAAAATGCCCAATGACTCTTTACCCTTTTTCTCCTCCTGCCCCCAAATAAATGGCATTTTCTAATATTGAATACCATTAATTTTTAAAACTTTTTTATTGTATAGTATAACATATATACAAAGCAAAGAAATAAAAAAGCAATAATTTTCAAAGCAATCTTCAACAAGTGTGAATACCATTAATTTTAAACTTACCTGTGAAATAACTGGTTTGTGACAGGGATTTTCTCCATAAACCACCTGAAACTTTGTCATGAAACCTTGCAAGCTTTCAGGTGGATGGGCTCAAAATTACCTTTTATAACATATACAGTGACCCTAAAATCTCTTCTCTTTGATAGAACCCCAATGAAATCACAGATGTTTTTTTCCTCACCTTCCAGTATATTTTTCTCTGCATTTCCTCTGTATATGTGAACTTTACCTTAGATCTTACCTGGAAGCATCATGACGCATCATACTGCTTGCAGCCTGTCACCATAGTGTCATGCCTGTCTGCTCTCTTCTGGTCATAATGAATTTTCAATCCTCTATGACAGGGTTTTTCACCCTTGGTACTATTGATATTTTGACCCAGATAATTCTTTATTAGGTGGGGGTAGTTGTCCAGTACATTGTAGGATGTTTAGGAGGCACCTGGCTTCCATTTACTCTATCTATGCAATGCAAATAGCTTCATCCTATCCACCAGGGCATAATAAAAATGTATCTTTAGTTATTTCCAAATAATTTTTCTCCCTGAGGGAGCACATTGTTTAAAAAAAAACTTTGGAAGATACCTTATTGAATTCAGGAAAAAGTAAGAATACTTATATGGGAAAGGAAAAGAAAATCTTCTAACCTGACAATCAATTTAAATAAACCAAAAAACTATTTGAATTGATAATATTTGACTAAGGTAGCCAAAGGAAGGCAAATGATTTTCAAATTACAAAGATAAGAAAATCATCAATACATGCAAGCATACAACAAGAAGTAAAACTCCATTCACAATTGCACCCTTAACAAGAAACACACAGGGTCCATTTGAGGAATTAAGTAAAATGTCACAGAAGTACACAGGAAGGGATTTTAGTAAATGAAGATAATTTTTGTGCTCCTTTTTGCCAAAAATGCATATATTTATAACTCTCCCTAATTTCATTTATGAGTGCAAAACAAATACTAAATCTAGTAAGATTCTTTAAATGAAGCTTGACATGAAAATTCTTAATTTTATGTTGAAGAGACTTAGGGGCAAAAGGGCAAGAGGACTGTTTCTTCACATGTCAAAACATACTAACATATTTAATATTAAAAATGTTAAAATCTTCTAATAAAATACATGGGTTTTGCCTAAGCTCAGAATGACTTTTTTTGCCTTTGCTTCTTGTGTGTTGACTCAGCTTTGGTTCCCAGGGCACAGGCTGCATCAAAGTCAGCACACAGATTGTTCATTTGGGAATGCCCTTGAGATCTAGCCTTGAGGGTGTTGAGGAAATGACACAGAGTTGAACAAAGTGAGAAGCGGAGGTGTGATGCAGGCCCAGCAATTGCACAGTGACTCTCCAGAGTTGTCCAGAGCTGGGAAGAGATGGCCGTGAAACTCCCACGTGGATCAGCTATTGAATATAAACCCACAGATAGGGAATGCCCCAGGGAGAGGCTTTCTGTGGCTGAGGCAATCTCTGAAGGGCTGATGTATGAAGATATCCGCAGACTCTGCAAATGGGGCAGAAAAGTGGTTCCTTGAAGTGGGATGTGGGAGGCACAGCATACTGCCCCCCACATAAGATGAAAGATTGTCTCACTTGTCCAGACCATCATGACAAATACCACATGATGGATTGGCTTAAAAACAGGAATTTATCGCCTCACAGTTCCTGAAGCTGCAAGTCCAAAATCAAGGTGTCAGCAAGCATATGCCTTCTCCCTGAAGTCTGCTGACCAGCTGCAATCCTTGGGCGTCCCTGACTTGCATCTACACCTCCTGGTGATTTTTCCCCTTTGATCTTATCCTCCAATTTCAATGATTTCTGGCTTCTGCCCCTCCTGGTAGTTTTCTCTGACTGTGGCCCAATTTCTTCCCCTTATAAAACACTCCAGTAATACAGATTAAGGCCACCTGGTTTAGTTGGGCCACAACCTCAACTAAAAATATATATACCTTCTAAAGGTCTTGTTTACACGGGTGTAAACCCACAGGAACCAAAAACCCAGATTAAAAACATGTCTTTCTTTACAACACATTCTTCAAACTACCACAGAGATTCATTTTTCAAATTTCTATTATGTACTTTCTTTTCCAGCAAAAAGTATAAAATTCTTGCCTCCAATGTTTTGTTCATGTCTCTTCCTAATACCTTTTGCTTTTCTTTCTCTTAGCTCATATTGTGCTTTGAAACATTCAAACATGTAGATATGTCAGAGAGAATAAACACAATAGACATCACTGTCACTGCAGTGTCAGCTTTTAAATTGCTTTTTGTTCATAACATTAATATATGTTCCATGAAGAATATTAGAAAATGAATGTCAAAGCAGACATTGTCACAAAAATAAAAATCAGTATACATCCATTGATATGTGCATTATGCTAGCTTAGTTTGATATGGTTTGTATTTCCATAATTTTTTCACTTTCATAAGAAATTGTATTGCATGTCCATAAATATTCTTACATAACATGTTTTTTCTTCAACTTCTGCCTTGCATTCAGTATAAGGAAGTACAATGACATATTTAATCAAATCCCTGTAGACATTTATATTATTATTTTTTCTATAAAATAATGTAGATATAAACTACACAATCATATGTAAGCATGTTTGCACATATCTCATTATTGCCTTATTTATTAGTAAAGATCTTGCCATACTTTCTTTTGTATAAATGGTGTTTTCCAGCATTAGTTCACTTCTTAAGAGTGAATCACCCAAAATAGATTTGTACCCAAATTCAGGCTCCTGACACAGGCAGTTCACAGGGAGGGCGAAAGCCTATAAGCAGAAGCATCAGAAACTACACAACACTAACTATGTATTGAGGACACCTAAGGCAACAATGTGTCAATGACAAATAGCATGAAAACATGAAGGGATGAATGAATTTCACTGTGCCAATCCAATAATGAATTTTATGAGTTTGTATAAGAATGATTTCTTCAAATTTCTGGTTGATTTCTTCCTTCTACATTGAGTGAATCAGTACAAGACAAAATAAATAAAGTATTTTCAGCAATCATAACATCTCCTAGGATCTGATTCTGGTCTCAGAACTGAATAGAAAGACCTTACATACATTTTCTGCAAAAAGAAAGATGGATGCTAATATATTGTTTAGGGGGTATCTCTTCCAGTGGAAAAGAAAATTAGAAGAGGAATCTCATGGTCTGGAAGCCTGTGTGTTTAAAATTTCTGAAAATCTGAAAAAACTTTGTCAAAAATGTAAGTATCAGCAAAGCAAAGTAGAATTTATAATCCCTAGAAACTTTTATTCCTGTGGAAGCCACATCTTTTGTTCTAATCTTCTGAAAAGTATGTGTCTTTCAAAATGTTGATTATTACAGCATGACAATCATTAGTATGGCAAAACTGAAGTATCCTTGTACAATTTTAAATATACATTATTTTTGTTTTGTATTATCATAAAAGTAAAAAAATGTGCTTCCATTTTCTTTTCATCATTGCAGTGCACTATTCAAAACTCCTTTACCTCTAGTCCTACTATTTTTCACATCTGGTGTGAATTAAATGACTCTAGTCCCTTGGTCTTTAAGTCTCACATGCCAAACAGGAATCTAATAACCCATTCTTTGAATGTTAAATGTGTGAAGTAGAAAGAAAAATACCCAGCTTCCCCTAACATTTTTGCAGTCTTCACTCTTCTCTCCACCCAAATGTCACACTTTTTGTGATATTTATTTAAATTACCTATTGCTTAGATACATAACTGAGATGGTCAGAGTGCTGATGTAACAGTCCTCCCTACAACAAACATATAAAAGTCAGCAGAATATAAACAATTTTACTTTAAAAAAACATGAAATTTATATGAGGATAACAGGAACTAGATTTTATTATCTTTACATCTCAAGGAAAGCAAACTATATAATGGCATTTTTAAAGCATATTGGGAAGAAGTCTATCAGCTTGGTTGTTAGAGTCACTGTGTGTAAACTGTTTGTCCTTAAGGTAATAACTTCAGTTAATCAAAATGGAAAAGTGACTTCTTGATGATGATGCAGCATAGTTTATAAAATGCAGCATGGTTTATAAAATGGCATCATTATTCATTTAGAAATCTGGTTAAATATTTGAGCTTTGATGGCAACAAGCTGCTCCTAAGTTGTTAGCTAAAACCTAGTCAAATGAAGTGTTACTAAAGAGGGGTTGAATTTCTGCACACTGGTTCATAGGGCAGTTTTTGGAAATAATGTAGGAAAATTGAGGCATTTGCTATGTTCTTTATATTTTTCTTTGAACACAACACAAAAAATTGACCCACAACCTTTGTGGTTTCACTTGTACTGCACATATCACTCAATTTCACAGGCTCTCACTTTTCACCAAGAATCTGAGGACTGAGGTATAATTCACGTTCACGTGACAAGAAGTATGGGACTTGGAAATTTTACTGGGATCGAGGGCTGTGTGCTGCTTTTTAAAGCACCATTCCACTCCTTTGGCTCTCCTTGATCCTTTCCCAAGATTCCCTTCCTGATATCTCATGCTTGTGAAATTTAAGAATGTAATTCTTTACCAAGCCCATCAATCAAAAACATCTATGTTTACCAGTCCCTGAAAGTAACTGCAGAGAGTGCAAGTGTGTAAAGGGGTTTTAGGTTCTACCAGGCTCTTCCATTAGCCTGTGTCAATTTTATCTGCCCCCTTAACCCTGAGGAAGCTAGTGGCATTCCCGGTGAAAACACATGAGTCTTATTTACTCTTGTTTTAAGAATGAACTGACCAATGAGTATACATTTTTGTTTTCTTTATTCTTAGCACTTTTAATAAAATGGGAGTAGTGGGAATACTCCTGGCTTTATCATAAGATGAATTTTATTTTTGATCCAGTATTTGGGGAGAAGTTTTTATTCTAGCTGATATAAAACTCCCTGCTTTGGTGAGACCACAGGCAGATGAAAAAGTGCCCAAGTTAAATCAGCCTTTACACTTTCATCTCTTTAGTGCTTAGGAATTCCATATTTTATATCAGATCTGTCTCCAGCAGAAAACAGTGCACTTGGAAAGGGTAACTGAAGAGAGTTTAATACAGCATTATTTAAAATGTTGATGGAACCAACAGGGAAGATGGAAGAATCCCAGGGCTAGAAATGATGAAAGTTGCCCCTCTCCATATGCCCTACAGGAGTTGTGGCCTTTGAAAATAACACTTTTGCTGGCAATTAGCTGCCTTGGTGGAAAGGGAGCTGGGAAGAATAAATACCCCAGTATCTATGTCCTCCCACCCTCTCATCTTTGCACATTGTGCAAACATAACAAAGATAAAGGGCAAAAAATGCTTTCCTTTTGTTGTTGTCTAGGTGGTCTAGAACCTCCTGAGACACAAGGCAGGGTAGAGAAGAATGGAAAGGAAACCTGCAGGAACAAAAGGAGAATAACAAATACATCTATAAATTAAAGGGATTAAACCTGAAGACCTCAAAATTCCTTCTGCTCTACAATTCTGCCTTTCTCTCACGTGCAACTATTTGTCCCATATTAATTATATTTATACAATTTCTTACAGGGTCTGATTTTAGTGTATTAATTATAATTTGTCATTTATGTAATATTTTAGTTAAAATACTTTTTAGAAACTTTTTGTATTTGCAAAATGTTCCAGTACTATTATCTCCTGATGTAAATGGGAGTATCACAGTATCTTGAATTTTACTTGAAGGCTAATTTAGTCTATTTGAATTTAAGTTTTTGCAAGCTTTTCTCTATATTCAGAGAGTAAATTGAGGATCTTCTTAATTCTCTCATAGAATTCTTAAGATTGGCACACTGTTATTTCTTTTTATTCCAGCAACCTATACCTTGGAGTATAGGCAAGGCTGAGTTCGAATTCTGGGATTCATAAATAGCATTTATTTGTTAGTTTTTAGACAAACATAACACCGTGGAAACATACATCAAACAACCTGGGAGATTGGATAGAGGTATTTTTGTCCCCTTATGATGGATGAGAAATAAAGCAAAATTGCTCACTACTATTGAAAGGCTTTTTCAGGAACATGTCTTCCAATATTACTAGTAAGGATACTTTTGGGAAGTTGGACTTTGACAAAATGATTATTTGGTAATGTATGCACTGGTTTGAGACTGTTGTTTTCCCCTAGAAAATCTATATTCTTTTAATCCTAATCACACTTGTGGGGGCAAACCTGTTGCTTGGGTGGCATCTTTTTGATTGAATGTCTCTATGGAGATGTGACCCACCCAACTGTTGGTGGGGCCTTTTAATTAGGTGGTTTCCATGGAGCTGTGTCTCCACCCATTCAAGATGAGCCTTAATCTGTTTATTAGAGTCTTTAAGAAAGAATCATTTTGGAAAAAACTTCAGAGCTGACACAGACAAAGACTTTGGAGATGCAGAAAGAACCTCCCCCCCACACACACACACTGCCAGAAGCCAAAGGACCAGCAGATATAAGCCACGTGTTTTCCTAGCTAACAGATGTGTTCCAAACACCATCAGCCTTTTTTGAGTCAATGTATCTTTCACTGGATGCTTTAGTTTAGACATTTTTGTGGTCTTAAAACTGAAAACTTATAACAATAAATTCCCTTTATAAAAGCCAACCCATTTTTCATATATTGCATTTCCAACAACATTAGCAAGCAAACACAATGGAATAAAAATATGCTTGCAATAGCATGAAGTATGAGAAATTATGAAAATAGATGATGTTGGTGATGGAAAGCAGGCATAGTATTAAGTCTCTGTGTTATAACATTATTTTAGAAAGTCTTATATTTTTGGAAATTTTGTTCTAAAATTGATTCCTTGGGGATCATTTTTAAATTACTTGCAATTTATCCTTGAAAACATATTTTGTCTGAAAATTATAGAGGTGAATGCTTCCAACAGGAGATATAATGATTCCATTGAACTGGAATCTAAGACTGCCACCTGGTCACTTTGGGCTACTCATGCCCCTGTATCAACAAGCCAGTAAGGGGATTGCATTATTGTCTGGGGTGATTGACCCTAACTATCAAGGGGAAATAGGACTGCAACTATACAGTGGAGGTAAAGAAGAGTTTTCTTGGATTATAGGAGATCCCTAGGGCATCTTTTGGTACTACCATGCCCTGTGATTAAAGTCAATGGAAAGCTGCAACAACCCAATCCAGGCAGGACTACCAATGGGTCTCAAACTTCAGGAATGAAGGTTTGGGTCACCCCACCAGGCAAAGAACTATAGCCAGTTGAAGTGCTTACTAAGGGTAAAGGGAACACAGAGTGAGTAGTAGAAGAAGGTAGTGGTAAATATGAACTACAACCACATGATCAGTTACAGAAACGAGGACTGTGATGCTGTTTTGTTCCTGTTATACTATTTAAGTTGTAAGATATCAAGTTTAAGAATGAATATTATCCAAGGATTTGCACCCTATTCTGGAGAGAGTTACTGTGTTTCCAGTTATATGCAGGACAGTTGAGTATTGTTAGATGAAAGAAAAAAATGTGTGTTTTAATGTTTTTTATTTAGAAATTAGGTATGGTTTAAGGTGATATATATATAGCTGCCAAGTTGACAAGGGGTGGACTGTCATGGTCAGCTTCATGTATCAACTTGGCCAAGTGGTTGTACCTGTTTGCCTGGTTGGGTAAGTGCTGGCCTGTCTGTTGCAATGAGGACATTTCATAGAATTAGATCATGATCACGTCAGCTACATCCACAGCTGATTCCATTTGTAATCAGCCAAGGGGAAGGTCTTCTGCAATGAGTGATGCTCAATCTAATCACTGGAAGTCTTTTAAGGAGGATTCAGAACAGACAGTCTCTCTTCCTGTTTTGGCTGGCAAGCCTCTCCTGTGGAGTTCATCCATACCCTCTATCAGAATCGTTGGCTTCACAGCCTGCCCTGTGGATTTTGGACTCTGCATTCCCACAGTCACGTGAGACACTTTTATTAATTTTACACTTGTGAATGTTCCCTGTTGATTCTGTTTCTCTAGAGAACCCTAATTAATACAGTCTTTTCTCCCTAGCCCCCCAAGGAGACTTTGGAAATATTTTTTTTATTCTCTTCCTAAATTACTCTGGGATATATCAGGGCATCACACTAACTTGTACAGACCAACAATAACTCATGACCTATTCCAGATTCCATGTAATTATGGTGTTGATGTAAACTGACCATACAACTAAAATTAGACAATATACTACCCAAAGTATAAATTTTGTACCACCTTAGCATCTCTCCCTTTGTTTTACACAGAGGTTGAATTTGAAAATATGAGCCATCTCATTGTTTACCCAGTATTCTGCTTCACCTTAATCCTATCATGATCAGCTTCATTCATGTCTCTAGATGAAGTCTGATCACTTTTTCAGTTTTTTTTAGCAGTTGCTAAATGGGGTACTTTTGACTTTCATAACTTCAGTGCTCTAACTCTGAGTCTCAGGTATCACATAAATATCTGAAGTCTCAGGGAATTACCAGGTTATATACAAATAGTTCAAAATCTCAGGATATAGAAATATCATTTACAACTCCAGAGAAGATACGGCTACTGCTAGTGCTTACAAACTAAGAACATTTACAACAGGCCCCAATCTGATAATCCAAGCCCTTGACTTCAATTTTCTGAGTTTATATATCATAGTTAATCCGTATGAATGAAGCATGAAAATATCTGTCCTTCTGTTTTTTACATTTTATTCAACATAGACTTCTTTAAGTTCATTCACCTATTTGCATGCCCCACAATTTCACGCTGTCTCACAGCCATGCAGTAGTCCATTATAAATAAACTCCAGAGTTCCCCCTTCAATTCCTCAGTCTCACTCTCAATTCCTCTAGGCATACACCTAGCAGACAGGGTAGAAGATCATGTGGCAATCCCATCTCTTGCCTTATTTGGAACCACCACACTACCCTCTGGAATGGCTGCATCTCTCAGCTTCCCAACCAAAAATAAATAGGTACATCTCTTCATTCATCTTTTTCATAACACTTGTTTCTCTCTGTTCACTTTTAAAAACATTTTTTATTGTTAAATGTAATATATATACAAAGAAAAGAAAAAGCAATTATTTTCAAAGTACATTTTAACAAATAGTTACAGAACAGATTTCAGAGTTTGGTATGGATTGCCACTCCACTATTTTAGGTTTTTAATTATAGCTGTTCTAAGATAAAGGAGCCTAAAAGACATATCAATATAATGATTCAGCAACCATACACATTTCGTTAAACCTTACTTCTCTGTATAACTCCAACATCACCATTGATCATTCTCCCACTCTTTAGGGGTATTTGGGTTAGTGTCTATTACCTTTTCATGTCAAAACGGGCTGGGAGTAACTCTTAGATATGCCTATAGATAGGCTAAGCTTCTCTGCTACATACATAAGCTTCTCAAGAGCAAGGCTTGTCCTATTTATTTGGATGTCCCTGATATTTGACACAGTATCAGGGGTTCCCCCGTGTTAAAGCTTAATAGTTCCATTTTTCTTTCTCCCATCCCCCAAGGGAATTTGCCAATACTTTCTGATTACCAGGTTAATATACTCTGGTATGTATCCAGGCATTACATTAAGATAAACAGGATTAAAGGCCCTCACTCTTATTCTGGGTTCCCTGTGTTTGGATTATTTAAATGATCCATCCAGGCAGGTTGAGTTAGATTATGTGCTACAGAAAATTCAGGTTCTGGACAAAATAAAACTTTCTTACTTTGGTCTGAGAGAATAAGATGAGGTTGCAAAATATAGACAATATCTTCTTTACCCTCTAACCTGAGTTACATTAATCCTGACCTGATTGGTTTCACTCTTAACACTAAATGCCAGTTTATACATATTTAAAATAGCCTCTAAAGATCCAGGAATAATAATTACCATGCCAGGATAAATGTGACTGCTATAAGAGATAACAGTCTAGGTCCTGTTTTCTTATAAGTATTTTCTAATATTTATTTATTTATTTTATTTTGCATGGGCAGGCACCAGGAATCGAAGCCAGGTCTCCAGCATGGCAGGCAAGAACTCTGCCTGCTGAGCCACCATGGTCTGCCCTTATAAGTACTTTCTAAATGAGACCATACAGGAATTGCTGTTTTGTTTCTGGCTTATTTTGTCTCACACCAAATATTCCACACATTCATTCACAATGTTAAATGTGAAGGAAGAGAGCACTAAAAGATTAGCACTCTTTTAGTTCCCTCAGGAAATACATGCATGCTTTTTGTCACCCTGCAGTATATAACCAGTATCTGGTTAAGAATGAAGTTATCTGTTGTTTGTTATGGCTGATCTTCTGACCCCCTGATTCCACCTGTCTTTCTTTCTCATCATTCCTTAATATCCTTTGAACTCCAGTCCATAGGAAGCAACATACACCATGATCAAGTGGGGTTTACATCAATAATGCAAGATTGGTTCAATGCAAGAAAATCTATTAAAGTAATACAACACATCAAAACAAAAGATAAAAATCACATGATCACCTCGATTGATGATGAAAAAGCATTCGACAGAATTCAACATCCTTTTCTGATAAGAACACTTCTAAAGGTAAGAATCAAAGGTGACTTCCTCAATATGATAAAGGGTATATATGAAAAACCCATAGTCAACATCGTACTCAATGGAGAGAGACTGAAAAATTTCCCCTAAGATTGGGAACAAGACAAGGATGCCCTCTGTCACCACTATTATTCAGCATTGTACTAGAAGTTCTAGCTAGGGCGATCATGCAGCTAAATGATTTCCAAATTGGAAAGGAAGAATTAAAATTTCATTATTTGCAGATGACATGATACTATACTTGGAAAATCTGCAACAAAGTTACTTGAGTTAATAAACAAATTCAGCAAAGTGGCAGGATATAAAATTAATGTGCAACAATCAATAACGTTTGCACATTTTTGTGCAAATCAATAATTCACAATGTGAATGTGGGAATGCATTCGCAATGCATGTCTCACAACTTCCTTTTTTTGTAGCTGCACAATATTCAATCATATGTATACACCATCATTCGCCAATCTACTCAGCCACTGAGTAGATTAGGCATCATGTATAATGTCCAAAGTAAACAGTCCATCAACACTCTCAACTTTAGAAAATTTCATTGTTCCCCAAAGATAACCAATAAACACACCCTCACCAAATGGAAAATCTGCACCTCTTCTTAACTCTTGTTCCCCCCCTCATTATTTACCCCTGCTGTTGCTGTCATACTGCTCATGTTTTCCTGTTAAACATATCCCATAGGATGCAATGGTAGTTCCTGCCCTTTACCCCAAACTCATACACTCTTTGTTCAAGATTCATACTTTTGAAGTAGTGTATGCAAAAGCTTATTTATATTTGTAGTGTTATTGGTGGGACATATGGATCTATACAACCCCTTCAATCATGTTCACCTTGAATGTGGTAATATTACTTAAAGACCCACTACTGAACCCCCTTCACTTCTATCTATTCCCTTATATTTGAATTCAACCAATTAGCTAATTGTTCAACTATCTCAAGCTTCTGTATATGCCTAGGTACCCTATATTCTGTATTATAACCCTCTGATTTTACCTTTACTATGGTTATACAAATAGAATCATACAGCATCTACCCTTTTCTATCTGGCTTATTTCATGCAATATGTCCTCAAGGTTCATCAATCTCACTCTGTGGTTCAGGATGTCATGTCGTTTTACTGCTCTATAATATTCCATTGTATGTATATACTATATATTGGTGATTGCTCATCTGTTGGTGGGCACTTGGATTGTTTCTGTCTTTTGGCAATTGTGAAAAATGCTGCTATGATGTAGGTGTGCAAATGTCTGTTTGTGTCATGGCTTTAAACTCTTCTAGGTATATACCAAGTAGTGTGTTGCTGGGTGTGGTAGTTAGATTCAGTTGTCAACTTGGCCAGGTGAAGATGCCTAGTTATATTGCTGTGGACATGAGCTGATGGCATGTGAACTTCATCTGTTCCTGATTACATCTGCAGTCAGCTAGGAAGGAGTGCCTGCTGCAATGAATGATGTTTGAGTTAATTGGCTGGTGCTTAAATGAGAGAGCTCAACATAGCACAGCCCAAGCAGCTCAGCATACCTCATCTCAGCACTCGCAGCTCAGCCCATGCCTTTGGAGGTGCAGAAAGGAATCACCCTGGGTAAAGTTGTTGGAACCCAGAGGCCTGGAGAGAAGGCCAACAGAGATTACTCTGAGCCTTCCCACATAAGAAAGAACCTCAGATGAAAGTTGGCTGCCTTTCCTCTGAAGAACTAATGAAATAAATCCCCTTTATTAAAAGCCAACCTGTCTCTGGTGTGTTGCATTCTGGCAGCTAGCAAACTATAGCACTGGGTAGTAAGGCAACTTAATATTTAGTTTCCTAAGGAACCACTGTACTGTTTTCCATAGCTGCTGTACCATTATACATTCCCACAAGCAGTGCATAAATGTTCCAATTTCTGCACATTCACTGCAACATTCGTGGTTTCCACTTCATAGCAGCCATTTTTATAGATGTGAGGTGGCATCTCATTGTAGTCTTGATCTGCATTTCCCTTATAGCTAATGAAAATGAGCATTGGGTGTGCCACAGTAGCTCAGCAGGCAGAGTTCTTGCCTGTCATGCCAGAGACCCAGGTTAAACGAGTCTGTGAGTCATTGAAATGTTCAATTCCCGGTGCCTGCCCATGTGAAAAAAAAGAAAGAAAGAAAATGAACATCAATTCACGTGATTTGGTGCCATCTGTATTTGCTCTTCAGAAAAATGCCTTTTCTTATCTTCAGCCCATTTCATCACTGGGTTGTTTGTTCTTCTGTTGTTGAGTTGTATGATTTCTTTATGGATACAGGATATCAAAACTTTGTTTGATACGTGATTTTCAAACATTTTCTCACATTGAGTTGGCTTCCTCCTTTCCTGTTTAACAAGTCATTTGAGGCAGAAAAGCATTTGATTTTGATGAGTTCCCATTTATCTATTTTTTCTTTTGTTGCTTGTGCTTTGGGTGTAAAGTTTAGGAAACTACCTCCTACTACAATGTCTTTAAGATGTTTCCCTCTATTTTTCTTCTAGGGCTTTATGGTGCTGGTTCTTATATTTAGGTTTTGTTCCACTTTGAGCAATTTTTGTGTTGAGTATAAGATAAGGGTTCTCTTTGATTCTGTTGACTATTGATATCCAGTTTTCCCTTGCCCATTTATTGAAAAGTCTATTTTGTTCCCAGTTCATTAGATTTGGTGGCCTTGTCGAAGACCAGTTGACCATATTTGGTGGTCTATTTCTGCACTCTCAATCAATTCCATTGGTCAATACTTCTATCTTTGTGCTGGTACCACGTTATTTCGACCATTGTAGCTTTATAAGTTTTAATATCAGGAAATGTTAATTGTTATTGTTCATTTTTAGGGTGCTTTTAAGTATTTGGGGTCTCTTTACTTTCAAGATATACTTGGTAACTAGTTTTTCCATGTCTTCAAAGTAGGTTGTTGGAATTTTGATTGGTACTGCATTGAATTTGTAGATCAATTTGGGTAGAATTGACATCTTAACTCTATTTAATCTTCCAATCCATGAGCAGGGAATGTCTTTCCACTTATTTAGATCTTCTTTAATTTCTTTAAACAATATTATGTAGTTTCCTCTGTACAAGTCCTTTACATTACTAGTTAAGTTCATTCCTAGAAACTTGATTCTTTTAGTTGCAATTTTGAATGGGATGTTTTCCATGATTGACTCCTCAGTTAGGGCATTGCTTGAGTATAGAAACATTATTGATTATTGCACATTGTTTATCCTGCCACCTTGCTGAATTTGTTTATTAACTCAAGTAACTTTGCTGCAGATTTTCCAAGTATGGTATCATGTCATCTGCAAATAATGAAATTTTAATTCTTCCTTTCCAATTTGGAAATCATTTAGCTGCATGATCGCCCTAGCTAGAACTTCTAGTACAAACCTGAGTAATAGTGGTGACAGATGGTATCCTTGTTTTGTTCCCAATCTTAGGGGAAAGATTTCAGTCTCTCTCATTGAGTACAACGTTGGCTATGGATTTTTCATATATACCCTTTATCATATTGAGAAAGTTACCTTTGATTCTTACCTTTAGAAGTGTTCTTATCAGAAAAGGATGCTGAATTCTGTCGAATGCTTTTTCATTATAAGTCGAGATGATCATGTGATTTTTATCTTTTGTTTTTATGTGTCGTATTACATTCATTGATTTTCTTGCATTGAACCAATCTTGCATTATTGATGTAAACCCCATTTGGTCATGGTGTATGTTGCATCCTATGGACTGGAGTGTGAAGGATATTAAGGAATAATGAGAAAGAAAGACAGGTGGAATCAGGGGGCCAGAAAATCAGCCATAACAAACAGATAACTTCATTCTTAACCAGATCCTGCTTATATACTGCAGGGTGACAAAAGGCATGCATGTATTTCCTAAGGGAACTAAAAGAGTACTTATATTTTACTGCTCTCTTCCTTCACACTTAACATAACCATTTTGGGGTAAACAAACATTCTCTTCCTCCCAGACTGTTCCACATAAAGCAAATAATAGTCTCCACAGTTTATTGCCGCCACCACCCTGACACCAGCTGCTCCCAACAAAATCTGCAGGTCTTGTTTTAACCCTTGGCTCCTACACGTGTATAATTCTTTTAATGTGTTGGTGGATTTGATTTGCTAGTATTTTTTTTGAGGATTTTTGCATCCATGTTCATTAGGAAGATTGACCTGTAGTTTTCCATTCTTATAGCACCTTTGCCTAGTTTTGGTATTAAAGTGATGTTAGCATCATCAAATGAGTTAGGTAGTGTTCCTTTTCCCTCAATTTTTGGAAAATTTTGAGCAGTGTTGTTGTTAATTCTTTTTTGAATGTTTGATAAAACTCCCCTATGAAGTCATCTGGCTATGGTGTTTTCTTTGTACGAAGAGTTTTGATGACTGAATGAATCTCTTTACTTGTGATTGGCTTGTTGAGATCTTCTATCTCTTCTTGAGTCAATGTAGCTTGTTCATGCATTTCCAGGAATTTGTCCATTTCATCTAAATTGTCTAGTTTGTGGCATGTTGTTGTTCATAGTATTCTCTTATGATTTTTTAATTTCCTCAAGGTCTGTGGTAAAAACACCCCCCTTAGTTCTGATTTTGTTTATTTGCATCCTCTCTGTTTTTTTCATTGTCAGCTTTGCTAGTGGTCCATCAATTATATTGATTTGTTCGAAGAACCAACTTTTGATTTTATCAATTCTTTCTATTGTTCTTTCTTCTCCTTTTCATTTAACTCCACTTTATTCTTTGTTATTTCTCTTTTTGTATTTGTTTTGGGGTTAGTTTGCTGGTCTTTCTCAAGTTCCTCCAGGTGAACAATAAAGTCCTCAATTTTTGCTCATTATTCTTTTTGAAGATAAGCATTTAAGGCAATAAATTTCCCTCTCAGCACAGTCTTTGCCACATCCCATGAATTCTGAGATGTTGTATTCTCGTTTTCCTTCATTTCCAGATAACTACCAGTTTCTCTAACAATTTCTTCTTTAACCCACTAGTTGTTTCAGAGTGTGTCATTTAACGTTGACATATTTGTGAAAGTTCTCATTCTTTGGTGGCTATTGATTTCCAGCTTCATTCCATTGTGATCAGAGAAAGTGCTTTGAAAAATTTCAATGTTTTTAAAGGTATAAAGACTTGTCTTTTTCCCCAGCATAATGATCTGTCCTGGAGGATATTCAATGAACACTAGAAAAGAAAGTGTATGCTGGTGTTTTGGGATGTACTGAACTGTATATGTCCATTAGGTCTAATTCACTTATCAAATTGTTTCAGTTCTCTATTTCCTTGATGAACCTCTGTTGGGGTGCTCTATCTATAGAGGAGAGTGGTGTACTGTTTCTTATGAGACAAAAAAGAAAAAAGGTTATTTTTTCTGATACTAGATTAGCTACTTTTGCTTTTCTTTGGTTACACCATGCATGGAACATCATTTTCCATCCTTTCAGTTTAAATCTATTCGTATCCTGTGTCTAAGATGAGTCTCTTATAAGTAGCATATAGCTGGATTATATTTCTTCATCCATTCTGCCAATCTGTATCTTTTAATTGATATGTTCAGTCCATTAACATTCAAAGTTATTACTGTAAAGGCATTTCTTGAATCCACCATCTTATCCTTTGGATTTTATTTGTCAGATCTATATATCCTTTTCCCTCTGTGTATTTTTATCCTTTAAGCTATGCTTACTGGTACTCTTCAGTTCTTTGCCTTCCTCCAGATTGCCCTTTCCTGTCTGTTTTTTTCAGCTAGCAGAGTTCACTTTAGTATTTCTTGTAGGCCTGGTCTGTTCTTGACAAATTCTTTCAGCATTTGTTTGTCTGTGAAAATTTTAATCTCTCCCTCAATCTTGCAATACAATTTGGTTAGGTGCAGAATTTATGGCAGGAAGTCTTTCTCTTTCAGAATCTTAAATATATCATACCACTGTCTTCTTGTCTTCCTAGTGCCAGTTGAGTAGTTCAAACTTAGTCTTATGTGGTTTCCTTTGTATGGAGTAGATTGTTTCCCTCTTGCTGTTTTCAGGATTTTCCGCTTCTCGTCAGCATTTAACAGACTGGTTAATATGTGTCTTGGAAAAGGCCTACTTGGATTTATTCTATTTGGAGTTGATTGGGCTTCTTTGATTTGCATATTCATGTCCGTTATAAGGGCTGGGATGTTTACCACCATTATATCCTCAACTAAACTTCCTAGACCTTTATTGTTCTCTTCTCCTTCTTTGGCTCTGATGATTCTTATATTTGTGTACATTGTTTTGTCCATCATTTCCCAGAGATCCAATTCAAATTTTTCCATCTTTTTTGCAATTTGCACTTTTGTATGTTCAAAAGAAGTTGCCCTACCTCTAGTTCACTTAACCTTTCTTCTGCCTCTTCAAATCTGCTACTGTGTGCCTCTGATATATTATTATTATTAATTATTTTTCTTAGTATTATTTTGTATGGGCAGGCACCGGCAATCAAACCCAGTCTCCAGCATGGCAGGTGAGAATTCTGCTACTGAGCCACCATCACACCACCTTCTATTATATTTTTTATTTGGTCTACAGCATCTTTAATCTCTGTGATATCTGTTATTTTTCTATTTATTTTTTCAAATTCCTTTATGCTCTCCTAGTATCTTCTTGATCTCCTTTATGTCATTATCCATTACACTGATTTTTATTTAGTAGCGTTATATGAACATCTTTGATTAATTGTTCCAAAGTCTGTGTCTCCTCTGGGTTTTACTTTGGTCCTTAGTCTGAGCTGTATCTGTCTGCTTCTTGATATGCATCATGATCTTCTCTTGCCATGGAGCCATATCAATATCTTGATAGTGTTGCCTTGGGGGTTGATTTCCTTCAGTGGTCTAAAGCTTTTCATTTGTGGGATGGATGTGGAGCAAGATGAGGGCCAAATCAGTGTGGTGACAGGTTGCAGCCTAGCTATGGGCACAGGATGCAGATGCTGTGCTGGTGCCTGACCTTCCTAGTCCCTGTCCCCCACCTTGTGCACTCATGAGGGCTCCAGGCTTCCATTTCAAAAGGGGAGTGCTAGGCTGTTTGCACTAGTTGAATGCTCTCCTATTCTCTGTGTCTTAATTCTTCAGCTTTTGCAACTAGGGCCTCCTTATCTGGTATAGAAGACCCTCCCAGGTCACTTACACCCTGGAATCACCATCCCAGTTGCCTTCCTATCCCTTTCTACCTGTTCCTTTGAGCAGGAGTGAACTAGACCTATCCTATTTGTTGTCTTCCTGGAAAACAATCTGTTCATTTCTAAACAATTGTATCCACCCAATATACAATCCAACCTAAGCAAATAGACATGCCTTCACTACCCTAATCCGTATGAACACATTTCCTTTTCTTCTACATAGAGTCCACATGCCTCTGCCGTGCCCCCTGCCCCCGCTTACTGATATTTACTCTTGACATAATGCCTTTGTTACATTCAGTGGAAGCATATTTCAATGTTAATGTTGACTATAGACCCTGGCTTGCATTGATTGTGTCTTTTCCTGTATACCACCCAATTCAACACCTTTCAATGTTGTCATTCTTTGTTCTCCCTCATGCAAAAACATTTGTATATTTGTAAATTTTAATCACCATCATTGTCCACTCTAGGCATTCCTAAGTTATACCATCAGTCTTTATCCTCTATATTTCCTTCTGGCTTCATACATGCCCCCAGCCCTCTTTTCTCAACCGTACTCAAATTCAGCTTCATTCAGAGTACTTGTATTATTGCACTATCATCAGATGATATTGTGCTACAATTTCTGAATTTTTACAATTAGTCCTGTGGCACAATCAGTCTTCCATCAGTGCAAAATGCCCAATCTCGAGCCTCTTATAATCTCCTGATTACCTGTGTTCTTAACTTTAACTCTCAAAGTTCACTCATTAATATTAGTTCATAATAGTGGGACCAGAATTTCGTATCCAGAATATATAAAGAGATTTTTCAACTCAACAATAAAAAGATAAACATCCCAGTTGAAAAATGGGCAAAAGACATGAACAGATACTTTTCAGAAGAGGACTTGCAAATAGCTAAGAGGCACATGAAAAGATGCTCAACTTCACTGGTTTTAGGGAAAGACAAATCATAATTTATGATACATAATTTATCCTTTTGTTTCTGGCTAATTACACTCAGCATAATGTCCTCAAGATTCATCCATGTTGTTACATGTTTCATGACATAATTCTGTCTAATAGCTGGAGAGAATTCCATCATATGTATATATCACAGCTTATTTAGACCACTCACCAAAGACGGACGTTTGGGCTTTTCCATCTCTTGGCAATTGTAAATAATGCTGCTATAAACATCAGTGCAAAAATGTCCATTTGTGTCCTTTCCTTTAGATTCTCTGAATGTATACCTAGTAATGGGATTCCTGGATCATTTGGCAATTCTATGCTTAGCTTCTTGAGGAACCACCAAAGTGCTTTCCAGAGTGGTTATGATATTTTGCATTCCCACCAACAGTGGGTAAGTGTGCCTCTTCACATACTCTTAAGTCCTTGTCATTTTCTGTTGTTGTTGTTGTTGTTGTTTTATATATAATGGCCATTTTAGTGGATGGGAGATGTATCTCATTGTGGTTTTGATTTGTCTTCCCCTAAAACCAGTGAAGTTGAGCACCTTTTCATGTGCCTCTTAGCTATTTGCATGTCCTCTTCTGAAAAGTATCTGTTCATGTCTTTTGCCCATTTTTCAACTGGGATGTTTATCTTTTTATTATTGAGTTGAAAAATCTCTTTATATATTCTGGATACAAAATCTTTATCTAATATCTGATTTCCACAATATACTCATTTAGAAAAACCATTCTGCCTAGAAGGCCTAACTGCAAGTTGAAAGACTAACTTTGAAATGTCTGTGACATTAAGAACACCATCCCCATACGGGGTGAGACATATGAAAAGCCACTATGCCTCACTCTGGCAGTGCACAATTAAGCATATTAATGAAATGGAAAGCTTATCTGCTGCAGCACAGCAATTTCAAAAATACCCTCTTAAGTGCAGAAGTGCATGATATCCCTAGACCAGTTCCCTGTGTGGAAGTTCAATGCTTGTCCTTCCCTGCTGATTCTCCCGAGGTGGCTGTCTCTGTGCCTACAGTTATGGATGTGGCAACATTCTTAATGCTGCTTGTTATACTGGTGGATCATCACACAGGCAGCCCACCAGCTGGATTGCAGTAGCCATGAAACATTATAGACAATATATGATGGGAAACTGAAGGGCTGTATATATAGTCAATGTACATGGACCAGGAGATGCATTAACTGTGCTGACAACTGGTCTGGTACAGGGCTTGACATTGTGGATGGCCACATGGAAGCAAGAGCAAGGGACTAGTGCTGGTCTCCCCTTATGGGGCAATGAAATGAGGGAAAACACCTGGACTACATGCCACAAGTGAAAGGAAACCATATGTCATGGTTAGAGACAGGTGTCAACTTGGCCAAGTTGTGGTTCCTCTTCATCTGATTGGGCAAGTGCTGGCCTGTCTGTTGCAATGAGGACATTTCATAGGATTAGCTCATGATCATGTCAGCTACATCCACAGCTGATTCCATTTGTAATCAGCCAAAGGGGAGTGTCTTCTGCAATTAGTGATGCTAAATCCAATCATGGGAAGCCTTTTAAGGAGGACTCAGAGGAGACAGGTTCCATTCCTGCTTTGGCTGGTGAGCCTCTCCTGTGGAGTTCATCCAGGCCATCCATCGGAGTCATCGGCTTCGCAGCCTGCCCTGTGGATTTTGGACTCTGTATTCCTATGGTCATGTGAGACACTTTCATAAATTTTATATTTGCAAGTGTTCCCTGTTGATTCTGTTTCTCTAGAGAACCCTAACTAATACACCATGTTTCATGTATCTGCCAATAAACACTGATTCTTTACCTGGCAATGCTGAAGCAGATACTTGGCAAAAATTCAGTCTAAAGCCAATATCGCATCAGGCTTCTGAATGGTTGCATGGAAAGACAGGACACCAAGGGTCCCAGACTCAGTGGAAACTGGCACAGCAATTTCTGCTACTCATCACCAGTAACAACTGAAATAAGTTGTGTGTGACAGGCCCTCCTGTTCACTGCAATGTCCAAGGATATTTCCTTATCAGATCCATCACATTTACCACGAGCAGATTCTGGACATCAGGTGACAGGTAGATTATATGGACCCCTTCCCTTATCCAAAGGTGCAAAATAAGCTTTTGTAGCCACTTACATGACCACTGGACAATTGCTGGCCTTCCCAGCAGGGAAAACTAACCAAGAGCTGGTTGCATCCAGCCCTCAGCAAACTTGATTCGTGGCCCCAAGTAGCTGCTTCTGCCCCTGTTGAACTGGTAAGAGCAGGGCCCACGTGGGCACTGCAATTTCAGGTGAAAAGACCAGCAATACCACAAACACAAAGAGTAATGAAAATAGCTTGCTTCTGCCTATACAGGAAGCATTAGAAATGGGGGAAATAAGTTCTAATGGTCATGGTTTTGGGCAGTGAAGCTGTGCTAGTTGGGAATCCTGAGCCCATGTGCTATCGGGGTCCCCCAACATGTAAATTTTAAGCCACAGTGTATAAACAAAATGCCAGAATTTGTTTATGTAAACTGTGACACTCCATATCTCAAGACACAGTATGTGTGACTCTGTGAACACTTATTATGCGAAGGTAACTGTGAATTTCACTCCAGAAAGCTCCCTGCAATTGAGGGGGAAAAGTGTGGTATCTGTCTACTACTAGCCATTTGGTTTCTATGCGTTCTGCCCTTAGCATCCTAGCAAACACCTTCCTGCAACACGCTTCTGCGGTAACCTGCTTTCACAGTAGATCCCAATGTGGAGTGTGTCCTGAACCACCACTGCAGGTGTCACTAGCCTTGGACCATGACCCCTTCAAATTAGACTGTTAGAATACACACATCAGACAGGTCTGGAAAAAATCTTCTCATTTGAGACTGAAATCACAGGTTTTTTCAATTACCAATTGTGCCGATTTGAATCTATTAAATGCACCAGAAAGGCCTTGTTTTAATATTGATTCAATCTTGTGGAGGAAGTGCTTTCTCTTAATCCTGATTCAATATTGTAGTGTGGAACTTTCAATTAGATTATCTCCATGGAGTCGTTGATGCACCCAATTGGGGTATGACCTTTTGATTACATGGATATGTGACTCTACCCATTCCAGGTAGATTCCTGGAATCCCTTAAAAGAGGAAACATTTTAGAGAGAGTCAGAAATGACAGAGCTAACAGAACAACAGAGCCTCAGAGCCAACAGATACTTCACAACAGAGCTGACATAGATGAGGAGACATGGAGAACAGACATGGGAGTTTGGAGATGCTTGGAGCCCAGCAGACATTGCCATGAGATGTTAAGCAAGCCAGAACCTGGAGAGAGCCTCTCTTGGCTCTCTTAGCCAAGAGAAGAAAGCCAGACCCAGAGAAGCAAAGTAAGGAATGCTCACAGGAACAGAGGCTGAAAGCACAGAGCCCAGGAAAAAGGGACCAATAAAGGATGAGCGTGCCTTCTCAGCTACAGAAGTGTCACAGATACATCAGCCTTTCTTGAATTAAGTATCTTTACCTGTATGCCTCAGTTAGGACATTTCCATAGGCTTTACATTACTGTAAGCTCATAACTTATTAAATTCTGCTTTATAAATGCCATTCCAGTTCTGGTATGCTGCATTCTGGCAATTACAAAACTCAGATTTGGTACCAGAGAAGTGGGGGACTGCTGTAGTTTGTAAATACCAAACATGTTGGGTGGCTTTTTAAATGGATAAAGGGCAGATTTTGGAAGAATTGTGAGGCAGTTCATAGAGAATGTCTAGAATGCTTTGAGGAGACAGTTGGTAGAAATGTGGACTCTAAAGATACCTCTGGTGAGGCTTTAGACAGAGAAGATGAACGTGTTGTTCCAAACTGGAAGGAAAAACTTTTTTGTAGATGGAAGGCAGAATTTGAGAGTGCTGAGCTTGGTAATTTAGCAGAAGAAATTTCCAAACTATATGTGGAAAATGCAATCTGGCTGCTCTTTTAAGTTTCTAGTAAAATGGAAAGGAAAAAGATACGTTGAGAACTGAACTCAAGGGTATCAAGACATCCAAAATTAATGTTTGGGAAAATTCTGGACTTCTAGAAAGGGAGATACAAGAATAGTGCCCCATGCCAGGATTTAAGCAAACATGGAAGCAGTCAGCCATTTTTTAAAAAGCCAGGATTGGAGATGGAGTTATCCACTGCCATGTGACTACCCAGATGACAGAGGTGTTCCTGACCCATCGGCCTTTCTTGAGTGAAGGTAACTGCTTGTTGGTGCTTTAATTTGCACACTTTCAATTCCAAAGAACTGTAAACTTGTACCTTATTAAATGTCCCTTTTTAAAAGCCATTCAAACTCTGGTCTATCACATTCCAGCAGCTTGCAAACTAACAACTGGTAGACTGGTTTAATTCCCTTCCTTGCCCTCGCAGCATCACCCTGTGGGATGTCTCTCTCTGCAAGGGGCTCCTAAGGGTCGGTTGTTCCTTACACTGTGATGGATGCAATGTCTGTCCTACAGACATGTGGTTGGCTGGGTGGTGTGGGTTGTGAGTACCCAGGGCCCAGGTCTGCCCCCTCCCTCATGTTGAGAGCACATCACACAGTCACCCGCATGTCCTGGGCAGACCTCCAAGTTCAGACAGTGTTAAACTCCCGTTCCCTGACCAAATGTACTGGAACGCTGGACCTCATAAGATACCCACCACCACTCTGGGACTGCTCTCTCCTTTGATTTTGGTGTGGGTGCTGACTCCCTTTTCCTAACAGGCCGCCATGGGGGTAGAATTCTCTAGCTACTGTCCATCTGTCCAAAGTGAAAACTCATGGCTAGCTTCCTCCCTGACGTGTTCTTTGGTCTCAGGTTTGTGCTGGGCTGGAATACTTGCTGCCAAAGTGAGCTCTCAGTGCAAGGTTTCAAAACAAAGAACCCCTGGCATAAACTCATCTGCTCTGATTTGTCCTTTCAACTGGTAGATAAGGAGGACAGAAAAGTTCCGATTCATCCTAGGTCACAGGGAAGGAGTGGGCTGAGGGAGAATGAGCTCTGGACCAAAAATAACTTCCAGCCCAGCAGGCCCACTCCTCCCAGGAGCACTGTCAGGTAAAGCAGGGATGCCAGGTTACATTCAAATGTGGATATACTTATGCAGAGAAGCTTGTTAGCTGTTTTTTATCTGAACCTCACATTTCTCTTGGGGTCCTATATTTTATTTGCTAAATATGGCAATTCATTCTCCTAGGTCTCACGCACTTCCTTCTTCAGTGAAATGTGCTGCAGTGACCTGTCTTGAGAATGTCACAGAAAAGAATTTCCCATATTGCAGCATTATTCACAATAGCCCCAACTGGTAGCCACCCCAAATCATCAGGAGCAGATGAAAGGATAAAGAAAATGGGTATCTACAGACCAGGGCATATGACTAAGCCTTAAAAAGGAAGGGAGTACTGACTGACACGTTCTACCTCACAGATAAACCTTGAAAACCTGCTGAGTGAAAGAAGGAGACATGAAGGACAGCATATTTTATGAAATATCCAGCATAGGCAAATCCAGAGAAACAGAAAGCAGACCAGTGGTGGCCAGGGGCAGGGGAACAGGGGACACAGGGACTGAGTGCTTCCTGGGTATCAGGTTGGTTTTTCTAAAAAAATATTTTTATTGACAAATCTTCACACACATGGCTCACAATATCACCCTGTACTCTGGTACTCATCACTCTGATCATTTTTAGAATGTTTGCATCACTCCAGAGAAAAATACAAAGAAAAAAGAACTCATACATCTCATACCCCTTGCCCCTCCCTTTTATTAAGTACTGATATTTCAATCTACCCGATTTTTTTTACCCCTTACACACTCTGCCATTTATTAATTTTTATCCATTTTTTTTACTCATCTGTCCATACCCTGGAAAAAGAAGGGTTGGATACAAGGATTTCACAATCATACACACTTTGGGGTGTTAAAAATATTCAGGAATTAGACAGTGATGACACTTGCTCAACACTGTGAATGAATTAAAACGTTAATGGTAGATTTTATGCTATGCGTATTTTACTGCAACTTAAAAAAATTATTTTTCATGTGAACCTGATGCCCCTCCTTATGGAATTCAAAGTCTCTCCCTTTACCACCCCCCAGTCCAAGGCCTCTCGCCTCTCCCTGTCTCCTCCATTCTCTGGGGAAGCAGCCAGGGCTGGGCACCCTCTAAGCATGCCCCCCACTGCTCTCCCACCCCCAGCCTGGCCTGAACCTTCACATATACACACACACACACATACACACACACATGCCTTGGCAAGAAGTGCACAGCCATGGACGCCATTCCATTGCCTCAGCTTTAAATATTTAAAATCCTGAAGGAAAAGGAAGAACAGAGCCCACTGGGGTCTAACACACTGACATGTGGACAGAGAAATGATGAGGACAGCAGAAAATAAACAAGAACTAGGAGGGGACAGGCCAGGCCGGCAGTGTGGGGAGACCGAGCACTGAGTGAGGCCCGAGCTCCTGCCAACATGCCCTTCTGTTGGGAGCACCCAGGTCAGCAGGCGGCCTGGAAGCCAGCGTAGGGCATGGGCCACAGTGAGGGATCAAATAGTGAGAATCAAATCCAATTCCCAAAGAGACACCATTTTGGGAAAATACCGAAAGAAAGACTTTCACAACAATCTTCCTCTTCTATAAAAATAATTCAGCAATTAAAAATAACCCCCAAATTCAACTTGGATGTTGACTTTTTCACAGATACACTACAATTCAGATTACACTAAATATCATTATAAACTTAGCTCCAAGATTCCCATACTTACTCTTCCCCTCGGCCCATTTTACTCTTGGAGCTAATGACACTGGGCTTCTATAGACTATACTGACAATGAAAAATCAAGGATGATGCACCCTAGAGGCCGGGACTCCTGGAAGGGTGGCCCTTGGAGGTTGCATTCCCTGGTTTTGTATTGATTTCCACTCCACGGTGGGCCCTGACCCAATACCACTCACGTGGTCTCTTCAACGCCAGCGCTACTTCCAGCCCCTCCAGGTCCTGCCTCCAAGACAGGCCTAAGTTCTCCTGAGAAGCCCCAAGGACCAAGTTAAAATCCTTCATGCTCAGGCCTGCTCCCTGCCTGAAGAGGACAAACATTTCAAAATCCATAAGTTAAAAAGTAAAAAGCTCTCTACTGGTTTCTAGTAGGGTTTTGTTGTGGTTTTTTTAGTTTTTTTTTTTTTTTTTCCTTTTTTTTTCCTCTTTAGCAGATAGCCTGATGAACACAAGGGTTATGATAAGAAAAAATTTAAATTCCCCAAAGCTTGTCATTTGGAGGAGAGAGGAAGATGTAGGATAGATCCTACATTAAAAGTTTCTTCAAAGTCTGTGGCAAAATGGTAGCACCTTAAGACTCTTAAATAGGTATTTTTCCCTTATAAAATCACATACACAACAGGACAATTCGAGCACCAGCAATTTCACAGTGGGAGGTGGCAAACGTGGGCACCCCCAGCCCCTTGTAGCTTGCCTCTCCTCCTCCCCATCCAGCACCCCTGGCCCCCAGGCTGCTCTTTCTCATGGCTTCACCTCCTTCCTGGAGGAACAACAGGAACACCCCTTCTCCGTGCTGGTTTAAATAATATATACACTTATTCCTTTCCTTTCCTCCTATTTTTCATGTCTCCTTTCTAATATTGCACATCAAAGGCTACCTGGGAGGGACCAGCTGGCAAGATGCCCCTTCCCTCGAGTTGGCTTGAACATGTGGCTCTGTGGGCAGGATGCTGGGGGAGGAAGGGAGCAGCCGCAGAGCTGGGGACAGGCCCCAGGCTGCAGCACTGGCAGGCCCAGCAGGCCCTGGCTGGCTCTCTGGTCGGTCCTCAGGGCAGAGCTGGGTCCAGTGGCTCCCCAGGGCACCTGTCCTCTACACTCCCTATCCACTTCCACTGGGCAGACCACAGTTGGGCGACTGCCCCACCTCCTGGGCAGGTGGGCTGCCTCTCCTGGGCCCACCTTCCCCTTGGTGTCCTCCCCTTGCCTCCTCCTCCATTTTCCTCCCCCACGAGGCCCAGGCAGCCAGGAGGTGAGAGGTCAGAGGAAACACAGGGGTCCAACTTCGAGGCAGTACTGCTTCCCTGAGGAGGCAGGAGGGAGGTTGTCCACGCTCATGATAGGCAGCTGCTGGGGGTACTGGGTGTGGAAGGTGAAGACTGATGCCAGCGGCCGTCCTGAACCTGAAGGAAGAAGGAAGACAGTGCCCGTCTCAGTAAGTGTTTTCTAGAACATTCCTTAGAAACACTCAGGGAAGACGGAACCAGCCTTGTTCCACCTCTGATAGAGTGAGGTTGCTTTGGCTGTGCTTTGCCTGTGCATGATGTCGAGCACCTGGGAAAGAGCCATGGGGACTCTGAGCTGACAGGAAGGTTCCTGATGACAGAGGCCACAATGATGAGGGTGAACCACACCCACCTGCCATGATACCCCACTACCTGAGCACTTTCCCACAACTTTCTTCAGGATGCCTAGTAGCCACCTGGCGTTAGATTAGGGCAATTGCATATTTATCAGCCATGTCCATGTTTTTCTGTTGGTAAGTAACACTGCAGTGAAGACCACTGAAGCAAACTCTTCATGCTCCTCTCAATTCTTTCCCTAGGACAGATTCTAGAAGTGGAGATGCTGGAGCCAAACACTTCAGAATATTTGGCCTCATAGCTGGTGGCCAGGAAGCCTCCACTGATTTATTTTTCCTCATAGCTGTGTGTGAATGTTGGTTTCTCCCACATGCTCATGAAAACCATACATTATCACGTTCAAAAGCCTCTTGAAACTGGGTTTTCTGGTTTGACAGTTTGCTAAACCTCCCTTCCTTGGCAACCAGCCTGTTTTGGGCATCCAAAAACAACCAAACAATTAAGACAAGCAATTAGACTGACAAGGGCAGCAGCAGACAGTCTGCCTGTAAGCAGCCTTGCAAGTAAGTATAGCATCTACCAGCCTGTAGAATCTGCACTAGCCCAGACCGTTCCTCAGAAGTCTCCCAGAGCAGAAAGTGAATAAAATTATCATATGAAAAACACATATATCATTATACTAATGTTATACAGACTTTTCATGTAACATTTTATAATGGAAACTGGTGTTTCTGATTGACTCGGCATGAAGGGCTACAGGGGCTTTGAAAGTTACCTTGCAGCCATCCAGAGAGACACCTCGGACCTGAACTGACCCCCAGCTTCAAATATCTGCCCATTTCAGGCCTGGAAGCACACAGTCTGCTCGGCTGGGGTCTTCCCAGAGCCCTCCTTCCACACGGTCATATTGCTACAGTGGGTGGTGATGTGCTGTGTCACCTCGGAGCTTAGCAGGTGCAGAAAACTCACTGGACCTGGCTGACTGCAAACTCGACCTGCGGAGCAGATGCGGCCGTGAGGGGGGGTTGGGTCTGGTGCCTCAAGCCCTCGGGACCCTTCACCCTACTCTGGAGGGGACAGGGTCTTGCTGGTAAGCACTGCCCTGGGTGGGAAGGGGGAGAGGGGAAATCAGGACTGCCTGAATCGGGGCCAGCCTGAAGGTGCATGTCCTTGACCCACTCCCCCATTCCATGGAGGGTCTTTGGGGCAGAGGAGAGGGATCAGAGAGGCCCAGAGGAGAGGAGGAGCTCTCCCAAGTTCAGAGGCCCTTGCAGTCCTGAGGAAAAGATAAGTCTCTTCCTCATGTCTTATCTTTATTTTTTAACACTAAAAAAAATTCTTAGTTTGAAATAATTTCAAATCCATAGGACAGTTAAAAAAATAATATAATCCCTATACAGAAGAACTCCTTCACAACCACCGACATCCAGGTACCCAAATCTGGGTGCACAGGTAGTTTAGTGGTTAGAATGCCTACCTTTCATGTGGGAGACCCAGGTTCGATTCCCAGACCCTGCCTCCCCCCAAAAAAAGAAAAAAATCAGGTACCCAGATCCACCAACTTCAACGTTTTCTACCCCTGCTGCACCAATCTACTGATCCATGATCTGTCCATCCCCCACATCTTCTACGTTACCAAATCCCTGTAGCCAAGAACCCTGTGGGGTGGTGTGAGGTGCTGACAGAAAGCAGCAGGCTGAGAACAAAAGGCAGGATCTATGACTGGAGCAGCTCCCCACCGAGGGCCCGTCCCCACTGTCATTGCTCCTGAGGGCCATGGTGATCCTGATGGGCAGGTGCACTGCCAACCTAGGAGACTAAGCTGCAGATTTTCCTTCTCTCAGGTGGATTTGCAAAGTGGCCCCCACACCCTAGAGTCTGAGGGAAGTTTCCAGCAGAGAACCCTGGACTGGGAGCCCTGGCTGAGTATGCAGGGTGGGGCTGGGGCAGGGAGTCTGCCGGGCTCCCAGCTGAATCCTGGTACCTGGCACCTGGCATCCATAGGGACCCCACAAAGGCTTGTCCATCAGCTGATGGGGTGCTTCACTTAGAGCCCTCAAATGCTGAGCCTGGCACGGTCAGCTCAAAGGCCCTCCTGGAGCCTCCCTCTGTGGGATTAGGAGATGGACCACAAGGGAGGCCCTGGGTCCCCACTTCTCCTGGCACCAGGGCAGCTCCTCTCACTGTGAGCTGAACCCTCACCACATGTGGAATGCTTCCAGGAACTACAAGAACTGCACTCATGTGCAGACACATGAGTCACTGTGTGGTGCCCTGGAAGACAGAGCAGTCTCTTCCCACTGGCTCTGCCTGCCTGGTTTTTGGTGAGCAGCCCTGAGCCATCTGAAATTCCCAGCCCTGAGAATTGGGCACAGGGCATGTGCTCATCGACCACTAGGTAAACACTGGCCAAATCAACTCCCTGCAGCTGTCCCAGGTGAGCATCCCCCTGACATTTGTGCTGATGGCTCATGGTTCTCTCATCCAGATCAGCTGGCCAATTACTCCATTTTAGGTTTAAGGCAAGAGATTCTAGTTGAAGAAAGAATCATTGGCATCATAACATCTGAAAGGGCTTAGATACCAGACATCTAATTCAACTCTTCCCAATTCACAGACGAGGAAGCTAAGCCAAGGCTCAGAAAAAAGGATGAATTGTCCAAGGTCAGATGGCAAGTCCACCAGGGCTCAGACCACAATCTCCACTAGTTCCTCCTAGGGCAGGCTTGGGCCTGGGAGGGTGGAGAGCAGATGGGTACCTTAGAGGCTGTGATGGGCTTGAGACATGTCTGCCCACCATGAGTGAAGTTGCAGGAGACTTTGATGGTGTCAGACGAGCAGCCAAGATTTGGGTCCACCCAGTAGGTACCTGCAGGCAGAAGAACAGGGTAAGGTGGGGTGAGGTGAGGTGGAGATGGGTTGTGTGGTGAGGGGCCTTGGGCTTAGCTCTGCAGACAGACACTGTACCTTGTAACCCCCTGAGCCCTAGTTAGGCTTAAAGGTAGGGAGCCATAAGAGGGACTCCTGGTAGCACAGGGATAGAAGGAAACCCTCAGAAGCAGAGCCCCTGAAGGGGACCACAAGGATGAGTGCTTCTCTAGCTGGCTATTGTGATGCCTCCATTCCCTGGAGGGTCCAACTGATGTTGAGAGAGGCTAAGCCATTGCCCAAGGGACTCAGGGGTCATTTAGCTGGGTGATTTCTCCACCAAGTCCTGGGACCCCTGCTATGTCCTGCAAGGGGATGGTGGTGGGAGTCAGGAACCCATCATCTGCTTGGCCTCCCCATTGAACTCCTGAGGGAGGCAAGGCCTCTGAGCTGAGCATGAGGCAATCAGCCATCCAGCCCTACCTCCTCGTGCAGGTGAGGAGGGCATGGCTGGGGACCGAGCAGGGGCCTGCACAAGCTCACCGAGTTTATCAGAGAGAAGAGAGATGAACAAGATTAGGACAGAAAGGGGGAAATGCTGGCTTCTCCAAGAAGCCTTGATGGGGCAAGCCCTGCCTCAGCCCTTGGGGCTTTTTCTACCAAAGATCTTATCTCATTGGAGTGAAACGATGTGTCCCAAGTTTGTGGGTCTGTGGCTCTGGTGGGGTGGGCCCAGTCCTTGACTTCATTCTCATACTCCCAATAGCCCTGGGAGCAACTGGTGGGGCTCAGTGACTGTTTGTTGAATGAATAAATGACCGTGCATGGGTCTAGGTTTCTGAGGACAGACACTTGGCCAAATGAGCCAATCACATGCTCCTCCTCCCCCAGCTCCAGGGAGCCATCTTCAGGCCCCACAGACCCTCTTACCATCCACCATCTTGTGCTCACAGTCCATGAGGTTGTGACAGGCCCCGGGCAGGGTTCTCTTTGGTGCCCAGGGGTGTCTTAATGCTCTGGATAAGGTTGCTGAGGTAGTGCAAGGTTTTGAAGATTTCCCCTCCCTGTTCCAGGACCAGCCAGTCCCGATGGCCAGGATCCTGTAGGGGAGAGGGGTGGCCATAGGCTGCTGAAAGTCCAGGCCCAGCCCGAGAACCAAGCACCACCTCCTCAAGTCCCCAGTACTTGGGGGGCTTCTCAGTTCCAGGGTCCTAGTTGGGGCAGAGGTTGGGTTCCCTCCATTTCAGAGTTATAGAAGCTGAGGACAAGAGATGAGACGTGGTAGTGGTTGGTCCCCCATGAAAGCCCCATGCTTGATGGAGGTCAGAGTGTCAGGTTTCCCCAGGGTGCCTGGAACATTGGGGAGTGGCCCTAAATCCCTGTCCAGAATGAGTCTGGGGAGGAGGAGGTGCAGAGAGGAGTAGGCTTACGGAGCACCTGGTCCCTGCCAAGCTCCCTGCAGGTAGGAGGCAGGGGCTTCTGTGAGGCACCAAGACAGAACTGAGACCAGCTCGAGCTCCAGGGCAGAGGAATGCAGCACAGAGAAGGAGCACATCTCCTCTGGGCAGGAGGACAGGGTTGCAGAGGGGCTCCTGCCTGAGTGCACCTCAGCCTCAGTTTCCACAGCTACAAATCAGAGCTCAGTCGACCCTTGTGTATCTTGGGTTATGGAAGTGGTGTGCCTGTATGTATGCCTGTGGGGGGGGGCATATGTCGTTGTGTGTGTGCACTGCATGTGCATCTTTGTGTGGGGCAGAGACTGGTAACCGCTCCACTAATCCATTTCTTCTTCTGCCTGGACACACAGCTGGACTACATCTCCCAGCTTCTGTGGCCACAGCTCAAGGGTGGGCTGGGGTGGGGCATGACTTTGCACCCTAGCTGAGAAAAGGACAGCAGAAGAGATGTGTGTACACTCATAAACATCTCTACAGAATTCTCCCTCTTCACCCCATGCTGTGCCCAGTGACCTTTTGGCCATAGGTGGGAGAAGGCAGAACCCCCACAGGCTGTCTAAGACCTCAATTAACAAGCCAATTAGCCTTTAGGTGCAGGAGAAATAAGCTCCCATTGCATTCTATTATCACTTACCAAGATGCACAAGGGGAAGTGGCTGTAACTTGCACAAGGTCCCCTAACCTTCCAGGTCAGAGCCATCCCTGGAAGCAATATAAATGACACCTACATGGGGGAGGAAGGGCTCCACCTGCTGCCTCCACTGCATCTTGGGGAACCCTCTCTTTTCATAGACATCCCTGGATAGTAATGAGGGACCCATGTGGTCTTTCACTACACAGCACTCAGAGAATACAGAGGCTGCAACTCACATCAGCCTTTCCCCAGATCCAGCACTGGTCCACCTCAGAGAAACCCCCAGAGCTGTTGGTAGGAGGTCTGAGCTGAGGACAGTTAGGTCCTAATCATGGGAAGGGGGCAAGACTGCAGTGTTGGGCCCCCACAGGGCCCGGGGCTTATTTCTGGCCCCTGCTCAGCTCGCACAGCCTTGACACCTGGAGCAGTGGCCACCCCACTGAGCCTCAGGAGCCGCCCCCATCTGTGGTGGGAGATGCCATTGAAACCAGGGCTAAGAAACACGTGGAGCATTGGCATGGAGAGTGCTGGCCATGTGAGGGTCATTATTTCTGTTTCCTCCAGAAAGGCACCCCACACAGGCAGAGCTCTAGGCAGTATATCTTGGGTGAATTCTCCATTGGTGTCCATCCACTTCTGGAAAGCAGCCCCAAGGTCATCCTGTTGCTGTGCAGGGAGAAGAGAGAATCGGTGTCGTGGGCCCCCAGGATCCCCTGTCCACACATGAGTCCCAGGCCTTGAACGGGTATTCCCCCACCTTCCCTTCCCCTTTAAAACCAAGCCCATCAGGTGTGGGGTTCAGGGAAAGGGGCAATGTGGGACCTTGGCCAATCACAGGTCCTCTGAGGCACTGTCTGTCCTTCCTCTCCTTGCAACCACAGGGAACTCTAAGACTCAAAGCTGACTCAGCTCTTCCTTTCCTTCAAGTATTGCCATAGCTCCTCAACATCCTCAGTTTCAAGCCCAAGCTCTTAAGTATGGTTACAAGTCCTCCAGAGTGTTGTGCCTCGCCCTCCAGCCTCATCTTTCTCCTCTCCCCCATAAACTCTACCAACCAGATGCACTGTAGTACTTCCAAGTTCCTCAATGCCATTATCCTCTTAGCCACAGGGCCTTTGCACATGCTGCTCCCATGGCCTGAGTACTATTCCTTCCCTCCGATGCCCCATCTGACTCTCCTCCTATAACAGCGGTTCTTAGCTGGGAGTGATGTTGTCCTCCAGGGTTCAGGAAACACTCTGGGTTGTCACAACTGGGAGAAGGGATACATTTAGCACCTTCTAGTTGGTTGAGGACAGGGATGCTGGTACGTATCTCACAATGCACTGGTGGCCACCCACCACAAAGTACACACTGGACCAAAATGTCAATAGTGCTGAGGTTGAGAAATCATACCTTCTGCTCATCCTAAAGATGTCATCCTCAATGGGGAGCCTTTCCCAAAGTTCCCATCCTCAGGCTGGGTGAGGACCCCACTTGTCTTTTCTGGGTTCCCACAATCTCATGTTTCTCATCGCAGACCCAACCCTTTTTCTTTGTGTTCTCAGAGCTGGGACTCTATAGGCTTTTCTCAAGTTCACTCGATGTCCTGACACTTCCTAACTGCATCATCTTCCCAGTGCGAGTGTTGGTGTCAGACAATGACAGTGTCCAATGCTGTCTGTTGGGGATGGGTCTGCTTTCTTTCCCAGCAGCCACTGGGCTCAGGGACTCTGAGATGGGGCAGGGGGTAGGGGTGCACTCATAAATCAGCCCATTTGCACAGGGCAGCCCAGCAGTCAGAGTTGGGGGCATGCCCTCCTGCTTCCTAGCCCAGGGCACTTTCTGCTGCCTTAGGGTTTTGGCTACTAGGTCAGAGTGGTCAGCTATCCCCCAGACCCTACCCCAAGTAGGCAAAAGATAATGTTCGCCAACTTGCAAACTGGATAGGTCTCCCTGGCGGACCCTGAAAAGAAGAGTGCAGGTCAGAGTTTGATAGGGATGGGGTCCTGGGTCTGGGGCTGTCAGGAGGCAGGAAGAGCTATCGGGTCATGAGAGGGCTGCCACACTGGTCTCAGCTCTCCTAGGGGCTTGGTCTTCACTCTCCCAGGCAAGAGGCCGATGTCGGCTGGTTCACCCTCTCCCAGAAGCCTCTGCATCCTCTGGGGTTCAAGGCCAGGGTATGTGCTTCTGCAAAGCTTTGGGGCTCATTCAAAGGGAGCCCAGCTCCTGCCCCTGGGAGGAGGTCCCAGCTACCTACTGGTGGGCCAGGCCACCCTTTTGGGCCAGGAGGTCCCTGGAGGAAGAAAAGACAGTAGGCCTGGATCAGAAGAGGCCTGTCATGTCCACCCTGACCCAAGCCCTCCCCAACAGGACTGAGGCTGAGGGACAATGGCCCTGGGTCCAGATGGGCCCAGATGGGAAGCCAGGGCTTCAGAGGGAGCACATGCCTAGGGCATCAGTAGCCCTGGCAAGGAGAAGCCAGAGCGTCCTCACCCATCCCAGTCCCACATCCCAGCCCCACACCCCGATCCACTCACCTGTAGACCTTACAATCCCTGGAGAGAGACAGAAGCAGAACAGAGTTAGGGAGCACACCCCGAGAGGCCACCCCCTCCCACCCCTACATATTGTGCCCCAAATGTCCACTTACCATACCTCTCGGCTGCCTCTGCTACCCTTTGGGCCCTGCAGTAAAAACCAGCCAGTTAGAGGCTCACAGGGAGGTCCCATTTCACAAATGGGAAACCAAGGCTTAGGCAGTGCTGGGTCATGGACCACATGGAGCTGGTGACCCAAGGGGACCCAGGAGCTTCCTGCCAAACCCCTGTACATCCTGGGATTCCTGAATCTCCCAGGCTCCCGATGGTCCCAACAATGCCTTCCTTTCCCTGAGGGAGAGAAAAAGGCCGGTGTCCTCATCCCAGGCCTGGGAGGAGTGTCCAGGGTGAGCACGGGGCAACAGCTGTGCTCCCAAGGACAGGGAGGGACATCCCCTCAAGCAGGGACCAGACCAGGCAATCCTGGCCCCAGCATGTGCCCGGGGGGCTGCAGGAGTGAGAGGCGGGGTTGAGGAGGGGCTGCCCAGGCTCGGCAGAGGCGCATGGGCCACGGGTGGAAGTGTACAGGAGGGAGCTGCGCGAGGCAGACATGGCTCCATGGGGCTGTGACAGAGGCTGCTGTGGCCTGGGACGCCTGTCCCCAGGAGGCAGTGGTGGAGGGTCTCACCACAACACCAGGTCCCCATGGACCCTGGATGCCTTTGAAGTCGATGTCTCCAGGAGGGCCCTGTGGAGACACAGGAGTGGCTGTTGGACCTGGCTGGTGCTGGGAGGGGGTCCCAGCAGCCCCCACCACCACAGGGTCTGGCCTCTCATCACCTTCACTCTCAGGAGAGGCCTTAGCAGAGAGACCCCCCACAGGGCTATTACATTTCCTGAGTAGTGACCTAGGGGCCGGCGCTGGGCCGCAGGGTGCACACCTCGGGCTCAATGAATCCTTACAACAGCCTGTACTGGTGCCACCTCCGTTTTATGGGTAGGAAACTGAGTCTGGGAGAGACCAAATGACAGGCCCAAGGCACCGAGTGAGTACCCTGTGCAGCTGGGTTGACAATGCCGGAATGGATGGAAATAAGGATGAGGAGGTTCTCCTGGATTCCTTGATTCTGCCTGTGTCCCAACCCACATAGCAAGTGCTCAATAAATAGCTGAATGAATGAATGACCAAATGAATGAATGGGTGGATGGATGGACCCTAACAGGAGCAGAGGGGAGGGGGAGTCTGTACCTTGGGTCCAATGAGGCCAGAGATGCCCGGGAAGCCCATCTCACCAGTGTCACCCTATGTGGAGAACAGGAGGGGCTGGTGCTGCTGGGCTGAGGGCAAGGGGGCCTGGCTGGACACCTGGGATGCCTGGCCTGCCTCTCCCACCCAGCCCCTCCAGGGATGTCAGTGACTCCACTTTGGGGCATTCAAGCAAGTGTGAACAGAGCACACACTAAACTTTGCCTTGGCCTGGGCTCTGATGGATGGGGAGACTGTGCCCCTATCAGATGAGAAAGTGGAGCGCAGTGCGGGAACTCCAAGAGAAACAGGCACTAGGACACTCAAGGTCTCTTGTCATGGGTCTTCAAGGAAGAGAATGAATGAGCTCATGGACTCCCTGGCCCAGTGCCCCCTAACCAAGGGCCTGCCACCTGCAGGTTCTTTGCATCCGCCCATCTCATTTTATTCCCAAAGCAACCCAGGGAAGCACAATATCCCCCTGGTCACAGATGCATCAAACTGAGGCTCAGAGAGGGCAAGAAATGGCTCAAACCCCACAGAGGCCACACGGGAGAACACCCAAGACTCAGGACCAGGGTGACCACTGGCCTGTGTCCTATCTCCCGTGGGTCCTTCTCCCCTCCTCCAAGCAGCTAGAGAGCAGATGCAGGGGTGAGAGTAGGCCAGGGCCAAGGATGTGCCCAGGGCCCTGTGTTTATGCACATTCCTGGGTTCCCAGCTCAAGCTTACCAGGAAGTGAACCCTGGGAAAGAAGTTCCTACTCTGTGTGATGAGATGTGGAGCAAGCACTTTCCCTTGCTCAGCCCATTTCCCCATGTGTAAAATAGGGTAATATACCATCTCCTTCTTCAAAGGGCTCAGAGGACACAAGGGATCAAGCAAATATGGGCCTAGCCTTGGTGAGGCTGAGCTGAGAGGGCAGGCTGAGAGAGGAACCCCTGTAATCTGAATTTCACTTGTTCCTTTTTTTTGGAATAGCAATGTTATTGAATTTTAATTTACATATTATATAATTCACTTTTTAAAAATGTACAAATAGTGGGTTTTGGTGTATTTGCAGAGGTGTGCCTCAATCACCAGTGTCTATTTCAGAAACTTGTGGCACCCTCCCAAAGAAACTCTGTACCCAAAAGCAGTAACTCCTTACTCTCCTTCCCCTCAGTCCTTGGAAACCACTAACCTACTTAGCCTCTCTGGATTTGCCTGTTTGGGATGTTTCATGTGAATGGAACCATGTAACATGTGGCGTTTTGTAACTGGCATCTTTCTATTCAAGCTTCACCCTTCCTGTGGCATGTATCAGTATTTCCTTCCTTTCTATTGCTGAATAATATTCTATTGTATGATATACCACATTCTAGTCAGCCGTTTGGTGGACATTTGAGTTGGTTCTACTTTTTGTCTATCAGGAAGAATGCTGCCTATGAATATCCATGTATAGGGGTTTGCATGAACTTGTGTTTCTGATTCTCCTGGGTGTCTGTCTAGGAGTAGAATTGCTCAATCATATGATGACTCTATGTTTAACCTTTTCACAAACTGCCAGATTCCCAAACGTGGCTGCACCATTCTACAGTTCTATCAGCCACGTATGCAGATTCCCATTCTCCACACCCTTGCTAACACTTCTTACTGTCTTTTGGTTTTTAGTAATCCTAGAAGGTGTGAAGTGTTATTTCATTGTGCTATTGATTTTTCTTTCCTTAATGACTAATGATATTGAGCATTCTTTCATGTATTTATTTTGTACATCTTCAAATTCCTTGCCCATTTAAAAATTGGGTTGTCACTTTATTCTAGAGTTCCAAGAATTCTCTATAGTTCTGTATATAAAGTCCTTGTTAGATATGACTTGCAAATATCTTCTCCTATTCTTTGCATTGTTTTTTCCACATCCTTGTAGTGTCCCTTTGAAGCACAAAAGTTTTGTCCAATGTATTTGATGAAGTTCAATTTATCTCATTTTTCCTTTGTTGCTTGTGCTTTTGGTGCCGTATCTAAGAAAACAATGTGTGATTTAGTGTTATCAAAATTGACTCTTATGGGGCGGGCCGCGGTGGCTCAGCGGGCAAGAGTGCTTGCCTGCCATGCCGGAGGACCCCGGTTCGATTCCCGGCCCCAGCCCATGTAAAAAACAAACAAAACAAACAAAATATAATAAAACAAGAAAATGTTTAAAGATGTTTCCCTTAAAAAAAAAAAATTGACTCTTATGAATTCTCCTGAAAGTTTTACAGTTTAGCTCTTAGATTTAGGTCTATAATGTATTTTGTATTAATTTTTGTGTATAGTGTGAGACAGGGGCCCAACTTCATTCTTTGCATGTGGCTAGATTTTTTTTCCCACTGAATTGTCTTACCATCCCCATTGACAATTAATTAGCAAAAATTACGGGTTTGTGTCTGCACTCTCTGTCCCATTGATGGTTATGTCTATCCTTATACATGGACCACACGGTCTTGATTCTGTAGCTCTGCAGTAAGTTTTGAAATTAGGAAGTGTGAGTCCTCCAACATGTTCTTTTTTCAAGATTGTTTAGGCTATTCTGGGTCTTCTTTATTTCCATATGAATTTTAGCATTACTTTGTCAATTTCTGCAAAAAAAATCAGTCAGTTAGGATGTTGACAGGGATTATACTGAATCCATAGATCATTTGGAATAATATTTCCATCTTAATATAATTACGTATTCTGGTCAATGAACCTGTGATGCCTTTCCATTCATTTAGGTCTTTTAAAATTTCTTCGAACAATATTATGAAGCTTGCAGTATAAAATCTCACAATTCTTTTGCTAAATTCATGTCTAAATATTTGATTCTTTTTGATGCTATTTTTAATGGAATTCCTTTCTTAATTTCACTTCTGGATCCTTCAATTCTGGTGTATAGAACTGCAACTGATTTCCCTATATTGTATATACACAATCTATTTTGTACATTGATCCTCTATCCAGCAACTTTATCAGTTCTAATTTTGAGTGTGTGCTTATTTCTTAGAATTTTCTATATTCAAGACCATGCAGTCTATATACAGACAAACTCTGAAATAGAGTTTTATTGTTTCCTTTCCAATATGGATCTTTTATATTTTTTCTGTGCTGAATTATCCTGTGCAGAGTCTCCAGTACAATTTGAATAGAAGTGAGAACAGTGGACATCTTGTCTTGTTCCTGATCTGAGGGGAAAAGCTTTCTGGCCTTCACCATTAAACAAGATATTAGCTGTGGGATTTTTATAGTTTCCCTTCATCACAATGAGGAATTCCCATTCTATTTCTGTTTTGAGTGTTTTTTTTTAATTGTGAATGTATTTGAGATTTTGTCTGAAGCTTTCCCTGCATTGATTGAAATGACCTTGTGGTTTTTGGCTTTGTTCTATTACTATGGAATATAGATTGATTTTTGCATGTTGAACCAGCCTCACATTCCTAGAATGAATTCCATCTGTCATTGTGTATAATTTTTTATATAAGTCGCTTCATTAGGTTTCTTAGTATTTACTCAAGAATTTTTGCATCCATAGTCACAAGAGATATTAGTGTGCAGTTTCCTTTCCTTGTGTTGTCTTTTTCTGGTTTTTGGTATCAGGATAACTAGCCTCACAGAGTGGGGTTGTGATGTGGTCCACGTGTTCATTTTGCACTTTGAATGCTGTCTCCTACGTACCTGACAAATGCAAGGAAAGGGTAATATTTTAAACAGTGTTGCTGACATATAACAGACAAATGATAAGTGCACCCAATTTAAATTTTGTGATATAAGTTCTGAAGTGTGTACTCTCATGTAATCACCAGAATCAAGACAATAACATCTACTACCCCATAAAGGCTTCTCATGCCCTTTTGCAATCTCTCCTTCTGCCAACTCTCCCTGGAGGGACCACTGATATGCTTTTCCTCACTACAGAATAGTTTGCCTTTTCTATAGTTTTATGTAAATAGAGCCACACAGAATGCATTATTTTTTAATCTGGTTTCTTTCACTCAGTGTACTTGTTGTGAAATTGATCCATGTTTTTCTATGTATCAAGGGTCCAATCCTTTTTTATTGCTGAGTCATATTCAATGGTATGGACATACTACAATTTCCTTATCCATTCATGTGCTGATGGACTATTCCATCAGCACATGAATGAATATTGTTGAATTGTTTTCAGCTGCAGGCTATTCCAACTAAAGTTGTTATCAACCTTGGGGTATAAGCCTTTGTCTGCACAAATGCTTCATTTCTCTTGGGTAAATACATCTAGGAGCGTAATGGCTGACTATGGTAGGTATGTACTTTACTCTTAAAGAAACTGACCAACATTTTACAAAGTGGTTGTGCCATTTTACATTCTCACTAGCAGAGTAGTAGTGTTCTACTTGCTCCACATCCTTGCCTACATTTGTTATGGTCAGTTTTTAAAATCATAACCATTCTAACAGGTGTGCAGTGGCATCTCATAGTGGATTTTATGCACATTTTCCTAATGACTAATGATTAGGTTATTTCCACAGAGATGTGACATACCCAACCTGAGTGTGACTTTTTGTTAGAGGGAGATGTGACACTACCCATTCTAGATGGGTCTTGATTAGATTACTGGAGCCTTTAAAAGGGTAAACATTTTGGAGAAATGACAGAAATGACAGAGCCAACAGAAACTTCAGAGTAGAACTGTCACAGATGCCAACACTTGGAGGAAAGTGACATGGATGTTTGGAGATGCTTGGAACCCAGCAGATACTGCCATGTGTTGTTAAGCAAGCCAGAACCTAGAGAGAGTCAAGGGAAGCCAGGATATGAAAGCCAGTCCCAGGGAAGCAAACTGAAGAACCCCCATAGGAGCAGAGGCTGAAAGCAACAGAACCCAGGAGCAAGGGACCAGTAGATGCCAGCATGTGACTTCCTATCTGTCAAAGCTGTTCTGTTCCCATCAATATTCCTTGAATTATGGCATTTTTTCCCTGGATGCCTTAGTTGGATATTTTTATAGGCTTAGAACTGTAAACTTGGAACCCATTAAACTCTCCTTTTTAAAAGTTGTTCCAGTTCCGGTATATCTCTGTCTGGCAGCTTTCAAACCAACACAGTGAGGAACTTGTACAATTCATCAGTGGAGTCATCTGGGTCTGAAATTTTCTTTGTGGGAAGCTTTTTAAACTAGATTCAGCTTGTTTAATAGATACAAGATTATTTAGGTCATCAGCTTCTTTTTTGGTGGTTTTATCCTTCAAGGAATTTGTTCATTTCAGCTAAAGTTGTTAAATTGTTTGGTATAAAGCTGTTCATAATATTCTTAAAAGATAATATTCATAAAAGATAAAATTCCCTTATTATCCTCTTACTGCCTTTTGTATCTGAGGTGATGTCATAACACTTGTTCTTGATTTTAGCATTTCCATCATCTCCTCTTTTTACCTAATCATCCTTGTTAGAGGATTTATTGATCTAAAAAAAGAATTAGCTTTTTATTTTCTATACTTCCTTATGGCTTAGTGTGTTCTAGTTCGTTATATACTATTCCAATCTTTATTATATCCTGTCTTCAAATGAGATATCACTTTTGGTTTCTACTTTGACCCATGTGTCAAATTTTTTAAGTTTGTTAGTAAGTTTCCAAATATTAGGGTATTATTTCAGACATATTTTTGTTATTCAGTCCTAAATTAATTCCACTGTAGTGAAAGAACATACTTTGTAGAACCCAAATCATTTAAAATTTACTATGGACCAAAATATGGTCTGTCTTAGAAAAGTTCTATATGCACTTGAAATTCACATGTATTATGTTAATGTCTGGCACTCTATAAATGTCAGTTAGGTGAAATTAGTTCATGTTGTTCGAATCTTCTATATCCTTCCCGATTTTCTGTATACTTGTTCTATCCATTGTTGAGAAATATGTATTGAAATCCTTGACTGTACTTGTGAATATGTCTATTTGTCTTTATAGTTCTACCAGTTTTTGTTTCATGTATTTTTAAGCTCTATTATTAGGTACATGTAAATTTATGATTCTTCTGTTAACTTATTAAATTTATCCTTTTATCATAATGAATTGCTGCTCATGCTCTTTGCTCCAAAATCTATTTTGTCTGTTGTTAAAATAGTACATTGGTTTTCTTGGATGAGCATTAGCAAAGTATATCTTTTACCATACATTTTTACTTTAAAGTATTTCTTTTTTATTTAAACTGGATTTCTCACAACACTATAAATGACTCTTACATTTTCATCTAATCTAACAATCTCTGCTTTTTATTTGGGGTATTCAGACCATTTGCCATTTGTTTTCCACATGTCCCAACTAATTTTTGTTCAGTTTTTTTTATCATTTTCAAGGAAAGAGTACATTGAATTTAGCCCTGGAGAGAGAGGGGAATGGCGGCAGCATGGAATGGAAAGAGCACTGGGCCAGGAGTCAGTATGACCTGAGTTCTGGTCTGACCTGCCTCTCCCTCTGCAGGCACCACTGGAGCCTCTTTCCCCAGCTCCCTCTCCCCACTCACGGGAGGTAGGCCCGGGTCTGTGCGTAGAGAGAGCATCTCCCACCCACGTCCCAGGGCAGACACATGCTTCTGGGAGTGCACGTGTGTCTGCACCTGCGGGAACGTGTTTGCATGTGTGCACATACGTGTGTGGGGTGTGAGCAGGTGTATTCCCAGGGACTCACTCACTGGCTGGCCTTTGGATCCAGGCTGGCCCTGGTTCCCAGGAAGTCCCATTCCACCCTCTGTCCCTCATTTTCCAGGGAGACCCAGCTGCCTGGATAGCCGGCTTTCACCCTTCAAGGAAAATACCAAGGTTCCCATCAGAGGTGGTGGTCCTAGGAGCAGTGGGTGGGGCCTGGGAACTGTGATTCCGCAGGGTCAGGAGAGGGCTCGTGACGCTGGGGTCACAGACATAAGCCTGGGGGCTGCCCCTTCTGTCCCGTTATAAGGAAGGTTTCTCCTGGCACCCAAGGTCCAGGAAGGCTTCCACGCTCCTCTTTGTCATCCCCACACACCATGATGTCCCCGTCTTCACCCTCTGCTCGCAAGGTGCCTCCCACTAGAATGTCCCCTGCCCTTCTTTACCATTCCTGGCGTCCGGGGCCCAGGCCACCTCCCTCTCTGCGCCTGCCCTCACAGGGGCTCCAGCCCCTCCCCAACTAGGCCTCAAGCCCCAAGAGAGAAGAAGCACGTCTAATTCACTCATCCCACTCTTCTTTAGTTTTACCCCCGGGCTCACACTTATTCACAGCTGCCTCCCCTACTGAAGTCACTCTGGGAACATTTCTAAATTCTCCTCAGAGAACCCAGAGGCGAGCAACCCCTGCACTTCTACAAAGGCCCGCTAGAGGGCGCACACGGACGCTCAGCAAGGACTAGTTGGTTTCCAGAGTCTGGGCAGGGGCGGTGATTATCGCCACCTGAACAAACTCATCTCTTAAAGTCTGCGTTAGGACATGGGCAGGGACCCTGGTAGGGACACAAATGTGGACATCCATTTTCACGCAGGCCCTGTCCCATGGTGCAGAGGAGGCAGCACCGTCATAGGCAGTACTTGTGCAGGGGGGGGCCAAGGCAGGAAGGCGGGAGGCGGGTGGGGGGATTGGGATGGGTCTGCCCTTGAATCCTGGGGGTCCCTGTGCTCCAGCAAAGCCAGCCTCACCTGGATTTCCTCTCTTCCCAACAAGGCCCGAGGGGCCAGGGTCCCCGCCATCTCCCTGCAGTCCCTGTAAAGAAAGAGGACAAAGGAGGGCCTCCTAGGATTTGAGATACAGGCTGTCAAGGAGGCAGGGTGGCTCTAAGGGGGGGTGAACTCTGGGTGCATCCAGAGGGAAGGGAGTCATACTGAAGATCAAGTGCCTGTGGGTGAGGAGGCGGCACCTGGGGATAAAACAGCTGAAGGTGTGCTGGTGACAAAGGGGAGGGAACTTACACCTCAAGAGCTCTTCCCACCTGCAGATGAGCTGAATTGCCTTCTGGGGCTGACATTGAATAGAGGTGGTCAGAATGGGTCACATTCCTTGGTCCCAAGGCTTGGGGGGACTGCCCACCCCACAGCATCACAGGGAACTTCTGGATATGTTGATGATGTCCCTTCTAAGCTTCTAAACCTGCTCCTCCTGGATCTTGGCCTATGGGAGTCCCCCACCATGTCGTCTTGAGTGGACAGACCAGGTGTTATCCCCAAGTCTGCTCACTTGCTGTCCTGCTCGGCCGTCCATGCCAGAAGTCCAGCTGGTCCAGTGATACCTTCAGGGCCCTGCCTCCCCACCATGCCCTGGGGCCCTGGCAGCCCTGACAGGCCCTAGGGCACAGGAGAAGCTGGTGAGGGCTCCAGGGTGGAGGGGAGGCTGGCAGAGCAGGGAAAGTTGCCGGTATTCACCTGGCTCCCCCTCCTACCTGGAGACCCAGCTTTGCCTTGCTTTCCCTTTGGTCCCTTAAAAGTCAAGAGGCACATAACAGAGGCTGCATGGAGGTGATGCAGCACACCAGGAGTTCTGAAGGGGGCAGTATTGAGAGGTTTTTCACTCTTGGAGCTCAGCATCTGCATCTGCAAATGGGCCCAGTCACCTTGACCTGTGAGTTCAGACAGGACTGGCCTTGTCATCTACTGCCACTGACCCTGTCCTGGCCCTGGTGGCCCCTCTTGACTCCTGCCCTGCAGTGGCCCTGGACATTGGCAATGTCCGGGTCTGAGCCTAAACCCAACCCAAGGTTGGCCCATTTGATCTTCAGGCATGAGGGTATCTGTGAGTGGTGTTTGGGAGTGTGGGGTACCAGGCACAGCTGGGGCGTGGGAGCAACCAGAGCTGACCCAACCACTGGAGGGCCATGCAGGGATTCCAGGTCTGTGGCAGGAAACCTTCCTGCCTTCCTGCACCCTCACTGTCTCTGTGGTGTCTCTCTAGCCCCCTTGCCTGCCTGTCTCCGTTTCTGCTTTCTATCAACAGTGTGGTATGCTGGAAGGCACAGCAGGGTTGAGTCCCACCCTGTTCCCTCCTAGAGGCCTGGATGGCTGACCTCCATCCTGAGCCTCTGTCCTGTGGAGCTGTGGTGGAGGAAATGGAACTATGGCTAGAAAGCACCGTACCCAGGGCTCAGGATCCCAGGTGACAAGGAGCCCCCTTACCTCTTTACCTGTGGATCCTTTGGGTCCTGGCCACCCCTGGGATCCCAGATGCCCGTGCAAACCAAGGTGAGATGACACAAGGCAGCCCCAGGATTCTCTCCCAGGGAGGGTGGCCAGTCTCTGCCTGGAGAGGTAGGGTGGGGAGGGGTTTGGGGGTGCAGGCTCTGGGGGTGTCCCCAGGACCAGGGCAGTATAAACCAGATAGGATTGTCCTAGCCCCTGCAGGGAGGTCCCTTGAAGAAGTAAAGGGCCTGGTTCCTTAACTCCTCTCCATCGGGGCAGAGGAATGTGCCAGAGACACCACTCATAGGCAGGCCCTGCTGGCCAGGTTTTCTGCAGAGGCCTTGGATCCCCTCCTGACCCTGGAAGCCAAGGAGAAGCAGGTGAGGGGGGCACATGTGGAGGGGATTGAGGGTCTCTTCCAATCTGGAGGAGGCGGGCCAGAAACCCTGTCTTCCTAACCAGGTGTCACTTTCCCTGTCTCAGCTTCCTCTTCTGCAAAAATTCACAAAAGTAGAATTGTGAGCCTGGCGGGCACCTGCAGCTCACTGGGGAGCTGCCTCCTGAGCCTGTCCACCACCTCTGCTGTGAGAGCTTTCCTGGGCCCAGTCCAAGAGCCCCTGAAGCCCTCCGAGAGGAAGGGGTGGCACAAAGGAAACAAGCAGCAGCACAAGGCAGGGATGTGTCCTTGCCCTTGCCTTGTCCTTTCCATCCCTCCTTGCCCTCAGGTAAGGTCTCTGCCCCTCCCCTCCCAAGGTGAACAGAAACCCAGGGGCCTTTTGCAGGTGGGTCTATGTTTGGAGCCTGAGCACTAATTGTAGAAGGAAAGCCGCCTTCCTGGCTGTCCTACTGTGGGCAGCATGCAGCAGGGCCAGGGGCCATGGACCCCCAGCTTATAACCCTCCCTGTGTGCCAACAGTGAGAAACTGGGATACTCACAGGGTAGCCAGGGTCCCCCGGGTCCCCGTGTCTTCTCAGTCACCCACCGGGCCCTGAATAACAAGGAGGGCAGCAAAGCATGGGGCACCAGATGCACAGGGCTGGGTCAGGCCTCACCACCCACGGCCTCTGCAGAGCTGGCAGCACCTTCGCCCAGTCCAGCTTCCCCTTCCCCCCAGGAATCTGGCCCCAGCTCCACCTGCATGACAATCCAAGATGGGGAAAGAAGCTGGGGTAGGGGAAAGGGGGGACTTACCTGGTCCCCAGGTGGCCCAGGGGGGCCCTCAGCCTTGCCAGCCTTGCCGTGCTCTCCCTGTGAACACAGAACTGGCTTAAGGTCCCATCTCCCACTCCTGGGGAGGTTTGACTTCCAGGCCCTTCACACTGGTGCCAAAAGGGCCTCTGTGCAGGTAACATCTGGCCTCATCAGGGTGACTGCTGGGCCACTGAGACCAGAGAGGGAAGGGGCTGCTGGGGGTGCAGGGGGCACGAGGGCTACAAAACATCTCAGCCAGACCAGGATGAGGAACTAGGATGCTGAGAGCACAGGACAGGGTTCTTCCCCCTCCACGCCCCTGGAGACCACCATGCTAACACTCAAGCTGAAGGATCCTGGAGGTCATAGCAAAAAGCCCAGGTGCCAGGTTAGAGATCTTGGCACTGGCTCCAGCTCTGGGTGACCCTCCGTAATTGCTTGCCCTCCCTGACCTCTTCTCAGCCGCAAAACAGGGTGAATGATGGGTGCTGCCCACAGGGCAGTGTGAGGAACCTATGAAATGAGACCAGCACAGGTGACTCAGACATTCCTTGCCCCAGCCCATGAAGCAGGCACTGCTGTCATCCCCACTTACAGATGGGGACAGCAAGGCACAGAGGTGACGTGACTCGCTCAGAGGTCTTCAGTCCTCCTTAAGAGCCCCTTTCTCTGAACCTTGCTGGGAAAAGATGGACAAAGATCCAGCCCTAGGATGAGCCCAAGGGAAGGTCCTAGGGCTTCCCCTGCACCACTCAGCAGTAAGCCGGCCTGGGCATCCTGTCCTTAGAACAGATTCCTAGCCACAAAATGGTCTTGTCGTCCCCCTGCCTTGTTGCACAGGATTCCACAAGGAAATGCAGATCAGTGCTCACCACGCTGCTGTGCACTGAGGGGCTCAGTCGACAGGCTCAGAGTGGCTGTTGGTAATGAAGCAGTAACCTGTGGCAAGATGAGGCTGAGTCAGGCTGGGGAAGGAGCAGAGCTATGAGCTGAGAGCGGTGGGCCACTGCAGGCCACCCTGGACCTGGGCCACCCACAGGTTTGTGGGATGGGGCACCACCTGCCAGCTACAAGGAAGGTGTAAGTGGAACAGCCAACAGCAGGACCTTGGGCACAGAACTACGTGGCACCTGGTAACTGGTGTCATCTTTCCTGGGGGGCCATTCAGGGCAGCCTTGACCCCCCTCATTGTTACTGTCACAGGGAGTGCAGGAGAGGCAGGAGGAGGAGAGCTCCTCCCTGGGGCTGGAGAAGGTCCCTGGAGTGAATCAGCCAGGGTTGGTGGCTGTAGGTCCTTGGCTGGGTTCTCTGTGGCTCCTGTGGCCAGAGGCTGAGGGGTGGGATGTGGCCCACAGTGTGGAACCAGTTGTTCCCAGGGAGGTGGCCCAGACAGCAAGGTTTCCCTCTGCTTCTGCCCAGTCCACTTTCTATGGCTCTATGACCCAGTTCTTGGTCCTGCAGTGGAGGGAGGCAGCTGGACAGGGGAGCTTGGAGAAAGGAGGTTATGTTTATCCAGTAAGCTCTGCATGTCAGGACTGGGTGAGGTACATCTTATACCTTGTCTCATAGAATCTACTCAGCAATCCTGCACTACTGGGAAGACTGTATCCATCTTACAGACAAGGAAACTGAGGCCTCGGGAGGGAAGGCTCTGAGCCAAGACTACACAGTGAACAGGGAGTGTACTGCACCTAAAGCCAGCTCTCTAGACCCTGAAGGCCCCCTGACAAATCAGACAGCCATAATTTGCAGATATAGTCTTTTTGAGCATCAAAAAGCTGGGGGAGCCTCTCCTCTTTCTACCTAGGGTTTCATCCCATCTCCCCAATCCCTCTGGCTCCTGACTTTGCAGATGCAGGCCTCGGGGGATTTGCATGGTAAACAGCATATTAGCTCATCTAAGAGTCTATTTCTGGCTAGGGAAGCAGGGCCTGGCATTAGACAGATGGGGTCTGAGTCCTGACACTGCCACCCTCCTGCCACTGATCCTGAGCACTGTGGAGACTTGGTTTCCCCACCTGTCACAGGGGACATTGACATGTCCAGGCCCGGCTCATGATAACATACATTTTCCTCAGGAGACATCCTGAGGAAAGAGCTTGTGCATGGTTGTTGCATTTTGGTTCTTCTCTCAAGAATCTCTTCTTCTCAGCACCATCCATAGCTGGTGGCTGGCTCTTCATTCATGTGACATTTTCCTTTTGCATCTCTTTAGAGTATCATTTCCCAGACCGCAGCTCAGGGTCTGGAATGTATTAAGTCCCTAATAAATACCTGTCTGATGGTGGATGAATGACAGCATTAATATAACTTATAAGCCAGACAAGATGTCCAAGGGGGAGGAGACACAACCCTGAAGCTAGACACATGCTTGATGTCCTTCTTGGCCTCCCTTTCCCAAGGCCCCATCCACTCCGGGTAAGGTGGTTGAGCCCCAGGAACCCCAGGGCCCACCATGGCCTTGGCAGCCTGAGGGCATGTTTGGTGTCAGGATTGGTTGTCAGCAGCCACAGGGACTGCTTTGGGGACTGCAGATGGCCAGAGCATTTGCCTTGGGGGCCTTGTGCCTACTCCTCATTTCAGGGTCTGTGCTAACACCTTCTGTGCCAGCCCTGGAAGACTGAGGACCCAAGAGGGGCCAGGGTTCTGAGTGGCACTGTCCACAGCTTGCTTCAGGGTCTGCCAGAAACTGCAGCCTCCTCTGATCTCAGATCTGTTCTTCTCCAAGCAGGAGGAAGGGGCCAGCTGGACAGCCAGCCAGGCCAGGCTGATTCACCAGGTAGTTAGGTGGAAGCTGACTGGGCCACAGAAAGGAGGGAAGGAAGGCATAAAGGGGAAGGAGACAGCAGTGGGCTGCCTGTGGGAAGCCTTCCAGCTGAGCAATGGGGGTGGAGGGAGGCGGAGGGGGCAGCAGGGGAGGAAGACAAGAAGGAGGGACCCAGTGCTGCTAACAAAGGACGCAGAAACTTGGACTCGGTCTGGCTGGGTGCCACCTTGAGGTGAATCAGGACCAAGGCCATGGCTGTCGGTGACCCCCATTCTGCACAATAGGGTAGGGGCTGCTGCTTGCAATGTTCATTCCAGCGGTTCCTCTCTTCTCCTGGATCTGCAGCCATAGGTGGGGCAAGGACACGACATCCCCTCTGCCTCAGTGTCTCCTTCCTCGGCTGTTGAGAATTGTTGCTCCTCAGGCTCCATCCTGGGCTCTCAGCTGGCTCAGACGTCTCCCTCTTGCTGTGCGGGTGACCTCACCCCCAGCAGGGCTCTGATGCCCACGTGCACAGGGGTGATAGAATCCAACTGTGTTATTCCTGGCCTGATCCATGTCTGTTTCCCTTGCTTGACTGTGAGCCCCGTGAGGGCAGGGAATGTGTCTTTTGTCCCTGGGTATTGTGCAAAGGTGACATCACATGCACATGTGTGGAGGGAGGGTCTAAGGGCTCCCGGGGGAGGAGGAGGCAGCAGTGAAACCCACCTTGTGGGCAGCCTCCTGGCCATCAGCCCTGTGAGCTAGGGGTGCTCCTGCCTGAACCTTGGGTGCCACGTGGACCAAGGGGCTTGTTGCTGCTTCCCCCAGAGCCGACATCCACATGCATTCCCAAGACCAAACACCCACCTTTTTGTCTTTGGGTCCAAGACATCCGAGGGGCCCCACAATGCCTTTGTGTCCCTGCAGGAAAACAGGATGGTAAGAGGTGAGAGAATGGGGAAGTGAGGACTCAGGAAGGAAAATGCAAAAGGACAGGAAGTCAGGGCTGGAAACAGTAAGCTGCACAACACGGCCCTGGCCAGGGCCCAGCTTGCTGTGTGGCTCTGAGCCATCCCTATTGCCTCTCTGAGGCAAGGCTGCCCAGCAGGCCATGTCTTGGGACTCAGCCAACCCTCTAATGGGGGTACCAGCCTGGACAGTCAGGAGCTCTGCCCATCAGCTCTGGACAGACCAGGGACCAGCTCTCTGGAGAGCCAGCTTAAGCCCTCCAAGGAGGGGCAGGGGCAAGACCTGTGTTTCCACCAACTTCCCACCCAGTGGCCAGAACTACAAACACCTGCCTTGGGTTCCTCTCTCCAGCCCCCCTAGCCCCTTGGGGATCACCCCTCCTGCTTTTTCCCTCTCCTCCCTCCCTGCTTTACCTCTTTCAGACACTGGAATTAGAGCAACTAAGACTGGGACTAGGATCCCACTTCAACCCTACCATGCTCTCGGAACTCTCACCTGTTCCTTAACTTCCCTGAGCCTCAGTTTCCTTTTTGGAGCAAGCCCAAAGCATGCTGAGCCCTGATCTTCCGAGATGTGAAAAGTGGGTTTAGCTCACATACCTCATGGGAGTGCCAGCTTGAATGTGAAAATGGGCTCCTGGGGAGCTGAAGAATGGGTGCCCTCATCCCCAGAAATGCTTAGCGAAGGCCCAGGGCCTCGCGCTCCCTACTGCCCCCATCACTTCTGTGGTCTTCCCCCACTTCCACCATTTTCAGGGGCTCTGGCCTGGAAGGATGTGGGGCAGAGCTGAGGGGGTCAGGGGGAAGAGAAACATCGTCTCACCTCATAGCCAGCCAGTCCTGATTCTCCTTAGACCCCCATCACTGGGACCAAGAGTGGCCACCCAGTGAGGACACAGGCACCTCCCCTCAGGCTCCAGCCCGGCCAGCCGCAGCCCCTCCCATTCCCTCTGTCCAGAACCAAGGCCCTGCCTCAATGCACAGCAAACCGAGTCTGTGCCTCAGCCCAGGTCCTGGAGGAACCACCCCACCGGCCCTTCTTCTCCCAGCTCCAGGGCTCAGCAGAGCCAAGTGCTAAATTTTCAGACTTCGTGAATTATTTGTTAAACAGCCATCAGTACAAATTAAATGAGATCTTGCAATTATATTAAAAACAAAGGTAGCAAATAGTTCAACATCTATCCTTCCGAATTATTTTACAACATGTTACTCTGCCCTGTGCCCCTATGGGAGTTGCCATCTGTTGTCTCTGTGGGGAAATGGGGAGCTGCACCACACATTTTGGGGGTCCCCATTCCATGACTTTATGTGAGAGTTGGACATCAGCCAGGGTGAGACACACACCCTGGGGGAACCGGCAAATGCCCTCAGCCAGCTGGTGCTCATCAGCTCACACCAGCCACCCACAGATGCTGCCTCACTCTTTTCTTCCCACATCACACCCCCCACCCCCCTAGGGGTTCTCATCCCCTACAGTGTCAGACCCTCCAGGGCCGTTCCTTTGGTTGAACCATGCCCTAAACTCACCCAAGACCTGCTGCTGCCTCACCCAATCCTCCTAAATCTATCCCCAGGGGGAAAATTCTCCCACGATAAGCACTTCCACGGTCTGCTCCTGCCCCACCCCAACAGCAGGGCTAATGGATCTGGGTCTCTTGAGGACTCCAGGGGACACACAGACCCTCTGAAATGGCAGTAAGTATTTCTATTGTGTGTTCTTTTCCAGGAAGAGGAGCTGCAGCTTTCTGCACGTTCCCAAAGAGGTGGCTGGATGTGCATCCTCTGGTGCTTAAATGACAGTGCCCTCAGCTCACAGGCACTTCCTGCTGGTGCCTCCTTTTCTGTCTTCAGTCTCCTCAGTTCTGTGCCTGACCCCCACCCCTTCACCCACCCCAGCCAGAGCATCCTCACCATTAGTCCCAGGCTGCCCCAGGACCCTTTAGGGACTGGGGTGCCAGGGGGTCCAGGGTCTCTAGGACACCCATCTCACCCAACTGTCCTTGGTAACCCTTGGAACCCTGCAGCGGGAGGAGAGATAAGATGTTACCAGGTCCAGTAGGAGGGGGAAGAGAGGGATGGGGCACATGGAGGGCAGGGAGGAGGAGGAGGAGGGACATGAGGTGGTCACTGTGGGATGCACGGGGAGGATATGGTGGGACTGTGCTGGGGGAGAGAGGAGGGAGCCCACCTTGGTTCCAGTCCAGCCCTTCTCACCTTGCTTGCCTGGTTTTCCTTCAGGACCCTGAAGTGAAAAAAGGAAAAAGAAAGAGAGAGAGAGGCAGATGAGAAAAGGGACGACACTGGGGCTGACCCATGCACTGGTTGATGTCTCTTCCTAGAGCTCTGAGCAGGTGACCTGACTTCCTATGCCTCAGTGCCCTTATCTATGAAATGGGGGTAGTAATTCTATTTTTTTTTCTGATTTATTTATTGTGGAAAAATATATATAACAAAATCTATCCTTTTACCCATGTTTAAATGTAGAATTCAGTGACAATTACATCCACAATGTTGTGCACCACTATTTCCAAACTTTTTCATCATCCCAAAGGGAAACTCTGGCCCTGGTCAGCAGTCACTCCTCATCCCCCCGCCAATTAGGATTTGCCTCTCGGAGCTGAGCATCCAACCCCTTGGTACAGCAGCCTGCCTCCAGCCTAATGGCCCCAGGAAATGTGGGTGTGGCCAGACCAGAGAGTCTCTGTGGTCACTGTTGTCGTGGTGACCACGAGTCACCCTCCCCCATCCCCCTGTGGTCCTGAGGGGAATAGCTCTCCGCACTGCCAAGAACTGTTCCCCTCCTAATGACCTGACACTCCTCCACCCAATGGTGTCAGCCGAAGGTCCTCAAGGCAAAAGGCCTTGCCCAGGGTCCCAGCTGGTCCGCCATTCAATCCCAGATCTGTCATACTCCCAGTTCCACCTCCAGGCTCAGGCCCAGTGCTGACACAAGGCAGGCAGGAGGGCTGTTCTTGGCTCCCCACAGCTGAGATGCTGTGTCACTTCTCCAGGGTCCTCCAGGGCATGTCCAACAGACAAAGACTCCTCTCTGTCCAGGAGGGGCTGCTGGGGCTGGAAGGCCTCTTCACAGGGGTACTTGGGCTGGGCACCCAAGCCACTCCCTACCAGACCACTCTCTATGGGGCCCCTCCCACACAGGACATACCAAAAGGCTGCCCTGCCCCAAGAGGGGCTGAACTGGTTTTGTCTGTGGTCAGGGAAATTGTCTAGTAGGAGTGAGCATGTATAAGTATGCATATGTAAGCTCAAAGGGAACTGGAGAGAACATTTGTCTTCTTGGAAAGCAGTAACCAGCCGGTGTGATTTGGCTCTTCCAGCCACATTAACAGAAGCATATCCTGTAGGGCCAGGGAGGTGATACTCCCATCTGTGTTCCAGGCCCTACCCATATTTCCTGGGGCCAGGAGGCTAGAGGCAGGTTGCTGTACCAAGGAGCTGAATGCTCACTTTAATGCTCTTAAAGTTGCCCTTTAAGAGAAGGCCCTGACTAACTGAGCTGGAGGACGGGTAAGAAGAGGAGGTCTGAGAGGTATGTGGAAAGACCTGGGCCATCCCAGAGGGACTTGATTCCTGCCTGAATATCTCTGAAGCTGTCCTGTAGTGGGGGCAGTCATGTTCAAGGAATGGCTGGTAAACAGAAATTACAGGGTAGCTGGCTTTGATTCAGCACAAGGGAGACATGTCTGCTTAGAAGATGCAACATGACCAATGTGTATTGGTGAAGATGACTCTCCTTCCCCCGCAAGCTCCCATCAGAACAGTCGGCATTCAGGTGGGAGAGGATGCCTGCACCCTGGTGCTCATCTCTCCTATAACCCTAGGTGAGTCCTGCCCCTTCTCTGGGCTGAGACTCAGTTTCTCTGCCTTTAATGATGAAGATCTTAAACTGGTCCCTGTGTTGTCCAACAGGGTGGCCCCTGGCACATGTGGCTACTGAGCCCTCGAAATGTGGCTACTGTGACTGAGGGACTGAATTCGTAGTTTTATTTACTTTTTAAAAAGTTAAATGTAAAATTGATAAGCAATCCAGTTATTGGAAATCCAGTGTTTGGAGCACCTTGGTTATATGAATCTAGTTTGCCAATTGTAACTTTTATAAAATCTAAATATGGATTAAGTTATCCAAAGAAAATTTAGCACCCAAATTGAGATGTTCAGTAAATGTAAACAATAGACTACAAAGACTTAGTGCTGGTCTCATGTCAAAAAAAATGCAAAATATATTATGGAATCTTTGTATTGATTGCATGTTGAAATGTTAATATTTTGAATATACTGGAGTGACTAAAATGATACTTAAAGTTAATTTCACTTATTTTTTTACCTTTTTAAAATGTAGCTACTAGAAAATTTTTAATTACACTTGTCACTTATTTTCTGTTTCTATTGGACAGTACAGCTGAGATAAACTCAAGATTTATTATTTCCCAAGTATTAAAATATGAATAATCCTCAGGGCTTTTAACTGCAGGCTAAGCACTGTGTGTGCACTCTACATTGTATTCACCTTATTCCATTTTTACAACAGTGTGGGAGGAAGGGATGGTTATCCCATTTTAGTGCACATGAAAGTAAGGCTCAGTGAGAGGAGGCTGCTGGCTCTGGTTGCCCAGCCAGTTTAGAAATGAGATGGAGATGCTCAGTTTCCAGGACACCCCTTCCCCCTGGCTGGTCCTCAGTGAGGAATGATGAAATCACAACACAGAAGCTGGCGGAATTTGCCAGTGCACTGCAATAATTGAGCACTTGATATAGAGCCAGGGAGACGGGAGCCTGGACACTGCCCAGGAAAGGGCAGCTGCTTGTTCTGAGAACTTTCCTTGGTAGGAAACCCCGAGTAATGATGCAGCATCCAGTAGGATGAGGCTGTGGTACAGGAATTCAAAGTTTTACTGGGCCCCCATCCACATAGATGCATTTCTGGAATGGTCCTCCTGGCTCATAAAATTCTATTTTTAAATATTCTACAGTAGTTTCCAAGTCAGAATGGGAGATATGAGTCCTGCAGTCTTGATGTCAAAAAGATTGTAAATACAATCCCCTGATCTCCTCCACCACCCCAACACACAGTCCAGCCGCAATGAACCTCTTTCTAGTCTGGGCCTATGAGATCTGGGAGTGATGGCAAAATATTGACACTAACACTGTTACAGAATCATCACCAACACCACCATCTACACCACCATCACCACCTTCATCGTCATCACCATTACTACCACCTCCACCATCACCACCACCATCACCACCACCTCCACCATCACCACCACCATCACCACCACCTCCACCTCCATCATCACCATCACCACTGCCACTGCCACCATCACTAACACCATCACCATCACCTCCTCCACTAACAACACCCTCATCATCACCATCACCATCACCATCAGCACCACCATAACAGTCACCCTCAAACTACCATCACCACCATCACCACCATCCCCATCGTCATCATCATCATCATCATCACCACCACAACCAGCAGCTGCCAGTCACATGTCCACTTCCAAATTCATTAAGACAATTATATTTCTGGTTCATTTTATAAAATGTTTTCTTATCCAATGTTTTGTTTACTCTTTACAGATGACAAAAACAAGGATCAGAGAGGAGCAGTGATATGTTCAAAGTCACACAAAGCCTGGACACTGGAGCCAGAAACTAGGGCCCAACCTTTAGACTCTGGGTCCAGGGCACATTAAATCATCAAAAGCTCACTAAAAAAGCATCTCTGGAATAAGAACTCAAGGGAGTCTTAGAGCACATTCTTTCTAACTCTATCTCACCAAGGATGAGACCCAGAGAGGGCAAGGGGCAAAGCAGAAGGTAACACAGCAAGTCAGTGATGGAGAGTAAGGGCCAGCACCCCTCCTGCTAAGTCCCCCTGGCCCATTTCTCCACTGCTGGGCCAAGCATGAGGGAAGTTTCCTCCGTTCTATTCTCTCAGTGTTTGGGGTGTTCACCCAGCTACAGCTGCTGAGGGGATTAGCACTTTGGTTCTATTTTAGGAAACAAATATGATTTTCCCACAGCCAATTTATTGCAGGATCTTTTGGAACAATCCTAGGTTAGTCATTTCAATACCCAAGGGGGCAAAGAGAATCTCAAGAGCAGGCCCAAATGAAATAAGGCAGCCATGCCCAGGTAACAGCATAAACCTCTCCCCTTGGGGAATTGAGAGGGAAATGGACAGCCCAAGGAAACTAGGCTAGAAGCAAAGGTGCATGTTATTACCACCCAATTGGCTCAAAACAGAATGCCAACAGACTTGCACATCTGTGGGGGCTGCGTATCTGCAAGCCTGCCTTATGCACTGAGCCCAGTCAGTTCCAGTGACCACACAAGTCACATCACATTCTGCTCAACTGTGCAAACATACCAGGTTTCCCCAATCATATAATCAAATACCAAGTCATCAGTTGAACACTGAAGGCACTCTAAAGTCAGGCCCCCTGTCCTGCACCCTTAACCAAGTCCTGAGTTCCAGCCACATCAGAGCAGAGGGATAGCATGTGCAGAGGCAGCCAGGCCTGGGTTCACATCCCAACTGTGCTATTTCTTAAATGTAAGAGCCTTGGTAACTTCAGAGTCCTCGGAGGGTTGCAATCAGTATCAAATAGGGAATGTTCTGGAAAGCACTGGGCATGATGTCTGCACACAAGCCTTGCTTCACAGTGTGCAGACACAATGCCAGATGCTTTCCAGAGCAGAGACAAGGCAATTTCCCTTCCCTACCAAGTTCTACAATCCCAGAGGGCAGGGTGCTTTCTGATTCACTTCTTCATTCTCAAGGGACCTGGCAACAGAAGATGGTCATGAATGTTTGAAGCCTGACTATATAAATTTCTGTGAGGATGGAAGACCAGAACTTCTTTGTCTAGTCAATCAGCAAACAGGATTTCATCCCCTTCTACATGCCAGGTAGTGGGCATTAAGAAGGAAAAGAGGAGTAAGACAAGGTCTTGACCCCGGAGGGGGTGGTGACAGTCTCACCACACCGATATCTTAGGGGACTTTGGATGCCACTAGTGGCCCATGGCCCAACTTAGGGGTCAAGGATGAGTCTCTGGAGGACAGCTGAAGGCCAAATAAGAGTCAAGCATGTGATGCAGAAGTAAGAAAGTGAGAGACTCTTAGAGTTAATAGCAGGTGCATAGGCCCAGGGTGAAAGTCATGGCTGATCCCAGGTACTGAAAAAGTTCAGTGTGGCTGAATGTCAGATGGGATGAGACTGTCAGGGACCAGGTTTGTGCAGGGCTGGGCAAGTTACCTTAAGAAGACTGGATGCCATTCTGAGGGCCCTTGGGAGTCATGAGAGGGTAAAGCAGGAGAGCAACATGAACAGTGGGTGTCCACAGAGACTCCAAGGTGGAGGAAGCACCACAGCAGGAAACCACTTAGCTGCTGCCAACAACCTCCAGTCCAGGTGCCTGAATCAGTACACTTTCTGCTCTTACCTGGAAGCCCCAAGTGATGGCTTCCACGTGCACTCACCGGGCATCCAGTTATGTCAGGGGCGCCAGGGGCCCCTCTTCACCCATCAGCCCCTCCTAGCCTTTTTTGCCATGCTTGCTATCAGGCCCCAGGTAGCCCCTGTCTCCCTGGGTAGGGAGAGAGATAATGAATAAGTAACAAAACCCACTGGAGGCCCCAAGTCCCAGGGTTCCATGCTGAGTTGCAGGACCAACCATCAGCCCCCAGAACCCTGAGGGTCCCTGAACTGCCGGAGGGTCTGGGTTGACCTGGCACAGACATCAAGGAAACAGTCCCAGCCATGGTCATTTCTGTCTGTCCTTATCAGGGCTGGGGAGGGAGAGGGCCTGGGAGAGAAGACAGGAGACCAGCCTCCCCAGCCCCCATGCAGCTGGCAGGAAGGATTCAGATCTGGGGGGCAAGGGCTCTTTCTCCCCGCAAGGGCATTGGGAGGGAAAAAGGTTTAAGGATCTGGAAGAAATTTTTTGAAAGGAAAAATTCATCCAAACCTTACAAGTTTTTCCATTTTTTGAGTTCTATTTTCAACTCTTGCCAACACAAAAGCAGTTAATAATGGCAGAAGTAGTAATTGTTATTCCTAATAAAGAAAGGTTTTTATCTCGATGTAATAGACTCAGAGCCATGAAGCAAGTGTTAAAAGGCAGAAAAGCTAGCTGATGATAAACTAAGCTTTAAAGGTGCAATCCAATTGGACTGTAGTCTTCCTTAGAAGCTTTATTTCTCACTCTACTGTATCACTGCCTGTCCTGTGCAGTTGTCATTCTCACTGGCTGCAGATGACTCCTCTGTTTGGTGGACAGCAGCTATCACCATATCCAGGCCGTATTCCAGACACTTTCTCCATTTAATTGACTTATTACTCATAAAAGCTTTCAAAGTCAGTGCTCTGTGTCCCAGTTTACAGATGAGGGGACTGTGGCACAGTGGAGATAAGTTGCCTTGCTGAAAGTCCTACAACCAGTGGTGGAGTAGTAGTGGTGGAGCTGGCATGTGAAGCCAGACTTTGAGACACTAAGTGGGAACTGAGACATCCACTTGGCAGTTATCAGGGTCTTTCTGGGACTGCAGGAGTTTGGGGTACTGGGTTATTTCTTCAGAAAATCAACCCTTTGTATGGGATTAGTGAAAGCCCAAGGGACGCAGGCATTTTCTGCTTCCACAAAGGTTGGCTTTCTAAACGGGGTTTGAAGTCAATCACAAATGGGAGCCTACAGGCTGCCCTCATCTCATCATTGCCATCTTCTAGCATTTCCAGGGGAAGGGAAAAGTGGGGGCAGGTTGGGTGCTGCCAGGCTGGACCATGGTTAGTGTTGGTGTCCTGGAAGCCCCATAGGCAGTAGCCACAGAGGGGCTGGGCAGTGCATGCCAGAAGGCCAGCTCCATCAGGGCTGGCCTGCTGCTGGTCTGCATGCAGCCCAGCTGTTATCACTCACAGAGGCTGGGGGGAGGGGAAATGAAGTCACATGTAACAGGAAGAGGGCTGGGGGAGTGGGGTGTCTTTGCCAGTTTTGGGTCATCCTGCTTTACAAGGGACATCAACAAACTGGTGTGAAACCAGAGGACAGAGCACAGGGTACAGAGGACATGAAGCTGGAGGCTGGGGCTCAGGCTGACAGAGAATAGAGCTTCTGGGACAGGAAAGATGAGTGCCAATCTCTGCAGGTCAGTCCTACTGGAGCCTGGTCTGAATTCAGGAGACGGGGTTGGGTGGAAGTTTCTAAGGAGTTTTCTAGCACAGTCAGGGAGTAGTTTCAGATGGAGCATCCCAGAGATAGCACAGAAGAGGAAGAGAGAGTCCAGGCTGTGCCAAAATCTGGTACAGAGAAACTATAGGCACACGGAAAGGGTGGGGTTCTAAGGTTCCTTCCCACAGAGATTTTCAGATTGCAAGCATAGCCTAACATGGAGACAGGGGTTGGCCCAGTAGACCCTCTTAAAGTCTCCCCTGGATCCAGGATTGTACCTCTGTATTCTCATATTGATTGCTGCTTTTACTTGCAGTTCTCAGAGGCTGGCACCCTATTCCAGGTGGCTGGACTGGTTTTCTGAGAGTGGCCCTAGTCTGGCATCCTGGTATCTGCCTGAGACATGGCTAGAACCAAAGACTGCCTAGAACCCCAAGCCTGGGCTCCTCCTCAGCTGCGGTGGGTTTTCTTGGGGACTCTATGCAGAATAGGCTCTAGGGTGTCCTGGGGAACCCCAGAATCCTAGGGCATCTGTCAATGCTCAGAAAAGCCTTATAAGTTGCCTAAGTCTAACTTCTCAACATACAGATGAGGAGACCAAGCCTCAAAAAGAGCCTTCCACCACCACACACTGTATATCTGAGCCACTACTCTGGTCTGAGAACTGGGGTAGAACTGGCTTCGGAGGGAGTAAAAGAGGAAGAAACCAGGACTAGAGATTCCTGAAAAATGGAGCAAGGAAGTCAGCACAAGGCAGCCAAGCCTGAGAAGTCTCCACCCCATCCCACCCCAGTGAAGATTGCAAGGGACAGGTGGCTGCCCAAGAGAAAGAAAGCCACCCCCTTGTGTCTCAGTTTTCTCATCTGTCAAGAGAGAGTGGTAAGAGCTGCAGGGGTTAACTCATCTAAAGCACCTGCTCAGTGCTCAGCACACAGTACTGGTGGGGGCTGGGGGAAGGGAATGCCCAAAGCTGTTCAGCCCCAGCACCCATCACTGTCACCCCAGAAAATCACAGGCACTTGGTGAACACAGTGCGTGTGGGGCTGGGGGTGGTGGAGGTCAGTGCCCCAGCTCTCCCCAACCAGGACCTGGTTCTCAGGCAGTGCAGCAGGGCTGTGGCCAGGAAGGCAGAGGGGATGACAACAGAGGGCACTCTCACCTTCATGAGGAAAACACGAGGTCAAATGGGAGCCAGCCAGGGGAAGAGGTTTAAGCTTCAGATGGTGACCAGACTGACAGGATGACATCCATGGAGCACTGCAGCCCTGAGATTGTCCATGTAAATCCTTAGTTTATGGATGTGAAAATCAAAGCCCAGAGAAAAGACAGGGGTGATCCAAGGGTCCATGCAGAATAGGTGGGTGATAGAGGGGAAGCCCTGCAACAGGGTACAAGGCTGGGAACTGACTTTACAGTGAGACTGACTGCGGTTGGAAGCCACAGACCAGCCTGGGCTGGGGTAGGCCTATTAGAGGATGATGACATCTGTCCCTGGTTCAGGTGTCCTCCCAGCACTTCTTTAAATTTCCAGTATCTGTGGCTGACAGATACACCTACAAAGTGGCAGGACAAAGTTTGAGCCATAAGCTTTGGTGCCAGTGAGCTCTGGCTTTGAATTTCAGCTCCTTCCCTTAGTTATGGACATACCATTCACTGGCTGAGTGTCCTTTGGCAAGTTTCTTAACCTCTCCAAGTGTCACGTTCCTCATCAAAAGACAGAACCTCCATGGTAGCCTTGACAGAGGTGATATGTATGAAGGGTCTGGTACTAGTATGACCAGCCCTCCATAAATGGTGTTTATAGGTCGTTAGAGTGATTAACATTTTCCTGATCTTTTAGAGTGTTTGGCAGATAGTATGTATCACCCTCTAGTTTTAGAACTGGCACAGAACAGGAGTTCAGGATCTACCCTTGGCCAGGAAAAGCTGAAGTGTCAAGAAGAGACTTCTTCTTGGAGGAGTGGAAGGCAGGATTGGAATCCCGTCCCCTCCATGCATGTGGCCAGGTGGGCAGAGTTGGGGGCAGTGCAGGTCTGGGTTGGCCCTCCCCACCCCTGCTCTCAAAGGGAGTCAGAGGTTTGACCTCAGAGCTTTATGGGAATGCAGTACTTCGAGGAGAAAATCTGAGTCCTGGGTGGAGGGCTATAGGGCCAGAGGTAGAGGGCAGAGCCAGAACACTCCCTTCCCCTCCCCAGACCCAGGACACACTTACCTTTAGGCCATCAGGTCCCATGGGAGCACTGTCACCCTCCAGGCCTAGCTCTCCCTGGATGGGGTAATGGGGAAAGAAGAGGGAACATTACTAGGGAGGGAGTCCCAGCATGGTTTTACTTCCTACTTCCTCCCTGGAAGCAGGGCCCAATCCCCAGAAGCCAGATCTCCAGGCATTTAGGCCCTGGGGGCTCTGTTGCACAAACCTGGCACCTGGGTATGCAGCAGTCTAGGGGTGAATTAATAAATGAGTGGGAATGTAGAGGCACCCACTCTCAGCTTTGGAGAGAATCAGAGTCATTCTGGACAGTGTTGACTATGGTGGGGAAACAGTGATGCCTAGTGGTTAAGAACTGTGGGTCTTCTGACCCTTGACCAGGTACCTTCCCCATCCTTCCAGCTCTAAAAATGTCACTGGACTGCTCAGGTGACAAAACAAAATTCATAGCAATTTGAGTCAGAATAGGAAGGGGCCCCAGAGATGATCAGGTATAGGAATGGCAAAGACATGACAGCTCTGTGCACAAAGCCCTTCCATGCCCACAGCAGACATTGCTATCAACCCACTAGATGTAAACTCTGTGATGGCAAGAGCTTCTTTTTTTTTAATTAATTTTTTAACTTTTTAAAAAATACCAAAAAACACCAAACAAATGCAAACATTCATAACTTTTGATCATTCTGTTCTACATATATAATCAGTAATTCACAATATCATCACATAGTTGCATATCATCATCATGATCATTTCTTGGAACATTTGCTTCTATTCAGAAAAAGAAATAAAGAAAACAGAAAAAAAACTTATACATACCATACCCCTTACCCCTCCCTTTTATTGATCACTAGTATGTCAATCTAAATTTATTTTAACATTTGGTCCCCTATTATTTAATTTTATTCCATATGTTTTACTCATCTGTTGATAAGGTAGATAAAAGGGGCATCAGACACAAGGTTTTCACAATCACACAGTCACATTGTGAAAGCTATATCATTGTTCAATCATCATCAAGAAACATGGCTACTGGAACACAGTTCTATGCTTTCAGGCAGTTCCCTCCAGCCTCTCCACTACATCTTGAACAACAAGGTGATATCTACTTAATGCATAAGAATAACCTCCAGGATAACCTCTCAACTCTGTTTGGAATCTCTCAGCCATTGACACTTAGTCTCATTTCACTCTTCCCCCTTTGGTCGAGAAGGTTCTCTCAATCCCTTGATGTTAATTCTCAGCTCATTCTAGGGTTTTTCTCAGTCCTTTGATGCTGAGTCTCAGCTCATTCCAGGATCTCTGTCCCATGTTTCCAGGAAGGTCCACACCCCTGGAAGTCATGTCCCACACAGAGAGGGAAAGGGTGGTGAGACTGCTCGTTGTGTTGGCTGGAGAGAGAGGCCACATCTGAGCAACAAAAGAGGCTCTCTTGGGGGTGACTCTTAGGCCTAAATTTTAAGTAGACTTGACCTATCCTTTATGGGGTTAAGTTTCATGTGAACAAACCCCAAGCCTGGGGGCTCAGCCTATACCTTTGGTTGTCCACACTGCTTGTGAGAATATCAAGAATTCAACTTGGGGAAGCTGAATTTCTCCCCACTCTCACCATTCCCTGAAGGGGACTTGCTAATACTTTTCCAGTCACTAATGAAATCACTCTGGGATTCATCGGGGCATCACTCTGGACAAACCAACAAAATCTCATGTGCTACCTGAGATTCCAAGTACTTATGACATTCAATCAAACTATCTACATGAGTTATATTAGGAAATGCTCTAGTCAGAGTATAAATTTTGTAACAAATAAACATTTTTTGCTTTAGTCTCACACATAAGGTGACATTTTAAAGTATTAATTATCATCTATTTTCAACACCCTGCAATAATGACATTCCTTTGTTCTTCCTCAGGCAAAAACATTTCTTAAATTTGCACATTGTACATTTCACTATTATTATACACTCTAGGCATTCTTAGATTATACCATCTCGATCTTTACCATCTATCTTTCTTTCTGATTTCATTTATGTCCCCAGTCTTCCTCCCTCTATCATTCTCACATGCAGGTTCATTCAGTGTTTTAACATAATTACATTAATGTTAGGTAGTATTGTGCTGTCTATATCTGAGATTTTATATTCAGTCCTGTTGCACAATCTGTATCCCTTCAGCTCCAATCACCCAATATCTCACCCTATTTCTATCTCCTGATGGTCTCTGTTACCAAGGAAATATTCTAAGTTTATTCACTAACGTCAGTTCATGTCAGTGAGACCATACAGTATTTGTCCTTTTGTTTCTGGCTAATCACACTCAGCATAATGTCCTTAAGTTCCATTCATGTTGTTACATACTTCATAACTTTATTCTGTCTTAAGCTGCATAATATTCCATCTTATGTAAATGCCACAGTTTGTTTAGTCAACTGTCTGTTGATGGACATTTTGGCTGTTTCCATCACTTGGTAATTGTTAATAATGCTACTATAAACATGTAAATGTCCATTTGTGTCCTTGGCCTCATGACCTTTGAGTAGAGACAGCATATACATGGGTCCTGTTTTTTAAACCATTCTGCCAGACTATGTCTTTTGATTGGAGAGTTTAATCCATTAACATTCAGTGTTATTACTGTATGGGTAGTACTTTCTTCTACTATTTTGTCTTCTGGATTTTATATGTCATATCTAATTTTACTTCCTTTTACCTTTACTCATAGTCTTCCTTTCTACGCTCTTCTCCACACCTCTCTCTCTCTTCTGTCTTGGTATCTGTCTCTAGTGTTCCCTTTAGTATTTCTTGCAGAGCTGGTCTCTTGGTCACAAATTCTCTCAGTGATTTTTTGTCTGAAAATGTTTTCATTTCTCCCTCATTTTTGAAGGACAATTTTGCTGGATATAGAATTCTTGGTGGACAGTTTTTCTCTTTTAATAATTTAAATATATTATCCCACTGTCTTCTCGCCTCCATGGTTTCTGCTGAGAGATCTGCACATAGTCTTATTGGGCTTCCCTTGTATGTGATGGATTGCTTTTCTCTTGCTGCTTTCAAGATCCTCTCTTTCTCTTTGACCTTGGACATTCTGATTATTAAATGTCTTGGAGTATGTCTATTTGGATCTGTTCTCTTTGGGGTACGCTGCACTTCTTGGATCTGTAATTTTAAGTCTTTCATAAGAGTTGGGAAATTTTCAGTGATAATTTCCTCCATTAGTTTTTCTCCTTCTTTTCCCTTCTCTTCTCCTTCTGGGACACCCACAACACGTATATTCATGCGCTTCATATTGTCTTTCAGTTCCCTGAGTCCCTGCTCATATTTTTCCATTTTTTTCCCTATAGTTTCTGTTTCTTGTTGGATTTCAGATGTTCTGTCCTCTGGTTCATTAATCCTATATTCTGCCTCTCAAAATCTACCATTGTAGGTTTCCACTGTTTTTTTCATCTCTTCTACTGTGTCTTTCATTCCCATAAGTTCTGTGATTTGTTTTTTCAGACTTTCAGTTTCTTCTTTTTGTTCCTTCCTTGCCTTTTTTATATCCTCCCTCAATTCACTGATTTGGTTTTTGATGAGGTTTTCCATGTCTGTTCGTACATTCTGAATTAGTTGTTTCAGCTCCTGTATATCATTTGAATTGTTGGTTTGTTCCTTTGACTGGGCCATATCTTCAATTTCCTTAGTGTGATTTGTTATTTTTGCTGGCGTCTAGGCACTTAATTACCTTAATTAGTTTATTCTGGAGGTTGCTTTCACTTCTTTTATCTAGGGTTTTCTTGCTGGATGAATTTGTTGTCTATCTGTTCTTTGACATTCTGTTCAGCTTTATCTGAACCTTTAGCTTAAGTTTTGATTAACAGAGGAGAATTTTTCAGTTCTTGTTTTCTTTTTTTCTTGCCCTGCTTGTGTGGTACCTTTCCCCTCCACACACTTAGGAGGGTCTGCTTAGATATTATAGACCCCAGCCAGATTTTCCCAGACCAAACTGGCCTCCTATCAGGAGGAAAGAGTCACCTGCATCGGTTTTCCCTGAGCATGAGACCCATCAGGTTAAAAGACCTTCCTGTGAAGTGTATGGACTCTGTTTTTCTTATCTTGCCCAGTATGTGGCGCTTGTCTGACTGCAGGTCCCACCAGCATAAGATGATGCGTTACCTTTAACTTTGGCTGGGGTTTGTTGGAGACAGAGGAGATGTTGTAGGCTGGTTTTAATGGCTTCAAATAACCAAGCACTGGTGTCTGAATTCCTTGATGGAGGGATTCCACCTGGGTGGGCCTTCACCCCTCCCCTGGGGAAGGCACAGACTCCAGATAAGCCCCCAAAAGAGCTCACTTCTGCCTATGCCTGGGGCAGTTGCAGTCTGAAAAGTCCTGCCACTGTATCCAGAGATGGTCAAGCCTTTCTGGATACACAGCCACAAAAACCTGTTTCCTTCTTTTTTCCCCCCTTTTTCTGTCAGTCCTACCCCCTTGGTGCCGGGGCAAAAATGAGCAACCTCCAATTTGATCAGGTTCACCTAAGCTGGGGGCCTATTTTTAGTAGTCAGAATTTGTTAATTAGTTCCACAATTGGCATTTGATTGTGCCCAGTCACTGCTGCTGGTAAAGTCCTTTCCTTTCCCCTCTGGGAAGTGGCCTGTGGGGGAGGGGCACTGGCTGCTGCAGCTTTGGGAACTCACAGTTTTGGGGGGTGCTCGCAGCTGGTCCAGCTGGTCCAGACTGGGGTACACTGTGTGTCTGGTCACTGATGTGGCCCCAGTAGCTGTTCTGTACTATTTCTGGTTATTTAGCTGTTGTTCTGGAGGATGAACTAAAACATGCACGTTGTTAAGCTGCCATCTTGACCTGGACAACTTAAAGGTTTTACATGTCACATTTACACAAAGTTATTACAACAAACTTACCTTGCCTCTGAACTTATATTGTTCTTTATGATATTCTTTTTCCTTTTCCCACAGATGTTTTCCTTTTACTTTCAAATGTACATGTTATTTAAAATTCCCATCATTGTTATACCACATGCAAATTACCATCTTATTTTTGCTCTCTTTCATAGCCAAATTCCTCAATTATATGGTTTAGATTAAAACATTTTAGTATTCACTTCATCACTCACATCCTTTCTCAGTTTCTCAATTTCACTCAGTGCTATCATTCATCTTTCAGTTCTCAGTATTTAAATGCTGACATAGATGGTGATGATGGAAATAATTTCAGGGACAGTATCTTACAGTATGTCTCCTAAAAGAGGACATAATATTTTTCAAGTTGTTTTCATTATATAAATCCATTAGCTTGGACTTCTCCCTCTGCTGTTTCTCATATCTAGTCTGTTAACAAGTTCTTTCTTTGTTTTGTTGGTTTAGTCATAAGCCCCCAAGCAGCTTATATTGCAGGTCCAAACATTTTCAGTAATGCTGAATATCCTTTAAGTATTCTAGGAAATACTTTTCAATATTGCTTCCCACCCTAATAAGTGAACACCTAGAGTTCCTGCTTTTCTTCCCAAAATACCCAGATGCCTTGTTGATATTAAGGCTTTGATATTATTGTTTAAAAAGAGTAGGAAAAAAATTGGTCCTGGGGTAAATTCTTTTTCATCAACTCCAAGTAAAATATTGTTTTGGTGAGGTTTTCATAAAGTAAGCTATGTGAAGAAACAGAAATAATACATCCATGCTAAAAATCTTAAATAGCATGATGTAAAAGTCAACAGCACAATTCATTTCTTTCAAAATTATTGGCTATTACCTTATAACTAAAAATGCCAAAGGATGACAACTAAAGTACCATGTAAAGTTGAATCATTTGTTGCTTGATGGGAATATCTATTGTCCCTGAACAATTTAAAGTTCAGTAATTCTAACATGCAGAGGTTTGAAACTCCAGATGCTTCAGGGATAATGTCCCAAAGATCCAATTACAACAAATATTTAATTGAGAAAGAGAGAGAGGAAACACAGTTCACCAAAATCTTTTAAATAACTCACAAAAACAAAATGTTCTATTCCCTCTATCCTTCCCTAGCTAAGTCAAGATTTTTTTGAGAATGATTACAATGTAGAATATTTAACAGTATATATAGAAAAAATGTCTCTAGAATTGTAAAATATTGTGATTTCTTTTGCAAAATCACTCCCTGGCTTTCAGAAATTAAAAAGTTTATTTACTCTTTCAACCACAAATAAATCACTGAGTTCCTCCAAAAGTGATCAAAATGTATTCAATATATACATATTGAGAGGGTGTAGAAACAATTAGGCCTCAATAGCAATGGGCACACCTAGCACCCAGACCTTGGTTTCTAAATACCTTTCTCCACTGAAAGAAAACATGGTTTTAAGAGAAATGGCTGATTCCAGAGCTGGAGCAGGCAAAGGACAAAATGAGTCTGGAGTATCTTATCACAACAAAATGTAAGGAAGTACACAAAGAATGATAGTGAAATATCTAAAAGACATAGGAACCCATTTAATAAGTCTCCAACCAACTACTCTGGAGGCCATTCTTGTGCAAGTTTCAGCTAAATATAGCTACTTATATAGTTTGCCAAACACCAACCAAAACATTCCTTCCAACCCTAAAGAACACCAAGGGCATTAGCTGAACTCTACAAAGGTTCCATGCACTATGATTACTTTCCAGAAACCTACAACCTCCATTTGGGTTCTTAGGCCCCTCCTGAAACTCAGAGGGGCCAGCTCTCCAGAACATCAACTAGTTCCATCCCCCATCCCATATTATCAACAGTCCTTTCCAATATGAAAAAGGTAGAATGGGCATAGCCCAGAGGCCCCTAAAGAATGAGAGAAAGATCAAGGGAGAAGAAGGAGTTATAACAGGGAAGATAGGATTTAACAAATGAGTATGACTGCTGAACCATTATATTGATATTTCTTTTAGCCTCCAGGGCCTTGGAGCAACTAGAAGGAAAAACCTAAAATTATGGAACTGTAACCCATAACAAACTCTGAAATCTGAGTTTTTTCTACTAATTGTTTGTGGTGTGCTTTGAAATTTATTACTTTTAAAAATTTGTTATTTTTCACAATAAAAAATTTAAAAAGATGGAGAATTAAAGACATTCCCAGATAAGCAAAAGCTGAGGGGCTTTATCAACCCTAGGCAGGCCCAAACAGAAGTGCTAAAGGGAGTTCTTCAGGTTGAAGTAAAGTACACTAGACAATAGATTAATAGATTTAATAGATTAAAGCTACATGAAGAAATGAAGATCCCCAATAAAGAGAAAGACATGGGTAAGTATAAATGCCAGTGTTTTTATATTTTTGGTTTGTAAGTCCACTCTTTACTTCTAATAATCTAAAAGGTAAATGAGCAAAGAATAATGATAAATAAGTGGTTTTGACTCATAATACATGAATATGTAATTTGTGACAAAGGCTACATAAATGTAGGAGGATGAAAGAGTATAGGAACAGAATGCATGTATGCTATTGAAGTTAAATTGGTATCAAACTATAGATCTTTATACATTAATATGTTACATTTAAGCTCCATGTTAATTACAAAGAAAATATTGGGAAATATATGAATGGAAGGAAATGTGAAAGTATTCTAATGGATACAAAGGATCAATTAACTGCAAAAATAGACTGTGTGATTGTATGAAGCTATTATGTATCCAGAAAAGATCATTCCAGTGGGTGGTACTCTTTGATTAGGTTACTTCAATGGAGATATGACCCACCTCATTCAAGCTTAAACCCCAAACAAAGGGTTTAACTTACTGGAGTTTTTGGTTGTTTGTTTGTTTGCTTTACATGGGCAGGCATTGGGAATTGAACCCAGGTCTCTGACATGGCAGGTGAGAACTCTGCCTGCAGAGACACTGTGGCCCACTGTTATTGGAGTTTTTTATAAGAGAATAAAGGACATACAGAAAACAGAGAGAGAAACACCTAGAGAAGTTAACAAGGGACAAAGAAGCATACTATATAATGATAAGAGGGTCAATTCACCAAGAAGATATAACACTTCTAAACTCATATGCACCTAACAAGAGACTTCAAAATATATGAAACAAACATTGACAAATTTGGGAGAGAAATAGACAAATCTGCATTAAGAGCAGGAAACTTCCATTTTCAACAATGGATAGAAAATTGAAAGAGAAGATAAAGAGAGGAGCCAGAAAAGCTGAGAGACAAGGACACTCCCAGAAGCTGAAAGAGGAATCCAGTGAAGCCAGAGGCTGAAGACAATAAAAACCAAGTGAGAAGTACCAGCAGACATCGCCACATGGTTGACCACATGACAGAGGAGCTGAGGATTGCTGATAGCCAGTCTTTGGAGAGAAGGCAACATCCTATTGATCTTTAATCTGAACCAATTTCATGGTCCCAGAACTGTGAACTTGTAAGCTAATAAATCCCAATTGCAAAAACCAATCATTTGTGATATATTGTATTTCAACAGCCTTACCAAGCCAAAACAGGCAGTAATGGAAGAACTGAGGGACAAAAAATGGCATATGACTTACAAGAAAAACAAAGAGTAAAATGGCAGAAGAAATTCCAGCACTATGATTAGTTATTTTAAATGTAAATCAGTTGTATTCTCCAGACAAAAGGAAAATCTGGATAGAATGAATTTAAAAAAACATGACCCAATTATATACTGCTTGTCAGAGACTCATCTTAAATTCAAAGACACAAGTCAGTTGAAAGTGAAAGGATGGGAAAATGTATTCCAGGAGAATAGAAACCAAAAGGGAGGTGGGATGGCTATATTAATATCAGATAAAAGAGACTTTAAGTCAATAACTGTTAAAAGGGATGTGGTAGTTTGGAGTTGTTAAGTACCCCATAAAAGGCCATTTCTTTTAATCCATTCTTGTGGGGCCAGACCTCCTGTGGGTGGGGACTTTTTATTAGGTTGTTTCAATTGAGATGTGACCCAGCTTATTCAAGGTGGGTCTTAATACTTTACTGAAGTCCATTATAAGAGAATAAAACACAGAAAAGCAAAAGAACTTGGAGAGAGAAAAACACCCCAATGATGCTGACAGAGGACCCACAGACTCTCAGAGAGAAAGTCACTGAAACCAAGAGCTGAAAGCAATGAAGCCTGGGAGAATAGGACCAGCAGACACTGACCATGTGTGTTCCCATGTGACAGAGGAACCCCAGATGCCATTGGCCTTTCTTCAGAGAAGGTATCATCCTGCTGTTGCCTTAACTAGGACATTTTTATGGCTTTGGAACTGTAAATTTGTAAATTAACAAATCCTCACCATAAAAGCTGACCTATTTCTGGTATATTGCACTCTGGCAGCTTTAGCAAACTGAAACAAGGGACAAAGAAGCGCACTATATATTGATAAGAAGGTCAATTCACCAAGAAGATATAGCACTTCTAAACACATATGCACCTAACAAGAGAACCCCAAAATATATGAAACAAACATTGACAGATTTGAAAGAGAGATAGAAAATTCTGCATTAATAGTAAGAAACTTCTATTTTCAATACTGGATAGAACATTGAGAGAGAAGATCAATAAGGAAACTTGAACAATACTATGTAATAGACATACATAGAACACTTCAACCAACAACAGTAGAATACACATTCTTCTCAAGTACACAGGGGTCATTCCTCAGGACAGACCAGATGTGAGGTCACAAAACAATTCTCAATAAATTACAAAAATCTGGAGCCATATATATCTTCTACCATGATGGAATGAAGCTAAGAATTAATAACAGCAGGAGACTGGAAATTTCACGAATAAAATGGCAAAACAGTATTAAACAAACAATGGGCCAAACAAAAAACCACAAGGGAAATTAGGAAGTATTTTGAGATAAATGAAAATGAAAACACAATACCAAAAATTTGGGGACATAGCAAAGACAGTGCTCAGGGGGGAATTTGTACCTTTAGAAACCATGGATATAGTTAATAGTACAATTATAATAACATTCTTTCATCAATTTAACAAATGTACCATACTGATGCAAGAAGTTAATAATTGGGGAGGGGGTATATGGTAACTCTGTGTTTTCTGCATAATTTTTCTGTAAACTGACAACTTCTCTAAGAAAAAATAATAAAACAAAATACAATTAAAAAAAACAGAAACAGAAAGGATCATACAAGGATACTATGAACTTCTGTGTGCCAAAAAATTAGACAACCTAGGTGAAAGAAAGTAATTCTTAGAAACACACAAACCACCTACACTGGCTCTAAAAGAAATAGATCTCAACAAATGAATTACAAGCAAAGAGAGTCAATCAAAAACCTCCCATCAAAGAAAAGACTAACATCCCTTCTTGATAAAAACACCTAGAAAACTAGGGAAAGAAGGGATTTTCCTCAACATGGTAAAGGAAATATATGAAAAACCCACAGCTAACATCACACTCAATTGTGAAGGACTGAAATCTTCCCTCTGAGATTTGGAACAAGATAAGGGTCTCACTGTCACCCCTATTATTCAACATAGTACTGAAAGTTCTAGCCAGAACAATTAGGCAAGAAAAAGAAATAAAAACATCCACATTGTAAAGGAAAAAGTAAAACTTTCCAAATTTGCAGATGACATGATCCTATATACAGAAAATCCTGCAAAACTATCACAAAGCTCTAGAGCCAAGAAATGAACTCAGTGAAGTGTGTGTGTATGGGGGAGGGGGAGAGTACAAGATCGATACCCAAAATTCAATAGTATTTCTATTCATAAATAATGAAAAGTCAGAAGAAGAAATCAAGAAAAAAAACTATTTACAATAGCAACTAAAAGAATCAAACATGTAGGAATAAGTCTTACCAAGGATGTAAAGGACTTGTACACAGAAAACTATAAAACACTGCTAAAAGAAATCAAAGACCTAAATAAATGGAAGGATACTCCAGTTTGTGGCAAAGGACATGACATAGAAAGATTCACTAGAATTTGTAAATGATTAATTCATAGCAGAATTATCCATAACAGTTCAACCCTCAAAACAATCCAAACATCTATCAAGTATTAAATAGCAAGTTGCTATAGATTCAAATAATGAAATAGTATTCAACAATAAAAAGAAATGGCTTACTTATATAAGCATAAAACATTTCACTAAGTGAAAAGATTGCATATCCTATAATTCCATTATATAAAACTATAGTGATAGAAATCATATCAGTGGTTATCTGCGTGCCTGGGATTAGGGAAATAATTGCAAAAGGGGACAAGGAAACTTTTTCAGAGTGATCTCTTGATTGTGGTCATAATTACATGACTATGTATAATTGCCTAAATTCATTAAACCACACACTTAAAATGGATGAATTTTATTATATGTATACTAAACTTCAATAAACCTGGCTAGTGGCAAAGTGTATTCCCAAAAGCTTACTTTCTCTGCCCATCTAGTAATCTACTATAATTTATTAATTTGAACAGCAATAAGCTGCATGAACTACAAATCCAACTACATATCTTATCCCAATCATGGTTTGTTTATCTTACAAATTAAGAAATATAAATTAGGTTGTCTAAGGCTGGTTGAAAGGATCATAGTGCTGTTAGCAATGCAGGCTCCTTCTAACTTTCCAATCTCAATCAAGCAGCTTCTTTCATTGTCATGTTCCCATCATAGAATTGAATCTAAATTCTTGGAAGGAAGAACAGGGAAAATCAAATAGCAACATATATATTTTTTCTTTTATTATAATTTTTACAAATAAATGTCTTTTAAAGATCATAAAATCAATTGCTTTTCCAGAAGCCCTACCAATTTGACCTTAAATGCTTTTGGCCAGAACCAGTTCCAACAGTGACCCTTAGCTGTCAATCCAACCCAAGGAGGCAGGTATTTTTCACTGGGAAGAGTGCTACAGTAACCAAATTCATAATTATTTTAGTAAGGAAGAAGGGAAGGATGGACATTGTGAAGTTCACAAAGTCTGCTAAATCTAAGAATCTCCTTAAATTCCCTTTCTACTCTCATAGAGGAAGAAATGATACTTATATCTGGAACAGAGATAATGATAACAAATCTAGCATCAACATAACACTTTGGAATTTAGATAGACAATAGATGTCCTTCCCTTACCCCATGAAGTATAAGAGCTTTATGGTAACCCCATTACAGACCTGAAGAAAGTGATGCTCTCATGGCTAATTAGCTTGTCCAAAGCTAGATGGTTAGCAAGGAGCAGAGCTGAGTCTTTTGATACACACCCCATACTACTCTTCTCCATATCACATTGTGAAATCCCAACTTTTTTTTACATTTTTCTTAACAGAAATAGACTGTGGCTAATCTGAAACTGAGACAAGTAATCTTGGGAGTAGGCAAGAGATATTCATTTCAATCTCTGTTACTGCACTTTTGCTGTCTTCCCAGCTGTGTCAGTTTCAATCTGTGGTGGACCCCAGAAAAGCCATGTTCTTTAATCCTCATTCAATATTGCTACCTGGGTGCTTTTTGATTGTTCCCATGGAGATGTGACCCACCCAATTGTGGGTGGTAACTTTTGGTTAGATGATTTCCATGGTGTTGTGACTCCACCCATTAAAGGTGGGTCTTTGATAAGTTTACTGGAATTCTTAAAAGAGAAAGCATTGTGGAGAAAGTTTCAGAATGACAGAACATCAGAGCCACCACAGAGCCCTCCCAGACAGAAACCTTTGGAGATGAAGAAGGAAAACATCCCTGAGGGGAGTTTCATGAAACAAGAAGCCTGGAGAGAAAGCTAGCAGATGCCACCATGTTCACCAAGTGCCTTTCCAGTTGAGAGAGAAACCCTGAACTTCATCGGCCTTTCTTGAGTGGAGGTAACCTATGGTTGGTACCTTACTTCGGATATTTTTGTAGACTTGCTTTAATTGGGACATTCTCATGGCCTTAGAACTGTAAAACTAACAACTTATTAAATTCCCCTTTTTAGAAGTCATTCAATTTCTGGTATATTGCATTCTGGCAGCTAGCAAACTAGAACACCAGCCCTCATGCTAATCTCATTTCATGAGACTTCAGTCACATCCTTTCATTAATGGTTTGATTTTGTTGTTTCTGCTGTTTATGAAAATGATCTTTTCAAAAATGATTGAAAGGAAATTAGTTGCATGAATGAATTATTATTCATAATGAATCATTCTTCAATAGCTTTTTAGGGTTACAATATACCAGACAGTTTGGTAAAAGAATGCTTCATTGAGGAAAATAGGCATATTTTTGGCTGTATTTGTGCAAGAATGATGGTGATGGTTCTTTAGTTCCTGTGGCTGTGGACCCATTTATAAAAGGACTTTTGAAGGCTATTGCTACTTAAGGTATGGCCAGCTAAATCAGGGTGAGTCATAATCTGTAATACTAGAGGCTTTAAAAAGAGGAAACAGAGAAAGATACAGGAGGAGACAAAAGTCAGAGATCTCCAGGTGATGGGAGGAAGTGATACAAGACAATGAACCCAAGGATAGTGGCAAACCAGCACCAGAATGTTACAGAATTCTGTGAGAAATCATTGCCCTGTCAATGCTTTGATTTGGGACCTCTAAATCACCTAAACCATGAGCCAATGTATTCCTGTTGTTAAACCAACCAGTGTGCAGTGCCTTTTCATTGCAGCTCTGGCAAATTAAGACACCTGGTAGCCTCTCTAAAGCATCTAAGGCATGAACAAAGAAGAAATTGAACCTTAGGGAGAATTTGTTTGTTTCATTCCATACATACTTCTCATGCCATTTTGTTTTCTCAGTGTGAAGTCTCACTATTGAGAAGGGCAGATACTCCTTGAAGTTCATATCTGACAGTGGGGAGACAACCAAGAAAGAAGAAAGCAAACACATAAATAATGTATCACAGAATGGTGAGTGTCATGAAGATAGTAAAAGATAATACCATGAGAGCTGTGTGGTGCCATAAGGCTGAGTGTGTGAGTTGGAAAGACACAAATGGAAAACTACAGCTCAGGCAGATGGTCAAGGAAGGTACCTCTGAGATGAGAAGATCTGGGAGAAGGACATATTGATTGCAGAGATGCAGAAGCAGGGAGTTGGCCCAAGGCACCCAAGAATGTCTTGTAGATTGGAGGTCTGGGCAAGGTCATTTGGGGCTGATATGAGATGAGTTCTAGGGTCAGAAGAGATTACAGTGGGCAGATTAGGCTGCCAAGTTCAGGAGAGTGATCTAGCTGTAGTGACAATGGAGAACCAAGGAGTTTTCACAAGATAGAAGAGTTCTCTTCTGTATTTCTAAAATCATACTTATGCTCTTATGGGGAAAATGGACTACAGGAGAGCAAGGAAGAAAGCAGAAACCATTTAGGGATTCATGGAAGTGCAATATAATTAAAAGACAAGTATGTTTAAAAAGGGGGCTGTGTCAGTGGTGAAAAGAATAATTCAGGTTGTATTTGGGAAGCAGATTTGAGAAAACTTTCCAAAGGACCAGATGTGAGAGGTGAGGAAAAGGGAGAAAGCAAAAACTGTGTCCAGAGTTTTAGTTCTGGCAACTGGATACAAGATGGTAAAATTTACTGGCATAGGGAAATTAAAGGGTAAAGAGAATTATGGGCATGGGTACTGATTCTAAAGTTCTACTTTTGACTGACAAGTGTAGTTTGAGTTGCCTAATTGTCATGGTTAGGGACAGGTGTCAACTTGGCCAAGTTGTGGTACCTGTTCATCTGATTGGGCAAGCACTGGCCTGTCTGTTGCAATGAGGACATTTCATAGGATTAGGTCATGATCACGTCAGCTACATCCACAGCTGATTCCATTTGTAATCAGCCAAAGGGGAGTGTCTTCTGCAATTGGTGATGCTAAATGCAATCATGGGAAACCTTTTAAGGAGGGCTCAGAGGAGACAGGTTCCATTCCTGCTTTGGCTCATGAGCCTCTCCTGTGGAGTTCATCCAGGCCATCCATTGGAGTCATCGGCTTCGCAGCCTGCCCTGTGGATTTTGGACTCTGTGTTCCTACGGTCACGTGAGACACTTTCATAAATTTTATATTTGCAAGTGTTCCCTGTTGATTCTGTTTCTCTAGAGAACCCTAATACACCTATACAACATCCAACAGAAATGAGGGGTGCGGTCAAGGCTAGAGATAGAAATGAGAGAAGTGCTCACATGAAGTTGACATATTTGGAGTCTGAAGCCATGGGGCTGGATGGGGTCAGCAAGGAGAACTCTGGGGAGAGACTGAAGGAGGGAAAGAGGTAGCTCAGATAGAGTCTCTTGGGCCCTGCAGCATTGAGAGGTTAAGGATAAAGTGTTGAGTAAAGAAGACTAAGAAGGGGTAGCCCTAAAAGTAAAAGGGAACTGTAAATGTACCCATTCCCCACACAGAACCTGGACAGATCATAACATTCTAATGACAGTCAAAAAGTGTTCTCTGGCATTTTTTTCTCCAACAACATGGCAAGTTCACTGACCTATGTAATAGAATGACTTTTTTGCTGATTAAGGCTGGCTGTGACAACACTTCAATGGAATAATGTCTGCAGTGTTTTGATGTGATACCAAAATCAAACAAACCCTTCTCAAGCAACCCCTTCTCAAGCATACCCTCCAGCAGATTATCCATCACTGCACACATTTTTAGACAATTCCAACACAACCATGAAGCTCATCAAACTGTTCAACCACTGCAACTGCTGGCCTTGCTGGCCTTATGCCCCATAATTCCTCATTGTCATCAAATTCCAGGTCTTTATTTGTTATGAAAAGACTTAAGGTAAATTTCATTCACAGTTTCATTATGGAATTACACAATCTCCCCAGAGTTCCAACAGATATTTTTATATTCCTCTTTTTATTTCACTGCATGAAGTGGTGAAATGTTTCAAAGCTTTCCAATGCAATGGATATTCCTTCTTCAGAAATTCAGACACTTATTAAATGATTCATATTCCAGTCTTTGGGCTACATTAATTTCAGCTCCTCTATATTTCATAAAACACAATTCATTACTTTTATCCTTTCTCTAATTTACCTCCAACTTAAACTGAAAAATCTATTATTATGTAAACATCTATTTATTCTTGTTATATCTTGTTTACTTTTATACTCTTCTAAACTGTAAACATATGCAGGGCAAAACTGTGTCTTGATCTTCATATCCCTTATTTCTAGCAGAATGTCCTACATTCTGCTCAATAAGTGTCAAGTGAATTAAATATTTAATTAAAGTCCTATTTAGTTTAAGTGTTCTTTTTTAGATTGATAAAAATAGTTTTAAAATATCAAAAATCTGCTTTACTATGTTTTAAGTTAACACTTAGGATACATTTTCCTATTGCTGTTATTCATCAGTCTCCCAGATTTTTTCACTGGGATGTGTAAGTTTCATTGACATGATAGTATAATAACAAACCATTTTGAATTACATCTAATACTCAATTTATCTATGAGTTTTAATCACAAAGTAATTAAAATCAATAGCAGCATTGAATGCTGGGTTCCCTTTTTGTTCAATGTAACAACTACTTATTATATTTAATCAAAATGTATAGGCCCTCTAATAATTATGAAAAGACATTGCTAGTTCCAGAGTGCTATTCTTCCTAGTCAACTTATAATTTCTTCAACAACAAATTCATTTTTAATCAAACTAAACTCAGCTTAGAGAGTTAAATATTTAGACCTGAATTCTTCATAAAAAATTATAAATAAGTGTAAGAGGTTCAGTCACTCTCAAGTATACAGACAACAATTTAAAGGGTGCAAAATACTTCACCTGATAAAATGATTGTTGGGACATTGTGTAAAATGTACAGAACATCACTCCTGAACATATTGCCAACTTGGCTGATGTTCTCATCCTCAGACAACATGAGTAACAATCCATGCCTGCTGAATGCCTCTAGGTAAAGAAAGATATGGTCTGGTTGTAGATAATCAAAACTTAATTCCAATGGGAAATGCTGGGCCTGTAGTGCTCTGCTTTGACTATAGAAAATGTATCAAACAGAATACATGGGAACTAAGGCCTGGATTCCCTTGTCAATTACATTACCTGAAGGCTTTAGGAACTCATTAAATGACTTGCAAATTATTAATCAGTAAACTGATATGAGAGCCACAATCTGAATTTAAACAATTTAAAATTTTGGTCTTAACATTGTCTTTGCCACATAATTTAATCTTTGCTGTACTGTATAGCTTCAGGGCAAATTCACATTAGCTATAAAAAAGGGAAAAACAAGTCATTTCAATGATGTCTTCTATGGGCCTTGCTTGCTTCTCAATGTAGATATAGACAGATTCCTTTATTGCCTTTCTTCTCAGTATGCTGATTTATTCAACAATTTGCCCTTACTTGCCTTTCTGTATATTTTTGCATCCTACATAATGTGCTATGATCTCTTTTTTACTTACCTTCTAAGTAGCATTTGGTTAAGAAATACATGTAGCTAAATTCCAAATAACATTCTTTCTTGAGTTACAACAATTAGAGCACATTAAAATGAAGACTGTGATAAGGCTCTTGACTGTTGAAGACCAGTTTGATTGCTACAATCCATGACTGAAAATAGTTTACTAATGACATGATTAAATTCACTGTAATGGTACACTAATATAGGAAGTTTATTTAGCAGATGACTCAGTTAAATAAAGTGAGTATTGCTCAGGAGAATTCATTTCAAATACTGTTCCCAAACACATGATAAAAATGATGCAATTAATTAAAGAACAATGATGGTAAACATGTAAAAATGTCCTCAATATTTTACATTCTCTAGACATCTTTTATTTCTTGTTTCAGATGGAATGCCTTCATTCTTCAAATCCAATAGCTTACTGATAATTACATCTCTCAGATTTTATCTAGATATGGAAAAATCTACTATCTACATTTAAAATACAAAATATAACTGGAATCCTATATGGATAGAAAGACTGAAAATTAGTGCTCCAAAAGCAACAATGCATAATGAGCAATAAACCCACATTCTTTCACAAATAGAAAAAAACTGGGACCAATGCAACCTTTATTGGTAGACTTGTATGATGGGAAAATAGAAAATTGCACTCAAAGAACTTTGGTGACCTTGACAGTGCATGTTTTCATGACATTAGGAATTAACAGTTATTAAAGGGAATCATCATTCTTATGGTCACATATGGTATAACAAAGATTATCCCTGAATTATGAATGAACTCTATGTACTACAAATCAATTTAAGAAAAAATGGAAATTGGCTCATATATTTGATCCTTATTATCATATATTTTATGTAATTTTTGTTACTGTCTAATGGCCAAAAGTGTTAGTTCCCCATACTTCATAAATTAGAAAGTATCCAAACATAAACCAGTTTTGTTCATAGAAAGTATAATTACTCTAACATATGATTACTCTAACAAGTATGATAACTCATTACTCTTGATACCTTGTAAGCTAAATACTGCAATTTATAAAACACTATAAATGTTCCCTAAATTATTTATGGAGCCCTATAAAGAAAGCATTGCTAAAATTCATATTATTAGACATATTTTCCTCTGGAATTTAAACATAAAACCCAGACTGAAAAAAATGACAATTCATATGGTGATAATTAGTGTTGTGATTCTTAATCATGTTAATCATGGTCGATATTTAATAACTTTACTATTCAAAGAGATCTAATTGTTAAGCACTACTTCTATGTATATTTCAAACAACAATTGATATACTGGACCTGCATAATTCTGAGAAATGCTGCTATGTGCTATCAAAATTCCTGAAAACATCATGTCAAGGTGGGGCTGACCTTCTCAGGCATTTCCTGGTGTCCTGTGGTCACTGTCTGCCTGTAGCACTGTTTCCCTGTTTCATCATGTGGGGAGGTGGGAGCAGGTTATGAAGCTTCTGTTAAAAAAATTAGAGAACTTTAAAAAATAGTTTTTATTTTAGACTTTCCAAAACACACTGAACTGAACAAAGTGCAGAAAGTTATTATTGGGGGCAGATGAGTCAGTATGGAGTGGGATGTACAGGTGGAGATTTACACATGAATGGAAGGAGAGAAGGGATCAACTAATGAGATATGTCCATGGAAGAAGGCACATGAAGGACCACATGATGGCATTGAACACATGAGAACTGTGAGGAAAGAGTAGTCAATCAATTAAGTCTTCAAGAACATTTACTGAGCACTTACACTTGCTCAGACAGAAAACTATCGGAAATCACTGGAATCTTATTTAAGGTTAACACTGACTCATTTAACAATATAGCACTGCTCGTATTGTTGTCCAGTGAGTTACTAACATAAACAAATTAGGACATATAGAGGGACAATAATCAGGAAGAGAAGGGGAAAGAAATCATGTCACAGTGCCTGATTTAAATATCCCAGGTAATATAATGCAGAGTAGCCTCCGGAAATGAAAGCTATTTTCAAATATTTGGAGGGATGCTATATCTCAGGAAACTTAGGCTTATTTTGTGAGGTGTCAAAGGACTGAACCTCAAGGAAACAAACTTCAACACCCAGGAAATGTGAAGCCAATGATAAAATAGCAGAGGAGATTATAAAGCAGAGGCTAAGTGACCTCCTGGAAGTGATGATCTAAGCACTGTAAGGACCAAAGGCAGTTGGAGACATGACCTTGAAGTCTCACCCAATCTTGAGATGATGGATCATTTCCCCAAGTGTGTGGGTGCTCAAGCCTTTGGTAATGTGTTCCCCAAACACAACAGTCACTGTACTTGAGAAATGGTCACACTAGATATGAATAGGAAGATAAGTGTTTGAGCCAATAGGTCTGTTCAATAATTTATGCATTCTTGTACTATTTAGAAAACATCAGTTCTAACAATGCAGAAATGAGTGAGAAAAATTCTCTCCTTCAAGGATCTCAAAAGCACAGGCTGAGGGGTAGGGTAGCAGGGGCAGGGGAGATTGGGCACAATTTATCTCAGCTTCTTGCTGCTTCCCATGGTATTAATGATTTTCATAAAAAACTAAGCTTGAATATTTAAGAGGAAACCCAAAATTATATCTTCAAATAAACTCAAGGCTTCCCATATACCCTCCTATTATTGCTTTCATCACTCACCCATTTATGCATGCATTTAACAAAGACTCAAGAACCAGCTAGGTGCCAGGAACACTTCTGGGTACTGGGAATATGACAGTGAATAAAGCAAACAAAATACCTACTTTTATTACATACATCTCAATAAAAGGAAAATTTTGAGTTTAATAAGGATTATACAGTTTAAATACAAAATAATAATTTTAAAAGGAATCTACTGAATAGCATTATACAGATACTATTTAATTGTTAATCAATATTGAGTTATTTTATGGTTAAAGCATTTTCCAAAATCAATAGGCAAAAATAAGGAGAGCAATCAAATCTTTCAATTGTGTTTTACATTAAATCCTCATGGAATACTTAAAACAATATTGACAAAATCAGAGATTCATAAAGTTGTCATGCTTGAGTGGAAAGCCAAAGAAATGGTAAAAATTATGCTTTATATGCTTCTGAGGGAGTGTAACTGCCTCTCACCTCTCTTAACTCCCTTCCCTGCAAAAAAATCTTTACCAAAAAAAGCCATTAAACAAACGAACAAAAAACCTGAAGGATCTAGAAGAAACGGATAGCTGAATGGCTCCTCCCACAATCAGATTTACTGGCTGTGTGACCCTAGTCAAAGTATGTATTTACTTTCCTGAGGCTCTCTTTCCTCATTCTGAAAAGGAGGTTAAAACAATACTCAGTTTATAAAGTTGATGTGAGTAACATGAGTAATGAACGTGATGAGCTAATACCTGGAAAAGACTTAACTTTTTAAAGCACATGGTAACTGCCTGCCAATGTTTGCTTATGGTTTGTTCTTAAATTTTTTTCATTAAGGAAGTTGTGAGTTCTCAGAAAAATCACATAAAAATAGAGGGTTTCCATATACCATTCTATTATTAACACCTTGTAGTACAGCAGAGAATTTATTATAATTGATGAAAATACATTTATAGTTGTACTATTAACAACAGTCCAAGGCTTAACTTTTGGTTCACTGTCTTTGGTCTGTAGTTCAATGGATTTTTAAAACAATTTTATTCTAGTGCCATATATGCAATCTAAAATTTTCCTTTGTAGCCATATACAAATTTATAATGCAGTGCTGTTTAATTGCATCTGCAATGTTCTGTTACTATCACCAATATCCATTACCAAAACTTTTCCATCGGGCGGGCCGCGGTGGCTCAGCGGGCAAAGTGCTTGCCTGCTATGCCGGAGGACCTCGGTTCGATTCCCGGCCCCACCCCATGTAACAAAAACGGAGAAACGGAATACAATAAAACAAGAAAATGTTTAAAAATGTTTCTCTTTCCTCCTTCCTTCCTTCCTTCTATCCTTCCTTCCTTCTCTCTGTCTTTCATTTAAAAAAAAAAAAAAAAAAAAAAAAAAAAAAAACTTTTCCATCATCCCAAATAGAACTACTGAATGCTTTAAGCATTAGTTCTATTCCCTATTCCAGCCTATCCCCTGATAATCAATATTCTAAATTCCAACTCTATGGGTTTGCTTCTTCTATTTATTTCAGAGCAGTGAGACCATACAATTTTTGTTCTCTGTATCTGGGTTGTTTCACTCACCAACATAATGTCTTCAAGGTTCCCCTCTTGTTGCATGTATCAGTATTCTTTTTATGACTGAATTCTATTCCATTGTATATAAATACCATATTTTGTTTGTCCATTCATCAGTTGATGGACACCTTGGTTGCTTCCATCTTTTAGTAATTGTGAACAATACCACTATGTACATCAGTGTGAAAATCTCTGTTCAAAACCCTGCTTTCAATTCCTTTGTGTATGTATTTAGAAGTGGGAATGTCAGGTTATATAATAATTCTATATTTAACATTCTGAGGAACTGCCAATCTGTAATCCATAGCAATGGTAGCATTTTACATTACCACCAGCTATGAATGAATGTTCCTACTATGCTACATTTTCTCCAACACTTGTCATTTTTTTTTAATACTAGCCATTCTAGTAGGTGTGAAATAGTACCTCTTTGTGGTTTTGATTTACATTTCCCTGATGGCTAATGATGTTGAGTATGTTTTCATGTGCTTTTTGGTCATTTGTATATCTTCTTTGGAGAAATGTCTATTCAACCCTTTGGCCCACCTTTAAATTGAATTGTTTTCCTTTTTGTTGTTAAGATGAAGGATACCTTTCTCTATTGTGCATATGAAGTCCTTATCAGATATGTAATTTCCAAATATTTTCCAAAATTGTGTAGGTTGATATTTTACTATAATGATGTCCTTTGAGGGTAAAATTTTTTTAAATTTTGATGAGGTTCCATTTATCTATTTTTTCTTTTTTTGCTTGAGGTTGGAGTATAAAGTCTAAGAAACCATGCCTAACATAATGTCCCTAAGATGCATCTCAATATTTTTTACTAAGAATTTGTTAATTCTAGCTCTTATATGTAGGTGTTTGATCCATTCTGAGTTGGCTTTTGTATATGATATAAGGTAGGGATCCACTTTCATTCTTTTGCAAATGGAAATCTAGTTTTCCAGCCTCATTCATTGAAGAGGCTATTCTTTCACAATTGAGAAGTCTTTGCTCCCTTGTCAAATCTCAGTTGACTGGACACGTAAGGATTGATTTATGAACAATCAATTCAATTTCATTGGTTTATACATCTGTTCTTGTGCTAGTGCCATGATATATTAAATGCTGTAACTTTGTAATAAGTTTTATAATCAGAAAGTGTGCATCCTACAATCTACTTATTTTTCAATATAGCTTTGGCTAATTCAGGGCCCCTTACCCTTCAGTATAAGTGTCATGATGGCTTTTCCCTTTCTGCAAAGGTTGTTAGAACTTTTATTAGGATGATATTGAATCGGTAAATTGCTTTATGTAGAGCAGACATTTTAATATTAGGTATGTAAATCCATCCATATCATTTTCTTTCAGCAATGTTTCATAGTTTTGTGTATCAGTCCTTTATACCATTAATTGGATTTATTCTTAGATATTTAATTCTTTTAATTGCTATTGTAAGGGGAATTTTTTCTTGATTTCTTCTTCTGACTGTTCATCTCTAGCCTATAAGAATACTACTGATTTGAGGGTGGTAATTTTGTACCCCTTGTCACTTCACTGAATTAATTTATTAGCTCTAGAAGCTTTATTGTGAGTTTTTCTGGATTATCTGTGTATAAGATCATGCCGCCTGTATACAAGGAAAGTTTTATTTCTTCTTTTTGAATTTAGATACTTTTTATTTATTTTTCTTGCCTAATTGTTCTGGATATAATTTCCGGTGCGATGTCAAATAACAGCAGTAGCAGCATGTAGCCATGTCTTGTTCCTCATTGTAGAAGGAAAACCTAAGTCATTCACCATTGTGCATGATATTAGTTGAGGGTATTTCAAATATGCCAGTTATCAGGTTGTATAAGTTAAACATTTCTTTCTATACCTAGTTTTCTAAGTGTTTTTTATCAAGAAAGGATGTTGGATTTTATCAATGCCTTTTCTGTCAATTGAGATGATCATATCTGTTTTTTTGCTTGTTTTCTGTTAATGTGGTATATTTCATTAATTGATTTTCTTACATTCAAGCAGTTTTTGCATACCTGGGATAAACCCCACTTGATCATGGTATGTAATTAGTTTAATGTGCTGTTAGACTCAGTTAGTTAGTATTTTGTTGAGGAATTTTGCATTGATGTTCATAAAAGACTTTGGTCTGTGATTTTATTTTCTTGTGGTATCTTTATCTGGCCTTGCAACGTTGTCTTGTAGAATGAATCAGTAGTGCTACCACTCTTCAGATTTTTAGAAGACTTTGGGAATTGGTAACAATTCTTGGAATGACTGGTGAAATTTCCCTGTGAAGCCATCTGGTCCTTGGTTTTTGTTTGTTGGGAGGTTTGTGATTACTTTTCTACCTTTTTAGTAGTGATTGGTTTGTGGAAATTTTCTACTTCTTCAGTCAGTAGAGATAGTTTGTGGGTGTTTCTAGGAATTTGTCCATTTCATATAAGTTATCTAAATTTTTTGTGTACAGTTGTTCATAGTATCTTCTTATGATCTTTTTATTTCTATTCTTTATTATACTATTTGTATGTACCACTTTTCATTTCTGATTTTAGTTATTTCTGTCCTTTTTTCTTCATTAGGCTAGCTAAAAGCTTATCAATTTTATTGATCTTTTAAAAGAACCAACTTTTGGTTTCATTGACTCTCTCAATTGTAATACTATTCTCTTTTTCATTACTCATTTGTTATTTCCTTCCTTCTTCTTTTTCTAGTGCTTTCAGTTGGAGGTTAAGTCTCTGATTTAAAATACTTCTTCCAGATGGAAGCATTTGGAACTATGAATTTCTCTTTCAGCACTACCTTAGCTGAATCCCTTAAGGTTTGAGAGGTTTTATTTTCATTTGCATTCACAACAAGCTATTTCCTAATTTTCTTTATGATTTCCTCTTTAGTCTATTGGTTGTTTAGAGTACATTGCTTAGTTTCCATATGTTAATGAATTTTCCATTTCTCCCTCTGTTTTCTGATTCCTAGCTTCATTCCATTGTGATCAGAGAAGTTACTTTACATCATTTTCAAATTCCTTAATTTATTGGAACTTGATTTGTGACCTAACATATGTCTATCCTAAAGAATGACCCAGGAGCACTAGTGACCAATGTCTACTCTTCCTGCCGAGAGCTGTGTTCTATATGTGTCTGTTAGGTCTAGTTGGTTTAGAGTGTCACTCAAGCTTTCTATTTCTTTACTGATCTTCTGTCCATTTTGAAAGCAGTGTACTGAAGTCACCTACTATAAATTAATTTAGAGCCATCTATCCCTTCATATATGTCATTGTTTGTTCATATATATGAAAGTTCCAAAATGCCTTTGAATTTAAGGTGGGTCTCTTGTACACAGCATATCTTTAAGTCATGCTTTTTTATCTATTCTGCCAATCTCTGTCACTTGACTAGAAAATTTAATCCATTTATATTTAAACTCACTACTGATAATGCAGGATTTTCTTCTGTTATTTTTTCTTTAGTCTTTGTAAGTCTTATACCTTACTTTACCCTCAATCTTCCCTTAATGCCTACTTTCATATTTATTTAGTGTTTTTGTACTACACCATATTGAGTCCCTTCTCATTTCTACCTGGATATGTTTTTCATGTATTTTTTCTTGAAGTGGCCATGGGGTTAAAATGTAATGGCTTACATTAAATTTACTTTAGAATAGCTTATAGAGCAGGTCTGTAGGTAATGAACTCCCTCAGCTTTAGTTTATAAGGGAACAACTTATTCTCCCCCTTACTTTTGAAAGAAAGTTTCACCAGATATAAAAGCCTTGGTTAGCAGTTGTTTTCTCTCAGCATTTTAAGTATTTTCATGCTCTGCCTTCTTGCTTCCATGATTTCCAATGAGAAATCAGCACTCAATGTAATTGGCACTTCCTTGAACCTAACATGTTTTTATCTTGCAGCTTACAGATCTCTCTCTTGCCCTTTGCATTTGACAGTTTTGAACAGTATATAATAGGGTGAAATTTTCCTCAAGTTTACCTGTTTTGGTGTTCTTTGGCCTTCTTGAATGTGCATATTTATGTTTGTGGCTAAGTTTGGGAACTTTTCTCTCATTATATCTTTGAATTTTCCTGCATCTTCTGTCTCTCTTTCTTCTCCTTCTGATTCCTGTATGTATATATTGACATACTTGATGGTATCCAAGAGATATCTAAAGCTATTTCCCTTTTTTGTAATTCTTTTTTCTTTCTACTCTTCCATCTAACTCATTTCAGTTGTCCTGTCTTTGAATTCACTGGTTCTTTCTTCTGCCACCTCCAATTTATTGATGAATTCCTCCTGGGAATTTTTCATTTCAGTGATTGTGGTCTTCAGCTCCAGTAGTTCTGTTGGTTCCTTTAAAAAATTTCTATCTCTTCATTGAAAGTCTCATACTTTTCTTTTGCTGATTTGCTCATAACTGTTAGTTCTTTTTCAGGATTTTTTCCATTTCCTTCAGCATATCAATGATCTTTTTTTTAAGTCTTTGTCTAGTATGATTATGGCTGGTTTTCTTTGTTGATATTTTCTGAAATTTTGTCTTCTTCCTTTGGATTGACTATCATTTCCTGTTTCTTTGTTTGCCTGTCATCTTTGATTGCACACTGCAAGTTTTAATATTTTAAAATGTCAAGTTTAGGATTTATTCCCTTAGACATCTCTTTTTTCTGATTTATATTCAGCAGTGACAAGGTAGAGATTTTCCAGAATTTCGAATCTAACAAAACCAAGCAAACCTAAGCAAAGAACAACTTCCACCATCTTTCCAAATTGTCTTTCTGTTGGCTATTGCCCTGTCAGAGTTGAGCCATCCTAATTGGAATGTCAGCCCATAGTGAGTGCAAAGTACAGCATCCTCCCTGGGCCTGTTTCTTGTCCTGGACTTGTGTATGCTTGCTGGTAGCTTTAGGATTTCCATTAGGTACAGGAATTTGAATGGTCCTCTACTTCCCAGGGAAGAGAACTTATCTCTCTCCTAGGTATTCCACCATTGGACTTAATGCAGGCAAATTTTGGCCCAGGCTGTTCTCCTCAATAGTTTCTTTTGCTGCTTTCATTGTATCAAGTTCCTGTTGCCTGTAGGGCATGTACTTGTAGGGGCATATGCCAGAAGAAAGTCCCCCAAGACAGCCTTTCCTAGCTGGAACAAGGTTAGGGACCCACAAATGGAGCACCAGTTGTCTCTAAACTTTCCTGGGGCAAGAGGGAGGAAGAGGCCAGGAAGGGCACCCAGAGCTTCTTGCACAGCTCCCCAAAGCTGTGCTTTTGTTATTAGGCTCCTGACCAGTAAATGCAACCCTTCAACACCCATCTACAGCTCTGAGGAAGCATACCATTTTTAAGTCTTCTCTTCCATTTTTGTCCACGGTGGGTTGAAATGATGGCTGACCTCAGATTCAGGCCCCCGGTGGTCCAAAGATGCTAATCAAAATCAGTGACCAGTAATTGGGCTCTCCTTCTCCAGCCCTGGATCTTGGGAAATGGGATGTTTATGTCCTTCTCTGGCACCAATAAGCTATAGCACCAGCCAGACCCCAAGCTGCCTGCTGTGGAAGTGGGAGATTGGCAACAGCAACCACTTTGGGAACAAACAATTTACCACTGGTATTAACCATAATTTAGCAATCTCTTCTTCCCTGAATTCCACAGTCTTCTCCTGGACTCTTGAATTTTGAAATAATTGATTTGGACAATTTCTGCCTGTTTAATTCCTGCCTGTTTAATTCCTGCCTGTTCTGGTGGCAGGACTGATTCCTAGAGCTTCCCACTATGCCATTTTCCCATAATTGTTGTTTCTAAGTTGGAAGAATATTATAATAACAATGCATGTCAGAAAGTTTGCTGGCAGTCTGAATGAAGAATTCTGAATCAAGCATGTAAGTCTTGTCATTAATCTAGGTGTCAAATATAGCAGCAGCCCAAGATGCAATTGTCAGTGCCTATATGCTTCTTTGCAAAAGCAAGGTACAAGTGCCAAATTCTAAGTGAACTGCCAGAATTTACCAACTTTGTAATTGCCACCACTTTTTTTTTAAATATGGGCAGGCACCGGGAATCAAACCTGGGTACTCTGGCATTGCAAGCAAGCATTCCTGCCTGCTGAGCCACCATGGTCCACCCACCACTTTTTTTTATTTTTCTGTTTTGACAGAATAGATTCTGTTCTGCTGCTTGGCTGAGACTGCCTGGCTTTGCACAGTGGAAAAACTATTACCAAACCTTTCCAGACATAACTTGTGATCTTATTCAGCAGTACTAGTTTATTGCCAAGTATCAGCCAAACAATTCCTCCCTTCATCTCTCTCATGTATTTTAGACACAGTTTCAGACTAGGCTAACCAAACCAAAGTGGAAAAACTTTCATGATGGTGATTAAATGTACAAATATAATCATGTTTTTGCATTAGGGGAACAAATGGACATTAATACTGCAAAGGGTTGAAATGGATGGCATACAGGAAAAGGTGCAATCAATGCAAGCTAGGGTCTATAGTCAACAGTAACATTGTAATATGCTTCCACTGAATGTGACAAAGGAATTAATCCAAATTGATATGTCAACAGGCAGTGTGAAATGGGAATGAGTATAGACTCCATGTGGAAGAAAAGAGATGTCTGCATATAGATTATGGTGGTGAAGGGACTTACTTAGGTTGGATTATACATGCAAATAAAATTTGTTAAAAATAAACAGAGAGAGAAACAAGGGCTAGAGAAAATGTGGGGAAACAGATATACCTATTCACAGTCGGAAGGGAAGTTGACAGGTGCAGCCCCATGGAGGTCAGTGTGGTGGTTCCACAGAAGGCTAGGGGTGGGGTTGCTAAGGAATGGACATTTATTTGCACACTGGTGTACTGTGGTGTTTACACAGAAGAGATTACTGAGCAGCTGCAAGAAGGAACAAAGTTGTAAGGCATGCAACTTGGTGAGTGGACCTTAAGGACAGTATGTTGATGAAATGGCAGAAACAGAAAGACAAATATTATCATGCATCACTCATATGGACTAACTAGAATATACAACTCAGAGAATTAAATTGAGAGCATGGGTTATTAGGTTAGGACCTATGACAATGTTTCCTAGATTGTAAGCTCTTACAGCAGTCACATATATCCAGGAGTTGTAACTAATATTTCTAAATTCTGAGATACTGATTTTTTTGGATATAACATGGTCATTCCCTGAAAATTCAGGTATTTGTGTGACACCTGAGGCTCAGAGTTAGAGTACTGTAGCCATGAAAGTCAGCATTTCTCCATTCAGCAACAGGTTAAAAAGCTGAAAAAGTGATCAGATATTGTCTAGAGTTATTAATGGAGCTGATCAGGATAGGACTAAGGCAAATCAGAACACTGGGTAAAGGAGGATATGGCCCATATTTTTAAACTTCAACCTCTGTGCAAAACCAAAGGGGGAGGGTGGGCCATCATGACTCAGTGGCAAGAACACTTGCCTGCCATGCCAGAGGACCCGGGTTCGATTCCTGGTGCCTGCCCGTGTAAAAAAATAAAATAAAATAAAACAAAATAAACCAAAGGGAGAGAGGTTTATTATCTGAAAAATTTATATTTTGGGTAGCACATTATCTAATTTAACTTATACGGTCAATTTACATGAACACCATAATTACATGGAATCTTTAATAGGTCATGAGATCTTGTTGGTTTTGTCCAGATTAGTGTGATGCCCCAGTGTATCCCAGAATAATCTGCCAGAGAATAGAAAGTATTTGCAAAGTTCCACTTTGGGACTGAGGAGAAAGGAGGAAATATTCATTCCTTCACCATCTAGGGAATTTCTGATATTCTAGCAAGCAGTAGGGGCAATCAATTCAATAGGCTGAGCAATCAATCTTGGGCTCACCCCAATGAAGTTTATTTCTGCAAAGGAGAGGCTAAGCATACTGATAATTACACCAAAGAGTCATCCTCTGAGAACCCCTTTTGTTGCTCAGATGTGGCCTTTCTGATTAAGCCAACTTGGCAGGTGAACTCATTGCCCTCCCCGCTACATGGACATGATTCCCAGGCATGTAAATATCCCTGCGAATGTGGGACCTGACTCATGGGGATGAGCCAGCACTCAGCATCATTGGAATGAGAAAGCCTTCTTGACCAAAAGGAGGAAAAGAGAAATGAGACAAAATAAGGATTCATTGGCTGAGAGGCTTTCAAACAGACTCAAGAAGTTATCATGGAGGTTATTCTTATGCGTTATATAGATATCCATTTTTTGTTTATGATGTAGTGGAGTGGCTGGAGGGAATTACCTGAAACTGTTGAGCTATGTTCCAGCAGCCTTGAGTCTTGAAGACTTTTGTATAAAGATATGACTTTTACAATGTGACTGTGTGATTGTGCAAACCTTGGTCTGATGCTCCTTTTATCCAGGGTATGACAGAAGTAAAAAAGTAAATAAATAATAAGGGGAAATAGGGTAAAAACTGGGTCAATGAGAGGGAGGGCTAAGGGGCATGAGGTGTATGAATTCTATTTTTTTCATTTTATTTCTTTTTCTGGAGTGATGCAAATGATCTAAAAAATGACCACAGTGAAGAATAAACAACTATGTGCTGATATTGTGAGTAATTGATTGTAATATAGTTGGATTGTACATGTGTGGATATTTCTCAGTAAAAGCATTAAAAAAAAAGAAAGATAAAAGTTCCATCATTCTCCAAAAGCATGTTTTCTAAAACCACACCATGAAAAGAATTTCTTATTTACTATGATGGATATTCTTTAGATAAACATAAGGCATGAGTTGACACAGTACCTGTCAAAACAAAACAAACACAAATTATCTGGTCCTGAATATAGCATTTTACAACTTGGTTGCATCAACTGTCAGTTTAGTCAATGGCATTTGTTAAGCATCCTCTGTGCAGATCACTGCTATAAGAGTTATTTTGAATCTCATTCTCCAGATCTACAGGCATATTTTTCATGTTAATAAGTGAAATATTTTCATCTGAAATTTATATTTGAAAGAGGTTATTTTGGCAGCAGCATATATTTTTCAATTAAGTTTAGTTTGTTACCAAAATTTATCAAAGGCTGTGCTAGTTCCAAACTGTTGTGTACCCCAGAAAAGCCATGTTTTTCAATCCTGAGTCAATATTGTTGGGTGAGATTTTAACCTGTTTTCATGGAGATGTGACCCACCTAATTGTGGATGATGTGATTAGATGGCTTCCATGGAGAGGTGCCTTCACCCATTCAAGTTGGATCACTTACTGGAGTTCTTTAAAAGGGAACCATCTTGGAAAAAGTTATAGGGCTGACACAGGTGGAGACATTTGGATATGAAGAAAGGAAATGCCCCCAGGGAAGCTGTTTGAAAGGAGAAGCCAGTGCAGTAGAGCAGACGCAATGACATGCCTTCCCAGTGGACAGTGGTCTTCCAGATGCCACTGATCTTTCTTGAATCAAGGTATCTTTTCTGGATGTCTTAGTGTGTACAATTTTATAGCCTTAGAAGAGTAAACTTGCAACTTACTAAATTCCCTTTTTTTTTCCATTTCTTCATTTTCAACTTCTTCTTTTTTTTTGTATTTTCTTTTTTTTTTATTAATTAAAAAAAGAATTAACAAAACAATTAGAAATCATTCCAATCTACATGTACAATCAGTAATTCTTAATAACATCACATAGTTGCATATTCATCATTTCTTAGTACATTTGCATCAATTTAGAAAAAGAAATAAAAAGACAACAGAATAAGAATTAAAACAATAATAGAAAGAAAAAAAAATAAAAAAAACAAAAACAAAAAACCTATACCTCACATGTAGCTTCATTCAGTGTTTTAACATAATTGCATTACAATTGGGTAGTATTGTGCTGTCCATTTCTGAGTTTTTATATCCAGTCCCGTTGTACAGTCTGTATCCCTTCATCTCCAATTATCCCTTCTCTTTTTTTTTTAATTAACGGAAAAAAAGAAATTAACCCAACATTTAGAGATCATACCATTCTACATATGCAATCATTAATTCTTAACATCATCACATAGATGCATGATCATCATTTCTTAGTACATTTGCATTGGTTTAGAAGAACTAGCAACATAACCGAAAAAGATATAGAATGTTAATATAGAGAAAAAAATAAAAGTAATAATAGTAAAATCAAAACAAAACAAAACAAAAACCTATAGCTCAGATGCAGCTTCATTCAGTGTTTTAACATGATTACTTTACAATTAGGTATTATTGTGCTGTCCATTTTTGAGTTTTTGTATCTAGTCCTGTTGCACAGTCTGTATCCCTTCAGCTTCAATTACTCATTGTCTTACCCTGTTTCTAACTCCTGCTGAACTCTGTTACCAATGACATATTTCAAGTTTATTCTCGAATGTCCATTCACATCAGTGGGACCATACAGTATTTGTCCTTTAGTTTTTGGCTGGATTCACTCAGCATAATATTCTCTAGGTCCATCCATGTTATTACATGCTTCATAAGTTTATCTTGTCTTAAAGCTGCATGATATTCCATCGTATGTATATACCACAGTTTGTTTAGCCACTCTTCTGTTGATGGAGATTTTGGCTGTTTCCATCTCTTTGCAATTGTAAATAATGCTGCTATAAACATTGGTGTGCAAATGTCCGTTTGTGTCTTTGCCCTTAAGTCCTTTGAGTAGATACCTAGCAATGGTATTGCTGGGTCATATGGCAATTCTATATTCAGCTTTTTGAGGAACCGCCAAACTGCCTTCCACAATGGTTGCACCCTTTGACATTCCCACCAACAGCGGATAAGTGTGCCTCTTTCTCCGCATCCTCTCCAGCACTTGTCATTTTCTGTTTTGTTGATAATGGCCATTCTGGTGGGTGTGAGATGATATCTCATTGTGGTTTTGATTTGCATTTCTCTAATGGCCAGGGACATTGAGCATCTCTTCATGTGCCTCTTGGCCATCCGTATTTCCTCTTCTGAGAGGTGTCTGTTCAAGTCTTTTTCCCATTTTGTAATTGGGTTGGCTTTCTTTTTGTTGTTGAGATGAACAATCTCTTTATAAATTCTGGATACTAGACCTTTATCTGATATATCATTTCCAAATATTGTCTCCCATTGTGAAGGCTGTCTTTCTACTTTCTTGATGAAGTTCTTTGATGCAAAAAAGTGTTTAATTTTGAGGAGTTCCCATTTATTTATTTCCTTCTTCAGTGCTCTTGCTTAAGGTTTAAGGTCCATAAAACAGCCTCCAGTTGTAAGATCCATAAGATATCTCCCAACATTTTCCTCTAACTGTTTTATGGTCTTAGACCTAATGTTTAGATCTTTGATCCATTTTGAGCTAACTTTTGTATAGGGTGTGAGAGATGGGTCTTCTTTCATTCTTTTGCATATGGATATCCAGTTCTCTAGGCACCATTTATTGAAGAGACTGCTCTGTCCTAGGTGAGTTGGCTTGACTGCCTTATCAAAGATCAAATGTCCATAGATGAGAGGGTCTATATCTGAGCACTCTATTCGATTCCATTGGTCGATATATCTATCTTTATGCCAATACCATGCTGTTTTGACCACTGTGGCTTCATAATATGCCTTAAAGTCAGGCAGCGCGAGACCTCCAGCTTCGTTTTTTTTCCTCAAGATGTTTTTAGCAATTCGGGGTACCCTGCCCTTCCAGATAAATTTGCTTATTGGTTTTTCTATTTCTGAAAAATAAGTTGTTGGGATTTTGATTGGTATTGCATTGAATCTGTAAATCAATTTAGGTAGGATTGACATCTTAACTATATTTAGTCTTCCAATCCATGAACACGGTATGCCCTTCCATCTATTTAGGTCTTCTGTGATTTCTTTTAGCAGTTTTTTGTAGTTTTCTTTATATAGGTTTTTTGTCTCTTTAGTTAAATTTATTCCTAGGTATTTTATTCTTTTAGTTGCAATTGTAAATGGGATTCATTTCTTGATTTCCCCCTCAGCTTGTTCATTACTAGTGTATAGAAATGCTACAGATTTTTGAATGTTGATCTTGTAACCTGCTACTTTGCTGTACTCATTTATTAGCTCTAGTAGTTTTGTTGTGGATTTTTCCGGGTTTTCGACGTATAGTATCATATTGTCTGCAAACAGTGATAGTTTTACTTCTTCCTTTCCAATTTTGATGCCTTGTATTTCTTTTTCTTGTCTAATTGCTCTGGCTAGAACCTCCAACACAATGTTGAATAATAGTGGTGATAGTGGACACCCTTGTCTTGTTCCTGATCTTAGGGGGAAAGTTTTCAATTTTTCCCCATTGAGGATGATATTAGCTGTGGGTTTTTCATATATTCCCTCTATCATTTTAAGGAAGTTCCCTTGTATTCCTATCTTTTGAAGTGTTTTCAACAGGAAAGGATGTTGAATCTTGTCGAATGCCTTCTCTGCATCAATTGAGATGATTATGTGATTCTTCTGCTTTGATTTGTTGATATGGTGTATTACATTAATTGATTTTCTTATGTTGAACCATCCTTGCATACCTGGGATGAATCCTACTTGGTCATGATGTATAATTCTTTTAATGTGTTGTTGGATACGATTTGCTAGAATTTTATTGAGGACTTTTGCATCTGTATTCTTTAGAGAGATTGCTCTGCAGTTTTCTTTTTTTGTAATATCTTTGCCTGGTTTTGGTATGAGGGTGATGTTGGCTTCATAGAATGAATTAGGTAGTTTTCCCTCCACTTCGATTTTTTTGAAGAGTTTGAAGAGAATTGGTACTAATTCTTTCTGGAACGTTTGGTAGAATTCACATGTGAAGCCATCTGGTCCTGGACTTTTCTTTTTAGGAAGCTTTTGAATGACTAATTCAATTTCTTTACTTGTGATTGGTTTGTTGAGGTCATCTATGTCTTCTTGAGTCAAAGTTGGTTGTTCATGTCTTTCCAGGAACCCGTCCATTTCCTCTAGATTGTTGTATTTATTAGCATAAAGTTGTTCATAGTATCCTGTTATTACCTCCTTTATTTCTGTGAGGTCAGTAGTTATGTCTCCTCTTCCATTTCTAATCTTATTTATTTGCATCCTCTCTCTTCTTCTTTTTGTCAATCTTGCTAAGGGCCCATCAATCTTATTGATTTTCTCATAGAACCAACTTCTGGCCTTATTGATTTTCTCTATTGTTTTCATGTTTTCAATTTCATTTATTTGTGCTCTAATCTTTGTTATTTCTTTCCTTTTGCTTGCTTTGGGGTTAGCTTGCTGTTCTTTCTCCAGTTCTTCCAAATGGATAGTTAATTCCTGAATTTTTGCTTTTTCTTCTTTTCTGATATAGGCATTTAGAGCAATAAATTTCCCTCTTAGCACTGCCTTTGCTGCATCCCATAAGTTTTGATATGTTGTGTTTTCATTTTCATTCGCCTCGAGGTATTTGCTAATTACCCTTGCAATTTCTTCTTTGACCCAGTCGTTGTTTAGGAGTGTGTTGTTGAGCCTCCACGTATTTGTGAATTTTCTGGCACTCTGCCTATTATTGATTTCCAACATCATTCCTTTATGGTCCGAGAAAGTGTTGTGTAAGATTTCAATCTTTTTAAATTTGTTAAGACTTGCTTTGTGACCCAGCATATGGTCTATCTTTGAGAATGATCCATGAGCACTTGAGAAAAAGGTGTATCCTGCTGTTGTGGGATGTAATGTCCTATAAATGTCTATTAAGTCTAGTTCATTTATAGTAATATTCAGATTCTCTATTTCTTTGTTGATCCTCTGTCTAGATGTTCTGTCCCTTGATGAGAGTGGTGAGTTGAAGTCTCCAACTATTATGGTATATGAGTCTATTTCCCTTTTCAGTGTTTGCAGTATATTCCTCACGTATTTTGGGGCATTCTGATTCGGTGCATAAATATTTATGATTGTTATGTCTTCTTTTTTAATTGTTCCTTTTATTAGTATATAGTGTCCTTCTTTGTCTCTTTTAACTGTTTTACATTTGAAGTCTAATTTGTTGGATATTAGTATAGCCACTCCTGCTCTTTTCTGGTTGTTATTTGCATGAAATATCTTTTCCCAACCTTTCACTTTCAACCTATGTTTATCTTTGGGTCTAAGATGTGTTTCCTGTAGACAGCATATAGAAGGATCCTGTTTTTTAATCCATTCTGCCAATCTATGTCTTTTGATTGGGGAATTCAGTCCATTGACATTTAGTGTTATTACTGTTTGGATAATATTTTCCTCTAACATTTTGCCTTTTGTATTATATATATCATATCTGATTTTCCTTCTTTCTACACTCTTTTCATTATCTCTCTCTTCTGTCTTTTTGTATCTGACTCTAGTGCTCCCTTTAGTATTTCTTGCAGAGCTGGTCTCTTGGTCACAAATTCTTTCAGTGACTTTTTGTCTGAGAATGTTTTAATTTCTCCCTCATTTTTGAAGGATAATTTTGCTGGATATAGGAGTCTTGGTTGGCAGTTTTTCTCTTTTAGTATTTTAAATATATCATCCCACTGTCTTCTAGCTTCCATGGTTTCTGCTGAGAAATCTACACAAAGTCTTATTGTGTTTCCCTTGTATGTAATGGATTGTTTTTCTCTTGCTGCTTTCAAGATCTTCTCTTTCTCTTTGACCTCTGACATTCTAACTAGTAAGTGTCTTGGAGAACGCCTATTTGTGTCTAATCTCTTTGGGGTGCGCTGCACTTCTTGGATCTGTAATTTTAGGTCTTTCATAAGAGTTGGGAAATTTTCAGTTATAATTTCTTCCATTAGTTTTTCTCCTCCTTTTCCCTTCTCTTCTCCTTCTGGGACACCCACAACACGTATATTTGTGCGGTTCATATTGTCCTTGAGTTCCCTGACACCCTGTTCAAATTTTTCCATTCTTTTCCCTATAGTTTCTGTTTCTTTTTGGAATTCAGATGTTCCATCCTCCAAATCACTAATTCTATCTTCTGTCTCTTTAAATCTATCATTGTAGCTATCCATTATTTTTTCTATATTTGCTACTTTATCCTTCACTTCCATAAGTTCTGCGATTTGTTTTTTCAGTTTTTCTATTTCTTCTTTATGTTCAGCCCATGTCGTCTTCATGTCCTCCCTCAATTTATCGATTTCATTTTTGAAGAGGTTTTCCATTTCTGTTCGTATATTCAGCATTAGTTGTCTCAGCTCTTCTGTCTCATTTCAGCTATTGGTTTGTTCCTTTGACTGAGCCATATTCTCAATCTTTTGAGCGTGGACAGTTATCTTCTGCTGCTGGCGTCTGGGCATTTATTCAGATTTCTCTTGGTGTTGGACCCAGCAAGGTTGTAATATTTTTCTGTGAAATCTCTGGGTTCTGTTTTTCTTATCCTGCCCAGTAGGTGGCACTCGTGGCACACGTTTGTCTGCGGGTCCCACCAGTAAAAGGTGCTGTGGGACCTTAAACTTTGGAAAACTCTCGCCGTCCTGGGGGTTCGCTAGCCAAAGCGGCTTGAGCCGTCCCGGGGTCCGAACGCAGGGAGGGTTGCTGGTCGCCGCAGCCAGGGAAAGAGCCCGTCCGAATTTCCTAGTCGGCCCTGGGCGACAAGCATGGCGGGAGGGCACCAGTGGCAGCGGCCCGCCCAAGAGAGTGCACGTTCCCCGGGAGTCACGGGTTTGGAAGGGGCCTCCCCCACCCGTCACCATTCTCCACGGCCTGGGGGTTTCCGATCCAATTCTCTCAGTTGGTCCAGGGGCTGCGCGTGGTGTGGGCGCCAGTCGCCTTGGTTTCAGGGGACCACCTCTCCAATTCTCCCAGCCTGCCCGGGAAGGGGGAAGGGAGTAACTCCGGCCGCTTGCCACCCCGCCCGGTAAGGCCCGCGTGCCTCGGCGATCTCACCCAAGCTGCTTCTCTCAGCCAGCCAGCCATTCCAGGATGGGGTACGCTGTCTTTTTTATCTCTGTTGTGGCTTTGGGCACTTTCTGTATCGTTTCTACTCCCCTAGTAGGTGTCCTGGAGAAGAAACTAAGATCCGCGCGTCTTACTAAGCCGCCATCTTCCAGGAAGTCTCCATTTTCAACCCTAAATTCCCTTTTTAAAAGCCATTTCATTTCTGGTATATTCATTCTGTTCCCTTTAACAAACTAAAACAAAGTGTAATGTGACATCTTCATCCTATGTGTGGCAAAACTACAAAACAGTATAATACTTATAACAGTTTGTCTTCTCAGGCATTTTGATTATAAAGTGATAGATGTCCAAAATATCTTATAAAGATTCAAGCTGTTATAGTTCTTAAAAATAAATTTCTAAAAGCAACCTTATGTACATCTATTTTCTCTTATATTTATCAGATAGAAGTATAAGCTACTCCATATTGTTTCAGCATGTCTCTTGGAGAAGATATCATTCTAAAACTTACATGTTTAATTTTTACTTTTAAAGATTCAAAATAAGAAATTTAAAGCTCTTTTATGCAAATTTATTTACAACATTATTATTCTGTATGAATTTACTATTTTAAAATTAATCTTACCAAGGTATATGGCAATTCCTTAATATTGATCATTGAAATCAGCCTACAACGCTTGTATTTCCAAAACACTTAGATTACATATGCAGTTATGGGGCAAAAAAATCATACTGATGACTTAGAAACAAGAAAATGAATAAGCCTATAAATTTTTGGTACATACCTCAGTTCTCTAAACAAGTTGTCTTCATTTATTAAATTAATTAAATAAAATCAATTTTATATTTCACTTCATAATGTAATTTAAATCATAATTCTAAGAACGCTGTGAAACAGATGTGTTATCCATTTGTTGTAAATCAGTATAGGGTCATTCATAAAAATATTTTTATAGTCTTTAGTACAGTAATTGTGATAGGTGAATAAAGAGGGATATACATGCATACTTATATGAAAATGTATATGTATATATACATATATGCTTATGTGTAATGTTTATATGTAGAGCACTTAAAAAACTATATATCTTCTTAGAATTCTTTCTAAGTCAAGAATATTCTATAAAAAACACACTAAAATACTAGTGTCAGATTACATCTAAATAATACATGTTATGAATAAATGAAGAACAAAGATTTCTTTACTTTACTCTGCTATATAGCAGAACAGCTAAGAATAATTATGAATAATCTATATATACATATTATTATTTTTTGGGGGGGTTGCATGGTCCAGGAATTGAACCCAGTCTCCTGCATGAAAGTTGGGCATTCTAACCACTGAACCTCCTGTGTACCCCTGCATATTATTTTTGATAATAATAATAGCTAATCTTTAATGAATGCCCACTATGAGTCAGACCCTTCATCATCAAAGTCTCATTCTACCTTCACAACAACCATTTTACAATTTTGCTTCTCAATTTTGCAACTGTAAAAGTGGACCTTGGGGAGGTCACACATATGAAAGCAACAACACCATGAACTGAATCCTGGCTTGTCTCACCACAAAGTCCCTCCATAACAGCTCAAGTGTCAATCTCTGTTGCTAAGAATCCTAGTTAATATTAGTTAAATCTCAAAAATCCTGAACCTTTCTGAAAAGTAAAACTCTCAAAGCCTTCAACATTAAGTCATTATGGAATGAGTATAAAATAAAACATATATGAAGGAACTACTACTGACAAAATACATGTGAGGAACACTATGATGAGGAAAACCTCCCTCCAGTTGCCACTATTTCTTACTGAGACAAGTCAAGTGCACATCTAACTTTAGGACACAACAGATGGGGGAAGTGAAGCAAAGGAGTTTCACATTACAGTGGACATTTAGAGGAAGGAGATGAGTGAAAACAAAATAAACCAAGCACCTCTGCTGGACCTTGACAGACCAAGTGGGATGAGACTGGGAACGAGGTCTTATTAAGGTAGTATAGCATTTGATATTGTCACTTAGTTGACAGGGAAATCAATTCTTACAGTTCATTGTGCTCTGAAAATCATACTTTACATATGGAATAAAAATGCCAGCTGAAGATCCTAAATGAAAACACCCAATAAATCAACTAAGAAACACAGAAAAGCATTTGAGTAGAGGAGAAAAGCAAAAATTACTATCATGCTTACAGGGAAAACTTCTCTCAGTTCTAAGTTACCTTCTTGGCTGGCAAATTTGGAACCCATTCTCTCCTCAGCTTGTGGCCTTTTGGCTGATTGGTGTAAGAATCACCACCTAAATCCACAGCCTCATATTAAGCCTGTAGGAATTGGCCATAGAATTTGTGTTGGGTTGGACATGCCTATCCATTGAAAAGTTATGGAGCCTATACTGGAACTGGACTGTGTAACATCAAATATTAGTCAATTAATATAGTGGAAAGTGGGTAAAGAATATTCTAATTAAAGATAGCAGCATTTACAAAGGCAAGAAGGTTTATTCAGTAAGGAACATTTAGAAAATGAGGCATGCTCCAGGTTAACTGTGCATATATATTTTAAGGAAGAAGATATTTCAGAAAGTGCCTTTACATTAGTTAGTAAAAATCCAAGAAAATAGGGCTAATAACCTTTATTCCCTTTATAAAAAAAGTTTAAAGCAAGACCTACAGAATTTGTTGCAAGCTGCTGGCCTTGGGATGGCAGCGGTAAACTATGGAGATTGTTATGTAGAGCAGCCTGGGAGGAAGAGAATGTTTACCCCAAACAGTTATGTTAAGTATGAAGAACACTGTGAGATAAGAATCTTGCTCCCTCAGGAAATGCCTGCATATCTATTGACATCCTGTGGTATATAACTAGGATCTGGTTGAGAATAAAGTTGTCTGAAGTCTGTCTGAAGTAAACTCAAACTTCAGACCCCCTGAGCCCATCTGTGTCTTTCTTTCTTTCTTCCTTTCTTTTTTTCTCATCATTCCTTAATATCCTTTGAGCTCCATTTCAACAGGAAGCAACATATATATATATATATATATATATATATATATATATATGATGGAATATTGTGCAGCTGCAAAAGGGAAGGACATCGTGAAGCACACAATGAACTGAATGAAACTTGGAGACAACACGTTGTGAAAAATAAGCCAAAAGAAAAGAAAAACTATGCTATGGTTTCTTTCAGAAAATATTTTTAAGATAACTGGAGCCTAGATTATAAGCTCTTATAGCAGCCACACTTAGTCCGAAGTTGTAAGTGTATGTCTAGATTCTGAGACACCGAGCTATATGTGTATCAGTTGGTATTTCCCTGGAACTTTGAGTACCTCTGTGTGTTTAGTCTGAATGATTATTCTATGAGATTTATACCAATACTACAGGTAAAGTCCTATGACTCTGAATGGGAACAGCAACCCCATCTCCTTTTGTTAACTTAAATCCTCAATAAACAGCAATTTAGGAACTGGCCATGAGTTTAGCTCCTATTCATGTTTGAAAAGAGAAATATATTTTAAGAATTTTAAAACTAAAAATTCTTGTTAAAAACTATATATTGATAGTTAATGCATATTTGAAACATTAAAGTATTTTAAATATTTAACATTCTAACAAATTTAATTTTGATGGTAATTACATATGTGGTAAAATATTTGTTCAAAGTAATGATTTAAGTATGAAAAATATGAAAGATGTATTTTTATTAATAGGAAAACAGAATAGTTTTATCCTAAAATGAATAACTGTTACTAAGTGAGAAAAATATAGGACAAAGCCTAAACTAATATAATAAGCATTGAGGGTTTATAAAAATAGAAATCATGGTTAAAATCAAGAAAGATTTAATGAGTCTAAAATGACAATATTTTCTTGGACTTTTACCCTGTTCTAATGAAAGGATATAAAAAAAAATCTAAATAATTAGTTAAAAAGCAAAGAGTCTGTGTTTTATCAAAATAATTTATGTTAAATTTTATAATGTTATTATCTGTATTAAAAATACTGATTTTCTCCCGGGTATCTCATACTGGCAAAAACTGCTTCTTGCCCTAAACCAGGTGGCTTAATCTATTAATCTAAGTACTATTACTATAAATGAATCTATTACTGACTAAATAATATTCAAATCATTTAAATATCTAAATTCCTTTAAGCCAAAATACTTTAATGCTTTGTCCAGTGTTTATATAAACTATATATGTATAAACTAAATTTATCCCAAGATAACCATGGCTTAGAGTGGAAGCAGATCAGATTTGAGGGTTGAATGCAAGGAAAAAATATACTTGTGGAGTCTTTTTTGTTCACCTGACATTGCCATTACATGCAACTGATATTGCTATCATATGACCTTGATAAAAAATAGTTAAAATGTACACTCTGGCTGGGAGGACTGGCTATCCCCCCAGAAGGAGGTGTACTTTAATAAAGATATCTAGGTCCCAGGAAGCTCCTCTTGGTCCCTAGCCAGTTCCCAGAGGACCCAACTGGGCCCGGTCATGTAAGCAAATCGAAATTTGGCCACTATTGTGAGAAAATATCATAAAAACTGCATAAAATAAATTTAAAATTAGCAAAAATGCACAACCAATTATAAAGAATCCACATTCTTGCATTCCTTTAAAATCAATCCAATAAATTCAATTTTAAAAATCTGGTCATTTACTATGGGTACACGTCACTATTGACACTCTGCATTCATTTTTGCTACCTGCCACTTTAGGGATTCCTAATTATATGTTACAAAACTTGTTTAATATTTTACAAGGAAATTCTGATTTATTAAGCAAAAGGCAGTTAACAGCTGCAGCTGAATGAGAGTTACAATTAATTGAACAATGCATTCAAAAAGGACAGCTTATTCAAATAAATCTTAAAAAGCCTGTTAATTTTATTATTTTCTTTACCTTGCAATCTCCCACAGGCCTATTGCAAGATGGTGTTTTAAAATAGATTTTTTTTACCAAACAATTAACAAAAATGTTTAAATACATATTTGCAAAAAATTATTTCTTTAATAGTCAAAGGTCACCAAAGATATTATCAATTAAAAGGTCATGATCCCTAATTGCATAATGTATGATCTCACAAAAAAAGAGGTTCAAAGTCTATATATTTTCAATACCTCTTAGCAAACAGCATTAAGTGACTTTAAAGGACAAATGAATAATCATTTGCTATATCAAAACTTTTACAATTTTTAAAAATGAACGCAATGGATTTTGCTAAAATAGTTCTGGCTTCCCTGCTAGCTATTACTGTCTTTACTAATGATAAAATTAATGGGAAGTCTGCATATGTCACCCCAGTAAAAAACAAGTTTAAAAATGCCTTATACCTCAGCCCAGCATACTGAATTAGCAGCTGTGATTCAAATGTTGCAAAGTTTTCCACAATCTCTTAATATTGTTTCTAATTTTGAATATGTTTACCAAACAGTTACTCACATTAAAACGGCTTCTTTATTTAAAAAAAATAAATTGTCCTAAATGTTTTTACTTCACAAACATTAATCAAAAGCTGAATTACTCCCCTTTTTATCATGCATATAAAAGGCTCAAACCAATCTTCCAAGTCCTTTATCATTACAAAATCAGCAAGCAAATACTCTTATGGGGATAATGCAAAATCTCACGACATTTCACAAATTGACTCATATCAATAGCAAAAGGCTGTGAAAAAAATTTCCATCTTTTTTAAACAGCAAGCTCAGGACATTATTAGGACTTGTCAAACCTGTGGGCCTTTAAATGCACTCCCATTTGCATCAAAGATTAGTCAAAAAGCAAATGAATTATAGCAAATGAATGTTACTCATATTTCACATTTTAATAAAATGCAATATATACATGTTATCATAGACACTTGTTCTCATTTCATCTGGGCTACAGCACAATCTAGAAATTGTTTTTGCCATGTTCAATCACATTTACTAATGCTTTTGCTGTTGTGAAATGCCCTCAATCTATTAAAATGGACAATGGTCCTATTTATATAAAAAAACAATTTCATAAATTTTGTACTACTTTTAATATTACTCATATTACAGGAATTCCACACAATCCCTCAGGGCAAGAAATTATTGAATGAGCAAACCGGATGCTAAATTCTATGCTTTTAAAACAAAAAGGGGAAAACGATGATCAGGAGGATGATGTTACGAAAATAAGTACTCCTAAAGATCAATTAGCAAAGGCATCGTTTACTCTAAATTTTTAAACATTTATGATAATTCATCACAGACTCCAGCAGAACAACATTTTAGCAATTTGGAAAAGAAAAATGATATATCCCAAACATAACTGCAGCTGCAGCCAATCTATTGGAAAGATGTTAAATATGATTTATGGAAACCAGGAATGGTAAAGGTGTGGGGTAGGGGATTTACTCTTGTCATTGCAGATGACAAAACTTCAGTTTGGATTTCCTCGAAGACATGTCAACTCAGACAAAGATAACTAAATGGGTAATGTATGTCATAGGACATATAATTTTAGTTGATAAAGGGCAGGGACATATTTATACTTATTGGGTTTATCTGTGAGCCCTAACATGGGCCAACCCAACTTTACCTGTAAGAATTCGAGAATTCGAGAGTTTTGCCATGCAAAGGAGGACTCCAAGAGACATTCTCTCATGCAACACGCAAGGGGTTTATTTACCACACATGTGTGGGGCTCACTGAACACGCAGGAACAGAGAGCCCCGAACCTGGGTTTTGGGAAGCTTTTTGAGGGCCAGGATAAGGGGGTGGGGTTTGAGGGTTGAACATGAGTTACAGGTTCTGCTTTATGCAGGAAGTAGATAACGAACATTTTGCAAGAAGCAGATAACAAACATTTTTCGCGCATGAGTCATGGGAGCTGCTTCTTGCAAGAAGCAGCTGTCTCGTGCAAAACTCCCTTACTCAACCTTTTCAGTTGCATTCTTAGATAAACTTTCTCTGGCAGTTATAACTTTGCATAACCAAGGCAGCAGAAAACCTTGCATAACAAAGGCAGCAGATAACCGCCCCTGGGAAGTCCCGGGTTGTTTTTCTTAGCCTGATGGGGCCCATAACTCTTTTTTTTTTTTATAAAATCCTTCTTTACATAAGAAAAGTTAGCTACTGTTAAGTTTTATAAAATCCTTCTTTACATTCCCCACTCCTTTTTGTACATATCTCTAATCTTAGAGATTTTCTGGGATATTTAATACTGAGTACTGTTGTCTGATGAGCATTAATTTGACATTTCCAATCTGCCTTTGTAAAAACTGTATAATTCTATTTAGAATATATGGTTCTATAGTTATTATTAAAAGTAACACAATTAAAGGCCCAGCAAGAGCAGATAATAGCATTGTCAACCAGGGGGACTTAGTAAACCAAGATTTAAACCATCCCTGTTGCACCTCTCATTCTCTTTGTCTTTCACGAAGGCACTCTCTGAGTTTTGTCATGGACTCTTTAACAACACCAGAGTGATCTGCATAGAAACAGCACTGTTCTTTTAAAGCTGCACATAGTCCCCCCTCTATAAGGAAAAGTAAGTGAAGTCCTCACCTATTTTGCAGAACTACTTCTGAAAGGGAGGTTAGAGAGTTCTGAAGGGCTGAGAAAGATCTCTCCATTTCGTTTAAGTTTTGATCTATTGCAGCCTGTAATTGACTGGTTTGTTGATTGCTATGTACAATGGCAGCAGTCCCTGTGCCTATACCGGCAGCGGTGGTTACCCCCATAAGAACTGCCAGGGTTATTGAGATTGGTTCCCTTCTGTATCTGGTTTGGCTTAATAGTATAGTTTCTAACTCTGTCCCTGAATGATAGAGAATTCGGGGGTATATAGAAACCAACACACAATAGTTGACAGAGTTGTTAAAAACCTTTGTAGATACACAAGGGGTAATTCCAGTGTTACATGCCCACTTTAAACCTGGGGGAGGTTGAAGGAATTTATCATTATCTTGGATTTGATTAATGGTGGCACATAAGATTTTAACGTGGGGAGGAGGGTTACCTATACAAGTTCCTTGTCCCGTAACCTCAGACAGGGTGAGTTTATGGTCGCTGTCCCAGTCGCAAGACGTAATAGTGTCCTGGGCTGTTACAGTAACTTTTTCCCTGATTGGATGCGGGATATAGGTAGATGGGGGTCAGATCGCAACAGGGCTCGTTCCCCAGAGTGGTAAGATTACAAGGGGTCACTAGAAAAGAAGGCTCCCCTGCTCCTTCCCAAGTTTTTATAGTGTTCCCATCATCCCATCTGGTTATTGTCCATTTCCAAGGCTTATGCGGGTTGGAATTGGGTTCCCCTAGGGGAAGGAGGAGAAGGAGTAGTAACCCTACGAACCTGCAGCTTGAGAGGATTGTCAGTCCTTTCCAGTTTCCATTGGGACTCAGAGGGCGAAGGCATAGGTTTGAGATGAGACGCATGGATCCAGGATGCGATGCCATCGACCTTGACTGTGGTGGGGGTGGTCAAGAGTACCTGATACGGTCCTTTCCAGCGAGGTTCAAGAGTCTGTACCTGGTGGCGGCGGACGTAGATGAAGTCTCCCACCTGATATTGATGCGGAGTTCTGTTGTCTCCTGGATGGTAGGAGGTGGAGAGTTGCCACCACAGGAACCACTGGGCTTTTTCTAAGGCTCGCAGCCTGTCAAGCAAGGGGGTATGAAGGGAACTATTAATTTCTAGAATGGAGGACATGTCCTTGACTGGAGGTGGTGCTCCATACAAGATTTCATAAGGGGTTAGATTACACATGAGAGCCGAGGGGGTATTCCGGGCCCTGAACAGGGCATAAGGCAGGAGCATGGTCCAATCTTTCAAGCCAGCCTCTATAGTTAATTTGGTTAGGGTCTCTTTAATTGTCCTGTTCATTCTTTCTACCTGTCCTGAGCTTTGGGGTCTGTGTGCGCAATGCAATTTCCAATTAATCCCCAATATCCTGGCCACACCCTGGCTTACCTGGGCTACAAATGCGGGTCCGTTATCTGACCCTATTACCTTTGGTAGACCGAACCGGGGAAAAATTTTTCCATAATCTTCTTGACTACGACCTGGGCCGTTTCTCTCTTAGTTGGGTAGGCTTCAACCCATCCTGAAAAGGTGTCTATAAAAACTAGTAAGCATTTAAGTCCATATTTTGCAGGTTTAATTTCAGTAAAGTTGACTTCCCAGAACTGCCCAGGTCGAGTTCCCCTTAGTCCTTTTTTCCATTAGGAGCTTTGGTGGGGTAGGCGTTTACAATTTGACACGCCTGACACTCTCTGGCTACGCAATCTGCCAGTTATTTTCTTTTTGAGGCTGCCAGAGGGTACAATTCCCTCTGGCCTTGCAGGAGCTGCTGTAGTTTCCCTGTCCCCAGGTGAGTGAGCTGGTGGACCTGCTGTATGTAAGCTAGGGCTTCCGACTCTCCTTGGGGTGTAACCTCAGATAGTGCCTCAGGGGGTTGCTGGTTTCCTTTGGTTATTAGGACCAAGTTTATAGGGTCCCTTAATGCTACCGCTTTTGCTTCTTTATCTGCTCATCTATTACCCATGGTTACTGGGTCCGAGCCTCTTCGGTGGCTAGCACAGTGGACAATGGCTAGTTCTTTGTTTCAGACCTGGCGGCCATGTTGCATGTTTCCGGCATCGCTGAGGGTGGATTTTATACATGCTATTTTAATTGTCCCCAACATTTCCTCCCTTTGTTTTTTTTTTTTTTTTAAAGGATGGAGGAAGAATGCTGATCCAGCATTCTTTTGGCATTAACCTTTGCTGGGGGAAGTAGAGGCCTCATCCCCCAGGTTGTTTGTGGCTCTGTTTTTCTGGGGAGAGGAATTTTTGCAGAGTGAACCTCTATGCAAGATGAGGCATACTTCTCAAGGAGCTCGAAAATGGCCTTTAATTGTTTTGGCCCTCCTTTGCAGTGCTTTGCCTTGCACCCAGCGGTACCAATCATAGCATAAGCTAGAAGCATATTTTCGAGTTGTATGCTGCTCCCGTAGGAGTGGGGATTCTTACCCGAGAGGGTGGGTAGCAGTCAGATATTTTGGTTTCATACCTTGGTTAGCGAGATGATGCCGGTGATAATGCACTTGAATGGGCCTGCTTAGGGCAGAATTAATTTGGTCCTTAATTAGCTGTATTATTCTTTTTTCTCTTACTAATTTTTTCTCTCTCTCTCTCTTTCTCTCCTTTGTTCTTTTTCCTCCTCTGTTTCTCTCTTATAAAACACGTTTTTTAGCTTCTTTGACTAAATCTCACAAGGCTAGGTCCTGCAACCCGTCTAAATGCTGCAGCTTGCGTCTAGTATCTGGAGCTGATTGGCCGATAAAGGCCATGGCCACTGAGGCTCTTTGATCCTCTGATTGAGGGTCAAAGGGAGTATACCTATGGTATGCTTCCATTAGTTTTTCTAAAAAGACCGAGGGCGATTCATCCGCTCCCTGAATAACCTCTCTTACCTTGGCCAAATTGGTGGGCCGGCATGCGGCTGCTCGGAGACCCATTACTAGAGTCTGGCGATAGATGGACAGATGCTCCCTACCTTCAGAAGTGTTCGGGTCCCAATTAGGGTGGCGCAGCGGGAACCAATCGTCGATGACATGCTGGAGTTGGGTGGGTCACCCGTCTTGTCCAGGAACTTGCTTCCTGGCTTCCAGTAGGATCCGATCTCACTCCTCCGTGGTGAAGAGAGTCCCCAGGAGTTGTTGACAGTCATCCCAAGTGGGCTGGTGAGAGAACATAAGGGATTCCACCAATCCAGTCAGCCTAGTGGGAGCCTCGGAAAAAGGAGGGTTATTATTTTTCCACTTATATAAGTCAGAGGAGGAAAAGGGCCAGTATTGCAGAGCGGGCATTTCTCCTCCATGTCTATCATCCACTGGAGGCCCGTACAGTCTGAGGTGGAGAGTGACCGCCACATCAGATGGGCTTTGTGCTCGTCTGCTTCGTGTAATATGTGCCAGTCCTGGTTCATCTGGGATCATCTGTTGGTGAACCTGAATGTAAGAGGGCGGAGAGAGAGAACTAGAGGAGGGAGAAGGTGAACTGAGAGAAGGGGGGTCCTGTACCGGAGCTGAAGGGTAGGGAGGAGGGGAAGAAGGACCTGTGTCGAAGAGGAGTAGATCCGATTGGGATTCTGGTAAGACTGCAGGAGGCAAAGAAGGATAGAGTTTCGGAGCTTGAGAAGGACCCGGCTCCTTGATTGGAAGTACAGAGGGAGAGTCATGTTGACCAAGAGGAGTAAGAAACAGCTTTACCCATGGAGGTGGGTTTTCACACAGGTCCTGCCAAACCATGATGTAGGGCTGCTGGTCTGGGTTGCCATATGGGTCAGGGCAGAAGATGACTGACTTGATGGCCCAAATCAAGGGTAGATGAAAAGCTCCTTCACGAGGCCATTCCACGTTAAAAGAGGGCCACCTGGCCGAGCAGAAGGTCTGCCATTTGCCTTTTTTACAATAAGAGATAGATTCTGACCTCTTTCCCTGACCTCAGACCAGTGTCTTAAGGTCAGAGAAAGTGGAGTCGATGTTCCCTGACCCATCTTTGGTAAAACAAAAACAATTCCTAACACACAAATACAGACAGACACACACAGAGCCGGCACACCATGTTTACACAGTTTCAGAGACACAGCTCAGACTGGCCTGATGACTTTGATCGAGTCTCCCCCAGTCAGAAGGGAAACAGAATCAGAGTCGGCTCTGTAGGAAGCCTCCAGGTGTCCCCGGAGGTCCCCCAATCCCGAGGCGTCCCTCAGGAGAGTGACCTGCAACCCCTGGACACGTCTGCCGGTTGCGGTCGGGGAGTGCTCACGCGACTCTCCGACAGTCACTGCCAGTCTGACAGACTAAGCAATCGCACCTCAGACAAAAAGGCCTCACTTACCCCGAGAGAAAGAGCTGTTGGAGCCTCCCCTTATGAAGAGCCGATCTCAGTGGAAACTCCAAATGTAAGAATTCGAGAATTCGAGAGTTTTGCCACGCAAAGGAGGACTCCAAGAGACATTCTCTCATGCAACACGCAAGGGGTTTATTTACCACACATGTGTGGGGCTCACTGAACACGCAGGAACAGAGAGCCCCGAACCTGGGTTTTGGGAAGCTTTTTGAGGGCCAGGATAAGGGGGTGGGGTTTGAGGGTTGAACATGAGTTACAGGTTCTGCTTTACGCAGGAAGTAGATAACGAACATTTTGCAAGAAGCAGATAACAAACATTTTTCGCGCATGAGTCATGGGAGCTGCTTCTTGCAAGAAGCAGCTGTCTCGTGCAAAACTCCCTTACTCAACCTTTTCAGTTGCATTCTTAGATAAACTTTCTCTGGCAGTTATAACTTTGCATAACCAAGGCAGCAGAAAACCTTGCATAACAAAGGCAGCAGATAACCGCCCCTGGGAAGTCCCGGGTTGTTTTTCTTAGCCTGATGGGGCCCATAACTCTTTTTTTTTATAAAATCCTTCTTTACATAAGAAAAGTTAGCTACTGTTAAGTTTTATAAAATCCTTCTTTACATACCAAAATAACCTAAATACAAGTTTAGGATTCCCAGGTCCAGTAAGAAGAAAACTGGTGTCAAATTTAATTCCATTTTTAGAAAGACCTATATGCTTAACTCTGGATACAAAGGATACTTGCCTGTTAGGTGGGAAAGAAAGTTGGAATGGATGGCAATCATGTCATATGGATCAAGCAGTTATCATAATTAATGATTCCTATGGAATTATAAGATTCCCCTGTGGGGTTGAAGATAACTGAGACTATATGGATAGGCAAGATAAACCAGAGTTATTGCATAGAGGATGATTTGTGCCATAATTTGGGATGATAAATACATTATTCAGAGAAATTTATGGGGAATTTTCCTAGGACTGGGACCAATTTTCATAGTGATGTAAGAATTCGAGAATTCGAGAGTTTTGCCACGCAAAGGAAGACTCCAAGAGACATTCTCTCATGCAACATGCAAGGGGTTTATTTACCACACATGCGTGGGGCTCACTGAACACGCAGGAACAGAGAGCCCCAAACCTGGGTTTTGGGAAGCCTTTTGAGGGCCAGGATAAGGGGGTGGGGTTTGAGGGTTGAACATTAGTTACAGGTTCTGCTTTATGCAGGAAGTAGATAACGAACATTTTGCAAGAAGCAGATAACAAACATTTTTCGCGCATGAGTCATGGGAGCTGCTTCTTGCAAGAAGCAGCTGTCTCGTGCAAAACTCCCTTACTCAACCTTCTCAGTTGCATTCTTAGATAAACTTTCTCTGGCAGTTATAACTTTGCATAACCAAGGCAGCAGAAAACCTTGCATAACAAAGGCAGCAGATAACTGCCCCTGGGAAGTCCCGGGTTGTTTTAGCCTGATGGGGCCCATAACTCTTTTCTTTATAAAATCCTTCTTTACATAAGAAAAGTTAGCTACTGTTAAGTTTTATAAAATCCTTCTTTACAGTAAACTCTAGTAACTATAACTTCTCTTTAGCAGCCATAAACACTATATACAAATATGTATTAGAGATCCATATATACTTGTTAAAGTTCATATGCATATAAGAAATCAAACTTCTAATTGTGAAAATTATTCTCTATTCACTTGTCCCCAAGCATTTATGTTGGAGGAAAATGAGACGATTATAGCAGCAAGGAGAAGAAGTATTTGGCTGCGGGTGCAGATGTCAAGATCTTTGCAATCCTCTCCAGAAACACATATACTGATCCATTTGGCAAAAGAATATTTAAAAAGGACTAATAGACTAATTGGATTCATTATTGCATCTGTCATTGGAATCATTGAAAGCATCACAGTGGCTGCAGTTGCTGGAACAGCATTGCAACAAACTATACAGATGCAGCATTGTTAGAAAAACACCAATGAACTGTGGCATAGACAATCTCATTGATGAGCAAACTAATAATAGACTAAATGATATAGAAATGACATTGGTTCATACTGGAGATCAAATGTATAATTTAAATTTTTTACAAAGTTTAAAGTGTAAAAGGAATGAGAGCAGTTTTTGTATTAGCCTCTTTTAACACATGGCTTGTCTGAAATAGAATGGGAAAAGGGAATCGGCATTTTTTTAAGGCTTTCAGATAGTTTAAGTCCTGATATCTTAGAATTACAAAAAGGGGATATTAGAATGTAAATTAGAATAATCTACATATAGCCTATGAAAGTAATGTTACACAATCACTTACCCAAGAGCTAAAAAATCTTAGGTTTAGGGCTGTTTATACTTTGCTTCCTCCTCAGCTGTGTTTAACAACAAATAAAAAGGTGATTCTTGCAAAAACTCGTTGGCTCCCTCCTGAATCAAAGTCAGAGAGCTTGACTGGCAGCAAATGATGGGTAAGACCCTTCAGAGCCTAAGGGCAACCTAAGATAGTCGCGGTCACCTCTGCTTATAGTCACCCTAAAAAGGTGATTCTTGTTTTCCTCGGCTTATAAAATAAAAAGGGGGAAATGTAGAAGCCAAAAGTTTAAAGCAAGACCTACAGAATTTGTTGCAAGCTGCTGGCCTTGGGATGGCAGCAGTAAACTGTGGAGATTGTTATGTAGAACAGTCTGGGAGGAAGAGAATGTTTACCCAAAACAGTTATGTTAAGTATGAAGAACACTGTGAGATAAGAATCTTACTCCCTCAGGAAATGCCTGCATATCTATTGACATCCTGTGGTATATAACTAGGATCTAGTTGAGAATAAAATTGTCTGAAGTCTGTCTTAAGTAAACTCAAGCTTCAGACCCCCTGAGCCCGTCTGTGTCTTTCTTTCTTTCTTCCTTTCTTTTTTTCTTATCATTCCTTAATATCCTTCGAGCTCCATTCAAACAGGAAGCAACACTCCAGGTTATCTGGTGCATATATTTTTTAAGGAAGAAGATATTTCAGAAAGTGCCTTTACATTAGTTAGTAAAAAGCCAAGAAAATAGGGCTAATAGCCTTTATTCCCTTTATAAATGATAACTCATTTAATTCTTATAATAATCCTAGGAAATGTGTTTTATCATTATCCTGATAATGACAAAGAAGATAAAATTGAAGAACAAAGAGGTTAAGCAACTTTCCAAGGTCATGTTCTAGGAAGTTGTAGAGCCAAGAGTCTAATCCAGTACAAGATTTGGCCCATTTTTAAGACAGAAAATAATATTATTACAATGGGGATTTAATATGAATAGTTTATATGCCCTATGTAAGCTGAAGAGAGAAGAAAGACTTGATTGCCATATGATTTTAAAAAGGAAAGAAATACAGGAGAGAAAAAGAAGGGTACCTTAATCTCTTTTTGAGTTTTCAACATCAGAATTCATAGTCTGCATATAATAATGTATTACCCATATTTACAATACACAAAGAAAATTAAGATATATAATCAAACAATGTTGCTTCATAAAAGTTTTTAATATGGTATTTGAAACATAGGAAAAATGTTCTTTCTACTTAGACTGATGGATTAGATCTGCTAAAAGAAGAAAGTTTTTTTAAGCTGGAAATATTAGCAAGTCTATTATTTAACATTATCAGTATGAATATTAAACTTAAAAGTAAAGATAAATTTGTATACCCAAATCTAAACTGTATTTCTGCAATTTATTTCTCTATGTAGAGATTATACTCCCAAGATGTTATGGATGCCAGATCTGACTGTAGTGTGTTTACAGCACCTAAAACACATTACACAGTGATAACTTAAAGTGTTGAAAACTACACTTGAAATCTTTAATGAATATTAATATTAGGGGGTGCCCCCAAAAGAAAATTCAGCTATAATATGTAGGGGAGATGGCAAGAGGAAGAGCCTCTATGATTCACAAAACAGAATAAAACACACAATAAAAAACCTGTCCTTTATTCTCCTAGATCAGCAAAATTTTCTTATACTATATAGTGGTAAGTGCTGATATCACACCAACTTACAACTTAAATTCTAAAATATCATGTCCTCTGCAATAGGAAAATACATTTTCATGAAGTACAGAAGTGCAGTTACCTATCTGTCTTATTTTTATTTAGCATTTCTAAGACTACTGCTTTTTAAACTCTTTTAAGAAAGGAACGACTGATTATTTATTTCCCATATAACTGGGAAAATGGAGGAGGAGCAAATATATTTCTGTTTTACTCATGAGAGCACTTTTGAGAGAATAAGGACAACAGCACACCCTACATGGTGAGGCTGAAAGGTCATGAACTGGGATGCCAACTGGATGCATTCCAGTCCTGCCATGAGGGAAATGGTCTCATGTGAGTCTGAGTTTCCCTGTTGTGATATTTATGTCATAAGTTCATTAGAAAGGTTAAAGAAATGGTATGTAAAAGTAGATTCTTCAGAAGCCCTACTATGTAGGAAGCTCTTAAGAAGCAGAATAGGCTATTACCTTGGAAATTCTTTGACCTCAAACATGAGATTTGAAGTCAGAAATCAGAATTATTACTCCCAGTTGTATGAATTACTAAATGCTTCATTGTGGTGGTTTGAGCTGTATTCCCCCCCCACCCCCCAAAAAAAAAGTGCTCTTAAATTTAGTCCATTCCTCTAGGTGGGAACCCATTGTAAGTAGGAAATTTGATGAGGTTACCTCAGTTAAGGTGTGGCCCAGTTCAATCAGGATGGCTCTTAATCCTATTACTGCAGTCATTTATAAGCAGAATGACTCTCAGAAAGATGGAGATGTTCAAAAGTCAAGGGAAGTAAGAAGCTGAAGTTCAAAGGAACCTGGAAGAGAACCAAGAGACCAAGAGAAGCTGCCATGTGGATACCATGTAACATGGGAGCCAAGGACCCAGGATCCCCAGCAGCCAATTCACAATACTCCAGTCTGGGGATGGAAACCATCATATTGATGATGTCTTGACTTTGATATCTTCCTGACCTCAAAACAATGAGGCTTCAAATTCCCATTGTTTAAGTCACCCTTTTTCATGATATCTGCTTGAGCAGCCTAGAAAACTCAACATTCATCATGGGCTATTCGCATCCCTTCCAAACTATACTTCACACCACTGTAAAATGCAGATAAATCTTCTGTACTTTTAACTAAAACAAATTGCTTACATATTGAGTCAGATAGTGTACACAGAATAGAAAAGGAATATGAGTGGAGTCTAAAAAATTCCAAAATGCATCCATGAAATACTGTTACAATTCAGGAGGTATAGCAAGAAAAACATGCAGCAATTAATCTTTCAGTCTGTGGCTCAACTTTGATATCCCTTTTCTTTCATCATTTTATTATCCTGTGTTGAACTAGAACTACATAATTACTACATGACCCCTAAGATTGTTTTAGCTCCTAAAGTTTATCATTTTTGATGTCTTCTTATAAAATTACTTATACAGCCTCTAAATCAGAACTCAGGAAAGTTAAGGCACTCTATCAAGCTCAGGTAACTATTCCCAATAATAAACTCTTCCTCTTACCTCACAAACCTCAACTTCAGTCACATCCTATTTTTTCTTGTACTTTAAAATTAGTCCCTTGTGGCATCCTGTCTCCATTCTTTTCTAGTGTTTTTCCCCTTGCCTGAGAGGCCTCCTTTTCTTTTTACCTTTTATCTTGATACTTTCCTGTACTGAAATGCCTGTTTGCATGTGTTTTCCTTTTGGTGGATACAGCATTGTTCAGGGGGACTTTGTTGATCTCTACATTTTCCTTCAAAGTGTGACTGGCTACAGGTACTTAATAAATGTTGAAAAGAGCAAATAAATAAGTCAGGACACTCCTTGAAACTTCCTACAAATCTCTGGAATACCTAGGACATGTATATAGGTCAAGTGTTGAAATGATTGCAGCTGCTGTGCCAGAAAGTCCATGAGCCCTCCATGCCATTAGGTGACAAGTGTGTACCCTGCAGTCTGGGAATACAGCACTCAAGAGCCCACAACTCTAAAGTTCCTGGGTATATTCCACTCAGACAACAAAAAAACTTCACCCTAAAGCATCCATCAACCTCAAGACCTGTCTTAGTGCCAAACAAGAAGCTTAGGCTTTACAGTTCAACATGCCCCAATCCTTAAGATTTACAAACAATTGCAAATTTATTCTGGACACAGTTGTTTTATTTTCAGGTTCACTTCCAGTCATATACCACAAAATAAATTCCCAGCTTCTCAGTACCAATACTCACCTATATACAGGCTAAAGAGAGCCAAAGTAAGGTATCCCCTTATGAGCTGACCTAAACCCTGCCATGTTTAAGAAAATATTTCAAGGAGACAAATGTGACTCTTTGCTTCCTACATGGTTTGGCAGGCACTGGTATATTTTTTAGGACACTGAGATGGAATGGCAGGTTTTGTTTTCCAAGCATTAAGACACACATACACATAAACACATCTCTTCCCAATTGTATATCTTTTTTCCACATAGTTTTATTAAAATGTGACACTGGTAATCCTACTATGAGATAAGGGCTCTATTTTCCTTTTTTCTTAAACATAGGTGGACCTTTGGAATTGCCTTGACCTAGAGAATGTGGAAAAAACAGTGTAGTATGATTGCCGGAGCTGGGTTGTAAAAAACAAAACAACTCAGCTTGTCTCTCCTTCTACCCAGAGATGCTTGTTCTTGGAGACCAGCCACCATGTTGTGAGAAAGTCCAAGCTACATGCAAATGGCAGCCACAGCAGGTCCTCCCTACCCAGCCTGTGAGTGCATATGAGATGACAGATAATTCCAGCCCTCAACCTTTGAGCCTGCCATTTGAGAACCATGGAAACCATGAGAAAGAATAGATGATTATTGCTTTTAAGCCACCAACTTGTAGAATGAGTTATTATTCAGCAACAAATAACCAATACAAATTAGGCAACCTGCTTAATATTTGGAATGTCAGTTTAAAACCAGTCTTAAGGCAGTTTGAGACTTTCCATACTCTCAGAACAATTGCTTATTGGCAGTTTACCTGCAAATAAACACATGCCTATTTCAAATATCACCAATACAAAAGGAAAAAAACATTCAAAAGGCACTGTACCAAATTTCACAAATCTTTGCTGTTAGCTTCCAGATTGCTGTCTCATTTTCAAAAGCCTCTACAATATTTCCCTATGTCTTCAATTTTATTTCCCCAAGACTTTGAAGTCTACAGTTGCTTTATTTAAAATATATATTTTAATATATATTATATAATAATATAAAATATATATTTGTTTTAAAATATGTATATATATATATTTTTTTTAATGAAATGAGAATTCTTTCCACAGGAAATGCAGTCATATAAATCTCAGGGCCCAGTACTTCCCAATGCCTAATACTGAAGACTTCATCCATTTATTTGAATTTAAGTGTCTTCATAAAAATCCCTGGTGCCCTTTCAAATTATTTGACTCAAGAAAATTTTCCTCTGATGTACATTTTTTGGTCACTCCCTTTTCATTCTTAGAATTCCCTCCTTCACCCCTCGAATACCCATCTTAAACCCCTCAGTACCCATTCACCCACCAACACCATATCAACAAATACTCCAAAAAGCCTTCCTGGAGCATCCTAGGGATGCAATCTTCTCTCTAAACTGTTAAATGACATTCTCATGAAGTCAATATGTCTATCTCCTTCCTAGATTATTATTTATCTCTTCATATGTGATTCTGTTTTCATCTTCTGTGATGGTCAGGCTCTAATGACAATCTGGTTGTTATGATGCCCAGTTGTCTCATCAGGAAAACACTGGCCTGACCATTGCTACAAGGATATTTCATGGTTGAGTGATAAACTGGAAGGCTGGCATATTAAATCATCAGTCAGTTGATTGCATCTGTGGCTGATTACATCTGTGATCAACTAAAGTGTGTCTCTAACCAATGAGGTAATAGAATCAGTTGAAGGCTTATAAGGAAGAAAGACTTTTTCACTGCTTCTTCAGCCAGTGAGCCTCTCCTGTGGAGTTAGTCAAGACCCATCATCGGAGCCTCCAGTTTCAACCTGCCCTATGGATTTTGGACTCTTCCATTCCCACAGTTGTGTGAGACAACTTTATAAATCTCATATTTGCAGATCTCTCCTGTTGGTTCTGTTTCTCTGGAGAACCCTAACTAATACACCATCTATAAATTGGCTGATAACTGTACCTAACTCCTAAGGCTGTTTTGAAGATTAAATGAAAATTCAAGCTCTTAGTAGGTCAAAGTATAGCTATAGCTTTAATTATATTTGCATCTTATCTTCACAAGCTCCTTCTGAGCAAGCTCTTTGCTTAACTTTGCCTTTGTGGCCAGTCAATCATTTAATCCTCACTACATGATTATCTGCAAATACAGGGAGGTCAGAGCATTAAATCTGCAATTATTTATTTGAAAAGAAATAGGAAGATACTCAATTTCAAATGATGCCTTCAATTTAAAACAAAATCATAAAATCAAATAATAAAAGTCCTATTCCAATATTCCAAGTAGGATTTATTAATTTTGACAAAACATGCAAATTCAGGAAGTCAATTAAAGTAAAATAGTAAATGAAAAACACAATTTTAGAATCTAGAACTGTACCTGTCAGGACAGAAGTTCAATGAGCAAAATCTCTCTCTTGAGAACTGCAGCCTTTTCTCTCAATTCAAAGAGGCATAAGGTAAAGAACAAAGTAAGCTTTGGCAACCTCTTTGGACTCTAAAGGACAGAAGTCAACAAATGATCTTGACGACCAGGTCAGGCACAGGATTTATACTTTAGTAACATGAGTCAGAAGACTCAGTTGTCCAGACCAGTAATCTGCAAGTGAAAAGAATGACATAAAATAAAATGCTTATGAGTACAAGCATTAATGTGTAGAAAAAGTAAGTCTTCCTTGGATATCTATAATCTGCATTGTTAAAAAGACAGTGGGAAAAGCTATAGAGAAGTTTTTAAAACATACATTATGGTTGTAAAAAAGAACTTTATCACTATTCTAATATTCTATGAAGGGGTGTTTTATACTAAAAACCCATGATATACAACTAATTACAAGGAAAATTAGAAGATAAATGGCACAATTTTTTAAATTTAATGTTCATTAATTCCTTTTCATTGCAGCAACACTAACAGTGTACAATAATATGCCAATCCAAAGACTAAAATTTTCTTATGAGACAAGTAATTTAAACATTTCATATAAAATATATTTAGTGGTAGGATATTAATTCAAAATGAGAAAATGTTCTATGAAAACTGATTTTCATGCTGTATTATGTATCACAGTGAAAAACTAAATGCCTCTAATAGGAATGTGTTTTATTAAATTTATGGGTCATTTACTCAATACAATATTAAACATTAAATTGTTTGCAAAAAAGTTACAGTAACTCAGAAAATGCTTAAGATATAATGTTCAGAGAATAAACAAGGTAACAAAAATACATATATAATAGGACCATAATCAAGCAATTTATGTACACCATAGTAATTTTCAAGGTGAAAAATAAAAGAGGTTCTTTGGTTTGTGGCTATATAGCTGACTTGTTTCTTTCACATTTTCTCAAATGTTTTATTATTTTTCAAATATTTTATAATAAGCAAGCATATCTTTGAGAAGAATTATGATTTTTTAAAGCAATTTTATCTTTTCCTTTTTATTCCTTCTTCCCCCTTTCTCTTCCTTCCCTTTCTTTTCTTTGTTCACAGACAAGTCAAATACCAGTTAAAAGTTTGGTGTCTGGATTCCAAAAGGACTGGTTTTAAATCACATCCGTAATAGTGCAAATTCCTGTCATGATGAACCTAGTAAACATACAGGTTTTCTCCTCTATAAAGTTAGCATAATGATAGCATCTCCATCTCTGATTTATGGGAAGATTAAATAAGATAATAAGCGTTGTACCTGCAAAACAGTCATCACTCAGTAAATGAGAGTTGAATGCTGGTTGGTACTCTAATCTCTTGCTTGTCATTCCTCCCTTTCTCTGTCATTTTTTTTTACTTCTCTAAAAGACAGGAGGCACAACAAATATTACCTAACCAAAGCAAACAATTTTTGTGGTCTTTGATATTGCAGCAACTTGTATGAAAAGATTTGCTGAAAGTTCCAGAAAGCAGTGATCATAAAATGGTGTCTCCCCAAAATATCAGGAAGATGTCAGTATTTCATTAAAGAAAAAAACCCATGTAACTGAAAATTATCTTGAAGAAAAGAACTGGTACTAGTTTTTTGCTCCTATTTTACTTTCTCAACACTGAACTGATGTGCCTTTCAAGTTATCATCAGTGGAAATGACAGATGGGCCAAGGTTATCCCCCAGACTCCAATACAACAGTCTCTTTACAATGTCTGCACTCTTCAGAGTTTATAGCATTTGCTAACTGAGGTTTCATATGCTAGTGATTTCTCATTGTGGATACTGCAAAGCTTTAAACAAGGAGTTTTGAGAGGAAAATATAAATCCTTAAGGTTTGGATTTCTTTGCTAAAATTTCAAAGCACATCCTGGGAACACATATTGCTATTATCTGTCACATGACTAAATATAGTTGTGTATGAATCATATGAGTGTGAACTCACAAAAATATGCAATTATTCACCCACTTTGAAGCATTTCCTGGAATTCACCCATCTTAAAAAAATAACTGTCAGCATAGGAAAACCAAATCTTTGAAAAAGGTTTTGAAGTTAGGGTGTTATAAAATAAGAAGAAAATATATAATTAATTTTTTCTAACACACACCTTTGCTAAGTGAAGAACACAACACCCTGGGATACAATTAACACACAATAGAGGAGAAATTTGTATATGAACATTTACATGCTTCATTCTGTTTTATGCATATTTACTATCAATTATGCATTGGTTAAGGTAGGGTTTAATAGTCACATGAATAATTGAATCTTGGTTTTTTTTCTTCTAAAATATGTGAATACAGAAGGGGAAAAAGAAAGGAAAAAATGTTTAATAGATGAAATAATCACCTGGTGATCTTCCATGACTGAAGTGAAATGTAGTGTTAATAGGTCAAATAACCCCATTAAAGTGTAAGAGATGGACGACCCTATCTTCTAATACTATATTTGAAGTAGTAGTGTGTAAAGGAGATGCAGAGTACCTTGTGGTGCAGAATAATAAAACGTGTACATAAGGAATAGGAAAGAAAATAACAACCTACCCATTTATTCTAATCTCAACCAGTTATTGTTTTTTCAAACATGGATTTGGTGTGAAGCAGGTCCCTTATGAGAAATCTGAAGCAAAGTGAAATGAACAGTGAATAATGTTTCTGTTTTTATGGAAATAAAAATGAAAAGTGTCATGGGCAATCATATAGTAAAGAAGTACAGCAGTCAAGAACCCTAAGATCTATGAGGTGGAAAATAGGAAAAGCAGAGGCCTTTTTGTTATCAATCTGTGAAACATTCTATATTTAACAGTTTCTGCATGGTTTCATCCCCCAGTAACATTTCTAGGACCAAGCAGGCAGAACAATGCCCACGCTGAACTGAATTTCTCCTCTCTCCAAAGCAGATTCACTATGCATGATCCAAGCCCATTCTTTCAGCTCTGAACTCACATGGTTGAATATCATAAAATTCAAACAGTGGCTAGAATTTCTCTTTATGTGAAGCACTGTATCACAAATGCCATTATCTTATTTTCCTCCCTTCATTTCTAAAGGAAAATGGAAGATTACATCATTTAAATGTGAAGTATTCATAATCAAATCATCTAAGTAGAACTACCTCCATTATTACATATTAAATGAGAAAATTCTTAAATATTAAGAAGGGAGCTGACTATCATGATGAAAATCTTAATGGCATGGCAGAGTAACAAAATACAGTTAATGAAACAATGAAATAGAGAAATAAATAAAATTCCCTTGTAGAAGCAGCAGGGAAAATGTTAAAGCCACTGAATCTGATGGTGCATTGTGCCAAGTTAATCCAGGCATCCTAAAGAAGTGGGGGGATGCCTGGTAAAAACTCTTCCAAATAGGATTAAGAACTGGAATTTAAAAAAATATGGGCATGATAGCTCAGCATGCAGAATTCCGGGTTCAATTCCTGGTGCCTGCCCAAAAATAGGCTTCTTGCTAGCCAGTATTTTCTAAGTTAGTAATAACTTTCTAATTTTTCCAGGCAAAAATCCAAGAGCAAAATAGTAGGATGATGAAGGAATTATTGCTCAATGTAGCATAATAAATGACAAAGAGCAGTGCATATGAGTGGCCTTTTCCTTACTGTCTGAAATTTTTTTATAAAAATGATGAGTCTTTTTCCCTTAGATGTGTCAATTCAGGCACTTATTTATTTAATTTTCTAATCTTTATTAAAACATTTTATTGTCATTACCCTGTATACAGACAAATGAACAAAACATTTAATTTTTTTTTACTAAATGAGCACACCCATGTAATCAGCAAGCATTTCAAAAAAGTTAACAGCACTCCTAAAGCCTCCTCTATCTTTTCTCAGTTTCTATATCCCCTAAAAAAAGGTAGTCATGATTCTTACTTCTGATAGCACAGACTCATTTTACTTGGTTTGAATTTTATATAGATGGAGTGATCTTTAGTGCCTGACTTCTTTTTTTTGCCCAATGTAGTCAGTCACATATTATTAATTATTATTAATATTATTAGCTTATTCTCTTTGATATGCAGTATTCCATTGTAAGAATAGATCATACTTTGTCCATTCTGTTGGAGTAAAATTGGGTCACTTCCAATTTTGTGCTAGCTTGAAATAATTTTACTATAAACCCTCTTTTTTAATGTATTTTGGCAAACACATAAACAAGTTTCTTTGGCATATAACCAGAAGTGGAATTACTAGGTTTTTATGTAATTACATTCTGCTTAGTGCATCTTAAGAAACCAGTTTCCAAAGTAGACATATCAATTTGCATTTTCACCAACAGTGTATGAAAATACTACTGGTTGTTCTCAGCCTCACCAAACTCTGCATTGTCTATCTTTTTTTCATTTTAACCATTCTGGTGAGCATTTAGAAATATTCTAATGTGGATTCCATTTGTATTTCTCTTTGACAAATGAAATTGGTTAGCTCTTCAGATGTTTATTGGTCATTTACATATCTGCTTTTGTGAAATGACAGTTTATGTCCTCTACCCATATCTGTATGGGGTTGTCTGGATTTTTTTTATTTGTTGGAAGTATTTATATATTCTTCTGGAAACAAATTCTTTGTCAAATATACATGTTAACAAATTTCTTCTCCATGTCTGTACCTTGCTTTTCTCTTTTTATGATTTATTTTTATGAAGAGTGGTTCATTCTCATTTAGTCCAAATTTGTTGATGTATTTTTCAGCTAGAGTTAGAGCTTTCTGTGTCTTCTTTAAAATATGTTTGCCTACCACAAGGTCATGAAGATGTTCTAATTTTTCCCTAAAAGCTTTACTGTTTTACCTTTCACTTTCAGAACTACAAGTATTCTATAATTGTTTTTAATACTATTAACTAAAGTTCAAATTTCTCTGTATTGTTATGGCCTTATTTATTGAGAACACCTCAATTCTACACAGCTGCAGCCATTCTGCTTACTAACTTCAGCTTAGTTATTGCACAAACACAAAATAATAAGTATGTAGCTGCCCCTGTTGCTTTTTAAAAGCACTTTGGGAACAAGGTTATAATCTACAAAGTATTAAATCAAGTTTATATTCTCCCTGCATTCTCAATTTTACAATCTTATTGGTTTCTCAGAACCAAGGAGTTTAGAGGTCTTATGTGCATACCATCAATTACAGGATATGGTATATTGCAGAGAATCAATAAATATGTCTTGAATGAAGTGATTAGTTTTCACATTCTTCTAACTAATATTATGGGATATTTTGTCTTTAAAGTAAATTGAATAGTAAAATTCCAGTATTCAACATTCATACCCAAATTCAAAATAATTATAAATATCAAAATTTTTTATTTGAAAACATAACATGGTGAATTCATGAGAGATTAATTAGACTTAAAAAATCTGAGAATTGAGAAACTGGCAATTTCCTTCACCACAACAACATCAAGATTTAAGATTATTCCCACTAAGGAAATTACTACTTTGGGAATTCAAGGATTCCTATTTGTAAGCATTCATTTTGACCTAGGATTATACTTTATATTTTTACTTTCTTCTTTATATTTTAGTGTATTAGAAAAACCTTAAGAATGAAACTGTATTATTATTATTATTAATATTATTATTATTTGGCATGGGCAGGCTCTGGGAATAGAACCTGGGTCTCCATCATGGCAGGCAAGAATTCTGCCACTGAGCCACGGTCATACCAGCCTGCACTGTATTGTCTTTATACCAAAAAAAAAGGTCAAATTTGCCTCAAAACTACTAGTTTCCATTGAGATGTATTCCTACCTTATTTGTCAGAAGGGAGACAGAGTGATTGAACACTCAGTAGAATAAAAACTTGGAATTTCTACTCTATCTGTAGTGACTTAAGACTAGAGTTAGAAAAGTAGAATAACAAAACAAAGCCATAAAAAAACTCTAAAATCCATCTCTTCTATAAATTCTCTTAGTATAATGTGAACATAGCCACTTGCCCAGAAGAGTAAATTCATTTGCATGTATAAGCACAATTGAGAATATGTGGTAATGGAGCAAATCACATGTTAGATTCTGCTATAAAAGTTGCTAGGACCTTAACAGCTTTGGAGAAATTCCAGGATAGACTAAACCCGGAATTTAGACCATTTCAAGTTTATATAAATAAAGTTTTGCATCATTTTTCATCTGTGTTCTAGAGTACTAAACAACTATCCTGAAAAGCCAAGCAGTTCTCTCTGAATTTTTCACACAAATATTTAGCAACTTGTCATATTAAATCTTTCAAAACAATTATTTGATAAAACAGAAAAAGGTCCACATACTTTGCTATATAGCCTGAGCATTCATTTTGACACACAAATTTCTTAGTTTCACAGAATGAATAAATTAGTAGAAATAGGAGGACAATGACTGTGGAATCCACTTATTTTTTGCCTCTGGGTGAAATAATATCAGAATGAAAGCAAATTAAATGAAATGATCTGAACTAATTATACACAAAGGAAAGAGAAACTAAAATTTTATTTTAAAAAATTAAGATTTGGGAGTTTCTTCCCATTATTTGCCTGTAAGTTTAACAGGAACATAATTGTTTTGAAAATCAAGCAGCCCCTATTATCTCTTAAATCCTGCATGGCCTGTCTCAGCTTTGTTGTTTTTAGCTTAAAAAATGGTATATAATTAAATTTAGAATACTCATTTTGCAAACAAAGTGAGTCAATGTCATCAAATAACTTACAACAGTTTTATTTACTAACAATTAATATGTGGCTTATTTTCATAGAGAAAAGAACATATAAATAATTTGGCTTTAGCTATGGAAAAAATGAAAGTTAAGACACCTAACTTGGCACTCTATTTCATTGAAATTAGAAATCCAGGAGCCTTCAAGAAAAGACCAATGGAAAAGCATCAGGAATCAACAACCTTAAATTGCAGTCTTTGCTGTAGATCTTATCTCAAAATTATTTAGTTTTACACTCTAAAAAGTATGTGTCTAATTCTGGTAGTTTTTCAGCCTATGGAATAGGTAAATCAATTCTTATTACCCTTATTTCACTGAAATGAAACTAAATGTAGGAAAAGGGAGACACTTGTCATTCTTAGAGACAAGCATTATGGGCTCTGAATTCTCTCTGGCTTTCCATGTTGACTGTGCCACAGAATAGTTGTGTGTCATTGGATAACTCATCTAGCCTCATTAAGCTTTGATTTCCTTATCTGTATAAATGGAAACAATAATAACACCTATCTCAATTTGTAGGAAGGATTATATGGGAGAGTCTACAACTTAATTGGCATAGCTTCTCTTTGGTTGGATGCTCTGTGTTACAGGAGGTTGATTTTATCCCCACTAGCATCCTTGTCAACTTTATCATTGATGAGTCACAGAGCCAGGCCTGAAACTCAGTTATCTAGCAGCTGGTTCAATACACACCAGGCTCACTGTGCTTCTTCTAAAGTTTTACTAAATTAGCCCCAGAGAACTCTGCAACATTGCCACAATAAAATCAATGGCTCAAACTCAAATGCCTTCAGAGGCCAGGCAGGAAATATTGATAAAACAACAATTAATGGTGTGAACTATGGTCAGCTGGGAAGTATCAGGCCAAAGATTTCAACTTCAACTTTCTTCTTCTCATAGGTCTAAAATTAGAAAGTTTTCCTCTTGCCATTTTGAAATAACAGCAAGAAAACTTTTCCAAACAAGCATTTAAATTCAAAGTGATGAAACAATTTGGATGGTCAGTTGAAAATAAAACCCTTGTGACTTACCAGTGTGAGAGAGAACATAATGGCCAGAAACAAGTTCAGACAACATTTTATAAATTGCAGATTTAAAGGGACAGATATGAGCTTCAGCAATTGCCCTTAAGCTGATATATATGCCCTGATGTTCTCCCATTGCTGGGATCTTCTGTTCAGACATAGAGACCAATTGTGAAAATAGAGGCATTTTATTTTGGCATAGCAGAGATGTACTGGGAAGTATATTTTGGATTTAGCAAATAGTACCTTTCTCCACTTCTTCCCCTCATATTCTTTCTTGGAGCCACTATATTTAGCCCTTGGTACCTAAAATTCAAACAAAAGGAACATGAAATATTTTCATGAGGCTTCCTTGACAGTACCTTCTCTTGGATCTCCAACTAAAAATCTTCTCTTTCTTGGATTCTTTGCTAGCTCCTCCTCATTACTGTAATGGCTAACATTTGAACTTCCCTAGAGCTCAGTAATTTGATCTCTTGACTCACACCTACCAAGTCTCCTCCCTAAATGAATCTCATCCTGTCACATTAATTTAATTACATCTATATGCAAATAGCCCTCTGCCATACCTTACGCCTGAACTCCAAACTCTAATATCTAACAGCCTACTTGATGTGTCCACTTAGATATCTAACAGACAACTGAAATTTAGCATGCAAAAAAAATGGAATTTCAGTTTTCTCTTTCTCAGGATATGGTAGCTCCACTCCTCCAGTTGTTTAGATAAAAAACCATGGGACCTTTCCTAATTCATTTTTCTCATACCCTATATTAGACAAACCTACAGGCTATCCATCTAATTTATCTAAATTCAGCCACTTCTCACAACTTGAGCCTCTTGTAGTATGGCTGGTTTCAGATGGATACAAATTCTTTGACAGCCTTCCATTCAAGAGATAGGTTTAAATTCCCTCACCTGAAATTTGGATGGACTCAGTGGCTGCTTTGACCAACAGAATATGATAGAAGTGATGCTGTGCCAGTTTCTAAATCTAAGCCTTCAGATGGTGACAGCTTCCACTTTCTGTCTTTGGAGACTCCATCTTGGAGTCCTGAACAGCCATGTAAGCATTATGGCTACCAAGTTGGAAAGAGTATGTGGAAAGGCCTTGCTTACTACAAGGAAAGAGATAGGGACTCAACTAAATCTTCAAATACTCCCTCAAAGGCACCACACAAGTGTGTGAAGCTGTCTTGGATCCTCCAGACCAAACCAGCCAACAACTGAAGACCTCAGATGAGCCTAACAGGCTCCACAGAAGGCAAATGGCCCAGATGAGAGCCCTGCCCACATCCTTGACTCACAAAATTGGGAGATATACAGTTTGGTGTAGTTTGCTCCAAAGTCATAGAAAAACAGAGCAATGATCCTGTCCAAGTTACTATCATGCCATACTGGATGTTTGTAAAGCCTTCTAACTGATCTGTGATTCCGAGTTGACCTTCCTATTCTTTTTTTCAACAAAGCAGTCAGAGTGATCCTTTTGAAAAATACTTCGTCCCTCTGCTCAAAACCCTTTAATGGATTTCTATCACCCTAAGGTTAACTGCCAGAACTTACAATGGCTTTGGTAGTCCTACAGTATATAAATCTCTTTTTGAGCTTTATCTTACCATGATTCCTTGTACCTACTACATTTCACACACACCAGTTTCACTGAAGTTTGTGGAAGAGACCAAGCACACTCCCACATAGGGATTTGCATTAACCACTTCTCTGTTCTCAGTACAGTCTTCTTTCCCTCATCAGCTACATGGCTCACTCTGTCCCTTCCATCCTTTCTCTGCTTTAATGTCACCTTTTGGAAAGATTTTGATGATGCTTATATTTAAAATAATAGTCACCACCCCCTCAGCACATTCTATCATTTCACACTGCTTCATTTATTCCCAAATCATATATTGGCATCTAAATTACCAACTTGTTTATATATTTTCTTTTCCCCTTTTATTTAATTTCATTGCATTTGCATTATCTTTAAAACCTACTTATTTTTGCTAAGGCATCTATGTCCTTGCATGCTGCCATAGTTTATTCATTTTGCATTATTTTGTGTATATACCACAAATTACTCATCCATTCTTGTCTTAAGTGGCAATTTGATGGTTTTCATATTTGTTGTTATGAATTGTTTCACTAAGAACACTATTGTATATGCTTTCTACTGTACAGGTGCAATAGTCCCCCTTGGTAATATACCTAGAGATATAATTTTTATGTTATGGGGCATTTGAACATTATACTTTTTCATTACTCTCTGCATTAGGTACTCTTTTTATTGAAAATCATCTGAGCTTCCTCAAACCCTACACAGTACATCTACCACAGTATATCTACCCATAGTGGTTACCTTTTCAGCCTCCTTCCCCCTGTCTTCTATCAATAGTAACCTGATTTCCCTGTAATAAGTTCACTTCTTTCTCTTGTTCAGGGGAATGTAGCAAAACATCAACTCTAGGAATGGAAGTGTTTGGCATAGCATTCAATACAACCCTTCCTCTCTAATCATGGTGATTGGTTCAGCGATTGCCAGGTAAGGCATCTAGAGATGTTTGTCAGATCTTCTCAGAGGAAGACTTTTATTTCTCATCTATGGAATTTACCAAAGAGATGACCTCATTCCCTGGATTAGGTGGTGAAAGATATAAAACCTGTGTTATGAGAACAGAGCAAATCCTGAGGACACAGGGTTAAGAAATAATAACAGAAATAAAAAGATTGTCCTCACCTCTTCATGACCTGATAAGCCATTCCTGAACTGAATCTTAGCCTGGAATGTTAAGTTACAATTATCCAACAACTGTCACCATTTTTTCTTGAACCAAGGTTGGAGTTTTTGTTATTGGTCTTACAGAAGTCGTAATACTCACCAAATTTTACTTCCAATTGCTCTTTACATTAACCCTTTATCAGTTGATACTTCCCAGTCAGCTTCCTTGAATACAACCCCTCCCCTGGCATTCATTATCTTCTACCTTCTTCTAACAGCCTTTACCTCACTCCTCAAAGCCCTGCTTTATTACATCTCATTTATGATCCCTTCCCCATGCACTTTAGGAGTCAAAGGACATCATAGCACTTGTCTGTTACTTCTTTGTGGGATAATGTTCGGTCTTTTTCCCCTCTCTTTTATGGTCTTTTATAGTCCTCTCTTCCAATGAACATCTTCCAATGTCCATTTTTCCCCTCGCCCTACTCAAAAGCTTTCAAAGTTTGGGGACCACAGATTTTATTTCATAGTCTCTTCTAAGAAAGTAAATCCTTATTAAATGCACACACTTTCTAAAGCATGTCCATGTTTTCCCCTGTGTGTAGAAAAATTCTGACTCCAGTATTTCACTTTCCAAGATACAAAATTCTGTGTTGAAGGGACAGCCCAAAACACTATCACTGTTAAAACTGAAGCAGTGAAATTTTCTTAACCCTTGACTAGCAAGAGACTCTCCCAAAATATCACACTGGATGCTCTCACAGTCTGTGTACCATTCTTGTGTGAGTTTTTACAGGTATAAAATCTACATGCTTATTAGTGAATACATTAAAAAAATAAAGTGCCATTACACTTAAAGAGGATAAGCAACTGATAAAAAGTGTTTTATGAGAATGCAACAGAAAAATTTAGCACATCCAGCAAAATTTTTATAAACATTTATAAACAAAGGGAAGCAACACCCCCTCAAAAGTGTGATAGTAATGAGAAGGATGTAGAGGATGGAGCCATCAAAACATTAATGAAATGCGGGCAGAACGATGATGGCTCAGGGGCAGAGTTCTCACCAGCCATGCCAGAGACTCAGGTTTGATTCCTGGTGCCTGCCCATGCAAAATAAATACGTAAATGAGTGAACTGATCTCATATCATTCAGAGTGATAAATAAAATATTCACAAGTCAAGGCACCAGAAAAGGGACCCAGTGTCAAAGCTCTCAGAGGTGGTGGTTCATTGTATTGTTGTGTTTGCCAGGAACCAATAATGACAACATTCCAAAACAACCTCACAGTTTCCTTAAAACCAGCTAAATTCATTTCACAAAACTTCACTCAGATGATTCTGACATGCTAACCTATATAGGGGACAATTAAGGTGCAATCCTTTGGGCCATAATACATCAGAATCCCATTTTTGCATGTTTTTGTGTAATCTATCATTACTGAAGAATGTGCAATTTTCAGTTTTTTATTACTCTGTTCATTGCAAATTTAAAAACTGTAATAACATATATGTATTTCCACACAACATAGACAATAAGTCAACATTTATTTAATACTGAACATTATTTTCTATTCAGAGTTGGTTCCTGTGATCAGGTGGTAGAAAGCACTAGGCAATCATAGGAGGAGAGTTGGTCCTTTATATTCTTTTTTTGCATTGGACATTAAAAAGTAATTTTTTACTTCCCATATGATTTTATTTTGGTTTCTTTCAGGAAATACCTTTCCAATAAATAACTCATATTCTTGACCATAACCAGTGACAGAAATTTCACTAATTCCCCACTAGCTGTACAACCTTACTACCTAGAGAATTTCTGAAAAGCATGGAATCTTTGGGCAGTATCCCAGTTCTATAGATCAAGAGTTTCCCAGGGTGGAAACCTATATATTTTCAAAAGTCAGCTTAATAGGGTCCAGGCATGGGCATTTTGTGATCCTTGCTATTGTCTCACACTGCTTGGCCCCTTCTGGGTCCCTCTTTTAATAAGGACATGATTGATAAGCTCAGAAGCAATTACACCAGAGCATAAGGCTTCACTTGTCCTACAGGTACTGTAGGATAATGCATCAATGACCACAGCTCCAATGCAGGATTGCAATACCTTCTTTTAATTAAAATTAAAACTTTTTTCATGTCATGTTAGGAATGGGCCAGCAACCATATAAAGCTACTACAGCTGTCATCTTTTCTGCAGCCTCATGCAAAAGACATGCTAGACTGCAGTGGAGAGAGGAGTAAACCTGGATAAGATAGGGCATGGTCTAAAGAAATAGATCTATTACACACGGCTGGCATTTAGAAAGTAGAAAGTTGTCTTAATGAAAACATGCTACTGGGCTCAATGAAGGCTGTCTATTCTAAGCAGGTGCCACAAATTAATAGGCCAAATGTTATGAGTAAAGTCCAGGGGCAGAAAGGTCAATGGGAGAACAAAGGCCAGGCCCAGTTTCTCAGTCCAGTGAGAGTTAAGCAGGTTGTCAAAATCTTAGGCAAGGGCGGGCCGCGGTGGCTCAGCGGGCAAAGTGCTTGCCTGTTATGCCGGAGGACCTCGGTTCGATTCCCGGCCCCAGCCCATGTAACAAAAACGGAGAAACAGAATACAATAAAACAAGAAAATGTTTAAAAATGTTTCCCTTTCTTCCTTCCTTCCTTCCTTCTATCCTTCCTTCCTTCTCTCTGTCTTTCCTTAAAAAAAAAAAAAAAAAAAAAAAATCTTAGGCAAGCAGATTGTGCTTCAGAAAAAAGGAATTGCACAGAAAGCCTGCAAAACAGTCTTAGTATGTAGTTTTTAAGTTAAGGGCCAAAATTGTCAATTTGGTAGACATGAGAGCGCCATTTCAGGCTTAAATGGCATATATGAGATATGAGGTTTAGAATAATTGATTTATTGTTCTACACCAATTTAAAACACATGATAAAAATGAACATATAGCACAAACTGATCTTATAAGCATGAAAAATCAAACTCCAACAACCAGAAAGTTGTGTACTTAGAAACTGAGCAGGATCTGAGTATGCCTTAGGAAGAGAAAGGAAAAGCAATTGATACAATGTTGTGAGATGCATAACAAAATTACCATTTTTCCCAATATAAGAGCAATATGTCAAATACTATAGTGAAACCTAAGAAAAGTATTATGTGACTGGGTTTGGTGAAAGTGCTTTTCTGATTGAATTCATAGATGACTGTTTCCAGAATATGTTTGAGAAGTTATCCAATAAACTGTTAACAGTTACCGCTTCCTAGGAGGAAGGTTGAGTTGCTTAGAGACAGACATAGAAGAGAGTTTATTGTAGTGTATCTGCCCTTTTGAAACTTAAAAATTTTATAGCATGCACATCTATAAGTCATTTAAAAATTAATCAATTTTAAAATAAAAGATGATTGCTTCATTTTCTCATTTTGTTTTTTATACACAGATAAAACCATATTCTGAAATCAATGATGAAAACCACATCCATCAGCCAATAGAACAGCCTACAAATATATTAGTCAAATAATGATGGAGCCAACAAATTCTAGATTCTTAATGAAAACAAAAAGAAATAAAATATGTAAAGTTCAACAAGATACAGAAGTACAAGACATTAAAGTGTTTCTTTTGTAAACATTCACTGGAATGGGCAGGAGGAGAGTCAGATACTTAAGTCAACCATGCAATGGTTTAAACATTTGAACACAGAATATGGTAAGAGCCCTGTAAGAATAGTCTAAATCAGTCCTGTAAAACTTCAGAGAGAAATTATTCAGAATAAACTGAATTGTCAAAATAATGTGAAAGAAATCCATAGGTGATGCAATTATAAAGCTAATTGCACTTATAAAAAGTCCAAAACTCAAAACAATGAAATTGAATATTTTACAGGTTTGGGTTTTAGAAAATAACTACTAAGATATGAAAAACACTTTAGGATTAATAAAGTTACTTCACAGGACTAGTTTCACAATATTTTGCATACAACCAACCCTTAGGTCTTACATAGAAGTGGTAGAAATTCCTGGATCTGTGGCTGACTGTCCTCCACTCTTCACTGGTTCAATCCAGAGGCAGTGCATGCTCAGTGTGTGGACCCCTGGTCTTTGTTCTGGAGGGAGCAGAGTACACTTATTCACATATGGGAGCATGTACCTCTGGTGCAATGTGTCTTGAAGTGGCCTGAGAAACCTGTCATCTCAGAAGTTGTATTGCATAGAAGGAAGTTCATCAAACTCTCCTACATAATGCAGCAGGAAAGCAGTCAAATTCTATTGCCTGGGCTAAAGGATTCCTGGCTATAAGATGTACAAGGCAGTGTGCAGGACCATGAGGAAACTGCTTCCTAAGGAAGAAGGGACATTGGTGTCCATGTAAACTGGGGTCATGTATCCATGCCTAAATTAAGACACAGAGACAAAAAAGGATCAGGGTGGCCCTATGTGTTGGCCTGGAGCTAAATTCATTGTAAAGATAATCCCTGAAGGAGAGCACCTGCATATATCAATCTGCAAAGACTGGAAAAGGTTTCCTCTTTTCCTCCTCCTCTTCTCCTTCTCCTCCTCTTCTTTTTTTTCTTTTTCCTAGGTCCTGGTATTCAAGGAGAACTCTACCCATAACACTAGTTGGATTCAAGTTTAAAGAGCAGATGCCGCAGAGTCTAAATTCAACAACAACACATTAAAATATTCAATATCTAGGTTTCAACAAAAAGTTACAAAACATTCAAAGAAACAGGAAGTGATGACCTAGAAAAAAGAGAAACCATCAATGAAGAGTATCAGACCTGGGACATTCAAGACAAAATTATTTTTAAAATCACCTTTAATATGTTCAAAGAGCCAAAAGAAAATATGGACAAAAAACTAAAAGATATCAGAAAAATGAAGGATGAACACAAAAAGATTATCAAACGAGAGCTGGAAAAGGAACCAAGCAAAAATTAAGACAGTAACAGAAATTGGAAATTCCCTTTAGGGACTTCTGGGAAGATGACCAAACAGAGTAGCCCAAGATAAGCCCTGCTCCATGGAAAAGTTAGGGAAGGGACATGAGGGTGAATGAGGTGGTGATTCAAGAGTGTGGCTGATCTGGGAAGCCTTCTACACCACATGGGGTGACCCTGGCTGCAGAGAAGAGGAACTGAGAGGCAGAAAACTGGAGCCTGGCATGGAGGTGCAGAGCCTACAGGAGTGCATGGACAGGAGACGGGGACTAGGAAGTAAGCCAGGCTGCATTCCTTGGGCATGCTATTCTCATCAGCATAGTCCCATGATTGGCAACTCACCCCACAACCCATGCACAAGAACCCCAAACCGACTCCCACTCCTTGTTCTCCAGGCACCCCCACCTCACCAGCCCCCAGTGAATGTGCCTGCCCTCCACCCCCACCCCAAGTGCAATCAACCCACCTCTCTGGCACTCCTCCTGAGCACCACCTCCCCCTCCCTGTTGCCTGCAGGCTGCTGCCAACACATAAAGGCTGCGGGCACTAACCTCCATACCCAGGGTACCCCCTGCACATAGTGTCACACAGCCTCACACATCCCCCATTCCCCCAACCCCCTGAGCTCTGTGCATCAGTTTACAGCACTCTTAAACCCACACATGTGCATGGGTCTCCAGTCACATCATTCAGCTCTGGGAACCTCAGATTACAGCAGTCTTAGAACTGAGCATGTGCATGGGTTCCCAGTCATGTCTTTCAGCTCTGGGAACCACAATTTACAGCAGTCCTAGAACAAGTGTGCATGACCCTCAGCCACACTTCCCAGCTCTGATAAAGTGTTGACCTACATAGCTGGGTCATATCTGCCCCCAATCCATGAAGGCATAACACCAACCTGAGGTCACAGCTTTATGGATGCACATAAAGGTCCCTATGCCTTAGACCAGTACACACCAAGAAAATGCCCTGCAGACCAGTGCACCCACACAGCTACATGCTCCCTGGCCACTGGGCACCCACATTCACAAGCATAAGCATAACATCCCCAACCTGTGCCCACACCTGCCCTGAAACAAATCACCGCATTCAGGGCCCATACCCTGCTGCCTGCTATACAACCATCCCATAAACATAAGGCCTTAGACTACTGAAAGAAATCAAATCCCAAAGTAAATCAATCAAGATATTTACATACTGTATCACTAAGCATATCACAATGCAGACAGATAAAGCCCTGCCTAATGACCAAATTAAAACACCAGAGGAGACACAGATTTTGGACAACTAATCAAAGATGTTCATACATCTCTGCTTAATAAAATAAGTAGGATAGCAAGTGGCATAAGAGATCAAGAAGACAGTAAAAGAGCATAAAGAGGAATTTGAAAGAGTAAGTAGAAAAAAGTGAATATCACAGAGATTAAAGACTCTGTTGACCAAATGAAAAACATACTATATGCACACAACACCAGATTTGAAGAGACAGAAGAAAGACTAAGTGATATGGAGGACAGGATAACTGACTTTGAAGACTCAAAACAACAAACAGCAAAAAAGATGAAAAAGTTTTAATTGGAACTCAGAGAAATGATAGGCAAAACAAAGCACACAAATACAAGAATCATTTTGGTGTCCCAGAAGGAGAAGAGAGGAGTAAAAGACCAGGAAGAGCATTTGAGGATATAATGGAGGAAACTTCACAATGCTCATAAAGGACATAAATATACAAGTCAAAGAAGCCCAACAAACTCCAAACAGAATAAATCCACACAGGCCTTCCCCAAGACACATACTAATCAGTCTGTCAAATGTGAAGAGTAGCAGAAAATAGCAAGAGAAAAAAAATCTACTACATACAAGGGAACCCAAATGAGTCTGAGTTCAGACTACTCAACTAGCACCATGGAGGTGAGAAGGGAGTGGTATGATATATTCAAAATCTTGAAAGAGAAAGACTTCCAGACAAGAATTCTGTACCCAGCCAAATTATACTTCAAAACTGAGGAGGAGATTAAAGTTTTCACAAACAAAGAAGCCCTGAAAGAATCTGGCCCTACAAGAAATACTAAAAGGAGTTCCGCCACCTGAAAAAAAGAGACAGTACAGGGAGGTCTGGAGGAGGGCACAGAATTGAAGAGCATCACTAAGGGTAATTAAAAGAATGCAGAGAAAGAGGGAAAAGAATATATACATCTGACAAATAAAATTAAAAAGATGAGATGGTGGATTCAGGAAACACCTTTTCAATAATAACTTTGAATGTTAATGGACTAAACTTACCAATTAAAAGACACAGATTGGCAGAAGGAATTAAATAGCATAATCCAGCTATATTCTGCTTACAAGAGACTCATCTTAGACACAAGGATGCAAATAGATTGAAAGTGAAAGGATGGAAAAAGATTTTCCAATGTACAAGTTGTAACAAAAAGAAAGCAGAAGTAGCTATACTAATATTGGAAAAAAACAGACTTTAAATGTAAAAAACATCATAAGAGACAAGGAAGGACACTATATACTAATTAAAAGGCCAATTCTCCCAAAGCTATAACAATCATAAATGTTTATTCTCCCAATCAAGGAGCGCCAATGTACATGTGACAGACATTGGCAAAACCGAAGAGAGTGATAAATTCTTCAACAATAATAGCAGGAGACTTCAATACACTACTGTTCTCTATAGATAGAACAGCAAGACAGATGATCAACAAGGAAATAGAGAAGTTAAATAACTTGATAAATGAATTAGACCTTTCACACATATATAGGTTATTGCACCCCAAAGCACAAGGATGTATACTCTTCTCTAGTGCTCATGGAACATTCTCCAGGATATCTCAGGATAGATCATATGCTGGGACCCAAAATAGTATCTGTATAAATTCAAAAGCATTGAAATTATTCCAAGCACTTTCTCTGATCACAATGGGATGAAGTTTGATTTCAATGAACACTAAAGAAAGAAAATGTTCACAAATATATGAAGATTAAATAACACACTCAAACAACTAGTGGGTCAATGAAGAAATGGCTAGAAAAATCAGTAGCTATCTATGGATGAACGAAAATGAGAATACACCTTATCAGAATTTATGGGATGCAGCAAAGGCTGTGCTGAGAGGGAAATTTATTGCCCTAAATGCTATATTGAAAAACAAGAAAGAGCAAAAATTGAGGACTTAACAGCACACCTAGAGAAACTTGAGAAAGAACAGCAAAATAACCTCAAAGCAAATAGAAGAAGAGAAATAACAAGGATTAAAGCAGAGATAAATGAATAGGAGAACAAAAGAACAACAGACAGAATCAATAAAACCAAAAATTGGTATGTTGAGAAAATCAATAAATTAATGGGACACTAGCAAGACTGACAAAGAAAAAAAGAGGGAGAAGATGCAAATAAACAAAATCAGAAATGAGAAGTGAAGCTAACATCATTTTAATATGAAAACCAGGTAAAGATGCTTTAAGAAAGGAAAACTACAGGCCAATCTCCATAATGAACATAAGTGCAAAAATTCTCAATAAAATATTAATAAATTGAATCCAACAACACATTAAAGGAATTATACACTATGACCAAGTGGGGTTTATGCCAGGGATGCAAGCATGTTTCAACACATGAAAATCAATTAATGTAATATAGCACATTAACAAATAGAAAGGGAAAAATTACATGATCATCTTAATTGATGCTTTTTAGTTTACTAGCTGCTGGAATGCAACACACCAGAGATTGGTTTTCAATAAAAGGGGATTTATTTAGTTAGTGTATAGTTCGTCAGAGAAAAGGCAGATAACTTTCAGCTGAGGTTCTTTCTTATGTGGGAAGGCAGAGGGCAATCTCTGCTGTCCTTTTCTCCAGGCCTCTGGGTTCCAACAACTTCCCCAGGGTGATTCCTCTCTGCATCTCCAAAGGCCTGGGCTGAGCTGTGAGTGCTGAGATGAAGTATGCTGAGCTGCTTTTGGCTTTGCTACATTGAGCTCTCTCATTTAAGCACCAGCCAATTAAATGAAGCATCATTCATTGCAGCAGGCACACCTCCTAGCCAACTGCCAATGTAATCAGCAACAGATGAGGTTCACATGCCACTAGCTCATGTCCACAGCAATAGAAGTAGGCATCTTCACCTAGTCAAGTTGATACCTGAATCTAACTACCACAGATGCTGAAAAAGCATTTCACAAACTTTAACACCCTTTTCTGATAAAAACACTCCAAAAGATAGGAATCAATGGTAACTGTCTCACTAAGATAAAGGAAGTACATGAAAAATGAATAGCCAACATTGTACTTAATGGAGAGAGACAGAAAGCTTTCCCCCTAAGATCAGGTACAAGATAAGGATGCTCACTGTCTCCAATATTATTTGAAATTATGCTAGAAGTTCTAACTACAGCAATCAGGTAAGACAAAGAAATCAAAAGCATCCCAGTTGGAAAGGAAGAAGTAAAACTCTCATTATTTGCAGATGATATGATACTACACTTGAAAGTTCCTAAGAAATCTGCAGCAAAGTTACTTGAACTAATAAACAAATTCAGGAAGGTGGTGGGATATAAAGTTAATGTGCAAAAATCAGTAATGTTTCTATACACAAGCAATGCCCTAGCTAAGGAGTCAGTTAAAGAAAGAATTCCACTCAAAATAGCAACTAAAAGAATCAAGTACTATAGGAATGAACTTAATTAGGGATGTAAAGGACTTGTACATGGAAAATTAAATAACATTGTTAAAATACCTGTGAACAGAGCCTGAAGAACCAGAGGGATACCCTCAAACATATCAATATCCATATTGTGAGAGTCCCAGAAGGACAGGAAACAAAGGGGCAGAGAGAATATTCAAAGAAATATTGGCTGAAAACTTCCCAAAATTAATGAAAGCCATGAATATACAAATCCAAGACACTCAACAAACTCCAAATAGGATATGCTGATAGACCTACAGCACTGTATATTAGAATTAAACTGTCAAATGACAATGATGAAGAGAAAATTCTGAAAGCCACAGGAGGTAAGCAATGTGCCACCTATAAGGGAGGCTTTATAAGATTAAGTAATAATTTCTCACCATAAACCATGAAGACAAGAAGTCAGTGGGATAACATATTTAAAGTAGTAACATATTTAAACATATTGCCAACCAATAGTTCTATATCTGATAAAACTGTACTTACTTTATAAGTAAGGGGGAGAATAAGACATTCCTAGATAAACAAAAGCGAAGAGAATTTGTCACCACTAGACTGGCCTTATAAGAGATGCTAAAAAGAGTTACTTAGATTGAAAGAAAAAAAACAATAGACAATCAATTGAAGCCACACAATGAAATAAGATTTCTGATAAGGGTAACAAAGGGGGCAAGTACTATTGTATTTTTTGTTTTTAACTCCACTTTTTACATTCTACATGATCTAAAAGACAAACACATAAAACATGGTGATAAATCCATGCTTTTGGATTCATAACTTACAAACATGTAATTTGTATCAATAACTACAGAAAAGTGGGGGTGGAAGATTATAGGAACATGGTTTGTGTATACTATTGGAGTCAAACTGATATCAAAGAAATGAGATATTTATAATTTAGGATGTTAAATTTAAGCCCATGAAAACTACAAAGAAAATATTGGAGAATATGCAATCACATAGAGACAAAAAAATAGAGTACAGGTTGCCAGGAGTGGAGGGTGGGGAAATAGTGAATTATTTAATGGGTGTAGGGCTTCTGTTTGGAGAGATGGGAAAGTTTTCATAAAGGGGGTGAGAGTTCTACAATATTTTGTGCATGCTATGAATCCCATTGAATACTAAGCTTTGGAGAAGTGGTGATGGGAAATTTTATGCTGTATATCTACTCCCACAATTAAAATAAAAAAGAAATGGCAACTAAGGAGAAAATGACAATTAAATGCAGTACATTATCCTGGTTGGCAACTAGTAAAGGAAGAGGGAAAAGGCTCAAAGAGACGTTATTGGGACATACGAAAAATTAGAATATAGACTGTAGCTTTACATCAATGTTAAATTTCTGGGACTTGATAATCATTCTTATGGTGGTTATGTAAAGAATATCTTTGTTCTTGGGAAATACACATGGCAGTATTAAGTGTTCAAGGAACACAATCTATTATACTCAGGTGTTCAGGAAATGGATTGATTGATAGACTGACAGAGAGATGGATACATAGATCAAATGATACAGCAAATGCGGCAAAATGTTAAAATTGGTGGATCTGGATGGGGATGGGTGAGGGTATGGTGGAGTTTTCTGTATGAGATTTGGTATTATTTTTGTAACTGTCCTTTAAGTATTACAAAATAAAAAGTTAAAAAATTTAAAAAAACAAACATATTCTAGAATATCTTTCTTCCTATAACAGCTGGGGGAGGGGCTAGCTCTCTCTGGGAGCTGTCAGTAGACAATTCAGAGCTGGAAAGTGATTTGTTTAATGCTATTCATGGAAAAGAGCAGAGATACAGGCAGAACTGAATCATAGATTTTAAAGCATGTGCCCTGAATACGGTTACATGTTCGAGGGCAAGTAAGTGCTGAAATCCATCCAGCCTTCTAGTTTCCAAAGGTGCAGTGGCTGCTCAGCTGGGAGGAAGAAGGGTTTTGCAATTTAGCCACCCAGAGGGGGTTCCATTTTCCCTTTCTACTAAATTGCACAGAAGCATTCAGAATATGCTAGTGGTACACTGCACAAGTGTGGCAAAGATGAATTGTACTGAAAATTGAAGAGCCTGTCTTGGTCTTCTGCCTTAATCCGTGGCAGTATTTATGAATATATATACAGGCTATACCAGGATTTTTCTTGGGAAATAGCTCCTGAGCTATTAAATCCCTAAAACAAATCAAGTCAACTGCAGAGATGTGCACTAGAAAGCACAGATGTGATGGTCCTGAGCTAGGGGCTTTTGATCAGAGAAATTATCAACATGAGAACCTTCATGGGCTCCTGTTTGGTACAAGCAAGACTTTACTTGGAAAGTAACTGCACAAGTTACAGTGGTCACAGAGCTCCAGATAAACAATGATTTGATAGACTTGGTTAAAAACTTCCATTTGTATAACATAATGCAAAAACAAAAGAAGGAAATTAGTTCTGGTATAGCAATTACTAAAAGCTTTTACTGTTAAGGGGAGAGTAGTTGTGCTGTTTACTGAAGTTTCTCTCTGGATTCAAAACACATATCTTTCAGTATAGAATGGGGATTAAGAAACAGTTTTATAAGCCATTTAAACTGAATTTTCTACTTCAGAATACTCTGAATCTCATGATAATATTGGTAAAAAGTTTGGTTAAAATATTCAAAGCATACGACCTGGCTGATATATAATTCCTATTCATGGAAAGAAGAAGTCATTATTCTTAGAAGTCAGTTTTCCTTGATGGGACAACAAAATGTGGCAATAATCAGGGCTGTATTTTGTAAACTAAATCCTCACTTCCCTTCAGAGAAAAAAAAGAAGGAAGTGAGACACTCAAACAAATACAACTTTATATGGTTATCTAAAAGACTGATTCTAAATTTTGAAAGAATGAAGAAGTTGCCCATTTTATAGACAGGTCTTGTCTTAATCTACCAGGTTTCTAAAACAAATACCATACAATGGCCTGACTTAACATTAGGAATTTATTAGGCAATTAATTTATTATTCAGAGGCCAGAAGTCTTGCTTACCCCCGGGATTAGTACCATTCTGGCTGGTGGGCAATATTTGGATTCTTTGGGCATTCCATTATATGGCAATATTCTCTTTTCTTCTGAGTTAATGCTGACTTCCAGCTAAGGGCTCCCCCTGGTGTGTTTTACCTCATAAGGCCACCAGAAATAGGATGACGACTCATCTGGATTCAGGTGGCCACACCCTCACTGGAGTAACACCTTCATGAGTTCCTATTTACATGGATTAAGATGAAGAATGCATTTTTTTTCTGGTGTATATAACTCAGTCTACACCAGCCAAAACAGTATTTTTAAAATTGATTCTTCATTTCATTTTTTATTAGAAAAGTTTTAGTTTTATGGGAAAATCATGCAGAACATACAGAGTTCCTATATATGCTTCTCCTCACCCCACCTCCATTATACACTACTCGCATGACTGTGCTACCTTCATTACAACCTATGAAACAATATTATTATAATTACACTATTAACTATAATCCACTGCAATTACATTAGGGTTCACCATTTGTGTTGTTCAGTATGATCAGTTGCTTTGTTTTGTTCTTTAAGCTTTTATTCTTCTAACATATATACAACCTAAAATTTTCCCCTTTAGCCAACTTCAAATATATAAAGCAGTGGTGTAAAACACATTCACTATGTGTGCTACCATCCCCACTATCTGTCACTAAAATGTTTCCATAATCCAGAAACTCTGTACCAATGAAGCATTAACTGTCAATTTTCTATACCATCCATCCCCTGGTAACCTGTATTTTGGAATCTGACTTTATGAATTTGCATATTCAAATTATTTCATATCACTAATCATACAATATCTGTCCTTTGATGTCCAGCTTATTCATTCAACATGGTGTCTCCAAGTTTCATCCATGTTGTCACATTCCTAGTCAGAATGTCAATCCTTTTAACAGCTGAATGCTATGTCATTGCATATATATATATATACAACACTTTGTTTATCCACTCATCAGGTGATAGGCACTTGGGTTGCATTTATATTTTAGATGTTATTAATATTGCCATTATACACACAAATGTGCAAATATCTGTTTGAATCCCTACTTTCATTTCTATTGGTATATAGCTAGATGTGGGATTGTTAGGCCATATGGTAATTCTATAATTAACTTTATGAGGAACCACCAAACTCTTCTCCACAGCAGCTGCACCATTTTACATGTCCGTGAAAAATGAACAAGTATTATTATTTTACAACAATCTTTTCAACACTGGTTACATAATGACTAAATTATCCAGTGTAGTCACTGTGAAATAGTATCTCTTCATGCTTTTGGTTTGCATTTTTCTAACAGCTAATGATGTTGAATATCTTTTCTTGTGCTATTGGACATTTGCATATCCTCTTTGAAGCAATATCTATTCAAGTCTTTTGCTCATTTTTTAGTTGGGTTGTTTGTCTTTTTGTTTTTGAATTGAGGTATTTCTTTATGTATTCTGGGATATGAAACCTTTTTGATATGTGGCTTCTAAATCTTTTGGTCTATCTATAAGTTGTCATCTTTACTTTCATGATAAAGTCCTTTGGTGCAAACATGTTTTTAATTTTTATGAACTCCATTTGTGTATTTCTCTTTGGTTGCTCAAAAGTTTTGGAGTGGAGTCTAAGAGTTCTTTGTCTAGCATGAGGTCCTAAAGCTGTACTTTTATGTTTTTGCCACTAGGAGTTTTATGTTTTGGTTCTGATATTTAGATCTTTGACTCATTTTGAGTTAATTCTCACATATGCTGTGAGGTCCATCTTAATTCTCTTGCAAATGGAGATCCAATTTTCCCAGGATCATTTGTTGAAGAGACATCTTTCCCCACTCAGTGAATGAGGCACCCTTGTCAGAAATCAGTTAGCCATTGATGTAAGTCTGAACTCTGAATTTGATTCCAATGATTTACATGACTTTCCTTGCATGAGTACCATATTGCTTTGTTTATTGTAGATGTGTAATAAACCTAAAAATTAGAAAGTGTGAGTCCTCCAAACTTGTGGGGGTTTTTAAAGATGATTTTGGCTACTCATGGCCTCTTTTTCTTCCAAATAAATTAGATAATTTGCTTTTCCATTTATGCAAAATAGATCACTGGCATTTTGATTGGGATTGTATTTAATCTGTAAATCATTATAGGAAGAATGACAACATAATGATATTTAGTCTGTCAATCCATGAATTCATAACATTCCTCCTTTTATTGTGGTCTTTTTAAATTTCTTTTAGCAATGATTTTTAGTTTTCAATGTGTACATCCTTTATATCCTTGGTTAGATTTATTACTAAATATTTGATTCTTTAAGTTACAGTATTGGCTTGTTAATGGTGCCAGAATACAATATACCTGAAATGGCTTTTATAAAGGGAATTTATTAAGTTGCAAGCTCACAGCTGTAGGGCTGTAAAAATTTCAAAACTAAGGCACACAGAGAAAGATACCTTCACTCAAGGAAGGCCAATCTGGAAAGGCACATGACTGGCTTCTTCTGGCCCTTTGGCTTTTTGTTTCAAACAGCTTCCTAAGGGAGTTTCCTTTCTGCACCTCCAAATGTCTGGGTCCTATGTTGGCTCCGTCAGCTCCGAACTTTTTCCAGAATGGTTCCTTCTTAAAGGACTCCGGTAAGTGACCCCATCTTGAATGGGTGAAGACACTTCTCCATGGAAACCACTTAATTAAAATATCCCACCCATAATTGGGTCATCACATCTCCATGGAAAAACTTGATCAAAAAGATCCCACCCCACAATATTGAATCAGGTTTAAAGAACATGGCTTTTCTGGGGAAACTACAACTTCAAACCAGCCCAGTTACTATTGTAAATGAATTGTTTCCTTGATTTCCTCTATAGATTGTTCTTTACTAATGTAAAGAGACACTAGAGATCTTGTACCCATCATTTTGTTCAATTCAGGTATTAGCTTTGGTAGCTTTGCTGTGGATTTTTAAGGATTTTCTGTATATATGATCATGTCATCTGAAAATAAGAAAAGTTTTACTTTTTCTTTCCATTTTGGAGACTTTTATATCTTTGATGCCTATCTGCTCTGGCCACAACATCCTGTACAAAGCTGAAGAACACAGGTGGCAGTGGGCATCCTTGCTTTGTTCCAGATCTCAGTGAGAAAACTTTCAGTCTTTCACCATTGAGTGTGATGTCAGTGGTGGGTTTTTCATATATGCCCTTTATCATATTGAGAATTTTTCTTTCTTTTGCTAATTTTCAAATCTTTTTATCAAGAAGGGATGCTGGATTTTGTCAAAGGTCTTTTCTGCATCAATTAGAAGGTCATGCAGGTTTTTTCCTTTTTATTAATGTGCTGTATTTATTTTCTTATATTGGGCCAGCTTCTGAAAGAATTCACATGAATTAGCATAAATTCACCCCAAATAGAAATATAAACCTGCATAATAAAAAGGTAGTAACTCAGCAGGAATTTTACTTCATCTTCAATTCCAGCAGAATTCCAATTATGTGGAATGTCACTGCCACAACAAGCACCTTAGTGGAAACTTGAATTAAAGAAAAATATGCTATATCTACTTCTGCTGTGCTTAGCTATCTTTCTTGTGTTCAGTTTTGCATTCTTAATGAACTCTTCACAAAGTTGTCATAGGTGTTTATAGTATTTTCCTTCTTTATTTTCTCAATTTAACCCACAATGCTTCAGATTACCATTATATTAAAATGATATCTGGCTTAGGTGATCTGTGAAGTTTAGAATCTTGGCTGATGTGAAGTTTATATGATATGGAATCTCTGAAATTATTCATAAATGCTAGTTCTCTTATCTCCTCCCAGTCTTACCCCCAGGTGGGAAATAGAAAGAATTACCTTTCAAACTGAACCAAGTTGCAATATGAATTTTATTATCACCTTTCTTCCTACCCCTCAATTCCTGCACTTCTATTTCATTGGCTCACATCTTCATTGAGTATTAATGAAGCAATAAAATTCCTTCATCCTCAATTTTGTTTAAGAAAAGATTTCCCATTCTATAATTATACAACATATTTTTTAAAATATTAATTCAGTACTTGAAATTCTTCTCTGTTAGATTTGCTCATAATTTCTGTCCATGGTTCAAGACAGCATCATTTGAAAACTTGATTCTAAAGTGCAATATGTTTGCTATTACCTTTTAACTTTTCTATCATCTGAAAATTTAGTTACTATTACTTGTATTGATTTAATCACTATAAGGAAGAGGGGTTAAAAGAAGTCAAAATAAACCAAAGAGGTCATTGGAAGTTTATTTGAGAAGATCCTGATTGTTGGATTAAATTGACAACAAACAATTGAATTCCTATTGTATGGGTTAGGAATTATTTTATATGTTATTTCCTTTAATGAAAGACTTATCAATTAAAATTACCTGAGCATGATTGTTTTGTTGGTAATTATTGTCTCTACTTATAGTGTCATTGTGGTGTAAAGAGTTGAGAAAAATGAAACACTAATTAGAAGCACTGCAGAAATAATGGATAATGGTTATGCCTGCATATGTGAGTAATGACTACTGAGTACCTCAAAACCTTATGAGACTTTGAGTTCTTGGAAAGGAATTCAGTAGTTATCATGGGTATTGTCTTAAAACCTTCCTGAAGGAATACAGTGGAAAAAAAATTCCAGTGATCTTGCAAATGCATTGTGAACCCCATGGAGCATGATACTCCCCTTGAAAGTCAAGAAATCAAGTGATTAAGCAGAAGACAAGGAAAGTTCCTCACAACAAAACTAAGATGCTGTCTGTACTCAGGTCTGCATTCCTTTTTATTTCAAATGATTATGTGTCCATACACCCTGGGCAGTAACTTGAAGCAACTCTTCATCACTGAATTTGAGGATAATCCTCCTGGGTAACAAAGATATCACACGACATTCTACCAAATGTCTTACTTAAATCAAGTTAGGTATGGAGGAAGTAGTCATTAACTGGATGTTTATTAATCCTACCAAAAATTTAATAAGTGTGATCTGATCTAAACTGCTTATCAAAGCAATTTTTAATGTCCACAGCTCATTGTTCAATAATAAGTCTATTAGAATTTACAATAATATTAATCTCTATATGTAGCTCCTATGTTAGTTCATTTTTTGCTAAAACAGATAACATGATATAATAACAATTAATGTAGAATTTTCTTCATTCTCCATGATTTCTGGGTATTGTGGAAATAGTACTCAAACTATGGTCAGATAACCTGGATTATATTTTTAGGTTTATTGCCTAGTCAAATTTGCCTTTGACTAACCACTTAAAATTTCTGCACCATCTATAAAGAAAGCAGTCTTATTTCAGAGTTCTGAGATCAGTAGTCTTGTCCATTCTCTGAAATGTATAATCCTAGAAAGCTAACAAGATTTAGTCAAGATTATTAACTGGATGGTTGCAGAGGCAAGCTCAAAAATCAGGTTTCCTAATTTGAGTTATAATCTTTTTTTCACTATCAATATGCAGTGGATGACTCTAAAAATCAATAGAAAATGAACGTGAAAGAATTTCTTAAAGTATGGTATGGTAAAGAATTACACAGTCATGATGATAATTTATCAAATATTTCTTCTGCAAAACTCCCATTATTATAAGATACAATTAGTCTAAACTTAGAAATTTACAGAAGAAATTTACATAAGGTTTATTTACACAAGGGGGTTCCGACATCAAGAAACATGGTGTAGTTTATATATGGAAGCAAATATTAAAAGTTACTAGTGACAAAGGTTTCCTAAAATTATTTTTGTTTAAGTTTAACCCCTAACACTTCTTAATAAATATTAGTTCTATGATTATTTGAAGTAAATTCAATAGTACTCTCCCCATTAGGATGTAAGTTCCAGGAGGGTAAAGACCACATATGTTTTCCCACTATTGCATCTGCAGAGCCTAGCAGAGTGCCCTGTATAAAGATCGCACTCAAATAAAAGCCCTGAGTCAGGAAATAAGATGTGGTAGTATGTCCAAGAAGCTGATGAGGAGAGGAAGCAGAGGAAGCAAAAAATAGGAAGAGATGAAAATGAAGAGGAAGAAGAATGGATAAAATTGCAGTAGTGGAGGTAGAGGAGGAGGAAGAGAAGAGATTATTTTAAAGTGAAAAGAATGGAAAATGGGAAGGCAAGAATATTGCTGCTCAGAATGGGGAAGCTCTTTATTGGGAATGGTTTAAGGGGAGAAACCTCCAGTTCCATCACTAGCTCTCTAGCCATTAATTTCTCTGATTTAAATCCTTTGTCTGTAGGATAGTCACAATAACCTCAAAGGGAGGGGTGAGGATTAAATGAGTTGCCTCAGAACATTGTTCTGGTACATCATGAGCACTCAGCAGATAGATATTAGCCATGATGACCATCATCATCATCACCATCACCAAATGTTTTTCTTCTATTACTTGTGCTATACCATAGAGCAGTGGCACCATTCAACACCCTCCTATCTCTTCAGAAATGGAAGAGGCAGGAGAAGCATAAGAAAAATTGATGGATGAGACAAAGATGGTCATTGTAGCCAAGGATGTCACTGACCTCATGTGGGAAATAAAATGGGCAAAAGCCAAGCACCTCAGCCTCGGGGACTCCCACTGTTTCTTTCTGAGTTTCCCTTCTTTTTCCAAAATCCTAAAGTACATGTGCACTCAGATTCCTATCAAGTCTTCAGTTTAATTTTTATTTCATTGTGATAGATGGAAAATGATACAGTGGAAGTGATGGGTGGAAGAGGGAACATGCATTTTAAAAGTAGCTTGAGTAAAAGGAAAGAGAATCAAGTAAAAGTAAGAAGAAAACACAGATAATGGTTTGCAAAAACAAGATAGAGAATAAAACAGAAAAAATATGAAGGAAAAATAAACTTCTGATGCTTGATGAATAAATACAGCATAAAAATATACAGAAAGAAAAAGATGGGTAAAGAAAGCAATATTATATAATATGGAATAAGAGGGAAGTACTAAGGCAGTAGTTCTCAACCAGGCTAATTTTGTTCCCCAGGGGTTATATGGCAATTTCTGGAAACATATTTGGGGGTCACAATGACATTTTTGATTGCCACTGACATTTAGTGGGTAGAGGACAAGGACACAGCTAAATATCTTACAATGCTCAGCAAAGTTCCCTATGAGAAGGAATTCTCAGACCCAAAATACCAATAGCATAGAGGCTGATAAACCCTGAGCTAGAGATTTAAGGGGAAGAGGAAGAGATGGAAGTAGATCAGATCTAGTCACTCTTCTGCCAAAAAAACCCTCCAAAGTCCCCATTTTGCTTTAATAAGAGTCAAACTCCTTAAATGTACTTCTGTGACTCCAGCTTCTTTTATTCTGTTCACTCCACCCCTGCCACACTGACCTCTTTATCCTTCTGTAAACACCTGGGACACTTGTCCATCATGGGGCACTTGGGCTGGCTCTTCCCTCTGTATGGAGATGGCTCCCCTACATATACATGCAGCTTGTTCCTTCTCCTTCAAGCTTTCCCTCCCAAGCTGCCATGTCTCTTTCTCAGGAAAACTTATTCTGGATCAGTCTATTTAAAATGGCACCTCACCTCTAACACTGCTGAACTTTTTATAATCTATTATTTCATGGCATGTGTTGCTTTGAATTACCTGATATAATTTGTTTATTTTTTATAATGTCAGCCTGTCTTCCCCCTCCCCACTCAGAATGCAAGCTCCATGAAGGAACTTTGTCCATTTTGTTCACCACTAAAACAGAGCATGGCATACAATAGGTGCTAAATAAGTGTTTGTTGAGTAAACAAATAAAGGGGTTCAGCAAAATTCATATGATAATAACAGTAATGACAATACATACACAGCACTCACTCTGTGCATGGGGATTTTTCTAAATATTTCATATATTTTAATTCATTTAATCTTTATAACCAACCTCCCTGTACATGATATTATCATCATTGCTACTTCAAAGAGAAAATTAAGGAAGAAAGAGATTAGATAATGTACCCAGTTTCTCAGAGCTAGTCAGTGGCAGAGCTGGAATTTGAACCAAAGCAGCTTGGCTTTAGTCTGAGATCTTAACCTTCTATACTGTGTCACATTATTGTGAAACAGAACCTCAAAATTTACCCTTTTAAAAATAAATAAATAAAAATAATAATTCCAAACTTTTATTAAAGACATTGCTCTATGCTTTATTATGCAATAAAGCAATAATAAGACTTATACTTTATTCTGCATATAATTAAAGAACCATAAATTTATCTCCAACATTTGGGCTTCAAAATAATGCAGTTACTTTTAATTAACAATGGTTGTCCTATACTGTTATCATCAAAAGGAAAATAGTTATCTTTGCCATAATTATTATAATATTTCAGATATTTTATTTAAATTAAATTGAAATGTAGAAATCATAAGCCTATGAAAGTTTAAGTGTTGCAAAGTATGTAAAACACTAATGGCTTATTTTAACAGATTTATAAAAGAACAACTCACTTGTTGATTGTTTCAAAAGTCTTCCCACTTCACTGGAACTAAGCTCCTCATTGAGAAAGGATCATTTCAGAAAAGCAACTTCTGGTTAGTAATATGTGTGGAATTTTAGAATATATTAACATATCCTTAAGAATAATGTTCTAATGTAGAATACAAAGCAACATGTTTGAGTTTGAAAGGCTTGCTCTGACATCCTCAATTTATGATGTATTATCACAGGAGTTACTACACATTTCATTAAGCCATATTTAAAATACATTAACTCAAAGAGAAATCAATTAAAATGGAAAGCGAGATTAATGCTTCTTCCAAATTTGAATTCTCTGTATAATTTTTTATGGCCCTTTATACACTCTTTATTGCTTTAAAGTTGCTTCTTGCACCCTAGTAGAGAAGTTCACTCACCTGGAGAAAAGTAAAGTTCTTCAAGGACAATTCCTTAAGTCTATTTACTCTGCATCCTTTACAGACTTCAGCAGTGTGTTTTATGCATATCAAGAACTCTTTTAAAAGTAAATTCATGCATTGAAGACACTGAAGAGCTCAGAAAAACAACGAAAGTAGGCAAAGCTAAATGTTGTCCTGGGATCAGTTTTAACAAGAAAGAACATGATTACTTTACAACAACTTTGGAAATAGTTTGTCCTGTGTAATAACTACTGTGGCACATATCCTGAGAAACAACAAATGGGACAGCTGAACTTTAGGCACGCACAAGCCTTCTACAGTTTTTGTTGAAGAATGAATTACAAATATAATTTTTTCTACTTTGAGAGCCCTTCTAAGAGAAATGAATTGTTGATAAATGATCCATTTGTTCTCTGGAAAAAATATAATTAGATTCCAGTCATTGACATATATACTTTTTTTTTCCCTTGTTGAACAGCCAGGAATATTGATTCTGAAAATGACAGAGCTGGATCTTAAATAACTAGCTCAAATTTTTCTTTAAAAACCAATCACATGTTTACTGGGCCTGACTCCATTCCTGCCCCTTTAAGACTATCTGAAGATGTGTAAAAACATGCATTTGTATGAACATTTGTTCCAGGAGAAATGTTCAAGATTTTTGTCATATTCTTGAAGAGGTCTATGTCATGGAAAACAATTAAGAAACACTATTGCTAGAAGATAATTAAATTGACCAATATTTTTTAACCTGGTATTTTTCTAACATACATACACCTTGTATTTCATGATAAGATTTGATATGATTAAAGTGACAAATATATACCAACATACCTCTGTGTGCTTTTATGTCATAATAAAAAAGAAACTTTTAAAATCATAAACTTTATTTTTCATATATCTGTAGTTGAAAATCCATTCACAGTATGCCAAGTACTTGAATAACTGATACAATGGACATGGATATGACATGTAACATACTTAAGTTATTCTACAAGTAAATACATATCTCAAACACCAAACTAAAGTAGCATATGCAAAGCAGAAGGTGGGAAACAAAGATCATAAATACAAGTTTTGATTCCAAAATATTAATATTTTCTTACTTGAAAGTGGAGCTTAGGTGCCTAATTCTTTTGGGATCCTCATGTCCTCCCCTCCTCTCCAAGAGACAAACAGCTTATGCCATGTAAGGCATTATCTGTCCAGAGTTGACATGCCACCTTGGGCAATCTTAATTTAGAGTGCCCCTCCCTAATGAACTAATTTTCAATATAATGAAAACATTTCTATTCATATTAGCCTGAATTTTTTTTAAAAATGAGATTTTAGAATAAGGCCATTTTTTGTACCTCTTACATGCAGGGGTGGGGTGGGTGGGGTTACTTCCAACAGCACTGAAGTTAATATAAGAAATCTAATTATAAAATAAATGTGACATCATTATCCAGTTAACTAATTTTGGACTTGGTAAAAAAATTCAACAAGCTTCTCTATTCATCAGTCATAGCAGAGAGTGAAACAACTGTCAAATCCCAAACATCTCAAAAACCTCAGGATAATGTTTCCTTTCTAAGGCACTTTGATAACAATCAAAGGGAATAAAAGTATCCCATGTTATTCATTTGAAATAAGTGCATATAGTGCTAGATATGAGCAAGCACCTATATTAGTTGTTCCCTTTTTTTCTAAATCATCATATAAAAGTTATGTAACATTAACAGTTTTGTTGAGGATTAAATCAGGTAAAGGGAATTCATAGCAGCACCTATGTATTTGCAAGATTCAATTTGCAAGGTTTAAACCACTTAATTTTTTTTTTTAACTATAGAGCTTAGCCAGGTGGAAAGTCTGGGCTCTAGCACTGTCTGTTTTCTCATCTATAGGATGGGATAACAATAATGTCTTTATCATATGGTTGTTATGAGGAGTAGAAGATTTAATATAAATAAGTGCACTTAGAAGAACACTTTGCACAGAGTAAAACCTATCTGTGTTAGCTGTTTCTATTGCCAAAGCAGCTTTTAAAGCAATGTTTAATAACCACAAAAATTTGGAAATATAAATAGACTGTCCAACCTTAAGAGAAGTGTAAAATAAACTTATAACAGATCCATGTAATGGTTATGCTATGATATTATTCAAGAAAGCAGAAAGCACAGCTGACTATAATTTCATATGATTTCATCTATGTTAAACATCCACAGGAAATAAATGGAAGGAAATACAGCAAAATATTCAACACCTATTCTGCATGATATTAAGGATCATTTTTATTTTCTCCTTTGTTCCAAACTTTCTATAATATCCATATACTGTATAAGGTCTGAACCAGAAAACGGAGACTTGTCTAAAAAAATACTACTCCTTGTGGTTTATTTTTTTATTTGTAGTTTGATGTCAGTTATGCACATTCAAATCAGAAATTGTTTCAGCAACCTACTGGATCACATAACTTTGAATTCCCAAAAACTAATTCTCAAAAACTGCTTATGGAATTTTTCATAGATTTCATAGAATCTATAGAAGGTTCTGTAGATGAATTTGTTTGCAAAAATATGCTTTACTCAAACTTGCATTTCTATCTCCATTCCTATATTTTGATTTAATTGTCTAAGCTCCTCAAAGCAACAGAGGTGGAGAAACATAATTCAGGGAACAAAGAAACTTATGACATTAGTTTTATTATCTATTACCCCAATGTTGCCTGAAGCAAACTGTCTATTGTTTTAAGGCTGCTGGAATCCCCTTACCAGCTAATTTTCTGAGTCTTGAATGGTTTAATGCATTGGAAATAAAAAGACAGTGAGGAATGGTTGTTGACTATCTCTATTTTTTTCAGAATCATTCTTCTCTTTCAGTAATATGCTAAGCCATTATGCTTAAGAAAAGAAAAATCAAAAAGCATTTTAACATTTGGTAAATGTTCCCCAGTTTGGGGATGCAGATTGTCATATACAGTGGTAGAAGTGCAGTCATTGGCACAATTGAACTGTTAAATGCCATTCACTTACCACTTTGGATCTTTGAAAATACTCCAGAGATTATTCTAAATAATTTCTCCCAGTTGAAGAGTTTTAAATGCAAGGGACTCATTAACCAAAAAAATATTCAGCAGATTTCCCAGAGCAGTAAACTACAGAACTTCAAGTGGATAAGCCATTTAAAAGGAGAAAGACTTTAAAACCAAAATTATTTTGGAAATAAGTGTTAATTCTGTTTTAGTCAGCCACAAATAAAACCATTTCCTATGATTTTTCAAATTCAAAATACTGAAGCTTAATCTATTAGAATATGTGGCTTTATGTATTTTTAAAATGAGTGTTTTCCAATCCACAGTCACAATGCTGTCATGCCTTCCCACACATGGAAACCAATCACTGAGTGATTTCTGGATACTGACAGAAAAACTCATTTTAATTGGTTGAGTGTCATGTCTACTTTTAAAAAGTCTCATAAAAACATTCTCTCCTTAAAGGCATTCAACACATGTAAGACTCTTATTACTTGAAATCATAAAATGAAACACTATGAAAGATCAATGTTAAAATCAATCAATCTAAATGAAAAGAAAATCCAGCTAAAGCAGCAATGAATTTTGTTTCCAAATAAAACGAGGCTCATTGCAGATTTCATTCTCTCTCTAACCAACAAGAGCTGTGGTCCCATATTAACACCAACACTTGGTGCAAAACAGTTCTCATTAAAAAAAAAACAATATATTACTATTTAAATATGTGAGATTATTTGAAAACCATTTTTAAAAGGCAATAACTCTTTTTTCTATACTTCTAGTGAAAAGGATCACTCCACATCTGCTATACCAGTTATGGTTAATTTTATCCTTAAAAGTCTAGAGTTTCACCACTATTTTTTCTTTCTTTCTTTTTTGGGGATGTGTAAAAAAAGCAACATGGAGTAAATTTATATCTCATTGCTATTTCCTGTTCATTCTTTTTCCTATCTGCCTTTTCACATCTGATCCACAATTGAAGGAGAGATTAAAAATCTTCCTTTCTGACTTTCCATTGTCCCGAATGATTTTCTCTTCCTGGAAATCTCCCATATTTAGTTCTAATATTTGGATATGTGGTCTGATATATGCATCATTGATCCATTTACATTAATCATGACTATCTGAATAAACTAAATTTCTTCAAATTCACATCTTATGTTCTTTTTAAACTCTACCTCACTTCACCCAAGGTGTAACAATCTATATAGTAAGTACTGGGTTTAAATTAGCATATACCCATTTTCTTTCCCCAAGGCTGTTTAGCTCACAATGTGAGTGGCTACTAACAGCAGTGAAGTCTTTTTTAAGCCATTAGTGTTAAGGTGTAACACACTATATAGCAAGTACTGGGTTTAAATTAGCATATACCCATTTTCTTTCCCCAAGGCTGTTGAGCTCACAATGAGAGTGGCTACTAACAGCAGTGATGTCTTTTTGAAGTCATTAGTGTTGAAAGAGGGGCTCAACTAAACGTCTCCTAACTTTTTGAGCTCACTGAGACCAGAGACTATGACTTCTCCATTTTGATAGCAATAAAAAGATGGTACAGTTTTTGACACATACTAGGTGCTGACATAACATGCTGAATTATATTTAAGGGTTTTCCATTGCACATTATTTATGAAATATCAAGTTATTCCAATTCCCCTGCATTCTAACAGTAGAATACAACAGTCCTGAGACTTTCTAGAAGTCCTGCTGATCTTCTTCCAGTATGTAACTCTGAATAGAGATCTTCAGTCATCCCCAGTCCTTTCACTCTCTTCTGAGAGACGATGACACAGCTGCCTTCCACACTTACACTGACACATGAACCTAGATAACTAATCATAAAAGACAGCCATAATGCCAACTTCTCTTGCTGAACAGATGGGGATTTTGTTACTGATTATTAAAGTACCTCAGGCTTCTCCTATTATACCAGAATCTACCCTCCTACCTGAATTTTCAGATGACTAAAGTCCAGAAAACTTCCACAAAGAAAATCAGTTTCAAAATAATCTCAAATGAAAGACCAATATTCTTGCCACACAGTTTACATAAAGATAAATGACAATATTGAAAAAGAAATACTGTGGTTTAGTCAAAAATGAAGAAGCAGGAAAGAAAAGCAAATACCGCATGGCGACTGACATAGTGATTTGGTCATAATCACTTTTTAAAATTTTATTTGTTTCAAGTTAATAAATTCTGTTCTAATCTATAGCAAAACATAGCATGGTCTAAAAGCATGATATTTCCAATAATGGAATTATAATTCTAATGTATCTGTTTATATTCATTATATACCAATTATAAACTGCCAGGATATTGCATGTGACAACTGATGAATAGCAACATTGATATTTACAAGTCACAGTTACGTAGGCCCCAACAAGCTTTGCAACTTACTTCTTCTATTACTCTTTCATTCAAAACTACATCAAAGACAGTCATATGTGTGACATTCTCTTAAAAAATAAATGAATGCTGGAAAACTACAAGATGTCATAGGTGAAAGAAGCCCCTTAAATAGTTTGTTCTCAAATTACTCTCATTCATATTATATAAATGGCCAATGTTTTAAGATTCAGACATAGTTGAGTTTCATATGCTAACCCAGTTTGAAATCCACATGAAAGTAATTAATCATCATATCACATCATGTATTTTACTCTCACAATAAGTTTATTACACAAATAGGTGCTGATAGCCAAGCAAAGCTTCCAAAGCATCAAGTCAGAATTTTAGGTCTAGACAGTGTTTACTAGAAGACAGGGTTTTTGTTTGCTTATTTGTCTACTTGGTTGCACATTACATTTCTGTGTTTTTTCTATTCCTTTTATAAGCTACTTGACTTATTGCACTTAAAAATCCTGAGGTAAATAAAGACAGAGGACCAAACGGACAGAGGGAGATCTATAGAATCCCTGATTTACATTTTTGGGATTCCAACCAAGACTTGCTAAAAGGAGGTTAGACATTTAACTGTATATCTACCTGGTCTCCAAATGTTGATAGAATGATGAAGCAAAGCAGCACAAGCTCCACATAAGATTTCTTGTAATTTATTCTGCCAAAACAGGAAGCAGAAGGGCACATCATCACATAAGGAAGTATGTCCCCATGGATGCTGAACTTCGAATATTATCCTCTCAATCTCAACCTCCCAGGCGTTGAGAAATCTGGCGGTGCCCAGAGAAAACAGGACCCGAGACACCTCCCCACCCCCGCCCCCGAGGGAAGCCAAGGGCGCCGAGCTCCCGCTCCACTCCCAGCCCCCGCGCCTCTATACCTCCTTAAGTTCCTTGACCACGTCCTTCAGGTCGCCCGGGACTAATTCCAGATCCTCCACGATGATCCTGATCTGTTCCTTCACCTTGGTTTTGGAGGCTGCCGGCGGCCCCTCAGCTGGAGGGGAGGAGGGGTTCCCTTTGGACTTGGCTGACGTTCTTTGGGGGCAGTCGAGACAAGCCAGGGCAGGCTGCTGCGACCGCTGCCGTCCCAGTCCCCCCACATCTTGGGCGCTCCCCGGGCAGCGGCGGGTTGGCGGCGATCAGCGCTTGGCCCGGTGGCCGCACGGGGGTGCTGCCATTGACAACCCGGGCCGCGGCGCTGCGCTCCGGGCTGCAGACTCGAGAGCAGCGCGCCTGCTCCTCCTGCCGCCGCCGCCACCCGCCCACCCGGCTCGCTCTGGAGCGCTGGTGCTGGTTCACCCAGAGCGCGGCGCTGGGCTGCAGCCCGGAGGGCCGTCAGCCGCGGCCGCGCACCCCTCTGGGTCTCTCCCCCTGCCTCAGTGTCAGGGTGCTGGGAGGCGAGTTGGTGTCCCGCCTCACCCCTCCTCCTGGTAAGGAGACGTTCCCGCACCAGCCCAGCCTGCTGCGCTGCCGCCCGCATCTAGCCAAGGTTCTTTTGGCATCACTAGCTGCGGAGAGACCTGGGTCTCCACTAGCCTCTCTGATCGGTTTATAAATAAGCGCGAGAGGATCGGCCGTTGATTTGGGGGGTCAGTAACCCGACCCTAAATGAGTACCCAGGACTGGATGATGTCCCAAAAGGCCTCCAGTTCATTCCAAACATTAACACGAGTTAAACAGCCGTGTTCTTATTTCTGCAGGAAAAAAAAAGAGAGAGAGAGAGAGAGAGAATGGGTGAGTAATAGCGACCCTCACCCCCCCCACCCTTGGAATCATGAAATTCAACCAGTCTTCTTCAAAAAGTCAGTCTAAAACTGCTGATTCCACAAAACGAATAGCAAATTTATTAATTTTAAATCCTTACACCAAAAGTCCCCCACACCCAACACCCCCAGGAGACTGAGTCATCTTGGCTATACTTCTTATCTAGGCCAGCTTTTTTTTTTTTTTAAGTGCCTTCCTCTTTTCATAGCCTATACTGATGGGTGTTTTAGTGTTATAAATGATAAGCAATTTGGGCATTGTGAAGAATGAAAGAACACGGACATTATGTGAATCTCTAATATCTGCAAATGAGAAAGCAGAATTAAATGAGTATGATAAGGCTAAATATTTTGCAGGGTAGATGAGGAAGATTAGGAATAGTTCAGTAATATTATGATAATTCTTACCATTCAAATTCTGGAAAGCTATGTAAAATCTGAGATTGTTTTACTCATTGGAAGGAACATAGAGACAGCAAGACTAGGGCACAATTCAGTGTAGTTTGCCAACTAGGATTTATTGAGACAGTTGGGTAGTTATTGCTCAAAGCAGTAGAAAATAGCAATTCACTCTCTTTACCAGAATATATTTGGATAGTAGTGGTATAATCACAGCTGTATGGAAGCTGTAACAAAATTGGAACAATAAAGCAAAATAAAAAAAGAAATGATTGATGATCAAAAAACTGAATTAATATACAAGGGAGTAATTTTATGGTTAATTAATTGATTCTGAGATTATCATATGAAGACACCAATTATCAGTTTAATGTTGAAAAACTTGATGTTGATGATGTTTTATTCCTCTCTCCAATGGTTTGTAGATTATGACTGCAGTAACAATAAATATTCAGAGTTGTAACTGAATTTAACTCATAGTATAAGCTATCAATCGAAATATGCACATTTTACTTTCAGTGCTCCTCTCATTTACTAGGCCTTGATTAGGAATGTCCTTATTACCATGGCCACAATTTTGAACCAGCAGCTAAATTCCCCCATCTACTTCTCCCTGAAGTGCCGCTGATAGCTTCAGCCGGGCCGCACGACCGGTACACTGGGTGGGTTTGGGGCGAGCTCGCAGGAATTAACCTGGGTAAGCTGGAGCCGGCGCTTTCCCCCGCCACCGGCGGTCGCGAGAAGTCATCACTCAGGCCAGATGCGGGTTTTAAGCTTTTATTGTTACACTCCGGGATGGGCCACCCGGGAACCTGAGGAGTGAGACGTCTGGGGTCCGAAGACCCCGGGGCTCGGACGACCCAGAGCGGGGTAAGCATGGGGCTTAAGTACTCTCGGGGAGGGGTGGAGTCTTGGGCGCACACGTCAGGAAGGGACAGCCAATCACACAAGGCAGGAGGCAGTTGCTAGGCTGAGGGCTTAGGTTAGGTATAGAGGAGTGAAGAGAATAACAGGAAGGCTTGCGGTTTAGTGGTGAGCTACAGAAATGGGCGGTCTACAACAAGAGGGGGAAGGGGGGAACAGAGAGGGGGGTTACAGGTACGGAGGGCAGAGAGTGAATGTAGAGAGGGAGAGAAGGATTAAAAAATTTTAAGCATGGCTAGGCTCCAGTCCCTGAGAAATATGCCACACTGAAGAGTTTATTATCTCCTGGGTTTCTACCTCATTTCAGTTACAATTCCCAAATCCACTGTCAACTCCTTGACCCACAACAACTGCATCTCCTTCTTTAGCTGCCTAGCAAAAGTTTTTTGGTGATTTTTTCAGCAACTGCTGAGCTGTTCCTCTCCTGGAGTCCTATGACCTCCATGCTGCCATCTGCCATCCTCTGCACTATGGAGTCATTCATAAATATGGGCGTGTGTGCCAGATTGCAGCTGCATCTTGGATGGATGGGGGACTGATTGCTGTGATACACTCAGCTGGTATCTTTTTCTTCTATGGACCCAATGAGGTCCATACATTTTTCTGTGATATCCCACAGTTATCAACTACTTCTTGTTCAGATAACATAATAAGGGAAATTGTACCCATACTCATTATTGTGGTTGTGGTTTCCTGCTGTTTAATTTTCATTGTGGTCCCTTATGCCTATATCTTCTTCACAGTTAAGGTTTCATCAACATAAGCAGCAAAACAGCTACATTACTTGCTGTCCACAAGTTATATTATTTATCTACACTAACTTCACTCTTATCTGAATACAACTTCACACCACCTTCTATTTCTGACAATGTCATTTCTTTGTTCTACACTAAGGTATCTCCAACATTGAATCCCATCATACACTAAGAAACAAGGCCATGAGAGTACCTGTGGGTATGTTGATGAAAGAAAAGCTCATCAAAAAAGTAAATATATTCCTTTTAACTTCAATAGAAAATGTATCTATGTATATTGATCATTTTTCATTTTCCTCCAACTTTTATGAGTAATTATTTCATTAAAAATAAGCAGTTCCTTTTTAGGTATTTTCAGTGGGCAAAAATGTCACATATTATCCTATTATTATGTAAGCCACCATAATTCCTATGATTATAAATGCATTTGTCTTCCCCATTATTAAGTTGCTTTCATGATCAGATTTCTAGCCATTTTTAATATGATATAAGGAAACATGTTTGCTTAGAAGTCAACTTTTAACAAAACACAAAAGCAAGAAACCAAAAATTACTCCTTTCATTTCCTGGTGCCTGCCCATGCAAAAAAAAAAAAAAAAATATATATATATATATATATATATATATATATATATATATATATATATATATATATATTACCCCTAAGCTCTATTGTCTATGATCTTGCCCACCAGTTCAAATAAATGAACTCTTGCAAAACCCTTTGACACATGAGTATTACTCATTCCCTGCATTAGGTTGCCTATTTCAACACACCATGAGTGATGAGTTAGTTCAAATTCATATGTGGTGATCTCACCAAATTGAACTTATGGGTAGCTATCTTTCATTCTTTATACTGCTTTAGGGAATTCAGACAATAGTAAATGCAGGTTGTTTTTTATGTAGAGAAAGATAACAAAATCCCTAGGTAATAGAAAAGCAATGATTCAAGTCTCATATTAAAATTAATATTAGTTTGGGTGATATTTAATTTTGTCACAAAATGACTGTACTCTATTGATAACCTATTTACAAGTAAACTCAATATATAAATTAAATACTAGAGACCCATATTTTATTTTTTAATTATAACTACTGTGATTTTATATTTTGTTTTTTCATTATGGATATTTTCAGGAGTCTCCTTAGTCTTCAAATTTTCTTCTTTTTGCCTGATGATAGCCTTTCTACTAGATATCTTAGAGTTTCCACATTCTTTCTCCCACTATTATATGTGCCTTATATTCTTGTATTGTATAAAATATTATGCTAAAACAAACAAGGAGATGTTAGTAAAAATGTGTTATCCTGAAGCATAGGTACTATAAATTCCAAAGTTCTCAATTAAAGTCTATGAAATGCTATGACATGCAGAACTCTGGATATGTAATGCCATGTGTGGTAGTTAGATTCAGTTGTCAGCTTGGCCAGGTGAGCGTACCTAGTTTTGTTGCTGCAGACATGAGCCAATGGTACGTGAGCCTCATCTGTTGCTGATTTACATCTGAAGTCAGCTAGGAGGCATGCCTGCTGCAATGAAGGACGTTTGACTTAACTGGCTGGTGCTTAAATGAGAGACCGCAAGGTAGCACAGCCTAAGCAGCTCGACATTCCTCATCTCAGCACTCACAGCTCAGCCCAGGCCTTTGGAGATGCAGAAAGAAGTCACCCCGGGGAAAGTTGTTGGAACCAAGGGGCCTGGAGAGAAGTCCAGTAGAGACCATCCTGTGCCTTCCACGTAAGAAAGAACCTCAGTGGAAAGTTAGCTGCCTTTCCTCTGAAGAACTAACAAAATAAATCCCCTTTTATTAAAAGCCACTCTGTCTCTGGTATGTTGCATTCTGGCAGCTGGCAAACTAGAACACCATGTTACCCAGGGTACCAGTTTGAAAATATTATTATGTACCTTAATAAAGCCATCTTTTAATCCTGATTCCAAATTGTGGTAGCAATATACCAAAACTGGAATGGCTGTTTTATTTTATATAAAAAATATATAAAATATAAAAATATAAAGCTATTCCAGTTCTGCTATATTGCATAAAGCTCTGGAAGCACATAATTATTTATCTGGTATGTTTCATAGTTTTTAGCATTTATCAGGTCTACAAAAGTATTTCTTAAAAACTTATGAATATGTGATTTCCATAAGGACCAATTCCATTTAAATTCTGTATGCTTTATATGATAGGGCCTTCATAGAGGTTTTTTAACAGTGCTATAACATAAGATTGTTTTAATTTATTTGTCACCAGGCAGAGGAACATGATCATTTTTTGTTTTTATTATTTCTTAAAAATCACTGCTTCATATATTGTGTTAATTTATCTGCTGTGTCATAAAATTTGTGGTTAACTACCACATGCTTTCATGTGATATAGAAACTAACATCTATTACATGTAAATATTTTCAATTTGTAGTTGATCCTTTAATTATGGTTCATTTTTAATTAACATGACTTTCAATAATTATGAAATTGCCTTTCAAACTATTACCTTTTATTTTGAGAACTTCTTGTTGGTGTTGTTATTAATTCATCACATTCAGTACACTTTCTTTATATCTTTTTCATCCTATGCAATAGATGTGTATGTTTAGACTTAGACCGAAATTGTGAAGTTTGTTTTTCCATAAGTCTTAAAGAAAAGGCAGATATATGTGTCTGATGTTGAAAAACATTCATCCACTAAGCCTCTTTTTTAAAAATGAATTATTATAAATAACTAATTCCATCTATTTAAATAAAAGGTGAACAAAATATTATTTTAAATTATAATGGATTGAGAGGGCACACAGCCCAAGTGAGAAGCTGGCATTAGTCTAAGCCATTTCTATTCTTGGTTGTCACTCTATTCTTCATTTTCTCCCTTAAACAATTTCTTAAACAAGGGAATTCATGACTCAGTGGCTCTAATTGATTTTGTAGAGGTTCTGCCTTATTATTCAGCATGTAATTTTTCTTTAGTAAATCAGAAGACAATGCACATGCTCTGTTAACTTTTAAAATAGTTATTGTAAACATTAAATATTAACATGTTAATATGAGTTATTTCTTAGAATAGGTTCTATGTACATATATTTTCTTCCAGATAGATAGTAATTTTCCAATATCAATTTTCTCCTTTCACAATATTTTTCATTTTCTTGGTGGTTACCATAAAGTTTACAATATACATTCACAATTAATTTAAGTTTACTCCCAATTAACACTACAGCTTCACAGATAGTGCAGGAAGTAAAGCAGAGAATTCCCCATTCTTTCTTCTCATCCCTTGCAATACTGCTGTCAATTTATTTTATCCAAAAGGTTAATGAATCAATATACATTTTTAGAATTATATTTTTAAGCAACTATTATCTATTAGATCAAAAAATAAGAAAATTAAAATATTTTTCACTTTGATTTATTCTTTCCCTAACACCTTTACTATCTGTATTCAAGTTTCTTATCGATACTATATTTTTTCTTTTTGGAGAACAACTTTTAGCATTTCTTGCACTGTGGGTCTATAATGACAATTTACTTCTGTTTTTTGCTGACCTGATAAAGTATTTCTCTTTCTTTTCTTTTAACTTCAGTTGTGGTAACATGTACACAACTTAAAATATCCCATTGTAACCATTTCAAATTTATAGTACATTGATAATAATTACATTTTAATTATTGTGCTTTGATCTCCACCATCCATTACCCCAACTTTTCCATTGCTTCAATTACTTCCCTTTATACTCCCCACACACTTTTCCCTAGTAAACTATAATCTATCTGAATCTATGAATTTTTTTCTAGGATATTTATGTAAGAAAGATCATATGCTTATTTCCTTTGTGTCTGGCTTATTTGACTCAACATGATGTCTTCAAAATTCATCAATGTTCTAGTATCTATCAAAACTTTACTTCTTTTTTATGGAATTTCACTGTACATAGAATGCTGGGTTAGTGGTTTTATTCATTCAACACTTAAAAATTTCATTCCACTGTGTTCTGGGTAACCTAGTTTCTGAAGAGAAACCTCATGTAAACCTCATGTAGGTCTTCTCTATTTTTCTCCTATAGGAAATTTGTAAATGTTTTATTGGTAGATAGTGGTGATGGTAGCACAACACTGAACAAAATTAACAGCACTGCAATATATGTTTGGATGTGATTAAAAGAATGCATTTATTTTATCAAAAAATATATAAATTAATATAAAATAAATATATATTTTAAATCCATGGAATCACATACACTATACTATGGACTATAATTAATAGTATAATTATAAAAATGTGCTATCATCAAGTGTAACAAATGTCACCAATTCATGTTGTTAATGATAAGATGGTATATGGATGTCCTCTATTTTATACATGATTGTTCCATAAACCCACAACTTCCATAATGAAGAAAAGATCATTATAAATGAAAACATTATATAATTGATGATAAACATGCAAAGATATGGAAATTGGGGTGTAATGAGTAAACAGACAATTCTGAGCACAGAAGTAATAACCTGGATTTTTATGCATATTTACTGTTAAACTCATATCGTTACCACACATGTATGCAAATGTACTTTTTCAAGCACAGATACAAACACACTTACATGAGGAGCATATGTTGAATATTGTAGGCTGAGCATGAAGTAGGAAAATTTTTAGATTTTCCAGCTATATTCCACTTTTGATTTCTAGTTTAATTTTATTATTGCCTGAATCAATAGTCTAATTTTATTCCAATTCTTACAAAAATTTTAGAATACACTCATAACTAAAGATACAGCTTATGTTCATGAATGTTCTATGGGCCCATGAAAATAATGTGCATTACACTGTTGTTTGGTGTGGTGTTCTATAAATATCAATTAGATCCTGTTGGTTGATGTCATTGAATTCAATGTCCATTGAGTTTATTAATTGTTGAAGTAAGGTTGTTGAATTCCCTATCTAGTGTATTAATTTTTTTTATCTGTTTCTCTTTTCAGTTCTAAAATTTCTGTATCTCCCCTTTTGTAGTTCTGTTGTTTGAAGAAAAGTATGACTGCTATGCCTTCCTGGAAGATTGGCAATTTTCTGATTACTAGTACCCTTCTCTGTCTTAGTTATTTTCTTTACTATGAGTAAAGAAAGTATTTCTACTTTCTCTGAACATGAGAAACTTCATGTTTTCTTTTATTATAGTTTTTATGATATATTTTTTAACCCTCTTCTACTTTGAGTTTATATATGAAATGAGTTTGTTGTAAAGGGCCTAAAGATTCATCATGCTATTTTTAATCCACTCTACCAATTAATTAGTATTTAGATATTTACATTGAATTGAATTGTTGATATGTTTGGGCTATGCCCATTAGCTTATTTTTTGCTTTCTCTTCTTTCCATTATTATTTCTTGCCTTCTTTTCCTCATGGATTATAACAGCTGTATTTACAAGATGTTTTGATTCATTTATAATGTTCTTGTAGCTGTCCTTTCAAGCTTTAAGAACTGCCAAATAGAACTGTTTTATTGGAAAATTATGGGTATAATTATTCATTTGATATTGGTCTTGGATGACAGCTGGAGCCCCATGATACCTTGTTTCAGGTGATTGTGCAGCCTTAAGAACATTTTTTGCCAGGGGCATTCCAAGGGGGTCCCATCCATCATGACCCACCAAGGAAGTGAAAAAAAACTATTAAAACATTAATAACAAAACATTTTGTTAGGGAAAGTAACAAAATGTGCCACAACTTGGGGTAGATGTTTAATAAGAATTGGTCCACTAGTCATGACTGAGGATGGTGATGCTCTGGGGAGCTGGGTCTTTAATTTAAGGAGGAGGAGGTAATGAGCTGTCAGTGTCCTGATAAAGCATGGTCTGTAACACTACAGTGAGACCATCTTACATCCTTCCAATGTCTATGCCTTGTCCACAGCCCAAGACTTCCTCAAGATTAAACATGTGGTCCTTTTATGTGTGAATGCACAAAAAATGCTATGCATATTTCATCATCTCAAACTTAAAAATGATAATTAGGCCTCATTAATTGTTTTTCAATGAACTTCTGATTTGGTGGTAATCAAATTAGGTACAGGTGGGCTTTTCTTTCGTGAAAGTCAATAAGGGATGGTCTCAGAGGTCTTAGTGAAGAAAGACAACTGTCTCATTTTAGGGGGATTAGCATGCCAAATAGGACCCCACATTAAGGACTCTTGGCAACCAGTGTTCTTCTTGTACTATTCATCAAAATATTTAAAAATACATATATCTCCAGTCAAGTAAATTTTGAGGTTTAGTTTCAAACTGGTTCCCTTTTGGGGCCTTACTTGATCTTATATGTGGTAATTGGGAAGATTTGTGATTCCCAGTGACTGGACTCATAGTCATTCTTCTCTCTCTCTAGGAATCAAATTAACCTCATGGGGGTGAGGCTGGTTTTCATCAGCATGATGGTGGTGAGGGCATCATGTATAGCCCCCAGAGCACAGGAGCAAAACATCAGGGCTTTGCTATGCCAATAAACAACAACACAGAGTGGGGCCCATGTACACTGCATGAGAGTCATATTTATTAATCAAATTTAAAAGTTTGTGGTGTCTTAGGGGTTGGTGACACAATATGGTCATACCCAGCCCCCATTTTTATTCCCAATAATGCCTTAGCCACTTCATTTCAAGGGTTCCATCTTTTATATACTATGGGGCCAGGGGATTAAAAGCAACAGCAGTGGAGAAACCAGGAACATAAGCAGACTTTAGCAGCACCTTGTGTCTGTGAGGTGTTATTATGCTTCTTGTGAAGGGGGTGCCTCTCAATCTAAGGTTGTGTTTAAGACCCAGATGCACAGTTCACAGACACAGTGGTCAGCCTCTCCTTCAGCATTCTCCGAAGTGCTGTGACCCAGGCTCTGGGAGGTCTCTGTGCATTTAGCCCTGTCTCACTCACAAACCACATCTCATAGGATATTTGGGGATGGGATATGCCAATCTCCTGCCTTGTAGGTTCCTACTATCATAACCATGACAAGACCTTCATTATGTAGTCAACGGTATTCAGTGTCAGTGCCACTTAATGCCATATGTTTCCATTGGTGTGAACATCAGAAACCATAGGATTTCCCCTCTTTCTGGACTACAGCTGGCCATCAGCAGTCCTTTGAGAGGACTCAGATCTACAGGACTGCCAGTTTGAGTGGAAATCTTAGGCACACCCAGCAGAGGCAAAATGTTGCAGCACAAAGTAGATAAATTAGCCATCTGGGGATGCCCCATCGTAAGCCAAGTGCAGCCAAACAGCATTATGCCTCCTTTCTCATGGTTGTGACTAACATGCTGCTCACTGTGCTATTTGTTCCAAATTGGTTTAGATGGATTTTAAATTTGGATTTGGGTGAAGATCAAGTGTGACCACTATGGGAAACTGAAGACATAATGCATGCTACTTACAGGGTCCCAAAATAAGAAGTTTACCAGGGCAGTACACTAATATTTTGACTGTTATAACAATACTCTACCTTGCTTCAACATTGAAGCAACTAATTCCAACACATGAATAAACAGGCAAATAGAGAAATCACAAGTATTTCTTACTAAATAAAGGATATATGCATTAAACATCCAAACCAATGGACAAACTATCATTAATATTTAATTTTTTATAATCTGAATTTGTATAAAAGTGCAAGATAGAGCTTTGAATTACTTGCAATATAACATATAAATGGATTAAATAGGAAAAAGAACAAAAATGTTAAAATACATTGTGAAAAAATCTCAAAATGGGAAAATGCAATTTGCATATAAAGGAAGAGGCAAAAGTTAACTACATAAAATGTGAAGTTCTGAAATAACAGGAAGCATAAAAATGCTTAAAAAGCAGTCACTAATAAGAAAACTATTTCCATAAGAAAAGTCTCACATAGACAAAATATTTAATAATGACTTTTTTACAAGCTAATAAACATATCTTCAATAGAATGACTATCAGGAAAACCAATAAGATGGCTCACTGAATAATTTAAAATAGCTACAGATATGGAACAAAGAAGTTCAACTTCACTCCTGATTAAGAAAAAAACTTGAAACAAAGCAAAATGATTGAAAGGACATGGCTCACCTCTTTTTTAATTTGTGTGCAGTCAGACCAGGTTATCTAAAGTCTTATGACATGAGGATGGAGCTACTTTTTTGAAGACCCTGCAATGCCAATACTCTTAGAAAGGAATGGAACAAAATATTCCAAGATTTTGGGCAGGAACCCATGGTGTATTAGATAGGGTTCTCTAGAGAAACAGAATCAACAGGGAACACTCACAAATATAAAATTTATAAGAATGTCTCACTGGACCCCGGGAACACAGATTCCAAAATCCACAGGGCAGGCTCTGATGCTGATGATTCTGATGGAGGGTCTGGATGAATGCCACAGGACAGGCTCACCAGCCGAAGCAGGAAGAAGAACCTGTCTCTTCTGAATCCTCCCTAAAAGGCTTCCAGTGATTAGATTGAACATCACTCATCACAGAAGACACTTCCCTTGGTTGATTACAAATGGCATCAGCTATGGATGCAGCTGATGTGATCATGATTTAATTCTATGAAATGTTCTCATAGCAACAGACAGGCCAGCACTTGCCCAACCAGACAAACAGGTACCACCACCTGTCTGAGTTAACCCATGAACCTGACCATGATAGCATCCAAACTGGAAAGGAAAAAGTAAAACCTTCACAGTTTGTAAATGACAAGATATTATACATCAAAAATTCAGAAAAATTTAGAGTAAATCTAATAGAGCTAATAAATGAGTATGGCTATGTGGCAGAGAACAAGATGAGCATGTAAAACTCAGTAGTCTTTCCATGCACAAGTAATGAGCAATTTGAGGACAAATTGAAGAAAAAAATCCATTTACAAAAGTAATCAAAAGAATCAAATATCTAAGAATCAATTTAAGTAAGGCTACAAAAGACCTATACAGAGAAAACTACAAGAAATAGCTAAAATAAATCAAAGTCCCAAATAAATAGAAAGGCACACTCTGTTTATGGATTGGAAGACTAGATACTGTTAAGATGACAATTCTACTCAAATTGATTTACATATTTAATGCTATACAAATTAAAATCCCAACAACTTACTTTCCAGAAATAGAAAAACCAATAACCAGATGTATTTGGAAGGGCGGGGTGCCCCATAAAGCTAAATATCCTAAGAAAAATGAAGTGGAGGGTTTTACACTATCTGAATTTAAAGCATATTTATGAAAGTACAGTGGTCAAAACAACACAGTACTGGTATAATGATAGATATACTGACCAATGAGATTGAACTGAAAATTCAGTAATAGACCCTTTCAGCTATGGGCAATTGATTATTGATAAAATGGTCATGCCAACCCATAGGACAGAGCAGTCTTTTCAATAAAATACTGCTGGAGAACTGGCTATCCATATGAAAAAGAATGAAAGGGGAGTCATATCTCACAACTTACACAAAAATTATCTCAAAATTGATCAAAGACCTAAACATTAGAGTGAAGGCTGTAAACATTCTAGAAGAAAATGCAGGGAAATACCTTATATATCTTATGGTAAGGGATGGTTTTCCTAAACCTTACACTCAATGAATGAGCAATGAAAAAAGAAGTTTCCTCAAAATTTTGTGCATCAGAGAACCTAGTTCAGAAACTAAAAAGACAGTCTATGCAATGGGAGACAAAATTTGGAAACCACATATCAGGTTAAGTTTTAATGTCAATTATATAAAAAAGATCCTACAATACAATTGCAGAAAAACAACCAAATTAAAAATGGGAAAAATACATGACCAGACACTTTTCAGAAAAGAAAATACAAATGGCTAAAATGCACATGAAAAGATGCTCAACTTCACTGTCTATTAGGGGAAATTTAAATCAAAACCAAAGTGAGTTGTCATTTAACAGATACAAGAATGGCCATTATCAAAAAAAAGTAAAAAAATGAGAAGTTCAGGAGAGGATGTGAAGAAATAGGCACAATTATCCAATGTTGGTGGGATGGTAAAATGTTGCAACCATTCTGGGGAGCAGTTTGGTGGTTCCTCGGGAAGCTAAGTATGTGATTGCCATATGATCCAAGTGATCCCATTACTATATATATATATATTCAGAGGAACTGAATGCAATGACACAAATGGACATTTTTACACTGATTTTTATAGAAACATTATTTATGATTGCCAAGAGATGGAAACAGTCCACATGTTCATCACAGTGGCTAAACAAGCTATGGTGTATACTTATGATGGAATATTCCACATCTATAAGATAGAATAAAGTCATCAAACAGGTAACAATGTGGATGAATCTTGAGGACATTTTGCTGAGTGAAATTTACCAGAATCAAAAGGACAAATACCGTATGGTCTTACTAATAATAACTAACATTAATTAGTGAATTTTGAGAGTTAATGTTAAGAACATGGGTTATCAGGATCTAGAAAGAGAGTAGCTATTGAGGATTTAGGGCTGACAGAATACAGATTCTGCAGTAGGACTGTTTGTGAAAAATCAGAAGTTGATAACACACTACTATCTGTAGTAGCACAATAATAAAAGTACACTGAATGAAGCTGAATGTGATTATGGTTGAGGAAAAATGGTTGGGGAAAAACATGACTCCAGAAAGAAAGATAGAGGATAAAGACTGAGTGAGTATACTCAGGAATGCCTAGATTGGACAACAATTGGATTAAATGTACAAATACAAACGTTTTTTACATGAGAGAGAACAAATGAATGTCAACTTTGCAGAATGTTGAAAATGGGATTGTATACAGGAAAAAGTATAATCAATGCAAGTTAGGGTCCATATTCTACAGTTATATTATAATATAACTCTACTGAATGTAACAAAGGTAGTATGCCAAAACTAAACATCAACAAGTGGGGATCAACAATTAATCTTCATATCTATTATGTGATAAAGTCATGGCTATTTATCTAAGTTGGATTGCATGATGTGTGAATAAAACTGTTTAAAAATGAACAAAGAAAAACAAGTGCTAAAGAAAATGTGGAGAAAGAGATGTACCTATTCACTATTGGTATGGAAGCTTAGAGGATCAACCCTTCTGGAGGGCAGAATGATGGCACCACAGAAGGCTAGGGTTGAGTTTGCCATATGACCATGCAAACCAATGGCAAGGTATATACATGGAGGAACTGAGAGTGGAGTAAAAATAGATACTTCCACACTGCTGAATATGGTAGCAGTGTTCCATATTCACAATGGATGTTGATCATCTGTTTTGGTTTGCAAAGTGACAGAATGTGATATAAAAGAACTGGAACAGCTCTTAGAAAAGGGAATTTAATAAGTTACAAGTGTACAGATCTAAGTCTAAAAAATACCCTAACTAAGGCATCCAGGGAAAGATAACTTAGTTCAAGGGAGGTCAATGGATACAGATCACCTCTGTCAACTGGGAAGACAACTGCTGGCATCTGCTGGTCCTTTATCCCTGGGCTTTGTTGCATTCAGCCTCCATGTTGTGGTTCCTCAGTTTGCTTCTTAGGGGCTGGACTTCATCTATTGGTGTCTCATGGTTCTCTCCATGTTCTGGTTTGCTTAATATCTCATGGTGACATCTCCTGGTCTCCAAGCATCTTCAAACATATGTGTGTCTGTTTTCCAAGTGTTGGCATCTGAGTCAGCTCTCTCTCTGTTGGCTCTGTGATTTCTTCAGACTCTTTAAAAATTTTTTATCTTTTAAAGGACTCCAGTAAACCAAAGAAGACCCACTTTGAATCTACAGAATCACATCTCCATCTAATCAAAATATCACACCCCCAACTGGGCATGCTGCATTTCTTTGTAGATAATCTAATCAAATGTGTCCAACACAGGAGGGGATAAAGAAGTGTAAGAAGATATCAGTGGTTGAGGAAGTTCAAATAGAGTTGAGCTGCTACTATGTAGGTCACTCTTATGCAAGCTATTGTTAGAAATTGCTACCTGTTATAACTTGTCAAACCAAAACCAAAACCATTCCAGCCAATAATAAAGAACACCTAGGGCAGAGAGCCTTCTGCACGACATGCAGCAGCCCTGGTTGCAGAGGAAGATGAACTGAGACAGAAAGCTGGAGCCTGGTGAGGAGATGCAGAGCCATGGAGCCTGTGGGAGTGCACAGATGGGAGCCTGAAATCAGGAAGTAATCCAGGCAATGTTCCTTGGGTACACTACCCTCAACAGTGTGGCCCAGTGAACAGCAACTCACCCCACACCCCACGCATACAAACCCCATCACCTGCTCCCATTCTGCACTCTCTAGGTGCCCCCACCCCACCAACTCCCAGTGCATGTAACTGCCCCACATCCCCATCCCAAGTATAGCCCAACCCATCTCTCCTGCACCCCTCCTGAGCACTACCTCCCCCTCCCTGTTCCCTGCAGGCTGTTGCCAGTGCATAAAGTCTGCAGGCACTAACCTCCATTCCTCGGCTACCCCACCCCCCACCCACAGCATCACACAACCTCACCCCACTCTCACTGAGCTCAGCACATCCATTTACAGCACTCCCAGGCCCACACATGTTACAGAGACCCCCAATCACATCATTCAGTTCTTGGAATTGTACTTTACAGCAGTCCTAGGACTGCACTTGCCGACAACCCTAAACCTCACTTTCCAGATCTGGGAAAGTGACGACCTGCGCAACTGTTCACATCTGTCCCCAATCCACAAAGGCATAATGCCAACCTGCTGCCACAGCTCTACACATGTGCACAAAGGGCCCTGTGCCTTAGACCAGTGCACACTAGGTTTATGTCCCCCAGACCAGTGCACCCTTACAACTACATTCTCCCTGGCTGTCAGGCACCCACATTCATAAGCATCAGTGTAGCATCCCCAACCTGCACCCATACCTGCCCTGAGAAACAATCGCCATTCTGAGTGTTCCTCCTTGTGCCCTGCATCCTGCTGTACAACCATCCTGCAAACACAAGGCCTCAAACTATTGAAATAAATCAATTCTCAAAGTAAATCAGTCAAAGTATTTACATGCAATGAAGACAGCAGAAGATCACTAAGCATATCACAATGCACACAGATAAAGCCCTGCCTAATGACCAAATTAAAACACCAGAAGAGACACAAACTTGGAACAACAAATCAAAGATGTTCATACAACTCTACTTAATAAAATAAATGGAATAACAAATGACATAAAGGAGATGAAGAAGACAGTAGAAGATCATAAAAAGGAATTTGAAAGAATAAATAGAAAAATAACAAATATCACAGAGATTAAAGACTCTTTTGACAAAATAAAGACATACTAGAGACACACAACACCAGATGTGAAGAGACAGAAGAAAGAATAAGTGATATAGAGGACAGAATGATTAACTTTGAAGACTCAAAACAGCAAATGGCAAAAAAGATGGAAAAAATTGAATTGGAACTCAAAGAAATAATAGACAAAACAAAGCACACAAATATAAGAATCATTGTTGTCCTAGAAGGAGAAGAGAGGAGTAAAGGGCTAGGAAAAGCAGTTGAGGATATAATGGGGGAAAACTTCCCAACCATCATCAAGGACATAAATGTACAAGTCAAAGGAGCATAAAGAACTGCAAACAGAATAAATCCAAATAGGCCTTCCCCAAGACACATGCTATTCAGTCTGTCAAATGTTGAAGAGAAAATCAGAAAATTCTGAAAGTGGCAAGAGAAACCAAATAATACTGAGTTCAGACTATTCAACTAGCATTCTGGGAGTGAGAAGGCAGTGGTATGATATATTCAAGATCTTGAAAGAGAAAGACTTCCAGCCAAGAATTCTGCACCCAGCCAAGGTGTCATACAAATTTGAGGTAGAGATGAAAGTTTTCATAGGCAAAAAAGTCCTGAAAGAATTTATCAACAAGAGACAGGCCCTACAAGAAATACTAAAAAGAGTTCTGCTGGCTAAAAGAAAAAGATAGGAAAGGAAGGTCTGGAGGACGGCACAGAATTGAAGAGTATCACTAAGGGCAATTTAATGAATCCAAAGAGAAAGAGGGAAAAGATATATAGATCTGACACATAAAATAAAAAAGATAAGATGATAGAATCAGGAAATGCCTTTTCAGTAATAACTTTGAATGTTAATGGACTAAACTTACCAAGAAAAAGATACAAATTGGCAGAATGGAATAAGAAACATAATACAGCTATATGCTGCTTACAAGAGACTCCTCTCAGACACAAGGATATAAATAGATTGGAAGTGAAAGGATGTAAAAAGATTTTCCATGCAAGTTGTAACCAAACAAAAGCAGGAGTAGTTAAATAATAATATCGGACAAAATAGACTTTAAATATAAAGACATTATAAGCGACAAAGAAGGACAATGTATCCTAATTAAAGAGTTAATTCATCAAGAAGATATAACAGTCATAAGTGTTTATGCTCCCAATCAAGAAGCTCCAAAGTATATGAGACAGACACTGGCAAAACTGAAGGGAAAGATAGATGTTTCAACAATAATAGTGAGACTTCAATACACCACTCTCCTCTATAGATAGAACAAGCAGACAGAAGATCAACAAGGAAATTAAATAAGTTGATAAATGAATCAGACCTAAGAGGCATATGTAGGTCTTTGAACCCCAAAGCACAATGTTATACATTCTTTTCTAGTGCTCATGGAACATTTTCCAAGATAGGTCATATGCTGGAGCACAGAACAGGTCTTTATACATTTAAAAGCACTGAAATTATTCAGAACACTCTCTCTGATCAGAATGGGATGAAACTGGGTCCCAATAACCACCAAAGAATGAGAACATTCACCAATATATGGAGATTAAATAACACACTCTTAAACAACCAGGGCTCAAAGAAGAAATTGCTAGAGAAGTCAGTAGCTATCTGGAGATGAGTGAAAATGAGAATACAACTTATCAGAATTTATGGGATGTGGCCAATGTTGTGATGAGAGAGAAATTTATTGCCTTAAATAACTATGTTAAAAAACAAGAAACAGCAAAAATTGAGGACTTAACAGCAAAGCTGGAGGAAACTGAGATGGAACAGCAAATTAACCCCAAAGCAAATAGGAGAAGAGAAATAACAAAGATTAAAGCAGAGATAAATGAATAGGGGAACAAAAGAACAATGGAAAGAATCAATGAAACCAAAAGTTGGTTATTTGAGAAAATCATTAAAATTGATGGGCCACTAGCAAGACTGACAGAGAGAAAAAGAGAGAGGATGCAAATAAAATCAGAAATGAGAAGGACTGCATTACCAAAGACCCTGAAGAAATGAAAGAAATGATAAGCAGATACTATGACCAATTATATGCCAATAAACTAGACAACTTAGATGAAATGAATGAATTCCTGGTGGTGCACAAACAAGCTACACTGACTCAGGAAGAAGTAGAAGATTTCAACAAACCAATCACAAGTAAAGATATTCAATCAGTCATCAAAAATCTTCCTACAAAGAAAAGCCCAGGGCCAGATACTTCACAGTGGAATTTTATCAAACATTCCAGAAAGAACTACACCAATACTGCTCAAATGTTTCCAAAAATTGAGGAAAATGAACTCTATCTAACTCATTTTATGAAGCTAATATCATTTTAATACTAAAACCAGGCAAAGATACTATAAGAAAGGAAAACTACAAGGCAATCTTGCTAATGAACATAGATGCAAAAATTCTCATTAAAAATATTATCAAATCAAATCCAACAACACATTAAAAGAATTATGCATGATGACCAAGTGGGGTTTATATAGGGAATGCAAGGATGATTCAACAGAAGAAAATCAATGTAATACAGCACATTAGCAAATCAAAAAGGAAAAAACACATAATCATCTCAATTAATGTTGAAAAAGCATTTGACAAAATTCAGCATCCTTTTCTGATAAAAACACTCTAAAAGATAGGAATCAAAGCTTGCTACCTCAAGATGATAAAGGGAATACATGAAAAACCAATACCAGCATTGTAGTCAATGGAGAGAGACTGAAAGACTTCCCCCTAAGATCAGGTACAAGACAAGGATACCCACTGTCACCACTATTTCTTTTAATTTTACATGGGCAGGCACCAGGAATTGAACCTGGGTTCTCTGGCATGGCAGGCAAGCATTCTTGCCTGCTGAGCCACCATGGCCCACAGTCACCACTATTATTCAACATTGTACTAAAAGTTCTAGCTGGAGCAATCAGGCGGGACAAAGAAATAAAAGGCATCCAAATTGGAAAGGAAGAAGTAAAATTCTCATTATTTTCAGATATGATAGTATACTTGGAAGATTCTGAGAAATTTAGAGCAAAGTTGTTTGAGCTCATAAACAAATTCAAGAAGGTGGTGGGATATAAAATTAATGTGCAGAATTCGGTAACATTTCTATGCACAAGCAATGACCTAGCTGAGGAATCAGTTAAGGAAAAAATTTCATTCAAAATAGCAAGTAAAAAAATCAAATACTTAGGAATGAACTTAACTAGGGGCATAAAGTATGCAGAAAACTACATAACATAGCTAAAAGAAATCAAAGGAGATCTAAATAGGTGGAAAGGCATTCCCTGCTCATGGATAGGAAGGCTAAATATAGTTAAGATGTCAATTCTCCCCAAATTAAAGTGATCTACAGATTCAACACAGTACCAATCAAAATTCCAATAACCTACTTTAAAGATGTGAAAAAACTATCTACCAAATTCATCTGGAAGGGAAAGAGGCCCTAAATAGCTAAAAGCATCCTAAAAAAGAAGAACGAAGTGGAAGGATTAACATTCTTTGCCTTTAAAACCTATTATAAAACCACAGTTGTCAAAACAACATGGTACTGGCAAAAAGAAAGAAGCATGAACCAATGGGATCAAATTGAAAGTGCAGAAATAGACCACCAAATCTATGGTCAACTGATTTTTGACAAGATCCCCAAATCCTCTGAACTGGAACAAAATAGTCTTTTCAATAATTGGGCATGGAAGAACTGATCTCAATCACCAAGAGGATGAAATAGGACCCCTATCTTATACCCTAAACAAAAAAAAAAAGAGGATCAAACACCTAAATATAAGAACTAGCACCATTAAGCTTTTAGAAGAAAATGTAGGGAAATGTCCTCAACACCTAATAATCAGAGGTAGATTCCTAAACATTACACCCAAAGCACAAGCAACAAAAAAATAAATAGATAAATGGAAACTCCTCAAAATCAAATATTTCTGCACCTAAAAAGACTTTCTCAAAAAAAGTGAAGAGGTAGTCAACTCAATGGGAGATAATATTTGAAAATCACATATCAGACAAAGGTTTGATTTCCTGTATATGAAAGGAAATCATACAATTCAAAAACAAAAGAATAAACAATCAAATTATAAAATGGGCCAAAGATGTGAATAGGCATTTTCCTGAAGAACAAATGCATATGACTCAAAAGTACATGAAGCGATGCTCATGTTCACTGACTATAAGGGAAATTCAGATAAAAACTACAGTGAGATACCGCCTCACACCTATATGAATGACTGCTATTCAATAAACAAGAAACTATAAATGTTGGAGAGGATGTGGAGAAACTGTGACACTTATGCACTACTGGTGGGAATGTATAATGGTGCAGCCACTATGGAAGACCATTTGATAGGTCCTTAGGAAACTAAATATTGAGTTGCCCCAAGACCCACCAATAGAACTACTTGGTATATACCCAGAAGACATGAAAATAATAATGACACAAACAGACATTTTTGTTCATAGCAGCATCTTTCACAATCGCCAAAAAATTGAAACAAACCAAATGTCCATCAACAGATGAGTGGATCAACAAAATGTGGTATATACATACATGGAATATTATGCAGCAGTAACACAAAATGATGTCCTGAAGCACATAACAAGATGGATGAGCCTTGAGGACATAATGCCAAGTGAAATTAGCCAGACAGAAAAGGATAGATACTGTATTATTCCACAATTATAGGCATATTATACAGAATACAGGAGACTTAGAAATACATAGAAACTGGAAATGGTGTATTAGTTAGGGTTCTCTAGAGAAACAAAATCAACAGAAAACAGTCACAATTATAAAATTTATAAAAGTGTCTCACATGACCATGGTAATGCAGAGTCCAAAATCCACAGGGCAGGCTGTGAAGTCAACGATTCCAATGGAGGGTCTGGACAAACTCCACAGCAGAGGCTCACCAGCCAAAGCAGGAAGAGAGCCTGTCTCTTCTGAATCCTTCCTGAAGGTCTTCCACTGATTAGATTGAGCATCACTCATTGCAGAAGACACTCCCCTTGGCTGATTACAAATGGAATCAGCTATGGATGCAGCTGACGTGATCATGATCTAATTTTATGAAATATCCTCATTGCAACAGATAGGCCAGCACTTGCCCAACTAGACAAACAGGTACCCCCATTTGGCCAAGTTGATACATGAACCTGACCATGACAGATGGATGAGCCATTAGCTAATGAGGTTGAACTCCAAAATAAGGGAATAGATAGGAGTAAAGGTGATTCTCTAGTGGGTCTGGAAGTAATATTACCATATTGAAGTTGAACCAGATTAAAAAGGGTTGTATAGACCTATGTATCTCACTGACTCACACTAGAAATATGAGTGAGTTCTTGTAAGAATTACTTCTAAGATATGATTCTTGTATAAAGAGTGTTTAAGTCCAGGGTATGGGGGAAAACTGTTGTTACATACTATGAGCTATGCTCAAAAGGAAACCATCAGCACTACCACAGCAACAGCAGAGGTAAATAACGGGGTGAGGGACAAGAGTTAAGAGGAGGTTTAGATTTCTTATTCAGTGAGGGTGTGTTTATTAGTTTTCTGTCCCTTGGAAACAATGAAAAATTGAGAATGTTGATAGACTGTGGACTTTGGGCCCTCTACATGATGCACAATGAATGTAGGTGGCTGAAGGATGCACTGATGGAGAAGCAAATTGGTAAACGGTGTATGCTTATGAACAAAGGTTGTGCTGTTACAAAAGGGAAGAACGTTGTGAGTCATAGAGTGATGTAAATGAACATGTGGGGCATTTGGTGAGACCAAATAAGTCAGAAACAGAAAAACAATGGTATGGCCACCTTTAGAAAATATTTATAAGGAAATATGGGCCTAGATTGTAAGCTTTTAGAGCAGACACATTAAGTCCGAAGTGGTGATTACTATTTCTGGATTCTGAGAGGCTGTTTTATATATATAACCTGATATTTAGAGATAAGAATGAAGCAGAGCTGGTGGGGTTAAACTAATTCAGAAATATAGGGGCAAGGAAGACAGTGCCTATATTTTAGAGCCACACATACTCTTTGAGTCCATGGGAAGGAAGTTTTATTGGTCTAGAACTGAAATTTTCTGTAGTGCATAATCGAATTCAACCTATCAGTATAGCTCATTTGAACAACTGAAACATAGGAAGTACAGAATAAGAAAGAGGTTCGTTAATCCTGTATAGATTATTGTAATGCCTGGAAACATCCTAGAGTACATTAAGCAGATAATCAGAAAACATTGGCAAAGTCCCCTGAAGAATGAGAGAAAGACTATGGAACTATTAAAACTTACCATCAGGCAACCCCCTGATACTCTCAAACTTTAGGGACACCCAAATCAATAAGCCATGACCTTGAGCACAAGACTCACTCTTGTGAAGCTTATATAGGTAGTGGAGAAGATTAGACTACCTATAGGCATGTCTAAGAGTTACTTCTGGAAGATCTCTGTTATTTCTCAGATGTGGCCTCAGTCTCCCTAAGCCAAAATCTGCAAGTGAAATCATTACCCTTCCCCCTACTTGGGACATGACATCCAGGGGTGAAAGTCTCCCTGGTGACATGGGAGATGACTCCCAGGGATGAATCCAGACCTGGTACCATGGGATCAACAATTCCATCCTGCCCAAAAGGGGTAAAAGAAGTATAATTAATAAAGTATCAGTGGCAGAGATAGATCAAGTAGAGACAAGAGGTTACTCTGGAGATTGCTCTTATATAAGCTTTGGGTAGATTTTGCTACCTATCATAACCTGCCAACCCCCTAGCAGGACCAGTCCAACTAATCCTAAAGAACACCTAGGGCAATATATAAGATTCCACAAGGGTTCCAAGAACAAGAGTAATTTTCCAGAAACCTACAACTTCTAGATAGGTCCCTGGTCCAGATGAGTTCTGAAACCTAGCCCAACCTCTCAGAACATCAGATAGTTCCATCTCCCTACCCCAAATAGTGACAGACACTCCCAATATAAAAAATTTAGAATTGCCATAGCCCAAACAACCCCAAAGAGAGATATGGAAAGATCAAAGGTGATAGTAGAATTATACATAGAAGATAGGACTTAAAAAATGAATATGAGTGCTGAATCATTAAATTGATATCTCTTTTAGTCTCTACTACTTTAGAGCACCTAGAAATGAAAAACCTAAAATTGTGAAACTAACCCATGTCAAAGTCTGAAATATGTTCTACAACTAATTGTGGTGCTGTGCTTTGAAAGTTATACCTTTTTTATATTTATGTTGTTAATGTTCATGAAAAAAGAAGGAAAAAAAGTCGATTGTGATGATAGAATAGTATTTAAGCCCTTAGCCTCCTATATTCTGGAGCAGGTAGAAGGAAAATTAGGAGAGGATCATATAGTAGCCCATGAGAAACTCTGAGATCTTTCCTGTAACCATTTGCTAAAGAGTTCTTTGAAAACTATTTCTTTTTTATTTCTTTACTTTGTATATATGTTATACTACACAATAAATTTTTTCTTAAATATGTAACTAAATAAATCCCCTTAAAAAGACAAAATAGGAAACCACACTAGGGTGCTATATTAGATTCCACAAAGGTTCCATGCACTAGGGTAAATTTCAGAATCCTACAGCCTCCAGATGGGTCCCTGGACCAGAAAAATCCTGAAACCTAGAGGGCTCAGCCTCTCTAGAACATCAGCTAGATCCATCTCCCTACCCCATATTACAGACAGATCCTTCCAATATGAAAAATTAAGAATTGTCATAGCCCAAACACCCCTAAAGAGAGAGATGGAAAGACCAAAGGTGATGGTGAATTATACAGAGAAGATAGGATTTAACAAATGAATATGGTTGCTTAATCATGACGTTGATATTTCTTTTAGTCTCCAGTGTCTTAGATCAGCTAGAAGTAAAAAGCTAAAATTGTGAAATTGTAACCCCTATCAAACTCTGAAATCTGTTCTACAACTAATTATTGCACTATGCTTTGAAATGTATTATATTTCTGCATATACGTTATTTTTTACATTAAAGAAAAAAATCAATTGTGATATTAAAAGAAATTCCTAGTGCAGAACAGCTCCCGGGGCCACGATAGGGAATGGACACAGCGCATCCCAGTCTGGACTGGCTAGACTGACTGCGAGACTCTGCTGCGGTGAGATCCCTGAGCAGTGCGCGATTCCCTGAGCCATGGCAGCTGGTAGACGGAGCACCTCCCTCCCTCCTTCCCGGGCCGGCTGAGAGTCTCGGAGAGGCCAGTTTCCCAAGCCGCGGTGGCCAGTGTCCCTCTTTTCTGGGCAGCTTCCTGGACCAGCTACAAATCTCGGATCAGATGGCTACCCAAGCTGTGGTGGCTGGCAATCGGAGCCCCCTTCCCCCGCAGGCAGCTTCCTGGTCCAGTGGAGAGTTCCCCAGGCTGCAGCGGCCGGCAACGGGCACCCCTCCAGGGAGAATATATGGCAGGGACTAGGTCCAACCAAACACCAATAGGGGCATTAATAATAGGAGCCACAGGGTTCCCTCAAGCCATGTCAGCTGATGCCTCAACCACTCGCGGCCCCCCGGACCAACTGAGAGAATTGGATCAGAAATCCCCAGGCCACAGAGAACGGTGACTGGGGGGATCCCTTCCAAACATGAGAGACAAACGTGTGCCACGAGTGCCACCTACTGGGCAGGATAAGAAAAACAGAACCCAGAGATTGCACAGAAAAATCTTACAACCTGTTGGGTCTGACACCCAGGGAAATCTGACTAAATGCCGATACGCCAGCAGAAGATAACGGTCCACACTCAGAATATTGAGAATATGGCCCAGTCAAAGGAACAAACCAGTAGTTCAAATGAGATACAGGAGCTGAGACAACTGATGCTGAATATATGAACAGAAATGGAAAACCTCTTCAAAAATGAAATCAATAAACTGAGGGAGGACATGAAGAAGACATGGGCTGAACAAAAAGAAGAAATAGAAAAACTGAAAAAACAAATCACAGAACTTATGGAAGTGAAGGATAAAGTAGAAAAGATGGAAAAAACAATGGATACATACAATGATAGATTTAAAGAGATAGAAGATAGAATTAGTGATTTGCAGGATGGAACATGTGAATTCGAAAAAGAAACAGAAACTATCAGGAAAAGAATGGAAAAATTTGAACAGGGTATCAGGGAACTAAAGGACAATATGAACCGCACAAATATATGTGTTGTGGGTGTCCCAGAAGGAGAAGAGAAGGGAAAAGGAGGAGAAAAACTAATGGAAGAAATTATCACTGAAAATTTCCCAACTCTTGTGAAAGGCCTAAAATTACAGATCCAAGAAATGCAGTGCACCCCAAAGAGATTAGACACAAATAGGCGTTCTCCAAGACACTTACTAGTTAGAATGTCAGAGGTCAAAGAGAAAGAGAAGATCTTGAAAGCAGCAAGAGAAAAACAATCCATCACATACAAGGGAAACCCAATAAGACTATATGTAGATTTCTCAGCAGAAACATGGAAGCTAGAAGACAGTGGGATGATATATTTAAATTACTAAAAGAGAAAAATTGCCAACCAAGACTCCTATATCCAGCAAAAGTGTCCTTCAAAAATGAGGGAGAAATTAAAATATTCTCAGACTAAAAGTCACTGAGAGAATTTGTGACCAAGAGACCAGCTCTGCAAGAAATACTAAAGGGAGCACTAGAGTCAGATACAAAAAGACAGAAGAGAGAGGTATGGAGAAGAGTGTAGAAAGAAGGAAAATCAGATATGATATATATATAATACAAAAGGCAAAATGTTAGAGGAAAATATTATTCAAACAGTAATAATACTAAATGTTAATAGACTGAATTCCCCAATCAAAAGACATAGATTGGCAGAATGGATTAAAAAATAGGATCCTTCTATATGCTGTCTACAGGAAACGTATCTTAGACCCAAAGATAAATATAGGTTGAAAGTGAAAGGTTGTGAAAAGATATTTCATATAAATAACAACCAGAAAAGAGCAGGAGTGGCTATAATGATATCCAACAAATTAGACTTCAAATGTAAAACAGTTAAAAGAGACAAAGAAGGACACTATATACTAATAAAAGGAACAATTAAACAAGAAGACATAGCAATCATAAATATTTATGCACTGAACCAGAATGCCCTAAAATATGTGAGGAATAAACTGCAAACACTGAAAAGGGAAATAGACTCATATACCATAACAGTTGGAGACTTCAATTCACCACTCTCATCAATGGACAGAATATCTAGACAGAGGATCAATAAAGAAATAGAGAATCTGAATATTACTATAAATGAGCTAGACTTAACAGACATTTATAGGACATTACATCCCACAACAGCAGGATACACCTTTTTCTCAAGTGCTCATGGATCATTCTCAAAGATAGACCATATGCTGGGTCACAAAGCAAGTCTTAACAAATTTAAAAAGATTGAAATCATACACAACACTTTCTCGGATCATAAAGGAATGAAGTTGGAAATCAATAATAGGCAGAATGCCAGAAAATTCACAAATACATGGAGGCTCAAAAACACACTCTTAAACGAGTGGGTCAAAGAAGAAATTGCAAGAGAAATTAGCAAATACCTCGAGGTGAATGAAAATGAAAACACAGCATATCAAAACTTATAGGACACAGCAAAGGCAGTGCTAAGAGGGAAATTTATTGCTCTAAATGCCTATATCAGAAAAGAAGAAAAGGCAAAAATGCAGGAATTAACTGTCCACTTGGAAGAACTGGAGAAAGAACAGCAAACTAATCCCAAAGCAAGCAAAGGGAAAGAAATAACAAAAATTAGAGCAGAAATAAATGAAATTGAAAACATGAAAACAACAGAGAAAATCAATAAGACCAGAAGTTGGTTCTATGAGAAAATCAATAAGATTGATGGGCCCTTAGCAAGATTGACAAAAAGAAGAAGAGAGAGGATGCAAATAAATAAGATTAGAAATGGAAGAGGAGACATAACTACTGACCTCACAGAAATAAAGGAGGTAATAACAGGATACTATGAACAACTTTATACAAATAAATACAACAATTTAGATGAAATGGACGGGTTCCTGGAAAGACATGAACAATCAACTTTGACTCAAGAAGACATAGATGACCTGAACAAACCAATCACAAGTAAAGAAATTGAATTAGTCATTCAAACGCTTCTTAAAAAGAAAAGTCCGGGACCAGATGGCTTCACATGTGAATTCTATCAAATATTCCAGAAAGAATTAGTACCAACTCTCCTCAAACTCTTGAAAAAAATCTAAGTGGAAGGAAAACTACCTAATTCATTCTATGAAGCCAACATCACCCTCATACCAAAACCAGGCAAAGATATTACAAAAAAAGAAAACAACAGGCCGATCTCTCTAATGAATATAGATGCAAAAATCCTCAATAAAATTCTAGCAAATCATATCCAACAACACATTAAAATAATTATATATCATGACCAAGTAGGATTCATCCCAGGTATGCAAGGATGGTTCAACATAAGAAAATCAATTAATGTAATACACCATATCAACAAATCAAAGCAGAAAAATCACATGATCATCTCAATTGATGCAGAGAAGGCATTTGACGAGATTCAACATCCTTTCCTGTTGAAAACACTTCAAAAGAGAGGAATACAAGGGAACTTCCTTAAAATAATAGACGGAATATATGAAAAACCCACAGCTAATATCATCCTCAATAGGGAAAAATTGAAAACTTTCCCCCTAAGATCAGGAACAATACAAGGATGTCCACTATCACTACTATTATTCAACATTGTGTTGGAGGTTCTAGCCAGAGCAATTAGACAAGAAAAAAAATACAAGGCATCAAAATTGGAAAGGAAGAAGTAAAACAATCACTGCTTGCAGACAATATGATACTATACGTCGAAAACCAGGAAAAATCCACAACAAAACTACTAGAGCTGATAAATGAGTACAGCAAAGTAGCAGTTTACAAGATCAACATTCAAAAATCTGTAGCATTTCTGTACACTAGCAATGAACAAGCTGAGGGGGAAATCAAGAAACGAATCCGATTTACAATTGCGACTAAAAGAATGAAATACCTAGGAATAAATTTAACTAAAGAAACAAAAAACCTATATAAAGAAAACTACAAAAAACTGTTTAAAAAAATCACAGAAGACCTAAATAGATGGAAGGGCATACCGTGCTCATGGATTGGAAAACTAAATATAGTTAAGATGTCAATCCTACCTAAATTGATTTACAGATTCAATACAATACCAATCAAAATCCCAACAACTTATTTTTCAGAAATAGAAAAACCAATAAGCAAATTTATCTGGAAGGGCAGGGTGCCCTGAATTGCTAAAAACATCTTGAAGAAAAAAAACGAATCTGGAAGTCTTGCACTGCCTGACTTTAAGGCATATTATGAAGCCACAGTGGTCAAAACAGCATGGTATTGGCATAAAGATAGATATATCGACCAATGGAATTGAATAGAGTCCTCAGATATAGACCCTCTCATCTATGGACGTTTGATCTTTGATAAGGCAGTCAAGCCAATTCACTTGGGACAGAACAGTCTCTTCAATAAATGGTGCCTAGAGAACTGGATATCCATATGCAAAAGAATGAAAGAAGACCCATATCTCACACCCTATACAAAAGTTAACTCAAAATGGATCAAAGATCTAAACATTAGGTCTAAGACCATAAAACAGTTAGAGGAAAATGTAGGGAGATATCTTATGAATCTTACAATTGGAGGTGGTTTTATGGACCTTAAACCTAAAGCAAGAGCACTGAAGAAGGAAATAAATAAATGGGAACTCCTCAAAATTAAACACTTGTGTGCATCAAAGAACTTCATCAAGAAAGTAGAAAGACAGCCTATACAATGGGAGACAATATTTGGAAATTACATATCAGATAAAGGTCTAGCATCCAGAATTTATAAAGAGATTGTTCAACTCAACAACAAAAAGACAGCCAACCCAATTACAAAATGGGAAAAAGACTTGAACAGACACCTCTTCAGAAGAGGAAATACAAATGGCCAAAAGGCACATGAAGAGATGCTCAATGTCCCTGGCCATTAGAGAAATGCAAATCAAAACCACAATGAGATATCATCTCATGCCCACCAGAATGGCCATTATCAACAAAACAGAAAATGACAAGTGCTGGAGAGGATGCGGTGAAAGAGGCACACTTATCCACTGTTGGTGGGAATATCAAATGGTGCAACCACTGTGGAAGGCAGTTTGGCGGTTCCTCAAAAAGCTGAATATAGAATTGCCATACGACCCGCAATACCATTGCTGGGAATCTACTCAAAGGAATTAAGGGCAAAAACTCAAACGGACTTTGCACACCAATGTTTATAGCAGCGTTATTTACAATTGCAAAGAGATGGAAACAGCCAAAATGTCCATCAACAGACGAGTGGCTAAACAAACTGTGGTGTATATATACGATGGAATATTATGCAGCTTTAAGACAGGATAAACTTATGAAGCATGTAATAACATGGATGGACCTAGAGAACATTATGCTGAGTGAGTCTAGCCAAAAACTAAAAGACAAATACTGTATAGTCCCAATGATGTGAATTGACATTCGAGAATAAACTTGGAATATGTCATTGGTAACAGAGTCCAGCAGGAGTTAGAAACAGAGTAAGATAATGGGTAATTGGAGCTGAAGGGATACAGACTGTGCAACAGGACCAGATACAAAAACTCAAAAATGGACAGCACAATAATACCTAATTGTAAAGAAATCATGTTAAAATACTGAATGAAGCTGCATCTGAGCTATAGGTTTTTGTTTTGTTTTTTGTTGTTGTTGTTTTTTTTTACTATTATTACTTTTATTTTTTCTCTATATTAACATTCTATATCTTTTTCGGTTGTGTTGCTAGTTCTTCTAAACTGATGCAAATATACTAAGAAATGATGATCATGCATCTATGTGATGATGTTAAGAATTACTGATTGCATATGTAGAATGGTATGATTTCTAAATGGTGGGTTAATTTCTTTTTTTCTGTTAATTAATTAAAAAAATAAAAAAGAAATTCCTTCTAACCTCCAACTTTCTGGAGCAGCTAGAAGGAAAAATCTGAGATGATATTATGATAGCCCTTGACAAACTTTGGGATATGTCCTGTTTCTATGTGTTGAAGAGTGCTTTGAAAATTATTGCTTTTTTTTCTTTGCTTTATATATATATATATATATATATATATATATATATCAAAAAAAACAACTGAAAAATCACCTTGGGGAGGTAGATCTGGGAAGGAAATATTCTGTGCCATCCCATTGTTGAAAATATACCTTTTTTGACTCCTCGGTCCTTTCTCATGTGACTTTTATTGCAGTGCAGAATGAGGAACCCTGATTTGGTTATGCTACATCTTCCATTTGGCACTTAACATGTAGCACAATGTCTGAACAACGTGTGGCTTGGTGGATTTTTGGACCCCTAAGTTAAGGGATTCATAAGTTTTAGCACTATTGCTTAAGTAGGTTTCTCTGAGAGATTGACAAGAGATATTCATGCTTCAGGCATCTAGAACAAGAGTGGCAGATGGCAGAGGATAAGAGGTTTGGTGGGTGTACCAGTTTGAAAGTATTATGTATCCCAGAAAAGCCCTGCTTTATTCCTAATCCAATGTTGTGGGGCCATCCCTAATTGTTTAAAATGGAAAACTTTGATTGTATTGTTTCCATGGAGATGTGACACACCCAGTTGTGTTTGTGGCATGTGGTTAGATTATCTAATGCATGTGTGGTCTTTTGATTAGATGGATATGTGACCCTCCATTCAAATTGGGTCTGGATTATTTTACTAAAGTGCTTTACAAAGGGCAATATTTTTGAGAAACCTTAGATGCAGACACTTGGAGAACAGTTGCTTCAGAGCTGAAAGATACTCAGTTGTTTGGAGATGCTTGCAGGGTCAACAGAAAGAGCAGTTGCCTAGACAGAGGCAGAGCTCAGCAGATGTCACCGTGTACCTTCTGACAAGATTCTAAACCAGCCAGAACACATAGTTGTGCCCCAAAGGAGTTAAGCAAAGTCCCACAGATGCTTAGAGAGGAAACCATGGGCATTAGATGTTGGAAGTGAATGGAAATGGGACCAAGGACAAGAAGACACCATTCATATGCCTTCCCATGGGACAAACATTGGCCTTTCTTGAGTCAAGTTTTCCTTTTCTGGATGCCTGAGTTTGGAAATTTTTCTGGCATAAGAACTATAAAAGTGTAATGTAATAAATTCCCTTTATAAAATCCATTCCATTTCTGGTATGCTGCATTTTGGCAGCTTAGGAAATTGTTACTATGAGTGAATGAAGATGTCTCATATATTTGTATAGGCTCAGATTGGTTTGGTATTTGGTGACAGAAAATTCCTTCCAAAGCTGTAAGCTGGTGACTGCACTTGGTTACTAGGGTGATCAGTGATAAATAAATATTTTTCCAAAGACATGTTTGGAATTGTGTACCCAGGAATAAAGGAAAAGCCATTTAAAATTAGTTTGAATGGGAGCAGCTCCTAGCATAAAGTGAAAGTTACTGAATTTGGTACCTAAGTTTGGATTTCATTGTTTGTGTGCTCAAGGGCATATAAAACCCCCTGAGACTTGGTCATCTAGGTTTTGGATTTGTTCTTTAGTCTTGTTAGTTTTTTGTTTGAGTTGTGTCTTGTCCTGTTTTGTCCCAAAAGTTGTCTAAAAAGTGTTTAAAAGAATAGGGAAGGGGAAACAACATGAGTGAGAAATCTAAGGAAAACAAGAATGACCCTTTACCATGCATTCTTAAGCATTGAGAAAAATTTGGGTATATGCCCATGGCAAAGAAAAGCATAAAACATTTATGTGAAGTAATTTGACCTCAGTATGAATTTGAGGATCGCCACAAGTGGCCAGGTCAGAGATCAACAGAATATAATGTTATTTTGCAGTTAGATTTATTTTGTGAGAGAGTGACCAAATGTGATGAAATCCATATTTACAGCATTTTGCAGCTTTAGCACAGAAAGAAAAGGTACAGAAAAGTTGTTTTGGGCATTGACAATTTACCCACCAGACATGCCCCTAGCCTCTCCTTGGAAGTCCCAGGGTTTAGTGTTCTGGAGGAAATAGTAAAGGGCTCTTCCAAACAGTTTGGGATTAAAGTGATACAGAACACAGGGGTAAAGAAGATAAATGTATGCAGGAAGTCATAAGACTGCAGTGATACATTATCCCATCATATTTAAGACAATATCCATAGAAATATTTTGCTGCCAATTAAGAGATTTTTAGGAAAAGACTAATGAAACCAGAAACTCAGAATTACAGATTTGCTCTTGAATTACAGCTATAAATCAAATACTGGGACATACACCCCATAATACCTAATCTAGATATTCTCCTCAAGAATTTCTGTGATTTAGATTTAAATGGCACACATTATTGCAAACAATTAAAAAAAAACTCTTTTCATGCAAATAAGAAGGAGCTGAAACAGGAATAAAACAACAATATTATTGAACTGTGCTACCATAAGATTTAAAATGTCCCATCTCTTTTTGAACAAAGTATGTTCATAAACTTCAGAGAGCAAAGCACTACAGACTTTTTTCACATTAGACCCTTTGGTAACTAGCCATGCCAAGGATCAACAAAATAAAATCAGATTCATAAGTGTAGCTGGCTGCTGTCAACTGTGGATACCCAATTTGTATTAATAGCCAAACTTTTAAATCTGGCTGTGAAGGGATATTCAAAAGATCTCCTAGAATGGACACAGGAATTCACAATTAGTTTTCAAAATGTAAAGGTAAATTGATATTAGCTCCAGTCCTGTTCTCCCTGACCCCTTAAAAGTATTTGACTTGAGACTTATGGGTCAAGATGGTGGCTTAACAATGTGCACATTTTAGTTCATCCTCCAGAACAACTACTAAATAACCAGAAACAGTACAGAACAGCTCCAGGGGCCATGTCAGTGACTGGATACACAGCATACCCCAGTCTGGACCAGCTGGACCGGCTGTAAGCACACCCCAAAACTGTAAGTTCCCAAAGCTGTGGTGGCCAGAACCCTCCCCCACAGGCCACTTCCCAGAGGGGAAAGGAAAGGACTTTACCAGCAGCAGGGACTGGGCACAATCAAACGCCATTTGTGGAACTAACTAACAAATTCTGACTACTAAAAATAGGCCCCCAGCTTAGGTGAACCTGATCGAAGCGGAGGTTGCTCATTTTTGCCCTGGTGCCAAGGGGGCAGGACTGACAGAAAAAGGGGGAAAAATAGAAGGAAATAGAGGTTTTTGTGGCTGTGTATCTACACATGATTGACTGCCTCTGGATACAGCAGCAGGACTTTTCAAGCTGCAACTGCCCCAGGCATAGGCAGAAGTGAGCTCTTTTGGGGGCTTGTCTGGAGCCTGTGCCTTCCCCAGGGAAGGGGTGAAGCCCAACTCAGGTGGAATCCCTCCCTCAAGGAATTCAGACCTCAGGGCTTGGTAATTTGAAGCCATTAAAACCAGCCTACAACCTCTCCTCTGTCTCCACCATGCCCACCAGCAGGGAGAGTCTGCCAAAGTTAAAGGTACCACATCATCTTATGCTGGTGGGACCTGCAGTCAGACAAATGCCACACACAGGGCAGGATAAGAAAAGCAGAGTCCAGAGACTTCACAGGAAAGTCTTTCAACCTGCTGGGTCTCACAATCAGGGAAAACCAATGCAAGTGACTCTTTCCTCCTGATAGGAGGCCAGTTAGGTCTGGAAAAATCTGGCTGTGGTATATAATATCTAAGTAGACCCTCCTAAGTGTGTGTGGGGAGGACAGCACCACACAAGCAAGGCAAGAAACAAGAAATCAAGAACTGAAAAATTCTCCTCTGTTAAACAAAACTTAAGCTAAAGATCCAGATAAAGCTGAACGGAATGTCAAAGAACAGATAGACAACAAATTCACCCAGCAAGAAAACCCTACTTAAAAGAAGTGAAAGCAACCTCCAGAATAAACTAATTAAGGTAATTAAATGCCTAGATGGCAGCAAAAAATAACAAATCACACTAGGAAAATTGAAGATATGGCCCAGTCAAAGGAACAAACCAACAATTCAAATGACATACAGGAGTTGAAACAATTAATTCAGAATGTATGAACAGACATGGAAAACCTCATCAAAACCCAAATCAATGAATTGAGGGAGGATATAAAGAAGGCAAGGAAAGAACAAAAAGTAGAAACTGAAAGTCTGAAAAAACAAATCACAGAATTTATGAGAATGAAAGACACAGTAGAAGAGATGAAAAAAACAATGGAAACCTAAAATGGTAGATTTCAAGAGACAGAACATAAGATTTCAAAACTGGAGGATGGAACATCTGAAATCTGACAAGAAACAGAAACTATAGGAAAAAAATGGAAAAATATGAGCAGGGACTCAGGGAATTGAAAGACAATATGAAGCGCATGAATATACATGTTGTGGGTATCCCAGAAGGAGAAGAGAAGGGAAAAGGAGGAGAAATACTAATGGAGGAAATTATCACTGAAAATTTCCTAACTCTTATGAAAGGCCTAAAATTACAGATCCAAGAAGTGCAGCATACCCCAAAGAGAATAGATCCAAATAGACATACTCCAGGACATTTAATAATCAGAATGTCAGAGGTCAAAGAGAAATAGAGGATCTTGAAAGCAGCAAGAGAAAAGCAATCCATCACATACAAGGGAAGCCCAATAAGACTATGCGCAGATCTCTCAGTACAAACCATGTAGGCGAGAAGACAGTGGGATAATATATTTAAATTATTAAAAGGGAAAAACTGCCCACCAAGAATTCTATATCCAGCAAAATTGTCCTTCAAAAATGAGGGAGAAATGAAAACATTTTCAGACAAAAAATCACTGAGAGAATTTGTGACCAAGAGACCAGCTCTGCAAGAAATACTAAAGGGAACACTAGAGACAGATATGAAGACAGAAGAGAAAAATGTGGAGAAGAGTGTAGAAAGGAAGACTATGAGTAAAGGTAAAAAGAAGGAAAATTAGATATGACATACAAAATCCAGAAGGCAAAATAGTAGAAGAAAGTACTACCCATGCAGTAATAACACCGAATGTTAATGGATTAAACTCTCCAATCAAAAGACATAGTCTGGCAGAATGGATTAAAAAATAGGACCCATGTATATGCTGTCTCTACTCAAAGGACACAAGGCCAAGGACACAAATGGACATTTACACACCAATGTTTATAACAGCATTATTAACAATTACCAAGAGATGGAAACAGCTAAAATGTCCATCAACAGACAGTTGGCTAAACAAACTGTGACATTTACATAAGATGGAATATTATGCATCTGTAAGACAGAATAAAGTTATGAAGTATGTAACAACATGAATGGACCTTAAGGACATTATGCTGAGTGTGATTAGCCAGAAACAAAAGGACAAATACTGTATGGTCTCACTGATATGAACTGACATTAGTGAATATACTTGGAATATTTTCTTGATAACAGAGACCATCAGGAGATAGAAATAGGGTAAGATATTGGGTAATTGGAGCTGAAGGGATACAGATTGTGTGACAGGACTGAATATAAAAACTCAGAAATGGACAGCACAATATTACCTAATGCAATACAATTATGCTAAAACACTGAATGAAGCTGCATATGAGAATGATAGAGGGAGGAGGGCTGGTGCATAAATGAAATCACAAAGAAAGATAGATGATAAAGATTGAGATGGTGTAATCTAGGAATGCCTAGAATGTATAATGATAGTGACTAAATGTACAAATTTAAAAAATGTTTTTGCATGAGGAAGAGCAAAAAATGTCATTACTGCAGTGTGCTGAAAATAGATGGTACTTAATATTTTAAAATTTCAACTAATATGTGAGACTAAAGCAAAGAATGTTTATTTGGTACAAATCTATACTTTGACTAGTGCATCTCCTACTATAACTTATGTAGATAGTTGGTTGAACACCTTAAGTACATGAAACTTTGTATAGGAAATGAGATTTTGTTGGTTTGTCCAGGTGATGCCCTGATGAATCCCAGAGTGATTTGATCAGTGAGTGGAAAAGTATTTGCAATGTCCCCTTTGGGGAATGGTGAGAACGGGAAAAAAGTCAACTTCCCCAAGTTGAATTCTTGATATTCTCCCAAGCAGTGTGGACAACCAAAGCTATAGGCTGAGCCCCCAGTCTTGAGGCTTTTTCATATGAAACTTAACACCACAGGGGATAGGTCAAGCCTATTTAAAATTAAGCCTAAGAGTCACCCCCAAGAGAACCTCTTCTGTTGCTCAGATGTGACCTCTCTCTCCAGCCAACACAGCAAGCATACTCACCACCCACCCCCTGTCTACATGGGACATGACTACCAGGGGTGTGGATCTTCCTGGCAGTGTGGGACAGAAATCCCAGAATGAGCTTAGACCCAGCATCAAGAGATTGAGAAAACCTTCTCGACCAAAAGGGGGAAGAGTGAAATGAGAGAAAGTGTCAATAGCTGAGAGATTCCAAACAGAGTTGAGAAGTTATCCGGGAGGTTATTCTTACGCATTAAGTAGATATCACCTTGTGATCCAAGATGTAATGGAGAGGCTGGAGGGAGCTGCCTGAAAATGTAGAGCTGTGTTCCAGTAGCCATGTTTCTTAAAGATGATTGTATGATGATATAGCTTTCACAATGTGACTGTGTGATTGTGAAAACCTTGGGTCTGATGCTCCTTTTATCTACCTTGTCAACAGATGAGAGGAACGTATGGAATAAAAATAAATAATAGGGGGAACAAATGTTAAAATAGATTTAGTTTGAAATGCTAGTGATCAATGAAAGGGATCAGTAAGGGGTATGGCCTGTAACATTTTTTTTGTTTGTTATATTTTTCTGTTGTCTTTTTATTTCTATTTCTGAATTGATGCTAATGTTCTGGGAAATAATCATGATGATGAACGTGCAACTATGCGATGATATTGTGAATTGCTGAGTGTATGTGTTGGGAATGTTTGTTTCTTGTAATTTTTTTTAATTAATAAAAAATTTTTTAAATGAGCAATATTAATATCCGCACACATTTCCAAGCATTTTTCGTAGAAAACACCACTGCAAACTAATGCTACCTAGTAAAATAGGAGACCATTTTGTACACGTGTTTTGAGAGCTCATTGACTTACCAGCGTCATTCTCTTTTGAGCAGTTTTGTGAGAGAAAAATGGAATTTCTGGGAAGTACTCACCTACAGCAATGGAAACCATTACCTAAACATGTTTGGAAAACTTAGAATCATCCTGGTTCCATTCACTGGCATAAGATTTTTTACCAAAACTGTGATAATTCAGAGCACCCTCACTTTCACTTAATTTAAATGTGACACTTATGCCACCACAAGCACAAACAGAAACCGAAACACCGAGAACCCATACCAGCACAAATCCCAACCTCCAAACCCGGTCTGAAAATTGAGCTGATGCCCGACTTCAACCCAAATCCTCACACTAAATCTAACCTAAACCTAACCCTAATCCTACACCGAACCTTACGTCCATCCCGAATGCAAAACCTAACCCAAATGCCAGCCCTAATCCTAAACCCAACCCTCAAATTTGAAGCAACCCTAAACCCAACCACACCCCTAAACTTAACCCTAACACCAACCCTAACCCTAACCCTGACCCTTACCCTGACCCTAAACCTTGGCCCAACTCAACCAGCAACCCTAGCCTAAAACCTAACCACAAACCCCACTATCCTTAACCTAACCTATACCTTACTTTAGCACTCTCTGTAAATGTACAACGACTTCAAAACTGATGACTGACACAAACCTATGCCAAGCTTCTCACCAATGTTAATCATACCCTAAGCAGAATCCAAATCCTAACCCTAGCCTAAGCCGAACTCTAACCCATAACCAACTGCTAATGCTTGCCGAACCTTCACCCTGAACCTAACCCTAAAACATAATCTTTCTCAAAAACCAAGCAATATTAATATCTGCACACATTTCCAAGCTAAACCTAACCCTAACCCTAATTCTATGTCCAACTCTAAGCCCAAACATAACTCTTGCCCGAACCCTAACCCAACACCAAAACCAGCTCTAAACCAACCCATAACCCTCACCCAAATCCCAACTCCAAACCAACCTAAACCCAACATTAACCTTTACACCACCCTATAGCCAAACCAAACCATACACCTTACCCTAAGCACAACCATAACACTAACTGTAAACCTAACCTTCACCCTAACGCTAACCCTTACACTGAGCCTCACCTTAACATAATTTATTTCAGAAACTGAGTAATGTTCTTACTCCACACACGTCCACACATATTTTTAGCATAAAACAGCATTGTCAAACAAATCTCACCTAATTCTAATTGAACAAAATCTGTGCATGTGTTTTGAGAACTGAGTGACATACTGGTTCCATTTATTTTGATGTATGTCTTGCATGAAAACTAGCATTTTCACATAAAACTGCATTTCCTATGCAAATCCCTTACCTATTACAGGTTTGAAGGCTAGGAGACTTAATGGATCCTTTTGCTTACATGCAGTTTTTGGACTGAAAGTACTTTCTTCAGAGAACACTATCCTTAACTTAAACCTAACTGAAACCTAAAACTAACACTAACACTAAGCTGACAACAACCTCAAAACAAACAACAAACCCACATCACCCCAAAGATTCACACCAATCCTAATCTCACCCTAAGCAAAACCCAAATCCTAACCCTAGCCTAAGACTACCTCTAACCCACAATTTAACAGTAGGTCTATCTCTACATGAACCGTAAATCTAACCCTGAGCTGAACACTAACATTAACATAATCTGTTTCAAAAACCGAGTAATAATAATATCTCCACACGTTTCCATGCATTTTTAGTGGAAAACTGCATTGCAATGTAATGTTTCATAGTAAAATATGATAACAGTTTGTAAATGTGTTTTGAGAGCTCATTGACATAAGTGCACCATTCACTTTCAAGCAGTTTGTTGGTGAAAAACAGCACTTCTGCAGAGCACACTACAGTTATGCAACCCATCACCTAAATATGTTCTGAAAACTTAGAATTGTACTGGTTCAATTAACTGGCATAAGATTATTTGCAAAAATTATGATATTTCAGGGAATGGTCATTTAAACTTAACTTAAACATAACACGAACACAACTGCAAACAGAAACTCAAATTGAAACAGCAAAGAACCAATGCAAGCACAAACCAGAATGACTAAACTCAGTCCCCATATCAACCTGAAACCTAACTTCAACCCAAACCCTCACCGTAACCATAACCATAACTTAACCATAACCCTAACCCTAAGCCTAGCCCCACCCAAACCCTACTCTAAACCAAGCCCTAACCCCAATGCCAACACCAACCCTAAGCCAATGATTACCTGTATACCAACCCTACACACAAACCCAACCCTAAACCTAACCCTAACCCAAAAACCAACCCTAACCCCAACACTCACCCTAACCCTAACCCTAACACTGAGCCTCGACTTAAAATAATTTGTTTCACAAATGAGTAATGTACTTGGCCCACAATGTTCATACATATTTTTATCATAAAATAGCATTTTCAAAGGAATCTCACTTTATTCTGGCTGAGAAAAGTCTGTGCATGTGTTTGAGAACTGAGTGACATACTGGCTACATTCATTTGGATTTATGTGTCATGTGAAAACTAGCATTTTCACTGCAAACTCAACTATTGCGATGCAAATATCTTACCTAATAATGGTTTGAAGGCTAAGAGACTTAAAGGATCCATTCACTTCCATGCACTTACTGGACTGAGAGTACTTTCAACAGAGAACACTATCCTTAACCTAAACCTAACCAAAATCTGACACTAACACTACCCCTAAAACAATAACAACCTCAAAACTAACAACAAACCCAAACCAAACCAAATCTTCACACCAATCTTAATCACACCCTAAACATAATCCAAATCCTAACCCGAGCCTAAGCCTAACTCTAACCCACAACCTAACATTAAGTCTATCCCTACATGAACCCTAAACCTAACCATGAGCCCAACACTAACATAATCTGTTTCAAAAACCGAGGAATAATAATATCTCCACACATTTCCAGGTATTTTAATGGAAAACAGTTTTGCAATGTAATGTTTGATAGTAAAATATGAGAACAGTTTGCAAACGTCCTTTGAGAGCTCATTGACTTACCTGCACCATCACTTTCAAGCAATTGGTCAGTAAATAACAGCACTTCTTCAGAGCACTCAACTACAGATATGCTAATCATTACCTAAACCTGCTTGAAAACTTAGAATTGTTCTGGTTCCATTAATTGGCATAAGATTTTTTACTAAAACCACGATATTACAGAGAACCCTCACCTTAAACTTAACCCAAACATAGCACTAACACAACCACAACCACAAACACAAACAGGTTCTTTCAACCTGAAAGAACCAATACCAGCACAAATCCCAACTCCAAACTCAGTTCCAAATTGAATCCCAAGCTTAACTTCAACCCAAACCCTCACCCTAACCCTGACCCTAACCCCAATTCTAACCCTATCCCAACTCTAACCCCAACCCTAACCCTAGCCCTATCTCCAACACCAACACCAACCTTAATCCCAACCCTAACCTTTACAACAACCCTACACACAAACCCAACCCTAAACCTAACCCAAACCCAAACCCAAACCATAACCATAACACTGAGCCTCTACTCAACATAATTTGTTTCATAAATTGAGTAATGTACTTGGTCCTCAAAGGTTCATACATATTTTTTAGCATAAAACACCACTGTCAAACAAATCTCTCTGTATTCTAGTTGAAAAATGTCTGGGCATGTGCTTTGAGAACTGAGTGACATACTGGCTCCATTCGTTTTGAATTGTGTCTCGTGTGAACCTAACCAAAACCTAACACAAACATAACCCCTAAACTGAAAGCAACCTCAAAACCAACAAGAAATCCAAACAAACCTGGAGCTTCTCACCAGTCTTAATCCCACCCTAACTATAATTCAAATCCTAATCCTAGCCTATGCCTAATTCTAACCCACAACCTAACACTAAGTCTGTTCCTACATGAACCCTAAACCTAACCCTGAGCCTGAGACTAACATTAACATAATCTCTTTCAAAAATCAAGTAATAATATCTCCACACACTTCCATACATTATTAGAGGAAAATTGCATTGCAATGTAACATTTCCTTGTAAAATATGAGAACAGTTTGTGAATGTGTTTTGAGGGCTCATTGACTTATCTGTGCCATTCACTTTCAAACAATTTTGTCGGTGAAAAACAGCACTTCTACAGACCACTCAACTACAGCTATGTGAACCATTGTCTAAACCAGTTTTGAAAACGTAGAATTGTACTGGTTTCATAAACTGGTGTAACATTTTTACTAACTGTAATATTTCAGAAAACCCTCACCTTAAAGTTAACTTAAACGTAACATTAACGCAAACATAAATACAAACACAACTCGAAATCTCAAAGACCAATACCACTAAAAATCAGAATCTCCAAATTAGTTCCAAAACCAACCGAAACCCTAACTTCAAACCAAACCCACGTCCTAACCCTAACACTAAAAATAACCCTAACCCTAAACCTAACCCTAGTTCAAACACTGTCCTCAAACACAACACCAACCCCAAAAGCAACCCTAACATTTAGACTAACATTAACCCCAACCACAACCTCAAACCTAAGCCTAACCCCAACCCCAACCTTAACCCTAACCCTAATCCTAACCCTAAACCCTAACCCTACCCTTAAACCCTAAACCCTAACCCTAACCCTAACCTTAACCCTAACCCTAACCCTAACCCTAACCCTAACCCTAACCCTAACCCTAACCCTAACCCTAACCCTTACCCTTACCCTAATCCTTGAATGAGTTGCTTGAACTAGGGAGTTGGGGAAGGGAGTAAACTGGCTACCTTAAAACAAACATTGGCAGTAATAAGGGAAAATAAGTGTCCCTGTACTTTGAACTAGTTTGTAGTCACAGAATTTCAAAAGCAGCAAGACATGACTCCCTGCATTCCCTGAAAAAAAGCGAGCCCTGACCCACGTGCATAAACTAGCTCCCACTCCCCTCCCACACTTCAATATATATATTTCCTGTGTTCCTGAGAAGGCCCATATATTGATGAACCCAGAAACACACACACACAGAGGTCTCTTTGCTTTTAGCAAATTGTTTACTCTCCTAAACTGTTTAACCATCTATTCATGAAGAGCATGAAGACATTTCTGGGGAAGGGAATGACAGGGCATTGGCCAGCAAAATGCCAATGTAAATTCATGACCAGGATTGAGTGGAAGGTAAATTTAGGAAGCAAAAATGGTCAAAGCAATTAGAATTTGAGAAAGCCTCCATAGGAAAAAACTGGAGTCTAAGCATTTGTACTTCATTTCTAACAAAGTTAGAAGAGTGAGATTTAAGCCCAGTTCAGTTTTTACTTCATGGATACTAAGTAGATTGATGCATAGTTCCCATTGGAAATTAAGATTTCTGCAGCTGGGAGAAGCCTAGTATACTTTTAAGGACTTTCAGGCTATTCATTTATAAAAATGTAGTGCTGTTATACACTTATTCTTTGAATTAAATTTTCAGTGGATTTAACAAAATCTGGTACACATAGCTATAAAACTTTCTGTGTGTCTTATTCTCTTTATTCAGAAACTTCTTCCCAGCACCTTAAGTAGTTCCCCTGTCTGTAAGGCAATTCATCTCCTGTTTTTAAATGAAGACCTTGTCTAATCACCTTGACTCCTTCCCTCATTTACTATGTCTTCCCAGACAGTGTACAGATTGCTCTGCTGCCTTCAGTCTTTGTGCCAAATTTGGGTTGCACCTCTTTCATTTGTTTTTTGTTTTGTTTCATTGTGTGCGGAAGAATCCAGGGATCGTGTGCAGTTCGTCTAAAAGAGGAACATCTGAGATGAAGTGGATGAAAATGATTTCTTTGTTAATTTTTTTTATTTTCACATGTGTCAAATCTGAAATAAAAATTTACTTTAAAAATTAGACCAGTGAAACAATAATTGCTAAGCCAAGGTGAGGCAATACAGGTAATGCTTTTTTGGGTCTTGTTTCCTTCATGTTTGAGAGTCGGTACTTGTTCCAATTTTGAGAGTTACCTGTGCTTCCTCTTTTTTTCAGCTTCTGTTCTCATCCCTGCTCTCCTTTTCCCTTTTCTTATCCCTTAAAAGAGAATAAGATAAAGCCCACCTGCTTCCCTGAAGTCTTGTTAACATTAACCAGCCTACTCCCTACCCAGGAGAGAGAAGCCTGATGTAGGTATGTTTGCCCCCTCTTTCCATCACTCTCGTTTTCCACCAGATTTGCATTTTGATTTATGGAAACAGTCTATACCCATGAAAGCAATTATAAAATGAAAGGTTGAGGGGGTAGCTAGAAATTCTTAACAGCCAGCTTTGCAGAGTTGGAGAGGTCCTGGAGTCTAGTTTGGTCCCACGTGCACAATTTAAGGGCTCTCTTTTTCTGAGTTCAATTCTAAGCAGTAGTGAGTCACTTAAAAGATTAGGGAGAGGTTTAGACAGAAAATTGTTTAGAGGAACTAAGGTGACTTCCCAGTGAAATCAGTTGGCCAGATTTCAGGACGTCTTTTTAATTTATACTATTGCTCACATTTCTTTTTTTTATAATTTTAGATTTACAGTAAAGTTGTTCCCAAAGAGCTCCAAAAAGCTCCCACAGTTGTCTTTCTCACATTTTGAAGCTGTCTAAATTGGCTGGAAATAATTTTTCTTGGTGCCTTATTAGTTTATCCTTGCAAACCTTTTGTCATGTTTTCATGCGACCAGTTCTAGTGACCAGGGCCTGTATGTCTGTTGTACGTAATTGTGCCCATGTAGAAGCTGAAATAATGTGCCAACAGCACTGTTTCAAAGTTGGTATTCATTAGGATGTTTCCTCCTGGGCCAGGGCTACACTAATCCTGACACTGGCTGCCAGGAGAAAACCTCATGGATCACACATCTGACCTTAATAACAGCATCCGTGACCTGCACTCTTAGGTACAAGGAACCCCAGAGCTAGGAAATGTAGTTGTATATTTTAATGAACTGCTACCCCTGCTAAAGATGTTTCTTTCACTTTTGTGTTCTACAGAAAGACCAAGGGGGTAGGAGGGACAACGCTTTGAATAACTGCTTTCTAACACAGGGTGCGGCAGGCAGGCCCAGAGCACATCACAAACCCAGGCAGGGGTGAGGTACAGCAGCTACGAATGGCCTGGTCCTCCCTCTGCTTGCCCTTTCTTATGTCCAAAGTCCAATTCAAGTGATGCTGTGAAAGAAATAGGCCTGGGCTGGGAAGGGTGGTTCTGAAAGCAAAAGCTACCAAGAAATTAAAGAAGGCTCAGAGGGGTAGGCAGGATGTAAGTCAATAAGCAACCTGATTCAAAAATCTCAAAAGCTAGCAGCTTGATGACAAGTAAAGGATTTATTTCAGTCAGGATAATATATGTGGTACATAATTTTAAGACATTATTTTATGTTGTTATAAATTGAATGTATAATATGTATGTTTTTGGGTGTATATATATATAATATATATTATATATATGAGAGATTTAGTGACTTTTTGATACAGGTTTGGTGCAGGCGAATTTATTACTGAGTGAAATGAGGCGCATACCGAGTCAGTGGCTGGAGTTCAGGGCATTCAAGACTTTCTGTGATTTTGTATAACATGCATAGTGCCTGTCCCATACAGTATAGTCACTGTCATGTCAAATCCAGAACCCATGAGTCAAAGCAGTGATAATTTATTTGTAGACAATCAACTTGAATCTGTAAATTATTACTGGCAGATGATTAGAAATCTGAATCTGTAACATTAACAAATGGAAACCCAGAACAGCTTGGAAATATATTTTGTTCCTGGAAGTCTGTAGAACAGCAGTTGTATCTGGTTATGTTAGTCTCAAGATACATAATTTGCTGACCTTATTGCATTGGACAAATTTTGTATGTATTATATTTGTGGAAAGGTAAAATAATGGTTTGAGATTTTTATCAGATATGGAGATTAGTTATTTATGAAAAACAAAGAAATGTCTATTTTTATTTCTTTGTTCCCAGTTAATGTAGATAAAATTTTTAAAAATGCATTAAAGCAATGGTAACAAAGATAAAAAGGTGTCATAGAAGTCTTTTTCTCCTCGTGTGTTTTGGAGAGACACTGCTTTCTAAGAAGATGTGAGGAGTTAGGTGGATTCTAATTTCATAGTCACATTTCTCAGGTGTGCTTAAAACATAAGCAGCAAATTTTTTATTAGTAATTGTACTTAATCAAATGCCAGAAGCACAAGTAATTGAAACATATTTTACTTGAATAAGCTTCATAGGTTTCCCCTGCTATTCCTGTGATTGAAGAGATAAGCAGGGAACTACATAGAGGTACAGAGACATTGCCTGAGACTGTGTTCTATTTTATAAACCCTCCTTCTATACTCTCATAGTACTGAGTATTTTAATTTTTAAATACATCTCTAATTGAATAGAGATGGTGCCGTTCATCTGTGTGTGGCAGGAACTCCCAAAACCTTTTCTCATTTAGCAATTGGGGATTGGCAACTTAGTCAAGTTCTAAATACAAAGCAGGACCCCAGGTAAGAATATGTTAAGTTTTGATTTAGAGTTGACAACTCTCTGATAATCTGGACAGATGCTTCGGAAGCCGGATTTTCTTGTTAAAGAACTTTCTACTGGTTGCTGCTTTGGCAAAATGCAAATTCACCACCCAACTGTCACCTACCTCATTTTTTTTTTTGGTATAGAAAGTTTATTATAATTGATGATAACACTTTTTTGTACTTCTACTGTTTTTCAACAGTAGTTAAATTTTTTACCATTGATGAAATATTATTAACATAATTCTGTAACTGTTGTCCATAATTTATGTAAGGATATTTTCCCCATATTCCAGAGCTACTACTATTATTTTTTCATGCACTTTTTTTTTTTTACTTTTTTTCCCCACCTACCTCGTTTTAATGCCTGGTATATATGTCGAGGTTCTCCAGCAATTCTTTGAGGCAGATGTAGGAGAACAGTGGTAATAGTGAATTTAAGATGTTGGGGAGATAAGAAAAATCTAGTAAAGAGGTGAATAACTGGGAGTATGTAATGAAATGTTGAAATGAGTGCTATGAACTTTAAGATGGGTATATAAGTTTAGATAGTTGGGAGAGAGAGAATAGAAAATATAGTCATTCAGCTGGATCCTGAAAGAAGAGCAGCTATGCCTTATGTGGAGAAGACTTTAACTTGGCACATGGTCCCAATATTTTCTCATATACTATGTGGAAAAGGTGAGAAAGGGTGAGGTCAAAGACTTGACCAGAGGCAGAGATGAAGGTTGGAGAAGTTGGGATAAATTATGAGTAATAATAATTACTGATATTAGAGCTCTTCATTTAGTTTGCCACGTCCTTTTTACAGGTAGGAAACAGGCTTGAGAGACAGAAAGGTTATGAATTTAGACTTGGAAGGCTAGACTGATGGGGTTCAAATCCCAGTTTGGGATTTATGGGCTGTGTGACCCTGGACAATCATCCTCTCAGTACCTCAGCTTTCTCATCTGTGCATAGGGGATAACAGTATTCATATACATAGGGTTGAGAGGATCAAAGGGTTAAATTGAGTTAATGCAAATAAAGCAGCAAGGTTAGGGTAAGTAAGGCAAAGAGGAAGTAGTTGTTTGGGCCTGGATGGAAAGGAAATTGAAAGACTAGGTTTGCATTTTAGTCTACATGAGAATCTGAAAATGTGCATTCCTCAATACAGAAATTGAGATTTGGTAGATTTGGGACTCAAGAAACATTCTCAAGATTTTTGTTTTGGAATAATTTTAAATTTACAAAAAAACTGCAAAGATAATACAGAGTTCCCATATATCCCATATCCTTTTCCCCCGATGTTAACTTATATTACCATAGTGCATTTGTCAGAACTAAGAAATCAACACTGGCACATTACTGTTAACTCCAGACTTCATTTGGATTTCACCATATTTTCCACTAATGTGCTTTATCTATTCCAGATCCAATCCAGGATATCACACTGCATTTAGAGATGCTTCATTTTTCATAGACACTCTCAGCTGATGAGAGGGTAGGTGGGCTGAGCGTCACCACTTGAGAAACACTCACTGGGGCATTTAAGGGACTGAGAAAAGACAAACTGCCCTAGCCCCATGCTGCAGAGATGAATGCAGTTTTAAAGCAGAAGGGAATAAATTGGCAGAGGTGGTGGATATAGAACATTGGTTTTAGAGTTAGGGATAGAATCCCCTTCATTAGATGAAGAACAAAATGAGGCATCTATTTCTAATGCCAGATAGTATGTTAGGTTTTGAGAGTTTGGAAGGTGGGGTTGCCACCTAGTCCTCAGCCTAGACTGTATATACACCCAGGGTTGTGGACCGTCAGGTAAATGTAGTAAGTTGGGAACATAGGAGGGCACACATAGGTGATTAAAAGGGAAGGGGCCAGTTGGCCTTAAAGCTGTCAGTTATATAAAAATTTTTGGAACCCTGATAATGCTTTGGAAGTGGGTCAGGAGTAACCAGCATCAAACATTGCCACATTAAGGGTGAAAGCTGGGGATGATCTTGTTGAGGGCCTTACTGGAATTGGGTGATGCACTGGATGGAAGAGAAAGCAGAGGAAAGCTCTCCTTTTGGAAAAGTTCTCACACTGAGGGGCTGATGGGGCTGAAGGAAAAAGTTTGCAGAATTGAGAAGGACAAGAAACTGAATAGATGTATTTTTAAAAACTAGCAGACTAATTTGGTAGTCCTGTGAGGTCTTTTGAAGTAGAAGCTGGTGTCTTGAGGACCTTAGATTTGGGGACTATCACTGAATCACCCTAGTCACATTCATATTAACTCCTTCTGCAGCAGTTACCTACCCTGCTTATTAAAGAATGTTAACCTTTTTTCCCATTGATCCAGAATTCTTCTTAATTCCATCTCACTTTCCTAGTTCTTCCTATGTCTTAGAAATCCTATATCACCACCAAGTATTCTTAGGTTTTCATATTAAGTACATGCTCTCTGTTCAGTATTTGCCAAACTGATTTTAAGTATTTCAGTGGAAATTGCTTTAGAAATTAAATCAATTGTTTCTGTGTGTTAAAACAGTCTTCTCTGAAAGGCTCTAGACCGCTTTGTATTGCTTGCTGGCACAGCATTAACCCACCAGATTGGTAAGTGGCCGAAGATGTTAGACAGTAGATAATCTAATCCTTAAACTTGTTGATAAGTGTTGGGTGTAATCTACAGACTCTGCCTAGAAACTAGCAATTAATTGGGAGATTTCTCTGCCAGCTGTCAAGTGCTTTCCAAGTAGCTCTGGTCAAGAATGCAGCTTCTGGGTAAGGGAACAGTCATATTACAAATGTCAGAGGAAAGAGGCGGGTAATGGAAGATTTTAGCTAATCTATAAGCTGTAGCTAAATTAGTTTCCAAAAATCACAGCAAAACCTGAATATAGAATAAATACAGAATTGTTTTCCAGTTAATACTGGTTTAAGCACTTCTTTAAAACTCAAGAAGTTTTTACTGGAGACTAGAAATTAATCCTAAACTGTTATAAAACCAGGATTTAGTGCTCTGTTGGACTTTAATAATGTATAGTTACACTGGGTGCATGAAGAAGAAATGTGAAAGAGCCATTCATTATGGAATCTGGTCTTTTTTTCTTTAACCAGGAAACACTGGGCCCTAAGTTGTCTTAGAATGAAATGTAAATGTATGAAATTGCTGATAGGCAACCATTTTTGAACTACAGAAATAGCAATTTCATTTGGTTCAAACATTTCAGATTACTCTTTTCCTTGTAATGAAGTCTTGAGTTTACAATATATTAAAGCTCGTTGTAGTCAGTGTTATAATAGGAAAAAAAAACTGGAAATGAAAATAAATGAGTCCAGGAAATCAGATACTTTTTATAGTGTTATTTTAGGGAACAAATCTTTCCTAGGTATCAAGTATTGAGAAAATTGCCATTTACCATGCTACTTGTGTACCTGTGGTATCTGTGGCCCATACTGCATGTCCAAGAACCTACTAGGTTTCAGTGATTTTTATATTCTTAACCTAAGCTGGCCCAACTCCCCCACTTACCAAATGTTGTGTTGCTGTCCAGAATTAAAGATAATGGGGGAAAGAGCAGTTTTTAATGATACTACTATTCAACCAACTTGTTCTTGAAGCCACAGATTTACATCCCATGTCCCTCCTGCAAATTTTTCATTTACCTTTGACCACTCATGTCAGCATTTCTACTTAGTAACTGGCATATTATTATGATGTGAACCATCTGATAAATACCGATTTATATGATAATTTTTCCCTTCTAAACTAATCTGATATCTTCTACCAGTAACTTATCAAGAACAAAATGTTTTAGTTATCCATTATATGCATAAAATGTCAACATTCACAGGATTTAGTGAGAATTATTGAAGCTGAGTTGTTGAGGCTTTGTTTTATTGTGTTTTTTTTTTTGCGTGGGCAGGCTTCGAGAATCAAACCCATGTCTCTGGCATGGCAGCTGAGAATTCTGCCACTGAGCCACTGTTACACTGCCTGAGGCTTAGTTTTAAAAAAGCCTTTCCGAGATTTCGTCTAATTGAAACATAAACTTGAAAACAGCATTCTAAAGCTATTTTAAGTGACTTGTTTAAATTTGCAACCCTCATTCTAGTTCATTTTCTTTCCTGTTTAACTAAAAAGGAAAACTGTTTAAAACATTTTAACTGGGCGGGCCATGGTGGCTCAGCAGGCAAGAATGCTTGCCTGTCATGCCAGAGGACTAAGGTTTGATTTCCGGTGCCTGCCCATATTAAAAAAAATTTTTTTAACTGTTTAACTGCTCAAAAACCTCAAACATTCTCATTCTACACTGTTACTGTAGTAACTTCTACTCTGTATATTTCATCTAATTTGCTCTTCCAATGTGCTCTTTTCCCTCTTAAGCTCAACCACAAACTATTCAAAGATGTCATCTAATACACCATATACTAATTTAATGCTATTCCATATTGAAATTCCACTAAACCCATATGTATTAAAAAGGCTGCAGGAGCATATGCATTACTCTCAATTTCTATGACTTTGAAGGATTTTAACATTTTAAAGTGCCAGTGATTTTAAGTGTTTTCAGGTTGAAAAAAGCATATAAGCAAAAGAAATGCTTTAAGATCTATTGGGACTGATTTGAAATGTTAGGCTCAAACATGAGGATACAGTAATACATTAGCCATACTTAAATTAAAATAGTTTATTAGCTTTTCTTTTAATATAAACATGAGAAAGTAAACCACTATAGGTTGCAGCATTCTTTTCAAAATACAATTGCAATCAATACTAAAATCTCCAGGCTCCAAACTCCATAAAACAATGTTTTTTGAGGTGGTAGACTATAATACTTTATATATGATTATTTATTTCTCTGTCCTTTAAAAATGATGGAACTACAGCACTCAATATGAGGTGAAGTGTTACCATAATGAAAGTAGTTCTAATACAGAAATGCTGTTTTTAGGCAAAATTCCTACATGTTCATTTGATAAGGCAGGAGAAAAGAGATTTCACAGAGTTGACAATGATAATTTTTTTAAAAAATTTCAAATGTAGGTAACACTGTTATCATCATTCTCTTAAAATTACTTATTCCCTACTCTTTAAAGCTGAAATCAGGGTTCCTATGAAGTGTATAAGTTTCCTCTTTAAACTCCAGGACTTCATATAAGATGACTACAGATAGCTTAATGTACCTGTTTCCTAATTATCCACCACTAACAGGGTCCAGTTTCTTTCTTTTATGGGGGGGGGTCCAATTTCTTTTATTACATGTGAATTTCATTGCTCTTCATGATCTCCTTTTACCAAATCCAGAGAAAAGAAACTTAGGTGATTAAAACAGATGAACAGTGCACAGCCTTGCAAAGGACTATTTTAAAAATAGGAAAGCCCTTCTATGGAGATTACAGGTGTTCCAAAGTCTTGGTGCAATTTTAAGCTTTGATACTAGTAGAAGTATAAGTGCTACAAAACTTACAAAACATTATTTGAAAGTTTACTTAAATTTGTTTTAAACCTATGTAGTTTTGTAAATTTTGAGTATTAAGCTTTTAATTTTAATTTTGTTTCAATGTCTGCCATCTTCAAGAAGTCCTGAAACACAACATTAAAATTGAAAATGTATTCAGAATTCACAAAACTAAGTGTTTTGTGAATTTTGAGTATTAAGATTTTAATTTTAATTTTGTTTCAATGTCTGCCATCTTCAAGAAGTCCTGAAACACAACATTAAAATTGAAAATGTATTCAGAATTCACAAAACTAAGTGTTTTGTGAATTTTGAGCATTAAGCTTTTAATTTTAATTTTTTGTTTCAATGTCTGCCATCTTCAAGAAGTCCTGAAACACAACATTAAAATTGAAAATGGACTCAGAATTCACAAAACTAAGTGTTTTGTGAATTTTGAGTATTAAGCTTTTAATTTTAATTTTTTGTTTCAATGTCTGCCATCTTCAAGAAGTCCTGAAACAAAAAATTAAAATTGAAAACATAGTTAGAATTCACAAAACTAAGTAAGTATAAAAGAAATGAAAACTTTCAAATGTGTTTTTTAAAGGTTTGTTTGCATTTATACTTATGCTGCAGTGCCTGGGGCACCCAAAATGCACTTTATAAAAGCTTAGAACTGCATCAAGACTTTAAAATACTTTGTATCTCATTATGTGCTTGTTATCATTGGATCACCCATGTTGGTTGGAATTATTAACTAGATTTTAACAAATAAAAGGAAATTATCTTAACTAGATTTTAACAAATAAGAAGAAATTATCTTAAGTAGATTTCAACAAATAAGAGGTGAGACACAAGCACCATTAGAGTTCACAAGAAATGAAGTGTGGACATAGCACATGTAGATAATCAATAACTGATACTTTCTCTGCTGATAATCCAACATGCTGAAACAATAATAAGTAGTGCTTGCAAGGAATTTCAGTACATGCTATCCAGCAGCATGTACTGGATAAGTTGACTGCCAATGACTAGCAGCTTCAGTGATATAGTAGGGAGGATGAACCTTTTAGCACCTAACAATGCTAGTCTCTGCTGCCGTGGATTTATAGTTGTTAAGAGTCCCATGTTTTAATAGTAATACTGCATTAATTTTAAAGGCATATGCAGCAATATCGGGGTGGGTGGGTGGGGCAGGAAAAATAGGAAAAACATAAATTTATATGGTTAGTGTCTTTAAAATTTAAGTTATTAATTAAAAAAACCACACATTGCTCATAGCTAGTGCCTAGACAGTAAGCAAACATCTGTGTGTGGGTTGGGAGCTTACACTTTGGAGTGGTTTTCATAACTCTGTTTACATTAAAAAAGACAGAAGAGTGTTGCATTGACAAGGTCCCGTTCTTTCCTATAGAGTGTAATCATCGCTGTCCACAAGTCTCTTGAATTTGAATTTGATGTCTTTTCCTTAGATGAAAATATTAACTTTGCTGGTTTTTGAGGAGGAGTTTCTCCAGTCTTTGTAGATGAGGGGTTTTATGATGTTACAACCCCTCACATTTCTCTCTTTAAGGGAGGATGGCATTAGAGCGCTGAATACCGATGAAATTATCAGCGCTGAAAGACCGTCTCAGAGCAGCTCTACATAAGTCTTTGTATTTGTCTTCACATAATCTGGAAATGGCCTAGGAAAAAGTCAATCAAACAGAATATAGGTACAAGAATTTAAAAATACATTTTAAAAAGGTTCCAATCTTAAAAAGAATCACCAATGATGAGCCACATATGGAGAGTCTGTTAGAGTTCATACATAATTACTGCTACTTTGGCTATCTGAGATCTACATGTTAGGTTCTGGGAAAGCTACTTCCTGCCAATTCACTAAGAGACAGAGTAATACAGATTGAGGGCTATGATTAGATTGGCAGAGCAAACAGGAACTTACTCTACTGGATAGGTCTAATGACTGAAACACCAAAAGATGTTATTTCACTTGCACTTTAATTATGGTAGAAAAATGTATCACTCTAAAGTACCTTCCAAGGTATCACAGAAAGTGTGAATTTTAAGAATGTGTCCATTTCAGCTATAATTTTGCTGTATTCACACAAAAAATCATAAGCCATAATATTGCTGTGTCCTCAGTAAATTACCATTTCCATTAAACCCATGCACTTTCTACATCTAGTATTTGAAACACTTACATGTTATACCTTCTTAATATGGGTCACTCTGCTTAGCCACTAATGCTGTCTAATAAACTCATGAGATTAAACTTATATGTATAGTAAACACTGACATGAATTTACAAACTGAGATAAAGGCAGTCAAGAGTAATAAGCAAATTATATATGTAAGTATAATCAGGGAAACAATCCTATGGGTTATGTAGAAGGGTAGAGATTCAAAAGGAAAACTATTAAAAACATTAAATTTCATTAGAAATACTCTGAGTTACGGTCAGAACAAATAATATCTATCATTTTTGAAATGTGGATCCTTGTATAAACCATAAAAGACACAGGAAATATGACTCCAAAGGGTTAATAAGCTCCTCAATGTGTTAATTTAAAAACTTTCTATTTCCCTAATCACTTCTTAATATTATTAATGATTTAGTGTCAGATGTAGGCTTTGGTGGCTGAGTGAGAACCCAGCTCAGTGACTTCACCACCTTACCTCTAGATTTTGCGCTCTTTCTTTGCTAAGAGGAGCAAACAGAAAATTCATATTGTTGTCACAGCCTAAGGAACGAAGGTCAAAGTAGTATTTGGCATAAACACTGGCAGGAACATTAACATTAAACTGTAGTAGCTCCAAAAAAATGCCTTTCCATCTCATTCCTAGGTAAGGAAGAATATAACAAAATAACAAGACAATTTTTAGACAATTGGACTAGCTTCAAAAATAGCATTCTGAGCTACTAGGATAGCTCTAAATTCTGTTTTGATACAAATAAAGGCTATCCAGCTGGAGTAACACACTAATGTTCAAACAAGGTACAGCTATCTGTGGTCCTTTCTGCATCCCAGCACCTTGAGTTTGGGATGTAGGGGAAAAGGTTACAGCCCTCTTATGCTCTCCTACTGCTGACTCGGAGGCTCATTCTTCAGAGTTCCATTAGTGCAGCTGTATGATCCATACTCCACACTCACTCACAAGGCCCACTATCGTGATCAGATGAAAGGAATGATGTATGCTGTTTATTAGCTCTGAAGAACTTGCAGACATTTCCACTGGGCTGATAACAGGAAGGGGCTTATTGAAGTAGAGACGCACCAACAAAAGGAGTGGGCACATCACCATGGTAACAAATGGATCCATCGAGAGCTACTGCTATTATCTCTGAGGAGAGAAAAACTCTTGAGGCAACAAGGATTCATCTCAAATAAACAAATAAATAAACAAACAAGCTGTATTCGATGGGGAAGGGGCTCCCCTGCCCCACTGCAAGGGGCTATGTCAAAGGGCATAATGCAGGTCTCTGCCCACCTTAATTTTACTAAGTTGAGAAACTGTCACTATGGCAGGACAGAATATTCTCTTTTTAAATTCTGGAAGGCAGAAAGATCAAAGATGTTTTGACTAGACTAAACCCATTTTACAACAGGCCCTTTGGCAAAGCACTGGATGTAAAAACTTTGTGTTTCTCCTGTGTTGGGAGGGAAACCCCGAGATGCTGAGCATGCACCAACCCTCTGCAGAGCATGGCACAAACACATATGCGGTCACCATTTAGTAAGTGGGAAAGGAAAATTCGAGGAGCAGTCCTTTGCTAAGTGTTCAAGTAAATGAAATCAGAGTACATCTTACCTTCACAGTAATCACGTTAAGGAGTGTCTAAAAATTGTCTAAAAATGATAAATACCTAAAAAAGCATGCTAGAGGCTTTATTTCTGGCTTTTAATATGTTTTAATATTTTATCCACTGGATAGGTCAACAAACGCTCGATGTTCTACTGTATGGAGAGCAGTGAGAATAAGAGCGGAGATGTTGTTTCTCATTTGAACTTAAAACCCAACTGAACATACCACCAAGATTAATTTTCTGTTCATATGTCTGTAACTCTATAGAAATGTAAATCAGACTTTGCTTTGATAATCAGCTAATCAGGACTTAATTTACTATAGAAATAAATGCACTTCACTATCTCTATTATAGTTTCTCCACTAATATATATTAATTGTGCAGAAATACAGTACTTCATAGGATTAACATGTCTATTAATAGAAGTTTAATCATTGAAGAAAAGCATTATTCCTATAGTATATGCATATTCTGGTTTTGGTTTTGTTTTGTTTTTTAAATGGCTAGATGGCTGAATAGCAAACCATTTATAGGCACAGCCAAATTTCTGACTAGAAGCTGTTTAATTTATCTTCTTTTGAAGGGAGATATATTCTAACAAAGCATATAGATGGAAAGTTTTAACAAAAATCTGATAGAACTGGTTTTAAAACTTTTCAGTTTTAAAATAAACTCAGGCTATTATCAATAGTAGTCAACAGCAGAGGGACAAAATAAATGTATATTAAATACCTTGTTTTAACGCTTTCCACTTTCTGAAGATCATGAACAAAAGCAGCCTGTTACAAATAGAGCTGCTTCCTGGTGTTTCTCATCATACACAAAAAGCATTGTTTAAGACTAATCTTGTAGCTAGATTCTGCCACTACCCACTGGGACAATCTACATGTTTCCCTGCACACTCTCTGATACTGTAACAAGAGCCAGAGGCCCAGCCAGCTTAGTTTCAGGTTTTGAGAAAGTATCAGCTACCATCATGGCAGGGTTAGTGCTCCTGTTTATGAATTTTCCTTCCTTTAAGGGACCAATTTGAAGATTGATAACAGCAGCTATCAAAGTCAAAGTAGCTTCCGCAACTTCCAAAAAGTACTTCCGCTCATTTCAAATCCATGGTGGAGACGTCCTTTGTCACCCCACCCTTTGCTAAGATGGCCAGCAATATAACCATGACCGTTTAGTTTACACTATTATTGAAGTGGTCCTTTTCACAAAACTCCATTCTAACAGCAATCAACATTTGCTGGCTCCCCTTCAGAAGTATTCTCACTTCAGTTTCAAATATGTATGGCTTGGTAATTCTGAATAACATTGAGTGAGGTCACTAAAACACACCCTTGGCCTTTTCTGCCAGGATTTTAATCTCCCTATGCTGCTCATTCTAATCAAGAGGTACTCTCATTTTCCTAAATGCCACCCACAAAGAACATTTTCCCCTTCAAGTAGGCACGCTGAGAGTTTTTGCTGGAAACACCTCTGACTCATCCTGCCTACTACCTTCCAGGTCCTTCACAGTGGCAGGCTGGCCAGGTTGGAAGCCCTCATAAGGTTTGGTTTTCTGTCCCATGTCAGCGTGCGGTCTTTGAGTAGCCACATTACTAACCAAGGCACCTCACACTCTCAGGTTCAAGACCCCATAAAGTGCTATTACAATGGCTGAGTACCCCAGGAATCTCCTCCACATGAGCACTGGTTTCTCAGACTGCCTGAGAAAGGAGTTTCTAGTTTCCATAAGACCTACTTATTAACACATGAAACACTCCCAATAGGGAAGGAGACAGGAAAACATGAGTTCTGAAGCTTTTACATTTGGCTAATTTTGTTCCACACCAAGGACTGCCCATCTTATATAATGGTTTCTGTAACTACAGATTCTCAGATAAAGAAAAGGGGGGTGGGGGAAGATAGCAAAACCAAATATTAAATGTGTGACTCAGATTAAAGCTGAAACTTCTCCAGGGGCCACCTAATTCCTTGACAGCAGTCAAACACTTACTTCAAGTGCTAGGGGTGTACCTCTTAAAACTGGACTGGGACTGGTAGAAAGCTTTAAAAATGCTGTAAAGATATTTACTGTACTATGCTGTAAGCTTTATCTACCAGAAACCACCAGAAAAAAACTTATCAAAAGCAGATTATTACACTAACACATCAGTAACTACCAATTAATGATGTAAAATATGAATTTGGACCACAGCTGGAGAGAAAGAAGTATGTAGTTTTATGCCTATTTCAGTTCTCTGCATATTCTCTGATTGTCCCAAACCTTGGAGGCAAGAAGAATGGCTCCCAAAACAATTCTTTTCCAGTTAGTGGGACAAATGTCAATCTCAGCATAAGTTAAAAGCCTTTCTAAGTAAACCTGCAAAAGGAGAGCACTGGTCTTTGATTTTAGTTCAGTTTTAAGTGCCATGACAAGAACTGTTATGAATGGTAGATGTTTGGACTAAGAAATGCCTTTTTCTTCCCTTCTATAGAGACTGCTCAGTCAACCTGAGCAAGAGGCCAGATCATAATTCAGGCAGCTCCCTCTGCTGACCACTCTGCCCATGTAAATTTCCAGCCCAATTCTGGTCATGGGAATGACTGGACATCTCAGCAAAGGTCATCCTGAAGGGAGGCATTGTATTATCTTCACACTCAGAAAGGGCAGCATATCCCAGCCCAGGGTGGGGAGCCTGCCTGTGCAATGTGTCACACCTGGCTGGTAGTTAACTGGTGATTTCACAGGTAGGTAATGTTTGAATATGTGAAGCCTGAGTGGTGATCCTGAGTATGTTTTTATCTTCTTCTGCTCACAGTAACAGTTTTGTGCACTAGCTGGCAGAAAAGAACTGGTGATCGAGAGCCTCCCAGTGGCTGCTGTGCAGCGCAGCACGACAGGCAGCTGTGCGTGTGTGTGCACTTGAGGCCAGTCTGGACAGCTGTAAGAGTCCTGCACTCAGTGCCTTTCCAAGAATACACAATCTGCAGCTTAATCAATTCCCATCAATTTACAAGGCAGCACAGAGCCACCAGTCTCTTTCCTTCTGGGACTCTAAAACCTGACAGTTTGTGAGATGATTCAGACATTATTTTACATGTTGGGAATATTCATCAAACATTGCATGTTCTTAGATTCTGCTTCCATTCTCCCCAAAACTTGAAGCTCTCTAAGAACCTTTCTCACAGAATTCAACTTTCTACTTTATAGGAGATAAGTAGAAGCATTTCAACAAAACTGGCAATCCTTCAAACTCCTGTCACCTTAACTGGCACGTTTGCTATGTACTGATACCATTTATACCATTTGTCACCTCCCGCAGTGAGTAGTGGAAGAGATTTATTTTTTCCTACTGAAGACTCAGTCTTTTGTCAATGTACTTGATCCTATCCATGCCCACTTCTGCAGAAAAATGTTCCCAAATGATCACATCTCATCACAAAGAATTTCTCCTCTGACAAAGAATTTTCTCAGGATGAACCTATTTCTCATTCCAACCCTCAGGATGCATCCTTTCATTCTGTTCATGGTGTCGTGCCCCAATGCAGTTCTCCTCTCCCATGCTCACCTCAACTCACTGCAGTCTGCACCCGGTTGTTCACTGTCCTCAAACTTTTCTCACCATGGCCAGTTGTGCCCTCGCACGTACACACCAGAGCTTTTCACCCAACTCCACATTCCCCGCATCTTCCCGAGTAATACTGATGATACTAACACTCACCTAGCTGCCATGACTTAACATGACTCATCCCACTCCAATCTGACAGCAATTCCTATCAATTCTACCTTCATCAAGAAGCTGACCACACAATGAAGGACAGAAATCCCAGAATGAGCTGAGACTCAGCATCAAGGGATTGAGAAAACCTTCTCAACCAAAAGGGGGAAGAGTGAAATGAGACAAAGTGTCAATGGCTGAGAGATTCCAAACAGAGTCAAGAGGTTATCCTGGAGATTATTCTTATGCATTAAGTAGATATCACCCTGTTATTCAAGATGTAGTGGGGAGACTGGGGGGAGCTACCTGAAAATGTGGAGCTGTGTTCCAGTAGCCATGCCTCTTGAAGATGATTGAATAATGATATAGCTTTCACAATGTGACTGTGGGATTGCGAAAACCTTGTGTCTGATGCTCCTTTTATCTACCTTGTCAACAGACCAGTTCAACAGACCAGTAGAACATATGGAATAAAAATAAATAATAGGGGGAACAAATGTTAAACTTAGTTTGAAATGCTAGTGATCAATGAAAGGGAGGGGGGGTAAGGGGTATGGTATGTATAAATTTTTTTCTGTTTTCATTTTATTTATTTTTCTGAATAGATGCAAATGTTCCAAGAAATGATCATGATGATGAATATGCAACTATGTGATGATATTGTGAATTACTGATTATATATGTAGAACGGAATGATCAAAATAGGAATGTTTGCGTTTGCTTTGTGTCTTTGGGATTTAAAAAAATTAAATTAAAAAATTAAAAAAAAAAGCTGGCCACTTCCTAGTTCCTTCTATATGTAATGCAGGATCGCCTTTTCCAAAGTGCTACCTCTTTAGAGAGACTCTTCCTGATCATTCTACCTAAAATTAACTCTTCTAAACACTCCTTATCCCTTAGTCCTGTTTTATCTTCTTGTTCTTTATCATTATCTGAAATATCCATCTTTTAAAAAATACTCATTTAAAAAGAAAAACTTGTCTTCTTTACTGAAATATAAGCTCCATAAAGGCCAGAACTTTGTTCAATCTGTTCCTTCCTCTAGTTCTAGTGGCAGAGAATAGGTACTCAGTGAAAATTTAAGGAATGAGCAACTTCTCAGCAGCCTTTAGCATTTGACCACAACTTTCTTAAATCTCTCTTAACTTGGTTCCTCTTTTATTACTCTCTCCTGGTTCTTCTACAACTGTAGCCACTCCTCTAAGAACTTGCCCCTAAAATATTGATAGTCCTTGCACATCCATCTTCTGTTCACTTTTAATTCTACACACTTTCTCTGCATCTGAAGAGTTACTCTTAATTTCCTACCATTATCTCTGATTCATGATCCAGGCCCATACATATAAGTTATTACTAGACATTGCTATTCTACTACCTCACAGGTACATCAAGATTAATGGGTTTCAAATGAACTCCCTTCCAAACCCAGATGCTCTCCTACATGAATTACCTTTTTTTTAGGTATGGAGCTACCATTCTTGCCTCTCTCTAGCATATGCTAAGCATTCCAAATGGCTTGCTGTTCCATGAAAAGACCTGTGTCTGATCCAAAATCCATAGAGGGGTTTCTATTTAAAATGCCTTGTCTCCTAAATTCTACTTGGAGAGATAAAGGAGTAGGTGCTGACATAAGTACTCTTTCCCTCCAAACCATGCACTTAAGTTTCCTCTATAAGCTTTCTGTAGAAAGAATTAAAAAACCCAACCACCTCTCACTTAAATAGAATTTATTATTTAACATGGTAAAATCTTATAACTGACTAGCAAAGCTTGCCCATGAACTACTACTACTGACGCTCCACTCTTGGGTAACTTCATGGAAATGAACAGCAATGGATTAACACCCATCAGGATATACCTACGAACTGCTGGGGGAATACAACCTGGAACTCATCTCAGACCTACACTGAATTCATCTCTGCCTCTGGAGCAGGTGGTTTTGTTACTGCTCCCCACCCTGGCCCCATCAGGATACCCACATGCACCCATGTACATGTCTGTATGCACTGCATGTGCATGTTTCTGGGCGGGGGAGAGGATGGGGTGGAAGAGATCAGAAATCTCTCTTGCTGCCTTTAATAGCTATTGTTTTGCAGGTTTCTCTTAATAATGTTCTGATAATTTCAGGAGCTAACTTTTATACAAAAAACAGGACTGCATCATGGTGTACAAGCAGAAATTTCTAAAGGTGCTTTATGACAAAAGAATTATCTTACCAAAGTCACTATTGCACATTTAGCTGTTAGCTGCGCAGCACTGAAAAGAATCCGAACAAATCTGTAAATAAATTTGTGTTCAGGATCATGCTTAAAATATTCCTCTGGAACCTTTTCTCGCTGAAAGAAGGAAAAATGTACTATAAGTAACCACTGAAGACAAATTCTTAAGTATTTTTATGATAGCAACCTTCAAACTTATGTCCATGTGCCCTTTAAAATAATTTTGATTGGGTGACATGTCTTTAAATCCTTTAAATATAAACAATGAACAAGAAAACCAGTGAATCAATACCCTCCCACCAGTCATTAAAGGAAAATACAGGCACAAGCTTAGAAAAATTACAGTGTCCCATTCCATTTTCCTCCCACAGAGGAAATTTAAGAAATTTATAAGCTCAGAAATCTTATTTATCATCATATCTCATACTTGTTTGCAACAAACTCTAAAAACTTGGAACCATAAGGCTCTAAGGTGACAATGTTCAATACAGGAGCCACATGTGGCTACTTGAGTCCTGGAAAGGTGGCTAGTGTGACTGAAGAAATGAATTCTTAACTCTAAGTAATTCTAATTAATCTAAATAGTTGTAAAACTTCTCACATAGATGTTATATATTTGTTAGGTTTACTTTTAAGCATTTTGCTCTTGTTTGATACTGTTAAAAATAATCCCTTCTGTTGTTTGGGCTCACTGTTTATCCAAGCTGCAACTAAGCTCATACTGTATCATATCTCCTATTCAACAACCCATTTATAAAATGATAGAGATACAGTGTGGGGTGGGGAAGAACTTAAAGAAAGATGATTTTAATCTCAAGCTTCAGTGTTTTTCTTCTAGTAATTAATCTCAAACCTAATCAGCATGAAATAACATGAGGGTAAAATACAACCTTAATAAAGCTGACACTTATTGTGAGTGGATGTGATCTCTCATCAAAAATATCCAGGGACCTATCTGCATCTCTATAAAATAACAATGTCCATTAAAAACATTAAGCCACGAAATGTTAATATCTTAGCTAAAAGTTGAATGAAACGCTTAACCTCCAACAGAGCAAACAGTTTTTCAAATTCTCCTAGATCTTGGCCTCAGAAGTTTCCTTTTTACTCACTACAACCATGTGCTGTGAAATCTTTTTGACAGTAACTAGCCAATGTTTAAATACTTCCCTAAAGTGACCCAAATTTATTTTCACTCCTTTCACCTCAAGTTGGAACACACAAGAAATTTTACAAAGCAGCAATAGTGGGCAAAATTCTTGATAAATGAGCTCAAAAATGAAATTCAGATTTCCCTGGGTTCTCTTTAGTTCTCTATATTGCATTCCTATCATGCATTTCTTCTTGTCCCTGCTAAGTACCTTAAATTTAAAACATCTTTTTATTTTAAAAGAGGCCTATCTTTTAATTTTAAGGTTCACCATGCTAATACATCGTGTTCAAAGAGTGATCGCAGTCTCATGGGGATTCCCCAGGTACCTTCAGCAAGCCTGTGAGGTTAAAACTATTTATCATAAAGTTTCTGGAGTCCTACAAAAGAGGAAAACATTTTGGAGAATGAAAGAGATTCAGAGAGAGCAGAGCTGAATGGCATAGCCATGAGAAGCAGAGTCTGTCAGCCAGCGACATTTGGAGATGAATAAGGAAAATGCCTCCTGGGGAGCTTCATGAAATAAGAAGCCAGGAGAAGAAGCTGGCTGATAATGCCATGTTCACCACATGCCCTTCCAGATGAAAGAGGAACGCTGACTGTGTTCACCATTTGCCTTTCCAGATGAGAGAGAAACTCAGACTGCATTTGCCATGTGCCCTTCCACTTGAGAGAGAAATCTTGAACTTCATCAGCTTTCTTGAACCAAGGTATCTTTCCCTGGATGCCTTAGATTGGGCATTTTTATAGACTTGTTGTAATTGGGACATTTTCTCGGCCTTAGAATTATAAAGTAGCAACTTATTAAATTTCCCTTTTTAAAAGCCAAAAAAAACTATTATCATAATACTAAGGCATTACTTGCTTTTTCACTGTTTGACATTTGCTATCATTATATAAAAGTAAAAATGGGTAAAACTGTCAGTTCCTTAGCATGAATCAAGGCAGTGGTATCCACTGCACCAGTGGTCATTCTATTCTTTGCTACCACACACCAGCAATTAAAAAAAAAAGCGAGCATCATTTAAGAATGTCTCTGATGAAGCGGCAAAAATTAAATTGTTATTAAATCCAGGTGCTTTTAATATTTTGAGTGAACTGATGGAAAATAGACATAAATCTCCTCAGCACATTGGAGTATAGCTGCACGGAGGAAAAGCACCGTGTGACCTGACTGACTTGCAAGTTAAACGAGTTACATTTTTGTTAAAAACAAAAAATGTACTTGAGAGCACATGTGACAAACTGCCGTTCTCTCTAAAATGAACAGAATGAGCCTATCATTTCAAGAAAAACAAGAAGAATTTGTTGCCATGATAAAATTCAAGCTTTCAAGCTAAAAACCAGTATTTTTGAAAATATGTGCCTTCTACTTTGAGTTTAACAGCTTCTCAATACTTTTTTAGTAAGACTGGTGGTGATACTAACAAAGGTGAGTTTTTGGCTGTATAATGAAATATACATCTTCCAAATGACCAATGTATATTATAAGCTCATGCTTGGGTAACATATCCATTCAACATACAAGACAGACAGACTATGTTAATGTAAGGCTCACTGATGTGGTTTAAAATTCCACTGAAACTAATTAAAGAAATTATCACTATAGAATTTTGGTGTAGTATCTAAGAATATCCACAATTATCCTAAAGCTTTTAAAATTCACCATTTTTCAACTACTTAATCTACACAAAGCTGTGTTTTCCTCATACTGTTTCTTCAAAACAACAGTCTGTAAATGACTGAAGGTAGAAGTAGATATGAGAATACAGCTGTCCTTTATTAAGGTAAACATTAAAGAGATTTACAAAAAAATTAAATCAATGATGTACTTTTCAGTCACATTTTTTGTTGTGAAAAAAAGACTTTTCAGGAAAAATATTTATGTTTACACAGTGCTTCTCAGCCAGGGGTAATTTTGTCTCCCAAAGGGAGACACTTCTCCATCATTTGGCTATGTCCAGAGACATTTTTGGTTATCACAAGGGGTGAGAGGACAGGCACTACTGGCATTTCATGGATGTCGCTAAAAATCCGAAAATGCACAGGACAGCCCCCCACAACAAAATCTTATAGTGCTGAGGATGAGAAACCCTGTGTTAGCATACAATGGACTTAAACTTTTAAATTCTCTATTTTAATTTTTAACACAGTATATATTAATATAATCCACATAAATAAATGATCATTGGGGCCCCTAATTCAAGAGATAAATGCTTCCCAAGGAGGAAAAAAAACCCAAATGAATCACTTCAATACTGTAATAATATTGAATATTTGCAGCTTACTCCAATAATAGCCACAGATACTACCTAACACTAAATTTGATATCATGCAAAATAATTAGCTAAAATAACAAGGCAGGTTTTAAAAGAGCTCACCTGTTCTTTATGTGGTAGCATATTGCTAAGGTCACACTGTGGAGGGAAAAAATATAAATTGTAAAAAAAGATTTTTTTAGACCTAAAGAGATTAAAAAATAAGGGGGATGAGGGGTGGTTAGAGATCTTCCCAGTGGTCCTGAAATACTCAACATGTGAGTATCATATGGGTACTTTCCCCCTTATTTTAGTTCTTTGGTGTTTAACAAAAACAGAAGAACCAAAATGCTAGGCTATATTTGGTTACAAGACATGTTTCTGCTGATTATTATAATATATGAATTCTGTTTTCCCTGTCATTTTCCTTTTACCCATGGTACATTTCATCCCATGAAGGTATAGTTATTTGTATGCTTGTTTACATTTAGGCCACAAAATAGTTTTCGTTTGTGGCTTTTTAGATGGTAAACTGTGTTTTCAACTGATTTAGCACATTATCCACCTACCTACACCCATTTTCCATTATTTTTATAAAAGTAATTAATGAATGTGATTTATACCAAATCATTTAAACTCACCTTTGTATAATTAGAAAATTTATTAGCAAATATAAGTACCCATAAAATTGATCAGTCTAGCTATCCTGAAATAAAGCAGTGCTAGCAACACAGCATAATACTATGTTGCATAGTGTTCTCAAATTAGTTTAAATGAAATAGTGATGAACAGACACAACTCCTCAGAGTTTTTACATTATTGCATTCCTAAGTTATCCACAACTGTTGAGTACTAGGGAAAAAAGGTGTTCTCTTCGTTAAATGTATGCTTCCATTTGCACTCAGTTTCTAAAATGAAGCTGAAAATAATTGAGGGAAGGCAAATCTGAATTTTAAAGTACATCCATAGAATATTAGCACACACAAAAAGCTTCCACTACTTTGAAAATGTTCTTAAGGAGGTTAGACAAATGACATTAGCATCAAAGATGGATACTTCTATAGTGCTTCAAATAGATTTGTCTCAAAGATAATCTTTAAATCACAAAATTTGAAGTTAAATGCTGAAAAGAACCACCAAACCTTAGATGCCATTTAATCCATCAAACCATCTATAAAAGATAAGGGAACTAATACTTAGAGCTAACTTGTCTGAGGTTCCCCTAACAGCCAGAAGCAGTTCTCTTTCTACTGCACTCAAACTAATTAGGCTGTGGTTCTTAAACCTCGCTGCACACTGGAATCACCTGGGAATCTTTAAAAACTGCCTGGCTTCCACTTCCAGTCAATTCTGATTTCATTAACTGGCACTGGATGTGACTTGGGCATCAGGGTTTTCGTTTTGTTAAAAGCTCCCCAAGTGGGCGGGCCGCAGTGGCTCAGCGGGCAAGAGTGCTTGCCTGCCATGCCGGAGGACCCCGGTTCGATTCCCGGCCCCAGCCCATGTAACAAACAAACAAACAAAATATAATAAAAACAAGAAAATGTTTAAAGATGTTTCCCTTCCTTCCATCCTTCCTTCCTTCTCTGTCTTTCCTTCCTTTCCTCCCTCTCTCTTTAAAAAAAAAAAAAAAAAAAAAAAAAAAAAAAAAGCTCCCCAAGTGACTCCAATGTGCAGAAAAGTTGGGGGAACCAGTGAGGTTAGTTAGATTCGAATGACCTGGGATGTTTATGTCCATATAATTATGTCTCACATCCTTCCCTAGCTTATCAAAAGGTGTCTGACTATACAGGATCACTGGGGGTTGAGTATGGGGGGGCACAGGCTGAATTCCATGTTTGCAGACACATTTTGAAGATTGTTGCATACGATTCTAACATGGCTTGCCTATCCCATTGAAAGCACCATGATAACATTTTCAACATCCTCCCTAAGAGCCAATTTTCCCTACTAATTTGCTCAATAAACTTTTACTCCACCAACAGTGAATGTTCTGAATGATCATTTTTAAAACTTATTTAAAGCAAATGAAAACTGTACTTCCCAAGTAAACTTCTAAAAATTAGACTATTTACACTGGAAAAACACCATGAAACCTATTTGCTTGAGAAAGGTTAATCTTTCAGACTACTTTTGAATTGTACCCTGAGATATCTGAATCTTCTGAATTCAAAAGAAACTAGAGATTCTATTCAAAGTACATTCTGGTTTTTTAGTCAAGGATTTATGGTCTTGGCTGAACAAAAACATTCAATGATTACTGGATAATATATATCAAAGCTGTGGGCTTTAGACAGAGGAGTCAAGGTTCAGTTTTTGCTGTTGTATTATTACAAGTGAGAGAGGAAATAATCATAATTGTCAACTTGATTTTTTAATTAAAGTTTAAGTCCTTGATAATTAAATTAGCAAAAAAGCCGATACATTAGAAACAAAATTAAGTTTATAAGCTAAATGTGTTTTTTAAGGTTGAAAAATAAAATTAGAGGTAAAATGTAGAGGAAAAGCTACATTGGTATCTTGAGGAGATAAATATTCCCTGGACAATCCCAATAGTCAGAAAATGTTGCACACATTAAAAAAAAATAAGCTTGGAAAGTTATTGTGGGATGTTTTGAAAATGCATCTCTGATTGTAGACTCTGATGTGCTCCTAGAAATTAAGGAATAGTTTATTATCAATATACTGTTCAAGTTTCATTAAACCCAAACCTGAGCATGACTATGTCTCCAAAATAAACCCCTTTCATTAATCTCTGCTATGATTTTCTTGAATATGGATTGATATAGTGTCTTGAACAGATATATATGCATTAAAACCTCAGCTGAACACATTTTACCATAAAGAAATTAAGCTTGAAAATTTTACTCTTCTTTTTCTTCTTTTCTGGCATGGGCAGGCACTGGGAATCGAACCCATATCTCCAGCATGGCAGGAGAGAACTCTGCCTGCTGAGCCACCAAAAAATTATTCTTTTAAGGCTGGTTTGATAATATTTACTCTTTTGAGAAACAAGAAAGGAGAACTGAATTTCCATAGAGAAACACTGCAGGGAGAAATCTGACAAAATTCCATTCAGTTTAAATGCAGATACAGCATCGTGCCAGTAGGGGACAAGCTGTCCCTTCTTCCAAGAGGAAATTCCAAAGTAGTGCATATTTAAGCCTGTAAGTCATAATTATTTTTTCTAGAAACATCCAACTAAAAAGCACCTCCTTCAACAATATATTAACATAAATGCATCAAATAAAGACAGGCACCTTGTCTAGGATTCTTTTTTTGCTAATTGACTTGCCAATTCCACCAGGTACTCTAAAGGGAAGTTGAAAATTCATCTTTTAGGTCCTTGAAATCAGTACAAAGTTGACATCAGGTTCTTAAACTGATCACTGGAAAGGACAATCAATGACTGAAGTTACCAGGTATGGCTTGGAGGCTTTTAGCATACGGGGGTCTGTCACTCAGCCCTTGGCAACCTAGATGTACTCACCATTTTATTGTGGTTCTAAGATTAGGCTGGCTGACTGTGCTGTCATCTAGAAATATTGTTGAGCATGAGCTATACTTTTTAGTAAGCTGCCCTGGAGATGCCTGAAGGGGAACGGAGATAGAAGAAAATGTCACAGTAAGTTAAATCTATTAAAGTGTGTTTTCCTTGGTTAAAATGTCAAACGATAAAGCGTTAAGGTATTTCTTACCCTCAATAAACTGCTTGAGCATGATATCATGTGTGGCTATATGGGAAACCCATTGGAAACTCTAGCTTCAACAGATGCTTTCTGATGGATTCTAAAATGTTGCCTTTGATATGGTACTTATAATTAAGCCTGGTAAGCATCTATTACAAATTGCCTTTATAATAACATAAAAAGTTTTAGAGTAAGATTTCACTGTTTTTTTTCCTTAAGTAATGAAAAGAAACTGCAAGTTTTCTATTTCTACTATTCATTTACACAATAAAATGTAATGCCTTAAATAAAATTGACATGACAACATGTCACCGCAGTGAATGAAAGCCAGAAATAAACGTATTAGTTCAGAAGACTTGATGAAACATGCAATGTTTTAAGATTCAGACGGGGAGTGTACCAAGGCTGCTCTGTCACTAACAAGCTAGGATCTATATGTCTCTGTGGGCCTCAGTTTCCTTATTTGGAGAACATGAGTATTGCTTTAAAATTTTCTCACATCCAAACACCAGGAAACAAAAAACTTGGAATTTAGTTTTAACTTCATGTTTAAATAAGACTGTTATTACATTACTTAAGTGATAATCCCAGAGAATATTTTCTGCTCGTTTGAAATTTTTCATCAATTTATTTTCCTGCCTTGCTCATGTTGCTCTCTGCAATGTGCTTATCCTCGTCGTTGTCCTGGTAAGTTTGACACTATCTACCTTCCAAGACACCTTTACCAGCATTTACTTGCCATATATCTGTTAACACTTGTTACATAACAGTTGTTTACAGGATTCCCCCTCACAACACAATAAGTTTCTCCAGGGAAGAGGACTCTTACTGCCCCTATCTCCATCTGCCAAGCACAGAATCTGGATGAATTAAGGGTTCAACAAGTGTAATAATTTGGAAGGTTAATCTTACTACAGATGCCAGTTAGTGAGAACTTATCTGCAGTGGATTTATGGGAAAGGTGAGAATGAATCTGTTGGGCCATTTAGAGAATTATCTTTAAAACACTTTAGAAGTATCCATTTATTTGTGATGAGCACAAGAATACAGCAATAGTCAAATAGTAAAATAGTCTTAATTATGTTAAGACAATTCTCTTCCTTAACAATTATAAGTAAGGCTAATATCAAATCTCAGAAACTATAAAAAATAGAAAGTAACAGTATTCTTTAAAATCACAGAATGACAATGATTTTTTTTATTTATTTTATTTTTTTAAATTTTTTTATTAACGGAAAGAAAAAAAAAGAAATTAACACAACATTTAGAAATCATACCGTTCTACATATGCACTCAGTAATTCTTAACATCATCACATAGATGCACGATCATTGTTTCTTAGTACATTTGCATCGGTTTAGAGGAACTAGCAACACAACAGAAAAAGATATAAAATGTTAATATAAAGAAAAGAAATAAAAGTAGTAATAATAGGAAAAAACAACAACAACAAACAAACAAACAAGCAAACAAAAACAAAACAAACCCTATAGCTCAGATGCAGCTTCATTCAGTGTTTTAACATGATTACTTTACAATTAGGTATTATTGTGCTGTCCATTTTTGAGTTTTTGTATCTAGTCCTGTTGCACAGTCTGTATCCCTTCAGCTTCAATTACCCATTGTCTTACCCTGTTTCTAACTCCTGCTGAACTCTGTTACCAATGACATATTTCAAGTTTATTCTCGAATGTCCGTTCACATCAGTGGGACCATACAGTATTTGCCCTTCAGTTTTTGGCTGGATTCACTCAGCATAATATTCTGTAGGTCCATCCATGTTATCACATGGTTCATAAGTTTATCTTGTCTTAAAGCTGCATAATATTCCATCGTATGTATATACCACAGTTTGTTTAGCCACTCTTCTGTTGATGGAGATTTTGGCTGTTTCCATCTCTTTGCAATTGTAAATAACGCTGCTACAAACATTGGTGTGCAAATGTCCGTTTGTGTCTTTGCCCTTAAGTCCTTTGAGTAGATACCTAGCAATGATATTGCTGGGTCGTATGGCAATTCTATATTCAGCTTTTTGAGGAACCACCAAACTGCCTTCCACAGTGGTTGCACCCTTTGACATTCCCACCAGCAGTGGATAAGTGTGCCTCTTTCTCCGCATCCTCTCCAGCACTTGTCATTTTCTGTTTTGTTGATAATGGCCATTCTGGTGGGTGTGAGATGATATCTCATTGTGGTTTTGATTTGCATTTCTCTAATGGCCAGGGACATTGAGCATCTCTTCATGTGCCTCTTGGCCATCCGTATTTCTTCTTCTGGTAGGTGTCTGTTCAAGTCTTTTTCCCATTTTCAAATTGGGTTGGCTGTCTTTTTGTTGTTGAGTTGAATAATCTCTTTATAAATTCTGGATTCTAGACCTTTATCTGATATGTCGTTTCCAAATATTGTCTCCCATTGTGTAGGCTGTCTTTCTACTTTCTTGATGAAGTTCTTTGATGCACAAAAGTGTTTAATTTTGAGGTGCTCCCATTTATTTATTTATTTATTCAGTGCTCTTGCTTTAGGTTTAAGGTCCATAAAACCGCCTCCAGTTGTAAGATTCGTAAGATATCTCCCTACATTTTCCTCTAACTGTTTTATGGTCTTAGACCTAATGTTTAGATCTTTGATCCATTTTGAGTTAATTTTTGTATAAGGTGTGAGATACGGGTCTTCTTTCATTCTTTTACTTATGGATATCCAGTTCTCTAGGCACCATTTATTGAAGAGACTGTTCTGTCCCAGGTGAGTTGGATTGACTGCCTTATCAAAGATCAAATGTCCATAGATGAGAGGGTCTATGTCTGAGCACTCTATTCAATTCCATTGGTCGATATATCTATCTTTATGCCAATACCATGCTGTTTTGACCACTGTGGCTTCATAATATGCCTTAAAGTCCGGCATCGCGAGACCTCCAGCTTCGTTTTTTTTCCTCAAGATGTTTTTAGCAATTCGGGGCAACCTGCCCTTCCAGATCAATTTGCTTATTGGTTTTTCTAATTCTGAAAAATAAGTTGTTGGGATTTTGATTGGTATTGCATTGAATCTGTAGATGAGTTTAGGTAGGATTGACATCTTAATTATATTTAGTCTTCCAATCCATGAACACGGTATGCCCTTCCATCTATTTAGGTCTTCTGTGATTTCTTTTAGCAGTTTTTTGTAGTTTTCTTTATATAGGTTTTTTGTCTCTTTGGTTAAATTTATTCCTAGGTATTTTATTCTTTTAGTTGCAATTGTAAATGGGATTCGTTTCTTGATTTCCGCTTCAGCTTGTTCATTACTAGTGTATAGAAATGCTACAGATTTTTGAATGTTGATCTTGTAGCCTGCTACTTTGCTGTACTCATTTATTAGCTCTAGTAGTTTTGTTGTGGATTTTTCTGGGTTTTCTACGTATAGTATCATATCGTCTGCAAACAGTGATTGTTTTACTTCTTCCTTTCCAATTTTGATGCCTTGTATTTTTTTTTCTTGTCTAATTGCTCTGGCTAGAACCTCCAACACAATGTTGAATAATAGTGGTGATAGTGGACATCCTTGTCTTGTTCCTGATCTTAGGGGGAAAGTTTTCAATTTTTCCCCATTGAGGATGATATTAGCTGTGGGTTTTTCATATATTCCCTCTATCATTTTAAGGAAGTTCCCTTGTATTCCTATCTTTTGAAGTGTTTTCAGCAGGAAAGGAAATTGAATCTTGTCAAATGCCTTCTATGCATCAATTGAGATGATCATGTGATTTTTCTGCTTTGATTTGTTGATATGGTGTATTACATTAATTGATTTTCTTATGTTGAACCATCCTTGCATACCTGGGATGAATCCTACTTGGTCATGATGTATAATTCTTTTAATGTGTTGTTGGATATGATTTGCTAGAATTTTATTGAGGATTTTTGCATCTGTATTCATTAGAGAGATCGGTCTGTAGTTTTCTTTTTTTGTAATATCTTTGCCTGGTTTTGGTATGAGGGTGATGTTGGCTTCATAGAATGAATTAGGTAGTTTTCCCTCCACTTCGATTATGTTGAAGAGTTTGAGGACAGTAGGTACTAACTCTTTCTGGAATGTTTGATAGAATTCACATGTGAAGCCATCTGGTCCTGAACTTTTCTTTTTAGGTAGCTTTTGAATAACTAATTCAATCTCTTTACTTGTGATTGGTTTGTTCAGGTCATCTAATTCTTCTTGAGTCAAAGTTGGTTGTTCATGTCTTTCCAGGAACCTGTCCATTTCATCTAAATTGTTGTATTTATTAGCGTAAAGTTGTTCATAGTATCCTGTTATTACCTCCTTTATTTCTGTGAGGTCAGTAGTTATATCTCCTCTTCCATTTCTAATCTTATTTATTTGCATCCTCTCTCTTCTTCTTTTTGTCAATCTTGCTAAGGGCCCATCAATCTTGTTGATTTTCTCATAGAACCAACTTCTGGTCTTATTGATTTTCTCAATTGTTTTCATGTTCTCAATTTCATTTATTTCTGCTCTAATCTTTGTTATTTCTTTCCTTTTGCTTGTTTTGGGATTAGTTTGCTGTTCTTTCTCCAGTTCTTCCAAGTGGACAGTTAATTCCTGCATTTTTGCCTTTTCTTCTTTTCTGATAAAGGCATTTAGGGCAATAAATTTCCCTCTTAGCACTGCCTTTGCTGTTTCCCATAAGTTTTGATATGTTGTGTCTTCATTTTCATTTGCCTCTAGGTATTTACTAATTTTTCTTGCAATTTCTTCTTTGACCCACTTGTTGTTTAAGAGTGTGTTGTTGAGCCTCCATGTATTTATGAATTTTCTGGCACTCCGCCAATTATTGATTTCCAACTTCATTCCTTTATGATCTGAGAAAGTGTTGTGTATGATTTCAATCTTTTTAAATTTGTTAAGACTTGCTTTGTGACCCAGCATATGGTCTATCTTTGAGAATGATCCATGAGCACTTGAAAAAAAGGTGTATCCTGCTGTTGTGGGATGTAATGTCCTATAAATGTCTGTTAAGTCTAGCTCATTTATTATAACATTCAAATTCTGTTTCTTTATTGATCCTCTGTCTAGATGTTCTGTCCATTGATGAGAGTGGTGAATTGAAGTCTCCAACTATTATGGTATATGTGTCTATTTCCCTTTTCAGTGTTTGCAGTGTATTCCTCACGTATTTTGGGGCATTCTGGTTCGGTGCGTAAATATTTATGATTGTTATGTCTTCTTGCTTATTTGTTCCTTTTAATAGTATATAGTGTCCTTCTTTGTCTCTTTTAACTGTTTTACATTTGAAGTCTGATTTGTTGGATATTAGTATAGCCACTCCTGCTCTTTTCTGGTTGTTATTTGCATGAAATATCTTTTCCCAACCTTTCACTTTCAACCTATATTTATCTTTGGGTCTAAGATGTGTTTCCTGTAGACAGCATATAGAAGGATCCTGTTTTTTAATCCATTCTGCCAGTCTATATCTTTTGATTGGGGAATTCAGTCCATTAACATTTAGAGTTATTACTGTTTGGATAATATTTTCCTCTACCATTTTGCCTTTTGTATTATATATATCATATCTGACTTTCCTTCTTTCTACACTTTTCTCCATGCCTCTCTCTTCTGTCTTTTTGTATCTGACTCTAGTGCTTCCTTTAGTATTTCTTGCAGAGCTGGTCTCTTGGTCACAAATTCTCTCAGTGAATTTTTGTCTGAGAATGTTTTAATTTCTCCCTCATTTTTGAAGGACAATTTTGCTGGATATAGGAGTCTTGGCTGGCAGTTTTTCTCTTTTAGTAATTTAAATATATCATCCCACTGTCTTCTAGCTTCCATGGTTTCTGCTGAGAAATCTACACATAGTCTTATTGGGTTTCCCTTGTATGTGATGAATTGCTTCTCTCTCGCTGCTTTCAAGATCCTCTCTTTCTCTTTGACCTCTGACATTCTAACTAGTAAGTGTCTTGGGGAATGCCTATTTGTGTCTAATCTCTTTGGGGTGCACTGCACTTCTTGGATCTGTAATTTTAGGTCTTTCATAAGAGTTGGGAAATTTTCAGTGATAATTTCTTCCATTAGTTTTTCTCCTCCTTTTCCCTTCTCTTCTCCTTCTGGGACACCCACTACACGTATATTTGTACGGTTCACATTGTCCTTGAGTTCCCTGATACCTTGTTCAAATTTTTCCATTCTTTTCCGGATAGTTTCTGTTTCTTTTTGGAATTCAGATGTTTCATCCTCCAAATCACTAATTCTATCTTCTGTCTCTTTAAATCTGTCATTGTAGGTATCCATTGTTTTTTCCATCTTTTCTACTTTATCTTTCACTTCCATAAGTTCTGTGATTTGTTTTTTCAGTTTTTCTATTTCTTCTTTATGTTCAGCCCATGTCTTCTTCATGTCCTCCCTCAATTTATCGATTTTGTTTTTGAAGAGGTTTTCCATTTCTGTTCGTATATTCAGCATTAGTTGTTTCAGCTCCTGTATCTCATTTGAACTATTGGTTTCTTCTTTTGACTGGGCCATATGTTCAATTTTATGAGCATGATCCATTATCTTCTGCTGGCGTCTGGGCATTTAATCAGATATCCCTGGGTGTTCGACCCCACAGGTTGAAAGATTTTTCTGTGCAATCTCTGGGTTCTGTTTTTCTTATCCTGCCCAGTAGGTGGCACTCGTGGCACACGTTTGTCTACGGGTTCCACCAGTGAAAGTTGCTGTGGGTCCTTTAACTCTGGAATATTCTCACCGTAGGGGAGGTTCGGCAGCTGAAGCATCTTGGAAGAATGCCAGCTGGCCTGGGGTTCCGAATGCGGGGAGGGTTGCCGGCCACCGCAGCAAGGGAGAGCGTCCGGCCGAATTAGCTAGTCCCCCCGGGGTGCCAAGCGTGGCGGGAGGGCACCAGCTGTCGCAGCCCGGGAGAGTGCACTGTTCCCAGCCGGACGGGGAAGTCACGTGTTTGGAAGGGATCCCCTGGTCACTGTTCTCCACAGTCTGGGGATTTCCGACCCAACTATCTCAGTTCGTCCAGGGGGCCTCGCGTGGTGGGGGCACCAGCCGCCACGGCCTAAGGGGACCGCCTGTCCAATTCTACCAGCTGGCCTGGGAAGGTGGAAGGGAGGGACTCCGGTCGCTTGCCGTCCCACCCAGGAAAGCCCGTGCCCCTTGGTGATCTCACCGGAGCTGGTTCTCCCAGATAGTCAGCCGTTCCAGGATGGGGTACGCCGTCCCTTTGATCTCCCTCGTGGCTCCGGGAGCTGCTCTGTATTATCTCCACTCCCCCAGTAGCTGTTCTGGAGGAGGAAAGGTGAGGGTGGCAAGGCTGTCGAGGCTGGTAGTGGAGGAGCCAGTGAAGGCGGGGGAAGAGGGCACCATGGTGATTGGAGAGCCCTGACAATGATTTTAATGCTTGCTTTTTACCAATTCAGATAAGCCTTCCTTCCTTTTGTTAATAAAAAATATTTTTTGCCAGACTTTCACACACTCTCATCAGTTTCCCCAACAAGTACATGAAAGGTAGAGCAGGGAAAGATCTGCTTTTTAAAGCACAGAACATTAAAAAATTGCAAGTAGCCAGTATTTGGAAATATCCATATTCCAAATAGCCACTATATAAAACACCATTTTCCTTGTTTCTAATGCTTTACTGAAAAGCCACTTAATCTTTATTAACAAAAAGTCTCAGGTTTAATATTTTTGAAAAGTATTACTATTTGTAGGACTAAATTTTCCTTCAAACCAGAGGCTTCTAAACAATACCTAAACTTCAAAATGTTCCTTAAGCTATTCAGTTAATGTGTAATTTACTTTTTATAACCTCAGAAACAAATATAGCATGAAAAACAAGTATCAATTCTTCAAATACTTTTTACTAAGTGGAAAATCTATTTCCTAAGGGCACTACTATTAGAAGGTAACATGACATAACAAAAGTCAATTCTGACCAAAAACCTACATGTAGAAGGATTAAAAAGAATAAGGAGGAAATAACACCAAAATATAGACTAGCTAGTAGAGCTTT